>NC_141902.1:89018468-90268468 GCF_057802395.1 Ceratotherium simum simum | reverse complement strand
GCTATAGATGAGCAATGAAAGCAATAAACATGAAGTTGAATGTTAAAATGCTCTGAATATGACTATCAGACAGTCTAAATTCCATACATAATGCTTAGATGGGAAAATAAGAAGTGGAAAAATAATGTTTTTGTTTCAAATAAATGGGACACAGATGATTTTATAGGCAATGTGTATGTGTTCAAGGTGCAGATAAATCCTAGGAAATTTAAAGTGTTCCAGATCATAGAACAATATAGACCAAACACAGACTTCACTTACTTACAAATACGGGCACAAAACTCCTCAATTCACAGTAAATAACATCAACCTCTATAATAAAATAATAGCCAAATACATTTTCCTTAGAAATTCAAGGATGACTGAATATTAGAAAATCTATTAGCGTAATTTAAGAGTATATTAATTCAAAGAAATAATCATTTTTCTAGATACCAAAAAAATTTATAAAATCAATCATTCAATCTTGATTTTTTTAAATTAATAAGCTAGGAAAAAAGAATAATTCATAAAGAAGACGTTGAACATTAATAACAAACCAACAGACATTTTACCTAATTCTTAAATTCTTAATGTCATTCTCATTTTGAAATTAGGTTCACAGTGAGGATGCCCACAGAATCATCATCCTTAAACAATGTTCTCAAAACTCTAGCCAAGGTTATAGATAAGAATAAAAAGCAAGCAAAGCTAATTGTCAAAATGTATAAATGATACTATTATCTATCTAGAAAAACTTAAAAATCCATGGAAACACTTTTAAATATAACTACAGAATTCAGTGAAATTACAAATAAATACATAAATAATAAAGAATTTTCCTATATTACTAAGACAACCACTTAGAAAAATATAGTGAAAAAGACCTTTTTTAGAGAATAAGAAAATTTAAACTATTAAAGTTAAATGATTATGATAATGTATCTAGGAAGTTAGGAAAAGAGTGTAAAAAGAACCTCTGTAATACTTTATTTGCGAATATCAAAGGAGATCTGAATAAGTGGAGCAAAATATCAGATTTCAAAAAGCAATATAGGTAAACCATCAACAGACCAAAAAAAAATCTATAATTTTAACGCAACTTGAGTTAAAATCCCAGTGTTTTCATTTTGCACAGTTAACAACTCATAGAGTTCATCAGCGAAAATAAAGAAAAAAAGCACATTTTTAAACAAATACTAATGAGGTGGTGTTTCCAATATTATATATTTAATTTACACAGCCACTATTTGAAAAAGCGTTCCTGGCAAACAGATTAATAGAACAGAATGTAAAACCAAAAAAATACACACACATAAATACTATACAATAAACTGACATTACTAATCAGTGACAAAGGATGGACTATTTAGTAATTGCTAGGACAAATGGTTAACAATTTAGAAAAATAGAATTATTCAGTAGAAAAAAATGGAAAGAAATTATAATATGTAAATATGATAAACTTACCTACCTTGGTTTAATAACAGATAAATTAACACATTTTTACAGTGTGTGTGAAAATATTTGTTATTGGACTTAGGTGGATTGGTTTATCAAAGGCAAAAGAAACAACAAAAAAAGAGAGATAATCATGCCTACATAAAAACAAAAACATCCAATGTCAATAAACTACAAAAAAAATGTGAAAGGTAGATGGGAAAATATTTGCAATATACATGACAAGCAGAAGTTGAATATCTTTAACATAGAAACTTAAATTTAAATTTAAATTTAAAAAATGATTATTAAAAGAATAAAAATAAAAAGACATCCCCAGGAAATTTATTAAAAAAATAAATACTAATGATATAGAAGCATTTTATCTATAACAGAAAAGATCAAACTGTAAATTAAAACAGTACCCATTTTCACCTAAAAATGGCCAAAATTTTAATGCAAAGATTTTATGCAAAGCAGTTTATCTAGAAGATGATGTAGGAGAAAATCTAGATGACCTTGGGTTTGACAATGATTTTTTAGATACAACACCAAAGGCACAATTCATGAAAGAAAGAATTGGTAAGCTGAACATCATTAAAATTAAAGATTTCTGCTCTGTGAAAGGTAACTGTGAAGGGAATGAAAAGACAAGCCACAGACTGGGAGAAAATATTTGCACAAGACATATCTGATAAAGAACTGTTATCCAAAATATACAAAGAACTCTTAAAACTCAACAATAAGAACACAGCCCAATTACAAAATGGATCAACAACCTTAAAAGTCACCTCACTAAAGAAGATATATAAATGACAAATAAGCATATGAAAAGATGTTCGACATCATATATCATTAGGGAAATGCAAATTAAAACAACAGTATGATACTACACACCTATTAGAATGGCCAAAATCCAGAACCCTGACAACACCAAATGCTGACAAGGATTTGGAGCAACATGAACTTTCATTCATTGCTGTTAGGAATACAAAATGGTACAGCCACTTTGAAAAATTGGTGGTTTTTTACAAAACTAAACATACTCTTACCTTACAATCCAGCAATCACACTCCTTGGTATTTACCCAAAGGAGCTGAAAACTCATGTCCACACAAAAACCTGCACACAGATGTTTATAACAGCTTTATTCATAGTTGCCAAAACTTCAAAGCAACCAAAATGTCCTTCAGTAGGTGAATAGATAAGTATACTATGGTACATCCAGACAATGGAATAATGAGCTAGCCCTGGTGGTCCAGTGGTTAAGATTCAGTGCTCTCACCGCCATGGTCTGGGTTCATTTCCACACCACCTGTCTGCCAGTTGTCATACTGTGGCAGCTATGTGTTGCTGTGATGCTGAAAGCTATGCCATCAGTATTTCAAATACCAGCAGGGTCACCCATGTCCACCAGATGAGGAAGAAGGACCCGGCCACTCGCTTCCAAAAAATTGGCCATGAAACCCTATGGATAGCAGCAGAGCATTGTCTGATATAGCGCCCCAAGGTGAGAGGATGGTGCAAAAAGACTAGGGAGGGTTCCGCTCTACTGGACACAGAGTCGCTAGGAGTCAGAATCGACTGGATGGCACTAACAACAATAACAAACAAGAAATTAGCCACCAAGCCATGAAAAGACATAGAGGCAACTTAAATGTATATTTCTAAGAGAAAGAAGGCAATCTGAAAAGGCTATATACTGTATGATTCCAACTATATGACATTTTGGAAAAGGCAAAACTATAGAGAGAGCAAAAAGATCAGTGGCTGCCAGGGGTTAGTGGGAAGAGGGAGGGATGAACAGAGGGAGCACAGAGGAATTTTAGGGTAGTGAAAATACGCTGTATGATACTATCATGATAGATACATGTCATTATACATTTGCCCAAACCCATAGAACATCCGACACCAAGAGTGAACCCTAAGGTAAACTACAGACTTTGGGTGATAATGATGTGTCAATGTCAGTTTATTGATTGTCTCAAATGTACCCTCTGGTGGAGGATGTTGATAATTGGGGTGGCTATGCATGGGTTGGGGCAGGCGATATATGGGAACTGTCTATACCTTCCTCTCAACTTTACTGTGAACCTACAACTTCTCTAAAAAATAAAGTCTATTAAAAACAGTCTGCATAAAGTTGCAGGAAAGAGAACTCCTGTACATTGTTGTTAAGGGTATTTAACGTCTGTTTATTCATTGGTGAAAAAATAACCTAATTTCACCAAAATGTTGACATGGTTCTTTATAGGTAGTTGGCTTATGGATGATTGAAGACACGGAGAGGGGTGATTTTTTGTGCTTTTCACATTATATTTTCTCATTCAGATAGACAAACTACTTTTTAATGAAAATCAAGTATATTTTAATTATTAAAAATATGGTTATGTTTTCTAAAGTCTATGAAATATTTTTATTCTTTTAGTGTCGTCTCATCAAACTAAAGACAGGACTAAACTAACCTATCTTCATGCTAGGGGGAGCCCCAGTTAAAGTAATGGGACTATAATTTGGGAGAATAAGCGAGATTGTGAGCTATTCCTATGACACAGCTCGGGAACACTGAACTTTCTCTTATTATTAATGGAGGGACAAATGGAGATAGGGGAGCTCAGCGGAGAAGAGCAGGAGGCAATGGAGGGATACAAATCGAGATGAACAGCAGCTGACTCGGCAAAACTGTTAAATGACTTTGCAAAAGACCTGTCACAGTGGATAAACGGCGCCTCCTGAAGAAGCAGCTTAGCATGCCTGCAGTGCACACACAATTATTTCCAGGGACAAGATTGAGAGGAAGGAGAAAGGAAGAGGAAAGGAAAGAATATCAAAAGACGCCTTAATGAGGCCGTAGACATTTCTTAAATGAGCAACGGGGAAGGAGAGAACTGTAAAAGAAGAACCCAAACAAGAGTACATGTACTTCATTTTAAGCTTCAGCCACTGGGCAGACATCCACCATCTCTGCTCCTTCTCTGCTCATGAAAAATGGGAAGTTGCTCTGTGGATGTTGACTACACTCTAATTGTTTTTATGGTAAATGAGGCATGAAACCTATTGTCAAAAAACCCGATGTCCACAGCATGCAGGCACACTTTATCTTCCCAGAACATCACTCTCAGGGGTTGACACTGTCTGTGGGGTCCAGGAGATTCAAAATATTATGTCCTCACATGTCTTTAAAGTAGACTTTTAGGTAAGAGCCTGTACTTTTTTTTTCTCTAGTATTTCCTTCTGTGCGACAAAAAAAGAATCTTCCTGAAGTATATAACCCTGTTATACTGAATACACCCAAGAAAGGCAGGAGGGGAGGAGAGTGGCAGGGGTCTCCTCTTTAGAGCAGAGGAGAGTTGTGTCAACAAAAACTAGTTACACCTTTCATATTATAATAAAAACCCTGTTGCTAACAAAATTCCTAGGATTCGCTCTGCTGATTACGATAGCTCATGATTTAGCCTATTTACCAGAAACTAATCAAAAAGTACTCAAACAGCCTATTGCTGGTTTCAAACCAATAGATTTTATTTTATTAAGTTCCCCTCTGCCATCCTTTAATGAATATACACTTACTGGCTGAAACATTTTCTGGGTCAGGACATTTCAGGGTGATTTTCCTCTCAACTATGTGGTTTTCAGGTCCTTTGGGCAGGGACCACAATCTGTTTTGGTCAACTGCCTCAATGAATAGAAAACTATATTATGATACACATGTTGGGGTGAAATAGGCAGTTTCCATCTTGTGGTCTCCACCAAACTCCATGCTTCTCAAATTTAATTCAAATCTATTCAAAACACACATATTAATCACATGCTAAGTGTAAGTACCCTGCCCTTAAGAAGCAGCACCAGACTAAGAAGGGTCAGAGGTGATGGGAGGACCTCAGGTTTCAATATCCTTGGACTGGTTGCAACTGAAAAATGAATAGCTGGTTGTGTGGGATGACATGGAGGGAAGGTATTACTATGTTCTTATGATAACCCATATAGCTGCCCATTGTATTTGGAACCTGACACCAAATGCTTTAGACTTGAATTAGAAAAGGCACTTCTTTGATAGATTTCTTCTTGTTCCAGTTTACAGGCAACTAATCCTCACTGCATTGGATCAAACAGATGGGCACAATCAATTCCGGGAAAGCAAGCAATGCCAGGTCTGCTCAATCTTCCTTCAATGAGCAGTAGAGGAGATGGTGGGAGAAAAAGAAAACAAGAAAGAAATTTCAGGCATGCCTGCACCCAAAATAGCTTAGCAAAGGAAAAGATGAAAGGCCCAGTTGAAATATACATCCTGGCAGGTGGAAGCACTTGCCGTTAGAGAGAGAGGCTGAAACACCACAGTGATGCCAAACACGCCAAGCCTTCAGGCACTGAGTGGTGTTGAAGGGAGCAGGGGCAGACGGAAGCGGTTGTGATGTCAAAACAAAAGAAATTGTCGGCAGCGTCCTTAGAGAGGAAAGAGGTCTGGATTTACTTAAGTCTCCATAGTCTGTGATCTATAGCATAGTGTGATGAGCAAGTTAATTACTGCATTTAGGTAATTAAGTCTCAGAGAAACCAGTGCATTCCAAAGCAGTATTAATTTACACTGCTAAATCTTTCTAGGCCTGACTGGCCATTTGGTGAGAAGTCACACTGGAACAGCAGCCTGACAGTGGCAGGTGGAAAATTAATGAAAATGAGCTAGAAATAAGATGGCCCCAGTATTAACGGCTTTCTCTCTGCCTTGGGACGTGAAATGTATGAGATGTTTCCTCATTTACCAGCGGGCACTTTCTTCCCACTCAATTCTACCATCCATTCCCTCGCTCATAATGGGCCAATGACTTCGCCTGGACTTCTCTGACGTCTTCTCTTATCTCACAGTGCCATTATATCTTCCCTCCTTGCCCCTGAATCTGTTTTGGTCAAGTCTAAAATATTTGTCGACAGTAAAAAGCATCAAAAGGGCTCATTTGGATAATGGTGCTCCCTCTCTCTTTCTTGACTCACTGATGATCCTCACAGTTCTCAGAGATCCATCCTTTCCCTTCCATGGCTGTTAGTCAAGTTCTCTGCGCCAATGTGTTCATCATCTTCAGGTGGTTCCTCTCATCTTCTGAGAAGGAACATTGCTATTTAAGAACTGGAAGAGTAATGGGGCCAGCCTGGTGGCACAAGCGGGTAAGTGCGTGCGCTCCGCTGCGGCGGTCCAGGGCCCGGATCCCGGGCGTGCACGGACACACCGCTTGTCAAGCCATGCTGTGGTGGCGTCCCATATAAAGTGGAAGAAGATGGGCATGGAAGTTAGCCCAGGACCAGTCTTCCTCAGCAAAAAGAGGAGGATTGGCAGATGTTAGCTCAGGGCCGATCTTCCTCAAAAAAAAAAAAGAAAGAGAACTGGAGGAGTAAAAAATTTCTTGTCCCCAGGTGCCTAGTTATTGGCAGTGAGATCACCTTTTTTTTTCTGCTGAGTAATGGCTGCAAAAGGATATCTGTACTTGTATAAACACCTAACTGGCAAATATAAGCATATGCAGATGTGCATGTGTGTTGCCAAGCTGTATCTTCCTTACCATAAGCAAAATTTATTAATAATACATATTTGTAAATACACATAGCTTGATATGTGCATTTATACGTACAAGTAGGCAGCATCCTCCTTGTCTTCAGCAAGAAGTGAGAATGTCCCAGGTCTGGCTCCAGTAGAGAACTACTGCCCCTACTTTCATTTGGTGACCCCTCCATATTTTTTCTTTGTCAAAGACCCATAGGTCCACTTGACTTTCATTTCTGAGATAGTCTCCCATGGGAACACAAAGGTCTAAATTTCCCTCAAGCCACTGTGAGCATCTTACCGCTGGAGGTGGTGGTCCAGAACCTCTTCCTCGGCATTCAGTAGAGTTGCTGCACGTGTCAGGAGTTGATGGCTGCAGCTCACGGATTTGAGTTCCAAGATGAGGAGGCCCAAGCAGAACATGGCTCCCATCTCCTCCAGTTCACTGGTACCAAACTGTAGACCCTGCCAGTTAAACAAAGCAGTCAACAGTGACTATATAATGGGAACTGAGTAGAGACAATTTGAGATTGGGAGGAAATACTCCAGGACACATGCCTATCACAGAAATTGAGAGTTAATAGTATTTATCAGTCACTGTCCAAGTTGTTTTGTGGTGTGCTTTGTGGGTTGGTGTTTCTCAGTCTGCATTACATTGACATCCAGGGTTTCCCAGAAGTACTCCCAAGGCAGTAATGAGCTGGTAGGGGTACTAAAGGGCAGAAGGGTAGATGGAGATCCAGGAGTCACCTCCCCTCACCTCAGTCAGAGCAGTAGTACTTCCATCTGTATTTTGAAAGAAGGGTTTCACTGCTAAAACAAAAGCTTGTGAACAATCTTACTAAGAGATATCCTTTCTCCCTCATAAATTTATCAACCATTAGAGAAGAATGAGGGAGATCTTTCATATATAATACTGAAACTTAAAAAAAAATTGCTATTTAGAACCACCTTTTCAGCTGTGCTCAGATAATGCATGAAAGCAAAGCCATGACGTGTACTCTATGCTATTATCCATGAAGTAACAGATAATATTAACATTAACGATCAACTTTATTTACTAAGTTCCAGACACTGTTCTGAGCCCTTTATTATTATTTTCTCCTTCCCACAGAGAAGGAGATTTAGACCCACAGAACTGACACTTTATCCACTTAGCCTCGCAGCTAGTAAGTAATGGAGACTAGTCAGTGAACTCAGACTTGACTACTCAACATAAAGTGCTATAGGAGGGATTCTGTTACACAGTGAGGTAGAAAGTGCACAGTTTTTTAAATTAGATAGGAATTGGATCTGAATCCTAATTTCGCTTTTTTTTTAACTGTGTGATCTCAGATTTAATGAACTCTATTAGGCTTGATTCTCTCATCTATAAAATGGGATGCTAATTCTTCCCTCCATATACTAAGGCATAGTGATGAGGAATGTTTCAAAGTCCTCACAATATTGATCAATATTAGCTCAATTTCATTTTCCTTCTTTCTAGTAAAGATGTTTGATATGACAGAATTCAATGTGGTCCTGAGGTCTTCATATTTATAAAGTACATTTCTCCTAAATGAAAAAGAATCAAGTGTTGAATATTATTTTTCCAAACATAGATTTTCACATCCAAATAACAGTGATATAGAGGACAGGGATGAGATAGTAACAATTAAAAAAAGATTGGTCATAAGCATCCCAAGGAAAATCAAAATTCCAAATGGGAAATTGTAAGCCTCACAAAAAAAATTTCTAGGTAAAATGATACAGGAAAGTGGAAAGCCCTCCAATTTATTTTGGCTGTTTGAAAATCTGATTTGCTGCATGTTTGCACACCTGTTTTCCTGAAGAAAGGATGCATTACTTCAGAGTTAAGGGAAGTTTGTTTCTCCATAAACAACTCCAGTGGGAGGCGAAAGACAGATGTTTAACGAGTTATTTTTCTTAAGTCAATAGAAAAGATCACTTTTTAAAAACAGAGAAAAATCTCAGAGTTTCTTTTCATGTGCTAAAGCTCTAAGGTCTGATTCTTTTCCTCCACCCTGTTTTGCTGGCTGCTTTTCTTCATTCTAGAATGGCTGGCTTGGTTGCAAGGAATGAAGTGAAGTCACACCCTCCTCCTCCGTCAGCCACCTCGCTGGTGGCAAGGGAGAGTAGACAAAGAGAACATGAACAAGAATCCGGCCCCTCAGGGCAGGCAGCATGCCTGATACATATGTGTAACCCCAGTATCCAGCAGAGCACATAACAGGTGTCTGTGAAGGTCAAAAGGACAAGTTCTTAGGGGAAATAAATCTCATAACATGTGCCATATTGATAGGTCAGGGGCAATTCCTTCATATCAGTCAACTTCTATACCACAACAGCCAAAATAACCGCATTTCTATAATGCAAAAAACTATTTCCATATCCCAGATATTGGCTCATTTATTTCAAACAACGGTTGGCATCATAAAAAGGCTAGTCCAGAAGACCTCATATAAAGGAACTTGTACCACTTATTTAATGTGGGGTCTTGGGCAAGTCACTTACTCCATTTTGCCCTCTACTATTAATCTCTCTTTACTACTCTATTCTGTTTATTCTCACACAATATCCAAGACATCTGTTTATCTGAATGGCCTCCTCTCACCTCCCACACCCATCTTGGAAGTAAAATCCTCAAAGGCAAGGACTGAGCAGTATCTGTTTCTTTACATCCCTGGCATGGAGCACATAGCCTGTCATACGACATATCCTCATACGTGATAAAGGAATAAGTAATGGCTATAAGTGGGTGGATCTGGAGAGCCAAGAATGGGTTGTCTCTTGGATATATATTATATCTGTAAAGTTGAAGTTGACTTCTCTGAGTAGCGAGTATATGAATGCCTTTAAATTATGTTCCCATTGTCAAATGTCATAAGCATATTTAAATTTTAATTTAATTTTATTTTTGCTCCAGAATATGACACATTCACATCTCTGGATATGATCTGGGAAACAGATAGATAAAATTTAGAAATTCTGGTCTCTACTTTGATCAGTTATCACGGACTCACAGTAGCAAGTTCTGAAGAAAGCTGGCTTGGGTTAGTTTAAAAGTGAGTCTTAATAAAATAGAGACCCAACTCCCCTCCTTCCCTGTCTGTATTAATAGAAAGTTTTCTCCACAGAAAATAGCAGAAAGCCAGACTATAGTGGTTTAAGCAAAAAAGTGGGTTTATTTTTCACACATAATAAGTTTTGGGGGTAGGAAGTTCATAGCATTATTTCAGTGTCTTAACAAAATCAGGGCTATTCTATCTGCCATTCTGCTGGTTTTCTCATCCTGATTACAAGGTGGCTGCTGTTGCTCCAGCCAGTACATCATCATTTAAGAAAGGAGAAAGAAAATGGAGGAAGGAGGCACCACTATACTCTTGCCAGAACTGTGAATTAGAGCCAAGTCCAGCTTTACAATGGTCTGGGAACTGAATATTTTAGCTTGTCCAACCTCTTCAAAAGAAAGAGGTAAGAGAGAAGAGTGTTAGCAATAAGTGTCAGGTGAGCCAACAAACAATGTCTGTCACACCAATATTCAGATACCAATGCTGCTAGAAGGTATAGATCCTCATCTATGTACCATATTGGTAAGCAAATTCAAAGGCACAATTTTTTACATGTTTTAAAAACTTTTTTCTTGATAATCCACCCCAAAATAAGTCAAATTCACATGTACATTTGACTCTAAATTCACTACCATCCTTATCATTACATAATTTTTAACATAATCAATATGGGAAGAACATTTGTGTTATTACAGAAAATTACTTATTGGTAAGACAAATATAGGGGCTACAAAAGATAAGTTTAAAAAGCACAAGTACTGATAATTGGTAAGCAAAAGAGGAAAAACAATTAATAAACGAACATGGGAAAACATTCTATTTTATTATTTAGATAAAAATGCCTCTTACACCCAGAAAATTGGTGGACATATATTCAAAATTGTAATACTTAGTGCTGACTCTTATGATAAAAGCTGGCTCTGTCAAAATACAATGACATTTGACATGATAATATCACTTCTGGGAATTTTTCCTAAGGAACTGTTCAAAATAAAAGGGAAGCTATATGCATAAAATGTATATTATGTCAAGACTACACATAATAACCAAAATTTGAAGGAAATAAAACCCTAAATATATAATAAAGAAGAAATGACTGAGGAAATTAGAATGGAATAAATTTGATGGGATGTAATGCAGCCATTAAAATGATAATTATAGCAACCATTTACCAACATGGAAAATCCTTATGAGTTAATGATAGGTGGAAAAAAAGCAAAATACAAAGCATGTAATTATGTGATTTCTGGTGAAGACTTGGCAATGAAGGCAGAGGCGGCTACCCCGAACATTATGGCTATGAGTTATCAATAAATATAAAAATTTGAAGGAGAAGAGGCTCCATCACCTAATCAAGAGAACATCCACATACCAAAAACTTTAAAAAGTTACTGCTGCCTAGAAAAATGTTCAAAAAGCTATACAGTATGCCAATAAATGAGTAGTATAATTCCCTTTAGCAGTCTGTAAGATCTTCTCTATCTTTTATATTCTGAAGAACATTTAGATCTATTTTTATTTTTTATGTGTAATTTATTGACACTAAAGATTGGTGCCTTTCATCACTTCTAGAAAAAACATTACCCATTATCTCTTTGATTATTGCCTCTCCCCCATTCCCTGTCAAGGAAATCAAAGATAAGCCTAACACTCTTATTAAATGTATTTATTTTCACTCTGCTCTCCACATCTCTTTACTTTCATATTTTTTATTTCTATCGGTGTGATTCTGAATATTTTTTCATATCAATGTTCCATTTTAATAATTCTCTCTTCAGCTTTATTGAATCTGCTTTTTAACTTAACCATCTCAAAAACTATCTCTGAAATACTATAAACACAGTTATTTTATATTTTCCACCTGATTATCCCTGTATATAGTCTTTGTGGGCATCACTCATTAATTTGATTTTTTTGTTTAAGGTCAATAATGTAGGCTTGTTTGCTCAAATATTTTATGATTTTTAAAGATTCTAAATTTATATTTTTTTGAACTTGAAGAAAGTCTTTGTGGATTGGTTTTAGTGCTCTTTCCTCCAGAGAGGAAGTGTGTTTTCTCCCCTAGTTACTTTGGGCCTACCAATCAGGGACCACTACATGCTAAAGCTTTGCTTGAGGACTTCCAGGCTACACACTACCTTTGAATTTTGACTGCAAACCTTCTTAAAGGACGGTTTGTGTTCAGAAATTATGAATGAAGAGTTTTCTATTTTTTTCTGGTCTACCCAAAGCCATAGACAAGACAGTCAAGCATCCCCACTTTCTTATTTTGCAAAAAAACCACAATTTTCCACCAGTTCATTGATCACGGTGGTCATCTTTGGAGGTCCCAGCTTTATGTGATGGTCTTCAGTCAGTCCTCAAATCCTGCACACACCTCTGTGTTTTGTTCCCAAGCCCAAGTTATAAGCAAATAGAATTAGTATCTGCCCCAAAAGACTTACAACAATTTCTGGCAAAAGTCTATCTTTTTTAATAAACCTGGGCATCATTCAACACCATCTATAAACATACACAGAGGAAATATTTTACAACTATGTAGTTAAAACGGTGGCACTCTGAATACACCAAAACAATGTCTTTTTATGAAATAGATTTACTGCCAGAAATGAGAAAAATCTGGGAAATTTTTTGTTTATATTCTCAGAAAGAATCAAGAGTATATTGCATTGATAAAAGTATAACAGACGCATAAAAAAAGAATAATAAGAGCTCAGAAGAAACTTTATTATTAAGATGAAAAATATAATTTCTATATTAAAAGCCAAACGGAAAGAGTTAACAGACTATTCAATGTAGAATATAAAACCCATTATATAGAAGACAACCTCAAGAAATTTTCCATTATCTCAAGGGAAAAATAGATAAAATTGATGAGTTAAATATATAAATAAGATAAGAATTTTAGAACAGATTCAGGGAAAGTGATCTAATCCCACTTGGAGTTTCAGACTCCGACATTATAGAAGTCATAGCAGAAGCCAAGAATAAGGAAAAAGAGGGAAAAGAGGATGAGGAAAAGGAAGAGAGAACTTCTCTGTATCTTAGAAAAAAATCTGAGTCTGCAGATCAAATAGGCTCACCAAATATTTGAGATATACTTAATGAATAAAAACAAAAAAGTATTAGGACCCCTAAAAAATAATCAAAATTACGTAGCCTAAAATTTGCTCACACTTCTAAGTACCAAAGACAATGAGGCAACACCTATAGAATTGAGGAGAAAATATCATGCTTCAAAAATGTTGTGTATGTGTGAGGGCCTCAGGAAGATAAACCCAGAAAAGAAGAACTTAACACAAACCACACATAGATAAAGAGAAAATTCATGATTTCTTTGAAAATATTAGCATAACTCTATTATTTACAATAGCCAAGACATGGAAACAAGCTAAGTATCCATCAAGGGACCAATGGAGAGAGAAAATGTGGTGTATGTATAGACAATGAAATATTATTCAGTCATAACAAAGAAGGAAATCTTGCCATTTGCAACAACATGTATGTACCTTGAGGGCATTATGCCAAGTGAAATAAGTCAGAGAAAGAGAAATACCACATTATCTCACTTATATGTGCAATCTAAAAAAAAAAAAAAAGACAAACTCATAGATACCAAGAACAGAATGGTGGCTGCCAGAGGCGAGGGGTAGGAAGTGGGCAAAATGGGTGAAGGTATTCAAAAGGTACAAATTTCCAGTGATAAAATAAGTAAATCCTGGGATATAATGCACAGCATGGTGACTATAGTTAATAATACTGTATTGTATATTTGAAAGTTGCTAAGAGTATAGCTCTTAAAAGTTCTCATCACAACAAAAAAAATTTGTAATTATATGTGGTGATGGATGTTAACGAGACTTCTTGTGGTGAACATTTTGCAGTATATACATATACCCAATCCTTATGTTGTACACCTGAAACTAATATAATGTTGTATGTCAATTATTACTCAATAAAAAATGGGAAAAAATATTAGCATTACCCTAAAACCAAAAACTGATCATTATAGCACATAAAGAAGCAAACCAACCTCACTCATAGATAGATATCATAGATAGATTATATACATATTTGTCTCCTAATTAAAGAAAATGTTGTTTATGTTCAGAAACAGGAATACATAAAAATAATCATACAATATGATCTACAAAGTATTTTTCGATGAATGGAAAGGAGAGGTTGTCATTAAGAAATCTACTAACGTAAATGTTTATACATAAAGAGATCAAAAGGCAGAGGAGAAAAAAACAGGAACTTCAGGATAGATGCATCCATTTCTGATACAACTCATAGTATGTGAGCCCAACAGGATACTTCCTAAACCTAAGAGGGCAGCATGGCAGGGTGGGGGTAAACACAGGCCTGAGGCCTGGATTGCTGGGGTCTCACTCCCAGTGCTGCCATGTACTAACTGTATGGTCATTGAGGAAGTCATTTTTCCTACCAGTGCCTCAATTTTCTCATGTGTATAATGGGAATAATAATAATAATAATAATAATACCACCTATCTCATGGAGTTGCTGAGATAATTCAGTGAATTAATATGTATAAAAACTTAGATCAGTACTTGGCCCATTGCACATTATACAAGTATTTATTATTACCAGTGATAATAGCAAATGCTTAGTATAAAACTAATAGTCAAAATCATAATTGACACACACAGTCCTCATCAAAACTATGGCCAGAACTATGGCCTGCTCCTGCCACTGTTATTTACTATTATTTGACAAATTCCAAAGAATTTAGTAAAAGAAAAACTGAGTCATACATATTAGAAAAGAAGGAATCACATTATCATTATTTGAAGACTGATTATGTACTAAAACAAACCAAAGTAATCAACTGAAACAGAAAATCTATTAGATATAAGTCAAGAATTGAGTAAGTAGACATGTTACAAATTAAATATACAAAAATCAATTTTCTGTCTATAAACCAGCAAAATAAATTAAGTATAATAAAAATTCTATTCACAATAGCAACACAACTATAAAATATCTAGAAATGGAATTAATAATAAATACCCCAAGGGTTATATGATAAGTCCCAGGACTTTACCAAGAGATAACAAGAAAATTTAAATAAATGAAGGAATACGCTGAATTCTGGGGAAGCAAGGCCCAATACCACGCAATATCAATTCTCCTCATATTAGTCTATCACAGCATGGGAAATCAAAACTCCAATGGGGATTTGCAGCCTTGACAAACTAATTCCAATTTAGAAGAATACATAGCAAAAATACCCAAGAATAATTTTGGAATAAAGAGTAAAAAATAGTAATGGGGGTTTTCCCTTATAGATAGGCAAAAGACCTTATACACTTACAATAATTAAATGTTATGGTATTGAGGCAAAACATGGCAGCAGATGAAGGGAAGAATACAGAAAGCACCAAAAACTGTGGACTATGTAAAGCTTTGCTTATGATAAAGGTGTCTTTCAAGTCACCAAGAAATGGATTATGATGGAGATAAAACAAAAAGAATTGGTTAATATTTAGGGGGAAACCTTACCACAAATACAAAACTATTCCATTCTGATTAAAGGATTATATCTTTAAAAGACTGAATGATTAGAGAAAGAATAAAATATAGATTCATATGTTTTATCATCCCCAAACCAGAAGAAAGCCTTTCAATGCATATTCTCAAAGAAAAAACCATAAAAGAAAATATCAATGATTGAATAAATAAAATGTCAATATACCTGAATAGCCTGAAGTATCACAAACTAAACTGAAAAGAAAACAACAAAATAAGTGTAATTGATATAAAGAAAAAAAAAAACCTCATTTGATATAAAATTCATATTAAGGTAACAATAAGATAGCATGATTTGCTTGTCAATACAGGTTCACCCTCACTCCCCACATCATAATGGTCTTGCTAGTCAAGGGCTGCACACAGCACTACCATAGTCTGTTACTGGTGGAAGTACACATCACTGCAGTATTTCCATAGGCCAATCTGGAAATATATTTCAAAAGCTTTGAGAATGTTTAAGCTTTTGGAGTTAACAATTTAAATTAATCTTAATCTTAAGAAATTAATCTTAAGGAAATAATCTTAAAATGAACAACAGAGAAAATCCTAAATGTGCACCAGTATATTACTAGTCAAACAAATTTGAGTGTCTTCACATCATGGAATATTAACATCATGATGTGTTTTGAATAGACAACACCATGGGGATATATTCATGATATAGTGTTAAAATGCAATAAGTTGACTATAGGATAGTATATCCAGTATGATCCCAATTTTACTGAAAAATTTTTAAATGATTTAAATGCACCAAAATGTTAACAGTGGTTACAAATGCACGGTGTGATAGAACCCCTGCCTGGAGAGAGAAATCAAGATGGTGGCGTAGGCGGACTCTGAACTCACCTCCTCCCGTGGACACAGCCAATCTACAACTACTCTTGGAAAAATTACCCTTGAGAGAGAACTGAAAACTGGGTAAGTGGATCCCCTGCAACAAACAACAATCCTAATTGAGGTGGAAGAAGCAGAAACTCCCATCCCCGTCTGGAGAGAAAAATATGCCACCTTCACAAGCTGCAATGCTTCACGGCCACCCAGGAGCAGCCCAAAGGTACACAGCCTTCCCTGGAGGGAGGGGAGCTGAGGCGGGGAGTGCTCCTGCTATAGGCAGTTTTTGGACCCAGCACAACCAAGATGAGTGGCATAATATCTGACTTTGCTCGCTACTAACAACATTGGGGAATACCCCCAGAAAAGCTGGTTCACAAAGAAATTAAAGCCAGCTCTTAAAAGGCCCACTCACAAATTCACCCATTTCAGAAAGCAATTTAAAATCACCAGAAAGAAAGGTGCACAGTCCTTTGGTGAAGAGAGACTCACCTGATAGGCTCTGAGTGCATCTTGGTGAGAGGTGAGACCTCTCCAGGGAGGTGGCCATTGTTGTGACCTGGTGAGGGCATGCTGACACAGACAGGGGCAGATACCGTTGGAGTTCTTCCCCTCACCTGCTAGCCCAGGGTCTGCCCCACCCACTAGAGCACCAATTTAATCCAGCTCAGCCAGGGTAGGCAGCCTACTCTAGGGACTGGCCCCACCCAACAACAAACCCTTGGGCAACATGTGGGCCTGCTAGGTGAACTGCCAGGATTCTCTGCAGCCTGGGGAGCGGGTCCACCTCTGTGTGGCAGAGCATGCGCAGGGAGTGGGTGGAGAGTGATGGGCATTGGTAGAGTGTGTGGGTCTCCCGCCTTGGAGAGACTGGGTCCAGTTGAGGTGGTCAGGGCATGCACACAGGGCAAGACTATATTGACTGTGTGCGGACCTGTGGGCAGAGGGGCTTGTCAGCTGCAGAAGACTTATACTTCTCAAAGAGCCACATAGGGGATTGGCCCCATCTTCCAAAGCCTGAAACAATTGGGTGTTCCCATGCTTGAGGCCAGCCCCACCCAGCTGCAATCCTCAGACAGGTGACAAGAGACTTAAAGGCCAGAGACTTATAGCAATTGTAAGCCCATGAGCCTAACAACCTGCCACACTGGGGGCCTACTCACTTAATAGAAATACTGCAACAGGAATGTGCTATTAGACCTTGCAGCCAACTGTGCTGGGGCTCCCCACACATGATAAAGAGACTGAAGGGTCCACAACAACTATGAGCAACTGAGCATTACAACAGCTGGCCAGGGGGACAGCTCAGCCTCACTGGGCACCTATGGGAAGAGCAACCCTGCCACAACAGAAAGACACATGTAGCCCACACACGTGTTACTCCTGGAACATTCAGAACTGGTGATGAGAGGGAAGCACACTGCAGGGCCTCATAAGGCATCACTTATAAAAGGTCACCTCTCCAAGGTCAGGAGATGGAGCTGACCTACCTAATACTTAGACACAAGCACAGGGCAAGAGGCAAAATGAGGAGGCAAAGAAATATGTTCCAAGTAAGGGAACAGGACAAAACCCCAGAAAAGGAACTAAATGAAACAGAAATGAGCAACCTACCCAACACAGAGTTCAAACAAAGAGTGTTAAGGATGCTCACTGATCTTGGGAGAAGAATGGATTAACTCAGTGAGAACGTCAACAAAGAAATGGAAGATATAAAAAAGAACCAATCAGAAATGAAGAATACAATACTGGAAATGAAAAATTCACTAGAGGGACTCAAAAGCAGAGAAGAGGATACAGAAGAACGGATCAGTGAGCTGGATGAAAGACTAGAAGAAATCACCCAAGCTGAACAGATAAAAGAAAAAAGAATTAAAAAGAGTGAGGACAATCTAAGGGACCTCTGGGACAACATCAAGTGCACTAACATCCATGTTATAGGTGTTCCAGATGGAGAAGAGTGAGAGAAAGGGGCAGAGAATCTATTTGAAGAAATAATAGCTGAAAACTTCCCTAACCTAAGGAAAGAAACAGACATCCAGGTACAGGAAGCACAGAGAGCACCAAACAAGTTAAACCCAAAGAGGCCCACACCAAGACACATCATAATCAAAATGTCCAGAATTAAAGATAAAGAGAGAATCCTAAAAGCCTCAAGAGAAAGGTAAGTTACATACAAAGGAAACCCCATAAGGCTATCAGCTGACTTCTCAGCAAAAACCTTACAGGCTAGAAGAGAGTGGCATGATATATTTAAAGTGCTAAAGGAAAAAACCTACAGCCAAGAATACTCCACCCGGCAAGGTTATCACTCAAAATGGAAGGAGAGATAAAAAGTTTCCCAGACAAGCAAAAATTAAAGGAGTTTGTCACCAAGAAACCAGTACTACAAGAAATGCTACAGGGTCTTATTTAAGGGGGAAAGAGAAGACCACAAATAGGAAAAATTATCTATTTCCAAGATAAGAGGGTAATGGATACAAATGCACAAAAAAGAGGTTAGATATGACATCAAAAACATAAAATGTGGGAGGAGGGAAGTTAAAGAAGAGAGCTTTCAGATAGAGGTTGAACTAAAGAGATCATCAACTTAATATAGATTGCTATATATGTAGGTTACTGTATATGAACCCCACGGTAATCACACACCAGAAACCTATAATAAATACACAAAAAACTAAGAGAAAGGAACCCAAACATAATACTAAAGAAAGCCATCAAACCACAAAGGACGAGAGAAGGAGAAGAAGAAAGGAACAGAGAAGAACTATCAAAACACCTAGAGAAAAAAGTTAAAAAATGGCAGTAAGTACATACTTATCAATAGCTACTTTAAAGGTCAATGGACTAAACGCTCCAATTAAAAGGCATAGCGTGGCTGATTGGATAAAAAAACAAGACCCATATATATGCTGCATACAAGAAACACACTTCAGACCTAAAGACACTCACAAACTGAAAGTGAAGGGATGGAAAAAGATACTCCATGAAAATGGAAATGAAAAGACAGCTGGGGTAGCAGTACTCATATCAGACAAAATAGACTTTAAAACAAAAACTATATCAAGAGACAAAGAAGGGAATTACATAATGATCAAGGGAACAATCCAACAAGAGGATATAACACTTGTCAATATCTATGCACCCAATGTAGGAGCACCTAAATATATAAAGCAATTATTACCAGACATAAAAGGAGAAATAGACAGCAACACAATAATAGTAGGGGACTTTAACACTCCACTTAAGCCAATGGACAGATCATCCAAACAGAAGATCAATAAGGAAACATTGGCCTTAAATGACACACTAGAATAGATGGACTTGGTAGATATATACAGAACATTCCATCCAAAAACCACAGAAAACACATTCTTTTCAAATGCACATGGAATATTCTCCAGGACTGATCATATATTAGAGCACAAAACAAGTCTCCATAAATTTAAGAAGATTGAAATAAAACCAAGCATCTTTTCTGACCACAATGGTATGAAACTAGAAGTCAACTATAGGAAGAAAATCAGAAAAGCCACAAATATGTGGTGATAAACAAAATGCTACTGAACAACAATTGGGTCAACGAAGATATCAAAGGAGAAATCAAAAAATACCTGGAGACAAATGAAAATGAAAATACAACATGCCAGAATTTATGGGATACAGCAAAAGCAGTTCTAAGAGGGAAGTTTATAGCATAATATGCCTATCTCAACAAACAAGAAAAATCTCAAATAAACAATCTAACAGTGCACCTAAAGGAACTGGAAACAGAAGAACAAACAAAGCCCAAAATCAGTAGAAGAAGGGAAATAATAACAATCGGACCAGAAATAAATGAAATAGAGACTTAAAAAAATAGAAAAAATTAATAAAAACAAGAGCTGGTTCTTTGAAAAGATAAACAAAATTGACAAACCTTTAGCTAGACTCACCACGAAAAAAAGAGAGAAGGCTCAAATAAATAAAATCAGAATGAAAGAGGAGAAATTACAACTGACACCTCAGAAATACAAAAGATTATAAGAGAATACTATGAAAAGCTATATGCCAACAAATTGGATAATCTAGAAGAAATGGATAAATTCTAAGAAACATACAACTTTACAAAACTGAATCAAGAAGAAATAGAGAATTTGAATAGACCAATCACCAGTAAGGAGATCGAAACAGTAATTAAAAATCTCCCCAAAAATAAAAGTCCAGGACCACACGGCTGTCCTCGTGAATTCTACCAAACATTCAAAGAAGACTTAATACCTATCCTTCTCCAACTCTTCCAAAAAATGGGAGGGGCCAGCCCTGTGGCATAGTGGTTAAGTGCACGCGCTTCGCTGCTGGCAACCCGGGTTCAGATCCTGGGTGCACACCAACACACCACTTGTCAGGCCATGCTGTGGCATTGTCCCACATAAAGTGGAAGAAGATGGGCATGGATGTTAGCTCAGGGCCAGTCTTCTTTGGCAAAAAGAGGAGGATTGGCATGGATGTTAGCTCAGGGCTGATCTTCCTCACAAAAAAAAAAAAAATTGAAGAGGAGGGGAAGCTCCCTAAGTCATTCTACAAAGCCAACATTACCCTGATACCAAAACCAGACAAGGACAATGCAAAAAATAAAATTACAGGCCAATATTACTGATAAACATTGATGCAAAAATCCTCAATAAAATACTGGCAAATCGCATACAACAAGACAATAAAAAGAATATACACCATGATCAGGTGGGATTTATTCCAGGGATGCTGGGATGGTTCAATATCTACATGTCAATCAACAAGATACAGCACATTAACAAAATGAAGAATAAAAATCACATGATCATCTCAATAGATGCAGAGAATGCATTTGACAAGATACAGCATCCATTTATGATAAAAACTCTGAATAAAATGGGTATAGAAGGAAAGCACCTCAACATAATAAAGGTTGCATATGACAAACCTACAGCTAATATCATCCTCAACGGTGAAAAACTGAAAGCTATCCCTCTAAGAACAAGAACCAGACAAGGATGCCCACTCTCACCACTCCTATTTGACATAGTATTGGAAGTCCTAGCCAGAGCAATCGGGCAAGAAAAAGAAATAAAAGGGATCCAAATTGGAAAGGCAGAAGTGAAACTGTCACTATTTGCAGATGATATGATTTTATATATAGAAAACTCTAAAGAATCCACTAAAAAACTTTTAGAAGTAATAAATGAAATGGTAAAGTTGCAGGATACAAAATCTACATACAAAAAGCAGTTGCGGGGCCGGCCTTAAGTGTGCACACTCTGCTGCAGAGGCCCGGAGTTCGCCACTTCAGATCTCAGGCGCACACCGACGCACTGCTTGTCAGGTCATGCTGTGGTGGCATCCCATATAAAGTAGAGGAAGATGGGCACAGATGTTAGCCCAGGGCCAGTCTTCCTCAGCAAAAAAAGAGCAGGATTGGCAGATGCTAGCACAGGGTTGATCGCCTCACAAAAAAAAAAAAAAAGCAGTTGCATTTCTATACACTAACAAACAAGTAGCAGAAAAAGAAATTAAGAATGCAATCTCATTTACAATTGCAACAAAAAGAATTAAATACCTAGGAATAAACTTAACCAAAGAGGTGAAAGATCTGTACGCTGAAAACTATTAAACATTGCTGAAAGAAATTGAAGATGACACAAAGATATGGAAAGATATCCCGTGCTCTTGGATTGGAAGAATTAACATAGTTAAGATCTCCATGCTTCCTAAAGCAATCTATAGATTCAATGCAATCCCTATTAAAGTTCCAACAACATTTTTCACAGAAATAGAACAAAGAATCCTAAAATTTATATGGAACAACAAAAGATCCCGAATAGCCAAAGGAATCCTGAGAAAAAAAGAACAAAGCTGGAGGTATCACACACCCTGACTTCAAAATATACTACAAAGCTATAGTAACCAAAACAGCATGGTACTGGCACAAAAACAGACACACAGATCAATGGAATAGAACTGAAAGCCCATAAACAGACCCACACATCTATGGACAGCTAATTTTCAACAAAGGAGCCAAGAACATACAATGGAGAAAACAAAGTCTCTTCAACAAACGGTGTTGGGAAAACTGGACAGCCACATGCAAAAAAATGAAAGTAGACCATTATCTTACACCATACATAAAAATTAACTCAAAATGGATTAAAGACTTGAATGTAAGACCTGAAACCGTGAAACTTCTAGAAGAAAACAGGCAGTAAGCTCTTCGACAGTGGTCTTAGCAACATATTTTCAAATACCATGTCTGACCAGGCAAGAGAAACAATAGAAAAAATAAACAAATGGGACTACATCAAACTAAAAAGCTCCTGCACAGCAAAGGAAACCATTAACAAAACGAAAAGACAACCTAACAATTGGGAGAAGATATTTGCCCACCATAAATCTGATAAGCGGTTAATCTCCAAAATATATAAAGAACTGATGCATCTCAACAACAAAAAAACTAACCACCCAATTAAAAAATGGGCAAAAGACCTGAACAGACATTTCTCCAAAGAAGATATACAGATGGCCAATAGGCACATGAAAAGATGTTCAACATCGTTAACTATCAGGGAAATGCAAATCAAAACTACAATGAGATATCACCCCACGCCCGTCAAAATGGCTATACTTAACAAGACAGGAAACAATGAGTGTTGGAGAGGATGTGGAGAGAAGGGAGCTCTCACACACTGCTGGTGGGAGTGCAAACTGGTGCAGCCGCTATGGAAAACAGTATGGAAATTCCTCAAAAAATTAAGGATAGAACTACCATACGATCCAGCTATTCCACTGATGGGTATTTATCCAAAGAACATGAAAACACCAATTTGTAAAGATACACGCACCCCTGTGTTCATTGCAGCATTATCACAATAGCCAAGACTTGAAAGCAACCTAACTGCCCAAGAAGGGACGAATGGATGAAGAAGATGTGGTGTATATACACAATGGAATACTACTCAGCCATAAGAAACAATGAAATCCAGCCATTTGTTACGACATGGATGGACATTCAGGGTATTACGTAAAGTGAAATAAGTCAGAAGGAGAAGCTCAAATACCATATGATCTCACTCATAAGTAGTAGATAAAAACAACAACAAACACATAGAGACAGAGATTGGATTGGTGGTTACCAGTGGGGAAGTGGGAGGGACGAGGGAGAAAGAGATGATTACACACGTGTGTGCTGATGGATTGTAATTAGTGTTTGGGTGGCGAACATGAGAAGATGATGTAATCTATGCATAAATAGAAGTATAATCACGTACACCCAAAATTTACACAATGTTTTAAACCAATCTTACCACAATTATAAAAAAAATTCTGTTAAAACCACAAAAAAAAAGAAATGCATGGAGAGGGCACATGGTTTAAATTTTTTCTTTGTTTTCCTTATTTTATTTTTTATCATGAAAAATAAGTAATTGCTTTTGCTACTCATATTTCATTAAGCAATGCATATAAGCCTGGAAATAGCGGCATATCTGAGTTATAATTATGATGTTTTATATAACATGTGACTTTAAATTTATAAGTAAAATTAAATTAAAAATTCCCTTTTATAAATTGTTAGTTAAATTAAATTTAAATTAAATATTTTAATTTAAATATTTAGTAATGACAAAAGGCACAGAAAAAGCCTGGTTAGCCATATTTAGTTTCTTGAGTCCCTGCTTCTCCTTTTACATGCGCTACCCGGTATCTAGATTCCGCTTCATTTCTTTGGGTCACTGGGCCTGTGCCTACATTCCTTTTGGAGTAAACATCCTGCAACTTAAGGTCTAGTAAATATATAGCAACAAGAAATCTATTCCCTTGGTATTAGCCAGAGTGAGTTGAGAGACAGTGACTTTTAGAGTTTTAAACAAGTTTGGAGAGACTGGATTGAATTAAGTTTGTACATCCTTCACTTTGACAGGCACCCAGCAGAGAAGTCAACACTAAGCCAATCCAGCCATGTAGGTCTGTGAACTCTAACAGGTGGCAGAAAAGGAAGGAGAGGGCCAGTGGATGGGCTCCTTGGCTTCCCAGCTTATCGACTCCATCAAATGGACTCGAATGCTTTCACACTGAGGACTGAATCAATCACTAAGCACGTTGGTGTCTCTGCCGGACTCCGTCCGACAGGTTCCTCTGTACAAAGCTTCTCTGTGTCCATCCTTTCCGCCCAGGCTTCCTAATCCATTACTGACAATAGTTTCCTTAGTAACTGCAAAAAGGCCCTATATTCACTGGAACAGCAGGGCTGAAGGTGTAGGCTGGATTTCAAACGTGTCCTTTTTATCTATGCTGGACCTTCCCTGGGTCTTTTATTGGTGAATTTGTGCTTAAGCCATGAATGACACAGCAGACAGCTAAGTCCTCTGTGATTGCCTTTCCATTTCTTTCTGGACCACACATATGAGGGTAAATATGAATCAGAGACTGTATCTTAGATAGCCTAGTCTTTGAGCACAGAGAGGAATCATAGCAAGCTTAACTCTCTGTTTTATAGATTCATAAACTGGCAAGGCCTTATACAAGGTTATGAAGCTAAATACCAGTAGAATCAGGGTTACAGTAAATGTTCCCCTGACACTAATCAAATGTCCATGTCAATACGCAAGGCTTTAAACTTCACACACAGCCACGCGCTACATAACATTTCAGTCAATGTCAGACAGCACGTATGACAGTGATCCCATAAGATTAGTACCATACAGCCTAGCTGTGTAGCAGGCTATACCACCTAGGTTTATGTAAGTACACTCTATGATGTTTGCACAATGATGAAATTACCTAATGACACATTTCTCAGAACATATCCCTGTCATTATGTGACACACAACTGTATTTGTTTAATAAAAGCTTTTGGAGATTTAGAGGTCCTCTTTTCTTATAGGTTATGTGCCCCCGTAAGTCCTATCTTTCCAAATTCCCCATTCCCTTTCTCACCAAGAAACCAAGGCTAGCCCAACATGGCACCAAGGACATGCAAGAGCCCAGTTTTAGGCAATAGTAGGTTGTCATCTTCCTTCACTATTTCCACCCATTGTCCCCTGCACTCATCTTCCCTGGCCATTTGATCCCTTAACTCTGCCCTTGGCTTCTGAAACCCGCCCCAGACCATCTTATATGACAACTAGCAGGAGCAATCTCTCTAGCCCTATGAGTTCTCTCAGGTCTAATTTTGACTTTTCCTTCTAGTGCCACAGATGGGGGGAAAAGAGGGAAGGTGCTGCTGCCTCTGCCCATGAGTTATATACAACAGTTTGTAAAACTCATCTGAAAAAGACAATGACCAATTAGAACAGGTACTGGTCACAGCAGTGGAGTAGAGCTCTGCTTTGCCAGGTTTTACTCTTTTAGTTTCTGAATCTCAATAAGGTCCTGGGGGATCATGGAAGAGGAGTGAGGGAGAACAGGATAGTGAAAGAATGGGTGGGGGGCTTCACTTGGTGGGCATGAGCAGTGGCTATTAACCCACAGATGTGAAAGTATTTTAATACACTAACAATCAGCATGGCCATACCAGTGCACACCAGTGGAATATCAATCCTAACTCTTACCCTGGCCTCCATGCTCCACACCAGCCCATTCAAGTGCACCCAGTCTACTTGTCAGAAGAGGAGAATGGACGCAAACTAAACTATTTTCAAAAAGGTAGAATAACATCAACGTGAAGCTGCTGTTCCCAACTTTCCCATACACATGGTGTCTCCCAGGAGAGCGGCCCACCAGACATGCCTCCACTGGTCATGCTGGATGGCTAATGGCTTTTGCAGGATAAGAGCATCATGATAATATTCAAATTCAGTGCTTCTCAAAGCATGGTCCCCAGATTAGTGTTTGCCTGTGAATGGTTATGAACACTTATTTGTGATGAAATAAGGAGCCTGAGCCCAGATGTAAATCAATTATGAAACTAAGCACTTGTTTTTAATTCAGCTGATTTTGTCAAGGGAGGAGGCACTCTGGTTGTGTTCATTTATATCCTAGTACAAGCTCCTTAAATCTTTGCAGCAGCAGGTGGATCAGCAGTTCACAGACCAGATACTTTGAGCAGCACTGTTCCAGAATATACTCCCCAACAAGGCCTCTACTTTCAGTAGTCCAAAACGACTATTTTGGTAGATTCACTGGGATGTGAATCTGAACTCTGCCACTTCTCATCCAAATGACCACGTTCAAGTTACATAACCTCTTCAAGCTCAATGTCTTCATCCTTAAAACGGGAAAATATTGCCTATCACTTAAATACTTCTGTGACAATTAAATGAGATATAATGTGCACATGCCCTGGGCAGAGGCAGAGAGTAGACGCTCCATAAATGAGAATTTCAGGCACTTTTTTCCACATGCACTATTACACACAAGGGCATAGCAGAATCTGTACAGATCATATATGTATGTATGTATGTATGTGCATATATAAATGCCACTCATCTTTGCTTAGTTTTCATTCTCTTTCTTCCAACTTGATTCTTTATTTTCTTCCAAATTGACCTGGTCAATTTGATGTGGATAAAACACAGACAGATGAAGCCTTGAGCACTGACATTCAAGGGAAGTTAGAGCTTTTATCCACCTATGTAAGTAAAGTTATTGGATGAGGTGAGATATAGGCATCATATTCCTAGTATATACAATTTCTATGGAAAGTGGAGGTTGAATTGAAGACAAAAAAAAAATTCAGAGCTTTTAGCAGAAAAGAGAAATCACCCACAAAAGAAAGATTGACTTGACTAGTCAAGCAAGTTGGTCAGAAAGTGAGACAGAGCAACGTAACAGTCCAAGGGGACCAGAATGACTTCCTGGGGAGCCCTACACCCTGATGAGACCTTAGCACCATCACCATTACTAGCACCATCTCCCAGAACCCTAGACCAGTTTATTTGGGGCCGATTTGCTTGTTCCAGCCAAGATGTTTCTAAGTGGGTTTCATTGACCAATAAGGGATACATGAACAGTTGATAATTCCCCTCAAATTGCATGCAAATTTATGTACAGATATCTTTTAGGAGGTGTCCTGTGCTTCATAAAGAATTACAGGGTTTTCTGAAGGTTGGCAACTGGTCTCAGTCAGCATTATCATCACCAGCAAATAATTATGAGAGTCTACTCTCTACTCACTTGTTTAATGGACATTTATGTAGCTTTCACTATATACATGAACCTGTGCTAGGAGTTGGGAAGAAAAAAGCGTGGTCCCTACTTTCAAAGATGATTTATGTGCCTGCCACCCCCAAAAGACCACCTTCAGTTCTATATCTCTAGCACAGTGTATGGCACAGGGTGCAACTTTAAAGTGCAGGGTGAGCATTCAGAGGATCATCAAAAGAGCTAAGAGAAGATGTCAATCCTCAAGGATCTTACAGCCTATTAGGAAGGGTGGGACATACACTGAAATGGGAAACGTTTTGGATGTTCAGAGGAAGAATAACTGTTCTGGCCTTGGCTGGACTTTGAAACTGGTGTACCTATAGACTTATTTTGTTTAGTCACTTCGCTGGGCTCTGCTCAGTGTTTTAAAGGTGGTATAATGAAGCAAGTGTAGCAAAATAACAGTTAAATGCATACTGTTTTACACTCACCCAGCCCCTTGCACTTACGTTACATGCCTGACCCTTGTAGACATTCAAGTTCTGAGCATTTCTAGTCACCAACACTCCTTCTTTGATACTTTTATTATTTCCTTTCAAGTTTTGCTTGACTGAATACTCTGGAGAAGGATAGAGTAGGGATAAAACAAATATAAACAGGAAGAGGGTCTAATACCCATTAGGGCCTGCAGATGTATGTGTGGCCAGGAGGTGATGTTATGATTCAAGAGATAACATCTGACCAAAAGTAATATAACAACTTTATATTCAGTTCAGCAAATGAGGCCTGACCAAATGCAGAGAACTAAGTCATCATTCAGAGCTTAAAAGCAATGAGATTGCTGTACAAAAGTCTTATGTTGAGTTGATAAGTAAATTAAGAAATAATGGTTAATTTTAAAATGTTTGAACTAAAAAAATCACTATGAAAATTTTATTGACAACATTGGATTATTAATACAATTAATCTTAAGAAAAAGAATTATGTCTTAATCCTTCTAAAACTTTGCTGTTTTTCAGCAACGGTACCTACCAAACTGCAAACACTTTGAAAATTTGATGCTACATGTAAATGTTGCATTTTAAAACATGCACACAAAGAGAAAGCAAGGAGAAATTTGTTTGTTTCATAAATTTATTTATGAAAATTATTTTTACTGTGTGCAAAGCAATGATGGAATCCACTGTCCAGAGCTTCACGTCTAGGCCCCAAACAGTTTGGCTGCGAATGTTCCTCTCAATGGCCCAGTTGCAGGCAGGAGGCCCCAGTCAAGTGACACACGTAGATCTCCAGATGAAAATGAAGAGGCAGCTCTCCTTCTATCCTGATAGCTGCCTGGAGTGGAGAGCTGACATTTCCTGCAGGGCATCCTCTTTTTTCTATGGGCGTAAGTCTAAACACCTCTGGTTCTGCTTATAAGATAAAGGGAACATGCTAAATCCAAGTCAATCCAAGAGCTGCCGAGCAGTGATTGCAAATGGGGTGCCTGTGGCTTTGTGATTCCCCAGGGTTCACGTCTGTGTACCCAGGGCTTCAGCATCCATGATCACAGAAGTAATAATAATAGTAATAAAAACAGTAACAGAGCCTAACACTGTCAGGCTGTAATTTCTCTGGCAACAGAGCAAACAGTCCTACCATAGGCCCACATGGCTTTGAAACTCAAGTGCTCAGGAGGGAACAGCTGGAAACCTCAGCAAGTGGGATACGTGTTAGCAGACTTTGTTCACTTCAGATGGAGAGAAATGTTTTATTTTTTAATGGAACTGTTTCCAATCAGTCCTGTCTTCTTCCCTCCTGCCTTCAACCTTGTTTAGCTGTCTTGCTCTTACATAAGGGGGAGTGTTCAGGTTAAAGCCTGTTGTTGGCGAAAGAACTGGGGTGTATTGTCAATGAAAGAGACTTAGAAGTTCACGATGCAGCTGCAGGTAGCAGAAGATAGGAGTATACTGCTGCAATTCCACAAAAACAGCGTCTGGTGCTGTACATAGGAGACAGAAGCTGATCCTGGGCACGTGGTGAGGATGCACCAGATCCACCTGCAAGTCTCTCACACCTTTACCCTCAGAGTCCTGGATGCTGGCCGGGTCTGATTTTAAGGAAACCAAAATCTCCCTGCTTCAAATCATCTCCTCCATCAATCTGACAACTGTTCAGATGCCTCTTATTAATAACTGTTTAAATAATTCCCGTTAATAAACAAAATAACACCAAGTCTTTCACTGCTTATTAATGCATTAATGCTACATGGCCATTTAGTGGAGGTTTGGGCATGGAAGAAATGAGACAGAATAAGTAAATTCTGGAGAAAAGATCAGGAATCTGGAAATCTTCAGGCCTTCTAGGCCTCTCTTGAGGGCAGGGGTGGAGAGGAGGGATTGGGAATAAATGAAGCAGGGAATTTTCTTAATTAAAAAATCCTGGGGCCGGCCAGGTGGCACAAGTGGTTAAGTGCGCACGCTCCGCTTTGGTGGCCCGGGGTTTGCGGGTTCGGATCCCGGGCGGTCACCAACGCACTGCTTGTCAAGCCATGCTGTGGCGGTGTCCCATATAAAGTGGAGGAAGATGGGCACGGATGTTAGCCCAGGGCCAGTCTTCCTCAGCAAAAAGAAGAGGATTGGTAGATGTTAGCTCAGGGCCGATCTTCCTCACAAAAAAAAAAAAAAGGAATCCTGGCTTCCTTCTATCTTTATAAACATCCCCCTTTCCTTTCTGTGTAGTACAAACAGCTGACCATCACGTGTCCTGCTGAGATAAAAGGGATGTTACCACAACTCATTCACGTTATGGTAACCTGCAAGGTGCTTGGGGTTATATCTCAAACTCCTTTCTTCCAAATTTATTCATTGAAAGAAATCTTCCTCTTGTGCCTGAATGAACTCACAGGCAGATCTCATGACTTCTAGCTCTTAAATGATAGAAGTTCAAATTAGAAATATCTTGTGAAATATGCAAATAGATATTTTAATCTTTACTCAAAGGCAAGGCTTCTCCTAGTTGAGGTTGGTAGTGAACTGGCAACTTGAATGAGGCCGGGATTTGGAGAGGGAGGTATGAGGTATTACTTCCTTCAAACTCATTTACTGCTATTTTGGGTTCCTCCAGTGTGAGACCCAAGGAGAGCTCATAAGGGGGAAAGATCCAGTCTCACACAGTGAGTGCAATTACTCTATGTTGTGGAGGCTGTCTGAGGACAGATGTATAATTTGCTATTTCCCATCACGGGGTCTCCTCACTTCCAGTTCTCTTGACATGGGCAGAGAGATCTCTATTCTAGGTGGTTGCTTGAGACTCTGCTGCCCGGTCCCTAGAGAGCATTCCCTCTCTCATGTTGTAGCTGGCATTTCTTTACCACTCTAGATGGCTCAACTGGATGGAGCCTGAAATGGCCTTTGTTGTTCCCCTCTTGCACAAGTCACACATGTCTGGTCTAAGGGCAACACACAGCATCCTTTGCCCAGAAAACTGATTCCAACTTAGTGATGTCTATGACCCACCATCAACGCAATTATTCAGTGTATTGCTTATCCTCTAGATTATCTGGGTGGGAATCCAACCCTAACTCACTATGTCTCCCAAACTCCAGGGGTCACATGTAGGGCTATTCCAGTGATCTATTGAAGCTGCACCTCCAGGCTTAAGGCAGGGGAGGAGAGATAGGGTGGAGCCCTCAACATTTTATTTCTACCAACCGTCTTTCTACATTGGCCTCTTTCCACATTCTTGATCTGGCTAAAGGGTTCAAAAGTCATGGTATTCGATAGTAAACATTTCCTTTGAAAATCCTAATTTTTTTTTATAGCAACTCTTTTTAGTATTCAGCAGCTTATATACCCGGGAACTTCAGTGGTAATTTTAACACTCAACTACGCTATGGATCCACTCTTATACTTTGGATTTTCTATACAAGAGTCAAGGGCTTTGCATTGATTTTCCCAGTCTCTTACACAAACTTATTTATAAAAAATGTTGTAACTGATCCTATTGAAGGCTATAGTCTCTGATCAAACGGAAGCAAGATTCTAACCAATTTTCAGGGCAAGTGGACTAATAATTGTTCATATTTTTTCCTCAATCCATTGAGTAAACCGTTGTGCTGACAACCCACAGTCCATGGAGGTGCCTGAAGATGTAGGCAACTCATATAATAAAGAGCTGAGTTCCTTTCTTAAAAAGATGATAATCGTGTAGACAAATATATGTGTGTAAATGTTACATTTTAAAGCATGTACACAATGACAATGTAGAGCATTTTCATCACTCCAAAAGGGAAGACTTATTAATCATTTCCTTAATTTCCAGACTAAGTTCCTTAGGCAGGACTATTTTTTTCTTTTTCTACTCAGGTAAACTGCGACCTTCTTAAGGAAAGGAGTTTTGTCCTGTGAATGTGTCTGTACCTAGCCCCTTACTCAGACTTTGGGACAGATTAGACATTGACCAGTATTTGCTGAATAAATAGGGAGGCTTCTATTGAACATCTTCTGTTAGGCATTTTGCTAAGAACCTCCTAGGCAGTATCTCCAATTCTCATCACAACCCTGTACAGGAGGATGTTAACATCTTCACTTTACTGCTGAGAAGACTGGGTCATAGAGCAATCACATATCTAGTCAAAGATCACACAGTTGGTAAGTAAAAGACCTGGGATTTGAACCCAAAATTGTCTGGCTCTGAAGCCATGTGGTGTAACAACAATAATATATGGACCTTTCATGGTCAGTTTATGTATCAGGCTCTTTACTGATGCAAATACTGTAGGATGTGTTCCTATTAGGAATCTTCATTCATTTATTATTTGTTTACTCCTTCAGGTCTTCAACATACCGTTGGTGAGCACTATGGCAGATTATTTAGGGTCCAATCCCACACAATAGAGACATTTAATCTTATTGTCATTTTAAGCACAGCCTTGGGACCCCTTGTACTGGAAAGTCGGCAACCCTAAAGTATCCTCTTCCCAACCAGACATTGCAAAAAATAATTAAAAAATGCTATAAAATAAGTAGTGAAACAATAGGAGTCTGCCTATGAAATGGCATTAACTGCAGGACGTGCAATTCTGAGCCTAAAATTAAATTTCTAAATATAAAATTCTTACTTAAGAGTAAGAATTAGGTGTCATGACAGAGGCAAGAGACATCTGTACTCTCTTTGGAGGGAGGTTTAAGGGAGGTGGAGGGAGGTAACATAATTTCTTTGCCAGCCCAGTCTCCACCAACCACCCAGCTCTTGGCTCCCAGCTCCCTCACTGAAGGTTGGACCTATAGGTTCTATATCTCAGCCAGCATCCATCCTGCTGGAAAAGAAAGGCTGGTTTTCCTTTCTTGCAGGCATCTTCAGTCTCTATCACCAACTACCCTGGAGCTCCCATACACTTAGCTTCTGCAGGAGAGAGGAAGCAAGAAGCATTCTCACCAACAGCCTGGTCTTGCATGAGACCTTAATGACTATTCCTCCACTCCCCCACCCCAGTCTTCCGTCCTGTATTTTGGAATATGGGCGTAATGCAAGAAGTAGTAGGCTCAAATCTGACTCCTTTTAGTAAGCCCTGAGAAGGTGTCTACTCATTGGGACCTTTTTTTTTAGAATGGGAAGGAGTGTTTCATGACTCTTACTACAATTTACAAGCTGCCATTAAAACATTTAGGGAAAGTCCCCAATCTCAATCAAAATTCTATTATGCTAGCAATAAGAGGACCTGGATTATAATTCTGGTCCCATCAAAAACTTCCCGTGTAATTTTGGGCAATTCTATTGTCTCGCTAGACTTTATTTACCACATCTGTAAGATAAAGTTGGAAGTGAGGTCCAACTGCCAATTCTAATACTCCTCCACTTTCTAACATTCTATGATTCACCTTGCCCTGACACATGGAAAATTGCTCTCCTTAGTGTTTCTATGACCACATTTTTTAAATCGAACCCCAAACACATGGCCAGATGATTACTAGATTATTAGTGGGAGTGATGGGGCAAATGTCGGAAATGTACGCCAGCCTAGGAACTCTGCTGCGGAGTTTCTGTATCCACATCCCCATATAAGCTTTGGGTCAGACAGTCCTGGGTGAGGTTGAGACCTGCGTTTCAAGGTAAGAGTAAGTCTACAAATGAGGAACACTGACTAGAACCAAGGTCCAGGAGGCCTCAAGAGTTACAGCCATAAAATGGGGCTCATAATCTCATTTTGTGAGACAGCTAAAAAAATAAATGGGATAACAACAATTAGTATTATAAGCACCTAGAATATTATTGAATCTTGTTAATTAGTCCACAATCAAAAGAGACCATTAGAGATGTCAGCGTCCATTAGTCACAAAATAAAACCCTAATAGAGCTCATTCTTATTAAGACTTAACAAACTTTAAGATTTACCATTCATCCATTCAAAAATATATAGTAAATTCCTTCCAAGTGCTAGACATTGTTATATTGTTCTCAGGGTGAGGATAAAACCCTCATGGGTTCATCCATGCCCCCTCATGGAACTTAGTGTAGAAGAGTTACATTAATAATTGCTTTAATACAGATTTGAAAGTGCCATGACCAAAAAAATATATGACACTATGAGAATACATAAAAGATAATCTAACCCAACCTGGATACTTATGCTGATCATGTTCTCTCATTACATATACAAATATACTATAGACACATAGATGCTATATACATTTATAAACTAGATAGATAGATAGATAGATAGATAGATAGATAGATAGATAGATGATGGATAGATAGATAGATAGAGACATAGTTTAATCCTAAACAATCCTAAAGATGAAGTTGAGGGAAGATTGAGATAAGATTCTCGCTGAACCCTCAATAAGCAGGAGAGCTGGAACCCAAATTCAGCTCCCCTGACCCTACAATCAGGGTGATTCCACCAAGACCTCAGAGCTGATAGCCCACCAGAAGCCCTTGCTCCCTATTTCCCTTTGGTATGCCCCAGCCACTGACCCATTTTGTCAATCCCAGAAGTAGGTGACTTAACAAAGATGTCTCCTTCCCTATGACATGAGGCCAGGCCACCACCTCAAGTTAGGGCAGAACAAGTCCACAGACAAATGACACAGTGATTACCTATATAGGAGAGTGCACTTCCAGAGGAAATTATTAACCATGAGTTTGAAAAAGTGACCTCCATTTAGCAATAACATCAAGTCTTTCTCTGGCATTTTTATATCCTACTATTAGTCACTTTTCCAATCCATAGGGCAATGGATTTCCAGTCTAAATGTCATCTCTAGTTGATATGAATATATACATATATATACACACACAATATTTTCTGCATCTCAATAGCTTTACACATGCACAGTGTTTCTGCCCTGAGGCTGGGTATAAATAAATTGACAGTCTCCTTTCCCACTAACGCAATCAGAGAACTCTCTTTCAGAATACTAATCAGAAACTCTCATGAAGTGAGGAAAGCTGGTGTCAGAAGCAGAAGGAAACCAGTGCTTACTGGGGACAGAAAACCAATTGGCCAGAAGGGACTCAGTTGTCCTTTGGATCCTGTGCAGTTACCTGTGTCCTAGCTCAGCTTCCCCTCAAAATAATTCTGGGGAACCAGAGAAAAGGCTGCTTAGGGCTTAGTGAAGGACTAGGATGAATAATTGAGCATATTAGCAAAAGTAATAAAACTGATAAATGAGGAGGGTGAAGGTCTCAGAAGCAGCAACAGTTGGTAGTAGAGAACCAGGTGATCTTCAAAAGAAATAAGAGTCAGGGAACCTACATAGCTGAGGTAAGATAGAGGGCCGGGAGAGCAGGTAAAAGGAAAGGCAAAGAAAAACAGGATTTCAGAAAGGAGATACCAAAAGTCTCTGATAAAAAAGCTCCTCTCAGTTGAGTTGTGTTTCACACCTTGTGTGGAGAGGTGGAGTTTTCCCACCTCTCTGTGTCCTACTCTTCCTGGAAGTAGGGCTCAAGTGAAAGAAAGGACCCTCCTAATATTCACTAAGGAGGCAAAAGAGCCACTGAGCACATTTTACTACTAAAAGGTTCAGCAATATGAAAGCATGAGGCTGTTTTGCACTACAAAAGCCCACCTCAACTTCCTACCTCCATTTCCCCCTTCCAGAATTCTCTCCTGGATGGTAAACAGTGGAGGATATGCGAGCTCAGGGAGTAGTGAAGGAGAGGCTCCACAACAGATGTCCTAGAGAAAGAGACCTTCAACAAAGAAAGGGGAAAAGACAGGGGAGACAACGTCCAGGAGAGACCAAGGACTGGGAAATTCACATAGCCATAGGAGGACAAAATCTAAGGCCTGTTCCTCAAGGCAGGGGGTCTCCAGGAAGTCTCCACTCAATATGCACTTATTTGTACTGAATTTGAAATTGTGTAGATTTATGAACAAAATAACAAGAAAACCGGGCCAGGGAGATCAATGGTCAGTCAAATCAGAACTATGTCGTATTTTTAAAGACATTTTATTACTTTTTGATGCAGAAAGGACTTAGAAATACACTACAAAAGTCTGGCGGTGTAGAAGGCCACTAGATACTCAGTTTAATGAAGAGATAAGAATAACTTACAATTAGGACCTCCAGGAGTGGCAAGAAGTATTTCCTGTAGAACTGTATAACATTGCATTAGCAGTGAAGTTGTTCTCCTAAATAATGGAAACAACCCCTCCTAAAGCCCCAGGATGGTATCTACGTGCTTTTTAAACACTGTTAATTTTGTTGGCATACTCTTTCTTTCTAGAAATGCTAGCCATACCCAAATTAATAGAAATTTCAAATTGTTAATGCAAAATTTAATATTGTACACAGTTTCTTACCCTCTCCTAGTTGTAAATGGTTGAAAGTAGTTTATGAGTATTTTATATAAAATGACAGCTTCCTATAAATCACAGCTTCCATCACCAAAGGCTAGCAGAAAAATACCCAAACAAATCAAACAAATACCTCCATGATTTAATCTATTGTTGAGAGTACAAAAAAAGGGCCAGGCACCATGTTTCATGCTCTGTACATTATTCCATTACTTATTTTACTTAATTATATTCATAATATATATAACAATATATATTATATAACATGTAATTTATGCTATATCATATAACATGTAATTTATAATATATTATATAATATATAACATATATAATATATTTATAGCAGCTCAGTGGGAGTAAGCACTATTATCCCCATTTTACAGATGCTCAGGGAGGTGAATTAAGTTGTCCAACATTTGAATTGTCTGCTAGTCTTTCTGATCTATCACACTTATATCTATAGGAACCTGTTTCTCCAGCCAAATCACCTCTAAGCCCACAGCCAGATGTATCTCATAATGTTTACCCAAGTCCAGTCCCAACACCCTACCCAATTACCTCTCCTCCTAACTATCCAAATTATATATCTTCTTGGAACATTTCCCGACTACTACAAGGTAGCAACTTCCCCTCTCACAAGGAACAGTAATGACAATAACAGCAGTTGCTGCAACAACTTTATTGAACATCTAATAACACACATGTGCCATTTCTAATGTTCCGAATAGTGTATATTCCTTTTGTCAACACATATGGTCTTGACGGTAAGGGAGCCCGCTCCTAGAAGTTAGATGTGTCCAGAATTGTGCACAATAGAAGATGCTAAACAAATATTTGGAGAAGAAGAGAAAGGGGGAGGAAAGAACAATAAAGAGAAAATATTGATTACCTACTTCTCAACGTTAGTGTGGGGAAACTTAAACATTCTTTACTTATATGTTTATGTTTTTTCCACCAAACACTTACTAGTGAAGCATCATTGCATATATTGATAGTTAAACAGAACCCAGAGTCCATTGGCTAGTCTGGTTTCTATCTCCAATTGTGTACTCAGTTGTGCTCCAACAGTTGGGGAACAGTGGGAGGGCAGATTGCTAATAGGTGTTCACAATTCAAAGAGAAATGAGACTGTTTGCTTTCATTCCCTGAACACCTGCATCTCCTTGCTAATAATCTTTCCAGGGAAGAATGCATTTCCAGAGATTGGGATCAGCCCCAGATTTGTCCCACTGGATGCATTTGGAATGATTGTGCCAATTGATCCAATAAGCCCTTTCCTCACCACCCTTCCTGCACCTTCCCTATGGATGCATCACCTGTCCTGGCAGGCTGTGAGGGTGAGTTCTGGTTGACATAAGCTGTTCTCAACTGCTTTTCTGTAATGCTGCTCTGAAAAGCAGGAGCTGTTGAGAAGACGTTGCATTCCAACATGGCAAAACCAGATCAAGAGAGATTCCAGAGTGGCAACCTCTTGGTGCCTGCGGCTACATGAAGCTCTGATCTGATTTTGATGGTTACTGGCATCTTTAGTCAAGGGAAGCCTGTGTGTAATCTTTGTTTCGCCATGGCTGGCTGATTCGACAGGGCCAGATCATCAGGAAAGCCTTACCGCGAAGGGGAATGGAAGGTCAATGACCACCGTTCTCCCCAAAGGAGAGCTTAAGTGACATCTAGAGGACAAGCTTGGCATGAAAAGGGATGCCAACAAATTACCCTGACACCTGCCATCTTCTACCTTCTGGGAATGCATGTGAGTCCTAACGTGAAAGTTAAAAAACACTATGATGTACTCTGTAAAGCTTTGATCGGGGTCCTGGGGCTAACGAACATCAGAAGCTATTTCTTTTCTTTTTTTTTTTTTTTTTTGTGAGGAAGATCAGCCCTGAGCTAACATCCATGCCAATCCTCCTCTTTTTGCTAAGGAAGACTGGCCCTGGGCTAAAATCTGTGCCTACCTTCCTCCACTTTATATGGGACGCCGCCACAGCATGGCTTGCCAAGCGATGCCTCAGTGCACGCCCGGGATCCGAACCCCGGGCCGCCAGCAGCAGAGCACGAGCGCAGTTAACCGCTACGCCTTGGGGGCGGCCCCCTGCTATTTCTTTTTAAGGAAGATACATTGAATACAAGACCATGAGTAAGAGTGGTACCCAGGCTGGCAGCCTACAGCTGGATCCAGCCCACAGATAAGTTTTAGTTTGTTTTTTGGCCCATGCAGTTTTTTTCTAAATGAAATTACTTACCCATGTTATAAAAATTGGAAGTGTTTCTATTCAAAATTAGTGTTTATCATATATCTTTTAAAAATGGGAAGATCTGAAAACACATTTCTATGTTCCAACAATTTTGTGGAGCTGTTGGGAGAGGGGTGGAGACTGTAAGCAAGACATATATCTAGATGACCAAAGACCCCTCCACAACTTTTTCCCTTTTTCCCCTCCTTTTCACTCATTTATGTCATCTGTTTGGCCCCTAAAGACATCTCAGCTCGTGGCTCAGAATAAAATACTAGTGTTTTGATTTACAGCAAAACCCTTCAGGCTTTCTGCCAAAGATCCAGTTTTCCCTCTGAGAGGACTAACATCTAACTGGGGTTTCCTCTTACCTCCGCTTTGGGGCAAGCTTGTTATCAAACAACTCACACTCATCAGTTCTAACCTGTTTTCACTTATAGCATAGACTAATTGCAGCTCCTTCATAAAGTAAGAGTTGGGAAACACAGCTGGAAAAAAAATGAGCTCCAGGATTTAGCTGTTTGTGTTCTGTCTCCCGGAGCATGAGACATTGGCTAGTTATGGCTCATGGTGATGGCACTTACCTGACTGCAGCTGTTGAGCACCAAAGGGGAAAGTCATCCTGATTAAAGACATGTTTGAAACTAGTCCTCTCCCTTGTACTCCATATGCCTCTCGTCTCTCTTCCATCTGGGAACCCAGACAGCCTGTGGTCACTAGGGGAGGAGCATCATCGGTAGGGTGAATCAACGCATTACAAACAATAAGGGGAGAAGCTTGGCGCTTTTATTAGCTTTGATTTGTGTTGCTTTCAGGGCTCAAGTGCAGGGTTTATAAAAAAGAAGCCAGCATTTATAGATTGTGCACTGCTCTTTGCCATAGTTTATATCCAATGTCTGTAAAGGTTTTATTGGATTATTGGTAGCGTGTTTATTTGCCTGAATACAAAAAGTCCTGCTAGGCCTTGAGAATAATATAAAGAGAAGAGGCTTTGTGGTATTACAGGATTTGGGAAGAAGTCTGTCCCAACGCCCTGGGTGGCAGGGAAAGGAGAAATGGGCAGGCACTAAAGAGCAGTGTATGGACCATAATTTGAGATGAGGTCACTGAATAGATGTGGAGGGAGCCTGCCACACTAGAACTAACTATTCCTTACTTGTGAATCACGATCCCTTGGGATATCTGTGCTGACTTAACTCATTTTGGTTTACAATTGAGGGGATTACGGGAAGACAATGCAAAAAGGCTACTTAGCAATATCCCAATTGGTTGATGGGTGAACTAGTTTTTCATGAAAATAAAAGGAATATACATGGTCATGGATAACCTCTTTGCAAGTCTCTACACCCAGAATTCTCTACCTAAGCACTACTGACATTCTGGCTGGAAAATTCTTTGTTGTGGAGACTGTCTTGTGTATTACAGGATGTTTAGCAACATCTTTGGCCTCTGCCCACTAGATGCCAGTAATACCGCCATCTAGTTGTGACAAACTCGAATGTCTCCAGATATGGCCAAAAGTCCTTCGCAGGGGAGTAAGGGCAAAAGTTCCCCCTGTTTAGATCACTACTTTACACAAACTAAATTGTGTGTGTGTGTGTGTGTGTGTGTGCAAATGTTGGGGAGATTTAATGAAGTTATTCATAAAATTCAAAGAGAAAACTCCAAACACAGTAATTATAATTAATTCAATTCCATCAAAATGAATCTCAGGTGGGGAGTCTCAGAAATTAAAAGTTGTGAGATTTTTAAGAAAGGAAAGCAAATGGGTAGTCAGTAGAGTAGTTTTAGGCAAGTCTTACCCCAACAAATGCTTCCATCCACCACCTGAGGGGGAACATACATAGCTGTCAAATATGAAGCACTTAAAGCACATCTCAGTATGTTTATATTGATCCTGGGACAACATCTTTCTAGGAGTTCTAAGCCAAGAAGGAAAAAAACCTCTGGTAGCCAGAAAAACAGTTTTTTAAAAAAATTCTGCCTTCCAACATTAAAGCCTGGTTCTTATCTTCAGATCTTCAACAACAACAGCAACAAAAACTGAGAGAGAGATCTTGTGTTTCTCTGTAGAAACCTCAGAAATGGGCATTGATTCTGTCCCCTTTTTCACTAAGTGGGCTTCATGTCACAGTTGCTAAAGTTCCCCGTGCTGTTTGAGCTGAACAAGAGACACAGAGGAACTGGTTTGCCTCCAAATATTTTCTGCCAATCTTTTGATCCCAAAATAACATTTAAATTGAAGTGCACTGGGCTTTAAGTACAAGGTGTCCAAGTTACTATTTTGGCAGATGTTTCTCTTTTAGCATACTGGGGAAAGAATAGGGAAAAATAGTGACGATCATCCATTTGTTAGACTATCTCACACAATGAAGAGTACAGTTGAATTGGAGACTGTCAAGATCCATGAAGGCCTCTATGCAATTTCTCAAAATATGATCCATGCAGTGCCCACATCAGAGCCATGGGGTGACACTGGTCAAAAATGACTAACCCTGGGCTTCACCCCCAGATCCACCAAATCAGGAACTCTGAGGCTGTAGTCTGATGAGATGCATTTTTATCAAGAGGATTTCACAGTCATTAAAATTTGAGAACTACTTAATTGAGTTGTATGTTAGAGGGATATGAGAAAGGGAGTCTTGAAGACACTTAAGTGAGGAATATCAGATTTCTTCTCAGAAGCAAGCCAATTTGAGGATTTGAACCAAGAAGTGCTAAGGGATTCACTAACTACAGGGTTTTACAAGAATCACTGCTCTGCCAATGAACTGTGAAGTCAATGAAATCCCCAAATCAGACTTATTTGGGATTTGTCCTTGGCGGAGAGCAGCATGGGTAAGACTAGCTGTAGGCTACAGAAAATTGTACACCTATATTCAGAATCCATAGGTCTGAGAGATGAGGGAGCTCAGGAAAGAAGACTCTAGATAGTGTGCTAATGCTGTGTGCCTGCCAATCTGCGATTTAATGTCAGTTATTGGAGGGCCACAAATCTGAACTTTACAGGCATTTCACCTTATAGTTTTTAAATTTAAGTGGTTTTTCTTCTTTACCCTTTTTAAAGTAATGTCTTTTTTTCTGCTTTTATTTTGATATAGTCTCATGTGGACTAAAGAGAAACAAAAAATTGGATGTTCGACCTAGGAACAAAGGATATATTAGACTTTTGTACTATGAGTTGGCTGCAATTCATCTGTGAGTTTCCAAAAAACCCACAATGACATTGGCTTATAAAAGAAGTTAATTCTCTTTCATAGTTATTTTGGACAGAATTATTACCCCATGGTGTCAGAAACACAGGTTCTCTCTATCACATAGATTTGTATACCTTCCATTGTCAAAGTTATGGTCCCAGGTGACTGACACATGATATACACTTTCACCTGATTGTCCAAAGATGGTCACATGGTCACATTTAGCTATAAGGCAATTGACAAACAGTCTTTATTTCAGTGGCCACGTACACAACTAAAAACAGGGAAAGTCATTCTATTACTGTTAAACAATGGGAGAATATTTCAGGAAAACTAGCAGTCTCTTTCACAAAACTAAATGCCCCCCAAAAGAGAAATGGATACATACACTCTAGCCTTTGAGAAACTAGAGTATGTTAAAATGCCTGTGAAAGAATGTTGAATGAAAGGACACAATCCAGGATAATTGTTATTATTATTTTTTTAAATCCAACTTGTCCTGTGAATAAAAAAGATAGAAGGAAACGCAACAAAGTGTTAATTTTGAATATACCTATTTTTCCTTACCTAGTCTAAATTCTAAGATCAGTCATTATAATCAGTCACTTGCATATGTTTTCAGCTCCCATTTCCTTACCACCTATTCCACACTTGCTTCTGAGTAAGTGAACATGGGAAGGGAAAAACACATCATCCTTCTGACTGTATCATTTTAAATTAATGACTAAAAATTTCTAGTAGACTCTTGATGCTGCTAAGCGATCACAGTATATTTGTCTTATCCATTTATCCTCTCAGACTCATTGAACCATTTCTCACCTTTTCCTTTCTCTTGAAACCTTCAAAGATTCTTCCCCCATCCTCATTCTCAGTTGTTGATCTTTCTACCAATTTCACTGACAAAATTGAAGAAATGAAAGATCTTCCAAAAACTCTCAAGATCTCTTCTACCCACCTTCTGGAATGTGTTTTTATACATCTGCCTTCCTCATGTTACTATGAATAAACTATCCACGACCGTCTCTAAGGCCAATCCTTTCATGTTTGCATTAGATTTCATCTCCTCTTCCCCACTCAAGGACATTCATTAGCAATTCTTGCCTCTCTCTTCTACATCATTGGTTTTTTCTCTTTACTAGATCATTCCTATTGGCATACAAACATAATATCATTACTTCATCTTAAAAAAAAAAATCTCTTGATGTCACTCTTCCCTACATCTGTGGCCCCATTTCTCTGTTCCCCTTTGCAACAAAACTCCACTTCCTATTTTATTATCTCACATTCACCACTCTACCAAAACTTCTCATGCTAAAGTCATCAATAGCCTGCATTTTATGAAACCCAATGGTTGATTATTACTCCTCATCTATTTTGTCTTACTTGACATGGAGAATCACTCCCACTTCATTAAAATCCTCTTCACTAGGCTTCCAGGACTTTACACTCCTGCTTCATCTCCTGGGTTTCCTCCTACTTCATTCCTCAATCTCCTTTGCTAGTTCCTCCACTTCAAACTCTTAATGACAGAGTGCCCAGGACTAAGTCAAATTTGTATCTCCAGCCCAGACCTCTCCTCTGAGCTTCTGCTCATGATCTAACTGCCTAGTACACATCGCTACTTAGATATCTAATGGAAACATCAAACTAAACATTTATGAAAACTGAATTGTTTATATTGCCCCCACCTGCTCCAAGTCTGTTAAGTCCATAGTTTTCCCCATTCCAATTGATGGCAACTTGATCCATCCAATAGGTCAGGCCAAAAACCTAGGAGTCTTCCACGATTCTTGCTCTTTCTCTAACCCACCACATCCAGTTCATCACAAAATCCTATTGGCTCTACCTTCCAAATATATCTAGAATCTGTCTCTCACCATTCTCAATTCTAGTACCCTGGACGAGACACCATAACCTTCACTGGGGTAGTTGCAGTAGCCTCCTATCTAGTCTTTCTGCTTCTACCCTTGCCCTTTCCCTCCTACTCTCCCTCCAACATCGCAAACAGTATTCTCAAAAAAGCAGTAAGAGTGAATCCTTCAAAATGTAAGTCAGATCATGTCACTGGCTTCTCATTTTCTCAGAAAAAAAATCCAAAGTCTCTATCATAGCCTAGTAGACCTGACATGATCTGGCCCTTGGTCAAACCCTTATTTCCTACTATTCTACTCATTATGTAGAATGTTCCAATCACACTGACCACCTTAATGTTCCTCAGAAATGTCAGACATGCTTGCACCATTGTACTGACCCGTCTTCTTTCTAGAATGTTCTTCCATCACATATCTGCATGACTTACTTTCTCACATCTTTATTTATTTTTATTTATTTATTATTTTTTGTGAGGAAGATCAGCCCTGAGCTAACATCCATGCCAATCCTCCTTTTTTTGCTGAGGAAGACCGGCCCTGAGCTAACATCTATTGCCAATCCTCCTTCTTTTTTTCCCTTTTTCGCCCCAAAGCCCCAGTAGATAGTTGTATGTCATAGTTGTACATCCTTCTAGTTGCTGTATGTGGGACACCGCCTCAGCATGGCCGGACAAGCGGTGCGTTGGTGTGCGCCTGGGATCCGAACTCGGGCCACCAGTAGCGGAGCGCACGCACTTAACCGCTCGCTAAGCCACAGGGCTGGCCCCCTCTCACATCTTTAAATCATCACCTAAATGTCACCGTCTCAATGATACTCCCCACTCCACTTCAGGTAATCCCAAATCTTTCTTTTTAATTATTTTAATAACATTTATCACCTTCTTATAATCTATATGATTCATGTATTTATTGTACATTGTATATTGAAAATTGTACAAATTGTAATGTAAGCTGCAGGGCTCAGAGTCTGAGTGTGGGAAGGGAACACTAGAAATACCCTTTTCCGCTCAGGGAAACCTGGGGGCCAAGGAAAAGTAAACAAAAAGATGTGGATAATATAAACAAAGAAATTGAAAACTAAACTTCTCTGAGAAGAGGATAAACGAGACTGGATAGTACTCTCAAGTTCAAGAGGACTGTCGAGGGTCCCACATACCTGTTTCCAAGAACTCTGCTAATAGCCACTAAACTGAAATTAACAAAACCAGACATAAGGAAGCCTTCCATTTGGAGTTTTTAGTGCCGCCAGGCAAGTCAGCATGGCTCTCAGCAGAACTATTTACGTGGAATTACCCATAATGCTTGACATCATGATAATTCCCTTCTGCCCTGATGCATATTCTACTGACAGCATTGAAACTCTGTCAAAGGGAAAAAGTAAATGATTCAGCAAACTGTTGATGTAAGACAAGGAAATAAACATTTAGAAATTTTGCTACATGCCAAGATACACTCCCAACCTGGCTAGGGAAAGAAAGCAAGGATATTACACATTCAGAGGAGTTATACAAAATGTTCTCAACTCAAGCAATAAACAATGCCTGAATGACATGTGGTCAGAAGTCAAACATAAACCTGAAAATCAAGTGGAGGATTTTGAATGTTTTGGGGTTTTTTGCACAATTCTTCCTGCAAAAACCCAGATTTTTGGTGGTGCAGTGAAAATAATATTGACCTAAAAACCAAGATTGTCATGCAGGCTTTGTCATCCCTTTGTCACTGCGTGATCTTGGACCAAATACTTGACCCCTCTTGACATCATTTCCAAGATTAGAGTATGTTATTAGCTGATCACTATATCCCTATCTACTATAAAATTCCAGGAACTTTGACCTTTCTGAGCTGTCAATCAACAGTGTCCTTGTGGCTTTCCTGGAAAGAGCATAGGAGATGGTTAGAGGACTTGGGCCCTAGCCACCACAGCCACACTCTAGGCAATTTACCAAACTCCCCTGAGCCTTAGTTTTCTCATATGCTAAATGAAATCACAATAGAAAATCTATGTCCCAGATTTTAAAAGCTAGGTTTAAATCATAATACATGCTTATTTTTCTCAATTTTTTGTTTTGAAAAATTCAAACCCACAGAAAAGTTGAAAGAACAATACAATGAACACCAATATATCCTTCACTAATTTTTAAAATTTTACCTCATTTCGTTATTTTCTTTCTACACACACACACACAAATACACGTGTATATATAATACTTTCAGTAAACTATTTTAAAGTAACTTGCAGACCCTATATTTAACTCCTAAATACATAATCATGTCATCTCCTAAGAACAAGGAGACTCTTCTATGTAACCACAAGACCATTTCACACTCAAAAAGTTTAGCATTGATAAAATAATATTAACTAATGTACAGCTCATACTCAAATTTCTCCAATTTAATCATGCATTTGGTTGCCATAGCTTCTTATTCTCCTTTGATTTAGAATAGTCTTTCAGTTTTTTATTTGCTTGTTGGCTTTTCTGGTCTCTCAATTGATATTAAAAACTTTTTTTAAAGAGTTAAGGCCAATTGTTTAATAAAACATTTCACCCAAAAAATATGAACAAATCAAAGATGCCTGACATGAGACATTACACAGACAAAACTGATCTCTGCACTTAGAATTAAGGATAGCAGCTACCTGTAGAATTAGTGACTGGAAGGGAACACAAGGCTGAGCTAGCAATGTTCTATTTCTTGACTCAGGGGCTGTGATATACGTATTCACATATTACTTAGGAAATCAATTACTTAATTAAGCAATTATGTGTCAAAATAAAATGAATTAAGAAATTAAAAGAAATATAATTAGAGTTGCTTTAATTTCCCTACTTTCACTATGTAATTAATAAAGTAGTCAAAAATATATATTGAGAGAGATGACTGGATTAAGATAATTAACAAAAGTGTGTGAATAGACATATCTTTAATTTTGTATACCACAAACTGAAAAATTAGCTTTTCTTTTTAATCCTGAAAGGAATGGTTTAAAAAATTATGTTTATTGGGTCACAAAACTGCAATAAGTTCCCCAAAGTAGACATTTTATAGACTAATATTATTTGTTCAAGATTCAGTAGGAGTAGAAATTTCAAAAATAACTCTACAAAGCACTAGCCACAGAAATTGAAAGCTGCTCTTCTAAGAGCCTATTGATTCAAAGAATAAGTGCATAATACAATAGTAGACTAGTTAGAAACTATCTTAAATAAGCATATGATAAACCCACATAATAAATAAAAGCATACATAAATTCGGATACTTAATACTTTGTTATTAAATAACGGAAAAAAAAATTTTAAGTTACCTTGAGTATTTAGAAAAAGAATATAAAAGCAGCCTCAAGGAAAACAGGAGGAAATGATAAAATGCAGCAAAAATTAATTATTGAAAAATGTGAGAACCAGCAGACATAAGTAAATCAAAGTACTCATTATTTAAAAAAAAAAAGATAAAAACCCAAAATTGTAACAAGACTTATAAATCTAATTAAGAAAAAGAGATAAATTAGAAACAAGATAATGTATGTAAAACTCCTTTGACAGTACCTAACCCAAATTAGACCCTCAATACTATTATATTTATTCCAAAAGAAAATCAAGGATATGATAATAGATATAGGGACACATAAGACATTTAAAATAAGAGAACACCATACAAAACACTGGTTAACATATTTTAAAACCAAGACAAAAATTGAATGATACCCTTGGAATTGATAATAAATTACAAAATGGACTCAATAAGACATGGGAAACCTAACTAGATCGATAAAGGTAGAAAAATATGTCCAAAACATACCAGAAGCCTAAATGGTTTTAAAGGCAGACACTTTCAATTATTAAAGGACTTCTTTTTAGTGAATATCAGGTTGTGTTTTCAACATCCTGTCTATCCCTCCCTTACAGTCAATAGCCCTGGGAAGTGGTCCCACTAGGGTGGGGCTCTGGTTGTTTTAAGATTTCCCCTATTATCATGATTGGATCAGGTGACCCATTCGTAAGCCAATCAATTCATGGCATTTGCAGGGCTAGAAAGTACATATGATTCAATTCGAGACAATGAAACATAAGAGGAGGTTTTCTACGGACGTCTCAAAAAAAGATACCTCTGTCTTACCAGACCGTATAGAAGCCAGCCCTTTCCTTCTGAACAATGGGCTGTAACGATGTGATGCCTGAAATTGCTGCAGCCATTTTGCGTCCATGCAGGAAGCCAGCCTGAAAAGTTTGTCACCCCAGACGTCAGAATGGAGATGTGCAAAGAAACCAAGTCACTGATGTCAGATCATCACTGAATCAAATTAACTTCAAAACCCAGCCAACCTCTTTACCATCCGGTATATAAGTACATAAACACGTTTATTTTTTTAAAACAGTGTGAGTTGGTTTTCTTGTTATGTGTAATATAAAAAATAAAATAAAATCATTCCTCTAGAGCACAGAAAAAGATGGTAGCTACTCAGCACTTCTAGTGAAGGTAGTACAACCCGAATTATGAAACTGAATGAAGAAATCAAATGGAATTGCTAACATAGAATGCAAAATCCTAAATAAAATATTAGCAAATAGGATTCAATGTGATGTAAAGAATAACTCACTGTGGCTAAACAGGATTTATGCAAGGATTAAAAAGGTGGTTTAATTTTAGTAATATATTAACATAACATATCATGACAATAAGTAAAATTTAAAAAAAATAATCACCACAATAATTTTTAAAGAAAAAATTGCATGCGGGTAAAATCTCTTAGTTAGTTGGTGAATACATCTACATGCCAGGAGGATGGCACACCCCAACTCCACAGGAACAGGACCCTCTGGACCTTGCCCCATATACCTCTTCCTCTGGCTGTTTATTTGTGTCATTTACCATATGGTTTATTATATAACAAAGCAGTAAATATAAGTGTTTCCCTGTGAGAGTTCTGTGAGCCATCATAGCAAATTATCAAACTTAAGGAATGGTTTGTAGGAACCCCCGATTTATAGCCAGTCAGTGGAATGTACTGGAGGCCCAGACTTGCAATTGAAATCTGAAGTTGAGGGCAGTATCGTGGACTGAACCTTTAACCTATGGGATCTGATGCTAACTCCAGGTAGATAGTGTCAGATTGAAGAGAGTGTCGGAATTGAATTGAATTGTAGGACACTCAGCTGGTGTCAGAGAATTGGTCGGTCTGGAAAAAAACCCACACATCTGGTGTTAGAAGTGAAGTATTCAGTGTATGGAGGAAATAGAGCTCTTCCTTTCAGAAAGTATTGAAGATTTTAAAAATAAGGCACAAAAAGAACAGATCATAAAGGCAAAGATTGATAAACCTGCCTATGGAAAATTAAGAACTTCTATTCATCAATCAAAATATATTATAAAGAGAGTGAAAAGTCAAGCCATAAATAGGAAGAATATATTTGCAACACTTATAATGACAAAAAATTAGAATAAAAATAGAGAGCGAGCACCTGTGATTCAATTAGAAAAAGATATTTAAAAAAACAGGAAAATGAGCAAAAAATTTGAACACTTCTGAGAATAGAAAACATGAATAACTCCTAAACATGTGAAAGGTGCTATCTCTCATTTACTAATGAGCAAAATTTTAATTGAAATAATATTTCATATCCACCAGAAAAATAAAACTTAAAAAGTCAGAAATTCTGAGTGTTGTTCAAGAAAAGAAGTGGGAAACTTCTCCACCGCTGGACAGACAGAAAGCTAGAATAACCATTTTGGGAAACAGTTTGGTGTTTATCCAGTAAAACTGAACATATTCATATGCTGGAACTCAACAATTTGACTCCTCAATATATTCCCTACAGACATTTTTGCAAATGTGCATCAGGAGACATGCCATTTACAAGAATGTTCAAAGCAACATTGTCTGTAATTGCAAAACAACAACAACAACATGAAAACATCCCAAATCCATTAAGAGTATAATGAATAGATAAATTGTGGCATATGCACTATACTGCAAAGAAAAAGAGTTATAGTGACATGCGTCAACACGGGCAATTTAAAATTATATATTGCTGAATGAAAGAAATAAGTGACAGAAAAAAACACACAGTGTGGGTACATTTATATAAAGTTCAAATACCAGAAAAACTAAACAATGTACTGCATTGATTAGGAATACACACATATTTGCAAACTTACAAAGAAGGGGAAGAAAATGACTATCATAAGAGTCAAGAGGGGGGTTACCCTGGGGGCTGTGGCAGAGTCATGTGATTAGGGAGGGCACACAGGGCTGCCAAGTGCTGGCATTTGTTCCTTTTCTTAAATTGAGTGGTGGAAACTGAAGTGTTCATTTTATCGTTATCATTCAAACAGTACACACACATTTTACACGTTCTTTAATATATATTTTATATATTCTTGCATGCATAAGAAATATTTTATAACAAAAATAAATAAGTGACAATGGTTAATAATTTTGGAAAAATAGTTGAATATGGAACACTAGCTCTAATAAATATTATGGAAGGAATTAATTTACTTAGATGCCAAAAACACCATATAGAAAATCTTCAAGGCAAACAATAGTTTAAAAATGATTGTAATATGATAGTCAAAAGGTTCAAATAAGCTATTAAAGAGACTTTATCAATTAAGAAGGAAAACAGTAAGACCCATCCAGAGCCAACTTGGTAAAAGTCATGAATAAGCCATAAGAATAAATAGAAATGGCCAAAAAACATACAGAAAAAAATCAACCTCAGTAATTAAAAAATACAATTAGAACAAAATGCAAGTATATTTCTATTAAATTGCAGAAATTTAAAAATGATATTATTTGATGCAGTTGAGGGTGGGAAGAGAGAGGCAATGTTCTAGACTCCTTGAAGAATGTAAACTGGCAAATTCTTTCCAGAGGAATGCTTTGCCAAATTTATAAAAATATTTTAAAAGGTCATACCATTGACCTGGTATTTAACTTTTAAGACTCCAAAGGAAATAACTAGAGATGTAGACAATGGTTTATTGCCAAATATTAACTGGAACATCATTCATATTAGGAGAGAGGTAGAAAGCTAAATCTCCAAAAAGTACATAAATGGTTAAATGTGTTATTACTTATATTTGAATGGAATATTATGTCACCAATAATATTTTCAAGTGTATTTAATAATATAAGAAATTTCTCATGATAGACTATAAATTCAGCAAGACATAAAATCTATGTATATATGTAACTATGCACACACATATCTGGGCATGCACAAATATTACACATCTGTGTGAATGTACATATACATGTATATACACATATATACAAAGAGCAGAAAAAATATGGTAAAATGGTGACAGTGGTTTCTTCTCTTTTGTGTTCTCATTTTATTTCCAAATTCCACACAATAAACCTGATTGCTTTTATAATCAGAAAAAATACAATATTTAGAAACATGAATGACATAATATGTGATATTCCCATTCTGTAATATTTATACTCCTGAACTGTAAAGCAAAGGATCAATGTATCTTTGGAAGGGATTGTTTATTCCATTGAGCTCAAATTCTAATGGTTTAGACAGAGCATCTATCTAGGAGAGGGCCTATTTTTGCAGATGGTGCATAAAAAATGTGCTATAGGATGATGATGATGATGGTGATGATACTAACAATAACTGTGACATGTATATAGAGTGTTACAATTTACATAGCATTTTCAGACACATTATCTCTTTTAATCACTCAGTCCAATGGAAACAATGTCACAGCCCAGTGCACATGCCATCCACTCATCCCACCTCAGCCCAACATTTGCTGTGGAGGAATACAAGAAAGCAGAAGATAAGGACATGCTGTCAAAGAGTTTACAGTCTGCTTAGAGAGATAAAACCTGCACCCAACAAATGTTATGTGATGAGACTGAAAATATTAACATATGTGGGCTTCCAGTTTTCCTCTTCCCCTGCCTGCTAAAGAGAACTTGCTCTGCCTACTCTGTTTATACCCCTTCTTCACTCTCCAAAGTGGATTCAGCGATTGCCAGACCAATTCTGTGCTGCAGCTGCACCTTTTCTCTGTACTTTTGTAATCTAGAACTGGAAGAAAGGACGAGATCAGGGCAGTTGTTTGGAGGAAACAGGAAGAGAGCAATTTTAGAGCAACCATGTTGTAATGGAGGAGGCAAGCGGGTGGGGGAAAAATGGGACTTTCAGAGGAGATGTAGTGTAGAAGAACGTGTCCTCCATTGATGTTTGAGAAACATTAGTAAATAACTTGAGTCAACAAGTAATCACTTGTGGCTACCAGACTGTTTCTTTGGCCACCACATTAATCTGACCTAGAGCAGAGCTCAATATGAGAGTAACACTTCGGAGTCCTTTCTAGGTAGGAGAGAAGGTCTTTACCAAAGAAACTCCGTCTCTTCCCTCCCTGTGCCAGGACAGTTGCAATATCTGCAACTTGATCTAATTCAAGGTCTTTGCGGTAGGCAGACTTCTAAGATGGCCCTCAATGATCTCCATGTCCTGTATTTGTGCCTTTGTATAATACCCTCCTCTTGGATGTAAGCTGGAACTAGTGACTGGCTTCTGATCAATAGAGTAGAGCACAGCTGATGAGATGACAATTCTATGATTAGGTTACAAAAGACTCGGACTCCTACCTTGCTAGCACTCTCTCTATTGCCTTCTCGCTTACATGGATGGATGAAGTGAGTTGCAACATCAGTAAAGCAAGAGTTTCACACAGCAAGGAATGCAGGGCAGCCTCCAGCCAACAGCCAGTGAGGAACTGAATTCCACCCACAACTGCTGAGTGAGCTTGGAAATTTTTAGGTAATTTTTTACTCAGCAATAGATGGCTAATCCAGTCACACACTTACCTCTCTTTTCATTTTGCTCTTTCTCTCAGAAGTTTCTCATCTCTCCTCCAAATCAACCTGACCCTCTTCCTAATGCAAGATTCCTGTCCGATTGCTTAGACACTGCAACTGAATGTAGAGAAAACAAGCAGGACTGAAACGGGTCTCCAAGGCGGAGGAGAATGCTGCTTCTGCCATGGCCATCCAGCAAGTCCAATGCACCCGCCGGAGCAACTGCTTTGCCCTCAGAGCTCATTACCCACACCTGCTTCCTCACAAGATGGAGGAACAAAATGATTGCAGATCTATTGCGGCCCTCATAATCCTGAGACAGGCCAGGAGATGCGGATGGCAGGGAAAATCCAGAGCATCACTTCCTTTGAAGATCACTAAAAAGTGCGAAATCCCACACCATTTTCATTGAAGTATTCATAGAAATGTTCAAGATGCATATAAGGACACTTTAAAGTCATGTTCCTCTGGTAACTATGCAACAGTATATACATTGACTACTGCATCACATTTCTTTATCTCGGCTGGGGTACCAACTGCTACCGTGTTGGATAGCCCTTTTAGAATGGCCACCATAGCAGGATGTATCCAAAATAGCAGGAATAGTTATGTGCCTTCAGCCTGTGCTAAGTTAGAAGAGGACGATAAGTAGCCCTGAAGTGCAAGGTGTGAAGGATATTTTTTCCTGTCCTTCCTCCAAGGTCCTGATCAAGAAGCAAATACAGGGTAATGGAAAGAGAACAAGAGATCTCTGAGGAGCAGAAGGCTAGGGGAACTAGGTTTTCTATGCAGTACAGCAAATTGCAAATCAATATTTCTTAACCACCTTCCACAATCATAACACTGTTGAGAGCACAAATCAAGCAGAAAACTTGTCCACTGCCTCAAAGAGCTTACAGTCTTATCACAGAGCTAAGATTATAATATAAAAACAAATAGTCTGGCATGGTTCTTCCCTTTCACTCTCCCCACTCAATTCATATCCAAGTGTCATCTATTCTACCTCCAAAATCTGACTGCTTCTCACCCCCACCCTCATTGTTTCTGCCCCAGGTCCAGATCACCATAGTCTCTCTCCTGATGATTCCAGTAACCTCTTGCCAGGACTTTTTTCTGCTTCCAATCCATACTCGACATCTTACAAGAGTAATTGTTTTGTATTTCCAAAGGATTCCCACCGCACAGAATTGTTAACCTGACTATAAGTCCCTTCATGGTTTAGCTTCTGCCCTGCTCTCTGAACCACCTCCTGCCACTCTCACCCACGCACTACAATCCAGCCACACTCAGCTTCTTTCAGTTTCTTAAACTCACCAAGCTCTCTCCTGCCTTAGAACTTGCACACCTGTGCATCTCTCTGCCTAAAACATTCTACCCCATCTACCCAAGTAACTCACACTCAGTGCTCAGGTCTCCCTTACATGTCACCTTCTCAGACTTCATGACCCTCCAATTTAACAACGGCCCTCCTTCCATTGCCTCCCAATTATATATTCATGAGCGTGTGGAGTTGTGTAATGCTTGTCTTCCCTACTAGATTATAAACTCTATGAGGTCAGGGACCAAATATGTTTTGTTCACCCTCCATCCTCAAATGAATGATTAGGTGATGCTCTCTCTCTTTGGAATTTTCAGAGTTCTTTATATCTAACTGTTACCCAGCATTTTTATTATAGTTACTTGAATACATACGTCATTCTGCCTAAAAAAATTATGAGCTCCTTGAGGACAGGGTCTGTGTCTTATAAATCTCTAAATTCACCTGAGGTCCAACACAGAGCCCTACATGTAATTGACACTAATATAGATAGATTGAATGGATGCAACAACTGAATTGTGCCTGATGAGTCATTAGAGATGGTTTCATGGTGTTTCACTTAAATACATTAAAGAATGTGATCTTTTCCTGACCTTTAGATATATAACCATGATGGTTCCATGGTATGCTTAAGCCGATATGATAAGATTTAAAATTTCCGACTCACAATGATTCAGCAATCTAATAATACTCCCACAGTGAGGACATTTCGATGGATTTGTTTTGGGTTTTTTTAATGTATTTTATGAGGAAAAGAAAGAAATTTGTCATCTCTGTTCTAGTAATAGGAATTTTTTAAAAAGTGGAGGATATTCTAGGAAAATATGTCTTGATAAAGAATACTTTTTTCATGCTGCTTCTTCCTCTGTACTCTATTTTAAACTGGAATGTTTCAAAGCAACCTATGAACTTGTCATTCCTATAAAATTGACCAGATGAGATCGGGAAAACAGATTTATTTGAATGGACATCTGTAAAATATCTCTGAAAAGGACACAGTGGAGACATATTTATCATGAAGCTACAAAAGCTTAAGTTTCAGGACCCCTCACAGACTCCGTCCAGGGCCCTAGTGTAAAATTTGCAGAAGTAGGTATTTCAACAGCAATGGGTTAATACTGCCCTCTTTCTCCTCTCTGATAATGCCAGTTTCCCACTCCCCTCCATCACATTTCCCCTCCTGTGCTGTGGTAAGGTGGTGTCCATGGCGTTTGGGGCACCACACTGTGGAGAAGTGGGATTGGGATATATTTAGTTTCTGGTTAGTGGTACCAGAGGTTCATAGTGAATCCCATGTGTAGTTAAGTCATTGCTACCATCCCAGTGTAGAAAGAGCTTCCAATAATTCTCCTACTTCCAACTGTGGAATGAAAGTCAGGGCCAGGAGTTCTATTGTGTTCCAAATATATCCTACAGCACCTGGCACTGAGAGCAGAGAAAGGCAGGAGAGACACAATGTTTGAAATAAGTTATTTTTTTAGATTTCATATTGGTGGGAGTTGGCAGCATTTTTACCTGTGTGATTTGTTATAGCTTTTGTAATTCTAAATAAACATTCACTTTTGTTAGTATTTTTGTATTTATAATTTGTAATCTTTTTCTTGTAGAGGATCCCCCAAATTCAGGTGAAGTCCCCACAAAAGCTGCATTTACTCCCAGTACCAACACACCTATAGAACCAATTTTCCCAGAGTAAGAACTCAGGGTAACTGTCAAACACATCGGGATCCTTAAATGACCATTCTAGAAAAACACCAGATAGACTGGATCTGTTAAGTTAGCCTTCAACCAGGGAGCTAAAACAGTTCCATCTACCTGCTGTTCCTCTAAGTTACCTCCACAGCAACCTCAATATCAATTTAAGCCAACAGTACTTTCCCCTTGATAATTATTTAGAAATGAGAGGGAAAAAAAAGACCATATTCCCTGCCATCCAAAAATAGGGCAAGAAGTGGAATTATGGGTAAACTCTGAGTCTTTTAGGCTTAAATAGAAGAAAATATTAAGAGCTCATTCTACTCTCCTCTCTATAGTCCCTTAAATGAGAATTTATTACAAATCTAATAAAATTATTTTTCTTCTAATTCATAGAACAATTTTATTAGTTTAGTTTATGCAGCATCTTCTAATTCCTCAATATACATCCAGTGGGGTCCCTTTTAGACCACCATGAGGATACACAAAATGGAACATGCCATTTCATGTTCAATCATTGCTTATAGGCATAATTTAAAGAAAAACATCTTTCAGAGATTGTGCTATTTAAAAGAGAGAAAAAAATGTGGCAACAAATGGAACTGAACATTTTTACTCTCATGGTCTTCTCAGCTATACTGGCTTCAACCAGTTTGTGTGAGTTTATCTAAAGCAGTGTTTTTCAAACACATTTTTAAAAATTAAAAACACTAAAAGAGTTCTTAGTTTTATCACAGAGTTTAACAACCCTCACCACTATCTAATTTTAGAACTCTTTCATCACCCCAAAGAGAAACCCCATACCCATTAGCAGCCACTCTCCATTTTCCATTCCCCCCACCTCCAAATAATCGCTAATCTCTTTTCTGTCTCGGTGGATTTGACTGTTCTGGATGTAATCTATATATGGAATCTTAAAATATGTGACCTTTTGTGTCTGACTTCTTTCACTTAGCATGGTGTTATCAAAGTTCATCCATGTTGTAGCGTATGTCAGTATTTCATTATTTTTCATGATATCTGCTGCATGGATATACCACGTTTGCTTATTCTTTCGTTGGGCTTTTGGATTGTTTCTAGTTTTTGGCTCTTGTGAATAATGCTGCTATGAATATCCATGTACAAGTTTTTGTGTGGACATATGTTATCACTTCCTTTGCTTATACGCACAGGAGTAGAATTGTTGGGTCGTATGGTAACTCTATTTTTAACGATTTAAAGTATTGTCAGACTGTTTGCCAAAGTGGCTGCACCATTTTACATTCTCATCAAGACTATATAAGGGCTCCAATTTCTCCATATTTTTGTCAACCTTTGCTATTGTCTGTCTTTTTTATTTTAGTCATCTTAATGAGTGTGAAGTGGTATCTCATAGTGGTATTCGGTATACTTTGGATTTTGCATAATTATTAGCATTTTAGCATTCATCCTATTTTATGTGTGATGGATTATTTATAAAGTCACATACACATAGTACAGTAAAAATGCAGCATACACTGTATAAAACTAAAATCCTATGTTGTAAATACAAGAAAGAAGTTCTAAGACTGTCTTCCAAGATATCACAGAATGGTCCTTTATACTCTCCTGGGGTTAATTCATCTCACACAGAAACCATCTATCAAAAAGACTAGGAAATTTTAAAATAAGAATTCTGTTGAAGACTAAGAATTCTAATATTCTTTCAGCAGTGTTTATTAAGAGCTCATTATATGTGAAGCCTTCTGCTAAGCACTTTCCAGTACATAAAGTACCTAAAAGACAATCCATGATGTCAGGTGTCATGGTCCACTTTATCTGTAACCAAGATCCTCTTGATATATATTTTTTCTTTTAAATTGTGAGCATGTGACCATATTGCATAAACAATAATTTATGGTGCAAACACAGCAAAACTAATCTGATATATCTTAATAATATAGACAATAACTGTGTGTGTAAGAAGCCATAAAAGGTAACGATTCACTTAAGTTCCATCAACTCGTTGTTACGCAACCCAGCTTTCCTTTTTTAGATATGTACCTCTTCTTTGTAAGTATTAAATGATGTTTGGATAAGCTATCGTTTCTCTCTAATTGCCTTCAAGATATTTTCTTTATCTTAATTGTTCTGGATTTTTACTACGATGTGTCTAACTGTAGATTTATTTTTACTTATCGATGAAGAATTGAAGAGTTGATTATGTCTACCTAATATTAAGTTTCACGATGTTCATCAAGTCTAAAAAGTTCTCATCCATTTTGACTTCAAATATTTTAGGGTTTTTTTTACACTTTTCGGTTCATAGTTGAACCATGTAAGTGAACCAAGAATGGTTAATGTGAAGTAAAACATCTCCACAGTGACAAGAAGGATAACAAAGAAATCAGCAATATCATTAGCAAAATATTTTTGGCAAGTTAACTGTGAAAACAAAATGATGCTGGTAGAAGATACCCTCAACACTAGGCATGGATCTCAAGAGTAGTGTTAATTAATACACTTATTCAGATTCCTTTACTTCTAGGTGACCCTATCTAAATAATATCACAGGCTAGTTGAGCTTACAACAAAGGCAGCCCTTGTGCAAATAAATATGATGAGATTTCGTTATTGTCATGGTTGTGAGGATGGAAGTAGGGGGATCTTGACATCCACGAACAAGATCTGAGCAATTTGAATGGTTTGCATGGTCCACATAACTTCCTCTTTCTGTCATGTGGGCAACTATGTAAATCAAATGGACCCAATTAATTTTTAAAATTACTAGAAAAGCAAGGAACTCAGTGGGGACAAGGGAGGACTGCTAGTTTCTGGAAATCCTCAGCAAAAGGAGCAGGAGGGTGGAGAAAGAGGCATTCAAAGGAGCTACCATTTCCATGGAAGGACAGAATTCACAGAGGAAGATTTAGGACCTGGGGGTGGCTGGGAGGGGCCACTGGACCCTGCAGGTACCCCTAACAGCCTTTTTGTGCATCTCCCTGGGGACTCTTGTGAGACCAGGAAACCTCCCCTCATCCCATAAGGGAAGTGTGCTCATGTTTTCAGGAGGTTCTGGCACTCAGGCTGTTGCACATACCTCATGGGAAATAATGTAAGAGAGAAATAAAAGATACTAGTAGGCCTCAAATAAAACTACAGGTCTCAAAGAATGAGTAAGGCAGAAACAGCATTTTTTATAAATAAAGGAATATGGGCTGTAGGTCTTCCTAGTAAACTTGGCTCTGGGCAAGTCTCTCAATCTGTCTAAGTCCCTCTGAGTTCCTTTATCTTTGACGTATGTTATTACTGACCTGCTAAGGCTGTCGCTAAGAGTAAAACCTGAAATGTTTGTTAAACTTAGCACAAAGAGTGCTCAATAAATGTGACTCCTGCTCTCCTCCCCAAACCCAGGTCTCTCTCTGCTTCCTTCTAGGAACCTGCAACATGAGGAAGCCACTCCTAAAAACTAATAACTAGGGTTAGAATGAACAATGAGGGAAACTCCACTGTTATCTTTACACAATTATTACTGCTTCAAGATCTTGCCTGCCTCTACCTCTCAAAAAAAAAGAAAAAAAAAAAATCAAGGATTTTCCCTATATGATTCCAACCCTGCTGATTAATTTTCTTTTACGTTGAAAGAAAAGCTGTGTGGCCTTCTGGAGCTATCCGAGCAAAGCTCTAGTTGTTCTTGTCACAGAAGACAGAGGTTAAACTGAAGAAGCTGAAACTCACCACTGGCCAGGGCAAGAGAAAGAAGTTCTAGGGCAACTCAAACTGCGATTCAGGGACCAACAGCATCTGCATCCATGGTAGCTTGAGGAATCATTTCTGCTTTTTAACAAAATCCCAGGGGATTCATAAGCAGATTAATTTTGGAGAAGCACAACACCCCCTCTCTTCCTTCAACCTTGGCACTATTGCCCCTAATTTCCCTCCTCTAAGTCTGGGATGCAGTCCAGAGAGCCTTTGTTTTGCTCTCTCAGTCTCCATTTTAATCCACTGTCGACGGCAGAGCCATACAGGAGTCCCTGGCAGTTCAGTGACATGATCCATCAGAGCTGAAGTCCACAGACTATCATGGAACAGGCTGGTTCTCTTTGTCAGTGCTTGGCCCACAGTCTCACCAATAGCCAAGAGAGGAACAAGATAAGGATGTAAAGGACCCAGGTTGGGTTCATAACGCCCAAGGCACACAAGCAAGGCACAGTCATATTCCTTACACACAGAGGGAGCTGGACAGACATATAGCCATTCCCTCTCAACCTATGACCCGCATCCTGACCACAGAGAAGGGGGATCCATATAAGGAGAATATTTTAGTCTCTTCAAAGCATTAAATTGAAAATTTAAAGACGCCGGATTTAACAAAGAAATGGCAGCAATACATTTGCAATTGCAATAAGCATCTGCTTTAGTTGCTGTGTCCTCTATTCCTGTGTTTATTAATGTAATATTAATTCGTTCTACTAATGAGAGTTATAACAGAAGGATAATGACTAGAAGCCCCATACAAATTGTTCTTCTTCATCTATTTTCTTTTCTCTCCTTTTTTTCCTTTTAGCAATGAATTGATTAGGGCCTGAAATGAAGGAAATGCAATATCTGTCAACTCACTATAAATATGGACGGGAAATTCTGAGAGGGTTTTTTCTGTTTCTCTGGCATTTGTTTCAGTGCTGCATGGATTTATTCAGAAATGAGCTGGGAAGCCAGTACCATAAAAATGACTAAATACAAACATAAAAAATTAAACCTTTATACCTTGGACCAACCTGATGGTTATCTAGCTCCAGCCTCATCTCCATTTTTATTGGAAATAAATTACTCATCCATGTATGATTTGAAGGGTGCTTCATTTTAGCCTTCCCTTGCTGAATGTGTGTGGTTTGGATACTATGGCAAACATTGTACGAGCAAGATGATGAAGCTTGCCTTCAGGCTTGTATGTCCTGCTCACACAGAAAGACAGACTGACGGATATGCAAGATGCATGCCAGCTCTGAAATCATCTGCTATTTCACAGAGATCAGTTGATTCACACCAAATCTTTTGTCCCACAAACATGCATAGATCTCTCCATTTCTTAAATAAGCAAAATAAAAATATTTCTCTCCTCTATGCTACCTTCTCGAGCTCCAGTCTCTGTCTTGTTAAAAAAATTTTTTGAGTTCAGCAAAAACGTTGAGTTCATCGCAGGTACATACTGTGAGAGAGATCTCATTTAACACTCTTATCATCCCTATGTTATAGGTAAGATCCCTTTGCTACATACGAGGAAATAGGCACAGAGAGAATCCTAAAGTCAAACAACAAATAGGAGAAAGAGTTGGGATTCCATCTAGGTATTCTAACTGAATATCCAGGGATTTTTTTCACTAGCTCAGTGGTTCTCAAAGTGTGGTCACTGGACCAGCAGCACTGACACCATCCGGGAACTTGTTAGAGTAAAAATCTGGGGGCCTTGCCCCAGATCTACTGAATCAGAAACTCTGGGAGTGGGAACCAGCATTCCACATAACAAGCCCACAGGTGATTCATTGTCAAGTTTGAGAAGGACCATGCTAGCCCAGGGCTGCCTTTAGTCTCTCCCTTCAGAACCATTTGGAAAGACAGAGGATACCCCATTGCCTGCTCTTACTCAGAAGCCACTTCCACTTTAACAACTTCATTTCCATACCCACAGCTTTCCTAAACAGCACTGTGTTTGTGTGTTTTCCTTTCTCTGTTCAGCAAACATTCACTGAACACATTCGATGGGTGGGACACTGTGTTAGATGCTATGAATATAAAGGCACAGATGAACAGAGCTTCTCTATGTTGGGAGAGAAAGAGAGTGATGCTAAAACAACACTCATATAAGGCCAGCAGTGATTTTCTCATGAGCACAGCCAGGGGCTTTGCCTCAGTCCTCCTTAATCCCCAAGGTATCTGACACTACTGACCCTGCATCTTTTTAGGAACTCTCTTCTTTTGTAATCTGCCTCAGCTGGGGGTTTCTGTCTTTTCTATTAGCTTTACTCTCTCACTTTCACTCCATCATGTAAGTTCTCTCTACTGTTTCATTTTTTTCCATCTTCTTTTCTCTTTATATAATTCCTCCTGTTAGTTTTCTCAAAGCTTCCCACTCCTCCTGATTTGTCTGCCTCTCTTAATAGCACCTTCATTTTCCACTGAGGCTCAAAACCTCAGCCATCTCTTTATCCTTTCCCCAATACCCCAGAACTTGTATTTAATCAGAGGCCAAGTCCTCAAGTTCATACCTCGGTGTCTCTAACATCTCCTCGTTTTCATTCCCACTGCCAACAGATTAGTTCAAGCCCTCATTATCTCTAACAAAGATTATTCCACTAACCATTTATGTGGCCTCCCCCTCTCTTGTCTCCAGAATCCATACAATACAATACAATAAACAAAGAAAGTCTTTATAAAAATTACATCACTAGTGGGGCCGGCCCTGTGGCTTGTCGGTTAAGTGCACGCGCTCAGCTACTGGCGACCTGGGTTCGGATCCCAGGCGCGCACCGACGCACTACTTGTCCGGCCGTGCTGGGGCGGTGTCCCACATACAGCAACTAGAAGGATGTGCAACTATGACATACAACTATCTACTGGGGCTTTAGGGAGAAAAGGGGAAAACAAAAAGGAGGAGGATTGATGGTGAATGTTGGCTCAGGGCCCATCTTCCTCAGCAAAAAGAGGAGGATTGGCGTGGGTGTTAGCTCAGGGCTGATCTTCCTCACACACACACACACAAAAAAATTACATCACTAGCTCGCTTCACAACTGTTATTGGTTGCTTCCTGTCCACCAATCTCAGAGTTGTCTCTTAGGAAGGCTCTCCACAATGATTCCAAATGAGCTTCTCTGGGTCTATCTCCCCATGTGCTCCATAACATCAATAAAACAGACCACCAAGAAAACTTGTCCAAACGCAACTTTTTTTTTTTACTTCTGTTCATGTGTTTCTTCCTTTCAGTTTGTTCATCCTTTGTATTATTACCTGTTGACATCTTATTATTATTTAAGATCCACCTGAAATAACACCTTCTCCATGCTGCTGTCCTAGTTCCACCAATGGGCTATGGTTTCCTTCTCCATTGAATTCCAACAGTACTTTGCGTCTTCTTTCCCGGCCCTTGGTTACTCTCTTCTGCATTTGGGTATTGGCATGGTCGGATTATCACTTGCCCTTGAGGATTGTGTGCCTTTTGCTGTCCTAACCAATAACTTTCTCAGAGGAGAAACACATTAAATATTCGTTGAATGTAATTGAAATTAGTTTTCCATATGATCCTGTTTTGTTCTTAACATTTGATTCGCAATCAAATTTAGCCTCTTTCCCAAAGATCCAAAATGTGCCTTTCACAGAGTTTAATTCAGATCTAGACACTGTGCCCTTTATCTCATCATGTCTTAAATTCAGTGCCCATGATTCACAAGAGATTTTTGTGTGGTTTGTAAACTAACATCTTAATTATGGCAGAATTAATCCAGGCAGATCTAGATTAAAATGTTTACCGTATATGACCTTTCCATTACCTTTCGCTAATCTCTCAGAAACTCAGTTTCTGTGTCTCTAAAAGTGGGCTAATTCTTCCTACCTTGGAAGCTGTCAAGGCCAAATAAGACAATGAAATTGAAACACTTAGCGAAATAACACATTCCAGATCATTTCCTAAGGTTTGGTAGTTGAAACAATTCGCTTTCATCTTACAGATAAAGATCCCGAGGCCCAGCGCTGTGGTCACTAGCTTGAAGGAAGAAGAGCCAACACCAAACTCATTGTCTCTTGACTCTCTGCCATGTCTTTTTGCAATGAATGAGGCAAATCCCTCCGGTGGCAAACTGAGTCCTATTAAGTAAAGACCTCTGAGGGAACCAGCCCTGAGCAGGCCTAGGGCTGTCCCCAGCCCCTCACCCTACTCAGGGGGGCAGCCAGCATTTAGATCCCCTCCTGTTATACAGGGAACCTCGCAAGGCCTGGAGAGCAATTTTGTAGGGATTGTGGCAGGGCCCTGTGGCATTCTGAATGATTTCTGCAGCAGCTGGGCTGACGCAGGGCTGACTCACTTAGAGATGTGGGCAGGAGTGGTGGCTACAAGCAGCTGGTGGCCGACCTTTCAGACCTTCTCTTCCGTGTATCAAGGAGTCTCTGGGGCAGTTGTGACACCCTGTGGCCAGGCTGGCTCATCACAGCAGAGTGTCCCTTTGTATAACAAAGAGTGTATGGGACAGGTATAGGGGAAGTGAGAGCTGCTTGACTTTCAGCTCATCTCACCATTCCTCTATTCACTATTCCTTCCTGGCCCCACTTCTACCTCAATTAGATTTATTTGTAGTTTTTTTGGCCTTGGTTAATCCAGAAGACCTCCAAGAGAGAGGAGGTAAAAAGAACCCACAACCACGGGAAATGACTCAGAATCAATACGGAATGCCTCCAGGGGGCAGGGGCCATGTCTTTCCCTCCATAGCACCCTACCCAACCCGTCAAGCTCCCTGTACACTGTAGGCGCTCAATAAATGTTATCAACTGTTGAATATGTCCCATGCTGAGCAGGTTGATCAAGGCCTGATAATCTCCATATGCTGTTGTGTTAAATTGGATCTATCAATATAAGTTAATCTCATACTTTTAACATAAAATTTTAATTTGACTTGCTTTGATATGTAGTGAGTCTCCAACAGCAGGAGCAAGGAACCATACCTCTCAATGCCTTCCTAGAGAAGTTTAAAGACAGGATTCTACATGTGTGCACTGATGTAGGCAAGTTCATTACACCGCAATGAGACAATGCTATTCACGCACGTTTGGGCTTTCCTTGACTGCCATGCCTCTGTTCAGCTTTCTTTCCCTCTCTCCTTCCTCCCAATAGTCACAGCCTCTTTTCTTCCTTTTTTGGAAAGTCCTCTAGTTCCAGTTTCATCTTTTCATGCTTGCTTTTATCCTTTGAGGAAACATTTTTTTATTAAATAATTGAGCACTGCAGTCCACGAGACTGGAATGCAATGCAGCCTAACCACTTCTAGGCAAAGTGCACAACAGACCACAGCAGAGTGCAGCTTCAGGTGAAGAGACAGCAGCAGCTGTCAGCGGAAGTCACCTCACTTAACAGGATTTGTAATTTTGTGAAATGATTTAGAAAAGCACTATCGTGTCACTTGTACTGGAGGAACTGACAGACTGAATGCATCTTTTGTCATATGCTGATTTCCAGAAGGGTCTTAGAATATTACTGCCTACTTCTATCACATAATAAAAATAAAATAAAGAGAGCAAGAACAAGCATCCGGAGATGGTGAGACTCCCATTATGGGAGAACAGTTTGGACAGTAGAGAGAGACCAGAGTTGGAAAAGGAAGGCAGAGTTCAGTGTAACCTAGACAATCGCCCAGTGTTGGGAGAACCAGCTGTGGTGGTCTCTGTCTACACTGCTGGCTGCCTTTCCAAACTGCAGCCAGTGGTAGCTGTTGCCCTTGGACATTGTGCTCATCCAGCCACACTGGATCTTCCCTGACACTCGTGACAGGTCCAACCTCGACCTTGGCTTACTGGGCTCTACATGATCTGCCTCTCACCTCCTCCAATCGCTATCCCACATCCCAGGGCTTTAAACATCCTGGCTTTCCTGCTTTTCCTCCTTCTGCCCCTGGGCCTTTGTGCTTGCTCCTCCCTCTGCCGAGAATGTGTGTCCCCCAGCCCCTGGCGTGGAATGACCCCTCATTTCATTCAGAACTTGCCTTTAATGCTACCTTTCAAAGCATACCCTTCTTCCTCCCCTCCATCATGCTCCACCCCTTTGTCCTGCTTTATTTTTCTCCATTTTCTTTAGAGCTACCTGGAATTATATTACATATTTATTGTGTTATTGTTTATTATCTCTCTTTCCGTGAGGCCTGGGTGCTTGTCTCCACTAGTCAGTGTTTAGCACTAAGTAGGTGCTCAAAAAACATTTACTGATGAAAAGAATAGGCCTGCCTGGCTTTTGTCTGAACTCCTTCCTCTCCCAAATTTCCAACTTTGTTTTGTGGGTGAATTACCAGAGGGAAACTTATTTCTCAATTTCATATAGGAACATAGCACCAGATCTGTGAAAATTACTTTTCCAGTCTGTAAAATAAGAGCACGTCTGTTTTTGAAAGTGTCAGACCAAAGGAGGAATTAGAATTTTGGAAAAAGGAAGAAATGTTTACTGATCACTTACTATATGCCCACCATAATGCTGGGGGCCTTCCAAACACTTGTCATTTATTTTCCTCAACAGCTCGGCTGGTTGACAATATTAGCCCTATTTTATAGGTGAGGAAACTGAGGCTCAGAAAGAATAAATAACTTGAATAAAATTGTAGTAGGTTGAATAGTGTCCCCTAAGAAGATATGCCCCAGTCCTAACCCCTGGTACCTGTGAATGTAATCTCATTGGGAAATAGGGTCCTTTCAGATGAAATTAAGTTAAAGATTTCAAGATGACATCATACTGGAGTAGGGTGGGTCCTAAATCCAATTACTCGTGTCCTTATAAGAAGAAGTGACAACACACAGACACACAGAAGAGTGGCCAGGTGAAGATGAGGCTGAGTCTGCTGTCTACAAGCCAAGGGAGGCCAACGGTTGCTGGTAACCACCGGAAGCCGGGAGGGAGGCAGGGCTCAGATTTTCCCTTACAGCCTCCAGAAGGAACCAACCCTTGATTTCTGACTTCTCGTCTCCAGAACTGTGAGAGAATAAATTTCTGTTGTTTTAAGCCGCACAGTTTGTGGTCATTTGTAACCTATTTAACTAATACAAAATCTTGCGTGGTAAGTGGCAGAGCAAGGATTCAAACGTGGTCTGCTGAAACCACAGCCTGCACTCATTCCACCATCCCAATTGACTTCCCAGAATTCTATAGCATCCTTGCTTGACACGTTATTAACATTATAGAAAGATTTAAAAGCAGAGCCCCATAACCAAATGAATTCTGCAAGCCTGGTTGTTACCTTTGGTCCTATTATCATCTATATTCACGCCTGATGTGCAAAAGAAGACCTCACACTAAGGAGACTCTCAGGTGATTCCAACTGAAAGGGTTGCAAATGCCAGGAAAGAAAGAAGAGACATGCAGAGGAGCTTAGCAGCAATAGCAACGAGAGCAGAAAATAATAAAGAGAGATTTAACTGGAGGGAAAGAACAGCCGCTCCCTTTGAAGGGAAATATTCAAAGCACAGAGCAAACTCGAAAAGGAGTCATGAAAAGAGACATGCAGGCAGCAGGTCGGATTTAGACGGGTCATGCAATGCTATAGCAAAAAAAAAAAAAAAAAAAGAGCTAATATCATTTGGAAGTTCACTTTCAGAGGATGAAAAATCACGTGGCTGGCAGGTTGCAAAGTCCCCTTTTACGAGGCTCTACTGAGAAGATAGATTATTCCAAGCACTTTAAACCACAAAGTGGCAACGCACCAGAGTGAGGTAGGAAACTGATGAAAGGGTTAAACGAAAGTGATGCATGTAGAGGATGGATTGATTTCTGGGGACAGATTAAAAGCGCTAAATATGTATAGTTGACGAGGTGATAATTCAGGTCACCAGGGAAGCCCTCCCCTAGGGTCTGGGAGGAGACCAAGGCGGCCAGCATGGAGGAGCTTAGAGAAGCTTACATGGGCAAGTGGGTAAGTGGGGGTGGTGTGATGAAACCACAGAGGAGCATACGCTGAGTCTCAGCGCAAACCTCCTCACACGGTGAAGTTTATTGAGTCTCTGTGTAACTCAAATTCCAAGTGACCTTTCGCCGTTCCACGAGTGAAGTCATTTCCTTTGGGGAAAGATGCTATATAAATGTAAACATGTACCTCTATGCTGGACAGAGTGCCAGAAAATAAATACATCCTGGAACCCTCCTGCCCCGGTCCTCAGGAGACAGACTGGATGTGACCTCATAGATCTTTCTTTTCATCTTCTATTCGTGGGAATTGTACCTGGCGCCACCAATTTGGTATAACCTTTCCATCTGGGAAACTCACAAATAAGTGATATTACTGGAGCCCACACTGTTTTAATAAAAACACTCTGAGGTCAGTCATGACCCAGCTTGTCCGGAAGAATGGTTATGTGGCTAATACTGGTGAGTCTGGAAAACTCTTGATCAGGAAAGACTGGGTTCTGATAGAATACACGTGACTGAACCCTGTACAGAAATATCCAGGAGCAGACACTTGCAGAAATCAAGAATATGCCCATTTTCTCTGCATGTGCACACACACCTCAGTTCCTTTGCATATGCTGCCTGAAAGGGCCTCCTTTGCTCCATTTGTCAAAAGCCTGGTCGTGTGCTATAAGCGTTAATCCAAATGTTCCCTCTGCTGAGAAGCCTTCCCTGATCCTACTGTAGGTCAGCAGTAGGCCTTCTCTCTCTGGGTGTCTATTTCAGTGCTTATCACAGACTCATCCTCTTCTTCTACTGGCCTCAGTAGCCCACGGTCTGGGAACCAGAGGTCAGAAGGATGAGAGCCATTCTGCCTCTGTTCACCCCAACAGCACAGTCCTCCCCATAGGACCATGCTTACCAGCAGAGTCTAATTAACTATAAACGGAAAAGACACTAAGGGTGATTTTCTCCTGGCTGTGAATTAACTAAAAAGGTCACCCAAAAATGTGATTTTTCTCCCCAAGGAACAGTGATATCAAAAGCTAATGAAATCTGAACTTTATCATTTTCCACTGAACTTTTCATTTTGTTTTAGGATATTAAAAGAGAGAGAGACATAAGCAGGAAGAAAGGGAAGAACTGGAAATAAGAAGTCAGATCCTAAGAGGCTCTTCCATTCGTAGGTGATCTTTGATATTAGGACAGACACGCAGTGCACTTGTGTCGTCTGTAAATTGAAGATATTGTAGGCTTGGTGAGGATAGATGTTACATTGATTTAAAAAGACGTATTGTGTGCCTTTTATGTGCTTGACACTATAATTGATAATAAATAACTCTTGGGCCTAGCATGATGTCTTGCTCTTAGCAGTCACTCAATACATATTAGCTTTTGAATGACTAAATGAATGAATGAGGAGGTTTGAACTAGATCAGTGCTTCCTCTGGCCACTGATCCCTGGGGCTCTTAATTATAGAAGGGTCCACAAAATTTTCTGACATTGAAAGTCATATTTTTTTAATCTTTTAGGACCTAAATGGTCTCTAATGACATTTACAGCCTATGTTTGTTCTCAGTTCTGAAGGGAGGAGTGATTATAAAATAAGGGCAGGATTTGAAGCCCAAGGGAAAGGGTTAATGTCAGCGGTCTAGCAAAATAGGGAAGTGCCGGATGCAGCAGGGTCCCTAGCAAGCAGCAGGATCCACAGAGACCAAAATAAGGACTCTTAGAATAAACTGTAAACTCTTTACCAGAGTTCGCAATAGACCAAGCTCTGATCCACTTCCCCATTCTCTGAGGAGTGAGGGATGGGAGTTCAGTAAGAAATAACCCTGCATGTCTTCTTTGTATGATACTCTCTGGTTTAATGGTTCTCAAAGGTGAGGTGTCAAGAATTATTAGTAGTAGTGCTTATATCACAGTGCTTATATCACTTACTAAATGCCAGGCTTTTGGAAAGGTAGTTAAAATACAGATTCCCTGTCTTCATCCCTAAAGATTCTCATTCATAGGTCTGGAGCTGGAGCCTAGAAATCTATATTTTTAATAAAAGCCCCAAGTGAGTCTGATGAGGGTGGTCCTGGGACCAAACCTGAAAAAGACGTTTTAGCTCCACTTGCTTCAATAACTTAATAGACCTGCCTGTGTCATCATAAATTTAATGAGCCATATCAAGAGTGGGGAAGGGTCTTTTGAATGACCTTAGCCTAATCCTAATGGTTTACAAATGAGAAAACCATGGTGCAAAGGAGTTTGTAGTTCTTAACCAAAATTGCGATTATTTAAAGGCAAGACTATGCAAACATGTTTTTTTGTTTTTGTTTTTGTTTTTACCTCTTTTTTCTTTATTTAGATTTTCTTCTCTGGCAGAAATATGGAGTCTCCTGCATTTTAGAATTAAAAAGTAATTCTGTGGTTTATAATTTGCCCCCTATATTGAATATTCCATAAAGACTTCAGTTTCCATGAGAGACAGTAATTCTTAGGTGGAAGCATACTGCAGTGGTAAGCCCTGCTTAATCAATTTTTAGCTTTATGATACTCATTCCCTCTCTTTGATCTGCATCTTCACAATGAGGATAAAAAGGCCTACCTCAAAGAAATGTTATAATTAAATAAAATATTTAAAATATTAGATCCATAGAAAGTCCTCAATAAATATTAGTTTCACTAATATTATATAATCATTGATCCAATAACAATAAAGTGTTTTTGTTTTTTAAACGGCAAATCAACACTTTACTATCAAAGTTCTCTTGCCAAGTACTTGCATTTTGAGACAATAAGCTAACTCTCTCTCTCTGTCTCCAAAGTTGAACCACATGCAATTGAGGTTATCAACCATTTTCGATCTATGAAAACAGCAATGTCATACAGTTCCACTTAATATGTAAAAACAAGTCTATGATCATGATTATGATAACACCATATTCTCATCAACTGAACTAAAATTTAACAATGCTACTTGTATTTCCAGATGTCAGACTTAATCGTAAATTACAGGGTATCAACATATATACAATAATTAGTAGATGGGGAAAATTTCATGTAATTTCTCATCCTTAACTCTCTTTTAGAGAGTTTCACATTTTCAATGTAAAGCCCTTCTAACTTTAGTCAGAGGCATCATTTCTCCCACTGTCAAAGCCAGTTTGGGCAGTTCTTTCAAATCTCTTCTGTCTGGTCCTTAAAGCAAAGGAAAACAGTGGCTCCGAAAGGTCACAGGAATATTGTTCTCGGCTATCGACTCTGACATCCAAAGAGCTGTCAGATTGCAGGACACATCAATTCTGTCAAATGACACTAACCCAAATTCCCGTCAAAGGGTCAATAAATTGTGTAAAAGCAGGACCCCTTATGGAATGCAATTAGAAATCCCAGATCAAAGGGCAGGGCAGGCCAAAGGTAGTTTGATGAGGCTAGGAAGAGACTGAGATGATTCCTACATTTGAGCAGAGAGAGATTAAAGGAGGCAACATTTAAATCGGAAAGGTGATTATCATGTTTATTAATGGTAAAGTATCATGACCCAAATTCTTTTCTACCAGCGAGCAATCGTTCCTGGTGACAGAGAGATAGACCAAGTAGCAAAGGTCCTTTTTCACAACATTTACTAAGAGCTAAAGATACATGACAAGCCCTGTAGATTTCTTTCTTTATTTTTCTTCTTCTTAAATCAACTTTAAGTATAATTTATAAAAAGATGGAAAAACTGGGATAGAGATGGACAGACGATATAAATGTCTAAAATGTAACAAATTTACAAGTGAAGGGTAAAAATTCATTAATCAACTTAGTATTTTTGTCTATATAAAGCCAAGTATGATAATATTCCCAAATCTATGAATTTGGAGAAATAGTAAATGATTTGACATTATACAAACATAGGATACAGCTTCGCCAGTGTCAATAGGAAGTCAAATCAACAACAAAATGAGACAGGAGGTGTCGAGTTCTGTATTTACCCATTGGTCAGGCATTTTTAAGACAATGTTCTCTATTTGCTCATTCCTTTCAGCCTCATTTCCCATTTATCACTTAACCCTCTGCAATTTATGCATTCCTGACCTCTACAGAAACATCTCATAATGACCACCAATTCAATCCAATGACCAGTTTTCATCTTCATCTTACTGTATTGTAGTACTCGATACTCTAATCAACTTAATCTCCCTGTTCCCACCTCCTGAAATTCTTCTGTGGTTTACCTTCCACATCCCTAGGAGTATTTTCTCTTTCTGTCCTGTTGATATGTTTTCCTTTACTGACACCCCCTCCCCCTAAATGCATGTATATCCAAAATGTTCACCCTTATTAATCTTTCATTTTGCAAATGTCTCTCCTTGAGTATCCATCTGCTCCCTGACTTTTATCTAGATGTTGACGACTTTAAATCTATTTCTTTGTGTTGACCTCTCAACATTAAACCCACATTTCTAACTCTGTGGTTTTGAATCTTCTTAATAGGCCAGTCAATATCTTGGCACCAGCTCCAGCTGTCCAGATGTCAACCAGAGTCCCATTGCCCTGTTAGATCCTGATAAGATTGCTTCAAAGTCCATGGAACATTCATTGTCTTCACCATTCTGCATCATCTCCACCTGGATGGCATGTGGCGTTCTCACGCTCAACGTATCACAGATAGTACTCTTTTCATTTCCTGTACATCTGTTCCTGCAATTTGTGTTGACTATTTCACTTAAAGCTACAGTAACCATCGAATCATCCCAAGCTACAAAATTCGTAATCATCTTACCTTCTACCTTCCTACCCCATATCCCATTGCACACCACCCACGTCAAATCTACTCCTAAATAGCTCTCAAATGTGCTTTCATATCTTGATTCCTACTGCTCTGGTCTTACCAGAGTGCCTCGTCACTTTGTTTTCTAGACCAATTTTTGTCAATAGTCCTGTTTTTTGTCTCCCTGTCTTCTATTCAACCTCCAATGCTAGAATTAATCTCCCACATTCTCGGCAGAGGAATCTTTCTACAAGGCAAATCTGCTAACGTTATTCTCACTTTTACATTTCTTCAATGGCTCCCCATCAGCTTTAGCATGCTGCTTCATACATCATTCAAGACATTTGACATTCTAATTCTAACCTCTCCTGAAACTCCTACTCTTGGTATCATAATTATTTTATTCAAATTGCCATGCCATGGACTCTCACAGTTCCAGTTTTCTCTCATCCCAGAACCACCTCACCCATTCCCTTTGAACCACCTTCACTGCCTGGTCAACTCCACACCCAGCTGACCCTGTCACATTCAGAAAGAAACGCCAATAGGTATTCAAAGGCATGATTAATTGTCTGTCTTCTTTGCCCACAAAGCACTTTCTTCTTACTCTTAGTAGATTTGATATCTATTTCTCCACTCCATCCCGTATTTAGTTAAGTAAAAAAATTATTTTTTGAGTGTGTACTCAGTGTTGGTACTGTTCTACATTCTTGGGACCAGTTGTGTGATGGAGCCTGCTCAGTCCAGCTCATAAGAGATTGCACACATTTTTCCCCAATGCCACATTCTGTGATGTTCCAAAGGTAGCTTGAAATTAGCCATGATGGGAGTATTTACACCACAGAAATCAGCAAACGCTACAAATCAAGGGTCCTCCCTACTTTCCTCCACCCCACCCCACTCCGGGAACTATTTTATCAATACTCCATCAGGGTATACACAGACAAAAATCTCTGTATTAGTGAAATGTATATTCTAGTGAAAGAAAAGCAGATAATACACATGCTAAATAAGAAAATGATAGGGGGCTGGCCCCGTGGCTTAGCGGTTAAGTGCGCGCGCTCCACTACTGGCAGCTCGGGTTGGGATCCCGGGCGCGCACCGACACACCACTTGTCCAGCCATGCTGAGACGGCGTCCCAGGTACAGCAACTAGAAGGATGTGCAACTATGACATACAACTATCTACTGGGGCCTTGGGGAGCAAAAGGGAAAAAAAGGAGGAGGATTGGCAATAGATGTTAGCTCAGAGCTAGTCTGCCTCAGCAAAAAGAGGAGGATTGGCATGGATGTTAGCTCAGGGCTGATCTTCCCCACAAAAAAAATAAATAAATAAAATAAGAAAATGATAAAAAAATGTTCGAAGTTGCTAGGTAATATGAAAAAAAAATAGAACAACTAACAGTAACCCAGGATATTGGCAGCGTCATCTATGTATATAGCAATATTACCAAGAATTAAGAAAGGAGCAGGGTTGAGATAAACTGACAGTGTGGAGGAGCTAAATTCATCTAGAAATAAAGGGGCAGGCACTCAGGTCAGTAGATGATATCAACCATTAGGGGTAGAGGGTAACATAGTCTATTGTATGGAGCTCAATGCATATATTATTTATTTTGATTTAATCCTAGTGTCTAACAGAGCACAATAGATGCTTAATTAAGGTTAAAATAGAATCTTCTGTTTGAAGCCAGGTAACTAGTTCTGAGGCGCACTTTCTTCTGTCCTTCCTAAGTTTCATTTTGATTGAATTCAACAATTCAGAGGAATTAGCTCCTATGCTTACCACACAGAATCTACAACAGCCATTAACCCCCTCTACTCCAGGAGACGGAAGGGAATCCACTCATCCACTAATGATTTGAATTTCCTTTAATAACATCCCCAGTATTAGTTCATTTCACTCAGGGCTTCTCAAACTTTAATATGTATATGAATCACCTGGGGACTTTATTATGCTATGTATTCTGATTCAGCAGGTCAGGGGTGAGGCCTGAGCTTCTGCATTTCTAACAAGCCCCTAGGTGGTGCAGATGCTGCTGGTCTGTAGACCCTACTTTCTGTAGCAGGGTTCTAACCACTGATTGTTCACACCCCTCAGTAGGACACTTATCTTCCTGAGAAATGTCATGCCTACATCAGGGAGTTGTATTCTCTTGAGAAGTATTTACTTCCTGTGATCTGATGTCCGGCTACCGGTAATTTGCCCCCCTATTATCCCTAATCCCAGCCCTTGTAAACACACAGAACAATTTTAATCTCTCTTACACATGACAGCCTTTAAGTACTTAATAGCAAGTCTTCTCTGACTGTGCTAAATGTCCCCCATTCTTCCTGCTATTCATCCAACAATGCAGCTCTGAGTCTTCTCAACACACCAGTCATTGTCTCTTCCCACTCCAGCTATGTCAACCAGCATCCCATCACCCTGTTAGATGTGGGTAGGATTGCCTTCAAGTCCATCAAACAGCGATTGCTGTCGCCATGCTGCAGTTCTTGGAGGTTTCTAATCTCATAGTGCCCTCCGGTTCTGATCCCTGCTTTTACTGCGGCCTTGTACTTGGTTGTTCACACCGAGGTTATCCCTTGATCTTCCTCCTGACCACAGCCTAAGCATGGTACACACCACATTTCCTCAATTTACAGAGAAAGAGAGAAACTCACAGGTCTTTACCTCATCACCAGCCATCCTCTTTCTCGTCTCACCTCTCTCCTATTTCAGGAGGAGAAAAACATTTTTCCCATTGTATTCTTCATTTTTCTTTCAATAAATACTGAGCACTTACTATGTGTAAATACTGCTCTAGGAGAAAATACAGAGATGAATGCCAACAGGTATGTCCCTGCCCAGTTGAGGAGACAAAGAGGAAACAAATAGATACACAACAGGTTGTCAAGTACTGTTGAGCATTAGGAAGAAAAATAAAGTGAGTAAAGGGGTAGAGTGTGGAGGGAGGGGGATGCTTTTTAAAATCAGAAGATCAGAGAAGACCTCCTAGAGAGGGATATTTGGACAGAGACTTGAGCAAAGAATATTTCAGCTCCTTCTCTCAGATCCAGTTCTAGGGGGCTCCATTTGTATACTCAAAGACTCATGCAGGTGATTTCAGCTCCTTCTGGTCAAAGGCACAATCTCTTCAGAGTCTCCCCCTTCTTCTCCCCCCACACAACTTTCCAAGAGGAAACAAACACGATGAAGATTTTATCCCCAGCTGATGGTGATTATTCTCGCTTTCCTTCACTTTCAGTAGGCAGAGCAGCAAGAGTCTAATTTGGGTTTTAAATTTTGAGTTTATTTGTTAAATTCCTTTAAAGAATAAGGCTCAAAACAGAACACAATACTCCAGGTGTGTTCTGACCCCTGCAGAGGAGAGGACTACCAGCCTGCCCCTCATTTTAAATACCAGCCCACTTATGAATGCAGCACAAGATCAAATCAACTTTCTTGGCAATCTTGTCATTTTGTTGACTCACCCTGAGTTTACAGTCAACTCCCCCCTCTGAGCCTTTATATGTAGCTGCTGCTTTCACAGCATCTCACAAATGGGCTTGCTTTCTTAATAAGAACTACTTCTCTGGCCTCCGTAGCTTGCTGAATATCATGGTTTAAAAAAAATATAATGATAATAAAAATCCCACAGAAATGTAAATTGGCTTTCTGATTAGGTTACCAAGGAGGAAGAAAAAAAAAAACACCTTGCAGAAAAGGCTGCAACAAATCAGCAAAGATTTCCACATCCTGTTGTACATTGCACTGGTATCTTGCAGCATCTGAGATGAGTGCTTTGCCTCCCATATTGTTGAAAACTCTTGAATATCCTCTCTCTATACCTCTTTTGATTTTTGGTTGGATTCAAATTCTACACTCTAGAAAAACTGAATGGCTTCCAAATGGATAAAAATATTGAAAGTATGTTTCATACCCTCTATATTGAAAAATCCTGGAAAGGGAGTTCGGATTTTTCTCCCTGTTTGGTGTGACAGAAGAGCAATGGCTGGGGTGTGGCTGATTAAGGAGGATTTATGCAAATATGTGATCTATAGATGACAATCTTTGGAAAATAAAAAGAGAGTGAATTCAAAGTGTCATGGGAGTTCTTCTGAAACACTGATTTTGATTTTATTGTCCCTTCTTTCTCCCACACACTCTGTGCATACCTATATCACATAATTTATCATATACCAATAATTTTCATGCTGTTTCCATCACCAAATTGTAAGCTGCCGAGGGCAGCTACCAGTCCCATTTAATTTTGTAGCCTACATTAGTAGTGGTTCTCAAATTGAGCATTCATCAGCATCACCTGAGGGCTTGTTAAAACACAGACTGCCTGATGGACCCCACCCCTGAGTTTCAGATTCAGCAGGTCTGGAATGGACCTGAGAATTTGCATTTCTAGCAATCTCCCAGGTGATGCTGATGCTGCTGGTCCAGGGACCACACTTTGAGAACCACTGGTCTAGAGTATAGTACAGTGTCTATTTTATATCATGACCTCTACAAATATTTAATAAAAGGCAAAAAGCAAGAGAATGGGGGGAAGGGAAGGAAGAAAAAATGTGCTTATAGAAATGAGGTGAGAGCTGATTTTGGAGGCCTCTTGGAAAGTCTCAAAAGAGTGTGAAATGAAGCTTTACATTCAAAGTCTAAATCAGAGATCCTTTTTCTTCCCTCACAGATTTGCTGGAAATGGGTTAAGAACCAGATTCGAGTGTTTCCCATTTTAAACACTGACTGACAGCAGAGGGGAAAAGTCCAAGATTCCACTCTGAGACAGAAGTTTTAAAGAACTGCATTATTTAGTTAGTCTAGGAAACTTCATTAGCTTATCTATTTTTCTCTGGGGCAGAACAAGCTAATTTTCTTAGCTATCACCATGGTACATGCCTCATTCTCATCCAAGAAAGTGTCTCTTGACAACTAAGGACCCAAGGTAAACATTTCAAACCCATGTGCTACATGTTGAACACTTTCATTCTTCTTTAAGAGGAAGAATTCAGCGTTGCTTGATCATAAACTTTTGTGTAGTATCACGTGGACCAAAGAACCAGTTGTTTGACTAAGTGTTCCTCTTTCCTGGCAGTTCTGCCAGACTGGTTCTTACATAGCATTAACCCCATAGCGTGGCACTGGTGAAATTTGGTGACCCACACTTCTCCCAACTACAGTTCTATCATGGCAAAGGAGATGCAATGACTGTCTTCAGTTGAATTGACCATGCTACAGAAAGGAGAGATCACCTGATTATTAAACCAGTAGTCTAATCAAGTTCCTAATAGAAAAAAAAAAATATTTTTGTGTGCCCTAAAGGGACATTAAAGGTTTGGTGTGCCATTGCAAGGGGGAGGGGGCACACATGGTCTTTTCTCATTTATAGTTCTGCCACTTGTTTGTTCTGTGAACTTATGCAAGTGACATGCTTGGTCTCATGCATTGATGCTTGGTCTCATCTGTAAAATGGGTACAATCAAAGTTAAAATGAAAATTTGAGATAGGGTTTGTTAAACAGCATGCAAACGCCAGCATATTGCGAGTATTTAATAAGCAGTTGGGGGAAAAGTAGATGAGTTGTTATGATCTCCACTAGGTACTCAGGTTGTTGTTTTGTTTTGCTTTGCTGTATTTTTTTCTATAAGAGTATGTCACTTAAAAATCCTCTTTCCTCGTGTCTTTTTGAGAGATTATGCTTTGTTCACATGGCTGTTGTGGTGACAGTTCTCACATGATCCCCAATTACTGTGCCAAGTCACATATTAGAACACATGGATTTTTTAAACAAGGAGCTTTGCCTGAGAATGAGGTGGTTGGGGGAGACAGTGCAATGTGTTCCATAATCGAGTTCTGTAACCTGGGTCCACTGAGACAGGATTAAGCTCAAGAGCAGGTAAGCAAAACCAACTGCTAGACCTCCATATACCCTGCCCCACAGGTACCAATACTCCCTACCACAGCTGCTTACGTATACACGAAGTATGGGTCAGCCCAGGCACCAGACTTCTCTGGCCAGGGCACTGTTTCTCAGATGGCCACGTTGATCTTCCACAGAGCTTCAGAAATATGGATCATCACTTGATGGCTGACCTTTCGGCCCCTGCAGGTAGCAACCTCCGCCTCCTGGGATTTCTGCTCTGAGTCCCACCACCATCCTGCTCTCCTTGTAAGCATTCTCCTTCCACCTGTGCCTGCTTCGCAGAGCATGAGATCTAGTAATCCGCAAGAGGAAGGCCAGTTTTATAAATCTCTACCCAGGTAAAGACGGCAACCCCTTCATGAATGTATCTCTCTGTGTGAGTGTGTGAGTCAGACCAGGTAGCACGCAGAAAGAGAATGGAGCGTTACATGTTCACAAGAGCCAACCAGGACATTTTGGTGTAAATATGTTTGAACATAATTAAAGTAATGTGTTTACAAAATTACACTAAATGTGCCTCCTGTGCCATTTTCCACATAGCCACCTTGTGTTTGTCAAAGTGCAATTTCTCAACAGCAAATCACCAGCAAAGTGAACCCAAGCAGAGCAGAAGTTACCAACTGGATGCTGTGTAGTAGGCCAGATAGCAGCCAAAGGTATATTTTATTAAGCTCATAGGGTTTTTAAAAAGATATGAATTCATTGCCAATATTGGAAAATTAGATTTCATATTAAAATCAGATTTGCAGTTTCCCTTGAAAAATCAGAAGATTTGACTTGGGGCCACATTCCAGCATGTGATGACTGAGCTGAGAAAGCCACCCTTCCCAATGGGCAATATTTTGCAGCTTGCTACCATCACCTGGTGAGGTACCTGCCAGGTCCCCAGTGGGGTACCTGCCAGGTCCCCACTGGGAATCTTGCAGTTCAGCCTCATGTTACATATAGTAGACTCTCAGGGAAGCCAGGGCAAAACTCTGTTTGCACTTCTTCCACTTCCTTTATATTTCTCAGGACCCAAGCATTTTACTTGCCAATGAGAAGTTACAAGTCTACACAGTTTGAGCCATGTTTCGAGGTATAGAGTCTCGTCAATAGGGAAAAAGACAAAGCTGAGTTTGATCAAACATTCTTCCTTGCTCTTGTATCCCCTGATTAAAGAGGATTGAGAAGTGGATTAGAGGGAAAGGAAAAAGAGCTGGCCCTCCCGCCTGTCCAACTCTTGTCTTTAGCCAAGGCAAAGCAAGTCCTCCCCTAGCATAGTGAAAATTATTGTCACTTGAGATCAAAGACATGCAATGATATTTCTGGTGTTTCTCACCAGTGAATAAAGGGATAAAACTCTCCTAGATCACAAATAATATATCCACAGATTAGCAGGAGTTCATGGACCTTGGTTTTAAAAATACTGCATTAAAAAAGAATTATCTCACTGTTGTGTCATTGGTGTTAAAGCAATTATTTTAAATAACAATGGAGATGCAGGTAGCAAATGTGGATGATGGTACTTGGTTATAAATTGGTCCTCCAGCTTATTCTGTGCATGCTTCTCTTATGGTTTACAGGCATAATCTCAAACAATGTAATAATTTGTAAACCTCTGACAATATATCCATGCACTGCCTAGATTTTGCTTACCTCAGTTAGAGAAACATGAAATTTGCATAATAGCAACTGATTCTTCATAGGACACTCCCTTTGAGACATCAGAAATCAGAAGCAAAGCACATCTTAAAACTGAACAAGAAGAAAACAACTCAATTTTTAAAAATGGCAAAAGATCTGAACAGACACCTCACCAAAGAAAATATACACATTGCTGCATATGGAAAGATCCTTCACATCCTATGTTATTAGGTAATTGCAATTAAAACAACAATGAGATATTACTCCTACCTATAAAAATGGACAAAATCCAAAGCACTGACAACACCAGGATGTGGAGCAACAGAAACTCTCATTCATTGCTAATGGGAGTGCAAAATGGTACAGCCACTCTGGAAGACAGTTTGGCATCTTCTTACAAAACTAAACATAAATATTAACCATACAATTCAGCAATCCTGCTCCTTAGTATTTACTCAAAGGAGTCAAAAACTTAGGTCCACACAAAAACCTGCACACGGATGTTTATAGCAGCTTTATTCATAATTGCCAAAACTTGGAAGCAACCAAGACGCCCTTCAGTAGGTGACTGGATAAATAAACTGTGGTACCTCCAAACAACAGAATATTATTCAACACTAAAAAGAAATGAGCTATCAAGCCATGAAGAGACATGGAGGAAACTTAAATGCATATTACTAAGTGAAAGAAGCCATGTGAATGTACTGAATGATTCCAACTATATAACATTCTGGAAAAGGCATAACTGTGGAGACAGTAAAAAGATTAGTGGTTGCCAAGGGAGGGATGAATGGGCAGAGTACAGAGGGTTTTTAGGGCAGTGACATTATTCTGTATGATACTGTAATGTTGTCTACATTTGTCCAAAACCCATAGAAGGTGCAACACAAAGAATGAACTCTAACGTAAACTGCACACTTTGGTTAATAATAATGTATCAATATTGGCTCATCAGTTTTTACAAATGTATCACATAATGCAAGATGTTAATAATAGGGGAAACTAGAGGGGAAAGTGAAAGAATGTGTGGGAACTCTCTACTTTCTGCTTAATTTTTTTGTAAACCTAAACTGCTCAAAAAACGTATTAATTTTTTTTTAAAAACACAAAACATGCTAATTTCAAGGAGATTAGAAAGAAGAAGGCAAGGGCTGGTTCTGAGTCTCGTCTCCAAACACCATTTTACTCTCACTTTATTTTCAGCAAGATTAAGGATGAAACCAGATAAATGCTATTTAAAAGTGAGTCACTCAGCAATTATTAGGTGTCTAATAAGTGTCAGACGCTAATAAACAGCCTCTTCATACCCCTTCCCCCAAGTCTTAATTAGATGAAGATAATTTTGCCCGTTTCTATGTCTTTACTGAATACTTTACCCAAACTAATTTGCACAGAAAACCCAGATTGTTGAGTGCCATTGCCAAATACACCATGGCTCTGTTTGTAAGGAGGTGCTAGAAGGAATGTCCCCACCCCTCCAAATATGCCATGTGCTTAAGCAGAACCACAGTACTCAACCTTAGACTTTAGTCTTTAGAATAGAAAGTGACTAATTCAGTAATTAGAAAAATTTTGTCATCCAGACTCCCTTCTTCTTATTCTTCCCATTCATGCTGTCTCCTCAATCCCAGGCAACACACACACGTATACACACACACACACACACACACACACAATCTCAGTACAATATGAACTTTTTGACACATTCTGCAAAATTAAAAGCTGGACTTTAACTAATACTGGACTAGCAAAACCAATGTCTTAACTTCTAAGGGCAATTTCTATATTCCATGTGATTTTAAGAAGGGATCAGACGCATCATAGATTTGAAAAGAGAAAGCTCTTGAAATAGAAAGTCCACTTGCTTCCAGTCCCCAGTTGCACCATCATCCTCCATATAAATTTCCTCCAGTGCAGAAGAAGTTAATGCTTAGTACCTGCATTGTATCAAAGGACGATTTCTAGCTGCTGCCAGATTTGTGCAATAAATCCACAAAGAACAAGATTTATAAAAAAGAGACATAAGAAATCAAAAAGCAAATCACACAGATTTCACAAAAAACTTAAAGAAAGGTATAAGATTCCTTTGGCTCTTTAAAGGGTCACTGACAAGACAGAAATCCTATTATGTCCCATTTGTAATGAAAAGAACTTTACTTCATAAGACAATTCTTATTGCTAAAAGCTGGGAGAACTTTACCTTCATTTTTTTCAAACAATGCTGTTTACTATCTTCAACTTCCAAATGTGTTCTTTGAAACAAACTTATCTATATGTCACCAGTTTTGACTACTTGATATGAAAGGTAGAAAATAGCAATTATTGCAATTCACTGATTATTTATACATAATTTTAATTATTGGGTTCAATCATCTACCCACCCAACCTTCTAACAAGTAGCAGAGATCATTTTTCTTCCTCTTCCTTGGGGTTCGTAGATGCCAACCCAAGAATATTGGGTTTTGCTAAAAGGTAAAACACACAGGAACTATGCCACGGGGAAAGAAAAGGCATATAAATAAAGCAGAGGCAATCCCCAAGCTCAATTACCCTCTGCATAATTGAGAGTTAGCTGAGGCATAAATGATATTGACCGGCCTTGGGATCAAAAGACATGGATTGAAATTTCAGCCCTGCTCTTTATTAGCTAGGTGACATAGGCCAAGACTCTTAACTTCACTGAAAACTTAGTTTTCTTTGAATCTATTAAATGGGAGTATTATCTTTTTTCACAAGGTTGTTGTGAGAAATAACTATAAGATACATGAAAGTGTGTAGACTTGACATATGGTAAATAATTAATAACTGTTGTTTAATGATAACATTAATTGTCTTCTAATTGCCTACACTTTCATATTACAATTTTCTAATTTTTGTTTCTTTGCTTGTTAAGTTTTTGTTGCTCCCCTCCCACACAAAAACAAAAAATCACCTGTTTTAATATCTGCTGAGATAGCTCCCGATGGGTTAGTAGAGACGGATGTGATTTTAAGACAATTTGTGTGGGTAGATGGCTGATATGACGAACTAATGGTGCAAGCAAATGCTTGCCTAGAGTTTCTGATTGTACGGATCTTAATGCAGAAGTATTTGAGGATGGCTCAACGGTTCTGTCTCCTGTGGCAGAATCTGAAACACCCTTTTGAAGTCTCAAAGGGACAATCTGTCCTCATTCTTCCTGGAAAGGAAAAGTGGAAATTTGCTACTTGGGGGCTAAAGAAAAAAAGAGAAAAAACAAATGGCAAACAGACTCCTGCAAACGTCCATAGGGCCCTCTGGGTTCCTTCCACTAAAGGATAAGCTTTCACATTTTTTTGGCACTTTCAATAGAAGTAATTAAATTTTGGCAACTTCCAAATCTCTTTGTTTCTCTTCTCTTCCAGATGGAGAGGGTGGGAAGACAGGGAAGGGGTCAGGCTTCCCTTCTGAGGGATTCAATTCAATGCTTCCCTCCAAAAACAACGATTCCTTTTCTGGTAGGTAATGTGCCAGTTTGATCCCATTCTTAGGCAGAATGCCCATCTTGGAAGCAAATGGATGGGTATTAGAAAGTAGGGGAGAAAAAAGGAAAGAAAGGAAGCACGCATCATTGAAATATCACACTAAGCCTGTAGCCAAGTGCCCAGATGCTGGAGGCAAGGGGCGGGAAATGACAATGCTAAGAGAAAACTTAAATGAATTTTATATCACTACTCCTTAGTCAGCTTGCAACTATTTCTTAAATAAGATAATTAACATACAAAAGTGGGATGTTTAGTGGGTCTTTTAGAGGGGAGGGTTAATGCTGTAACTTAGGAAACCTGTATTTAGAAGGAAATAGCCAAGAAAGCCTACAAAGGAATGTGGAGAAATTGATGCCAGGGATAGTTGAATGCTGAGGAATAAGAGACCTTCCAGTTCTGGGAATAAGCTGAAACCAACTCCTTGGGTTGAGTGATGCCAAACATTGCCACACATTCCAAATGGATGTTGACCTATCCTGCCTTCATCCTGTCATTGCTTTTTACTGAACTGTAATTGAAGCATTTGGCTTGCAGCTTCATATCCAGTTACAAGACCAGCCCACACCCAACAATCTGTCAGCAGCCAGGGTGAGAGGCCCGATTTAAGATGTGTCACTGCTGTGAATAGGGCCTCCACCGGTCCACTGCTGCAGAAGCAGAGATCCTAGAATTCCACTTAGAAGGAACACCTTTGATACTGACTCCAAGAGACAAAAACCATGACTAAAGTCTTCCCTCCTACCCACCTCGGGACCTTTTCTCTTTTGCTTGTAATACATTTAACTTTAGCATCCTCACTTTCAAATTCTAAAGACATTTCTCCAGTCAAATCCTGATCTTTAAATAATTTCCCACCTTGTTGATAAAATAGAAGCTACCCATTCCAGTAAATCCTGATTATGACTCCACAAATATATTAGTAACTAGATCGTTCATGCATTCCCCACTAGCTGTGCGCTTTTCAACCCATTACAAATCTTTTCATATGCAAGGAAGATATTAAAATTGACTGGGATTTGGCCAGAAAGGGCCCTAATACTTGGGTTTGATCTTAAATCAGTGCTGTATATCCTGTGACTCCACTCCTATTCTTTGAAATGAGGATGGATTTTTGTCTTTTTTCATATTTCAATTTCACTGTTTCTTGGTGAGCATAACAACAACACGACAGCAACGGCTACCACTTATTGAGTACTTACATCTCACGATGTGCTAGCAGTTGTGCTAAGCACTTTACATAATGATCAAGTTTAATCCTCAGAATAATTTTATGAAGGAGTTATTTTTATACTAGCTCCACTCCCACATACCTCACGTGATGAATTAATAAGAATGTAAAGCTCAGGGTCACTGTTAGTAAGTGTGGGTTTGGGAATTTGGTATTCAAAGCCAAATACATATATTTAGAACTTCAAGTCCATGCTAACTAGCCATGCTGCCATACAGAACGGGAAAGGAGGGATGAAAAGGTTTTATAAGTCCTAAGTGCTCTTCAGACAAAGAGATTACTAATGCCTACTGGTGTCATGGTATTACAGAGAAAGAAAAACAGAAGGCAAGGAATGTAGGGAAAGAGAGAGAAAAGAAGGAAAAAGAAGGAAGAAAGGATGGAAGGAAGAAAACAAAGAAAGAAGGAAGGAAAGAAAGAATCAAGATACACTTAGCTACTGGTGGCTTAAATTGGATGGAGATCATTCCTAAATTTTGAGTAGCAAGGTGATCTAGGGCAAAGAGGATGTGGCTAAGCCAAGAGGACTGGGTTCTGGCTTCAATCTTTTTACTAACCAGCTGTGTGATTTTAAGCACATTATTTACCCTACCTATCTCCATTTCTTTATCTATTGAACAGAATAATAACAATAATTTACCTAAATAACCTCAAAACAAAGTGATATGGTGAATGTAGAGGGCTTTGGGAAATTAAAACTGCTATTAAGTGGAATATGTTATTACTGAAGATTTTGCTTAAAACATCAGTTAAAATGCCTCCCTTTCTTTCCTTCTGTTCCCATAGCACACCATTCATGCCTTCTTCCTAGTTAGCTGGGCAGAAATTTGTCTATCCTTCCAGAGATAGAAAACACCTTAATCATTTTTTTTCCCAAAAAATCATTTATTTGATCATTTATTTATTCATTCATTGAATTAATTAACCCATGCTGCCCAACTAAATCATATTGATGCTTAACTTGACAGCCAAATTTTTGTCTAATATACTTTATGCTTTCAAGACCTCAGTTCTAATTAAGAAATCCAAATTTCAAAAAATGTAAATCAATTGTACTATTAGCATAAGCAATATACAATTGGAAAGGTAAATGTACCAAAAATAAAATCAAATAACATATTGCCCAACTATTTTCACAATACCTGGCTTAAGGATTTGATAGCCTTCAGCTGAGTGCTGGCTGTCTATAGAAGAATTTGATCATTCTTAATCTTACGTACCTCTGTACCTCCTCTTTTACCCAAATGACTTTTAACCAAATGACTATCACTATCAGTGAGCAACTGTCCCCATATTATCCCCACCACCCACTTTGACAATGGGTCTTCCTGCCAGGCTGTTGCTCTATGAGGTCTAGTTGGAGGTTACTGCAAATAACCAGATGGGGGCCAGCCCAACAACAAAGTGGTTGCGTTCATCTGCTCCACTTTGGCGGCCTGGGGTTCGTGGTTTTGGATCCCGGGCGTGGACCTACGCACTCCTTATCAAGCCATGCTGTGGCAGGGGTCCCACATATAAAGTGGAGGAAGATGGGCACGGATGTTAGCCCAGGGCCAATCTTTCTCAGCAAAACAAAGGAGGATTGGCAAAGGATGTTAACTCAGGGCTAACCTTCCTCACCAAAAAAAAAAAAAAAAAGAAAAAACACATGCGATGAAATTGTTTTAGTTACCACCAATCTTAGGGCATTTTAATATCCAGTAGAGTTTCACAAAGGAGAAGTCTACAGAAATTACAAATGAAGTCAAGCAGGCTCCGCACCCTGGAGAACGTCAGAGCTTATGGGGAATACTGGTAGAGACTTCCTCCTCTGCCCTGATTACATCAGCATCAGCTCTCCCTAGTCAAATACAGGAGTGTCCACAGGTTTAAGATGTAAGATTCCTTGAGACTATGCCACTGAAAGAGCAAGTCAGCCCATTTGTCTCTCTTTTGCATCCTCCTGTTACAATACTGCTTAGAGACAAAAGTAGATCCAGGAGTTGCTTTGGGGGTGGGGACAAGTGCAGGAAAAGCAGTCGTACCCAGTCAGGCTCTTTTTGATTTGACTTCCTGTCCTAGGAACCAGTTCCCAGGCTGCAAGCGTCTCTCCCAATCTACCCATCTAAGGTGCCTTCAGTAGGAAAAAAAAAACAGAGTGACAGATGAAATCTACCCCAGTACTGCCAGAGAATAACTTTCCCCAGAATGCAGTCTAGGAGGTGTGTACAGAGGGGTCTTGACAGACAGGTTGCCACATGGCAGTACGCAGAAAACCACATCTCATACAGACCTTTTAAAAGATCTTTTAGAATCTTTTGGGTACTTCACAAAGTACGTTTTGGTATAATGAACATATATCAGCTGTACAGGTGTATTTGTACTTCTAGAAGACTACATGTACAAAGTTTAGTGGACAGTGGACGAATTCAAGTCTAATATTTGAAAGAAGTAACCACGTCAATTTAGCGTAATCACTTTTCTAGGTTAAGCAGTCACAGTTCTGGCAGTAACATGTGACATGCCTTCAAATTTGTGACATGCCCCTCACCAATTTGTTAACTTTTTCTGAATCCATTTCAGTTTGTTGGTGTCCTTCCCCAAGGATGTGGCCCAGAACTGAACACAGGATTCAGACATGCTCAGATCAGTAATAATTGGAAAGAAGCAATCACGTTTTACTAACATGGAAGTAATTCCAAGTTCAGCCTAACAAAGATGACAGATCAAGTCCACCACTATTTTGGGACTAAGTATAGCCATTTTAAATAGCTTACATATAATTCAGCTGGTATTTTTTTTTTTAATTTTTTGTTTATTGCAGTAACATTGGTTTATAACATTGTAAAAATTTCAGGTGTACATCATTGTACTTCTATTTCTGCATAGATTACATCATGTTCACCACCCAAATACTAATTACAACCCATCACCACACACATGTACCGAATTATCCCTTTCACCCTCCTCCCTCCCCCCTTCCCCTCTGGTAACCACCAATCCAATCTCTGTCCCTATGTGTTTGTTTATTGTTGTTATTATCTACTACTTAATGAAGGAAATCATACGGTATTTGACCTTCTCCCTCTGACTTATTTCACTTTGCATTATACCCTCAATGTCCATCCACGTTGTCACAAATGGCTGGATTTCATCGTTTCTTATGGCTGAGTAGTATTCCATTGTGTATATATACCACAGCTTCTTTATCCATTCGTCCCTTGATGGGCACTTAGGTTGCTTCCAAGTCTTGGCTATTGTGAATAACGCTGCAATGAACACAGGGGTGCATGTACCTTTGCAAATTGGTGTTTTCAAGTTCTTTGGATAAATACCCAACAGTGGTATAGCTGGATCATATGGTAGTTCTATCCTTGCTTTTTTGAGGAATCTCCATACTGTTTTCCATAGTGGCTGCACCAGTTTGCACTCCCACCAGCAGTATATGAGAGTTCCCTTCTCTCCACATCCTCTCCAACACATGTTGTTTCCTGTCTTGTTAATTATAGCCATTCTGACGGGCGTGAGGTGATAGCTCATGGTAGTTTTGATTTGCATTTCCCTGATAGTTAGTGATTTTGAACATCTTTTCATGTGTCTGTTGGCCATCTGTATATCTTCTTTGGAGAAATATCTGTTCAGGTCTTTTGCCCATTTTTTAATTGGGTTGTTAGTTTTGTTGTTGTTGAGATGCATGAGTTCTTTATATATTTTGGAGATTAAGCACTTATCAGATGTATGGTTTGCAAATATCTTCTCCCAATTGTTAGGTTGTCTTTTCGTTTTGCTGATGGTTTCCTTTGCTGTGCAGAAGCTTTTTAGTTTGATGTAGTCCCATTTTTTTATATTTTCTATTGTTTCTCTTGCCCAGTCAGATGTGGTATTTGAAAAGATGTTGCTAAGACCGATGTTGAAGAGCGTACTGCCTATGTTTTCTTCTAGGAGTTTCATAGTTTCAGGTCTTACATTCAAGTCTTTAATCCATTTTGAGTTAATGTTTGTGTATGGTGTAAGGTAAGGGTCTACTTTCATTTTTTTGCATGTGGCTATCCAGTTTTCCCAACACCATTTGTTGAAGAGACTTTCTTTTCCCCATTGTATGTTCTTGGCTCCTTTGTCAAAGATTAGCTGTCCATAGATGTGTGAGTTTATTTCTGGGCTTTCGATTCTATTCCATTGATCTGTGTGTCTGTTTTTGTGCCAGTACCATGCTGTTTTGGTTACTATAGCTTTGTAGTATATTTTGAAATCAGGGAGTGTGATACCTCCAGCTTTGTTCTTTTTTCTCAGGATTCCTTTAGCTATTCGGGGTCTTTTGTTGTTCCATAGAAATTTTAGGATTATTTGTTCTATTTCTGTGAAAAATGTTGTTGGAACTTTGATAGGGATTACATTGAATCTATAGATGGCTTTAGGAAGTATGGACATCTTAACTATGTTAATTCTTCCAATCCAAGATCACGGAATATCTTTCCATTTCTTTGTGTCTTCTTCGATTTCTTTCAGAAATGTTTTATAGTTTTCGGTGTACAGATCTTTCACCTCTTTGGTTAAGTTTATTCCTAGGTATTTTATTCTTTTTGTTGCAATTGTAAATGGGATGGTATTCTTAATTTCTCTTTCTGCTACTTCGTTGTTAGTGTACAGAAATGCAACTGATTTTTGTATGTTGATTTTGTATCCTGCAACTTTACCATATTCGTTTCTTACTTCTAAAAGTTTTCTGGTGGATTCTTTAGGGTTTTCTGTATATAAAATCATGTCATCTGCAAATAGTGACAGTTTCACTTCTTCCTTTCCAATTTGGATCCCTTTTATTTCTTTCTCTTGCCTGATTGCTCTGGCTAGGACTTCCAGTACTATGTTAAATAGGAGTGGTGACAGTGGGCATCATTGTCTGGCTCCTGTTCTTAGAGGGATGGCTTTCAGTTTTTCACCATTGAGGATGATATTAGCTGTGGGTTTCTCATATATGGTCTTTATTATGTTGAGGTACTTTCCTTCTATCCCCATTTTATTCAGAGTTTTTATCATAAATGGATACTGTATCTTGTCAAATGCTTTCTCTGCATCTATTGAGATGATCATGTGATTTTTGTTCTTCATTTTATTAATGTGGTGTATTACGTTGATTGATTTGCGAATGTTAAACCATCCCTGCATCCCTGGAATAAATCCCACTTGATCATGGTGTATAATCTTTTTAACGTATTGTTGTATGCGATTTGCTAGTATTTTGTTGAGGATTTTTGCATCGATGTTCATCAGTGATATTGGCCTGTAATTTTCCTTTTTTGTGTTGTCCTTGTCTGGTTTTGGTATCAGGGTAATGTCTCAGCTGGTATTTTTATAAGTTTTAATTTCAAGCCAGGGGCCTAGGTTGTGAGAAACACCTTCTCATATATGTCTAGCATCTACTGAATCCTAATAATGGTATGCAAAACAAGGCCTAGCACCTTGCCACTCAATTTGCTATTCACCAACTGGATTCCATTGTTTATCACCACTATTCAGAGTAAGTATTGGATTAGGACTGATGGTTATCAAAATGGGAACCTATCTTGGGAAGAGGATACTTGGATGTTGGTTAAGGAAGGAAATTGCTGGTAATGATAGAGATGGATAGGTTACTAGATCATCATGGAACATGATGACATCACTACTTACCAGCACTTACCAAAAAGAACACCAATTTACCAAGTCATTAGACATACATCCACTTATCCAGCCATTCATCCATTTCCTATCTCATTTCACAAAGGACTTAAGGCACTTAGAAGAATGAATAATATAAATAAATTCCAAACATGAGAATAAAGAGCCAAGACAATGGCATTTAGAATAGGAGCTAAGGACGAAAAGGCATACAGAGGCAATCTAAACCTACATAGTTAAAATGTTTAACTGAAAATTTGCCCCTGGGTTTCATGCCAGCTAAAACATAAATGGGAACATTTTCAGTTATATGATTCACATAGTCTTTAAAGAGAAAATACACCAAATTATTAAAGGAAGACATGGAATACTCTATATGGCAGATGAAACAACATAAGGATAGTGAATTTCCCTTTATAACTCTGGCTCAGAAACTAAGCAAAAGCCAATTCAGTGTGAAATCAATCTCTATTTCCTCCATATGATTTCCCTAAAATAAGTCATTCTCTTTTTCTTATAGCAGTTAGTCATCAATCAACATCTCTCAAGAATCCTTGAGTCATAGACTCTTAGCATTGAAAGAGACATTAAACTTTATCTATTTCAACCTCCCATTCAAAACTAGCATATTATACACCATCCCAAAGATATTCCTACAGTGGTAACCACTGCTTGAAAGCATTCAATAGCAAGAAGCCTACTACATTCTCAAGGTAGTCTGCTCCATTTTCATAGTTCTTGTTAATAACAAACTCATCCTTATAGTGACATTCAACAGTTGGCCATAGTTTTACTGCCCAAAGAGCAACAAAACCTAAATTGACTTTTTTATATTTAAATACCACTAACATGTCTAAATAAGTCACCTCAATATAATATCCCTAGCATAGATGCTGCCATGTTTTAAACTGACCCATTGTTTATGAGAATAGTCAGAGCAGTGTTCCAAACAGTGGGAGGCACACACATAGAAATAAAACCGTAAAAAACTTATCACTAACTCTGGCAGAAATCATTAAGGATACTACATTTGCCCTAGATGGAACATAGATCCATCTCACTTGTTGACACGAATAGTGATATACAATTGCATTGCTCTAAATTTCTTGTGGGCTAGTCACCGTGGCATCTGTGTCATTGCTTCTTTTGTACTTGGATCAAACAGGCAAGGTAGAACAGGCTATACCTTGCACTAAGCAAAAGGCTACTTAGATCTATAAGGTTGATACCCATAGCCTCTGGAATTGTTCTCTTGCCAGTTGGGATTCTTGGGTCCAAAGCATCTTGCAGGAAATATTAGTGGCTGTTTTTGTCACAGTAACATTGGTCCATTGCATTCTATTCAGAGTTTTAAATGCTTCTGCACAGATACTGTCTCACCAAATGATCACCATGATGATATTATAACAAAAAGGTCAATAAGATCTCACAATACAGCTGACAATGGTGATAATCCCTGAGAAGTGAAGATCTGGAATTCTAGCCTTTTCTGAATTGGTCAAACTCTCACAGGCAAAAGAATGACCAAAACAGATGGCTGAGAGACTGAATATATAAATAGACAAGGGGCAGACCATATATGAAAATAGAACTCTGATCCACATAAGAAGCCCAGAAAACCAAACCATAATCTCTGCACTAATCAGCCAGAATGGTCAGGACTGGGTCAACGATGGCCAGCTTCCCAATTGTTGCCCCTCTCTCCCCTCCAACTCAGGACAAAGTAGAGAAAGCCAAATATTCTCCCAAGCCAATCACATATGTTACCCCATTTCTATCTATCTACTTTCTTTGTGCCAACAACCTCTAACCTGAAGCCCTCCCCTTTTCTCACTATAAAGTTTTCCAACTATCTGACGGCCTCTGTGTCTCAGCCAAATACAAGTGATGGTGGCTGATTCTCTTGCTATGGCAAGCTCTGAATAAACATGCTCTCTATACTCATGAGGATATTCTTCATTTATTTCCACAAAACGTAAATAGCGCAAGAGTCCATTTTAAGTATCATGTTGAGTTCCATTACGTACTATATTTAGGAACTGTATGCTTAGGAGTTTAACTGCTTTATAGCAAGAGATAATTCTTATACTTACATCAACACTGGTAAACTGATTCTAGGGTTGGGAGGTGATGAGAAAAGCTGTGATTTGTAGCATTTTCCAATTTCTATGATGTAAATGCTCTTGCTATGGTCAATTTCAAGCTACCACTGGTTTAACAACTAACTTGTAAAATTCCTGAATATTTAATGGTCAGTTCTATCAAGCTGATATGAGTGACTCCAGCACATCATTGTATCTCTATTTTTTCCTGCTGTATCTAACACTGTGCCTAACACAGAGTAAATGCTCAAAAACGGATAGAAAATGGTGGATATATAGATACAGATAGTTAATAGAGATATAGATACAGATAGATAGATGATGGATGGATGGATGGAAAGACAGATAAACATATGATAGATAGATCCATCTTGTTTCGGAAAATGGGAACAACTTGTCTAAATCATTCATTCAATATAAATTAATTGAATATCTACTATGTGTTTGTTCTTGTTTTAGGTGCACAATATATTAGTGAACCAAACAGACAAAGGTCTTTACTCTTGAGAAGATTAAATTTTAACAGGAGTACAGACAAAAAAATAGTAAATATAAAAAATAAGGAAATTTTATAATATTAGAAGGTGATGAGTGATATGAAAAAAAAAAAAAAAGGAGATCTGGATAAAAGGAACTGGGAACTATGAGGCTGAGAAGGTAGGCATTTACAGATTTCAACAGGGTGGTCAAGGCAGTCCACATTGGGAAGATGAGAGTTGAGTGATGACTTGAAGGTGTTAGTTAGCCATGTAAATCTCTGGAAAAAGAAGGAATGGTTAGGGCAAAGCCCTAAGGTGGGAGTGCATGAGAAATTTCCAAGGAACTATAAGGAACCTACAGTGTTTACAGCAGTGAATGAAGAGGAGATGCACCAGTGAGCAGGTCACGTAGGGGATTGTAAACTGTTGTAAGCACTTTGGATTTTCTTCTGAGTAAATTGGGGAAACATTGCGGTATTTTGAGTAGAGGAATGACATAACTGAACTGTGGTTTTAAAAGGATCATACTATGAATATTTTGAGAATAGCTTCAAAGTTAGGAGATTTTACAGTAATCCAGGAAAGAGATGACGGTGGCTCAGACTCTGAGAGTGGTGGGAGAAATGGGAGGTGGGAGGGGTGGTAATAGTTAATAACGAAAAATGATAAGATTTGGGATTTATTATGAAAGTAAAGATTTGGGGGAGCAGGTTTTGGAGAACTCGGTGTGGAACATCAAGAGTTTAAGATGTCTGGGAGACTTCAGAGTCTGGAGTTAGAAAAGAGCTCTGAGCTGAAGATATAAATGTGGAATTATCAGCATATAAATGGCAATTAAAGTTATGAAACTGGTTGAGATTATTAAGGGATTGAGAGAGTAGAGAGAAGACAGGATGACTAAGAACAGAGTCTTGGGTCATTTCAACATTAAAAGTTCACGCACAGGAGGTGGAACCAGCAAAAGATATCAACAAGTAATAACCAGAAAGGAAAGGGAAAACCAGGAGAGGGTAGTGTCCTGAAAGCGAAGTGAAGAATGCATATTGCGAAGGAGAGAGTGATCAACTTAGTCAAATATTGTTGATGGGTCGAGTGATAGAGAGACTAAAAATTGACCACTGGATTTAGCAATGTGGAGATAATTAATGAGCTTGACATTAGCAATGTCATTGGAGTAAAAAAGGCCTCAGTAGAGTGGGTTTAAAGAAAATGAGTGTGAGTATATAAGTGGAGAAATCAGGTAAATAAATTGCCATACATGCATGAAATGTTCTACAGTCCTCATGTGTATTTATTGATGTAGCAATATGTTCCGATATATTGTTGAGTTTTAGAAATTAAATCTTACTTTGTTATGCTTCTGATAATGAAGGAGCAATGTGCATATACTAACCTGCTCCCAGATTACAAATTTCAATATTGGACAAAATTAAAAAAATATATATTTGAAGGTACTGGAAAGTGACCAAAGCCTTATTTCATTATAAAAAAGCATTCCCACAAAGAAAATACCAGGCCTAGATGATTTCACTGGTGAATTCTATCAAATATTTGAGGAATTAATAATACCAATTATTCTCCAAGCTATTTAATGAAATATAGGAGGAAAGAACATTTTCTGCTACCAACATTACCCTGTGTGCAAAACTTAAAGACAACACAAGAAATAAAATTTTAAAAATACATATACTTCAAAGCATAAACGCACAAATCTTTAACAAAATACTTGCAAAATGACTCTAGAAGCACATAAAAATAGAATAAATCATGAACAAATATGGTTTATACCAGGAATGCAAGGTTGGTTTATCACAGAAAAATTAATCAATGTCACATAAGATGAAGAATCTCAAAAGCATCATACTGAGCAAAAGAAGCAGAAACAGGAGCACATATTTTATCATTCCATTTATATAAAATTCTAGAAATGGAAAATATAAACTGCAGTAACAAAAAAGAGATCAGTGGTTGCCTAGAGCTGATCTCTGTAGCAGAGGATTAACTATAAGCAGTATGAGGGAACTTTTGGGGATGTTGCAAATATGCTATATCTTGATTGTGGTTGGTGGTTTCAGAAGTATATAATTTGAAAAAACTCATCAAACAGTACAGGTAAAACAGTGCATTCTATTGTGTAAATTAAACATTAATAAAGTCGATTTAAAAATTAGTCAATGCAATTCATCTATTAACTGAATAATACAGAAATTTCCTCAATTATCTCATCAGGTTTCTCATTTTCTCACTGTTGAGAAATACAGTTAAAAATAAGGAAAAGAGGGCCGGCGCCGTGGCTTAGTGGTTAAGTGCGCGCACTCCGCTGCTGGCGGCCCGGGTTCGGATCCTGGGCGCGCACCGACGCACCACTTCTCCGGCCATGCTGAGGCCGTGTCCCACATACAGCAACTAGAAGGATGTGCAGCTATGACATACAACTATCTACTGGGGCTTTGGGGGAAATAAATAAAAATTTAAAAAAAAAATAAGAAAAAGAAGAAGATTAGAATGTACCCTTTAGTGTTGAATTGGAGGTTTACAAATGCCCTCATGGTTATATATATGCTGTATATATTTCCTATCTCCTACTGATGAGACACATCAGTAGCAATGAGCACACCTAGTCCACAGACCTTGGCTTCTAAATACTTTTCTTTGATAAAAATAGCCAACATTCCTTGGAGGAAAAGCAGATTCTATAACTAGGATGGAGAAAGTACAAAATTAGCAAGAAATATTTTGTGGTGCCAAAAACTAAAAAAGTGCTCACAGAATAATGAGGACAAGTCAGAAGAAAAAGGAAAGTAATGTGAAGGGGCTCCCTCTGACTTCATCCAGGGAAATTTGAGCAGTAAAATAAATGACACTGATGGCTTATAACTCATTAATAATCCATGAATCCATACTGATTAGATAAATAGATGATGATAGATGATAGCTAGATAGATAAAAAGATTGGAAGACCAAGTTCCTTCTTGTCATAGAAAGCTAATTAGTAGATCTGAAGTAATTATGGATGGAGTGAGAAAATCCTAAGTAAGTGTTAAACTAGTGGTTTCATGAAAAATGTCCTGTTTGAGGACATTTACATGGTCCCAAAATATTTGCCCAAAGGAAAATTATTCATTACAATGGGGAAAATAGTAACTTTACAGTGGAGAAAGCTGAAAGAAAACATCTTAACCAAGTGATCAAATTTAACATCAGTGATATTGAGACAAGCAATGCTGTGTACCTCCTGATTATAACATGCATTGAGGACACAACATCATTTTTGTGACATACCTGCCAAAGATGCATCAAGTGAATCTAACAATGAGGAAGCAATCAGACAGATCCAAACTGAGGGACATTTTCTTTTAAAATATCAAAGTTAAGAGATAAAGGATAAGAAACTGCTCCAGAGTAAAGTAAACTAAAGAGACTTACAACTAAATATGTGACCCTGGACTGGATCCAAGACAAGGAAAAAATACCTATAAAATACATTATTAGGATAATTGATGAAATTTGAATATGAACTCCAGGTTAAATAACAGTATTGCATCAATGCATATTGTCTGATTTGATAAGAGAATATTTTACTGTAGATATATAAGAAAATGTCCTTGTTTTTTAGAAAATACACACTAAAAGGGCATGAATGTCTACAAATTACTCTCTAATGATTCAAAAAAATATGTGCACAGATAGAGGATAGATTATATAGATATAGAGGTAGATTAATAGATGATAGAAAGGAAGGAAGAAAGGAAGGAGGGAGGGAAGGAAGGGAAGAAGGGGGAGAATTATAAAGCAAATGAGGCAAAATGCCAACTAATGGAGAATCTAGGTGATCAGTACTTTACACTATTTTTGTAAAATTTCTGTAAGTTTGAAACAATTTCAAAATAAAAAGATACCCAAAAACAATAGATTTCAAAACAACATTTATAAGCTATTCACATTTTTAAAAAATATTTATCTATATGTGCCTATGCACATAGCATACATATATATACATAAAGAAGATTCTGGAAAGATATACATGAAAATGGTAAAAGTGGATGGGGGATGTTTAATATTTTTTATATATTTTCCCAATCAGTATTTTCTCAGTGAACATTGATAACATATTATTTGCAATCAAAAGAGTAACAAAATTTTAATGAAAAGCAAAGGACACTTGTTCAGCTTTTTCTGGGGAGAGTCACTCTCAACAAATATGGATCTTTGTTCAGTCATTGCTGCCTCCTCATAGGGTCAGGTTGGATGCCTGCCTGAGAGGGAGACCTAAAAACAAAGCTTACTTGGACTGCAAGCAGAAGACTCCAGGAGTCCAGCTCCGCTTTGGAGGGAGGTGAGCCTGCCATGCTCCCTCTCGGAGGGCGTGACACACACACTCCAGGGGCTAGATTTGATCAGGGTGTGGTTGCCGTGGTGCCTGACCCCAGGCAAATGAGTTCTATGTGTATGTGTGCTTCAGCCTTGTTACAAGTGTTGGGAAGCCAAATCCAACAGATCCCGGGGCTCACTCCCTGCAGTAACTCCTCCATGCAGGGCCCAGAAGGCAGGCTTGTCCTCAGTCGCCACTGCTGTCAATTTCCTTCCACCAGAACACATCCCATTGTTTGGGCTGGCAGGATTCCTATTGGCTGAATCTTCTCCAGATAGTGATAACTGGAGGAGACCAGTTGTGTCAGGCATCTTTGATAACATCTTAAGAGACCACGGCCACCAAAGCTTAGATTCTTTACTCACCTTCATTGAAGAGATTATATTCCCTGTCAATAGAGCAGCCAACTCAGGCTCACTCTGATTTCAAATATCACAATATTCTATAAATGATGGTGTAATGCAGACTTTTTAAATTCTCTTCATGAACTTTATTCTTATCCCTAAATGTAATTTGCCAATTATGCAATTAATCTTAAACATTACTGATGCCTTTAAATGTGTTAATATTTAGAATCATTGACAATAGTGCCCAGCATATATATGTTAGTTATTAGTAATACTTTCCATATAAATACATTTACATACTAGTTATTTGTTTCAGAAAAAGAAAGGTGTCTAAAGATAACTCTGGCTTTCTAGTGAGTCCTTATGGCCTGTAGAAGAGTTGAAAGCTTTCTACTGGGGTTTGAGTCTCATCTCATGATTTTTATCCTAACAGTCCCCACTTTGGGAGGTAACCCAGCCCAACTACTGCTGGGCGATCACTATACAGGTCCCCACGGCAGCATCTTCCCTGTTCTTGGTCACCTTCTGAGGCTGTCCAAAAGTACTGACTTTGCTCAGTGTGCCCATATCTCTTTCTAATCCAAACTCTTTTTCAGAGCTCTGAGTTTCCCTGAATTGCTGGACTTTCAAGAAAATCTTCAGGAAAGGCATAGCATATCTGTTGGAGGAAAGGGTATACCACTCTCACTGCCCTAAACCTCTCCACTACCAACTGAACAACATTTCCAGGAGTTTACTCTGCCCCACTCAATCTCTATGCCTTTGCTTATGCTGTTGCTTCTTCCTGGAAAGCCCTCCCCCCAACTTCTGCCTATAAAATTAGGCCCATTTCCCTGAACCCTAGTTAATACCACCCCCTCCACGAAGCCTTCTTTGATATCCCCTTCCAAGCAATCAAACGTAATACCTTCCTTCTCTGAATAAGTATGCTACCCTATGTGTGACTCTGATTACGTCTACCTCACTGTGCCCTTGCTTAGTACAAGTCCTTGTGGCTCTTACAAAGGAGGCAAAGAGCACAGAGGTAAGAGCAAAGACTGAGAGCTGTCCAACTGAGTTTGAATCCTAGATTCATTTCTATGTGACTGTTGACAAATGATTCAACCTCTCTGTACTTCAGTTTCCTCATCTGTGAAAGAAACGATAAAAATAATACCCACTCATAAAGTGGCACTTAGGGTGAAGTAAGACCATGCTATAGCATGCTCCAAGAAGTGGTATGATATAGCAGTAAGGAGCAAAGACTCAAGGAGTGAGTCTGGTTGGGTTCAAATCCCAGTTCTTTCAACTTTTTCTCTGTGTGACTTTGGACATGTTACCTAACCGCTCTCTGCTCTAATTTCCTTATCCTAAGAGGTAGCTGAAAAAATAGCAACCACCTTATAGGTTCATATTGACAGTTAATCTAACACATGCAAACATAAGAGCACATAGTAAGCCCAACAAGTATTATGATTTATTATGAGGTCAAGGCCAAGGTAGGTTTTAAGTTCATGGCAACCACTTAAATAGCATTTCTTATCATTCACATTCTTGAATGCCTACAGCGTGACTCTTAGATGTTGCTTTGCTTGGATAGCTTTGAAGTACAGGGTTAGGAGAGAGACAGAGCGAGAGAGAAAGCAAAAGAGAGAGATTTAAGATCCCTTCCTCTTCTTTCTGATTCAGTTTTGTCAAGAGTTCTCTCTCAGATGAGAATGTTCTTGTCTGTGAAGCTAGACTCAAATCCATTGGTTCTATTTGGCACATGGGGCATGCTATCTGGCAGCATGCCTGTGTGTCCAAATGGACACCGAGCATTACAAAAGTCCTTTCCATGGTAATGGCAGTGGAATGAGGAGCGTGGCTTGCTATTCTTAATCACCTTCTTCCTGCTCCACCCTCACAGTCATTCTAGAACTTCTGAGCTTCTATTTCTCACCAGTGTTCTGAATTTACTAATCATTCCTTTCAATCTACCCTGAAAGTAATTCATGGATTTCATACCTAGCCTCCAGCTTTGTAAAACTTCAGTAACTAAGTGATGAAAGAATAAGCCTTATAATGGAAACATGTGCTCTTAGAAAATCAGTTCCTGGACTTCTTGAACCTTTTTCTCTTCTCGTTAGTTTATTTTACGTTTCAAAAGAGTGATGTGTGTATTTTCAGACTTGAAATCTATTGGTTTTTGCCTTCACTCCTATTTTATTCTTAGCTTTGCCCATTTTTCTCCAATCTTTCGACTCCATCGTACTCCAGCTTGCTTCCAATCTTGAAACTTTAGGGCATTAGTACAAATAAAATTTCTAGTTCTGGTCTCCAAAGATTGGTTTTTTCTTAGAGAAAATAGTAGCCAATTTTGTTTACGTTCCCCGACTCATAACACCATGGTATTTCTTCTAAAACGTTGTCAAAACTGTTGCAATTTTTAAACTTCAGGAATCACAAAAGTCTAGGATTTGAAAGATCATATAGAGAGTAAGTCCATTTCTCTGGCTCAGGCATGTTTAAACACCTTTAGCGTTAGAGGATAACTGGGCATCATCCAATTCAATCCTCTGATTTTTCAGATAGGGAAACCAAGACTCAAAGATGGGACCTGGGAAACTAAACATCTATAGCTAATAAATGGTTCTCAATACTGGGTGGTTTTGACCCACAAGGAGACAACTGGCAATGTCTGTATACACTTTTAGTTGTCACTACACAGGAGGTGTTACTGGCATCTAGTGGATAAAGGCCAAGGATGCTGCTAAACATCCTACAATGCACAGGTGAGCCCCCTCAACAAAGAATTATCCAGCCCAAAATGTCAGTAGTACTGAGGCTGAGAAATTCCTATCTAGAGAGATCATCCTTGCTTCAGAAATCCTTTTAACATCTCATGCCAACATGTATGCATAATCATTGCATAAGAACCTCATAATCCAAATTAAACTCATATCTTCTGTCCTAGATAAGGAGAAGAAGTCTACTAGTTCCCATTTCACCACCTTCCTTGATATTCTCTTTAATGTTTCATGACGAAGACTACAAATAGTCTTATTTCTGTGCTGATGTTGAGCCAGTGAGGAAGTATCTACATCAAGGAAATTTAGGGGAGAGAAAGATTTTATTTCTATGTTATATTTTGGAGTTGTTCATGAACAGCTGTACTCAGCCCATTCATAGGTGACTGAGGAGTGCCTGAGGAGTGTTAGGACACAAAAATTGATTTGTTATGGTAAGTGGCAATGACTGCCAGTGGTAAATGAGATTTCGAATGATAAAATGATGATCTGATTTGGAAGTCAACCTGATGGTTGTTTCAATGGCCTCTTTCAGGATGTCATTTCGCAAAACTAAAAAATAAATTGACAAACCCACGAATTCCTTTCTATGACTGAATGTGTATCTGAAAGAGAAATCTTCTAAGAAATGTTTCCACTAGATCTTGCCATTAGCTGATCTGAGGGGAAAAAGTCAGAAGGAATCTACCGAAATCAAGAGATGCCAGAATTTGAGAAAAATGTTTAAAATAAAAGTGGCCATTCCATTTCCATTCTGCCTTCCTTCCTATGCTGAGTTGCCCATTCATTCGGCTTAAATGTGCTACGTATATGGTTAAACTAAAACACCCAAGTGAAAATGCAATTTCTCATATTGACCAAGAGCAAGGTGTCAAGGCCAAGCCAGGTTTTAAGTTGGTGTATGATATTTTGTAATGTTAAGTTCCATAATGTTTTTTAAAAACACTTTGACCTAGCAATGCCTCTTTGGAACTCTAACCTATTAGTTGAAAACACTGGTGGTGGGTGGGGAAAAGTTTATACGTGAAGATCTTCTTCCTAGAGTTGTATAAAACAGCCAAAAGTTTGGAAGCAACCTAAATGTCTAACAATTTTAAGTAAATAGTACTATAATAAATGTAACGTTGGAAAAAAAATGTAATTGTTAGAAGGATGAACTCTTGAGAGAAATGTGGGAAATTCTTATGCTACAATGTTAATTAAAAAATGAGTAATCCACAAATACATGTATTGATTGATGACAAGTCTGTAAAAGACATGCATATGATCAAAGCCTGGAAAGAAACATCAAAGTGACAAAAGCAATGGTAGACATAGTTCTTTCATTTATGGGCCATATTGATGTTTAAATATTTTTCCCTGAACTTTAATACAGTTAGGGAAAAAAAAAATATATATATATATATATATGTATGTATGTATCAGAGCCTTTTTCTTCAGTCAAAATAATACCAAACATACAGATTTACATTAGGAAGTTAATAGCAATAAGGAACCCTATTATAAGAATTTTGGAGTGCATAGAAGAATAAGAATCAGAATTTAAATTAGGCTGCAACAAGGATAAGGTCAGGTGTGTTGAAGCAGTAATGAGTGCATGTTGCAAGGCCCTCATAAGGTTAATGCAGCAGTTTCACATTCTCTTCCATTAGTGGTCTATCACAGAATCAAGAATTTCTCAGAACTGGCCATATGGTTTATCGATCAAACCAAACTCTGCTTCTTAGTTTCTTCTGTAACATGCAAAGAGTAGTTAGTTTCCCTGCCTATGCGTCACTTCCTGATGCATATGATCATCTCTTCTCACGCACACATGCCCACAAGATGATTTCCCTTCTTACATTTCCTATCTTGTATCCAGTCCAGAAACGTGGGAGTCATCCTAGACTTTTCCCTCTTCTTCATCCCTCACTACCTCATCCAGCCCATTATCAGCTCTGGTCAATTCCACCTCCTGAATATCTCTTGAATTTGTCTCTCTTGTTTCCTTCCAAAGCCTCTGTCCTCCTTCCAACCACGGACTATTACAATAGCCTTCTAATTGGCCTCCCTGTCCCCAGCCCCATTCAGCACACAGCTGTTAAAAGACAGATATGATCCCATTACTTCTTTCCTTAAATCGTATTGATGGACACCTATTATCTTTGAAAATAAACTCCATCCTCCTTAGGATGGCTCAAAAGGCTCTTTTTCCCTGACCATTGCAGACTTCTACTACAATTCTCCCTGAAGTGCACCAAAATCGAGTCATATTACTGAATGGAACACATTTTTCTCAGCACAATTAGAGTCGGAGAAAGCAGAAATATCAGCTTTCTCATTTTAAGCATTATGATAATTTTAATGTAATCTAATTTCACATTTTTAACAGTCCTAGTTCACATTTCAATCATATTATATTACCAGTAAGTAAAATCCCTAAATATTTTTTATAAACTTTCCTGTACTTGAGTGATTTCTTTTTGTTTTAACCAAATGCTGAATTTCCCAATTATCCATATTAAGTTCTTGTTTGATATTTTGCCCAGGATTCCATTTTGCTAAGATTTTTTTAGACACAGATTTTGCCATGTAACACAACTGCTTGTCCCAGCTTTGCGACACCTGAAATTTCATCAGCATGAGGCAATGTGGTGTAATTGAGGAACACAGAATTTAGCATGTTCTAATTCTAGTCCCACCACTGATAAGTTGTCATGCATTTGGAATACCAGTTAAATTTTCTCAAACTCAGTTTTCACATCAGTAGGCTGAGTACAACATATATAAGGGAGATGATAGGATGATGATTATGGTGAAGATGAGGATTAGCTAGTATTTTGTGTCAGACACTATACTAAGTGCTTTACATACAAATATGCTGAAGAAAGTACAATAATTATTCTTATTTTTCTGATGACTACACTAAAGTTATAAATAATACATAATTTATCCAAAATACAGTCAATGAATGATGGAGCCAGTGTACAGAAATGCTAAAGGCCATGTAAATATATGATGTTCATTCTTCTGTCTGAGTCATCCATTGTTCAAACAGACAATTGTTTATTTCATTGATCCTCTACTAATGGGAATTAAGGTTGTTTCCACTTTTTCACCATTAACAAGCAATGACATCCTTGTACATGTATCTTTGTGTACTTCTGGAATTAAATTTCTAGAAGTAGAACTTTAGGATCAAAGGTTATGAATATTTTAGTTGAACATTGTCCATTTGTGCTGTAACTTTCATAATTAAAAATATTAAAAAAATTTCTTGGGAATTGTAGAGGACATATCTTAGGTGCCTCCCCGAGGTGACATCAGCTCCTGGACCCCCAGTGGCAAGCTTTGCCTTAGGTGCCACCAGTTCTGCATGGGCCCTCCCAGTTCCACACCCTGGGGTTAACCAGTTGCATTCTTAAGAGGACTTTCTTCATTGCCACTACCATATAGCCAGGCCAACCAGCCTCCCACCCTGAGCTTCTGGCTTCTCCCACCATTTCTAGACTTGGATGAGTGGCTGTAGAAGGGGCCAGATGGTGCAATCTGGACACTTGAGTTTAATTCTTTGGGAACACACTCTGACTAATGGGAAACAGGAAGGAGGGCTGTGTGCAGCAGGCAGATAAGTCTCTCCTTCTTCCTTCTCAACAACTCCTCCGGGAAATTGTTCCACATAGAGCCTATCCAGACACATCCCACATAGCTGACCAAACCTACCTGACTGTTTGACCAGCACAATAATGCAACACTTTGCATTACTTTTCATCTCACCTCTGGCTCACTTTCCTTATCTCTCACTTGCATTTTCTCTCACACTTGGTCTATGGTGGTTTTCTGGCTCACCAGAGATAATAAAGTTTATGAAAGTGTTTTATAAATTATAAATCACTATGCAAAAGCAAAGTGTTTTTATTACTGTGGTTTTTGTTGTTTTCAGGAATACTTAGGGGTATATAGCCAGAAATTCATTTCATAAAATAATCAAGGTTACTCTATTTGCAGTTTATTACTCATTATCAGTCTAAGAAGGATTTTGAAACATTTTTGATCTTTCCAATTCCATGTTTGCCTTCAGGGAGGTGTAGTTAACTGCAAGCTCCATGGAAACACCAGCAGTAGATTTCAGTGTGTTCCTAAGGAGGCCATGCTGGACTTATAAGGAGTAGGATAATGTACTTGAGTACCCCAGTGTACTCAGATTCAGCATAGTGCACACCCTGGCGTGGAATTGCGTGGTGCGATTTAGAAATATGAAATGAGACCAGAAGTAGCATGAAAGGAAACTAGGATGAAAGAAAAACCAAGAACGCCCTGACCCTACCCTACTTTCAAACAATTACCTTCTACTTTACCAGATAAGTCACCTTCCCCAATTTCACAAAAAAAATAACTTGTGCATAATTCATATTCAACTCAACCAACATTTAGCAAAGGCCTAAATTATCTCCTTCTGTGTTCTCTTATAACACCCAGTTGTTTTCTTATTACTCTCTGCTGTTATTGCTGACTTAATTAACTGCCTTCCTGGATGGACTATAAACTCTCGGAAAGTAGGAAGCTGTCATTTCCACTCCCTGTCATATTCTTGGCACCTAACATACTGTCTGGATTTTTTTTAAATGTTTATTGAATGATGAATGAAAGAAAGAATGAATGAATGAAGAATGAAGACAAATGGACTATATATCTGGCCTTCACTAAGTGTTTTTAGTTTTCTATATCTATCTCCAGTCATAAACTTCAGCTTCAAACAAAGTAGACACCCAATAAATACGTTAACTAATTAAGGAAACAATTATAAATTTATATAAAAATGTCTAATGCTTACCTTCTAACAACAGGGTTCAAAGTATTCTAAAATGTTCTCTTATTTACGTTCAGGGAACACAGACATATAAAGAGAAGTATTGCTTAGCTCTTTTTGTTTGTTTTCTGTTTTTTTTGTTTTTGTTTTTGTGAGGAAGATTGGTCCTGAGCTAACATCTGTTGCCAGTCTTCCCCTTTTTGCTTGAGGAAGAGTGGCCCTGAGCTAACATCTGTGCTCTTCTTCCTCTATTTTGTATGTGGGATGCCGCCACAGCACGCCTGACAAGTGGTGTGGGTCCACGCCTGGGATCTGAACCTGCAAACCCCAGGCTGCTGAAATGGAGCATGCAAAATTAACCACTATGCCACAGGGCCAGCCCCTTACTTTTAAAAATAGAAATGTTAAAGTCCACTCCATTGGAGTGAAGACATGGTAGAGAATATTGAAAAATTAGCTGGAAGAATGGAACTATCACCTGCCCCTCATAGTAAGGGAGGGCCCTGTGGTCTGGGGCCCACTCCATTTCATAGAGAGAGAATACCCTGTGGCTAAGTCTTTCACAGCCTGGACTCTGCCTTTCTCAGCACATTTGTGAGGAGATGCTACTCCAAGGAACTCAGTCATGCACCAAGAACCAAAGAAATGCATTTCAGGTTTGGCCAGTCCTTTTTCCCTACGCTACAAGCTAAATAAAACCCCTGATTAAATCAATCCTTCCTCTGATTTTATATCTGATCCTTTAGGGTATCTGGCTTATTGCATTTACATTGATCACGTGGGGAGAGTAAGATTTACAGAGATAAACCATCCTTTCTTCTTCTTGGTCCTTTGAAACCAAATTATTTTTAAAGGATTATCCCGCATGCCAGGTTCTGGCCTTATTTTTGATACAGTGAACCATTTTCTACAATGGGCATTTAAAATTCATAGCTCCCAGGGCTTTAGTAATCCCAGGAAAGGCCCTTGCTGGCAACCTTATTAGCATCTCTGCTTCTTGATTTTTATTTAATTCCTTTTAATATTCTATCATATTGCTGACAGACATATGGATTTAAGGGCCACAGAATGAGGGCAATATTTCACTAGATCATTAAGCTTGCAGTGAGTTAATAAACGGCTCATAATGTGCTTTGAGATCACATGCAAAGAAGTTAAAAAAAAAAAAAAAGAACACCAAGGCAACTCTTATTGAATCACAGTTTCTAAGAAAGGAAAAGGCATTGACACAAATGGTTCAAATAGTGGTTCACATTAAAATGATAGATTAATATCTGGATTTCATATTTGTATCTACAAAGGGATGAAGTGGCATTCCAATGACAAAACAGGCATTTGGAAAGTTGTTCTTTTCTTTTCTAAGTCCTAGAGAGGGTAAGGTTGTTGGAGTATATGGGGTGGAGGAGAAAAAGAAACACAAACACATCTAGCATTAAAATGTTGGCACAGTTCAACAAAATGTCTCATATTGGGTATTACTTTCAACTTTTAAATCACATTCACATACGGCATCTCATTCTAGCTCACAAAAATTCTGGGAACAATGTCCTTGCCCCAACAGAAAAGTAAGAGCCCCTCAATTTGCCTATCTTGACTCCTGATCCTTTTTCACCTCCCTGCCGACCCAGGGTGCTCTAAACCAATGCTTCTCAAACTTTCCTGGGAACACGGATCACCTGGGGATCTCGTTCAAACACAGATCTTGATGCATGCAGTAGGTGGGGCCTGAGATTCTGCATTTCTAGTAAGTGCCAGCGAAGCTGATGCTGCTGTTGCTCAGTCTAAACAACCACATGCGAGAAGCAGCAGCCTGAAAAGATTAGCATCGTCCGTAATCACAGATTTACACTCAAGTTACTCCAATGCACACTTAATGAGATGCATCATTGTTCTTGTGCTAATTGATAAGTAGGCAGAAATAGTCAGCGATTTACACACTCCATTTGATTTTCACAAAGTCAGGCCAAGCACTTCTAGAGCTGATTTAAGAGCAGAAGTGAGGATGCTGTGAAGGGCCCTCTGGAGATCTTGGATTCAATAAACTAAGGCATGAGCACTTAATCTTTTTGGGGGTCTCCCACTCTTTTAAGACTATCTTAAGAACTATAGAACCTTTCCCCAGAAAAATGTACACATAGGCAAACAAACAGTTCTGTATATAATTGTATCTGTTCTTAGACTCTTTTGTTCTACAGACAATTTAAGAAATCTTGACCTGGGGATGTCCCAGGAGCCAGAAAACAAACAAACAAAAACAAAAACATCTTTAAATTCTCACTGGGATATTAGATAGTTTTTAAATACAACACTTGTGGGAGAAGTAAGCCAATTACCTAAAAGCACAGATGAAACACACATGCAGACAAAAATGAGGGGTCAGGGGAGGCAGGGAATTTGAGACTTTATGACAAAAGCCAGGGAAAATTCTCTATAGCCCAAAGCAGATCAGGAGCAAGAGAACAAAAACAGAGACTACAAAAACTAGTTTCAAAACCATCTTGCCTTGTAAATCTGGGTATCCTGCCTCATCACTCAGTGACTGGCCTCTGGGCTCTGAATCTTCAGGGGCAATGGATAAAATGTAGATTCCTAGGCCATACCCCAGATCACTTGGAGACATGGTTCAGAAATCTGCATCACATAAGATCTCTAGGTAATTCTTATGCACATTGAGTTTTGGGAATACTATTCCTCAGATGGCATTAATGAAATTAAGATACCCCTCACTCCCATTCAAAACTCAGAGAGAGTTATATGCCAAGACGTGGCTGCCCGTAGAACAAGGAAATGACTTCCAAGAGAACAGTGATCCTAAATATACTCTTGAATCATGCTCCTGATTAGCATAGGCTTTTAAATTCAGCAGTCTTTGGAGGAATTTAAATCTGTTTCCTGTCCTGCCCTCCACTCCTCATGCCTTCCTTACTCTTCTCCTAGAAAGATGCTCATAAATTCCCTTTCCCTTTCCTAGGACCTCACATACGATTTGGCTCTAATAAAGATTAGACTGTATGGGAAGTTTGATAGAATAAAGGGCAGATAATGGAGGAAATGTCTAGATAATACTTACAGAAGTTGCTTTGTATGGCTAATTCTATAAATATAGGTATATGGATATCAGTCTCTATAAAAGCCAAAAATCTATGGTTCTCAACCCTGGCTTCACATTAAAGTTAATAAAATCACAGAGACCTAATCTCCAACCCCAACGGTTCTAATTAAGAAGGTCTGAATAAGACAATTTTGGATAAGGGTTAAAGTCTAAGTGTCATCATTTAAAATAAAAAAAGAAAACCAGCATTGAAAATTCTTACATGCAACCAATAGTAATACAAATAATAAATGTGTATTGAGTGTTTGCTATGAAAATAGCGACAAATGTTTTACAGGCAGTACCTCATTCAGTCTTGATAATATCTCCATGAAGCAGGAACTGTGAGGGACACCATTTTTACAGCTAAAACTCATAGAGGTCAGGTAACTGTCTCAAGGTCACGATGGTTCAATGCAGAGCTCTCCTTGGAACCCAATGTCTGACACAGGCACCCACACTAAACAACAAGCTATGTCTCCTGTACGAATCAATGATTGAGAACCACGGTACGTACGTATGTGTATATATGTGTGATACACACACACGCACATGTGTGTGTGGTAGAGAGAGAAAGAATGTGTGTGTATACCCAGGTGTACAGGTGATTCTGCAGCTTAGGACATGGGGGGGAAGAGAGGTATCTGCAAACAAAGACTATGCAAGTCCAAAGATCTGTGTGAGAGCAATAGTTCTCTAACAGGAAGGGAAAGAAGTCACTAGGAAGTGAAATGAGTATAGGAAGCAGTGCAGGAGGGCATCTAATACAAAGGGGAAGTTGGTTGTTTTACTGAAGACTAGCTCTGCTCCCCCATTTCCCCTGCTGATAGAAAGCTGCCACTTCATAGGTGTTACATTCCTCCAATCCCTCCATGTTTACCCTGGAAAGGTAAAAAAAGAAAACAGGTCAAGATAGGATGAGGGGTGGGGGGGGGGGCGGGGGATGTGATGGATAGAACAAAGACTCCTGACAACTAGCTAATTGGTGCTTAAAGCAGAGTACTTTCTCCCTAGAAAAATGCACATACCCAGAATGCGCTGCTGCAGACTTTTAGGGGTTTCCCAATCACGCTGGGTTGCCCTTGTCTAGGTGATCCATAAGCGTCTTGCATACCCAGTAAAGGCAGCCTTTGTCAAGCATAATTTAGCACAGACCATGCCCATCTCTTAGTTCTAATTACGTCTTCCTATTATAAACAAGAAACCTGTTGCTGCAGATCTACTTAATGGTAGCCAAGAGCAGAAGCCAGTCTCCTATTTCCAAAGCCCAGAGCTCCCTTCACCAACGACATTCGGCTAGGCACAAAGCATGAGGGTAAAAGCAAAGATTCCAGTGCCCACCTGCCTGGGTTCAAATCCTGGTTCTAAAACTTACTAGCTGTGTGACCTTAAGCAAGTTATTTAACTTCTCTAAGTGTCCCCATTTGTAAAATAAGGCGATGATGATGATAATAAAACCGACTTTGCCGTGCTTTGTCATGCAGTAGAAAAGATGGAGTAATTTAATACATGCCAAAAACTTAAGCACAGTAAATACCATAGACTTGTGTGTTATCATTATTGCTACTTAAAGGGCATTGTGTATTGTAATACTCGAGCAGCATTAATCAGCATTCATTATACGTAGCATGACTCCCAAACTTGTCTTCCAAGATCTTCTAAGAAAATCTAAAACTTCTCATTTTCTTGGTCATAAGGTAGAGAGAAAACAAGACCTATTATAATTTGTTTGGGGCTTCACAGCATGGCAATAGGAAGACAAAAATAAAATCCTCTTTTTGGTTCTTGAACCTGTCGATTCTGTACTTTCTTGCCTGACCCAAGTGTACTAGGTCACATAGTGCCTCCTCAAAATTTATGTCCTTCCCAGAACCTCAGAATATGACCTTATTTGGAAATAAGGTCTTCGAAGATGTAGTTGGTTAAGATGACATCATACTGGAGTAGGGTGGGCCCTAAATCCAATATGACTGGTGTCCTTATAAGAAGAAGAGAGGAGACACAGAGACAGAGGCATACAAGTAGAGAAGGCCATGTGACAACAAAGGAAGAGACTGGAGTGATGTCTCTATAAGCCAAGGAACGCCAAGGATTTCTGATAACACCAGAAGCTAGAAGAAAGGCATGGAACAGATTCTCTGCCTGGAGCCTTTAGAGAGAATGCAGAACTACCAACACTTTAATTTTGGACTTCTAGCCTCCAGAACTGTAAGAGAATAAATTTATGTAGCCATGGGAAACTAATACACCCCGCCTCCCTTCTGGACCACAGCAATAATAGAGCACTGGGGCAAGAGTCCCGGAACCAAGCTGCAGTCCCTAATTCTCCAGAGGGGCCTCACTCCCTGAATAGCTGAGGCAAGCAGAATGTGAACAAGAGCTTCACATTCTGGGAGCCTTCACAAAGCTGGGAGCCTTGAAAGCCCAGTTCAGATGACTTAATTTTTTCTATGAAATTCAGCCCTATCAAACCATCTTCAATAGCTTATGTGCTAAGTTCCAACATTTATGTTTTCTAATCTAGCCCTTTTGGAAATACTATTAAATGTTGTTTTGCAGAAAGATTTTTAGAGAGTGATCCCCAGAACACCTGTGAGTGGTGAGGAAAGCAGAATTGGGCAGACAAGGAAGTTGAATCGCAACGCAACTGCAAACACAGCCCCCAGCTGATTCTACAGGGAGCTCTGGAGCTGGAATGGCCCTCTGGAGTTTTCCCAACTAAAGCTAGGAGGCCAGGCCTTTGTACCGCCACACAGACCAGCCATTGGATGCAAGCTGCTCGCATGGAGGAGCCAAAGCCTTGACTGCCAAAGTCAAGGCAGCTTCCGTCAGCTACAGACAATTTCTGGTGATGGACACAGCTGTGAGCAGCTGGGACAATGAGTGCCTGCGTACTGAAGAGGGGTCTAGAAAGTGCATCGCCACATCTCCCATGTGTACGAGTGGAAGTCTTTCTGTCTAATCATCATCTGTTATTAGAATGTGGCCATGTGAGATTCCACACCTGGACTAGAATCGTCTTACTCTGGGAAAGAATCCACTAGATGCTCTCAAATCATGTATATAGTGACAAGTCTGCAAGGTCTCAGCATTGCATGCTTATGCATTTCCCTCTCTCATCCACACATTTTCCATTTCTACCCATTGCAACAACTCTTAAATAAATCTCCATTTTAGAATAGCTTCTAATCACATTTGGACCATCATGACTTCTTCTCCTTTTCTAGTTATCCATGGACAAAGAGGATAATCATCTGACTGCCTAGAAATCACCATTCATTCATTTGTTCACTTAATTTATTCATTCATTTGGCAATCATCACATATTTTTAATACCTACTTTATACTAAAGTAGGTATTGAGTATAAAAAAGAATGAATGAGGACATTGTAAAATGCCTTACATGTCATACGACAAGTAGTTAGATTTTATCTAGATGTAATGAAGACACTTGAAAGGATTATGGGCAGTACTGTGACTTGAACAGGCTTGGGTTATTGAAAGATCCCTCTGTTGTGGTGGGAAGGATGGATTGCTGAGGATCCACAATAAAAGGGAGGTAGTTTGCAGGTAGGGAATTTAAACACCAGTTGAGTCACTCTTCAAACCTCAGCTGAGTAACGCATCTTCTGTCCTTCCTCTGACTAAGACCCACTCTGCCATTCCACAAGTCAGCAGCGTTGCCAAGGAGTATGTCAACAGCCTGCTTGGGTGGGAGTACTCACAATATCCTCCTAAGCCACAAGAGCCCATGGGGCCTAGTCACATGCCTTTGTATGTGCAAACACACCATGCCTGTGACCCAAGGTCATAAGCACTTAGTGTGAAGCACACAGCTGTCCACATAGACTGGATGCCTCTAAAAAATGAGCCCCCAAAGGATGCTTCATTCAGTTTTGGCTTTTCCCCTCAATAGCCTCAATAGCTTTGGGGCAGTCCCTAATAGGTAAAGTAAATCCCTCAGTGGGTGGGACTTCCACATTAAATAACAAATTATGGATCTAAGTATATAACCTAGCAGCAGAGACTATATCCCAAAGAAACAAAAGCCCGAGAAAATTTTTTTTAAATTAGCCAACTATGGACTGGAAAATAGAAGAGAAAATATCATATTATTAATAATTATTTGAAAGTAATAGCTTATGTTCTTTAATGCAGTTCCAACATAAATGTCACCGTTAGAAATGATATTTCATTTCAATACTAACAAATCAGGTACTTAGTGTGCTGGGGGAGAAATGATTGGAACTACTTTAAAGCCACATTAACCAGAGAAACTGCAAAAATATTTATATTCTTGTGAAGGAAGGAAGGAATGCCCCTCGTGGGTGTATTTAAGTATCTTCCATCTTTTGGATAAATGGTAATGCTAAACAAAAAATGGAAAGATGACCTTAGAATAATAACCTCAGGACCCAACTGGGATTCAGCTTCTCAATGTACAGAAATCATTTGCAATATGTTCAGAATGGAAATTTCTATACTGCTTTGTAGCTCATAGACTTCATTATATACCTCACACAAAAAATCACCAAAACACCCAACTCTGGGCTGGCTTCCTTCCCCTGGGGTAGGCCCCCCCGTATGTAAAATTACTTACCACCCTCTTGCTCACTGTTTGCAATTCTGCTCAGTTACTCAACAATGTATGTAAGGACAGAAAAACAAAGACAAGGAGAAAAACAATCCATTTGGAGAGGCGTTTCATATAGAGAATGGGATTGTTAAAGCAAAACCAGGTCTGGCACCATTACTCCTTTCCCTAGCCAGTCCTTCTCATTCTTTCTTACAGAGACCTCATGCAAAGATCATGCAGAAAATTTCATGGGGCAAATGCTGGGCCGATATCTGAAAGCCATCCCATCAGGCAATCCTCTTTCATTCTTTGTCATTTTCAACAGGCACTGTGTATGTTGCATGGATGATGGAGAGTGGAACCTCCATCGAACCTACGAGTCATTTAGTTTCCAAACAACGGCTCCAAAGGACTTTGAGTTTCCAGTTGATTTATCGTGAATGGCATTGATACTTATGTGACCAGAAGCTGTTAACCTGAATTGGTCCTTGGAGAAACAAAGTCAATGAAAGTCACCAATCCAATAAATCTGTGAAGGATGCATAGAGTTGTCTTTTAAACAAGTGACTGGCCCCTTTCCATCAAGAAGCATACAGCTAGAGAGGCACAAGTCTATATCTAAGGCCTTAGAGCTGCAATAGTCTAAGTTTATTTTTTCTAATCCTATAGGTTTTGAATGCCAAGAGAGTGAACAGATTCTTGATGACACAACCTCCAAGTACATTCTCGTATGCATTCTCATATGCATTCTCTTTTGGTCTTCACAAAAATCTTCTGTAGTTGAGAGGAGGGGAATCCTTATTAAGATCTCCATTTAATACATAAAACATAGGGGTTCATAGAGGTAAATGGCTTGCAGCACCGCTGTAGTTAATGGAAGAGTGAGGTCTTTTGCTGCCCAATCCTAAGCCCCTCCAATGATCTCACTCTTCTTCTTATTCTGCATCAACATTAATGTGGGTAAATAAGGATTAATTCAATCTTATAGTTTATTAATCCAATAATAGAACAATTATTTCAAGCAACTGTTTAGATTAACTGGCTATTTAACAGAATTAATGGGTCAAAATGGGTGGTTCAGTAGCCCTATGTTGAAAAACCTCTTGGGCCAGGTGGGAAGTGAGATAATGTTCATCACCTGTCAGTCCCTGTACTCCCTTTGATAGCTAACAGATTTCTACGAGCACAAGACTGTGTAGATGCCAAGTGCTTCCTGGCTGTTCCAGGAGAGAATGAAAGCCAAGACAACAAGCTTTAACGCTGGTGAGGTCCAGGTATTCTTGGCATTGAATGGATGTCACCAAGGAGTAGTCTGCCAGCTTGCCTAACAAATTTAAAAGAGTCTATTACTCTGGCACTGTCACAATGTCCCTTATTTATGCTCCTCTAGTGGGGGAGTGGGAAGAGCAGCTAGAACAGCCTGCTGTAGCAGCTATCCAGCTGCTCACGCAGTTAATATAGCTGTAGAAAGAATGCGATTTATACGAGTCCTTTCCCTCAACACGAGAACATGAATCCTAGACCCACTCATCTTAGGGAGACCCACGTCATGCACACAGCACACACTTGCTGTGTGACAGCAAGATAACACAGAGCTTCTGATTTAGATAAGCAGAGAAGAGAGAGAAACAAAATACACATAGGTATCGACAATATCTATACACTGACCTATGCCATTTATGATGCATAGGGGACTAGTCCACTTGTTGCAAAAAGTAACAACAGATTCCCATGCATATAAAGGGCCAGGCAGAGGTTCTATAAAAGCTGGGGGTGCACGTCCGACGGAGGGTCCCTGCTGCTTGCTGGAGAGGGCAGATGATTGAGAAACCAAATCAGCAGGCATGCATGAATTGCTTCCAGGATCAACACAGACTGTGCTGCCAGTGAAGGCAACCATTGAACTAGTTCTTCTGCAAGATCAGGGAGCTGGGCTAGACTCTACCTAGAGACTTCTTCCTCTTTCAGGCAAGAAAGCAGGAATGAGGGGTCTGTGATAGCTCCCCATTACAGTGTACTGCTGCTGTACAAAAAGCATGGGTATCCCACAGCATCACATACCTGGTAGGCGCCCTGGTTGCAGCCACAGTAGCTGCTCTCCATGGTGTAGCTTCTGGACACCCCCATCTCTCTCCACACCACTACCCGGGCTGTGGAGGCTCGGGATTTCTCCACAACGAAGCTGCAGCTGCTCATTGTGAATGCTGGTGCTAGCTTATCAAGAATTCTGGGAAGAGTCTACAATGAAAAAAAAAAAATCAAATTATGATGAGTTGCAGGTGATTGGGGATATGCATCATAAAAAATAACTTCTCAACATCTGTTAAGCATTGCAGTATAGTCATGTGCCACATAACGATGTTTCAGTCAACAACAGATCGCATATACGACGGTGGTCTCAGAAGATCAGTACCATACAGCCTAGGTGTGTAGCAGGCTACACCATCTCGGTTTGTGTAAGTACATGCTATGATGTCCGCACAACGACAAAATGTCTCAGAACATATCTCCATAGTTAAGTGATGCATGACTGTATATCAAACACTTAATGTATGCTACTACAAATATTATATCAACACTAGGAAAAGAATACCAATTTTTTTTATCACTTTAAAGATGAGGAAACTGAGGCTTAGATAAGTTAGAAAGAAATAGCTTAAGTCCAACCACAAAGTGGCTGGAATGGGAGCCAAATGCCAACCTGGCCAACTCCAAAGACCATGATCTTTTGGCTCCATCCTTCTGGATCGCTGTGGACCGATGTTGCACGCATATGCTCAGCCTCATACGTTACTGAGTTGAGTCCCATTGAAAGCCACAGACTTCACAGAGACTCAAAATTTAGAGAGTAGCTCCACCCAGCCTCACTGTTTTCTAGCTCTAAGAGTCAAACTAAGAACTGTTCACTTAGACATGCAGGCCGTTAATGATTCTTGAGCAGGAGCACAAACAAAGTTCACTTGTTTCCTGAGACAGTGTAACCACCAAAATGAACTTTTTAGTCTCATGCTCTGATCCATAGATCTGAGGTTAGACCAATTATAAAACGCCTAAAAATCCATCCTCTCTGGGTTCATATATCCCACTCTTTCCTAGGGTAGATAAGCTCTATGTGAGACCACTTAATCTCCATTTAGAAGGCATCTGCTTCCCTTGCCAGTCTCTGATTGACAGAGGGGGCTCCCAGACACTGGACCTCCCCTTTCCCCCAAGGACTGTGACTCAGAGTCAGCACATCAAGTCTTTGGGTTAGCAGTAGTACTACACTCAGACAGCCCAGAACTTTTGTGACAACCAAAACTTTTGAGAGAACCAGTAGTGTTCTCTCACTTCAGTTTGACAGAATCTCCACAACCTAGCACATAATATAAAATTATATACATTAGATAACAAACAGTGAAACTTCAGGCTTTTGAATGAAGTGTAGGGAGAAGGTAGAGAAGCAGAACACGTTGATGAGAATATGAACTAAGGAATTATATTTAAAGAAATGCAGTTTTGTTAATTTCTAGAACACTGAGCAAATCTCTTAATATCTCTGGTTCTTACTGCCCCCATGCTTAAAATAACTGTCAATTATATTAATATAAGGATTAATATAATTAATTATATTATAAATGACATATGATATATAAGGATATATTAACATAATTATTAATATAATTACTCTGATCTATAAGTTCCCACATAGCCTCCAGACCTACAGCATCACTTAAACAATGGAAATGAAATGCTAATGTTTTCCTTACTTGAGTTTCTACAACTGCCTCCTAATTAATTTCATCTATCCATTCTTGTCTCTCTCCCTAGGATCTCTCACCCCATTTTTTTCCTTCAAAGTTTATCACAATTACAGTTAAAGTATTGTTTATGTAATCAGTTGTTTATTTTCTATCTCCTCTTCAGCCCAGAAATTCCATGAGGGCAAGTCTGTGTCTTAGTCACAGGAAAATCTCTGCACATGAAGCCGTGCTGTTCATAGAGGGTACTCCATAGTTATTTGCTGAAATAAATAGAATTTGCTAGTCCAGACCCTTAGGGGACTGCTTAAATAGACATAAATAAGACTACTCATATATACTGCAACTAAAATGACGGAGAATACTTGAAAATGGTTGTAATTTATCAATGTTTTAGCTTGTTGCAAAAAGTTTAATCTGACATCTCTCCTTTGTTACTTAAGTGAACCTGGTTTTCTTAGCTAGTACATTCCCTGTCCAAATGACCACATGTTCGAATTACAGAAGTCCCCCCTTATCCAAGGTTTTGTTTTCTATGATTTCAGTTACCCACAGTCAATTGCAGTCCAAAAATATTAAATGTAAAATTCCAGAAATAAACAATTCATCGTTAAGTTTTAAATTGTGCACTATTCTGAGTAGTGTGATGAAATCTTACATGGTCCCACTCCATCCCACCCAGGACATGAATCATCTCTTTGTCCAGCATATCCATGCTGTATACGCTACCCACCCATTAGTCACTTAGTAGTTGACTTGGTTATCAGATCGACTGTTTCTGGTATCACAGTGCTTGCGTTCAAGTAACATTTATTTTACTTAATAATGGTCCCAAAGCGTAGTGATGCAAAGAATAGTGACGCTGGCAATTTGGATATTCCAAAGAGAAGCTATAAAGTGCTTCCTTAAAGTGAAAAGGTGAAAGTTCTCGGCTTAATAAGGAAAGAAAAATCGTATGCTTAGGTTGCCAAGATCTATGGTAAGAATGACTCTTCTATCCATAAAATTGTGAAGAAAGAAAAAGAAATTCATGCTAGTTTTGCTATCACACCTCAAATATGTATGTATAGGAAAAATCATAGTATATATAGGGTTTGGTACTATCTGCAGTTTCAGGCATCCGTTGGGGGTTTTGGAATGTATCCCCCACAGATAAGGGGGGACTACTATAATGGCATATCTTGCAGAGCTTTAGAAGCTATGATCCCTTCATGGAGCCTGGAGGATGTGACATTTACAAGGTGCAGTTGGAGTAGCCCTCTTACATCTCCACAGGGACAGTTTATCCATTCATTACATGATGGACTCCAGAACTACTGCATTTTCAGTGAAGTCCTCATTCTATTTCTCTTTTGATTTCACAAAAATTGATCTATGCTAGAGAGGGAAACGAGGAGGATGATAGCTATGATAACTGGAGATGGTTTGTTTGTTTTGTAAATGAATAGGAAACAGATGAACTCTACATAGGCATTGATTTACTGGAGCCTTGCTTCAATGCTCCCAGGATCTCCCAGCTTGGGTGGGAATTAACACTTGGGACACTCAAATCTTTCCTTGCCACTTTCTCAGCACCTTTAAACGTAATCTCAGCTTCCAAAACTTGAAATTTATAACAAATATCTTTTCACTGAATGCTTACTATGTATTTTGCATGCTTTAACTCAATCATCACAAGTCTTTGAGATAAGTTCTATTATTATCTTATAATATAGAGGCCAGACAAGTTAAGTATCTTTTTTTCCAGTGGTCTCAGAGATGGTAAGGACAAAGCCGGAACGTCAACCCAGATGTTCTAATTCAGATCACGCTAGTTTACCCACCATAAAAATTGCTTCTTAAATGAGCTATTACTATCCCACAAGAGTGTCAAAGAGGTTTAAACAAGATGTCCGATGTGTAATACGCATCCAATATATTATAATATTATTTCTAATTATGAAAAACACATCCCAAGAAAAACTCACTTCTTTTTGTGGTTCTTTCTCATTTTCTAAAAGTAACCTTCAGAATGCATAGTAAAGACTCTATTCAGGAGCAGATAGATGCCACTGCAACCCAGAACCCCACCTGGACACTAAATACCAAGCATTACAAAATAAGCGTTAAAAGCAGGAGGGGCAGAGCCAGACAGACCCCAGCTGAGTCCAGTTCCCCACGTACTTTCTGTGTAACTTCAAATAAACTACTCAGCCTCCCTGAGGCTTAGGCTCCTCATCTGTAAAATGGGAGAATTAATATCTCTCTATTAGAGTGGTGTCAAGGAATAAATGAGATTATGCACAAATAGGGGATTACGTAGGAGCTGGCACTTAGCATAGCCTCAACACAGACCTGGCAGGGATTTAGAGACTAGTCCAGATGTGGGCATGAGAAGAATGAGGAGCAGCCCCAGCCAAGGTCATAGACTCCTAATGTTCTTACATGAAGCTCTAGCAATTTTCAAGAATAAATGCTTCTTAATTCGTTGTCTGCATTTGGTCAATTTTCAGAGTCCTGGGAAATGCTTGCTTTTGACATATTGTCCTGTTTTACATTTATGTTTTGCAGAGAGGATTCATTGACTTCTTTATACCACCATAATTGCAAGTACTTCCGCTAAAGTTGATTAATTAAATTGAATGAATGTTGTAGAGTGAAATGTGAAATATAATACAGTATACAATTCTCCCTTTAATATCAATGCTAGAGGACAAAAATGCCTCTGATAAGCTGGACATATTTAGAATTGTTCTATTTTAGATATGAATGTAAGAGTCAGCCTCTTAGCTGCTGACTCCTGGCAGATATCATGACTATAACATTAAATTATCTTACATAGATACTCTCTTCTGGGTCTCAGTTTCCCCATCTGTAAATAAATGGGTCATTTCAATTCTGGCAAGATCCTTTTACACAAAAAACATAGGCAGAACAACAGTATGGTGGTTAATTTTATGTGTCAACTTTATAGATAATGGAGTGCCCAGATATTTGGCTAAACATTATTTCTGTGTGTGTCTGTGAAGGTGTTTCCGAACCAGATTAGCATTTGACTAGGTGGACTCAGTAAAGCAGGTTGCCCTCCCCAATTTGGGTGGGTATCATCCAATCCATTGAGCGCCTAAATAGAACAAAAGGTGAAGGAAGGGAGAATTCACCCCTTCTCTGCCCAACTGGTTGATCTAGAACATCAGCCTTCTCGTGCACTCAGACTGGGATTTGCACTATCAGCTCCACTGGTTCTCAGGCCTTCAGACTCAGACTCAACTACACCACTGCCTTTCCTGGATCTTCAATTTGCAGATGGCAGATCATGAGACTTCTCTGCCTCCATAATTGCATGAGTCAATTCCTTATTTTACATATATAAAGGTTCTGTATGTATATATATATAGTTTCTTTTTCTCTAGAGCACCCTGACTTGATACAACCAGTGTCAAGATCCCATTTATGGGTCACTTTGCCCTAGATTTAGAATATCAGTGATAGAAGGAGCTACATATTATGTAGCAGCCCAAAAAGCAAGGCTGTTTGGGTTGACAGTGAGGGATGGGGCCAAAACCTTACCCACTTTGCTACATCTGCATATCTCATGGTAGCCTATAAATCACCTTGAGGAACCCTAGAGCGTCAAAGAGCTCAATTTAATAAACTTATAGAATTAAACTTCTTCATTTCACAAGGGAGAGAACTGAAGCTCAGGCCAACTGACAAGGCCCAAATTAATGGACCAGATAGATGAATATCAGTATCTAGATGGATTAATCTTTTCAATAGCATTGCTGTTAAATACACTGAGCTTATTCTCATTGGCAGAGACTGGCATATCCACCTTTCTATTGTTAGTGACTTTTACCTTACCTGACACTAAAGTGGGCCTCAAAATATTTGTTGAATTTATTAATTAAACAATCTGAGTCATACACTAAAACTGAGATACAGAAGATAAGAATCCATCCTGTAATTCCCTATGATACCTGGCCTCTGCCCTATTTCATGTCAGCTTCATACAGGAGATTTCTTAAGGTTCTGTTTCTTATTATCTCTGCCTGTGTCTAGGGAATTATCCATGAATATTGTTACTTTCTCTGGGAAAAAGAGAGGTAAAAGTCAGCTGACTCTATATTTAAGATTGGATAATGTAGATTCTTTTAGTTTAAGATGTACTGTGCATAAGAGATAATTTTTTATAGGTCATCATGACCTGCCCATATGAATGTTTTGATTTACTAAATTAGTTTCCTAAGTAAGGTTAAGCAGTTAAGCTTCTTGAGGTTTATTCCCGTTACTCTGGTTGCACCTTAGAGTAAATAGGACATTTGGCATAAGCTGTTGGCTCTGCTCTGATAGCCTTGGAGGAACTCTACTGATCAGCAGCAGTAATGTTTCTGATGGACAGGAGTGAAGAGGGTGAAGACCAACTCAGGAAACAGGGGAAGTATTTCCAGGTGAAATAGTAGTTTGGAAGATTTTTGCCTTTTTAATATTCATTAATCCTGGGGACAAAGCTATTTTGTACACAGTAAATTCATATTTCCAGAATAATAAGGGATTTAGTAGAAGTAGGTACCATCATAATTTTGATATTGTGATTTATAAGAAGAAATATATATTTGTTCTTCATTCCCAGTCCTTGACATAGGGCTCCTAAAACCCCTGTAAATTCCTAAGTGATAAGACCACTAGGAGAATCTTTTTTTCAAATGAGGTGACTGGGTGGGCTCCTGGATGGCTCCTGGATAGGGGCTATCACCACTTCTCTAGAGAATGGAGGGGGCTGGAAATGGAGTTAATAATTAATCATGCTTATGTGAGGAAGCCTCCATAAAAATCCAAATAGTTTAGAGTTCAGAGAGCTTCCAAGTGGGTGAACATATCCACAGAGTAGGAGGGTAGTGTCCCCCAACTCCACAGGGACAGATGCTCCTGTGCTCAGACCGTCCCAGACCTCGTCCTACGTATCTCTTCATCTGGCTGTTCATCTGTATCCTTTATCGTATCCTTTAATAAACTGGTAAACTTAAGTAAGTGTTTCCCTGATTTCTGTGAGCTGTTCTAGCAAATAATCAAATCCAAGGGGAAGAAGATCATGGGAACTTCCAATTTACAGCCAAGTTGGATGGAAGTTGTGGATAACTTGGGGACATACTACTTGCAATTGGCCTTTGGCCTTTGAAGTGGGGGTCAGTCTCATGGGACTGAGCCCTTAACCTGTGTGACCTGATACTATATCCAGCTAGGTAATGTCAGAATTGAGTTAAATTATAGGACACCCATCTGATGTTGCAGAATTGCTTGGTGGAGGAAAAAAATCCCACATGTTTGGTGACCAAAAGTGTCAGAATTGAAGTGTTCTGTGTGAAAGTAAAGGAGAAAGACACAGGAGGAGAACTATAGGTTTTTCCAATACAATAACTTTTCTCCTTTTCCTATATAAATTTGAAACAAAGGTCAGTTTTTATTTTGTATTTGGACAACTTGGCCTCTTCTACCTCTTCCTAATTCCCAGTGAGAAATAGCTTGTTGACTTTATCCTGACAGGGGGAGTCCTTCCTTCTTTACCCCTCCTTAACTTCCTATTTGGTTCAGTGAGGGAGTAGTTGAGCTCTAACCACTAGAACCCAGGAAAAATAGAATTAGGTTCAGTGGATTACTGCTCTGCTTCTTAGAGCATGCTCACACAGAGGGATGTGGATGGTCTAATGCTTGAAATTTGTTCATGTCTTCATATTTATTTAAGATCCTTTTGTCCTTCTGTATTCAATATCATTTTGTTCCTTCCATAAACATGTAATAGAGACAGTATTTTTACTATCCTCATTTTACAGGTGACAGAATGGCAGTTCAGAGAGGTGACAACGTTAATGACTCACAGTCACACAGCTAATAATTGTAAAGCCAGGCATTAAAATGAGGAGTCTTGTCTCCAATTCTCATGACCTTTGCACTATATCATATCATATAGAAAACAAATTCAGAGGAACCAGGCAGTAAGCCATTATTCATCAAAAATGTAAAGACGTTACACATGCCTCTAACCTGCTTGTATTATGATCCTATAGTTAAAATAATCAAAATGCTTATTTAGGAAGAAAATGGATGGGGCATGGGTCTCAAAGGCAAGAATATGGACACAAAGTATCTGGTGTCATTCTCCCCAGTGACTTACCCTGTAGCTGACATCTTCTGAGAGATTAGATGTGTCCACAGTGGACTCTGCTTGCCACAAGGTCTCCTTGATGCTACAACCATAAAGGAACACATTCTTCTTTTGGGAGTGGCCATGGAAGTCACAGAAGACCTACAATGGCCAAAAAAAGGAGAAAGTAAATCCAGATCAGATCTATTCATTTCTTAAATGTTTAAAATGTCAACTTTTTCAGATACTGTTTACTTAACAGAACCAGCCACGTGGGGATCATTGGTGACTTTGGAAAGAGTTGTATTAGTAGAGTTATCAGGGAAAACGGTAGATTGGAAGGGGCTTCCGACTGAACAGGATGTGAGGAAATATGAGTCACACACAGCCTTTTTGAGAAATTTGTTTGTGACCAGGGAGGAGACAGGGTCAAAATTAGAAGAGAAAATAGGAACAAAGCCTTTTTTTAAAAAAATAGAGTTTTAAATAATTTCAAAAGTCAATAGGAAATATCCATTTAAAGGAATAGGTTAAATATAAAAAAGAAAAGCCAATAAATCACTGTAATTTTTTCTCTAGGGTCTAATGTGGTAAAAAATGACCACCAAACTCAATGGCTTAGCAAACAAAGTTTATTTTTCAGCATGCCCTCTTCATTCTAGGATCCAGGCTAAAGAAGAAACTCCAGTTTGGAATTCAATACTATTGTGGCAGAGGGGAAAAAAGGTCAAAGGTAGAATCATGCTATAGCTCTTAAAGCTTCTATTGAAGCAAGGCGAACATCATATCTGCTCTCATTCCATCAGCCAAAGCAAGTCGATGGCCAATCTTATCATCAATGGGGTGAGGAAGTATATTCCTCCTACAAAGAGGCTCTGTAAGTCATATTGACAATGGGTAGTGATGTGAAATCCTGTTATAAGGAGAGATGCTAACAATGGAGAAAAAATAAGAAAATCTAAAAAATGACCTCAAATTCTCCCCATTCCTATATGCTTGCCCCTTTGCAATAGACTATACTCCACCTCCACCAAAAGGTGGAATATATTTCTTCATCCCTTGAATCTGGACTTAGTCATGTGAAATCTTTTGGCCAATAAGTATTAGCAAATATGATACAAAATGAAGCTTATAGAGGACTTGCACATTGGGGCTTGCTGTTTAGGTGCTCCTGGGAACCCTGCAAAAACTGTCATGTAAAGGAACATAGGCTAGCCTGCTGGATGCTGAGAGACGTGCTACAAAGTCATCTTTCATTGACCTAACTGATATCAAGCCAATCACCAGACCTGTGAATGAATCCATCTTAGACCATCCAGCCCTGGCCAAGCTGGCTCAGACCAGAAGAATCACCCAGTTTACCTGGATGATTTTCATGCAGCATCATTAAAAATACTGCATAGGTTTTGTTTAAGCCACTAAGTTCTGGGGTGGTTTGTTAACCAGCAAAAGCTAAGCACTAAAATAATCTGTCCTTTTAGTCTAAATATTTGCTTCCCTCCCTTCCACATTCAAAATACTCTCCCCTCCTCCCCAAGAAAAACACTCTGAAGATCGCGTCCTATCAGAGTATCAAACTCTCAGTCCAAGACCCCACAATAGTTTCTATACCCCATATGGGCCTCTTCCTGACCTACGCACAAAAAAGGCAAGTCATCTGCCTTCCACCCAGCAATATACAATGGTTGAATGAGGAAATATTAACCTCAATAAACACTCATGTTTGAAAGGGAATGAGTAGGATGAGCACAGCTGTCACTTGTTCATAACAATTCTGAAATGATAATGGGCAGACATTGTGAGGTTCCTATATATTGCGGGTAGGACTCCTGGTTGATTACGCCCTAGTTCCGCCCCCTGTCAATAGCTCTCCAGTCTTTTTTTCTCTATAGATCTTTCCTCTGCCCTTGGGAGGTGCTTATTTTCCCATTATCCTCCTTGGCCATATATGAAAAGGGCATTGGAGAATATGGCCCCCTTTGAGGCTAAGCATCTATTTTTTCTGATTCCTGATGTAGACGTCTGGGGGCACAAAGATCATTTTTATCTCAAAAAGTCACTGTCGCTTTGAATCGAAGTATTGGAAATGAAATACACAAAGGTAAAATAAATTTTTTTCGTTTCTTTTTGCTTGATTTTAATTTCTCTGAAACATAACGGAGGGTCTAAAGCAAAATAGTCACAATGTAGTGTATGTTTACAGTATATATAAAAGCAAATATATCACAATAATAGAACAAAATTTGGAGAAAGAAATTGTGAATATACTGTTGTAAGGTCATTATAATACACATGAAGCAGTATAATATTATCCGAAGGTAGATTCCAATTTGGTTAATAAGCAAGATCAAATGTATTTTCTCTAAAAGAAATTCATTTTAAACATAGAGACTTAGATAAGTTAAAAGTAAAAGATGTAAAAAGATATACTATGTAAACACCAAACCAAAGAAAGCTAGAGTAGCTATATTATTTATCAGATAAAACACATATCAGAACATGAAGTATGATCTGAGGTAAAGAGGAATGTGTTGGTTCATGTGGCCATGTTTTTTTTGGTGGTTAAGTGCTTGGCCTCTGCTACTCTGGGATTCCTTAATCTCTGTCAAAATCAGGTACCCCATCTTAACAGTGGCATCCCCTACAGACCTGGCCTTCAAAGAAGAGCAACTACAGAGCTCTTCAAGGATTAAGATGCTCCCCGCACTAATGTATTTCTTATTGCCTTATTGGAGAGAGTGTCTTCTGAGCCTTCTCACAGATGGGAGGTGAGTGTGTAGATCTCACAAGATAAGTCCAATCCACGTTCCTATCTCCCTAAGATTTTGGATTCCCTTCACCACATTATGCCAGGGAAGCTCTGGCACCTCAACCTCACTAAATATAGGCAATTGTGAGCACAAGTTTCGGTCAACCAACCAATTAAGCTATTAGATCCACCTCCACCTGCTCAAGCTAACAAAGTAAATCTGAAATCTCTAGAATGTTGCAGTCATATAAATGAAGTCGGCAAAAACTAGTGTTATATCCTGCCCTTATTAGTTTAACACTCTTACTATCGATTCCTACACAAGGTTTGTAGGTTTGCCCAGGTTTGATGGTGCATATTAATAAAGTCTTATAATTCTTTTGGTGTGCAATTTCCTCCTGATTCATAATGTGTACTTATCTTCCAGGATCATGCTGACTTTTGATCTTAGTTATGAGAGCAGGGGGCAACATGGGGTATTTGTAGTACATCTGAAAGAAGATGAGCATCCTCTTTCAAGGCGTCAGCCCCAGGTGAGGTTATCATAGGATTTTTAAGCACAGAAAGACTAGTTTCCTCAGATAGTATTTCCACTGATAAGTGAGGCTCAAATGATTTGAGGTTCAAGATTGTAGGTTTCATTTAGGTACAACCATATGCCCCCATTCCAGAATCTCATTTTGAAAATCAGTTCCTAACTTTCATGTGAGAAACATAGCAATAGTCTTTGGTAATTTAGCAACTCACAATTAATTTTTTGTTTAAAAATTAGCAAAATCAGCCCTGTGACTACAGGAAATAAAATATTATTTTATGGTTGTCATAGAAGCTCTTTGGTTTTCAAACAATAAATTGAACTGAAAGTTAATGAATCTAACCCTGTCATTTTCTTTCTGTAAGTACTCAGATGTATTCAAAAATCTAAGTGCTTATAGGCTTTATTACTATCATAATGGTCAGTTGTAGAAGACACCTGGGCTCCCAAATCACTTGCTGAGTTGACATCTCATCACAATCAACTACATCTGACAACATGATTAACTGTGATGTCGTGCATAACATGTCTTACTAGCACCCCATTTCCCATTGGCCAGTGCTTAAGCCCCAGGACATGATCAAACTAAAGACCAAATCCCATATTTGCTGGCCTATCATTCTGAAGTCTCTTACAAAGTTAAACACATACTTACCTCATAATCTACTGATCCCGCCCTTTGGTATTTACCCAAGAGGAGTGAAAATGTATGTTCACATAAAAACTTTTATGTAAATGATTACAGTAGTTTTACTCACAACCACCAAAACCTTCAAAACCACTAAAACAGATCTCTCTCAAATAGGGAAGGGATTGAAAAAAACAAAACTGTGACATATCCTTATAATGGAATACTACTACAGCTAATACAAAAGGAGTGAAATATGGATTCACAATGCAACATGGATAAATCTTAAATACACTTTGCTAAGTGAAAGAAGACAAAACAAGAAAGTCACATATTATATACTTCCATTTATATGACATTATGGAAAAGGCAAAACTATAAGGATGGAAAGTAGATTGATGATTGCCAGGGGTAAGAAGTTGGGGGAAGGTTTGGCTACAAAAATCTAGCACAAGGGAATGTTTTGGGATGATAGGACTGTACTGTATCATGACCGTGGTGGCTGGCAAATAAATCCATGTATTTGTCAAAACTCATAACACCATACACTAAAAAGGGTGAATTTTACTGTATATAAATTTTCAAAACATTCAACTAGAATGACAGGGTGGGGAAAATAAAATGGAATAGAAAGTGTAACAAATGGACCTATTGTATTACAAATGAGTAAAATAATCAGACTTAATGGGGTGGGGAAGAAAAGAACTAAGCTAGGTTACTTTGGAAAATACTATTTTCCAAATAGTATTATAAGAATAAAGGCAAAGAACTGTACACAAACACTGTACTCTTGTTAATAAATTTATTTATTACAGGGGTATGGATTAGTCATGTTGAAACTACTTTATATGTATACCAGGGATGAATAAATAAATAGATATATTGTTTACTATGAGAGCCCCTTTTCTCACTGTTGGTGAAAGAAATTATAAGCAATGAAAATATGAAGGCTAGAATAAACCCTCTGGCAGTGATTTGAAATCAGAGGTATCACTCTGAACTCTTGGTTTTTTAAATATATCTTCAGATAGATAAATACAGAAATAAAAACTGATGTGTGTATACATAAGTTAGTACAGATACATATTTTCAAGCTTTGTTCTTTGAGAGAGTCTAGAAATTAATTCACCTCAGTAGCAATGAGCACACTTAATGCCCAGATCTTGGTTTCTAATACCATTCTCCAATAAAAAGAACTGAGTTTTTTTGGACAAGTAGTTGACTTCAGGGCTGAGGCAGAGAACATATAACATGAGAATTGCACATCTGGTGGTGCCAGAAAGTGAAGAAATATTTCAAAAGGAAGGGTCATGTTGAAAGGGCACAGGAGCCAACCTGACAGAGCTTCAAATGATCAAAGCTGGAATCATTTGATCAACAGAATAGAACATGATAGTACAGGATTATAGTCCACAGAATAAAATTAGTATCCATGAGTCTGTACTGATATAAAAAACTGATCGAATACCTGCCTCAATACAAACATACATATATACACACATACATACAGGAGAAGGGATAGTTCTTCCTTATAGAAGAATTCCAGTTAATAAATATAGAAGGAATGAAGTAAATAGATCACCATTAGAACACCTCTATAATAATTGTTGCAGGCAAAATCCACTGATGTATGCTAAAATTAGTGAGAAAAATTTGAGGAGAAAAAGGATTATTTGCATGGTGCCAGAGTATCTCCACCAAGACATTATTAATTGCAAAGGGAGAAATAGTAACTTTACAATGGAGAAACCTGGCAGACACCACCTTAACCAAGTGATCAAGGTTAACATCACCAATAATAGACATATTGACAATAAAGTCCTACTGAAGAAAAGTAAAAGAATGACCAATAATCTTTAAAACTGTCAAGGTCAAAAGAGACCAGTAAAGTCTGAGTGACTCACAGAATGGAGGAAACTAAGAAAACATAAAATCTAAATACAATAGGATTTAATCCTGGATTAGATCTTGAAACAAATAAAGAACATTGGTGTAAAAACTAGTGAAATCCACATAAAGTCTGTAGTTTAGTTAACAGTATTGTTCCAATATGAATTTTCAGTTTTGATACTTGTACTATGATTGTGCAAAATATTAACATTAGGGGAAACTGGATGAAGTATATATGGGTATTCTTTGTGCTATTTTTGAAACTTTTTGTAAGTCTAAAACTGTTTCAAAATAAAAAGTGAAAAAATTATACATCATAACATTTAGTTAAAATCAAGAATGCAAGGTTGGTTGTTTCAACATTCAAAAATAATTCAATGTAATTCACTACATTTACAGAATAACGAAGGAACTAATATGATAATCATCAAATATGCATAAAAAATATTTGATAAAATTCAATATCTAAAAATTATTTAAAAATAATAACAAATCTCTTAGAATCTAGGAACAGAATTTCATTAATCTAATAAATATTATCTACAAAATAACCGATAGCATAATTTTTGATGAAATATTGTTTCCTCCTTGAAATCAGGAAAGACCTGGTGCTAATATCAATTGTATTTGATGATACACTTGAGAAAAGAGAAAAAATAATAAACACAAGAGAAAAAATAAAAGGTATAAGATTCGAAAGGAGTAAATAACATTTTCCTACATAAAGATTATAATATATAGAATATCAAAAATCTGTACATACAAATTACTTCAAAATAACAAGTTAGAGAGTCAACATATAAAAATCAAGTGCATTCATATATGCTATCAATGTACAAATAAAAATCTGAATTTAAAAATAGTATGTAAAGTAGCATAAAAGCATTAAACTCATAAGAATAATTTTAAAGATATGCAAGACATTATTGAGAAAAATGAAAAATTTCAATTCTTAGCAAATTTATCTACACAGGTTCAATGCAATTTCAATCAAGATCCACAGAGGATGTTTTGCTTTGTTTTATTTTTCATTTTGTGGAAACTTGCAAGCTGATCCTAAACTAATATGGAAATGCAAAGAGCCAAGAATAACTGAGAGAATCTTGACAAAGAATAAGAAAATTGGACAAATTATGTGCAGATATCAAAACTTGTTTTGAAGTTATAGTATTTCAGACACAGTATTATTAGTGAAAGAATACATAAATTTATCAACAGAGGAAAATAGATATTCCAGAAAGAGACTCCCATATACAGTCACTTGATTTATGACAAAGTTGATGTTCTGGTGCAGTGAGAACAGGATGGTCTTAGAAGACTTGGATTCCCATGTAAGAAACGTAGTAAATATTTATCCTTACCTCATAATATGTTAAAAAATAAATTCCACATGGATTGTAGATCCTAGCATGGAAGATAAAATAATAAAGCTTCTTGAGGGCAACATAGGCTACTACGTATGACCTTGGAGTTTGAAAAGAGTTCTTAAAAAGGATACAAACGAACAAAATATAAATGAAAACACTTAAAAACTAGATATATTCCATTATGAAATTCTGTTCATCCAAAGACACCATGAAGAATGTGAAAAGGCAAACCAAAGAGTGATATAACATTTGCAATACATATATCCAACAAATGGCTCATATAGAGAAATATATATATATATGTTTCTATATATTTATAGACATCAATAAGAAAAAGAGAGAACCCAATTTTTAAATAGGCAAAAAACTTGAGTTAACATTTCAACAAGAGAATGTCCAAATGGCTATTAAGCAAATGAAAATGTACTCAATCTCATTAATATCAAGAAAATATAATTTAAACACCATAATGAGATGCCACTGCATCTAATGAGTTATTAGGACTGCTAATATCACGAAGACAGACAACTCCAAATGTTGGCCAGGGTATGGAGCAAGAGGAACTCTCAAACCCAGCTTGTGAGACTACAAATCAATACCACTACTTTGGATTTGGGAGTGTCTTCTAAAGCTGAATATACATATATTCTAGAACCCTCCCAACAGAAATGCATATATGAAGCACCAGAAGATATCAAGAATGTACATAGCAACACTATTTATACTAGTCTAAAACCATAAACAGTAGAATGGATTAATTAATTGTAGTATAATCATTCAACAGAATACTATCCAGCATTGAGAATGGAAGAACCAGTTAGACACAAGAGTATATCCATATAATTTCCTTGATATAATATTCAAAAATAGGCAAAACTAATATGATGATAGAAATTAGGGTAGTGTTTATGTTTGTAGGGAGCTGAGCATTATTGTCCAGGGTCTCTGGGTTGCTGGTTCTGTTCTGTTTTTTGATTTGATTGGTGGTTCATTTTGTGAGAATTTATCAAGTTATACAGTTCCGATCTGTGTACTTAAAATTAACATTCGATAAATATACATTTGTGTGTTTCAAAAAGACAGACGTCCTGGTATTCTAATGAGGTATTTCTTCACATTTGTTCCTTAATCTCTAGAAATGTAGCCTTCGCATAGTAAGTTAAGGACCCAGAGTAGGTAACTGAAGGTGTTTATCAAATTTACTAATGATAAGAATTGAGGACAATTGATAGCAGAGTAAAAATAGTAAGAGCAGGAACTGTAAGTGGCAAAAAGAGCAGAGTTAGTGGAAATAGAAACACTTAAACTGGAATAAATGTAGCATCCTACAATTAGATTCAAACAGTGGCACAAGTAAAGGATAGAGATATTTAGCTAAAAAGTAGTTTTGAATGAGAGATCCGGAGGTTTTAGATGACAGTTTGCTCAGAATGAATCAGTAGCCATGGATGTTGGCCATGGATGTCAAGAATTAATCTAATCATAAATTACTTCTGGAGAAGTAAAGTGGTCATATATTAGGAGAACAATCAGTCCAATGTACCTCATACTGGTCAATTTATTTCTAATATAATGTTTTTCAATTCTGAGTGTGGCATTTTAGAACAAGCTAGGATACCTCAGTAAAGAGGAACCAGAAAGCTAAGAGAAATGGGAATGTTTATAAACAAAGAACAGCTAAAGATACTGAAGATGCTTATCCTAGAAAAAAGAAGGCTCAAGCGGTCTTGATAGCAGAGCCCAAATTGCCAAATTCTCCCATTTGGAACATAAATAAATGTATTTGCTATCAAAGAGCAGAATAAGGCAAAAAGAAGGATAATACAGATATAGATTCCAGCTCCATATTAAATTCAAAAGTAGTTGAATATCTATTACTGGCAAGAAATAACTTTCTATGGTTGTAGCTGTCTTGCAATGCTGTGTCACACTTTAAAAAACTTCCCTCTCTGGAAGTATTTCAGCAGAATCCAGATAAATTGCTATCACTGATGTTGTTGGTTGAGAAATTAGACTAGATGGTGACTGAGCCTACTTCTGGTATATGATAAAGTCCTATAGTTCATTGATTGAATAGGAAGCTGTTGACCACAGGAACGGATCCCAGGACACTCAGGGTGCATGCATGGAGCCAGAAATAAACACATATGTGAAAGAAAAATAAAAGGACAAATAGGGAAATGGTCTGCCCAGTCATCGTAGGAGAAGACGAAGACTCACTCTTTGATGGCAGGTTAGAACTGATAAGCTATGTTGCTTTGATGGCGAACTACATAAGTAGGGAAGAATTCATGTCAGGACTGATTTCCAGAATCAAGGTTGTTGCCAGATAAGGAATACTGACTTGATCAGGAGGCAGTAGGTAGGTTTTTGGACAGACCAAGTATCTGTGAGATGAAGGATTTAAGGACTAAAAGACTCAACACTGTTCTCTATGTCCACCTTCTTTTCCTCCCACCTTTCTCTTATTTGTCAATAATAGACCACTACGATTATAATTCAGGGGCTTTTTAAATTACATTTTAAATTTCTTGTTATCAGAAAAGTATTTTTAAGTAATTTTTCTCTTCAATAAAAAAGAAAAGAATTTTATTTTTTATGTGGGATCCTTAATTCATAGTTTCAGGATGAAGTCTTATGAGAAAATAAATCTCTCCAGCTTCCATATATCACTGAGCTGTGGGTGTTGGAGCCGAAAGGTTATGCAGAGTCGAGGAGGAAGGAGTTGGTCCAATGACAAGTCAAACCAGACACAAGTCAAAGAATGAAAGAGTGGAAAGAGTGAATGAGCAGAGTAAGCTGTTTCGTAAAGGGGGAGATAATTAAGCAAACGCACAGAGAAAAGCAGAAAACAGATGTGGCCAACAGAAAGAGAAAAATGAGAGATAGAAACAAGCACTATGTGGGGTTTTGGAGCTTTCCAGTTCCCGTAAGACCTTATTGGACTTTTTTCCTTCAAAACTCTATGTCTTACTACTTGGGACACTTTAAGCAGGTTTCTGTTATTTCCAACAAAAATATCCCCTAGGCCAGTGCTTCTCCATCCTCTCTATGCATTAGACTCAGCTGAGGAGATGTTAAAAATACCAGTGCCTGCAGCCCACCTCCAGAGATGTTGATTTAATTGGTCTGCAGTGACACCAGGTCCGTGGGAGCTTATAAAGTTTTCCAAGTGCAGCCAGGGTTGAGAAGCACTGTTCCGGTCTAGAGTCTGGAACAGTGGATCTCACGAGTTATCAAGCATCAGAATAACCTGGAGGACTTGCTAAAACACTACTGAGAGCCACTCCCCAGCAATCCTGTGATTCAAGTAAGTCTGGGCTAGGCCCAGGAATCTGCATTTCTAACAACTCTCAGGTGATGCTGAAGCCCCTGGTCCCAGGACCACGCTTTGAAAGCCTCTAGTCTAAGGGAACCAATAAAATAACTGTCTGAGGTTTAATCCTCTACTGTCATGAATTTTTCACCTTTATCTCTTACGCCTCAGTTTCTCTCTGTGAATAGACACCCACCATTCTTATGAAAAGTGTGCAAACAAATTAAGACTGTGTCTTAGCAACAGATTTCTCAATAAAGCCAGGAGCTATGCCTAAGTGGTGACAGGCGCTCCTTAAATGCTGAATTCAACTGGAGAAAAGAGCTTTTTTTCTGATACTTATAGACTCTGAAAGCTGAGGTAAATGACAAATTATAGACCTATTCACCTCCGGGAATGAGGGCTGCTCAGCCCTAGGAGTTCTAGTGGCCCCTGAAGATTCAATATAAAGGAGATGGAGATTTTGTTCTGCTTGTTGCTCAAATGACATCCCTAAAAATAAATGCCAGTTAATTATAAGAAACATGTGTTCCCCTAAATTGTAGGGGGCAATTACAAGACAAATTATTAAGTTATTTCAGTTGAGGAAGCTTTTTCTTTCCTACTGGAATTTGTAATACTTAAACTTCCTCTCATTAAAATTCTGTACCAGGTCAGTGTAAAGTGTGCCCGATTATGGCATTCCAATAGCCACGGGTTAGCCAATGGCCCTATCTTGCTTATTCATCAACTGATTCAACAAATATTTGCTGGGTGCCCACTGTGTGGCAGGAAAAATTAAAATTTTAATATAACATAATACTGCCCTTCATAATAATGACAACAAGAGCAACAATAGTAAATTTATTGAAGACATAAGATGCTTCAGATACTGTGCTAAAAACTCAATATTGATTGTCTTATGCTGAAGCAGGTGCTAGAATCATTCCCATTTTGCAGCTGAGAAAACTGAATTTCAGATAAAATAAGTAACTTGTGCAGGCTTGCCCAAGTTTGCACTGCTATTAAGTATGTGAGCAAATATTTGAGTACCAGTTTGCTCTAATCCAGAGTTCACATTTTAAAACACTTCATTTCTACATCGCCTCTTCCAGGAGCTGTTTTGTTGGGATGATCCCACAAGCAAAGAGGTGATTGTATTGTAGTGAGAGGAGAGGAGAGAGAGAAAAGCACAGGTCCTCTGGGAACCCAAATAAGGGTACGTTGCACAACTCTAGGGGCATCATTCACATGGTACTCCAAATGAATGAGTGTGCAATGTGGTGGTCCTGGGATTCCCTAGGGAGATTATACTTAAGATGAGTCCTACCAAGTGAGAGCTATCCAAGCAAACAGAAAATGAGGAAGAAGGGGCTATGGATCTGAGGAACCGCAATCACTCACAATAAGACTATAGAGTGAAAGGAGAATGGATCTTAGGTATCTGCCAAAGTGGACAGTGGTCAGATCATTAATGCACTTGTATGCCATCCTAGGATGTCTGGACATTTTCCTGAAGGTGGTGAAGGAACCATTCAAGTATTTGAGCATGGAAAAGCAGCACGATCAGATCACTAGAAGAATGGATGGGAGGGACTGAGCCAGAGATGACACGGGCCTAGCTTAGGGCAGCAGATGTAAGTATGGAGAGAAAGGCCATTTGGTGAGAGAGCAATGAAGTAAAATCTATAGGAGTTGAAGACTAAATGGATTCAGGGACTCAGTGAGGAAGAGGTTAAGAATAACACTTGGATTTCCAGATTAAGGTAATAGGCAAGGGCCGGCCCTGTGGTTTAGCGGTTAAGTGTGCGTGCTCCACTACTGGCGGCCCTGGTTCGGATCCCAGGCACACACCGACACACCGCTTCTCCGGCCATGCTGAGGCCGCATCCCACATACAGCAACTAGAAGGATGTGCAACTATGACATACAACAATCTACTGGGGCCTTGGGGAAAAAAAAGGAAGAGGATTGGCACTAGATGTTAGCTCAGAGCCGGTCTTCCTCAGCAAAAAGAGGAGGATTAGCATGGATGTTAGCTCAGGGCTGATCTCCCTCACACAAAAAAAAGGAAATGATGATGATTGTGCTTTTCCTCAAGGAAAGGAACTTAGGAAGAGATGCAGATCTGAAGGTTTCATTTTGTTAAGTTTTGTTTTATTTGAGCTGGAGTGGTTAGTTTTTAACTTGTTGGCTCTGGGCTAAACTGATACCCCTGTGTCTCGCTTTCTTCATCAGCAAAGCACATGGTGTGCATTGGATTACAATTTTGAAATTAGGCTCTTATGCATCTCCCTACTACCTTTTCCGATGAATTCTCGTCTGAGCTAAATTGCAACGTTAATTTAATTCATGCAAACGTGAGTTCCATCATTGCTTGCTCAGCAAAGAGTCTGCTCAGGGCCACATTACTATGCTCCTCACATGCCTTCCCCTCTTTCCGCTCCATTCCTTCGTCCTGTTCTGGTTCCTCTGCAAGTTAACTGGGCCCCTTGTTCAAGAGGTTACCCCCCCCCATCTCAAATACACCTCCCCTAGCCGTTCCCCCGCTCCCCACGGCCCACCTCTCACTGATTGTGTTTACCGCTCTGCTTTGCCAGCTTTAAGCTATTGTGTTTTCCATTCCTGACATCTGGGTCTTGTTCCTGCTTCCCAGCAGTGAGAGCTCTGCATTATTTATACCATTGCCACAGGAAAATGAAGGCGAGGCTGGAGCTGCAAGGAGGCAAATTCTGGGGAATGTGATGGAAACCCAGAACTGCAGTGCTTCCAATTAAACCAACCAAGGCTCGCTAAAGCCATGGAGATTCCAGTTCGTGCACAATATTTTGCAGGCAGCATTCAGCCCAAACTCCTGAGTGGAGTAAACATCTCTGTGAGGAAAATGATATTGGTGACATGTTCAATTATCCTCCAAGAGCCCTGTTGCAAGACCACATCTCCCAAACCTTTTATTGACAGCCATGCTCTCTCCTTAAAGTGTTTCATCTGAGTTATCTGCAACATCCAGTCACGGCTGAGGTTAACCACAGGGGGCGTGTGCAGAATTTATTCCTATAACTACCTGAAAAGGGATTTTCTGCTCCATTCCCTTTCCTAAAGTGAGAAACTTTCACTTAAATTGGGCCATTATGGGCCAAAGTTCCAACATGGCCTTAGAAAAGCAGCTCCTTCCAGTGGCTAATTTGGGGTGAAAATTTCCACATTAAACTCAGCAGAATGCATTAATAACTAACCAGTTATGAGACTGCCCACAGTGGGACCCTTTATTATATGTTATATAATGCTGGAGGAGGTTTTCTGCCATCCCAGTGTTATATATTACAATGGCCTTCTTTCCAAAATATCACAATTACACTGAAAGAGTCCATGTAAATTAATGCAAACACATACAGTCTAATATATGGCTTTGTTTTGTATATAGTACCTTTCTGATAAGTAATAATAATTTTAATGCCTGCTATTTATTTGAATGCCTGATATGTGCCAGTCATAGTGCTAAGATTTTGTACTCATCCTTAATCAGCGAAAAAGTCCTGAAAGGAGGATATCATCCAAATTTTCAGAAGAGGTTCGACTTCTAAGGTTAACGGAGGCTTATAGCAAATCTAGTCCATCTGGCCCTCCACGCATTTCTTGCCTTCTCCCCATTTCCACCAGCTCTAGGCAGCTTCATGGGGCTGAAGGGAAATAGTGATCCAGGCAACTACCCTCCTATTTTCCCCTCCACCTCACCTCCTCACCTCACTCCATCCCATAAAAAGTGAAAAATAGGAAACTTGCTCAGACTTCTTTGAAAAATCTGGCCCTTCCTGTGGCATACGGAGGACCCTAGATTTCCAGCTCTGTGATACATAGAAGGTACATTGGAGATACTACCAAAGGAGAAAGAGGAAAAATTCCCTTCACTTTTCAACATAAGTTTATCTAAGAAACATTAGCAATTCACTTAAATCTGGAGTATTTGTGTCTATAAAAATACACACAAAACACATTTTCTAGTAGGTTAGAGAACAACTGTTTAATCTTTATTCTGTTAGCATGGGAACCAATTTAAATAAAAGAATATGGAATCAAATTTAAATTTTTTTACCCAGAACCTCCACGGGCATTCTGTACCACTCCCCCAATTATGGCAGCAGGATTTATTTTTTCTTTTTCCCTGTTATATCCTCAAATACAAAAAGAGAAGAATGCTAGATTTAGTGCCTTAGCATGAGTCAACGAAAATAAGCAAAAATAACACTTGTTCTTCTGCCACTTCTGGGGAATAAAGTGGAGATAAAATAAATAGTATGTATAGATGAACTTGAGTCCCCTGTAGACAAGGTTTTAGGATGGGAAATGCCATCCCTTCTTGCCCTCTCCTTTTGTGCCTCTCTTAAAAGAAGCTGATTAACTAAAAACATATGCCAGTGGGACAGAATAAGACCAGGAAAATCATTTAAGTAGCTAAAAATTCTGTTCCATTGGGCTCTAGAGAAAAATAAAACCAAAATATGCCCGCCCTGTCCCTTGGCAGAAAGCGGCTTAGTTTGTGCAAGTTGTAAAAGGAAATCAATGAGCTCTTCAAAGAGCACTGAAATCCCTTTCCCAACACACACTCCCATAGTGAGAGCCAAGAGGATGGGAATCGATGCCTCTCCTAATTCTGAAACCCAGAGTGTTTGCAGTGGCACAGGGACCATGCCCATTGCAACACAGCAACTCAGAAGAGGCTGTTGGCTTGGCTTCCCGGGTGCTTGCTGGAGCCTGAGAGCTTTCCTCCATGCCCCTAAGCTGTGCCTGACTGTCCCCTAGGTGCCTCCTAACCTTGTGGGGAGCTCGACAAAGAGGAACCAATTCAAGGCCTCCCACTTAGCTGACTGTTGGGCCTGTCTGCTTCTTTGGGCTTCTCTGCTTGCGTGCCTTTTCTCTGACCGGATCTTTCTGACTTCTAAATAGATCTTCTTCTACAGCCTTTCTATTCTGTTCTAGCAATGATGTCTTCCTTGGCTTGAACTGCATGCCTTTAAGTTGTAGGTCTTATTTTGGGCAGCCCCTTTATCTCCTAGTTGCATTTCAACACTCTGTAACTTTGCTTTGATTAATTTATCCTTAACTTTCTGTTATTAGCTAAGTGTGTACCCAGAGCGAAATGCACAGATCTTGAATGTACAAGTCAATGAGTTTTCGTGTAATTCACTCTTCAATCAAAATATAGAAAATTTCCACTAACCTAGAAAGTTCCCTTCTGGCCCCTATTAGTTAATACCCTTCTAGAGGCAACCACTCTTCTGATTTCTATCTTTATAGATTTACTGATTTTGAACTTTACATAAATAGAAACATAGTATACATACTCTTTAGTGTCTAGCGTACTTCAGTCAACACGTTTCTGAAGTTCATCCACGTTGTTTAGTATATCAGTAGTTCATTTTTGTCATTGTTTTATTTTTTATTGCCAATAGCTTTCCAATGTAGGAATATATCAATATTTACTATGTTTCTGGGTTTTTGGATCCAACATCTGGAGCAGATGTCCTGACCCTCTAACAAACAAGACAGACAAAAAATCGGAATTCAAGAAAATAAGAAGGCCAGCCCTGTGGCCTAGTGGTTAAGTTCAGTGTGCTCCACTTCAGCGGCCCGGGTTCGGTTCCCAGGCACAGACCTACCACCACTCATCGGCAGCCATGCCATGTTGGCGACCCACAAAATAGAGGAAGATTGGCATAGACATTAGCTCAGGGTAAATCTTCCTCAGCAAAAAAAGAAAACAGGAAAAGGACCATAAGGTCAGTGTGATATCAGATGAGTCTCTGCCACCAGATAATGAAAAGCTTCCTTTCCTTTGCCCTGTGTGGTGACCCCAAGCATAGAAAATCTGCCAGAACTCCAATTTCACAAAGCAGAAGATCTAAGAGATCATAGTCAGGCCTGTAGACTCTCTGCAGGAAGAATATTCCTCAGCCTTACTATAATAAAAACCAAGGAAAACTGTTACTCGTCTTTCAAGCCCAGCTCAAATGGCACCTCCAGTCTCTAGCTTTTCCATAATTCCGAGGGAAAACGACTCATCCCCGTATTTGTGTTCCTACAACAACACACACGAGACTTTGTTACAGTTTTTACCATTTTATACTACATTGGTTTCTTTGCAGACTTGACTCCACTTTCTACCAAAGTAAACTATGGACTCTTCAAAGGAAAGGACTTTTTTTTTTTTTTCAATTGGCTTTGTCCCCCTGGCACCTAGCACAGTGATTGATTATATATGCATCATGTAAATGAATGGATGACTGCCCAGATCCGTGAAAGGACAGATGGATGGGTGGATGGATGGAGAGATAGGTGGGCGCATGGGTGGATGGATGGATAGATGGTTGGGTGGATGGATGGAATGATGGATGAAACAATATGTGAATATTGCCATCTTGCTTATAAACTGAATAACTTGTCTGGTCTTTAGCAATCCCCAGCAGTATCAGGTTACTGCTTTCTCTCACTGTCTCACATTTTCATTGGTCCCAGGAGTTCATATTATTCTACCCACCATTAGACAGATGGCTGAGTACCATCAAGAATAGGTAGAACCTCCTAGCCACCAGAAAGTGGCTTCCCGATGGTTCAGGAAATATTTTCATAAGAGTCAGAGGCTGGGTAGAGTCACAGTTAATCTGCAACCATGTAGCCAAAGAGTCAATCTTGACAGTGGAAATCTCCCCATTACAGGACAAGCCTGAGTACTGAATGAGTGACAGAGCTTCTGCTAGCCCCAGGAGGCTGGTTAAATATAGCCTTATAGGTAACTAAAAGGTGATGTTGAACCCATTAGAGAGCTTTGTAACACTGTGAATAGCATTTAGCACTCAGCGGTTTCTCGCCCACCTCTCAGATGGTCCCAGCAGGAAATAAGTCTGTGGCTGTCATGTTTACAGCTAATTAATGTTTATTTATATTTTTAAACAAGCCTTTCACCTGTCATGGTTTAAAATAATTGTTCTGCTCTTCAATTAGAGTTGTCAGAGCAGAGAGGAATCCTGTTTATTAAGGGTTGAATATGTGTGTGTTTAAATGTGTATCAGGTAGGGACCTCTTTCCCTGTAAGTCTCTCTCTCCTTCCAGAGGCTAAGGCTTTCTACTCAGAAAACACACTTTTTCCAGGCCTTGACCATGAGATTCGTGCTCTGCTATGCGGGCTGTGAACTTGCTTCTAGAGGATAGACAGAATAGATTACCGCCTCTCCTTGAATGGGAAGGTAAGGCTTAGCAGAAAATATTGAGCATTTTGACCAGAGTAGAACAAGGATTCTTAGGGCGAAGGGGTATGTTTTGCTCTTTTTGCACTAAAGGGTTGACTCAGCAAGTCTGATGTGTTCAAACTCTGCACATTGCAAAGAAAGGTCTGGCCCTTGACTGGCTCGTGGTAGATCACCATGATATCCCTGGAATATGCCTCTGGATAAGAGTGTCTTTCTTTACCTGAGGGCTTGGGCCATGCCAGGTGGTTAATGGTGACAATGTAATTTATGGTGTGGTCTTGGGCCACAAAGTGTCAGTTTGACCTCTGAAGGGGCTGGAGATTGAGTTACTAAGATCAGCCATGTGGGGCACTTCATGGTTACAAACTGAACCCCAACAAAATTCCTAGACACCAAGGTTCAGGTGAGCTTCCCTGGTTGGCAATACTCTACATGTTATCACATTATCATTGCTGGAGAATTAAGCATTGTCCAAACAACTCCACTGGGAGTGGACACCTGAAAACTTACACCTATCTCTCCTGGACTCTGCCCTACATGCCTTTTACCTTTGCTGATTACAATCTGTATTCTTTTACTGTAATACCCCATAATTATGAGGATAACAGCTATTCTGAGTTTGGTGAGTCCTTCCAGAGAATCACTAAACCTGAGTATAGTCTTGAGGACCCCCAAAACACTCTCAAAGAGTAAGTGATGAAGAGAAATGGAGTCACAGGGTACAAAGATCAGAACTGAATCTCAACAATGCCATACACTTCCCAGTGACCTCAGGGAAATCACTGACCTAATCTTTTTGAGATTTAAATAAGATTCTATATTAGATATCCGTTGTTTCAATAGATATTCACTGAATGTGCCACTGTTTTGATCACACAGCATATGTCAAAAAGTGGTTAATGGTAGAGGTGATTGAGTTGGCCCATCTGTGAGCTTCTCCAGGCTATTTTAAGTTCCTTTGCTTAGGTAAGCACTCTAAATTTGGACATATGCAGACAGGTATGTTTACAATTTGTAGTCAGTAAATGATTGTTTTCATACAGTTGCTTGGCTACCATTGCCTCCTTTCTTATCTCGAGCCTAAGCCTCTGGTTTCAAATAGTCTGTTCTTTATCAATTGCACAGTTGCTGTAGGCTTGGTAGAAAAGCCTAGATATGAAATATGCATAGAACAGTGCCAGAATCATCTTGGAATTTAATAACTACTAGTTGAACATGAATATGAACACCTAGAGGAATTTTTCCAAACACTATTTACTAGGTATATACTTTTTCTTTCTTGACCAATAACTGAAAAAACAGAAAAATAAAGATCCAGGAAATGGGAAGAAATGCAATTCCTTGCCCAGTTTTCACCAATAAGTATTGAACCAATGGGTTAACCCTGTTGTGGGTTAAATTGTAGCTCCCAAAGAAATATATTGAAGCTTGAATTCCCAGTATCTGTAAATGGGACCTTATTTGGAAATAGGATTTTTGTGGATGTAATCAAATTAAGATGAGACCATGCTGAACTAGAGTGGGCCCTAATCCAATGACTGCTGTCCTTATAAAAAGAGGGAAATTTCTACACAGACACACATAGAGGAAAGATGGCCATGTGAAGACAGAGGCAGAAATTGGAGTTGTGCTGCCAGAAGCCGATGGACACTAAGGATTCCTGGCAACCACCAGATGCTAGGAAGAGGCAATGAAGGGTTCTTTCCTAGAGCTTTCAGAGAGATCCTGGTCTGCTCACACCTTGATTTCAGACTTCTAGCCTCCAAAAATGTGACAGAATAGGTTTCTGTTATTTTAAGCCACCCAGTTTGTGGTACTTTGTTATGGCAGCCCTAGGAAATGAATACATCCCCCATTAGAGCGTGTCACACACAGGTCCTGAGCTTGTATTTGGTTTTCTTGCTTTGATAGCAAGTAATCTGCCTCCTGGAAGGTAGATGGAACCAGCAAAAAGTATAGAGGCAGAAGGAAGTGACTCACCACAGGACTCCGGCCGATGCTGCTCAGGTAGTAGAGGAGTCCTTTGGCATGGTAAATTGTTGGCTGGAGATGAGCACTGGGAGAGAGCCATTGTCTGTTCAAATCCTCTCCTCTCAGTGAGCATCTGTGACTGTGGGAACAAACAAGCAAATAAATACACATTTAGAAGAAAATAACTTGAGAAAATAAAGCTCGACAAGACAAACAATTAAACTAATGAATCTGACTTCTGCTCAATTGGCTTCAATTGCAGATGTCCAGAAAGCTGCAGATCTGTCCTTTAAGCTCCCAAAGTGTCGTGATTATTCACAGCCCCAAAAAGAACTGGAAACCATATTTGACTTGATATTGGGTTATCAGTGTTTTAAGAAAAAGTTTGGGAGATGTAGTTCCCTGCTGTATACATCCATGGAGAACAAATTTGGAAAATTTCTCTAGGCTCTGGGACCTTCAATTCTACAAATAATTAAGTTGAGCTCAATCTATCATGCTGGGTGTGTTGCATATGATATTTCCAGCTGGCCCAATAACTCTGCCAGGTGGATGTTATTGCACCCCAATGAAGAGACTGAAGCTTAGAAATGATTAAATAAATGGCTCGAGATCACATAACTAAGATCTAGGCTTTACATCCAAGTCTGTTTGCCTCTGAAAAAGAATAAAGCTCTTTCTCCTATCACACTGCTTCCTTTCTGTCCATACAGATGAACAGAAAGCTTGACATCTACCCACAGAGCCACAGTATCTTTTTCAAAGACATCATCATGGAATATTAGAGCTAGAAATTAGCTCAAAATCACACATCCCTTCATTTGGGAAATGGAGATGTCCACATTTGAAAATATCGAGTTACTTTACAAACGTGACACAGCTGATTAGTAATAGCACTGCCTTCAATTCAGAGGGAAAGAAGCTGAGATGCTGAGCTGTCAGGTGGGGTTGTCCTAAAAGCCCAAGACCACTAGAGATTACCAAGTGCAGCCCATGCTCAAGGGAGACTCCCAGCAGTCCTGCTAGGATGTTATTTACTCGATAGGGCTAACAAGCAAGGTGCCACAGAGTGGGAGGGGCAGTATGGCATCTCGATGGCCTAGCCCTGCGAACCCCCATCTCCTACTGCCCTTGTCCTTCTGTACTCCAGCTCAATCAAATTGCTTATGTTTCCCTCGAAGCATTTGTGCCTGTGGTGCATTGTCAATACTCCCCCCAGCTCCATCCCTTCCTACCTATTCAACTTTCAGGAGATCAGCCCTGCAGGGAAACTTTCCCTAGTCCCCAGGCCATTACGTTCTGCTCCTGTGTGTTGCGATAGCATCCTGACATCCCCTTAATGAGAGTTCTTATAAAACCATTTGAGATGGGTTCTTTTTTTTTTTTTTTTTTTTTTTAACTTCTCTTGCTTTCCCCGTAAGACTTCGAGCTTCCTGGGGGCAAGAACGGTTTCTTTGTTACCATCAAAACCCCAAGATGGTAACCATTTCAGAGTTGGTATTCAGTAAATAATTTGGAATGAATAAATGCACTAGCATTTAAATGTAGAATCAGATACTTTTTTTGTTTTTAAAAAAAAAACCACTATTTTCAATAAATCTTGGAAGTAGAAGGAAAAAGGTCCAACCTCCTCTTTTCACCACTTTTTCATCTTCATGTTTCTGAAATTATCTTTAAATATTAGTTTCCTGCTGCTTGTCAGCCCTCTCTTACAGATCACTGGAAACTGAAAATCTTTAGATTAATAATTTATCCCGATTTCACCGTTAAAATATTTTGACTTGAGAAATGGTAGGTTTTTTGCATCTTCCTCTCTGACATTTTGTTCTTTTCCTGCTTTTTTTTCCCCCTTCCTCTTTTTAGTAGGAATGACATCTAGAAATAGGGTTTATCTGTTCTGTCTGGCAACCAAGGATGAAGATAAAATATGAAGCAGATCTTTAATGCCGATAGCAACGGAAAGAAGCAGGCATCCCAGACTTGTTCCTGAGCACATTTGCTGTGTTTACATGAATTATTTTCTCAAATCAAGGTTCTTGCAGGAACAACATCCCAGAACCTCAGGATTCTCTTTAAGTGCTCTGTGATTCTCCTTGCCTTCACCTGGATTCTCATCAATACTCGGGATTTGTTTTTTCCTTGTAACATCGAAATTGATGAAATCAGTCGAGGACCCTTAAGAGCATTTCTGTTGGTGTAAATGAAGATGCAGGCATTCTGTGTGTCCAACAGCCAGCAACCCTGTGTCAACTTTCTCCACCTCTTCTTTCCATATGCTCTGTGGAGACTACGTTCAGGGACCATGTCTACATGGAAAAGGCTCATAGGTTACCACATAGCAGAAATACCATTCATTCTAGATTATAATTCCTAAAAATACAAAAAATAAAGTTTTGTGCTGCAATCAGAATAAGCCTCTGTCACCAGGTATGGGATTTTGGAGCCTCTTTGAGTCAATATTCTCACATGCAAAATATATTGGTATACCTAACCTACCTCCCAGGATTATTTTGAGGATCAAATGAAATGATATATATTATAGATATCTCCATGGAGAAATATCTCTATTACTTATCTCCACCTGTATCTATATCCATGTCACATCCACATCTATATACATATCCATGACATGTCCCCACCTATACCTATACCCACATGCACATCCCCATCTATATCTGTATCTACATCATCCATATCTATAGTGCTCAGGGATGCATAGAACCACTTGGACTATGTTCCTTGGTTCCTTACCCGATCCTAATTTCTTTTCCTTATGAAGAATAATCAGGGAGCTATATACAGGTTGATTGGAAAAGAGAAGAATCTTGGCTAGGAACCTTGGACAAGAGGCTGTGGTCAGTTATAAGTGCCAGTTGACTTGAGCATGCTAAAAGGTGAAAGACAATGGGACTGAAGAGAAAAAAATCATCTAAGAAGATGCAAAGGAATTACAAATATAAATTGCTGATTGGACTTTAAGCTGTTAAAGAATACAAAGGCAAGGATGGCATCTAAGATGATCAAAGTACATGGATTTGGAGAGAAATTGAGCCAATGTGAGATAGGGAAGGTGTTAGTTTGGGGTTAAATTTTGTTTGTTTTGCAGGGATGGAGACAATGATGAGTTCCTTGAGTACACATAGGTTGTATGGATTTGGGAGACCCATATGTTCGTTTTTGCATCCAGGGCTCTATGAGTGGCTGTGATTTTGAGAGTATCTCTGTGTGTGCCTATGGCTTCAGCCATTCTATATCTATGCAATTGCAGATTATTACAATGTGTACTACACCTAACTTGAGTGCTTTTCCTTTTAAAGCAAATCCATGTGCTTCCAATCTCCAAATCCATTTGGCATTTGTGTTAAAAATATCAGAGATTCATGTAGTCAGAGGAACTGGTGCTGCTCTTCACAGGGATTTGTTTTAAGCATTTGAAGATGAAATGCACACCATCTTATTATCTACTGTAGCATTTCTGAAATGACAGCTGCTCCCTCTATGTGGAGAGAATTAGCAGATGGACAGCTATGACTGGCTGGCAATAAATTCAGTGCCTCTAATTTCTGAAAAGGGGTCATCCCTCAAACAGAGTTTGAAGTCCTGCTTTGCTTATAAGGAGAATAAAATGGTGAGCATTGTGCTATTTTTTTCCCCACTGAAAATTGCAAACTTACAGATAAAAAAAAAAAAAAAAAACAAAAAAACTGCCTTTTGATTTTCACAGGTGAAGTCATTTGATCCAATTAGTCCTCCTGATTTTTTTTAAAAAAAGCTTTATTTTAACTACAGTCTAAGATAAAGCTTCTATGCACAAAGTGTGCTAGATCTAGGTGACCAACCATCCCATTTGTCCAGGAATGTTGCAGTTTTAGCCTTGAAATTCCTACATCCCAAGAAGCCCCTCAGTCTCCCATAAACCAGGACAGCTGGTCCCCCTAATGCTAGATCCTAGATTCCAAGAGGTGTTTCAAAAGGAGGATCCCAGTGGGGCTGGCCTGATAGCGTAGTGGTTAAGTTCATGTGCTCCGGTTTGGCAGCCCAGGATTCATGGGTTCACAGGTTCAGAGTCAGATCCCAGGCGTGGACCTACACACTACTCATCAAGCCATTCTGTGGCAGCCTCCCACATAGAAAATAGAGGAAGATTGGCACAGATGTCAGTCCAGGGCCAATCTTCCTCAACAAAAAAATAAATAAATAAAAATAAGGAGGAGCCCTGACCAGAATTGGGCCTGATTGTTTTACATCGACTTTGAATGTGTTAGGTGGGGCGTGCACCCTCCCCTCTGCCTCTGGCACCCTCACTCCCGATTTTTACCTCTGATTTCTTCACGTACACATTCTCTGCCTGCTCCTTTCAGGCTTTCACATCCTGTGTCTAGGAGCTCTAACCATTAAACTTGCAGTTTTTGGTAAGACACATTCCTTCCCTTAAAAAAAAAAAAAAGTTCCTGATCTCCTCAAAATATGGTAATTTTATGACCAAACGAAAGCATCTTGGCTGAAATTATCCAGCAGTGAATAAGCAGGGCCAGTCCTAACAGGTCACTGAACAGAAGCCACCAACTGCATGGGATCCCAAGTAAAGGAGAGCCTTAAATGCCAGACAGACTAAAGGGAAGTGACATCACTAGAAATCACTCTTTTAACATTAATTGTGGATTTTATGTATCTACTGAGAACAGGGATTACCCTGACCAGAGACTAAGAAACAAGTAATATAACCAAGGGCTTTGACAAGCAGACCCTGAGCTACCAGGACCCCTGAAGCAAAGGAAGGACCGCAGTCAGAGAAAGAAAGAGGAAAAGTGACTCACTTCCTAACAGAAAATCTATAAAGCTAAAATCAGACAATAATATGATTCAAAAATCCCCCAACCGTGACTGAGAAATGGAGAGATGAGGCCCATCAGATTGAATGAATGACGCCAGGCTTGATAATATTAGTGCCCCTGGCACAGCCAGCTCTGAAGTCTAAAGAGAGGCAGCATGTTTGAGATTTAGCAAGCGGCTTCACCATTCACTGCACGTCCTACTAACAGGAGGCAGCCTGGGTGCACGAGGAGAATATTGATAAAGGTAATGAGAAGCACAGAAGCTTTAGAAACACGACAGAACAGCATGGGGTACTATCAGCCAGACACTGCACCCAGAGCTTTTCAGATAAATGTTCCTTAGATGGAGAGAGAGGAAAGAGAGAAGACCAAAAGGCAGCTTCATCTTAAGGCCACAGTTGTTGTAAAGCTCAAACCACCAGGGTTGCCAAGGACATACCATTATCTTCAGGATATTTTTTGTCATGCAAAATCCTCAGACAGTCAATAATCTAGAGAGCAGTGGAATAGAAGAGACCAAACCCAAATGTCTCTCAACACCCCCAAGAACCCAGCAATGTGTTGCCAGAGGCCTGATAACTCGAGAGCCCAGGTATAGGAAAGCCCAAGTCTTTACAAGATGGAGCAGAGAACTGACCTAAGTTCAAATGTCAGCTTTGTTAAATAAAGTACCCAGAGTTGACACGTGAACCTAGATCAATCCAAATCTAAACTAGGTGTTCTTTATTCCCTTGTTCCTCAAAGCATGGTCACCGAAGGGCAGCATCAGCATCCTGTGGGAGCTTGTTAGATATGCAGAAGCTTGGGTCCCACCCCAGAATCTGCATCTTAACAAGATCCTCAGGGAATCTGCATGCACATTTATTGTGAGAAGCAGTGCTTTATACTATACCTTAAGGAAAGAAATAAAATTAACCCTTACAAAGGAATCATGTACTTTATAAAGGGCTTTATTGCCACCACAATTCCAGGAACCTAGAACACAGGCTATTTAGAATCTCTAGCATCTCACACCCAGAGCAGCGCCAGCTCCAAAAGTTTAGAGAGACACCCCCCACCCCCCGTTACCTGTCCACCCATTTTTCCCAATATTGTGTTAGTCTCTTGCATGTTTTAATTTGAAAACCAACATAGAGTTAAGATGAAAACATGTTTTCTCTAAGTTATCTTGACAAGTCTGACTTCATAATATGCAAACATCCAATGGAACAACTCAAAAGATAATAAGGTAAGGACAAGCTGCAATCAGACCAGACAGGATTGAGGGGTAGGTCGGCCTGGCAAACACAGTGTGAGCCCTACAATATCACTTGTGGAAATCAAGAATATGGAACCAGTTAATTCACATTTCTACGCAGGACTTGATCCCATATACAACTGACTCAATAAAAACAGATATGGCTCCCATTGAAACAGTTAATATTTTAAGGTAGAACTTTCTAAAGCTATATCTTGAGACCAACAACTATCTGTGACGAATTTGCCAAACACACACTAGTCATCAGTGAAACCTTAGGCTGTGCCACCAATTCTGAGATCAGCCAGTCAATAATCACTTCAAGTCGCCTATTGCAACCGGCTGACATTTTGGATATATAATATTATTTACCAGATATGAGTAAGAATAATTTGTTTAATTTCTGAAATTTTAAATCTATTTATAATCTTTGCAAAAAGTTGTTAGAATGGGAAATTATAAAAGAAAATTTTTAAAAATCAAGGACTAACGATTATCTCCATAAAGTTAAAAAAAGAAAAAAAAATCCATTGAAAAAATTCAACATTCTTTCCTGACAAAGATAATCAAGAAAATAAGACTTAATGGATACTTTCTGTTTGTGTGAGGATGTGTGTGTGGTTGTGTGTGTTTAGAAAGTATCCATCAATTCTAATTTCATATTTTATATATATATATATATCACTAAAGCCAAAAATCATTAAAATCTTAAAGGATGAATCTTAGTTAACAGAAAAACACTAGAGGAATTTCCACTAAGATCAGAAACAAGGTAATGAAGACCACTATCTCCATGACTATTCAACATATAACTAGAAGTACTATCTAATGAACTTAGACAAGAAACATCAATCAGAAGCATACTAATTGGTAAAGATGTGAAATCATATCTATTTGTAAATGATATGACAGTATACCTAGAAAACCAATGATTAACTCAAACAATAAATAATGCAGTAAGGTAACAGGATATAATGTTAACATACAAAAGTAAATGCTCATATAAGTGAGCAGTTGAATAATCTGATGCATCTACAAAATAGAGCATTGTACACCTGTTAAAAAAAAAATAGAGGGCCGGCCGGGTGGCGTAGCAGTTAAGTGTGTGCGCTCCGCTTCAGCAGCCTGGGGTTCATAGGTTCGGATCCCAGGCATGCACTGACTTGTCAAACCATGCTGTGGCAGTGTCCCATATAAAGTAGAGGAAGATGGGCACAGATGTTAGCCCAGGGCCAATCTTCCTCAGCAAAAAGAGGAGGATTAGCATCAGATGTTATCTCAGGGCTAATATTCCTCACAAAAAAAGAGAGAGAGAGAGAGAGAAAGGTCTCTGTGAATTGATATGGAATGGTGATTTTCAGGATATATAGATAAGTGATAAAAAATTGTATAAAATATAAAATGCATATGTAAGAATAAAGGGAATATAAGAAAATATACATGCATCTATTCATTTGTGCAAAAAATGACACGAAAGATAAATCAGAAACTAATTTAGATTGATTACTTACAGAAGGTAGGTGGACACAGGGTATAAAAAATGGATGAATGGGAATGGGGTAGGAGGGATGAAGGACAAGCGATACTTCTCTGACCATACCTTTTTGTATTGTTCCAACTTTTAGAACCATGTTAATGTTTTACATACTCATATAAATATATAAATATAATCAACCATGAGAGAACCATGAATAGAACCCAAAATGGATTACAAACAGTTACAAATGAAATTAAAGTCTATGGCAAATAAATAACACTGATGGAAATAAGAAAAAAATAACTGACCTAAGTAACTTTAGAAAACAAAATTGTGGCTATATACTGTAAGGCTAAAGACAAAAACAACAGCACACAAATTTGTTTTTCACAGCAGTATGCATTCTGAGCTAGCAATCTAAAAATATTTTGTGTATATTCTAGGATTGAGTAAATAAGTAAATCTATTATGAATAATAACAACCAGGTTTCTCATTGTCACAGAAAGGAGTTACAAGGGCCGGCCCCGTGGCTTAGTGGTTAAGCGCACACGCTCTGCTGCTGGCGGCCTGGGTTCGGATCCCAGGCGCATACCGATGCACTGCTTCTCCAGCCATGCTGAGGCCGCATCCCACATACAGGAACTAGAAGGATGTGCAGCTATGACATACAACTATCTACTGGGGCTTTGGGGGAAAATAAATAAATAAATAAAATTTTTTTAAAAAAAAGAAAGGAGTTAAAAATAAATAAACTCTGTAACGTTGTATTGGAATCAGAGGTATCAGCATGAACTCACGATTTTGTATAAAGAGATAGGTAAAGAAATAGATACAAATGTGTCTGTGTTCGTATAACTATTTCCCAGTTCTATCTTTTGGAAGGACCTAGAAATAATAACACCCTAGTAGCAATGAACATATAACATGTCCAGATCTCAGTTTCTAAGTACCATTATTTAATCAAAGGAACCAGGACTTCTTGAAGAAATGCCTGGTTTCAGAGGGGGGCTGGGAAAGAAGAATATCAGTCTAGAACATATTATGGTACCAGAAAATAAAGAAGTACTCAAAAATAATGGGGACATGTTGAAATGACAGAAGAATCACCTGCAAGGCAATCACAATGACCAAATATGATAAGATTTGAACAATAAAATCAATAATAATAGTAATATATTATTGCCCTTAGAATAAAGTAAATTTTCATAAGTCTGTACTGATATAAATAAATAAATAAATAGCAGAGAAGAAATACTTCATTTCAGTAGAATTCCACTTAGTAAATATAGAAGGAGTGAAGGAAAATAAAAAAGCTATCATTTGGCAAACATCACTGTAGTAATAGTGGCAAGCAAGAATCATCAATGGATGCTAAAATTAGTGGGTGACAGTATGATGAGTAACAGAACATTTACGTAGACTCAGAGCATCTCCCCACAAGATACTTGTTAATTCCCAAAGGGAAAAATAGTAACTTTTTGGTTAAGAAACCTGGCAGATACCATCTTACCCACACGATCAAAGTTTATGTCACCTTCAGTGACACATAGCAATATCACACACCCACTGATGCTCTGATACGAGGAACTGAGAAGAGCACAACATCACCTACGTGGTGCTCTTGCCAAAGACACAAAATCTGAATTTAATCATGAAGAAACATCACGCAAGCCCAAGTTAAGTCACATTCTCCAAATAACAGACCAGTACTCATCAAACATGTCAAGATCAAGGAAAACAAAAGGAGACTGAGGAACTATTCTAGATTGAAGGAGATTGAGATGACATAACTACTAAATGCAATGTTGTGATCCTGGGAAAAGGACATTGTTGGCACAATTGGTAAAATCTGAATAATGTCTGTGGAATAATAATTAATACTAGCGTATTGATGTTCATTTCCTGATTTTGGTCATTATACTATAGATATACGAGATGTTAGCATTTGAGGAAGGTGAGTAAAAGATATACAGGATTTTTTTGTATAATTATTATGACTTTTCTGACAAATTATTTCAAAAAAAAAGGGGCTGGCCCAGTGGCTCAAGCAGTTAGGTGCTCACGCTCCGCTGAGGTGGCCTGGGGTTTGCCGGTTTGGATCCCGGGCGCTCACCGACGCACCACTTGTCAAGCCATGCTGTGGCGGCGTCCCATATAAAGTGGAGGAAGATGGGCACGGATGTTAGCCCAGCGCCAGTCTTCCTCAGCACAAAGATGAGGATTGGCAGATGTTAGCTCAGGGCTGATCTTCCTCACAAAAAAAGAAAAAAGAAAAACACAAACAATTTTTAAAAGTTAGAATTTTAAAAAGGAATAAATTCTATAATTCATGAAAGAATATATGTAAGAATTAGAAAAACTCAGAAGTGAGGTAACAACTCAATAAATGGTTGGAAAAAGAAAATATCATTTTATAAATGAAACTTAGCCTAGAAAGAACATAACAGTGAATAAATACAACAAATAATAAATCAAGAGAAAAATATGAAGAGAAAAACATTTTTTAATCCTAAGCAAACAAAGAAAGAGATAAAAAGGATTCAAGAGAAAGTGACAAATATCGAAGATAGGCAAACAATGTCCAACATACAAATAACAGGAGCACCTGAGAAAGAAAAAGCCAAGAATCAGAACAAATACTAAAACCTATATTAAAAAAACTCTTGGCACCAGCCCGGTGGCATAGCAGTTAAGTTCATGTGTTACGCTTCGGTGGCCTGGGGTTCTCAGGTTCGGATCCTGGGCACAGACCTATGCACCGCTTGTCAAGCCATGCTGTGGCAGCATCCCACATACAAAGTAGAGGAAGACGGGCACAGCTATTAGCTCAGGGCTAATCTACCTCAGCAAAAAGAGGATTGGCAATGGATGTTAGTTCAGAGCCAATCTTCCTCACACACACACAAAAAACAACCCTCTCATGAAATAATCAAAAAATTCAAAGCTACATATTGAAATAGTTATGTATCTGGTCCAGAACACATAAGCTAGAATATTGGTCCAGAAGAACCAACACCAAGACTTTATCTAGTAATGTTACTGGATTTTAAAGAAAAAGAAACTCATTAGGAATCTAGGTAACAAATGCGTGTGACTTTAAGAGGATAAATTAGATTATCCCTTTTTTATAGCAATGCTTCAGAAGAAAACTAAATAGTGATGTTCAAAGAATTAAATACGATATTAAAAGAAAGAAAACACAAGACAAAGACTTTGTACCCAGCAAAACTGATCTTCAGACACAAAGAGGAACAAACATATTGTTATCAATATTGAAGAACTCTGGGAATGTTATTCCTGTGAGCCTGTCCTTAGACATATATTAGACAACAAATTCAGATAAGCAAAATGACCAGAGAGACATAGACATTTTCAATTTTTATAAAAGTAGTCTAAGGATACTTCTGCCACAGAATTTATTTTATATTATTATAAAATATTATTATTATTATATTATTATTATAGTTTCCTCCACCAAAGAATTCAGTCCTTTAAGACAACATTGTGTCTTGTCCATCTCTGAATCTCCAGAGCCTGGAAGAACACTTGGACCATGGAAATTATTTAATAAATGTATATTAACATGAGTAAAATGGCATTTAATTATAGAGTTTGAAACGTCCTAAATGAAGTGTGCTCAATAAATGTTTGTTAACATTTTGTTAACAAACAAAATAGCAAAATAGATTTTAAGACCCTCAAATGCTTTCTGACACCACAAAAACAAAAAGACACTATTCTCAATGTTTATGTTTATCTTAGTTGTCATGTCTGTGATGTAAAATAAGATAGATAATTATTAGATTTTATTTAACATTGAAGGATTCTATCACCATGTGAAAAACAAATGAGATCCACCTCATCTTTTTGTTTGAGTTCAGGTGATTATAAAAAGCAGTTCCTCCTGGCCACCATTATTACCATCATCACCAACCACCACCATCATCAGCATCACCAACCACCACCATCATCATCATCATCACTGTTATCACCATCATCACCAACCACCAGCATCATCATCATCATTGCCATTATCACCATCGTCACCAACCACCACCATCATCATCACCATTATCACCATCATAGCTAACACTAATTGAGTCCTTATTTTGTACTAGTCTTTTGTTATCTGTTTATATGCATTATCTCCATTAATCTCCACAGTAACCCTATAGGCATTTGTTATTATAATTTCCATTTTGTAGATGAGGAAACAGAGTAAGATTAGAGAGATTAAGTAACCTGCCTAATGTCACTCAGCTAGATTAGCTTCTGAATCCAGAGTAAACCACATTAACACAGAAGAGTGTTACTTATAAAGTGCCCAAAAGTCTTAACTGCCATATCAGCATAAATCCAATGTCCTCAATGGATGAACAGTGGGGAAGAAACCTACATAAAGGGAGGATCTCTGCCTCCCACACCTACACGAACCAGTGTTTCTCAGCTTCTATCGGATTTGCACATTTAACTTTGGAGTCAAACTTTGAAGAAAAGATTTTACTGCTCCATATTTTGATAATTGATGGCTTGTGAGTCCAATGTCATGATTTGATCACTAGCTATAGAAGTCTTTTGACATCATAGTCTCCAGTTTTCTCATACATAAAATTAATACTCCCCTTCATATTTAACAAGTTGGTGTAAGGGATAAAATTATATTCATCTACCAATAAAATTATATATAAATTAAAATTACATATATCTACCAATTCACCAAATACTTATTGTTACAACATCTACCATGTGTCAGATGCTATTCTTATCCTGAGGATTACAGCAGTGAACAAGCCCTACCAAGAATTTACATTCTGGGGATTCTCATCAAGTGGCAGCTCAAGGCAGACATTATGTCCTCCTTGTTCTATTAATTTCTCAGCACCAACCACCCCAGTACAGTGACCAGCATGTGCTAGGCAACTAATTCATCATTATCTAGGAATAAATGAAACCAATTCCCCATTCTACTGCTGTCAGAATATTTCTCCTCTGGGCAGCCAATATCTAAATTAAAACTATGACTTTTCTTATTTACTGTCAATTCTTCAGATTTAATTATGGGATATTGATTTTTCCTGATCATCTCTGTCTTGGCAGGGGTCTCTGTACTGCTGCAGTCTGCTTTGGGCTAAAAGTCACAGTACTTTCCTTGTTAGAGAGAAACCTTTGGTGAAAAAAATCCATGTAATGAAGAAAAACAAAAATTGTTTTTTATAAAGTTGCAATGGGAGTTCCATTTTCTTATTCCTAAAGCAAGAGTGGATAAAGAAGTTTACAGCTGAGATCTCCCAAAGAAGCTCAGTAGCTTAGTGGACCATAAGACTAAATAACACCCCATGTTTCTCCTCCTGAATGGAAAGAATTCATAGCTCTTGACTTGTCCCCTTTTTCCATGCCTCAGAGGCTTCTTTCACATTAAGGTAATTTTTCCTTATGGACTGGAAAGCAGACTGGACACTTACATCTCCCTGATGAGTTCATCAAGCCAAAAGGTGTCTCTAGAGAGTGACAATTCCTCCCCTCCCTGCTAAGCTAACTAGTAGAGGGGGCAAGGAAGGGGATTCTCTGCTTTCTCCAGAGGATGTCAATGTGTTTAACGCTGGTGTATAAGAGAATCCAGATGAGTCTCTTAGGGCAAGGAACACAGATGTAGAAAAATAATTTCTGCTGATTGGGGGTTTCAGTAGCTAGGAAACATTCACCTCATCCCGTGCAAGCATTACTGACTGCCAATACCACCCCAGGTGAAGGAGTGGAAAGAATCACCTGGGACCTCTAGAACTTCTTTTCCTTGAAGTCTTGGCAGGAGAAAGTGGAAAGACAGGAATGACAGCACTTACAATGCTGAAGAGAAAGTCAGAAAACAAACTGAGTTTTAGTCTTGGCTTTGAAACTTGCTTCCATGTAATCCTGGACAAGTTCCTTAATTTTGCTTGAATCAGAGTTGTCATTTGTTTAAAAAAAAAAAAAAAAGATTAGGACACATGATCTCTATCCAAGGTGACTTTCTCCTTTAAAAATCCACAATTCTAATAAAGACTTCCAAAGGTAAAGAGAAAGAGAGAGAGAGATGCACAGGGGGAGAGGAGGACAGGGAGGTGGGCTATACAGTTTTATTTTTTGAAACACAGATTCGTAAGGAGAAAAATTGTCCAAGATTTACCAGCTCATACCTGAATGGCAGCAATTGCCTCCTCACTGGTTGTCTCATCTCTTGTCTCTCATAGCATTTCTCTCCCAATTTGACATAATTCCAAACTGATATTCAAATTCTTTCAATGGCTTCTCATCACACAACGGAAGATATGTAAACTACTTTGGCTGGCATTCAAGACCTTCAACAAACTTGTCTCAGCTCAGCTCACCAATCCAACTCAATCTCTTATTACCACCCAACACAAACCCAGTGCTACAAGCAAGCAAGATTTCCTTGCTGTTCTCAGAACGGTTTGTGCTCTCTCAACAGTCAAATTCTCTCAACTGCTGATGGAACCATGTCTGAAATTCGATCCTTTTCTTCTCCCTCGCTTTCTTAGTTTACCCATCTTTCAGGAAACTTCTCAAGCCCTGCCCCTTTCATGAGACTTTCTTTGACTACTCCAACCCACAGCAATTTCTCCAACCTTTGAACTCCCTTAGGAAAACCAAATGGAGGTCAGTTTATGTGTATAGTCAACAGAGTCAGACAGTATGCGTTCAAGTCTGATTCTGCAACTTGCTGTGTAAATTTGGCCAAATTACTTAACCTCGATAAGTTTAAGACTCCTCAATATCAGATGAAGAATATTGCTGCCTCTCAATTTCTACCTAAGGGTAATATTAATATTTAACTCACAAGATTTCATCTGTTTGTTTCTTCAAATTAAGTGACATAACATACTGAAAGCACTTAGCAAAAATGCTTAGTACATAATCAGTGACCAATAAATGTTTGCATTTTTTACAGTAATTCTTTATAGCATTCATGTTTGCATCACCATGAAATACTGTCCTGAACTTCCACTTAACTAAACTACATGCTTAGATTATAAATCATCGGAGAATAAATTATATTTTGTATGTTTATTGAATCTGTTTCAATACGTATTATCATGTCCTGCATTTAATGAATCTCAATAACTACTTGTTATATAAAAGCTTAGAGACAAATTAGGCCATCAATATAGGGTTGTTTTCTTTTTTCAGACTTTCAGTAAAGCATGAGAGGAAAATAAAAATAACAAGGGAAAAAAGCTATATTTATCACTTAATCCTCAAAACAGTCTTCATTTCATATCTGAAGAAACTGTAATTCAGCAGGCTCAAATAACTATCCATAGTTACACATTTCAAGCTAGAATTTGAACCCAGTTCTTTCACTAAATTGAAAATAGGTGGCCTGGAGAAAACCTGGAAATTTCTTTACCTAAAACACGATTTTCTAATATCTTCTTTTTTCCTCATTACTTGTCCTCATGCTCTCTTGACATACTCCATACCATTTTCTTGCAGAAAAGGTTTCATATTGGCTGGAATCTTATCCAGTTCCTCTGTAGCCCGTTTGCGTTGTTCAGCTGAATCACACACATATATAATTCCAGGAAGTTAAAAAGGCAAAGGAACTATTTATTAGGCTTCATGAACAAAGAAGGAGGGAGCACTAACTAGCTTCTCTCTATTCTCAGTAACTGGCTCCCCCGTTCCTTTGGTTGCTCAGACCAAATATCTTATAGTCCTCTTTGACATCTCCTTATTTCATACCCCTAATCTCATTCACCAGCAGACCTTATGGACTCTGCCTTCAAAATATGTTCAGAAATAGACTATAACTCACCACCTGCACTACCACCACCCTGCCTAAGCCGCCATCATCTCTTACCTAGACCACTGCAAGAGCCGCCTCACTGCTTCCAGTCTTGACCACCCCTAACCACTCTCCTCACAGTCTATTCTGCACATACAACAGCCTGAGAATTTTGCCATTTCTCTGCTCAACACCGTCTAGTGACTTCTAGTCTCATTCTAAATGATATCCACCCTAGAAGGTCCTACTCTCATCTTCTACTATTTTTCCCCTTCCCCTGACTCACTTCACTCAATCCACACTAGTTTCTTTGTGTTCCAGGCACGCAATGGTCAGATCCCCATCTTTTTAGCGATGAAGAAGTAAATTCAGTAAGTTCAGTCCTTTGCAGTGGTCTAGCTGCCGCAAAGATATTGCATAAAAACTTTGAAGTTACTTTAATTCAGCTTATTTCCACTAAGACCCAGAATAAAATCAGACTGGTTTGTCATTAGTAGCTTAGTTGCATCCTTTTATTCAGGGAGTCATTTTAGTAATATGAGAAATTAAAACATCTTTATAGCTAGGTCTCGTGGACCTAGAATAAAAAGTTATCTTTGATCTATCATATCTTTTCAACTAAAATATAAAACACAGCTAATATGACTTTTACATCTCTTTATCAGAGAGAATAATTGTCAACATTATATTTCACAAGAAAAATTCTCCTATATAAGATAATATGTATTTTCCTTCTTCCTTACTCCTCTTCCAAAGTGAGAAAATCTGAAATAAAACTCTAGGAAATAAAACGTACACATTTATTCATTCAATGCCAATCCTTTTAGCCCAAGACAAGAAGCAATCCTTTAGATACTATCGGCTCCCTCCTCCAGGATCCAGATTGGGTAACCACAATTATCAGGAAGGTGTTATTTTCTCCTTTCACTCTGTCATCTGTTCTGAATTTACATTTTACTGGGCTCTGACAGGGATAGTGTAGCAGATGGCAAATGAAATCCAATTAGTGATGTCTTGCAAGTTGTGTCAAGACTCTTCAATAAGGTTGTTTTGTTGAAAAGCCATTGGATGAGGGTTAGCTTTGTTCCCTGATCACAGGCAAAAGGAATCAGCAGCACTGGTCTTTATTTTACCTAACCCAGAGCTTGCCAAGTGGAAACAACCTTTTTCCCAGGGACATTTGTGAAAAACTATCAGAGGCAATTGCTGAACATCATGGCTGTCTGAGGCAGTGGATAGCAGTTGGGCAAACAATAGACTAACTAAAAACTTAAAACTAAAAGCTGGGGAAAGAAATCTCCATAGGGGGATTTGAAAAGCTCCAATATATTCCTAGGATATGCATATATACAGAATTGTGTGCATGCCCAGGCCTGTGTGCACGCTCAAGAAAAACCTGAGAAGGCCCTGGGGTCTCGTCTGTGACTAACCTTGAGGTTCTGCATAAGCAGGAATTAAAGACTAAGGCACTGAGTTGTCAACTCCCTGAGTGTTGTAGTCATGTCCCAAAATGCACACAAGCCCTGCAGCAGAGTCTATGGGAGTTATTAGTTCCAGGCAATTAAGAAAACCTCTTTCTAACAATTAGGTGACCACTAAGCTAGTCAAGCAGAGACTTCAGTGGCCACACATGACCAATAATACAGACTTCACAGAATTAGTCCAAAAAAGCTAGTAAACAAACAACAAAAAACCTAGCATAGGAGAAGAACAGATTTCCAGAATTGCAGCATTATGTTACTTAAAATTTCTACTTTTCAACAAAAAAATTATGACATGCAAAAAACCAAGAAAGTATGGCCCATATATAGGAAATAAAGCAGTTAATAGAAACTGTCCATGCAGAAGCCCAGATATTGGACTTATTGACAAAGATTTACATCATCTATTGTAAATATATTCAAAGAACCAAATAATCTAGGTCTAAAAAACTAAAGAAAAGTTGAGACATGAGAACCATGTCTCAACAAATAGAGATTATAAATAAAGAGACAGAAATTACATAAAAAACCAAATAGAAATTCTGGAGTTGAAAAGTACAATAACTGAAACAAAGAATTCACTAGAGGTGCTCAACAGAAGTGAGCAGACAAAAGAAATATTCAGGGAACTTGAAGATAGTTCAATTGAGATTATCTAGTCTAAGGTACAGAAAGAAAAAATAATTTAAAAAATGAACAGAGTCTCATAGACCATTAGAACAACAATAAGCATACCAACATACACATAATGGGATCCCCAGAAAGAGAGGAAAGAGAGAAACAAAGAAGTAGAAACAATATTTAAAGAAATAATGGCCAAAAACTTCCTAAATTTGATGAAAAACATAAATCTACACACCCAAGAAACTCAACAAACTGTAAGACAGATAACTCAAGAGTCCACACCTAGACACATTATAATCAAAATGTAAATAGACAAAAACAATTTTGAAAGCAGTAATAGAAGTAGCTAATCCTATACAAGAGATTCAAAATGAGATTAATGATTAATTTCTCATCAGAAACAATGGAGGCCAGAGGTAATGAGAAGACATATTATATTAAAAGTGCTGGAAGGAAAAGAATGCCAACCAAGAATCTTATATCTAGCAAAATTACCCTTTAAAAAATGAAGGAGAAATTAAGACAGTGCCAGATAAACAAAAACTGAGAATTCACTGCTGTCTGATCTGCCGTACAAGAAATTCTAAAGGGAAACCTTTAGGCTGAAATGAAAGGACATTAGACAGTAAAGAGAATTCACAAGAAAAAATAAAAGCACCGATAAAGGTAACTACATAGGTAAATATAAAAGACAGTATAAATATATTTTATTGTAACTTTTTTCTCGTACCTGATTTAAAAGACAATTGCATAATTAATAATTATAAACTGTGTTGATGCGCATACAATGTATAAAGATGTAATTTTTACGATAGCACAAGGAAAGGGGAAGGGAATGAAGCTATATAAGAGCAAATTTTTGTATACTATGGTAATTAAGTTTATATTAATATGAACTAGACTGTTATAAATTAAAACATTAATTATAATCCGCAGGGTGAATAATTAGAAAAGAACTCCAAAAAAAAAGTGTAAAAGCAATGATAGATTAACATTATGCTAGGTAATATTTATTTAACATAAAAGGTGGCAGTAATGGAAGAATGGAAGAACAAAAACAGGACATAGAAATATAGGAAAAAATAGGAAAATGGTAGACATAAATCCTCCCTTATCAATAATTACATTAAATGTCAATGGGTTAAACCATTTTATCCAAAGATAGAGATTAGCAGAATGGATTTTTTAAAATAAGTGTTCTAGCTATAAGCTGTCTACAAGAAACATACTTTAGATTCAAAGACACAATGAGCTAAAAGTAAAAGGATAGAAAAAGATATACCATGCAAACAGCAAACAAAAGAGATTGAGTGTCTATACTAGCAGCAGACAAAATAGACTTTAACTCTAAAACAGTTACAAGAGACAAAAAAGGACATTATATAAATCAATATGTATATATCAAGAAGATATAACCATTGTAAAAATATACAAAACTAATAACAGAGTATCATAATATATGTAGTGAAAACTGACAGAAATGAAGTGAGAAATAGACTATTCAGCAATAACGGTTGGAGATTTCAATCCCCTACTTTCAGGGATGGATAGGACAACTTGACAGAAAATCAACTAGGAAACAAAGACGCAAAACACTATAAACCAATTAGGCTAACAGACATCTATGGAACACATAGACCAACAACAGCAAAATGCACATTCTTCTCAAGTGCACATGGAGTATTCTCCAAGATAGATCACATGATAGGCTATGAAGTAAATCTCAATAAATTTAAAAGATTTAAATCATGCAAAGTAGGTTCTATGACCAAAAGGAAATGAAATTAGAAACCAATAGCAAAGAGAAACCTGAGAAATTCACAAACGTGGAAATTAAACAATGTATTCCTAAATAATCAATGATTCAAAGAAGAAATCACAAAAGAAATTAGAAAATATTTAAGAGAAATGAAAAAATAAACCACAATGTACCAAAAATTATGAGATAAAGCAAAAGCAGTGCTTAGATAAAAGTATATAGTTGCAAGTGCCTATACTAAAAAAAGAAGCAAGATATCAAATCAATAACCCAGCATCCCACCTTGGGAAACTAGAAAAGAAGAGGAAATTAAACCCAAAGCAAGGAGAAGAAAGGAAATAATAAAGATTAAAACAGAAATCAAGGAAATAGAGAATAGAAAAACAACAGAGAACTCAATGAACTAAAAGTTGGTTCTTGGAAAATTGATAAACCTTTAGCTAAACTAACAAAGAAAAAAAGAGAAAAAAGGTAAATTATTTACAAAAGGAATGAGAGAAGAAACATTACTATTGACCTTACAGAAATCAAAAGGTCTATAAGGAAATACTATGAACAATTGTATACCAACAAATTAGAAAATCTAGAGGAAATGGGCAATTACCTGACTCAAGAAGAAATAGAAAATCTGAATATACCTATAATAAACAAGTATATTGAATTAATAAATTATTAATAATCAAAAAGTTTCCCACAAAAGAAAGCCCAGGGCCATATGGCTTCACTGGTAAATTCTACTAAACTTTTAAAGAATTAAAATCAATTCTTCACAAACTCTTCCAAAACATAAAAGAGGAGGAAACACTTTCCAACTCATTCTACAAGTCTGATATTATCCTGACACCAAAATCAAACAAAAATATCACAGAAAAGAAAACTAAAGACCAATTGCTCTTATGAATATAGATCTAAAAATCCTCCACAATATACTATCAAACCAAATGCAATAGCATATAAAAATTATTATACATTTTATCCACAAACAAATGGGATTTATTCTAGAGGACTGGAAGGTTTGTACAACATGAAATTGAATCAATCTTAAAAATCAATTTAACACACCATATTAATAGAATAAAGAAGAAAAACACACATTATAATCTCAATAGATGCAGAAAACCATTTAAAAAGTTCTACACCCTTTTATGCTAGAAAACATCCAAAAACCCAGGAAGAGAAGAGAACTTCTTCAACTTAATAAAATATATCTATGAAAAACCCACAGGTGTCATCATACCTAATGGTGAATGATTGAAAACGTTCAGTGAAGATCTGGAATGAGCCAAGGATGTCTGCTCTTGTTACATGTCCTCAACATCGTATTGAGGATGCTAGCCAGAGAAATTAGTCAAGAAAATGAATAAAAAGCATTCAGATTGGAAAGGAAGAAGTAAAATTATCCTTACTGGTAGATTACATAATTTTGTATATATAAAATCCTCAAGAATTTACAAAATATATTAGAGCTAATAAATAAATAAATTCAGCATGGTGCAGGATATAAGATCAATGTGCAAACATCAATTGTATTTCCATAAACCAGCAATGAACAATCTGGAAATAAAATTTTAAAACAATTCTATTTATAATAGCATCAAAAAGAATATAATACTTAGAAATAAATTTAACCAAAGTAATACAAGACTTGTACACTGAAAACTACAAAACATAATTGAAAAGAATTAAAGAACACCAAGTAAATGGAAAGATATCCTCTGTTCATGGACTTGAAAACTTAATATTGTTAAAATGGCAATACTCCCCAGATTAATCCACAGATTCAACATAATCCCTGTCAAAATTCCAGGTAACTTTTTTTCAGACTTTGACAATCTGAACTTAAAATTCATATGGAAATACAAGGGACACAGAAGAGACAAAATAATCTTAAACGAGAAAAATTTGAGGACTCATATTTCCTAATCTGAAAGTCTACTACAAAGATACAGTTATCAAGACAGTATGGTACTGGCATAAAGATAGACATGTAGATCAATGGAAATGGAATTGAGTGTCCAGAAATAAATCCCTACATTTTTTGTCAACTGATTTTATACAAGGATGCCAAGACAATTCAATCAGGAAAGAATAGTCTTGTCTACAAATGTTACTAGGAAAACTGAATACCCACATGCAGAAGAATAAATTTGGATCCCTATGAAAATCATGCACAAAAATTAATTCAGAATGGATCATAGACCTAAATATCAGGACTGAAATTATAAAACTCCTGGAAAGAAACATGAGAGTACATGTTTGTGACTTTGCATTAGGCAATGGTTTCTTAGATATGGCACCAAAAACAAAAGTGACCAAACAAAAAGGTAGATAAATTGGATTTTATCAAAATTTAAAACTCTTGGGTATCAAAGGACACTATTAAGAAAGTGAAAGACGAGTCACAGAATGGGAGAAAATATTCACAAATCATATATCTGATAAGACAACTCAATTAAAACTGGGCAAAGTATTTGATTAGACATTTCTCCAAAGAAGATATACAAATGACCAATAAGCACATGAAAAGATATTCAACATCATTAGTCATTACATAAATGTAAATCAAAACCACAATAAGATACCATATCACACCCACACGGATAGCTAAAATTAAAAAAAATAGAAAATCACAAATGTTAGACAAATAAATTGAAACATATACATTCTAATAGATTATAAAATGGTTCAGCTACTTTGGAGTAGTTTTGCAGTGTCTTAAAATGTCAAACTTAGAATCGCCATATGATTCAGCAATTCCATTCCTCAGTATATACCTGAGAAAACTGATAAAATATGTCCACATCTTGTATATGGATGTTCATAGCAGCATTACTGATAACAGCCAAAAAGTGGAAACAGGCCAAATGTCTATAAACTGATGAATAGATAAACAAAATGTGGTCTATCCACACAATGGAATATTATTGAGCCACAAAAAGGAATGAAGTACTAAACCATGAAATGACATGGATGAACCTTGAAAACACTATGCTAAATGAAAGAAGCCACATATAAAAGATCACATATTATATGATATTATTCATACGAAATGTCCAGAATAGGCAAATTCATAGAGACAAAAAGTATATTACTGATTTCCAGGGACTGTGGGGAGGGGAGAATGGGGAGTGACTGCTAGCAGGTACAGGGTTTCTATTGGGGTGATGAAAGTGTACTGACCAAAGATAGCAGTGATGGTTGTACCACTTTGCAGATTTATTAAAAACCACTTAATCTACACTTGAAATGGCTGAATTGTATGATACGTGGATTATACCCCAATTTTTAAAATGCAACTACAAAAATTGTAAAAAAATAGATTACAAGCTCCAGATCTCCATTAATTAGCCCCCTAATTACTAAGGTTTTACTCTATCAACATATGTCTACCTATTTACATACTGAAACTTGGAGTAACCTATCCTCAACTTTCTTTGTTTTTTAAACAGCTCAAGTTCCTATTTATTAATAATCTATTTGGAAATGAATGTAGAGGAGCTTTATGAATAACGTTAGAAATTAAGCTGCACAGCTTGCTTCTCAAATTTTCTCATATACACCAAAGTCACAGTGATGATGCATTTAAATGCAGCTAAAATACTGAACGTACTTATTCTAGGAACTACATTAATTTTGTGTATCTTGTTTCTACTTGTTTATTAAGAGTCTTGCTTAAATTATATCAGGAATTTTGACTTGTCCTCAACTTTTTTTTGTGAATCTCCATCATTTTCAGAGGTCAATGATAATATGCTGGTAAGTTCTCTGAAACCTAATGATCATTGGGTAGCCATGAGACTAAGACAAAGCTCCCTTCCACAAACCCACGCATCATAAAAGGAATTTCCAGGGCTCATGCCATCAGCTGGCCCCATAACGCTCTTAAGTCCCACCTACATGATGGATGTTTTTCTGTCTATTCTTCAGAAGAAGGAAATAGCAGCATTTTCTTCAGTAGTCCACTTTTGTCTGGCAAGTCAACATGGCCACAAACCCTACTATTACTCCGCTTTCTCACAGCCAACATAAAAATAGCTCAGAGATGTGGAAGCAATTAATCCTGAATCAGGGGTCAATTATAAAGAGGAAAGCATAACAGCCATTTATAATTATAAATTAATGTGCTATGTCTCAATGGGATATTTCTAATTATGAAATGAGGGACTCTATCTTCCATTAATAGAATTTCCAATGTTTGTAAAATCTTAATGGACAGGATTTTTCTTTAAACACAGAAGATTGAATATATGCACTCATCCATTATATCTCAAGGAACTCCCCTCCAAAATTACTGTAAAGGATTTTAAAAATATTTATAAATCTTCAAAACACACAGAAAATAGGAGAGGAGATGACAACAGACAAGAAATACATAAACGTTGAGAGACTGAAAGCAGATGGTCTAGTGGTATGCCATTTAGCAGATCAGGTCTCTCAAACTTATATGCTGAAAGGAAGCAAGCCAATTTACAAGAGAAAACAATCAGAAATTGGATGCTACAGGTATCTCTGACTGCAAGACATACAGAAAATTTCCAAACACAGTATTGGTTGACTGTCTGTACGAAAGCAATCAGACCCTCAGATCCCATCCCCAGATTATATGACTAAGCAACCTTCTCTTCCCCTTCATGTCAGAAGACTGGACATTTATTCTCAAATGACTAAATTATACAGGCCCCAAACACAGGGACATCGGGCACATATGGGAGAAGGGTGAGATGCCGTACTGAAAACAGAGAACACGCTACAGCAAAAATAAAAATAAATGTTCCTGAAAACTGTCAAATAGAAAAGACAAATTTTCTTCAAATGAACGTCAATTATATTACGAGCAGATTTAACATTATTAACAATAAATAACTCAAGGCAACAGAGAAAAAATTTCAAAATACTGAAGGAAAACAATTGTCAAATTAGAATTTAATATCTAGATAAAGTATCATTCAAATTAAGATGAAATAAAGACATTTTCAGACATAAAACGAGGTTTAGAGTTTACTTCTCACAAATCAGTACTGAAAAAACTACTAAAGGGTATACTTTAGTCAGAAGCAAAAAAAGCACACAGAGAGGATATGAGATGTAATCGGTAAATTTATGTAACTGCTGAATATAAAATGGCTGACTTTCTTTGCTTCAAATAAGTGAAATTAAAAGCAACATCAAGGAAGGCGAGAAAGAGTGTTTAATGGCTAGTTAAGTTTGCTAATGTCCTCATCTCATTTAGGAAAGTATAGAGACACCACAAAGCTTTAGCTAATTTAAGAAATTTAATTAACTTTAAAGATTTACTTTTCAAATGTGTTAATGCTTTGTGCTTCTGAAATATTGGAAATGTTTTATTTCTTGTATGGCGGTTACATGAACATTCATTTTGTGATAAATTCATGTTTTGCTGTGTGCGATTTTCTGTATCTATATTGCACTTCAATATTTTTTAATTAAGGGAAAATCACAAAAATAATAAAAATATAATTAGCAGTTTCCAAACTCCTGAAGGGGAAAGACAGAGGAATCTTTAAAAATTTATAAACCAGAGGAAGTAGGGAAGGTGAGATTAAAAAAGGAAGCAAAGAAAAAATAAGTTAAATAAACAGCACAATTAAAACGGAAGAAATTAATCCAAATAGATTAGTGTTCATAATAAACATAAAATTAAGTAATCTTTTAAAAGACACAACTATCTATTGGTTTTTCCTAAAAACAAACAAAAACCCCAGCTATATAATCTTTAGAAGATGAATATTTAAAACAAATTACAAAAGAAAGGTTGAAAACAAAAACTTGGGGGAAAAAAAAGATTCACTAGGCATATTTTTATCTGATTTAGCAATACTAGTATTAGGAAGGAAATGAATTTAAGCAAAAACATTGGACAGGATAAAATAGTTCCAAGGACAAATAATATTGGCATATTTTTAATTAACATCCTTAGAAACTGATAGGCCAAATAGAAAAAAATAAAAGAAAAAGCAGGATAAAAATTTAAATAGCACAATCAAAAAGCTTGATCTTAAATAATTCTTCCCCCAACAGAGAATATGTCTATTTTTATACCATATATTGAACATTCCTAAAAATTTGTCAGGTACTATGTCATAAAGAAGACTCAGTAAATATTAAAGAACTACTTCATGGAATCCTGATCATGTGGAATTGAATTAGAAACCAAGTATCACCTCAAAGTTTATAAGAACAATTATTCCAACAATAATAACCACCCCTACCACCACTGTCTGGCTCCTAAAATCAGAATCTGATGAATTCATGGGTTAAAGAAATAATGATGGAAATTATAAAATATGTAGAAATATAATAAAATAATGCTTATCAAATTTCTATTGCCAAGCTGTATTTTAAAAAAAAGGGTAGAGGGGCCGGCCTTGTGGCATAGCAGTTAAGTTCTCATGTTCCGTTTCAGTGGCCTGGGGTTCACCAGTTCGGATCCTGGGTGTGGACCTACTCACTGCTCACGAAGCCATGCTGAGGCAGTGTCCCACATAGAGCAACCAGAAGGATGTACAACTATGACATACAACTATCTACTGGGGCTTTGGGGAGAAAAGAGAAAAAAAAATGAGGAAGATTGACAACAGATGTTAGTACAGGGCCAATTGTCATCAAAAAAAAAAAAAAAAAAAAAACAGGGTAGAGGGCCGGCCCCGTGGCTTAGCAGTGGAGTGCGTGCGCTCCGCTGCTGGTGGCCCAGGTTCGGATCCCGGGTGAGCACCGACGCACAGCTTCTCCAGCCATGCTGAGGCCGCGTCCCACATACAGCAACTAGAAGGATGTGCAGCTATGACACACAACTATCTACTGGGGCTTTGGGGAGAAAATAAATAAATAAATAAAATCTTTAAAAAAAAAAAACGGTAGAGTTAAAATAAAATGAGTTTTGTTCAAATCAAAGATCAAGGGGGAAAAATGGAGTAAAAATAAAAAAAAGATGAATGGAATACATACAAAAATGAATAAAAAATGACCAGCCCAGTGGCATGGCGATTAAGTTCGCGTGTTCTGCTTTGGTGGCCAGGAACGAGGCACTGCTCGTCAAGCCATGCTGTGGCAGCATCCCATATAAAGTAGAGGAAGACAGATGCGGATGTTAGCCCCGGGCCAATCTTCCTCAGCAAAAAGAGGAGGACTGGCAACGGATGTTAGCTCAGGGCTAATCTTCCTCACTAAAAAAAAAATAATAATAATGAAAGGGGAAAAGAAAATAGAGATGATCAGCAAACCCAAAATAAGATAGAGAAAAATGACTAGTAAGTTAGACAAACCTCTAACAGCTACTACTACATGAAAAAATATTCATGGCAAAATTATTAATCAGGATAAAGGGAGACACAATATAATTTTTAAAGGAACAATGCGCTGAGAAACTCACAACCGTGAGTGAGTACACCCCTAACAACATCATTTCAATATACAAAAGCAAAATAATTACAAGCAGAGATTGACAAAATCATAATCAGAGTGGGACTTTTAGTTTCTTAACAAAACATCTCATAAAAGCTGATAGATCAACCTGGAAAAAATTACATTAGAAGGTTTTTTTAAATTGTAGAGTTTTTTCTGAGTGGTGTGTGTGTGTGTTTGCTTTTAATTAACAGAGAACTTTAATTAACATTTTCTATAAAAACATTGGAAATTAGCCATATACAGGCATAGAAAAATTGACCAAAGAAAGCAAAGGAAAAAATCCAAAAGCAGAAGCAGATATATAGATAGATAGATAGACAGACAGACAGACAGACAGAAAGATAGATGAATGACTGACATTAGCTTCAAGATAGTTGTAATTTTGGAGAGGAAAGGATGGAAATTGGATTTTGAATGGATACCAAGGGGGCTTCAACCCTTACCTACAATATTTTCTTTCTTTAAAAATAAAATCCTGAAGCAAATATGTAAAAAAAAAATTGTTAAATATTAGCATTAGCTTTAAGTGTGTTCCTTACGTTATTCTCTGTGCATTGCTATATGTTTAAATTATTTTACACACAAATAAAACAAAACACCACGTGGATAATAATGGTTCCTGGTATACCTTAATGGAATGAGAATTATTGAGACATTTTTCAAAGATCCATGCTCTCAAGTAAACAACAAAATATGTATATTTTTAAAGAAAGGATAGTTCCAAATAAGAGTGCTAACTGAGGAGGACAGATGGGAGCAGCCATACTGTGTTGATGTCACAACACTATGGCAGCATTGTTGATGTCCGTCCTCAGGTAGTTACGGCACTGCAATATCTATAGACAGTCTCATTACTGGATCCCATTCAGCAACTTGGCGGGATGGGATCAGCGTCCAGTGTCTAAGAGAAGAGTTAACAGAAGCTGAGCAGGATGTGAGGACTGGACCCCACCTCTACCAGGACTGTATCCTGCTTGTCAGGATAACAAGCATAAATTCAGTATGTGTTGGGTGAACCATTCTTTCTTTACGCTCAATCTCAATGCTTCCGAAGAGGCTCAACTCACACTTAGCTCCAGGGCTGAACACACGACCCAGGTCTGGCCAATCAGAGTGCCACATTCCTTCAAACACACTGAACGGTTCATGGATATGCACATGACTCAAGCTGTGCCAATCAAAAGCCTTCCCCAGGACGGCTGCTGAAATTGTCAAGGAAGAGGAACCCTATCTGGAAACCATGAGTACTAAAAGTCTATGTATAGTTGAAGCTTCTGGTGATCATCTTTTCTACCATCTGGGAAGCATAACTAGGAAAGAGAGGGGAGAGGTTTAAAGGGAATGGGGAGAGGAGACAAAGACCAATGCCTCTTTGTATTTTTCTGATAAATGAGTATTGATTCTCTTTTTGACTTAAGCTAGTCTTTGTGAGTTTTTATTACAAGTAAAAGGGTCCTGACCCTTTTACCCCAGCCATAAAAATCAGGCAAAAATTCCAGTACTAGCTGAAGAATTTTCATGGCTAATGAATGTGCTGATGCAGAAGCTGACATTCCCCTGGTGGTGATAGATTTTTCAGGGTCATACCTGTTTAACTTCGTGATCAATGGCATAGACCTTTGAGACAGCTAGCAGGATGAAGGTGCAGCCTGTGGCAATGGAACTGGGATTTTTAATCTTGCGAAATACCTAGCCTGTGTATTAGACACACAGTCTCACCCCCACTAGGACAGCCCGCTAAGACAAACTGAGCTCCTCAGCCCAGAACTGAGACATTGTCCTGCAGAACCTACAAAACCAGCAAGGGAACAGTCAGTGAAGAGGGGAGAAGGACGATACTCAACAGCCAACTTTCCTAGGTGTGAACATTAAAGAAAGGACGGGATGACCTACAAAACTCTACTCTTTATAGAAGCATTCTAGAAGTGAAATTAGCTACAACCATAAGAGTAACCCTGATGTTCCAGAGACATGTCAAATGGAACTTGTGTAAAATAAAACCAGTCATCCTCCTTTACAAACATGACCCCTCCACCACCCCTGTGCTGTATGTATCATGTAATGAAGTGGGTAGGATATAATCTATTTACAGCCAGTACCTGAACTACCTTTAGAAGGAAATACTTGATAAATACGTAGAGTAAAAGGTGAGGCTTCCCCCACCCCTCACCCCTTGTCCCAAGGTCACAAGGGCTAGGTGTCAGTGAGCACCAAGGGTTCAGAGAATAAGGAGGAACCACTCTGCCTGCAAGGGGGGAGGTTTGGGGAGTGGTTTGTGGCTCCAGAAAAGGAGCGAAGAGGAAGAGAAAACAAAGGAGCGTGAAGGGAAGGAATAAAGACAGGAGTCAAGGGTTGATATGAGGCCAAATGCCACAGGGGAGAAAGGCCAAGGGGACTGTCGAGCACAGGACTGTAAAGGAATAATTTGAGGAGCTCTGTGTCACGGTGTCCATGGTGACCACTATCTGATCACAAGCTCTTGGGTCGAGTCTACAATGTTCAAGAATATTTCTCTGTATGTTTTGCAGGAACAAGTGAAGGGAACAGTTTCACATAAAGGTAAATACTGTGTAAAAACCCACAGCATCACAGAAGAAAGCAAGCCTCACAAAATCTTGGAAATATTGAGGGACTATAAACTTCCACAAGAGGAAAGTGGGCTCAAGGCATTCTTTTCTGGTTCTCAAGGAGTCAGGAGGCTCGACCTGACAACAAGTTATCTTGTTCTATAAATGATGCCGTCATCCTTTGGCGTGCTCAACACTTCCTCAATTTCTTTCTCTCCCTCACCATTCACATTCGACCAGTCTGTCTTCTTCCATTTCTTCTAAATGTCTCTCAATGTCCTTCCCTCAAGCTCTTTCCTCCCCCAAATACTCCTCTTCTTATAATCTCCATCTTTGTTTGGAGACTACCTACCCAACCCCCAGTCAGTTAGAAAACTAAGTGACTCCTTAAATCCCTCTCTCCCTATAACCCCTGGTCACCAGCTTGTCTCTATTCTACCTCCTAAATGTTGGTCTTGCTTCATCTCCACTTCTACTATACTAGTCCAAGCTCCCACCATCTCTTACCTAGAAATTGCCTTCTTCCAATCTTCCTCATCCTCTCTACAGTGCCATCAAAATGATCTTTCTAAAATATGTTTTATCTTAATGTACACTTGTTTAAAACTCATCTCTGCTTTCCCATTGCTTTTACCATAAAGCCCAGATTTAGCGTGTCATACAGTCTCATCCAACACCACTTCCCTCTATACTTCACTAGCCATACTGAACCATTGAAGTTCCAGTACATATTCTGTCATATTCTCTACTTGTGGTTCCTTTGGCTGCCCCGTCCTGTCTCATGGACAGTTTCTACTCACCTTACAGGCACTGTCTCCTCTATGAAGGTTTCCCCAAATACAGCTCAGCACTTTTCTTCTGTATACTTGCATCACTCCATGTAGACCCTTATCATGGCTTCTTTTACAGTGAGTTATAATTCCAGTTACACAAATTTTCCCCACTAGTCTATGAGAATTTTGAGGGCAGTACATGTGTCATCTCTAAGTCTCCATCCCTCATGCATAAATGGAAGTAAAGTCCACCTCAAAGAACTATTGTAAGAACAAAGAGAATTTATGAATGTATGATACTTGGCCAGTGCCTAGAATAAAATCATTGTTTGTAAATATTATTTACCTTCTGTTCTCTGTACTCCCACCTCCCACATATAACCAGAACCTTGCCTAGGGCCTAGAACTGAGTATATCCTCATTAAATATTTTTTGAACGATGACTAAAAAAATTATGAATTTTATCTAGCACTTAATTATCTACACAATGCTTTTATTCATGTTAGCTTATTTAATTATCAGTATAAACATATCCCTCTTCTTCACCCACCACATCCAATCAATCTCTCTCCCCTAATGATTATACTTACTGGCTTCTAGAAATCATGCCCCTTCTCTCTGTCTCCTCTGCCACAGGTCTGGTATATCCCTTTCCCCTAAAGCTGAAAGTGTTATCTCTCAGCTTTAAAACTTGCGCCTCTTTGAGTAGTGCCCCCACACAATAACCAGAGTGTTTGATGAAAAATGCACTGTTGTGTCACAGCCATGCCAGAAAGCTTCACTGTATCCCCAGAGCTCTCTGGATAAAGTTCGAACCCCTTAGTAAGTCTCACAAGGCCCTTCACGGCCTGGTCCCTACATGCACCTCTAGCCACATACCCTGACACTAACTTTCTCTCTACAATCAAATACTGCCAAAACTTTTGGAATTTTCCACATAAACAAGGGTTTTTCATGTCCCCCCTATTTCTTTCATGCTATGGTCATCATCTAAATAATCTTTCTCTTCTATCTTAGCTGGATGACACTAATCCAATCATAGCTCAGGTATCATGTCTCAGAGGAAGTTTCCCTGGACACTCAGACTGAGCAAAATATCCCGCTTCTGTATCCCTATAGAATTCAGATCATATCCTGTATGATCCATACCAAATTATATCGAAACCATCCTTGTATGTATCTGATTCCCTAACACACTGTAAACTCTTAAGGAGAAAGGAGTATATTTTTGTATAACCACAGTACTAGGCAAAGAGCCTAGAAAAAGTAAATGCTCCACAGAATTCTGTCAAATTGAATGGAATGGAGTTGAATTCAGTGAGAATAATATGTTGTGATCACCCAGATCTCAGAGAAGAGGAAACTGAGGCTCAGAGAAGTCACAGAGCAAATCAACCACAGTCTTGGAGCTTATAAGTGATGGAGCTGTGGTTAGAACCCAGGTTCTCTTATTGCAAAGTCTGTGCTATTTTAATATAGCAGCTGCCTCTATGAAACAGGATATTTTAATATTCTCTTTATTTGCAGGATTTCACTCCAATCTTGAAGTCACTTAGCCAGTTTGCAATCAGTGTCCTCATCTATAACTCACTGATAAAAACAGCAAGGCTATCTGACAGCCGCCAGGATAGAGAGGTGAATTGCAAATTCTCAGGTTGGACTTGTTCTGGAATATTGGTGTTGTCATGAAGATAAATAAAAAGTATCTGCCTGTAGGAAAATCCATCTCAACTTATCAAAGTTAAAAAATTATCCAAATGCAAAAATTTCCCCACAGCTAACCAGATATCTCATGACTCTCTGGCCCCGTGAATGGCAAAGTTTTTCAGAGGCTGCAAAAAAAAGAGGAACCCATTGGTGTAACTGAGCAGAGGGTTACAAATGGATTCATCAGGGGAAATTGCTAAAGTGCCTACAGGTGCAAGAGGTCCCATACGTTCAGTGTCCTCAGGAATCCATTGGGAAAAAAATTAAGTTTTCAGAGCGAAGGCAGACTGCACCCACTCCACAGATGATGAAAGAGCAAGAGGAGGCACCCATACCTAATTACGTTCCTTTCCGCAGAGCTGCATCTGGAGTGATTTCTCAGTTGTAAAGATAAAAGAAAGTGCGAGGTAAGGAGGGAGGCTGGGATGCCTCAGTGGGACATCACAGATGCCTCGTGCAACAATGGGCCCTCAGGAGTGCCTTACACTGTTCTCTTTGAGATATCACAACAAACATAAGTGAAAAACCCTGGGTACTCCAGCGTGCATTTACCCAGGTGTTGACTGAAGAGGATGATTCCATGTTGTTCTTTATTTGCTTTCCCATGTTTACTCTCTGATCTTTCTTTCTAAGTAAGTATTTTACTTAGGTCATCAATCAGAAAATACCACCAAACAATCAAGAGGGGCTCCGAAGGCAGGTAGAATTTCCCAACCTTCTTTGACGTCTTTAAAAGTGACGTGTGCGCCCTGCTATTAGTAAAATCTAGACCAGAGGTCAACACACTTCTTTTAAAGACCAGACAGTAAATATCTTAGGCCTTGTGGACCTCACCATCTCTCACAACTACTCAACTCTGCCACTGTAGTGAGAAAGCAGCCCCAGACATTAAGTCATGTATGAGCATGGCTGTGTTCCGATAAAGCTTTATTTACAAAAATGGTCCACAGGCCAGATTTGGCTCATAGGTTGTAGGTTACTGACCTCTGATCTAGACCCCAATAGGCCAGATAGGTGATATATCCAAACGTCTATGCCACTGCTGCTTCCGGTTAAATTCTCTGCTTCAAATTGCTTATTTTTATGATTTCTGGCTCATTCACAAAAGTGCAGAAAAAAGTGACAACTCACTAATAGTCACATCAAGAAAAACGATACATGTGGAAACACTCTGGAAAATCTTACAAATGTAGGGCACTACTATTAGCACAAACAGATCCAACCAGATTTGACTGGAGTTCACTCTTTCAGGGTTCATTGACAAGCATTGTTTTAAGTCTATGTCAGATGTCAGGTACTGTGTGAGACCCTGAAGATACAAAGACAAATAGAAGGCCCCTTCTTTATGGAGCTTTTGGTCTAGCACAAAAAAGCAAATAAGCCAGGGCAGTGTAGTGTGACGGGCCCAACAAAGTAGCCAGATAACACTTTAGACTATCCCAGACGTCTTTCCTTACTTGGCCTCCTTTTTCACACACCCTCTTCCCCCTGCTCTGCAGCCCTTCTGCTGTTAAGACTAGTTAGTCCAACAGCTTGAAGATCAGTATGCCAGGGAATGAGAGAACAAAGAAATTGCTCGGCTTTTTAAATACACAGTGAAAGGATAGTCTTGAAAGCCAAATTTCAAGCAGAAGAAAACTAACTATAAAAGTTTGGTTATATTTTTCCCCAAATCAAGAACAAATGCTTGGAAGATTAACTATAGAGGTGGAAGGATGACTATTTGATGTAAGGGAAATTTCTGCTACAAAGGAAGAAGAAAGCCCTGTCAATGCTTGGGAGAGAAGTTCAAATAAGAGGAACATTTCCCATCATTGGAATCAGCCCGACAGAGACGGGTCATGAGTTGTAGTGGTTATGTGAAGAAAGGAGGGCATATGCATAGAGAGGAGAGGAAAAGAAGGCAAGAGAGGAAGGAAGGAGTGGATGGAGGGGGATGTGTCAGAAAGTTCAAGGGAGGAAACAAGAGGCTCTGCTCTGAATCTTGTGTATGGTGTTGCGGGCAGTGCTGGATTGGGGGGCTGCCTTTGTGACCCCCATAGAGCTCATCTTAGGCCTCCATCTGAGTCTTATTTCCTGGCATTACCTTATCATCATGTCCCCCTCAAACTTCAATTGATCTATCTCCCTGGCTCAATCCTTGGCTGGATTTACAAATCTGGAACCGGGTGAGCTCCTTAATAAGAAGTGAACGTACTTTGCAAGCTGGAACTGGACTTCACATTTTGGCAGCAGTCTTGGGGGTGGGGGAAAGGGAAGTGCTTTTCAGTTGGGGTGGAGTACATGATTGCTGGATTACAACACAGAATATATATCTTCTGGTGACTTCCCAGCTGCAGAATCCTGGCTGCAATTAGAAACCTATATGTCTAGTCATTTTATCATTTTTATACATTTAGGAGCTCAAGTGTTTGCTCTAGCAGGCTGCAGCTGGCTTGCTGTCAACTCCCAGCTGTTGTTTAGCTGAAACACCACAACTAAAATTGTGGGCCAATATGACCGGAAACTAAATTGGGGGCTGAGTAAAAAAGTTGGGAATTAGTTAACAATGTTTAGCGCTCTCACTCGTTGCTCCAACCAGGTGAAACCCACTCATTTAGAAGAAAGCAGAAGAGGGTAACTTGAAACCCATCCAGACACTTTTGAGAACCCTTTATATAAAACAGACTTGCCCCGCAAGCCAGTGTCCTCTCAACAATTATCCAAGTCTAACATGTTCCATTTCATTAGGCAGGCTTCTGGTTTTCCTTGCTTCCCAAGGATCACCAGCTCAGAGACTAAATTCCAAATAAATAAGTTTGGCTGCTTACAGAAAGGACGAATTCAGTATTCAATACGTGGAGTAGTGTTCTTGGATGAGTCCTTGGACAACTGCAGGAAAAATAATATTAATCCCACAGTTGGGTCCTTCATAGATAAGATTGGGGGACTACCTAAATGCATTAGCCTTGCTGTCTGGCACAGGTCTGGGCCTCCTTGCCAATTGAGCCTTTATCTCCCTTTCGATTGAAACTACTACCTTTAAAAAAACCCAAGGGGCATTTTCTTTTCAAATTTTTAGCTCATTTCATTACCACGGGCATCTGGGTTTCTATGAAGTGTCTTTATGCGGCCCATATTCTGCATTGATCCAGCCCAGTACAAAATGTTCCTGACGAGTCCATAATGTCACATCATTCATTAATTATAATTTTCACCATCATTCTGTTCACTGGCAATGGAGTCAACTGCACTGTCAGCACCACAGTGTTAGGACTTCACTCCAGCTGTCATGGGGCTGGGGAGCAGCTGCCCTTGGAGGAAGGAAGCTCCTTACTCAAGCAAAGGAATAGGAAGGGAGAAGATTCCAGGTGGACTGAACTTGTTTCCGGATAAATGTTACACCTTGTGGCCATTCCCTTATGACCTGACCTTTCCACTCTGTCATTTTTGATTATAGAATGCCCTCTGGTGCCATTTCTAGAAGGTCAGGAAAGACTGTAGATCAAAGCAAGAAAGAGCTGGCAGGCCCAAGGGCTAGAGGATTGGTTAAAATCATAGAGAACTGGGTGACTACAGATCCTAGCCAATTCCACTCAAGGAGTGGGCAGTACCATTTGAGTCCTACAGGCTAAAATGACACGAAGAAAAACATCTAGCAGGTTATACAAAGAGAAGAATATGGAAAGCTCTGCAGATAGGGTTGGCGTTCAGGACTCAAGCTGGGAACTGGGCCACCAGGTAAAGATATCATCAAAGGTCACCAGGAATCAGTGTGCAGAGATCCAAGATGAAGGAAAGCATAAGCAGCGGTGGGGTAAATATTGACAGGCATAGCTGAGACCCACGTGTCCACAAGCAAGGAGACATAAGGAGGGAGAGAGAGTATTTGAATCTCAAAAGACACATGGATATTAATCGTACTGACCAATATCTTACTTATGGGAATGAAGTAGAGAAAATAAAATTATAATAAAGATTCTAAATAATATAAAAAGGTATTCTCATAGCTATCCTCAAGTTCTTTACTCATAAAAACTGTATTTGGTACATTTATCTCTTTCATTCATGGAGGAGACAGTTGTTTTGTCCCTGCTCTGGGAAATGGACTGTGCCAAGTGCCTGGGTTACAAAGGTGAATAGACAGAGTCTGTATGTTCAAGGATTTCACCATCCTGCCAATGAGGCAAACATACACATGACCGTAATGAAATATGACAACGATTAGGATGATGTGATTCACAAAGCACAAGTCAGAAGAGTGACTTTTACCTAAGTAGGGGATGGGAGAAGTAGGATGAATTAGGAAAGATTTTAGAAAAGGAGTAAGGCACCCTGGTCCTACAAGGATACAGAAGTAGGAGGGAAAAAAACTAAAGAGAAGGCAAATGGACAGAAGAAACAGTATAAGCAAAAGAATAAAGAGGTAAAAACCCACAGTGTAGATCAGGAGTAGTGAATAACAGATACCCTTACAGAGGATTTATAATGTGCCATACATTATACTAAGAATTCTGCATATTTTATCTTTAGTTAACATTTGGCACAAAATTGGCAGGCAGAAATTATATAATTATCTCCAAATTAAAGATGAGGAAACTAAGGTGTATTGAACCTTGACTAGGGTTCACATAACTAGTAAATAGAAGAGCCCAGATCTGAACCCAGGTAGGTGTGATGTCAATGCCTTGCCCCTGAGTTGCTATGCAATTCTTCCTGCAGGTCTAGTGTATGGGGGGGATAAGAGAAGGAAGAAACAAAGTCAAGGTTTCTGAAGAGCTTTGGGTATGATTCTAAAGTTTAGTCCCTTAGGCCAGGGTTGCTCACAGGTGGTTCTACAGATCACCTGCAACAGAATCACTTGGGGAGGGGGTTACTATGCAGATTCCCAGTTCTCCTTCAACTCTCCTGAATCCTAACCTATGCAAGGAAGCCTGGGACTTTACATTTGAACAAACAAGTCTGAACGATATGAGGGAAAGTTTAATAAATGCTAATTTAAGTCAGCACTCCCCCAATCTGAGGATATACAAACCACCCAGGAGCATTGCTAAATATACAGTGCTAGGATTCGGATTCTTTCAATAGGTCTGGGTTGGGCTCATGAACATTCACATTAAACCTGTGGGTTGATGATCATTAAACAAAGGGGTAATGCATTCATATTTGTTGTTTTAGAATCAAAAGAAAACAACCTCTAGTGGAAAGACAGAGTGGGAAAAAAAACACAGTTGGTTAGTAGACTAGTGTTATAATTTAAGCAGAAAATGGTGAAATGTAAACCATGCAAGAGTGAAGATGGAAGAAGGAATATTAAAGAGGTAAAATCACCAAGACTTGGTAATTGATTAAAATAGGAGTATAGGAGTAATGGATAGAAGGATTTGAAAACCACTCTAGGTGTCCAGCTTGGACTCATGGATAGAGGCTAATCAGGAGAGGGGAACTTATCCAGTATTGGCCAGGTGGCGGAAGGCATTTTACAAATGCTATCTTGTGTTTAACAGATATTTATTATGAACCAGGAATTATGCAAGGCTTTGAGAGTACAAAGATGAATAGTACGTAGTCTCCTTGCTTGAGGATTTTGCCATCTGATTGAGGAGAGGGCAGATAGATTGATAAACAGGCAAGATCAATGTGTCCACAGTCCAGCAGGAGGAGACTGAGCCAGCCTGGAGGTTCAAGAGGGATTTCTGGTAGAAAAGATCCTTAATGTTATTCTGATCCTCATAAAGTTGAGGCAATCTGCTCTGACAAGTTTAGGGTTAGCAGTATTAGATCGATAGGTCCTAGGCAGGAGATTCTGGTTTCCAACACTCTCCTGGCAAAGACATGATTACCACTGCATTACAAAGAAGGAAATAGAAACAGAGGTACATGCATGACACTTACTCAATGTCAACTGGGTTAGATGGAGTGAGTTCTGTCTCCAAAGGCCATACTCTCTCAGGGAGAAAACAGATTTGCATTTTTGGACATTTTGAGTTAGAGATGGGTGAAAGACAACTGGATTGAGGTGGAAAGACAGTTGGGTACATGTATCTGGTACTTAAGATGAAACTCATGGCTGAAGATAGACCTTTTGGAGTCATCTTCATAGAAGTCATGTTCAAATAGACAAGAATCAATTGGGTATCTATGTGCCAGGTTCCGCAGAGATGTGACATAAGTGTAGAGATAAGATCCAATCCCTGCCTGTGAAAAGTGACAAATCAGGAGTTCTTAACTTAAGGTTCACAGACCCTCCATATTGGTTAATGGCCTCCAGAAATTTTGTGTACAAAAATGTGTACGTGCATTTTTCTGGTGTAACATCATTGGTTTCATCAAATACTCAAAAAGACCCACGATCCAAAAGAAATTAATGACCACAGATTTAAGATCTGGTACTATAAAAAATAATAGGGGCTGGCCTGGTGGCATAGCGGTTAACTTCACACACTCTGATTTGGCGGCCCGGGGTTCGCGGGTTCAGATCCTGGGTGTGGACAGATGCACCACTTGTCAAACAGTGCTGTGGCTGCGTCCCATATCAAGTAGAGGAAGATGGGCACAGATGTTAGCCCAGGGCCAATTTTCCTCAGGAAAAAGAGGAGAATTGGCAATGAATGTTAGCTCAGGGCTAGTCATCCTCACAAAAAATAACAATAATATGTTTCTTATCCATACATTGTAATATATTATGAAAAATGGCACACATATTTGTGAATTTGTGTAATCCTACATGAAAATGAATGTCAATTATTAAACAGCAAAATATCTGACTTCAGCATGGTTACTGAAAGAGTACCATATCATCTTGATTGTTGCCCAAAGATGTACTCTTATAGTTTTGATTTAACTTGGAAGTTTGATTTTCACACAAAATAGTAAATTATACACACTCTTTGGCAAAGCAGTAGAGAAGAGGCAAATGAAACAGAGAAGCAAAACAGAGCTACATTAGAAATGACAGAAAAATAGAAAGATGATTCTGTAAAGACATGCTAGCAATTTTACAAAGCATACTGGAGGACAGAAAAAATTTTCTCGGATATAAAATTAAGACTTTAAATTTAAAAATCAGATTTTTTGAGCAAGTACAGACAAAGGGAGTAAGAATTATTCTTATTTTTTGAGTATTAATTATTCAAAACAGTAATAGTTACAAATACAATAATTGAGTACTTCTTACGTGCCAGACATCATTGTTAGCAATTTACATGGATTTTCTGTTTTGATCTTCACAGCTACATTTTGAGAGAAGAATTTAATTTCCTCACTATTCCCGAAGAGGAAACGAAGGCACAGATGATTTAAAGAGCATGCCCAAATTACCCAGCCAGGAGGTAGAGCTAGGGTGTGCACCCAGCATTATGACCCTAGAGCCTGCATTTGCTCTAACACATCACTGTACCACACGGCCTGGGACAAAACCAGCACAGACCAAAGCAGCCTCAATCCAGGAACAATCACGATGGTACCAGAATAAGAGGGAAGAGAGCATCCTCTAAGCCATCGCTGCTCAAAGTGTGTCTATGGGCCAGTAGTGTCGGCATCCCCTGAAGCTTGTCATAAACACATTATCTCAGTCTCACCCCAGACCTGTTGAATCCAAATCTGCATTTTAACAAAATCTGCAGTCAACTTTGGGCAAAGTTTGAGGAGTGCTACTCAAAAGCCACATCTGAATAAGGATAAGACATTAACAGCCAATATCAGAACATTTCAACTTATGACTTTACTGTTTATATATAAAAATTATGCTTATTTTTGGTGTATGACAGGAGTCATACGAACTCTTACTGTCAAGTGCCAGATAGTAAATATTTTAAGCTTTGCGGGCCATGCAGTCTCTGCTACAACTATTCAGCTCTGCTATTGTAGTGCAGAAGCAGCCATGGAGGATAGCTAACCAAATGGGTATGGCTTTGTTCCAGTGAAACTGTTTTTATGGACTCTGAAATTTGAATTTCACATAATTTTCATATATCACAAAATATTCTTTTTCTTCTGATTTTTTTTCAATCAAATAAAAATGTAAAAGCTATTCTAAACTTGTGGGCTACACAAAAACAGACGATGGGTAAGATTTAGCCTGTGTGCCATAGTTTGCCAACTCCTGATACAATACTAAAGTGTATTTAATTTTCATTCATCCATTCAAAATTAATTCTTACTCTGCCTTTACAGCAGAGAATTCAATAACCCCTCCAGGTAGTTTTACAAGGGCACAAAAGATATACACTGAGAATTGCAGAAAGATCCCTGTATCCAGAATGGACAGATCAGTAAACCTTTCCAAAAGAGCCTGTAGAGCTCTAAGTTGACTGCTTCTCTGAGAATTACTTTCAGCCCCCAAAATCTGTCCTACCCTTGGTCATGTCTCTTCCCTGGGGGCCACCTACAAGATAATCTATGCAGGAACTTAAAGATTTGGCCCCCCAGCCTCAGGGCTTTGAAGAATATTTCAGCTGCAGAGCAATCTAAGGGACCAGCTGAGGCCTCTGTTGCTATTGTCTTGCAGTTCATTCAACTCCTCCCTCTGCCCAATCCTGCTGCCTTTACTCCCCTACAAGCATTAATCCGGAACACACTAACCAGTAAACTTCCTGCCCATACATCTCTGTCTGAGTCTGCGTCTCAGGGAACCCCTAAGGACCTGCTACTTGGGGGCCACTCTTGTCTTCTTCAGTTCTTCAAACGTGCCGCATTCTCTTCCCACCTCAAGACCTTGAACATGCTGTTCCATCTGACTGGACTGCACCTGTCCCAACACTGTCTCCTTCTCATCCTTCACATGTTGGTTCATTTATCTCCTCCTGGGAGAGAAGATATCATCCATCAGAAAGCATTACTTCAGAACACTTATTTTATTTTGCATCAAGACTACGTCTGTCTTGTTCACCATTATACCCTCCATGCATAGCAAAGTTCCTGGCATTCAGTAAACATTTGTTGGGTAAGTGGATCTAACACCTCCTCTAATCACCACATTAAAAACAATGTACCATGAAATGCTCAACTGCAATCTCAATTTTCTAGAATAATAATATTTTTTGTGCTTGTCCTAAGCATGCTGTCAAGTCCAATCAAAAGTTCGATAGGATCATCAAAACATGAACCAACACCTTGCTCAGGATGCTTTGACTGTAACACCTGACACAGTCCACTTTACCTATTGCTTTGTGCTTGGCCTCACATGTGCTCTTCTCTGTGAAGAGTTCTCAGAAATAACTGAGGCTCAAAGTTAGCTGTCCTTCAGCTTCACAAGCCAACAGCAGGTGGAAACTCACAAAGACAGAGGTTCTGAGTAAGGTGGGGGGTGTGGAGAAGGCAAGGCACATTGAAACAATCTAGGAAACTTTTCAACTTTTTCAGTCACCTGCAGTGGTTCTTATCTCACCTCAACCAAAGCTTTGAAAACGTTCTCTGAGTAACTTTATAGCATCCGTCTTGGTGGAGATGCACAGGTAGAGTTTGGAGGAAATAGACCCCAAGAGAGGGGAGAAAAGCTTTGGAATTTCTTGAGAAGATATGGAATTGATAATAGACTGCCCTTTAAACGCATCTGCTTCTCAGGTCATAGCATTTCAGAGTACCGAGGGGAGCAGGCTTGCAGGGAAATGTAGAAGCAACAAACCAGTTTCTACCTTAAATTGCCACATGCCTCCTTAAGAATAAATTTGGGCTCAGGGGAGACTAAGTCATAGAATCAAAATGATGCCTCCTAGATTCATAAATAATCCATTACATATTCACTTTGGGAAAACATCAAGGTTTCTTTATGTCTTCCCTTCTTTCGTTTAATTAAAAAGTGGCACAGGTATTGTCGGACACATGTTACAATAACTTCAGATGTACAGATGAAACTGAGTCGTTCCTCCTCCCTGTGCAGTTCTTTCCACCTCGGACTACCTGAGCAGTCACACAAAGGCTGCTCCTGCTTCCTCGTCTCCTCTCTCAGCTTCCCCTCACGGTTTCTACCCAAGTCTGTGCATACTTGCAATTACAGGTTCTCAATTACACACACTTGCTACTTGCTTGAGGGAACAGAAAGTGTGCTTCCTCTCTTGGCAGCTGCTCAAGCCAGATGTTACACTGGCAGGCTGTGATTGGCTGGCAGATAAAAGAGAATGGCTCTTCATGGATAGACAAGTGGAGAGATGTAAACAAACCCATTCCAGCCCTGAATCAGCAGGTCCTTGTTAACCTGCTTAGAAATGTCCTTCAATCTTCTCCTGGAAAACAGGGAAGATATTGTCAAGAGATCATTCAGCTGAATACCGACTGCTCCCCCTCTGGCTAAAATAGCAAGAAGCATCATTTGGAGACATCATCACAGCATTCAAGATGAGCTGGGCTTCTTTTAAGCTGCATCTGCATTGGCAAGCAATAATTGTAGGGATGCAGAAGTTTGTTTATTTTAACAGTTAAATGTTTGTATCTCACAAACCAACGAAACTTTTCTGTAATCACTTTTGAGATGCACTTGAACCATTCCGTGTGCCCAAATCTTTCCACCATGTGTTTCTCAGCCAACAACAATAGACAGTGATTGGGGCAGAGTTAAACAGCCACCAACTTTTCCCTGTGCCTCCTTGGGGCAAGCGTGAAACTGAGGAAACATATTTTGGCTTGGCTGCTGAAACTTCTGTTGGAATGGTGAAGACTATTTAAAATAAGATAATTGATAAAAATTCTGGTCAAGGTGGACTGTGTATACACCTAGTGTAGATGTTCTGGGTGGCAAGAGCTGACCCATATGACACAAACTAGGCAAAAGCAAAACCTCCCTCTTCCTCTTCTTGTATTATATAGATGATACAAATCCATGAAGTTTCTTTGCACTGCTACCCAATATAAAACACAAAGGGTCCAGGAAGGGTTTTAGTGCAGTTTATTTTCATGATAGATATCAAGAGTCACCAGATGAAAAAGGAGAGGGAAAAAGCAGTTCATTCGGAAGAGATTATGGGCAATCATTATTTTGTTTTATCCAATGTAGAGTTAATCCTCCTAACGGATTAGGCATTTATTGGGCACGGACTGGCAACTGGAGCTACACTCCTGGGGATAAAACATGGCAGAGACCATCAATCTCCATGACTCTGGGCAGGAATCGATAATAACAATAATTAATAACCATTTGTGTTCTCTAGCTCTCTTCAACTGGGATCTCAGAATATTTTACTAACACAAATTCATTAAGCCTGAAACCACACCTGGGCATTCAGGAAGTGCTTGAAGGTTAGCTCTGCTATTATTTTATATTCATATTGCATCTTTCCTCCAAGGAGCTCAAAAGGATTATACATGTTACCAAAGTAGGTTAACTTATCCCAGTTGTGGGTCAGGAATACATCTTTTCTTTCTCCTTAGCATGGGCGTTTCTAAGCTGTGAAAGATGGGTAAGGCTGAAAACAACACAGCAGACCACTGGACTTATCCCTAGCAGCATCTATACATTACTTTTTCTATTCAATGTTTAACCTCTCTAGAAGCAAATGCGACTTTCCCTCTTTTGTTCCACTCTTCAACCATAATAAATGAAACATTCAAGTGTAATGCCATAAAGTTTTGAAGCAGAAAATATCTCTATCTGAGATGCTGAATGGGGATTTCTGTAGAGTGGACAATGAACCAGATGACCACTGAAGTTCCATTTAGTCCTAAGATGATGGTTTGGCAGAATCTGCAGAAAATAATGTGCAAAACAGGTAACTCTGCTAAGCACTCATTGCACATGTGAACCCAAGCCCACCATGCCCTGGGTCTCAGAGACATGAGTCAACAAGAGAACCAAGAATGTCCTGTTCATGAAGTTCCTCATATTAAGTATAGGGCAGTAGTAAGACCATGGGATCTGGAAGCAACCAGCATAAGTTTTATTCCCAGCCCTGTACTTTACAAATTGTGTGATCTTGGATAAGGTATATGACCTTACTAGTCTTTGACTTCCTTATCCATAATATGTGGTTTAAAACACCTACCTATTGTTATGGACATTGAATAAAAGGTTAGGAAAGCATCTAGTACATAAGAGTTACTCAATAAACGGTGATTATCATTACTGTCACAAAACCATTCAGAAGTCCTCTAAGTATGTCAAAGGATCAAGAAAGGAGAATGACTTTTTCTTTGTTCTCGCTCTCATTCTTCTGTTATATTCAAGTTCCATTTCACCAAAACCATTTTACTCTTTTTTTCTTCCTGTCTGCTTTCATAATACAGTATTCCTTTTGACTGATAAATCTTACCCATTGAAAATAGTCACCAGCATGTAATGGCAGGAAAAAAACCCCCAAAAAACCGTCAATACCCGGATAGTACTTTTGCTGTTAGAATAAGTTTCAAATTCTTGCATGTTGATCAAAGGCCTTTACATTCTTCCCAGGCTTCCACCAGACTAGACTGCTCACCATTCCCTAAATATCCCTAGCCTGAATATCCTCCCTGTGACATTCAGAACAGACATTCAGGACATGGGCACTCTCACACGCTTCAAGTAAAAGCGCAAGTGGGGACTATTGTCCAAGTGCAATTTGGCACAACTTAGTAAAAGCAAGAAAAATGTTAAGAAGCTTGACCCAGAAATTCCATTATGGGAATTAATCCTGAAGTAACAATCAACAGCATCTGCAAAGATTGGCAACAACGGTGTTCATGGAAGTAACTAACATTCCAACAACAGCATAGTGGTCAAATAAATTATTTTCCATCCCTGTGCCAAAATACTACATAGTCATTAAAAATGATGTCTCAGAAGAAAAGTTTTGATATGAGGAAAAGAAACAAGATTAACACAAAATGTGTACTACAGGATCTTTTTTTTTTTTTGGAAAAAAAGGCAAAAATATACATATTACATACACCTGCAAAACGATGACAGTTTACACACCAAAATATTAACAGTGGTTACAGGCAATTTAGTTTTATATTTTGAGCTTTTCTTTTTTACTTTAATTTTTATTTATTAGAAATCAAAGCTAATAGATGAGAGAGAGGTAGATAGATAAATTGATAAAGATAGAGAGAGAGATAGCTAGGTAGGTAGATGATAGATAGATAGATAGATAGATAGATAGATAGATAGATAGATAGATAGATATAGACAGATAGTTGATAGATTTGAAAGAAAGAAATCCTCTTAAGCACCAAAGAAGAAATTTTCACCTGGACTATCTCATTGGATACTTAGAATGGCCCTGTAAGGTGGGCTGCATTATGCCCATCACATTCAATCTTTCTTTGATGCCTCCCAGCTGGGTCAGGTGCCCCTTGTCTGGGCTAGAGCAAATTCCCAGGGCACAAATCTATCTTTGTGCACATAAGAAATTTGGGTGAAACTTAAATGCTACCCATTCAGGGAACGGTACTCTCTAGAAAGGACTTTGTAAAGCTATTACAATGATATTTTAAATTAATATTTCATATCGTGAGGAAATACTCAATATAATGTTAAAGTAGGATACAATATTCAAATTTTCATAAAAGTACAACTATTTATAAATTAGGTGGAAGGAAATCTATTAAAATATTAACTGAGATTAATCCTTTGGTGTTGGGGTAATGGGTTATTTTTACTTTATTATTTTTGCCTATCTATATTTTCTAAATGTTCTTCAATTAGCATTTTCTCCAATTAGAATATTTATAATTCGATAAAAGAAAATTTAACAAACATGTACTGTAATAGCTGGTCTCTTTTCATTAGATGTAAAATCGTTTAATGTTAGGAACTGCATCTACTTACCACAATGCCTCCCACAGTGGCCAGAGCACAGAAGGAAGTCAGTGTGTATTTGTTGACTAAATTACTGACTACATGATGAGTAAACGAATCTATCAATGAGGCAACCAATCAGGTGTCAAAGAGAGTATTTTTGCCTAAGGCCATATAAGCTAATAAGTAGTAAGAGACCCTACATGTTAACCAGGTCTTTTAATCAGCAAAGCCCATGAACTCGGCCACTCTGCCCCCCAGTATACATCCTAGTTAACCCATATTTGTTTCCAGTGGCTTCCCGAACAAATTACCACAAACCTAGTGACTTAAAATAACAGAAGTTTATTCTCTCACAGTTCTGGAGGCCACAAGTCTGAAATAAAGGTGTGGGCAGGTCTGTGAGCCTTCCAGAGGCTCTTGGGGAGATCCTCGCCTTGCCTCTTCCAGCTTCCGGTCACTCCTGGCATTCCTTGGCTTGTGGCTGATCCCTCCAGTCTCTGCCTCCGTCGTTAACATGGCCTTCATTTCTGTGTATCTTCTCTGCTGTCTAAGGACACTTGTCATTGAATTTAGGGCCCCCTCCGATAATCCAAGATGATCTCATCTCGAGATCCTTAATTATATCTGCAAAGACTCTCTTTCCAAACAAGTTCACAATCACAGGTTCTTTGGGTTAATTTATACACGTATCTTGGGGGGGGGCGGTCACCCTTCAACACATTATATCACCTTGAAATGGCTCCCAGTTTCCTGCATATTCCACTCCGGCTCACATCTTCCTTTGAAAACGAAAGCAATGGGATGCCCTGAAGAAGGCCAAGTTTACACAAAGAAGCCACCAGCACTGTAACCCTCTGTCCTCACCAAGTATTGGAAACAAGATTTAAAAATATCAATCACAATCTGCTCAGCCTTCCCCACTTCATTTAGCCAAATTAGATTCAAGGAGGGGAGATGAAGTCTGTTCCCATTCAGTCTCAAGATTGTTAATTCATCTCTCCTCATTCCTCCATGCGCCCCCCCCCCCACATCTATTGTGCACAACACTCTTTTAATATCGAGACCACTGAATGATTAGCTAAGGAATTTACAAACCCTGCTCATTATTCCTTGGTGATGAAGGGAACTGCCATAAATACGAACACTGCAATTTGGAGGAAATAAGCACAGGAGCCTTATTAGTGAGGGTCTCAGCCCAGTTCAGATCCCATCAGAATGGAAGCTCCACTACCAAAGGGCCAGCGAGGGCTGATAATGAGATCACTGAACACTCCTTACCAGACACGTGAAATGATTCTCTCCTCAGAAGAGAAACGACAAGCAAACTTGCACGATGTCCACAACAGATGTCTTCAAGCCCCTCTGTGGGGAACGTGACCTGCCCCTGGAATTAACCTGAACCAAAGCGAGAGAGCCAACATCTGGAGCACAGATTCTGGCAGTGGAGTCTTTCGGCTTAACTGTGCTGCTCCTTCTCTAGAGGAACTCAGTAATTTGAGCTTCAGTATGCCAAAATTTTTGCAATGAACAGAGTTTCTAGATTTCCATTCTGAAAGCCAGACCTTGCAAGGTTTGTGTGAAGGTCCAATTTAAGATCAGTTAGAAAAAAGTGGCTAAGGCCCTGAATGCCTTGTCCAATGCTTTCTTCTTATATAGCAAGTGAAGAAACTCACATGCAGTTTTTATCTAAGGCCTCAGTGTGAATCATCCAAGTATTTGTAAGTAGCAAATTCCTGCCTGTCCCCATACTTTCATGATACACTGTATTTCTGGCAGTAGGGACACAATGATTTAAGTAACATCACTCCTCTCAAGAGTTCACAGTCTAGGGGATAGAGAAATGCTAGCAAAAGGAAATTTAAAAATGTCCGTAAAGGGGGTATAAACAAGGAGAAATGAGGCAATAGGGAAACAAGTCATGAAGTTTCCCTGCAAGAGTTAGAAAAGATCTTAAAAAAGAGGAAAAGTTTGGGCTGAAACATGAAGACTTGGCAGCATCAAAGATGAATCATGATAATAAGAACGTCACCATTTAGTGATCACTTACCATGCATCAGATACACCACACTCCACACAATGCATGATTATCTGAATTATTCCTCCCAACAACCCAATAAAGGAGGCTCAGAAACGTCATAGACTTAGAAAATAGTAGGATTTGAACCCAGATCTGTCTGACCCCTAAGTGTATATTCTCAACTCCTACACGACACTGCCTTTTGAAATAGATGCTGGCAATTAGGTTTACCATTTTTTAACACTCAACTGATGTGTTACTCAGTTGAGTAACACTCCAACTGATGGAGCTACTCAGAGTTTGTAGGCAACTGAGTAAAGAAAAGGACTACCAGACAGCAAGGACTCTGTATGGACTGAGTAAGGCGGGCAGCAACTGTATGGGAAGGTTTCAAGCAATGGATGCTGCAACAGTCTGATCACTATGAGACGACTGCCACCGTGGGCACACGAGAAATAAACAACCACAGTGAGCCAACCAAAAGTGCCACCATGGGAATTTCAGCAATAAAGAGAGATGCAAATTCTTGCAAAGGGAAAGAGAAAGAAAAAATGGGGCACTAAAGAGTAAAAGAAGTCTTTGAAAAGAAATATTGATAAATGAAAGTACATTTGGGGGGATTGTGTTTTATAGATATATATATATTTTATGTGGTTTATATATACATATATACACATATATACATGAATGGTTATGGGATGTAAATATCAAGTTAGAAAAATCATATGGCACTTATATATATTTTTAAAATAGTGTTTTCAACATTTATACATTGATGTGATACTCCCGTGAAATCTTAAATAAAACATCCGTGAGGATTAATGAGATCTTAAAACAAATCTGCATGCTATGTGTGCTCCAGGGAGACAAGTGCTATATAAATACCAGATATTGTAGCATGTTCTTCTTGGATGGGGATTCGGGAAGAAGGGTGACTAGGCATAAAGGGGTTCACTGCAAATTCTTCTCTCCTAGAAAAGAGAATTTGGGTGAGCAATATGCTTCTTTGATTGATTTCTTCAAAGGTGGCTCAGAGTTTCTATAGTTAAAGCCACATTTGTTAGAAACCCAGTTGTACTCTCCTGTGGACCAGTACAGTGGTTGCAGGACTTCCTAGAGCAGTGGGTCTCTACTCTGGGGCCACATTAGAGGCACCTGGAGCCTTTAAAGACTGTGATGCCCAGGCCATGCCCCAGACATCAGAATCATGGCAGGGGGCGTGGGTACAATTTGTAAAGTTCCCCAGGAGATCGCATTCAAGGTTGAGGTCCACTGACCTAGAATACGTTTGTTTAGCACACTTATCCAAAAACAAACAAACAAACAAATAAGAAAATAAGATCATATCATCATTTAACCTCTTGGGTTGGAAATGGTTTGTTTGGACAGTAAACTGCCAAACTCTCACATGGGTCAAAATGACAGAAACAAAACTCATGGTTAACAGTAAAATAGCAAGTGACTGTGACCCAAGACACATACAAGAGCTGGAGAAGATGCTGGGAGCCCAGTGAAGGCTGTGCTGAGCTGAAAAGTCAACGATGCAGAACTAGCAGTGAGGACCCAGGGAAGTGGCAGGGAAAGTCGCAGGGAAGTCCAATTAACTCTGCCAGGCCACATCTTCCTTCTCTCAGCAGAGCATCTCCAACTTCTCCAATGGTCAGGATCTCCTGGGGTATGTGTTAAACATGCTAATTCCCAAATGCCACGCCAGACCTTCTGAATTCGAGTCTGCAGGGGACGCACCTGGGAAGCTGTATGTTCAACAGGCACCGATTTATGTTTTTTAATGCACAATTTATCCCCTTAGGTCTAAGCAGCTGAAACTGACACCCAAGACCAGGAGGCCAAGTTGAACTGAGTATCCAGTAAATACTTTTCTATTTCTGAGTCTATCTGGCCTGGTCTTGACACAAATATGGTCCAACTTTTGAGCTCTTTCCTTCTACCTTCTGCAGAAGCAGGAAGCCCTTGTCATCAATTTATGCTCAAGCCTTGATTCTAAATTCTTTCCTCATTTTGAAATTCTCCAGGGTTTCAAATATGTAACAAGTCCCTAGGCACTGTAGCTAAGTAAGCTAATTCCACAATAAAGATTGCTTCCTAAGGAAGCAAGTAAAATTATATAACAGAATCAAGGCTTAAATTGAGCAAAATTTCATAGGATCTCAAATATATATCTTTGAGATATATCACATCTTTCTTTTCACCCCAACGAAGTATAAAAGTGAGAATTGGGAAACTCTTTTTTTGTGTGTGTGCGTGAGGAAGATTAGCCCTGAGTTAACATCTGATGCCAATTCTCCTCTTTTTTTCTGAGAAAGATTGGCCCTGGGCTAACGTCTGTGCCCATCTTCCTCTACTTTATATGCGATGCCTGCCACAGCATGGCTTGACAAGCAGTGCATTGGTGCATGCCAGGGATCCAAACCTGCGAGCCCCAGGCCACTAAAGCAGAGCACGCACACTTAACCGCTATGCCACCGGGCTGGCCCTGGAAACTTTTTTTAAGGACTGTTTTTTATTTTTTACTGTATTTTATTTATTTATTTATTTATTTATTTATTTATTTATTTATTTATTTATTTATTTATTTATTGAGGAAGATTGGCCCTGAGCTAACATCTGTTGCCAATCTTCCTCCTTTTTCCCATTTTTCTCCCCAAAGCCCCAGTAGATAGTTGTACGTCATAGATGTACATCCTTCTAGTTGCTCTATATGGGAGGCTGCCTCAGCATGGATTAAAGAGCGGTGCATAGGTCCGTGCCCAGGATCTGAACCAGCGAACCCTGGGCCACCGAAGCAGAGCACACAAATTTAGCCGCTACACCACCAGGCGGGCCCCAGGAAACTTATTTTCAATTTTTGATATAAGCCTAGTGCATGAAGATTTCACTGCTCCATATTTTTAGGGCAGCTTAGACTATGGGAGTAGATCTTGGGGACAAATGAACACCTGCACTGACTGTGGCTTCTGTTTCCTTCTTGTATTTGAATGAGTGCTCCCTGGTCAAAATGAAATAAGACCAGAGGAAAATGGAAGAACAGAAGTAGTGGAATACTTATTCATCTTACCAAATTGGCGGCAAGCTCCAAAAATGTGAACCTTCAGTGAAAATTATAACAATATGTCTATTCTCCTTGAGATCACCTCGTTGAGGTGGACACTATTAGAGGGTGCCTCCATTCACACGATTATTGTGTATACATAGGCTAAGAAGGCAAAAGCTGCATTCCAAAATAAATGAATACAACCCAGAGAGAAGAAGAAAATTCCAGTTTGCTAAGGTCAAACAATAATTTGTGAGCAAGCATACTGTGGAGCAGTAGTTCACTTGAGGATATGGATGAGACTTTACTAAGTTTTATGGCAAAAAAGGTGAGAAAGTTACAAGTTCATGATTAACTAATCCTGTAACGTATAACTAATTCCTAAGGGTTTTGACTGAGCAGTGTTCAATGGGGCCTTGATATGTCTATTTGCCTCTACTGCAAATTGGCTGCAACTTCCCATCTATTCTCTTACCAACCTCATTTTCCTCATAATACATAACTACATATAATAGCCTACTATAAACCTAAAAATTCTCCCCATAGTCTACAACCTAGGATAATCAACTGCTGCAGGCACTCAGTGGTGGTATGCCCTTCAGTGAGCTCTGTAAGCTCTTAAATGGGACAAATAAGACTATTGCTCACATACAGTAATTGGGAGAAATATAAATTAGAAAACGGATGCAAGTGAATAACTCAGTGCCTGGTACATAAATGCAAATTATCATAATACAGCATAATATAGAGTATTACATATGACATAATATATTAATTATAATACTATGTTTTATAGAATAAAATTAATGTAATCATTATTTTTATTTTATAGTCCACTTCTTGTTTAATTTTTTAAAGAAACCTATCCTCCAAATGTTGGGGAAAACTGGCTTGATTGTCATGTTTCTTCAGATTGTTACCTAGTCATACTAGTTGACCTTTCCACCAGGCTTCTGAGCCTTGTTATTGGGTTTATTTAACTCATTTTTTAAAGTGGCAATTTAAGGGGGCAGTCGGTTTACTTTCCAACAAGGAACGCAGGGCTGTCTTTCTACTATTCACCTCTCATTCTCTCCACTTTTATTCCATCAGTGTTCCCTTTACACTGGACCACTCACATGGTTGAAGGCACTAAAAGTTGAAAGAGGCCGAGGACCCACATGGAAGAATCTGGGGCACTCCCTCATCCCAGGCCCAAGGAAGACGCAGGGGAATTAGTAGAACTGATGGTTGTGTTTCTAACATTATCCTCCTTTCTACTGGAAGAAAATGAGCCTTTATTTTGAATTTTATGAAAGTAGATAATTTATATAATCCCTTGACACCCACAAAGCCAAGAAACCTGCATAATCCTGCACAACGTGACTACGAGGCAGACGTAGCCTGCGAGTGTTCCCCAGAACACGTCTAATCTTGTTTGGTCTCAAGACTGGTCTTAAATCTTTCCAGAAGATGTGAAGTTTGAAGCATAGTAGGGACACTTTCCCCTAGACATAGATACTCTAATTATGCTTTCTTGCCTCAAGATTCTCCTGAATAAGACAAAACTTTATAATGATCCCTTTTGTGTTGAGTATTCCTGAACCTCCTGCCCTCTTCAGGAAGCAGAGAACACTTCAGCTGTTAGAATTGTTCCCAGTGGGATCTGAAGTCAGACCTGTTGAGTAACCCTCCTCTTCACCTGACGGAGTCAAAAAACTTTGTGTGTCAGCTACGGCCTTAGTACAAACAAAAAGCCCTCTGTGCGTGTCCACAAAAGATCGAAGTTTGCTGCATACCTAACCAACCAAAACATGATTCTAGTTTTTTGCCTTTAATGAAGAAATTACTTTGGTACTGAAAAACATTAATAATATTGATTTATTTAGGTAAAAATAAATAAAAAATAATAGAGATAGAGATATTTCATTTTGTCCCTTTGCACAGCTTTTCAGGAAAAAAAAAAAAGGTAATTTTGGCTAGGCTCCATGATGAAAGGGATTTTGCCCATTCAGTTTATTAGCTAGATAAAACACAGTGTGTGCTCTCTCTCTGTGTATATATATTTTTTTAATGAATCTGTAATGAACAGCTAATAAATATATCAGTCTGCAGAGTATGGGCAGTCCCTTTTTGAGATGTTCAAATGGTGGCCATACCACCTTAGTCAACACAATAGCAAAAGTTATAAAGACTGAACATGAAACCATTATGGGTATGCTCTGTTTTATAAAACCAATCAAGTAAAACTGACACACATAAAAAAATGCAAAAATTCTTCTCTTAAATTGAAGCATCAAAACTGTCATGAAACATATTAAATTTTATTTGCTCTAGAGGCATGCTTAATCACAGTTTCCTCACAGACACATCCTAATCAAGTTGTGATTTTGACCAGACCTGCTCTGAACATATTATCATCTGGGAATCTTGTCCAAATGTGAGATCCAGCCTGCAGACATGGATGTCAATCTGAAGAATAAACCACTCAGGCCGTTTGAAGGCTTCTCCTCTGAAGACCACACTGGTCAGAGGTTCTTCTCAGCTTCTCTGGAAGGCACCATCACCTACTGTGCCCAGCACTGTATGGGCCTTGGGAAGAAAGTTAATGAACTGCTGGGCATGAGCCCCTTAAGCATTCAGTTGAAGAGTCAAAATCTGGCAATCTCATACTAGATTTGGCCAACAGATTTTCAACAGAAAGGGGAAAAAACCATTACGGATGGAATAGGCAGGATGACTTTCTGGAGGAGTTAGTCCTCTGTGTTTTTTCAATTTAAGATCACATTATCCAGATAAATGTGATGTGAATTACTAGTTAAATTTACCTAACTCCGGTTGGCAATAATAAAAGTCAAACCATGCATTGTTTTGTTTGTTTGTTTTTGTTGTTATTTTAATCTAGAACAGTAGTTTCCATCCTGAATAAGAAAACGGTTGAAATTTCAACTGACAAACAGAAAACTGCATGACTTGCAGTCTGCTAATCTATGCGGTCAACTGACATGAATGACAATGGTGTGAGAGTATCACTGAATGAACAGTATTTGTCAGATATGCTGCAAGGGAAAATGCTGAGAACTATTGTTCTAGAGATAAACGGATGGATGGATGGTTGAGAGAGTATAAGGTAATGATTAAGAGATTCTCAATACAGACTATCCGGATTCAAATTCTGGCTCTGCCACTTACTGCTTCTGTGACTGGAAAACCTACATGAACCTGTTTTCTCACCTATAAAATGAAGATGATGAGAACGATACCTAACTCGTAGGGTTTTATGAGAATTGAGTGTTTATATATGCTATACAGCACTTGAAACAGTGTGTGGTATATTGTAAGCACTCAACAAATATTAGCTCTTATTATGATAGATAAAAAGAGAACCAAATTCTACACTTAATCATATTGCTTATTTCTTGTATTTCTACAAAGCTTTAGAGTTTATGAAGATTGTTCACATATTTCAAATTATTTGATCATCAACACAGGCACATGATCTAGATATAATAACAATTTTACACAAGAGCAACCAATTGGGAAGCAGTATACCTTGTATTAAATCAAATTTTAATATAATGGAAAACCAAATGCTAGAGACCTGAACTTGAAACCTGGCTTTGCCAATTATTAGCTCAGAGATTTTGGAAAAGTCACTTAACCTCTCTGACTTCAGTTTCCTTATCTATACAATGATGACACATTTATAACATTGCTAGAAGGTTTGTCCTGTTATTCAATAAATATTCACGGTGTGCCTCTTAGCACTGTGCTAAGAACTTGACGCAATGAGGTAAAGTACTACAAATGCCAAGCATTTCAAGCAATCAATAAATATTCATCATTTTTATTGCTTTTATCATTAGTTGCTATTCCTGAGATCTCAAAGGGAGAGGCTAGCAGAACCAGATCTTGAATTCAGAGCTTGCTTTTCTATAATAACTTAATGAAGTGTTCTAAAACTCTCCTGATGTGTAAATGGTCCGTAGAGTTTTGGGGAAGCAAGAGTTCCTTTTGGACAGAGGGCTTGGCAGATGAAGGAGTCGGATGAGAACAGACTTTAAACATGAGTTCATATTGTTTTAGTTTTGTTTTGTTTTTATTTTAAATCAATGTTATTAAGGTTTAATTTACATACAATAAAATGCACCCATTTGAAGGGTACAGTTTGATGCATTTTCACAAGTGTATGTGTCCATGAAATCACCACAGTCAAGACATAAAACATTTTCATTGCCTCACAAAGTTCCCTCCTTCTCCTTTGCAGTCAATAGTCCCATCCCTATCCCCAGTCAACCATCAATCTACTTTCTCTCACTTGAAATTCGCTTTGCCTGTTCAATAGTTTCATAAAATAGTATCACACAATATGTAGTCATTTTTTGCCTGGTTTCCTTCACTAAGTGTGATGTTTTTGAGGTTCATCCATGTTACAGCACGTATCAGCATTTTGTTCCTTTTATTGCTGAACAGTATTCCATTGTATGGATATGCCTTAATGTGCTTATCCATTCATCTGTTGATAAACATGTGGGTTGTTTCCAGTTTGGGGTGATAATGAGTAGAGACGCTATGAACAATCACGTAGACATGTGTTTTCATTTCTCTTGGGTAAATACCTAGCAGTGGGATTACTGAATCATATGATAAGTATATTTTTTAATTTAAAGAAACTTCAAAAATGTTTTCCCAAGAGTCTGTACCTATCACACTCCCACCAGCAGTGTAGGAGAGTTCCAATTGCTCTATGCTCTTGGCAACACTTGGGTTCATTTTTAGAGGGAATTTTTTTTTTTATTGAAGTAACATTGGTTTATAATGTTATATAAATTTCAGGTGTACATCATTATATTTTGATTTCTGTGTAAACTATATCTTGATAACCACCCAGAGACTAATTACCATCCCTCACTGTACAATGTGGGTGCATTTTTAATGGGCAGAATTGTTAGTGACGAGGCTGAAGGGATATCCATGTGGACAGGCACAGGACTCCCAGAAGCCTTTACAACCCTTTTCCTGCGTGCACCTATACCAGAGCTTTTCTAAGGTTTTCCCCATAGACTCAGAAATCCCAAGAAGCCTTCAGCACTGAGTGAAGAAAGCAAGCAAAAGACACATAGATGGGTGGGAGAAATTGAAGAAAATAAGAAAGAGTGAAGATAGCAGACTATTCTAAAGAAGGCAAGTTGCATCTATCAACTACCAACATGGAGCAGAGGGTGGAAAGAGAAGCTCTACAAAATTTTTTAAATTAATTGCCTATTCACAAAACCAATAAGATGTTAAAAAGAATACTAGATAAAAACCTTGTTCCAATGGGTTAGACCGGGAGGTTTTGTTGCTGTTGTTCCCAGGTTTTGCTCAGACATCCAGGGCTTGGCTGGAGCTGCCAAGGCCTCTTCATTAGCTTGCCACTGAGAACATAAACACTGAAATTGGTTATTTTAGGGTCAGGCACTGGAAAATATTCTAATAAAATAAATTGACCAGCTTCCTATGGATGAGAAAGCTCTAAAAGCTGATGGCTTTTTGCTGGTAACTGCAACAGTAAATTCAGGCTATCCTGGATAAATGTCAGGCTGCTTTCTGGGATAAAATGCCTCTATCAAGCTACCAAAATATTGGGCCTTCTCAGGCCTTCTCCTCTCCTCTCCCAATCTCCTTCACGAACCGATGACAGACATGATGTATTTTGTATTATTAATACCATTGTGCCTGTATTGGATTTGAAGATTCAGGAACATGCATCTATATTTTATTTAGGTGTCTGTCTCTTCATGTGGAGAGGGGAATATGGATGGCTGGTGGGAATAGATCTCTATATTCAATAACACTGAACAGTCATTTTACATGCTTTGTGCTCCCTTACATCTCTTCTTGTCTTTAGCACATATTCACTCATTCAACATATAGTAATTGAGGGCATAGGCACCCTTACAGAAGCTGGAGAGAGAGCAGTGGGCATGATGGAGCTACCATATAGAGAGGTAATATGCATAACAAATACGCCATTGAACATATATCACATCAGATGGTGCTAAGTGCTGGAGAAACAATGAAGAAGAGTAAGGCAGATTGCGAATACTGTGTAGGGCAGTGCTTTATGATATCAGTTGGTCAGGGAAGGCCTCTCCGATAAGGTGAGCTTTGAGCAGAGATGTTTGAGCAGGCAAGCTATGTAGATACCAGGGGCAGAGCATTCCAAGCAGAGAGAACAGCCAGTACAAAGGGAATGAGTCTAGGACATGCTTGGTACATCCCCAAAACAGCAAGGAGGCCAGCATGGCAGAAACACCGTGGGAGGCGCAGGGAGAGCATGAGGACATGAAGTCAGAAACGTAGCTTTCTGTTGTTGGTGGTGCTGTCAAGCTGATTGTGACTCCTAGTGACGCTGTGTACAGCAGAGCAGAACCGTGCCCGATCTTTTTGCACCTTCCTCTCACCTTCTGGGGCTGAATCAGACAATGCTGGACTGCTATTCACAGGGTTTTCATGGCCATTTTTTTTGGAATTGGGTGGCCAAGTCCTTCTTTCTGGTCTGTCTTAGTCTGGAAGCTTCTCTGAAACCTGTCCACTATGGGTGACTCTACTGGTATTTGAAATACCAGTGGCAGAGCTTTCAGCATCATAGCCACATGCAGCTGCAACAGTGTGGTAACTGACAGTGGCATGGTTCCCTGACCAGGAAACAAAACCAGACCGCCGTGGTGAGAGCACCAAATCTTAACCACTAGACCACCAGGACTGGCTCAGAAACATAGTAGGGCCATGTTTTGTGGAATGTTTTGTTTCATTCAATAAGAACATTGGTGTGTACTATGATTGAGGCAGAGCCATTGACGGACTTTTTAAACAGGACTGGTGAGGTTCACACCATCTTTGAACTTCTACACTGGCTAAGTGCGTCCCCAGGACAGGAGGCAAAGACCCAGAAGGCCCAGTTCTGCCATGCAAGATTTCCTGGTGTAGCTGGGGAGATGGGAAGGGTAAATGGCTATTTACGCTACACTGTCATAAGAGAATGTACAGAGCACTATGGGGATACAAATGAGAGGCACTTCACCCTCACCAGGAGAAGTCAGGGAAAGTTTTTTTGAGACAGGTGTACAGAGGATAGTGGTCAGTCTGGGAGAGAGACTGTGGAAGGACACTCTAGGAGGGGAGCAGCATGTACAGAGGGACAAAGTGTGGCCACTTGGCCAGCCGAGGGACCTATAAGTAAGATTTTCAGCATGATGGGCATGTAGGGTGGGGAGGGAGGGTAGGGGAGAATTTCAGGAATGGTAGGAGATGAGTCCAGGGATTATGCTCAGATCATTCCTAAGGTATTTAATGAGTCTATATGATGTGTTCAGGAAAAAGCTACTCTGCCTGGGATAGGTTTCCTCCACCAATAGGAAGAAGACGTCTTCAGGATAGAAGAGCCAATTCATTGAGTAGCTAGTTTTGGTAGAGATTTCTAAATAACAAACCATAAATGCCAATAAGAGACAGATTTTGTAGGGCCTTGTAGGCAGAGGAGTTCAAACTTTATCCAGTGAGGATTAGAAGTCACTGAAGGCTTCAAAATACGGTAAATGTGTTTAATCTTACAAACATGTGCAAAACATATTAAAATTGGGAGAAAACAGAAGTAGTTAGGAAGCCAGATTAGAACAGAGACCAAAGTCTAGAGAAAACGGGAGATGTGTGAAAGACATTGAGAAGGTAGTCCCTGATAAGTAAGGGAAGATGGAAGGGGAGACGTGAATTTTTTTTTTCTACCATCCATTTCTCCTTTTGGTAGCAGCATCTGGATTCTCCTTTGGAGAAATTCCCTCTACTCCATAGTGTGTAGTCTCAACACAACTCGTAATCAAAATTCCAAGCCCTCTCTGGCCAAAGGTTGACAAATGACCACATGTGTGGCCAAGGATTAACTAATTAAAGATTCAGAAATGTCGTAAGTCTGTTTTCCAGAAGATTTTGATAAAGGGGAAGCCTAATGTAATTTCAATTCAACAAATATTTATTTTAAACAACTATTAAGGGCATACAAGAATGGAAAGGACACAATCTCCATCCTCAAAGATCCTATAGTCCAGAAGTAACTGAGGCCCTTCTCTCCCCCCAACCCTCATTTATGCTCTTTCTCTTCTTAGCTTGTATTACCAAGCAATGATAGAACAAAAAAACAAAGGTAATAAGACACCAAAAAAGTGCTGAGAAAGTCACACTTCACAAAAGTTTAGTGGGTGGGAAAGAAAGCATCCAACCAGTTGAGTTATAGCAGAAACACAATCTTATAGAAGGTAAAAAATATTCAGTGATGAACCCCCAAAAACAGTAAGTCAATAACTAATGCCTATGAGTGGGTCTGTGCATATGCATACATGTCTGAAAATGAACATTTTCAAAGAAATGATGGATATTCATCAAAACATAAAACATGTCCTAGAAGATATTATTTGCTGATAAATCCCAGGTGAAAATACCATTTTGAATCTACAAATATCTGGGATATCACAAGGATAGTGCAGTAAGAATATTTATTGATTAATCAGTAACTAATGAAGATAATTAAATTATTAATAATAATACCTATTGTTTAAAGTACATTCCATACCCAGGTACTAAGCTGGGGAAATTTTACACGGGATCTCTTATAACCCTAAATGTGATGTGGATATCATCTGCATTTTACAGATGAGGCTCAAAGAGGTGACATAATGTCCCCAAAGTAACAGTTAGTACAAGCTGAACTGAAATTTGAACCCAGCCATCTCTAACCCAAAATATATCATTTTGACTCTATTCTCAAATAATAATAATCAAAAAGTTAGGTTTTGGATAAGCAAGGGGTCATCCTCCAGTCAGAATAAACAGGACAAATATGTTTAAAATTACTGTTGGTTTAATCTAGGAGACAGAAAACATGTGGTCCCAAACATTTCATTCAAGAACAAATAATCAAAAAACAAATCCAGTTCAATTTTTTAAAGATTTCTTTCCTTAAATTTGTGACTTTACCACAGAATCACCCGGGGAGATTTATAAAAATACACATGACCCAATCCCATCCCTGTAAATTTGAATGCACTAGGTTTAGGATAGAGATTTAACAAAAATGAAAAAGCATGAAGTTAAAAAAAGTCAGGGAGAGTCTCCTGGACAGTCAAGGATGAGCACTATTGACTTAGACAGCCAACAGTCAAATCCCTCATGACAATGGGCCCCATGTATCACCAAGTGGCTGAACCAAATGGCTGTCATGCCACAATCCATTTATCCAGACACGTAGAAAACATGATTTTCATCAGGCCAACATTCATGGAGTCAGAGGTGCACTAGGGATCCATGCCCACAGTATTCATGAGCTGCTGAAGTAAGCTGATGTGAAGGATCATGGGTAGGTGAGTAGATGGTAAACAAAGGGCACCCTGAAATACCACATTGCCTCTGTTGATTCTTTGGAACAGGCCAATGAAAGAGAGAGAGAGTTTATTTGCAGCTTAATGTTCTGAAGACTGAGCCATGGATGTCCCTGACCGTAGTAGCAAACCAAAGGATGGCTCTCCTGTGTGTGAGGATTGGGTATGCCATTTTTTGGCAGCTCCACTCATAGGCATGTCTACAGCATCCTGGAATCTGCCTCACTGAAGACCAGAAGGCTGGCCTAAATAGATGCACGGCATGTCACGCTGCCTAGTCTCAGCTGGGGCCTCCCACCTTCCCCACAATCTTAATAGACATTTTTGTTCAGCATTGTACCCAGTATTCATTATTTAATCCTTGCAATGAGCCTGTGGGGTAGGTGAATGTCTTAGTCAGCTTGGGCTGCTATAACAAAATACCATAAACTGGGTGGCTTAAACAACAGACATTTATTTATCACAGTTCTGGAGGCTAGAAAGTCTAAGATCAAAGTGTCAGCAGATTCTCTGTCTGGTGAGGCCTCTCTTCCTGGCTTGTAGATAGCTGCCTTCTCTCTGTGTCCTCACACAGCAGAGAGAAAGCTCTGGTGTCTCCTCCTCTTCTTATGACGGCACCAATCCCATCATGGGGGTTCCACCCTCATAACCTCATCTAAATCTAATCATCTCCCAAAGGCCCCATCTCCTAACCTAATACAATCACATCGGAGGTTGAATCTTCAACATACGAATTTGTGTGTGTGTGGGAGGGGGGCACACAAATATTCAGTCCATAACAGCAAATATTCTCCACATTTCTATAGAAGAAGAAACTGGGCCACTTGACCAAGAACACACAGTTAGTAAATGCAGAGCAAGGGTTCAGATCCAGGTCTTTCTGTCTCCATAGCATAGGCTTCTCAAGGACAGAACCCTATCCCCCCAGATGAAGATCTCACACCTCACTTCAAAGACAGCCAATACAAGTCACCTTACATTTTTCTACAGTTACATCTGTCCTCTGACCCTTTCTTCTTTGCTTGGATGAAAAGGTACTCTTGATCTTTCAAAAATGTATTTGTGTAGAGTTTAGAGCACAGTGTCTGACGCCTGGTTATTATCGCTCTGGTTGTTATTTTGGTTATTATTAGTACTACCTCATTGACTAACTCATCTCCATTTTCTGAGTCCATTTCTTCCTTTTATTCCAGAAATTTACTCATGTTTTGTCATTGACCCGCACATCTTCTCTATCTTTATTTGGCTTTATATCTATTCCCACAGTTTTAACTATTTGTGTTACTGCAAAAACTGCATCTGTAACCTCAGCTTCCCTTTGGTGTACTACATCTTAATTCCCAGGTACCTGCCAGGAATATCTCCACACAGATGACTTGACAGCCAATTAAATTCAAAATATTTGGAATTGAAAGTATTCTATTCCTCCAAAAATCAGCTTCTCCTAACTTTTGTGTTTGCTCTCGAGTTGAATTTTAAACAGTTAAGTTCCCTGGTTACTTAGGTTAAAATTTTCAAAATCACATCTGATTTCCTTCCCTGCCTTTTACTCTCCACAACCAATCAATTGCTAAATACTCTTGTGTCTAATGGCCTCAGGCCCCTCCCTACCAATCTGATTGCTCCCACATTTAGTCAGAGACTAAAGATATTTTAGGCTAGATATTTGCTGGATCTTCCTTTCTTCTGATTCACCTTTCTCTAATACACCATAGACATGACTGCCACATTCATATTCCCAGACAGACCAGGACATCACTCCACTGTTAAAAATCCAGTGTTGATGGGCCGGCCCCGTAGCTTAGTGGTTAAGTGCGCGCGCTCCGCTACTGGCGGCCCACGTTCGGATCCCAGGCGCACACAGATGCACCGCTTCTCCGGCCATGCTGAGGCCATGTCCTACATACAGCAACTAGAAGGATGTGCAACTATGACATACAACTATCTACAGGGGCTTTGGGGGGGAAAAAAAAAAAAAGGAGGAGGATTGGCAATAGATGTTAGCTCAGAGCCGGTCTTCCTCAGCAAAGAAAAAAAGAGGAGGATTAGCATGGATGTTAGCTCAGGGCTGATCTTCCTCACAAAAAAAAAAAAAATCCAGTGTTGCCCCTTAACTGCCAAAGGGTGGGAAGCTGGGTCTTTAAATTCAGTAATTCATGTAAGTAATTAATTTACTCTCCTCCTTGTACTGGTTACCTACTCATGGCTCTGCCTTCAATGGTGTCAGCTTCCTTAATTCAAGTGTGGTGGTACCTGCTTAAACAGAAGTGATCTCTGCTTTATCTTCTCTTTGGTCATAGAAACTACCCAAGAGTAGTCCAAGAAAGGAGACAAAAACCCTTTTTAGTAAACAGTGATGGCTGGAGGGTTCTTGGGAGCCAAGAGAAATAGTTCAAATGCTACCTCCTGGCTCATAGCTCTTCCTCCTCTGACATCCTTTTATTTATTGATTGTACTCCTCTTTGTCACCTTTATGTTGTCTTATATTACTAGCTTTTTTTTAAAGGCATATGTCCCTCTCTTCCCTCAGCATCTTGAAGAGAAGAACTGGGCTTCACAACTCTTGATAGTCCACACTGGCCCTTAAATAGTACTTGGCTCTGGCAGGTACTCAATAAGTATAACTAGAATCAAGTGTGTGGTTGACACTAATTTTGGATTATCTACCTGTTTGGAAGGAGATTTAGACCAGTTTTCTAAATTTAGTGATTTGTATCAGGTAAAACTCCTTTAGTTTTGAGTGATTTAAAACCGAACTCATATTGGCTTAAACACTTTGTCTGACGTTACTGAAACATACAGCCATAGATTTCAAGTCAGACAAGCCTGATCAAGAAGCTCAGTCAATTCACCAAGTTTCTCTCCATCTCTCCACTCTGCTTTCCATGGTGTTGGCTTCATTCTCAGGCTGTATGTGGCAGCCCCCAGCAGCTCAAGGCTTTCCCTGGCTATAGCAAACACAATGTCCAGTGCAATTCCAGGCCTCACATCTTCATCCACTGCCTTCAGAGGAGAAGAGACTTTTGTAGTAGCTCTAGGTCTTAGGATTCACTCTCTCCCATTGACCTGAATGGTGTAAGAGCAGGTCTATCTCAAAAAATAACTGCGTAGTGGAGAAGTGACTGGGATAAACACACAGAGGCAAATCTGGGTACTGGTAGCAGGAGGAGGCTAAAATTGATGCTTATGATAAACCGATATGTACACTATACTGACCATCAAAATCAACTGGATAAATTTTTTAAAATTCAGATTTATGGACCTTATCTGTAAACTTCCAAATCTGAACCTCATTCTGGAGTCTGGGATCTGCATCTTATAGAACCTCCCCAGGTGATCCCAGGTGAGGGGATCAAAGCATCTTACTCCTGTCTGTGCCTTTCTTTACTATTACAACACAGGAAAGTAATCCATATATATATTAAAAACATATAAAATAATACTTAGAAAGAAATACGAGTACCAAGGAAAGTGACTCTGTAAACATTTAAAGTGTAATTTTTTTCACTAGGCGTTTCTGCCTCCAATCTCATCTAAAATAAAAGCATATAAGCTCTAGGGATATCTGGTTCTGATCTATCAGACTCACTAATACAGATTTATTTTCTTAGATAACATGATGAGCAGTCGCATCTTTGAAGGGAGTAAGGAATCCATTTATCCTCCTGGGTGCCCCTGGCCCCATCCTGGAAAAGTTGCATACATAATATCACAAAGAGAAACCCAAAACAAATGGAAGTTTCCTCTGATGACATAAAATAATCAGAAACTTTGCATCCTGATACAGAAGACAGGCATTTGCATTACTATGACAGGAACGTTAGCAAGATGAAATGCTGAGAAATCCAAAACGAAAGTTCCCTCCCGGCACAAAACCTGCTCTCAAACCTGGGATTCAGAGCATTCACTTGGACAATTCTAATATAGCTTGTCATGCCAATGAAGTTGCAGAATGCTCAAATGAGTCTGCCTGGCCCTGGAGATCCAGCGCACCTCCAGAGTGGCGTGTCTGGAGAATGAAAGGAACAGAACTGTACAGCCAGCTCCAATCCCTCACCTGCCTGCCTGACGGTTTAATACACTCAACCCTCAACAGATTAAATTTTTAAAAAATAAAGGGAAAGAGAGATAGGCACAGGGAGAGTGGCGGGTTGCTGCAGGGACTCCTTTTGGCTAGCTCATCTTCCGAGTCACTTTTGCCTTCCTAGGGTTAGCAAGTTCTTTTTCTATCTTCTTCCAGCTGTGTATAGTCTTGCCTCTTAATTCACCCACCTCTCAGCCCCCTCCCCATCAGCCCCCATCTTTCTTTCTCTTTCTCTCTCTCTTCATTCCCAGTGTTCCCTGGAAGCCGACATGATGGATAACAGATGTTCTTTGACATATTGTGTCATTTATCACACAACAGCCCCAGTCCTGCTAACAGGGCCTTTCCCATATGTCACTGTCAGCTTTTACATGGCCCCAACGCAGCAAGAAGAAATGGTTTAATACAATGTGCTGTAATTCCTGAGTCACAGCTCAATGGAGGGGTTTGGGATGCTGAGTTCTCTTTCCTTTCCACCTTATTTATTTGTTTCAACTGGCTCCTGTTCCTGATAAATGGATGAATGAACTCATCTGAGGCCAGGTGGAGGGGAAAATCAACAAGAGAATTGTGCTTCAGGTTGGAAGAAAAAGGGACGGTAGGTCTAGGGTGGGAGGCAGAAAATGCAGGCTGCAGTCTATTACCACACTCCCTAGCTGGATCTTGCTTATTTTCTATGGCGTATGGTGGGCATCTGCCATGCTTGACAATGAGGAGTGTTCAGTGGTGAAACCTATAAATCCAAATTGACACAGGATTGCCCTGCTGTGTCCTTGAAGGGAAGAGAGTTTACTGCTTGAGCCAGAAGAGAAGTTCCCCTGACCAAACCTTCACTTATAGCTGCTCCTGCTTTGGCTGAAGCAAAAGAGTTCAAGTTATTTCCTGTCATAATCCATTCATCCCAGAAGTATCGCCATAGCAACAAGTCACATCTTTGTAAGCACCAAAGGCTATCACTAGTTCACACACTTTATGGATACTTTCTCTCCAGATCCCCATGGTAGACCTGCTACTCCTGTCAGCTTGCTGGGGAGCCATGTCTCCCTACAGTGATGAGCCTCAGTCAGGTGGAGCACCAATGTGATCGTTGTTGATCTCCCAGGCCTCTGATTCCACGCACACTCACTCCCATGGGAAGCAGAATGATGCTCACAGTTATAATAACACTCACAGGACAGAGTCGCAAATTTACTCACACTCCACCTCACACATGCAAAGACCATGTGGCCTCTTCCTTTTCTCCTAAAAAGACACCTCCCTCATCCCACTGGATAAGGAATATCTTAAATTTCCAATTTGGGATATCTCAACTTCTTTCAGTTTAAATTGTCTTTGGGGGTTTAAAACAACTCTGTTGGGGAAAAAACTCAGTCAATTCAGAATTTAACTCTTTATTAGAGCTCTTTCCCTTCTCTCTCCTTTTGCCCAAGATGGCATCTGGTTGTAGAGGGACTGGGAAGGCGTAGGGAGCAGGAGGTCTCTGGTCTTACTCTAGTCCTTGGGCTGCAGAGGGCTAACGACCTGTAGGTGTGGGCTGCTGGTATCTACCAAAGCAGGCGCCTCTGGTGCTGGCCCAGACACTCTTCTCTTTTCTGCTGCTGGAGGCCACAGCTTGTTCTCTTACACTCTGTTTTTGCTGCGTAGACAATGTTTTCAAGGATCCTAATTGCCACCTTCGTTCTGCGTGCCCGGAGCTCCAACTCAGGCTGTGGGTCAAACAGCCTGCCCCCAGGTAGCCTTTTGTCCCAGGCTCACTTTATACTATTGTGGTGAACCTTTCTGGCAAGCTTTCCATCTATATCCCCAGGAACTTTCCATTCGCTGAGAGTCACGTGGAAATTTGCAGATCCTTTCCCACCACATGGAAGCTGAGGGACATCAGAAGAGGCTAACTTCAGCTCTCTCTCTCATAACCACTGCTTGTCTTTGCTAGGGTTTTCCAAAAGCAGAGCCTGAGGCAAGGATTCTTATCCAACTGATTTATTGGGATGGGAGATTCTTTGGAGAAAAGGAGAGTGAAGGAAGCCAGACAGATTAAAGAAAAGAGTTAGCAAGAATGTGGTCTCATCAGGAGACTCACATCGCGTAATCACACAGGGAAGTGAAGGCCACAGACTGACTGAGGGTCATGAGTCCCAGCTGAGGCCTGCACGCCCTGTGCAGCCAGTCATTAGCCAAGGGCCACAGGGCTGAGGGAGGAGAGGGAGCTACTCATGCTCCCTGGCTCAGCAACCTGTCTGCCTGAGGGCAACTCTCAGGAAAAAGGGACAACGGCTTCTTGTTATCAGTCAACACAGTATCCAGAGAGAGGTGCATGGGCCAATCAAGGCAATCTGAATGGGGTGGCAACAGCACCCACTCCACTGCCCCATCACTTTTACTTTTCCACAGCTACCTGGCCTTGCTGAGGGACCTTCCCGCACAGCAATCTCAGCTCTCTGCTTTTTCTTTCAGATTCTAAATAGAGAGAGAAACACAACCTCCTCTGCTTCCTCTTCACCCCTCTCTAACATATTTTCCAAAAAAAAAAAAATCTTTAGTCCTCAGAGTGGAGGCCAGGATGCATATGACTAACCACTTGCCTTTCTTGCTATCGCTCTTTTCCTTCCTGTGATCCACCAGGGCTGCAAGAGGGGGGCTTTTTACTTTTCTTCCTTTCTAGCATTGGCCCCCCAACTGTTACATCTCTTTCCTACCCAAAGTCACCTTCAGCCTGGCCCATTTCCCAGAGGCATAATGGTGGACTGAATGAAGGAGGAGAAAGTCGCTTACCAATAAGGAAAGATCTAAAATGATCCTCTATCATTACGATTATGATTACGATTAATAGCAATATTAAAAATATACTTTGGGTCAGGCTCTGTGCTTTACATTCTCAATCAATTTTTAGAAACCACTGCGAAGTAGATATGATTATATCCACTTTACAAATGAAGAAGTGAGGTCTAGACAGGATATGTCCAAAGTGTCAGAGGCAGCAACAAAAGAGACCAGGATTTGATAGCAGCTCTGATTCTGAACTCATGCTCATTCCACCATACTCTACTCAGATAACTCTTTATATTACAATGTGGCCCTGGATATATTTAGGAGTGGGGCAAAATATCACCTACTCCACTCTCAGTCTGCTCCTGTAGATTCAAAGACAGAGATGTTTTTTTTCTGACCTGACCATGTGCCTTAAATCCATTTGAGTACTACACACCACATGGCTGGTACCCTGTGACAACCAGGCACAGCCTCCTGGCTCCATGCAAACAGTTGCCTTAACCCAGGTTTTGTTCCCGCCTACCTTTGCTTTTTGTTCCCCTCTCAGTTCCTGAGCCTACTGGGCTCCTAATGTTCCACACTTCATCTGTTGTGTTACCATCTGCCCCCTGCTCCTATGGATTTGACTGTTTTCCTTTTGAGGCTCAGAGCTCTTCAGAGCATGACTGGAACTTATCCTTAACCTCTTCTAATCCTGCCCTCTCCAAAAACTGATCTCATCCCAGTGCCTGATAACCCTGCTGGACACTGGGCTGCCGGGTTGGTGTCCTGCTAGGCTAATCTCTCCATTGGCTCACAGAAGGGGCTGCCTTAACTCCACCTGCCAACTCTACTATGATTACATTCAACCCAGTGAACTGACACTTTGGTTGGACAACTGTTAGATTCTGGGGAAGGGAAGCTGCCCAATCTATTCTACGAGGATACAATGCCCCCATGCAGAAGTGTAAACACTGCCATTTAGTCATTTAGTACATTTAGGTTTATGGTGGGGCCTTGGCGTGGACCTGTTGGCACAGGTACCTGGATAGTCTCCTAGAAGGATAGCTATATTATTGGCACACCCACTCTCATATCATCATCTATGGTTCTCAAAGTCATTAATTAAACAGAATTAGCCATTAGGATCAGTCCACTCTATGTGCTCGTCTCTGCTCAAAAGGCCATAAACCTTATTTAAGCAGGAATATGGAGAGAGCTGCTGGAATTTTTTTTTTCCTTTCCATAGCACGAGATGTTGAAGATTTTAGTTCCAAAGGCAAAATATTAGGTCAATATGAAAAAAAAGTCAGATTTGGACTTCACTAGTTTAAAGGATTCTTCAATGATTAGTAACAGTCATATCCAGACATCCCAATTTGCTGTATGAACAGCCATCATTCTCAGGGCTATTTAATACAGACAGTCACATGGCACAGTGACTACTGATAGCCCTTTACAAAACAGTCCTCTGCCAGCAAGGCTTCCTCTGCTGGATTTGAGCAAGTCATCTTTCTTGAGTCCTTGCAGTCGGATGGTTCCTGGCTTTGCTCATCAACCACGTCTCTAATTGCAAAGATTAGGGCTTTCCTCCAAGTTCTCCTGACCCTCACTCTACTGTGGGACTCCGACTCTTGTCCATCCTGCCACTGTGTTTGATGGTGACGTTTCTTGAGCTTGTTTCCCATACTGATTCTGACTCGAATATTCGTTCCACTTAACTCTTGGTATCTCATGTACTGATGAAAGGTACTTTACTCCAACTGTGTTCCTTGGCCTCACTGTCACTCATGAGAGTGTTTCAGAGTTTGCTGCTTCCTGGCTCCATTCCTATCATGTCCATGCTGCAGTGTTACAGCAGGAGGCTGGATTAAATGCCTGATGAGTAAGTGCTCCATCTTGGGTTAGAGTATTAATGATGTCATTCACTAGCTCTGTGTCTTGGGGCAAAACACTGAACCTGTTTCCTCGTCTAATAAGGAAACTGACCTTATCAGGTGGTCACAAGGAATAAATGAGATCATAACTATAAAATTCTTTGCACAGTGCCTGACATAAAGTATGCAGTCAACTCTCATTCACTATTACAAGTCCTGTTATCATTATTATTATTATCTTCCACCCCATGGCAGGGGTAGGACAACCACACACGTCAATTTAGGCCTTGATGATAGATTCTTGATCAAAATCTCAACTTCTCCTTTCTTGGTGATCTAGAAGACGTTTACAAAGACATCTACTTTTTAGTATAACCAAATAATATATGAACTAACCACGAGTTTATTATGTACTTTTTAGCATTTCCCCAGTTGGGCAATTTCACTTATTATTTTTCTTAAATTACTCTATGTATCCCCCATGAAAATAGCATTAAATTTCCTCACCCAAAATGCCTCAGATCCCAATGAATGATTTTCAAAGTACCATTTGCTCTTTTACTGTCATTATTATGCAGCCTACGAACACACTGTTTCCATTTCATAAAAATATAATATGGCTGCACGGGAATCACAGACAAATTATGGTGGAAAATTAGTCAATAAACTTTTATTATACCAGTCTTTAATGCTTTTATTAATATTGAGGAACTTAAAATTAATTTCTTTCCAGAGCAAGATTTACTGCTGAAACTCCAGAGATAAAGCTGGCTAGAGCACCTACTAGAGGCCCCTTCAGGGTCCCATTGGCTGTTCTCACCTGAGCTGTGTGAACTGACATAAAGATCCTCCCTAAGTAAACTGGGCATGCTTCTGTTTATACAACCTCTCTGCCATCGGCTGCTTGAGGTCCGAGGAATGCAGCTGTTGCAGAGAGAATGAATTCACTCACTTCACCACGCCTAAAGAGAGTGTGTATGAAGTAGAGCCACGTCATAATGGAGTCAACTTGCACTGGCTGGTCATGGTCTGAGAATCTATAGATTTCTGTGCTTTGCTCAGTGTTGCACTTTTCTTACTCCTTTTGTTGGCCCTGTTGACAATCTGAGTTGAATCTGGCTGAACTGAAATTGACTTACTTGTTTATGTATTCACTTACTCACTCATTCTTTCAACTGATAATTCATTAAATAGTAAGCCCTGGAGAATCAAAGATGAACATTGTCCCTACTATCTTCGAGTTTATAGGTTTCTTGGAAAAAATTGAGATCTACCATATACGGCCATAAATCCTGAGCCATCAAAATGGAGCCACCCATGGAGTTCAGCTGAAAGAGATGCCACCTCTAGGGCTGGCATCAGAGCAAGTCTACATGGAGAGAATGTAATTGTCCTGGCCAGAGTCTGCACATTTGTGACCCATGGTTAATTATTAAAATACCTAACTAGTCTCAACATTTAAATATTGGCAGATAACACATACCTTATTTTTCTAATTTCCAACTAATCTTGAAAATTAGGAACAGCTAGCAACACGAGTTCCACATTCATACGTAGAAAAAATGAGCTGGAGATGAGATGCCTCTGCTCTACACGCACCTCCCAGTTATGACACCCTCACCAGGCTCCTCTCACCCCTGAGCATTCTCAGCCTGGCCACTAAGACATTTAAGTTTGCCACTTCCACGCAAGACTTTAAATAACACTTGTGACTTGGTGAGCAAGAGGGAGTGAGGGAGGGAGAGAGAGTTGCCAGGTAAAATAGAGACTCGCACTTAAATTTAAATTTTAAATAAATAGATAAAATTTTAGAAGTATTTCCCATTAAATATTGCATGGAACATAGTTATCCTAAAAGACTATGTGTCATTTATCTGAAATTCAAATTTAACTGGGTGTCCTGTATTTTTTCTTGCTAAATCTGGTAACCCTGGATGATTGGGGCATGGGGGACTAGGAGGTCATTCTTGATAAAGTGAGTGGTATAAAAAAAAGCAGGGAAAGGGACAAAGCATGTTCCTGTGCGAGGGAGTGTGCCAATCGGCTCTGAGCACGTGATTGGGGAGCACTGGGCTCAGATATTGAGCTCCCCAATATTAAGCATTTTGTTGAGACTTGACTGGATTATATACTTTGTCCAGTGACTGTTGGTTGGCAATGGGGAGGTCAGATTTAACCTCAGACAAATGGCTCAAGTTCACACTCTTAACCCCCACTCTATCCAGCCACCTGTAATAAGAACAGAAGGGTAGGAGGAAACAGATGAAGAGAAGGGGAGTTCTTAGGAGTAGGATTTGTACTTTTTTCAATTTTTTATCACCTGACCCTCTAACCACCCCAAAGTGTTCAATTAGTATTAGTTGAAGTTATTATTGATATTCTTGTAAAATGGGCAGTCTCATTAGTCACTTACCAAGATTAGGATCATTTGAGCTTGTGCCAGAGTAGGTAGCAGGACCCAGCTAAGTTGGGGTTATCAGGTGAATATTGTGAGAGAAAGGAATGGAAAGGACAGGTTAAGGTAGTCCCATGAAGGCCCTGGCCTGTGGAGAAGAGACTGCACCTCACTCTGTTTCTTGAAATTATGGTGCTCAATAAATGTCTCATAGTGATAACACAATGAAGCCCTGGAGCCGGAGCACCGCTGTCTCTCTGATTTACAGCTCTCTCTCCTGTCTCCATCGAGGAAAGGAAGTAGCTGATCACTGCGCTAGTGCTCCACAGAAAGCCAATATTATTTCTACAAATACCAGGCCTCGGGGAGGAGAGTTGAGGTCAAAGCACCAAGATACCTAGAATTCTATACTTGACAGCAATATTTATCATCAATGTTTCTCATTTCACCTCTCTAGTACATACTTTAACACACAAATTCAGTGTCCTTAAATTGAGCAAATTTATAAAATTATACAAACAATAATCCATTCAGAGTCCTCCTCTCTGGTGATAGTAACTAGGGAGAAAGCCTGTTTTAAAGATGATTTCAATGGAAAACCTCTAAGAAGTTCCAAGTCATTTGATGCAAACAAAATAAAAAACTTGCCACATCAGGCCTCTCTGCATGATGACGGTATTTCAAGATTTGGCAAGGCCAGTTTGCTTTATTTTGGTGGAGTTGCAGAGTCTTGAAAAGATTAGAAGTCCTAACTTTGGTAATTATTTATTCTTTACTCCCCCATAGTCATTTTCCAGAACGATAAGCAAATCCTTAGGCACTCTCTGTTAAAACTATTCATACATTCCCTCCTCGGTCTTTCCTTAGCTGAGTCATTACAAATAATTAACTTTGGGTACCTACTCCGTATGAACAGCTGCTGCTCTGCTTTATTTGTAAGATAATAATTCTGAGATCATGGTTGCCAACTAATATTAATTATTACCTATGTAATTCTTCCCATTAACTTAGTGTAGCGGCCATTGAAGCAAAGGCCATGCCTCTGGTATTTGTCACTCTATACAGTGCTTACCCTAGTGCTTGTCACTTACTAGGAAAACATTAAATATTCATTGAATGGATGGAAACTAGCCAGAATTTCCTGGCCTCCAAACTCTTCTTGCATATAAAGCCAATCTTGGACGAGATCATCTTTCTCAACAAGAAACTTGCTGCCACACACCCAATGGACACACTGATCACTTTTTTTTTTTTTTTTGCTGTGAAAGATTTGCCCTGAGCTAATATCTGTTGCCAATATTCGTCTCTCTTTTTCTGTTTTCTCCCCAAAACCCCAGTACGTAGTTATATATTCTAGTCCTAAGTCCTTCTAGTTCTTCTATGTCAGCTGCTGCCACAACACGGCTACTGATAGATGCAGGGTGTGGTTCCGGACCCAGGAACCAAACCCAGGCCACTAAAGTGGAGCACGCTGGACTTTAACCACTAGGCCATCAGGGCTGGCCCTGTACTTATCCCATTTTATGTCTATTTTTTTCATTAACTTAATTTTGTGATTCTCCATATTTACCTATTTTACTTACTTATTTTGAATTTCTTCTTTGGCTTACCATTTTTTGCAGCCTTCCCCTTTCTCCTCCACCCCATCTGACTCTAGTGACACACAGGAGATGGAACTTCCACCAAGCATAGCCTTAATAGAATACCACTAGATTACCCCCTCCCTAAACCCACTCTTTCCACCATCACAGAGAGGGGGAAGTTAATAATTGTCTATATGCTTGCAAGGTTAAGAACTAAGGAGTTCCATAAGAAATGGGCTGGCAAAGGGGAGAGAAGGAAGGAGTGGAAGAAAAATCTAAGAAGCTTCCATTGCAGTCAACCCAAGGAGATGCTCAAAGTACTAAGTTAGGAGAAGAAACTGAATTTAAATCCTTCTTTAAAATCTGATGAACTACCGGGAGAATAAATTTTAGCTAAAATAAGAAGTCAATATAGTTGTTGTTAATTATTATTACATTGTTATGATATTGGTAATTAACTATATTAACAATATCTTAAGATTTATTGAGCATTTATTATATACCAGGCAGAAGGTTAAGCACTTAATTTGATTATCTCATTTAATTGATAGGTTCTATTATTTACCCCACATTACTGGTAAGGAATCTGAGCCTCAGAGAGCTTAGCCAATGTACCCAACGTTACCAGCCAGGTTGGGAATTTCAGAATTCTGGCTCCAGAGCCCTTTTGCTTCACCTCTAGGCTACACTAGATTAGTGACCAACCTGAAAACTAATTTCAGATGTTCTCAATTCTAAAGAAGCCCATTGAGTCTTAATAAAATTACACAGGGCCATAAATCTGTAACTTGGTTTGAATTTATGATTCACATGGAAATGATTCTTGAAAAATTAGCCTAAATGGATCAGCATTAATGTCTTAAAACTTAAGATTCTTTAAAAATGTGAATCTACCCAAAGTCTGATTAAGGTGAAAATATTAGCTCTCTTTTGGTGACATTAGCCTGATCCTCACCCAGCAAGAATAAGCCTGCCCACCATACTTAGTGAAAAACCTTTATCATTCAAAATTTATCCTCTCCTTGCCTGGTCTCGGTTTCCCCCAGTTGCCTTCAGCATAACCTCAACTCAGAGCTGAAACAATGAAAAAAAAATCAAGAACACAAATAGGAGAAAGGAAGAAAAACTTAATATGGACATATTTTTAATGTGGGACTCAATCTGTGCTTATATAGAGATTTACTTGGGTAGGTTAATGACTGAAAAATGAATTTGCTTCCCTTTCTATTCCTCTCCTCTTAGAAATTATGAGAAGAACCCTCTGAGTTGTCCAATCAGTATTTCTCTCTGTCCTGCATATGTTTCAACTGAATGGATTTATAGTAGCTCAAGGACCTTGCAGCATATATATTCAATCAAGAAAACTTACTATTGGACGCACACCCTAATTTATAAGCTTCAGTAATTGTTGTGGCTGTGTGAGCAAAACAAATCCAGAACAATAGGACATATAAACCCTGAATGTTATGTGCTCATTTTTTCTGTATCTATTACAGCTGGACTATAAACCACTTCTGGGAGGAAGCCATGTCCATTTAATCAAGCTTTGCATACTACCTTGTATGTACCCAGAAACACATCGGATATTAATTGTCACAATGGTAACAATATAGTTCCCCTGATCAAATCCAACATTCTCTGGTGCCTGATATTTTGGCAGCAGGTAGAAAAGTAGAGGAGAAGGGACCAACTAATGGATTCTATTTAAGGACATTTGATGAAAATGTTGACTGGCCCATGACGGATTTTATTCTTAGTGCTTAAATGTTAGTTAGTTAGCCAATTTGAATGTTAATTAGCCATAATGACAAGGAGTGTCTCTTTTTATGATCCTCTTAAAATGTATCCAGGGGCTAATAAGCAATGGGTGCATCCCATAAATATAATAAGTAAATAAATTAGCATCAGTTAATTTAAATGTAAGCAAACTGCACTAGGAGGCCTTTCCTACGCTCCTACTGCCTTTTGGTTATTTTCCTCTCAGCATCTCTCCTCCTCGCCTCATCAATTTCATGATCTAAACAATATACTCTACAGCTGAGAAGCAAGGTCAGATATTATTGAATTCAGTGTAAAGCAAGTGGACCTTCTTCACTTTTTAGACGCATGTTGTCAGATAACTGGGCAGTTAGAATAAAGGTCAAAGGAAATAAGACTCATAAAACTCTGCTTATGTGGACAACTGGTTTCACGGTGGTGATTGATCCAGATGGTTAGCACAGTCATCAAAAAGGTTAATTTTGTCAAGTAACTACCTAGACTCCATTTTGTTTAAAAGCTGAAATGACTAGGTAAGTGAACCACCAAATATTTCAGCTACAATAAAAGAATCGATTGGGTATGTGGACAAGTCTTAAGATGCCTTTAGATTCCTCCACAGTCTGGATCAACTAGAATTACTTGCACTTGTCCCACTTTAGATGGTGGAATACAATCAGGGAAAGCTTACAAACTGAGTCGCATGGCTTATGTTTCAGTAAATCATTGTCTCTTAGGAGAAAGGGCTGCAGAGATGGAGAAGGAAGAGAGTTACCCAAGACAGATCGTCTGTATGTCCCCACCCCCTCCTCCCTCCTTCACTTAATATTGGTTTCTGGATTGTTTTAGTGGATACATGAATCCACTAAATGACATTAATGAATTCATCAAATCTAACAGAGAAAGGCTGAAGCCTGGAGACTGAGTGTATGTTGTTACTGGCAGCTTAGGCTGAGAGGTGCCCTCCCTGGAGGGTCCAATGACCACACAGTACATGCCAGAGTTCTCACCAGACACACCCCTACCAAGCCTTCAATGTAGAGGCTCTCACAATGTGAACCACACTCGAAGTTGCTGATCTGTGTGTCAAGGGGAGGATTTTGGAGTGACTGATTTCCTCAGATGGCTGTATTCCATTTAATGTTTCTCTGAGATTCCTCCCACTATAAACACTGACTTAATTTCCATGGAACAGCCCTGAACAGGAGCTGCCACCCTCCTCTTCTAGAATAAGTTAAACAAGCTCATTTAGAATGATGCCATCCATCCAGAACTCTGTTTAAAGCTCTTCTACCTGTCCATTAAATATGTGGCCAATGGCCAAAAAGAAAGTGAAAGGAACTTCATCTTCTTTCAAGGAATTCACTGAGAATCCTCATCTCCCCAAGGTCAGCTGGGTCACTTCTCCTCAGTCTTACCATGACTTACCACTATTGATGTTGACCTGGCTGAGCTGGTGCCTGTCAGACTTCCCCTGGCTTGAGCCACAGCTGAACCACCTTGGCCACTTTGTTCCTAGCACCAGGTCAAGGTGAAAGCCAGCCGTGATGTAATCACCAGGACTGACCTCCAGCATGGCCCCCTAGCGGGCCTGCAGCCTGGCCCTGCCAGCACCTTGAGGGAGTCGGAGTATAGGGGTCACTCCAGTCAGTGTGCCTGTCCCTATGCTGACATACTGGCCTACAGCCACCTGCCAGGGGCCCCCTCCTCATTGTTCTCAAAAAATATTCTGTCAATTTTCCCAGCCACTGGACCCAGGCAAAAACTAAACCCAAAACAGAATAGCCTCAGGCTTTAGATCTCCCGACCTCCTTCAGGCTTTTATCTAAGCTCCTCTTTATCTCTGCTATCCTTGGTGGTGACTTGATATTATTTAAGTGAAAAAGGTTGGTCAGAAAGAGTACAGTATAGAAATGGGGGGAAAAAGAGTAATCTTACAGTGGAGAAACCTGACAAGCACCAGCTCAGCTAGGTGCACACCAATAGTGGTAAGTCATGTTGATGGTAAGTACCTTTACTATGATATGATGAACATGGGTCTTTAACTCTGTGGTAAAACCTGTAAGCCCAGTCTAACAATGAGAAAAACACCAGACAAATCCCAATGAGGGAATGTTCTACAAAATACCTAACAGCACTCTTCAAAAATATCAAGGTCATCAAAAACAAAGAAAGTTAGAGAAACTCAGAGCCAAGAGGAGCCTAAGGAGAAATGAGAACTAAATGCAATGTGGTGTCATGGATGGGGCCCTGGGACAAAATGTACATTAGGGAAAAGCTAAGGACATCTGAATAAAGCATGAGCTTTAGTTAATAATAATGTATTAAAATTAGTTTATATTAATGGCAATTTGGCTTGTTGTAGTCGTTTGTCAGAAGGTTGGATGCCAGGGCAAGATGCGCTCAAGCATTTGAGTTGGGTCTTGGGCAAATGAGATCCTGAGCCACAAGCTGAAGGTCAGTTCTGGGCACTGAGAAGCACTGAGGACCCCAACTTGGGGGAAGGAGGGGAGGATAAGAGCTGAGTCTCAGAGTTTCAGGGATGGCTGGTGGAAAAGGAGCTTCAGAACTGTCATGGACTCCATGCCCAGTCCTAGAGCCCTGGAATGTTCAGAGCTGCTGCAGGGAGAGAAAGCATTGAAGTTATTTAAAATGCCCAAGTCAGGGCAACCAGGAGTCTCAACTGACGGCATCATGGAAGGTGGACTCGGGGAATTCAAAGGAGATCACACCCCCTAGCTCCACAGTGGGGCTCTAATGTAATTACCACAATTCAGTCCGCACGCTGACACAGTCTATTAGGTAAGCATTAACATTTCAAAATGCATGCGGAATCCTATGGCTTGTCAGACACCGCATAAACACCCAGGATTAGTAATAAAGTAAAACAAAATCTTATTAACTAAGACTAATTAGGATGAAGGTCGGTCTGAGTTACAGAAAGGTTTTACATGTAGTTCCTTTACTTTCTAGTACTGAGACAAAAGCAAACGTTGAGGATGGCTTTAATGCAAAGGTTAGGATCATTTGAATTGCTAGATTGCAAATTACTTAGTGACATATAGTAACCGATACCTTCATGAATGTGCCAGGCACTGTGCTAAACCATCCATATGCATCATTTCTCTTAATCCTACTAAATACTTCATAACAGAGGAATCATTATATTCATTTTAAGATGAGGAGATATGGCTCTCTGATTTTTTGTAACCTTTCCAAGATCATTTGAGTAGAGAAGTTGACACTGAAACTGAAAGTCCCAGATTCCAAGTCAGGCACGTCATGCCAGACCCAGGTCTGGAAATTGGATTCACAGTGGGGTCTCACACATGGTTAGCTGATTAATAAGATCACTGTTTATAAGCAAACAGGCCCCATTAAAATACTGATCATTTAAACTTGTTGAGTGAAATACCTCTGTCTTCATTGCAGAGCTGTCATGATACACTGGGACTCCGGAGTCAGACAGACCAGGTTCAAATCCCAGCTCCACCACTTGGTATCTGTGTAACCTTGAGTAAGTTGCTTAACCTCTCTGAGTCTCAGTTTTCTTACCTCCATAGGGATTTTAATATTACCTCTCCCATAGAGTTGTCACGAGAATAGGCTTTTGTAGTATTAAGTGGCTAGCGCCATTCCTGTCACACAGTAAACACTCACTTTAAGAATCCTTTTTTAAAAATATATAACACAAAGTTAAACTATAATCCAACCTTACTTCCTCACAAGTTCTGTAAAGTCTTTATTTTTTCAAAGTCCAGATTAAAATCCTAACTACCACTTGTAAACTGTAATACTTCTGTTGTTCCTCTGAAGCAAAATTAATTCTCTGTGTGCCTCTTCTTTGCTTCCACAACAACTTACTGATGTATCCATTAAAACATGCATTATGATGTGTGGGATTAGTTCTTCTGGGTCTGTCTCTCAAGCTTGATTGTGTGCTTTCTAAAACGAGATTATGTATCTGCTGCCCTAAGACCTAGAACAGTGTCTGGCGCTTGGCAAAAAAATAGATATATACATATTTCTTTAATCACTTAATTCTGCCTTGGGGTGCTGAGCAAATTCTGTGTTAAGAAAATCCTATATATCACAACTAAAGTCTACGCACTGAAATAATGACTTGCATTTTGTAAGTACTCTCCAAATATACAATAATATTAATATTATGCTTTAGTTTGCAGTGTCTTGGAAATTAAAAGATTGGATAAGTCAAAGCAGATACTCTATTTCCAAGTACAAAGTGCTGGAATCAAAATAGGCTAGATTTCATTGCACTGATCTCCTAGAAGAGCAGCCCCAACCTCGGTCATTGAAGCATAAATAGTTGACTGAACTCCAGGCCAGTGTGGGCAAGAGTAAAACATATTTATCAAAGTCAATATATTGTTGCTATTTGTTGCAACATGGATTTTTCTTCCGTTCCTTTTTATTTATGTCTCTAGCTATCTTGGCATCATAAGCAGCAAAGCTCAAAGGCAATGATAAGGATGCCTGATTGCACAAACAACATGTCCTGTGAGGAATTCATTTGCCAGAAATAAAATGAAAAATGTAGACATGGTTCAAGGTTGTATTCACCCACATGGTGAGAACAGAGCCTGAAATTATAGGGCCGTGAGTATCCGGGAGAGTAGAACTTTCATGCTGATTCCTCAGAGGTGAATTGAAGTTATGATCCCAGGCAGCGTTTGTACAACACTTGGCTGTTGCCCTTTCTGTCAAATTTTCATTGTGAGTCTGCTGGGCCCAGCTATAATTTCACGTTCGATAGTGTGGTCGACAGTCCATTATGCTCAACGCATTTTTTTAAACTTTTCCTTTCACACAGCTTTCCTATTCTCTTCTATTCATCATACATGTGTTGCAAAGGTGGAGTTTTAGAGTTTTCTTCAATTTCAGCCTGGTAGAATAGGCCATCTCATATAGCTTTGCCACAAGGCTGGCCCTGGAGGAAGGCAGAGCCAAAGCTTCCGCATCTGACATGTTTTAAGCCACAGTTTAGAGTTACAGGTGCATATCTGTTTTCCCACAGTCCCAGAGCAAGATGGAAACCTCCCAACAGAAAGACCACCTAGCTTTCTATTCCAGACCTAAGGTTCTCATGACCTAATGACCCAGGGGATGGGTGCTCTTTGCAATGCCTCTGTGAGGGAGTGCAGTGAAGTGGAAGGGCACTGTATACTTGTTTCCATAACCCTCTATGAAGTCAGCAGCCATAATTCCCCCCTCATGTCTGTTCTGTTTCTCAATCTTCACTTGTCCATAGATTGTTCTCAAAGAAACTACTGCCTAGGAGATGAACCTTTCAATTATTTTTTTTCTTTCAGTGTAGCTGAGGACAGGAGCTTCCAAAAGGGCAAAGTTATTTAATCACAGGGTAAGAAAGGGCTTCACGTAGCCCTCCGCTTTTAGAAAAACTTAGTTCATCCCTAACTCATTCCAGGCAGTAGGAATCCAAGGTACTGTTAATGACCTTCAGATATTATTCTGTGAACTCTGCTGTCAGTCCAGCCTCATGACCGACAAGGCCTGTGATGAATATATGAGCCTTAGTTCTACTCGCAGTCTTCCCTATTACAGATTTTCTCTACTTGGTTTTCTCAGAAGAAACATAGAACTCAAATCAACTAGTAAAATAACGATTAAGCACATACTAAAAACACAAAGTGTACCTTCTTCTGGATATTGTCCCTGAACAGAAAATGAAAAAATAGGTTATTTCTAACTATAGCAGTTAAAGAACCCAGTGTATATAGAAAAAAGATGAGAAGGAAAGTAGAGAATGTCAAAAGGAAGATTTGGATCTGACCTTCCCTAGGGTATTTCTCTTGAACATATCCCCCGACTTTGGGATACTTAATGTGCTGTGATGAATATGGTGCCTCAAACCAAGGTCCTGCTTTTGGTGCTGGAGAATGCCAGGAGTTCCCTCTTTATCCTCCTCTCTGTTTTAAAGGCTTTCTACCCAAAGTTGCCCTTGATAAGGGTTCCAAATGCCCAGAATTTCATTTGGATTTGTTTTTTCACCTTCCTGTTGGTTCAGTTTTTCAGATCCCTCTCTTTTAATGAATTTATTTAGGACCTTTTCTTATGCTGATAGAATTGAAAAGCATGTTGCTCTGGGGGACAAGCCATCCATTGGCTACAGGCAACACACCCTCTCTGAATCCCAGTGTCATCATCTGTAAGACGGAGGGCAGAGACCCCTGGAGTCTTGCAGACTCCTTCTATTTTGTATGTTTCTTCTCTCTACCAGGTCAAGAATAAGAAAAGAAAAGCAAGAAGGTCTTTGCCTTTATGCTTTGCCAACTTCTCTGATGTTCACCACTTTTGGACTTCAAAAAAAGTTTGGGAACACGAGTTTCAATTCTTGGAGAAGACTCAGCTGGGAAAAATAGGTCCAATCAAGCAGAGAATCCGCTAATGCTGACGTTAAAGTCTAATAAGTTGTGATTTAGTTAATTAACCCCGTTTAGGTGGCCACATAAAATACCAGCCACCCTTTTGAGAACAAAAGGGTGTACCACTAAATAATTACACTGGGAAACCAGATATAAACTGGGATTGCCCTGAGAAAACTGGTATAAATTGTCAAAAACATATGAATGATCACTCTTGCAAAATGCCAATGAGTGTTTTCTTAAAACCATGTATGAAAATTGCAGAGCTTATTTTATGATAAATTATGGGTCTAAATGCTTAACATAGACTGAAAAAAATAAAATAACATAAAAGACACTGAAAGGATGTATAAAGCTGGAAATGTCATTTAAGACTCTGGAGATGTTCTAGTTTCAAACTCGTAGAAATATTGCCTAATTAATGACATCCAGTATGCAATAAAATATCTTATGAAAGGCACTAATATTCATCCTATGCAATTTCTGTTTCTTGGTTATGGGTATTACAAAAAGGTCTGGCACATTTGTCATCACCCTTATAAAATGAAGTTTTTATAATTTCATTCCATGAACTGTTCCTCTTTTTCCTTCTCCCCATGAAAAATATTTTTATGCAGTGTCTACCCCAGTAATGATTTATCAATTCGGTCAAAAACAGAGTAATTCAGTGACAAAGAAAACATGAAACAAATTTCTTTCCTTAAATGATCACCAGTTGACCCAAACTAAATAAACTAAATACAAAATACATAGCAAAACAGACAAAATAAATAACTGAGTAGCCCCACTTGGGCAGTATTAGTACAGGATCCATAGAGGATTCCAACTGAGGTGTGCATTGATATTGCACTGCATTCTCAGAGCAGAACAGGCCTCCCTCGGGCTGCATTAAGCAGGGACATAGCTCATTCCCACTGTTCACACTGCCCACCATATTTGAGGCTTCAGTCATCAGCTGGTTCTAGCTGGCTGAGGTTGATATCACCTGAAGGAACTCTTTGACCTTCCATACTGCTTTACAAAGGAGTAGGTAAAATCTTTTGACAGATCTGGCTAAGGAGATTTTCTTTGTCCTGGATCTGTCAGAATCCCCTTCTTTGTTGAAGCTGAAGTTGGTTCTAGGTTGTCCACTAAACTTTTTCGTACTCCATGCTAATTTGTCACATACTGGCCAGTTGCAAAACTGATATTTCCTTCTATGAGGGCTTTGACATCAACTTCAGAGAATTCTCAGTCTTTCTGTTTACAAATCTTCCATGTTCAAGCTCTAAGTAAAGAGTCTTAGCTTGACTTATTTTTATGTTGGTTTCTATTTTCTACTACACATGCTCTGCTACATATGTTCTATTGGATAGCAGAAATGTGGCAAAACTCATGTCTAGTGGATGCTTTGAGAAAAACGTCTGTTGCCTCTCACATGGAGATGGCTTCTTCCTGTTTCTCCTGGTGAGTCCTAGTCATATGTATTATTTGTATGTTTCTTCTCTCTCTCTCTTTCTTTCACACACACACACAAGATACACATAGATACACACACACACGCACATATATGCCCATACTCACAACCTCTCTCCATAATCCTGACAGTGTGACACTCAGAAAGATTATAGAGACAAGTAGCATACAATTAGCCTATTTTCAGAATTATCTAGTATATTAAAAAGACGGACTGCTAGACCCTACCTTCCCCTCCTGAATCAGAAATCAGAAACTCTAGGAGGTGACTTTGTACTCTGTGCATTTAGAAAGCTTCTCAGGGCATTCTGATGATCAACCATACTTGAAAATCACTGATACAAATTACCGGAATTTTAAGTGAAGAAGGAAACACTTTTTGTAGTAAAAGCCTCTCCCACTATGTAGGAATCATTGACTTTGAGTCACTTCCCAAGTTATATTATTAGTCTAGAATTTTGCTGTTTAACTCCTTCAAGCTTACCACATGTGGATAACATTTTCACATTAAAAAGTGCCTAAGATATGCAGGACATATTTTTCATAATGTGTTACACTATCAAAAATGCTCAGTCTGTACAATCTTTGATCTAATCATATCCAAGAGGGAACTCTATTGGTACCAAAGAGTATTAAGTCAATAGAAGTAAAATAAATAATGTTCTAGATTAAAACACATGAAACCACAATGATTTTGACCCATGTGTATCATGTCAGTTCAGTGAATGAAGGTCAAGAGAATTGCAGTTCTCACGCCCCCAGACTAAATCATCCTGACAAGCATGGTGAATGGTCTGTTCTGGAGACAGGGAAGACGAACAACTACAAGCTCCCAATTATCAGAGGTGCCCCTAAAAAGTCTGAGTCACCCTCAGTCGAGAGCTGAGGTCTCCTATTCACTTTTCAAAGGCTGTGGCTGAGCCCACCCTGAGACAACGTCAGTGATCTACAGAGAATTCTAAACAACAAGACTGGAGATGGGCAAGTGCCCTTCCATTTTTGAAAAGGAAAAAAGGCAGATGAGATCAGTGAGCTTGACGCTGATCTTCAGCAAAATTCTGGAAGATATTAACAGGGAAGTTTGGGGCCCCCTAGAAAAGGAAGCAGAAATTGTAGAAACCAGCAACTATCACCAAGAACAACTTAGTGAATTGTTCCAGCTGTGCCAGCCCAACTTCATTTCACACTTTGACAGGTTATTAGATAAGGAGACAGAGTTTAACAGGCCTTCAGTGAGGAATTTGCAAGAGTCTCTCAAGATATCCTTGCATGTTATATAAAGAAAGATAGGTTTGATGGCAGCACTAAAATAGATTAGAAAGTGGTTGAATGATCATAACTAAATGGATCTATGTCTTTGGTGATATGTACTCTAGTATATTGTCCTTGGTTCACTCAAGATCAACAAATGTATTGATGACATGGTAAAAAGATGAAAGAAATTCTTGTCAGCACTGAAGGCTCCACGTACATTAGGAGATAGCCGAATGAAATGGATGGCAGATTCAAGATCCAAAGCGGTCTCTTAAGAATGGAAGCTAATCAGATGAAACTGAGATAAGTGTGAGTTCAAGCACTTGGTCCATCCAGATCTACTACACGGTGATGTAGCAGGAAACATTCACTCTAATGGCAATTAGTATAAAAAAGGACTTTGGGACTTTATTAGACACTAAACTGAAAATGAGTTAGCAATATGATTAGGCCATCAAAAGAGCTTAAGGCTTCATGCTTCAGGCTTCATGAATAGCAGTTGGGTTTTCAGAATGATAGTGGTGGTCTTCTGGGAATCCCACCTTAACAGAGATCTAGATATTCCTAGACTCCTGAGCATGCTGGTTTCTCCTTTAAAAAGCTCTCACAGGGGCCAGCCCAGTGGCGTAGTGGTTAAGTTTACGCTCTCCGCTTTGGTGGCCCAGGGTTTGCAGGTTTGAGTCCTGGGTGCGGACATACGCACCACTCATCAAGCCATGGTGGTGGTGTCCCACATACAAAATAGAGGAAGATGGGCACAGATGTTAGCTCAGGGCCAATCTTCCTCACCAAAAAGAAAAAAAAAACACTCTCACACCTCCCTACCTCTACTGTCCCACACATGCTTTGCTTCTGACTAACTCTTCCTTCAGCTCTCAATGTAGACACCACAGGAAGTCACCCTTGATCCCAAGATTAAGTTAGGCATCCTTCCTCTGGGCATCTCTATAGCTAACAGCTATAAAATCACTTCTAATCCTATATTATACTGTTTTTAATTGTCTTTTTCCATCTCTATTCCGTGAAGAGCTTACTCTGTTCACCATTACATTCACAGGTTTATCAATGTCTCTTACCAGATATTCAATAAACTTTTATCGAATCAATGAGTGAGGTAATTCAGAGAGTAATCAGCCAGTGGAATAATCCAAAAACACATCACAAGAGAAGTGGAAGGAACTAGAGAGGCTTTCCCTGGAGAAAGGAAGACTCATGGCAGTGATATGAGGGCAGTCTTCAATTATGTAAAGGTCCAAAGAGGAATGGTTCAGATTGTTCTACATGGCACCAGGAGTAGAAGTTTCAAGGTGAGATATTTTAGCATAGTTCAACAGATGACTTCCTAAAAGGACTATCAACAATGGAATAAGTTCCCATGAGAGAAAATAAGTTCACATGCTATGAACATGCTAAAGTACAGACTGTTGGGCTACATGGCAGGAATGCCATAAAGGAATATCAAGCATGGGATGAGAAGTTGGACTAAATGTTAAGTTCCCTAAGATTCCACGGTTGTATGATCAAGTCACAGAAATATATTCACCTATAACTCACACTATCTTCCCCTGTGGAATAATCCGTAAGGGATAAGACGTTTGTCCAAGAGAAATTGCATTCATGGAAATATCAGTAGAATGGAAGTGTCATTTGTCTTTTGACTTGATATCATCTATGCTAGGGAACAGGGTAACCTTTTATAAGTGGCATCAAATCTCCAAGCTTATTTCTTTATCTGTACAATGAAATACTGGGTTGAATCAAATAATTCTGAATATTCTTCTAGATATATATGATCTATTTTATGCTATGCAATGCCTTTAAATGACCTAACCAAGGAGAATAAGTTGTTTTTCAGAGGATATCCATTACTTTATATGCATTATGTGCTAAGTCTCTCAGTGGCCAAATCCACTGAGTTAGAACATCCAATAACTCAGTGTCAAGATAGCTAGATTAATAGCTAGATATTGAATTACATTTAAAAAAAATTCTTCCCCACATTAGATCTCATGGACTTCAATGGCCTTGATTACTATTGAAGGGAGTCTTGCTGTCTGAATGTCTAGAATTGCTACTACAAATGATGGGCATTAATGTGCTGCAGTCTCCTTCTGGAGACAGGCCCAGCCTAATCAGGACTCACAAACGTTGGAATTCTTTGCCATGACATTGGAAAGTACAGCCCAAACTTTGGACATTTTCACTTAACACTGCACTTGGAAAAAGATCTCAGCTCATCTAGCCTCAAATCTTCTGACATCATTTTAGGACAGGCCATCTCTTCCATGGATACAGTTCTTTTTAGATGAGGTCAACATCACAATCAAGTTCTTAGGCACTAGTCAATATCTAGTAACCTCAATTCAACTTACGTCTTGGCCTGGATTGAATTTTGTTTTCTTTGCCAAATACATGAACTGCCCGAGGGAGTGCCTTCTGAAGAAGTGAACTGCTCTCATCTCAGAGATTTACGTTATTAGGGAAAGAATACACCAGAAGATGCAATAATAGCCTCTTTGTCCCAACCTAAGAAAGCTATGAAGAGGCCTACTGGTGTGAATATATGGTAACATACAGGCAATAAAATTTTTAATTCACCAGGAATAAAAAATACATTCTCTTTGGTCTTTCGGTTTCCGCTGTCTTAACTATAAATGTGAATTCCATGATAAACAAGAATGTATCTTAAATATTATTTTTTATCTTAATTATTTTAACACTTATACAGCATTAGTAAATATTAGGCACGTTGTACAATAACTTGTTTAACTAATAATGACCTTATTAATAAGGTACTACTTTTATCCCCATTTTACAGATAAGGAAAGTAAAGCACAGTGGATACGGCAGTGTGTCCCTCAGAGGGCCCCTTTAGTACTGAAGAACTCAATTCCTCAGCTGCTGTTGGCTGCTGAGGCTCACAGCTGAGTACTTCCCATAGAAATTACCCTCAGCCAAAGGAATCTTCCTTTCCCAAGGTTGCACCCCCCTCCCCGGAGGCAGCCCACATTCAATGATTGGTCACTGGTGGGGTGTCCAAAGGAAAGGCTCAGTCCACTTGCTTAATTCAGGACATTAAAAGGCCATCCCACTACGGAGTTCCCTGTTGATCACCTGAGGCCTCTGTAATAACTGCATCACAATTCGACTTTACCCTATTCCTGACCCAGCTACCCCCACCCCCTCGCAGGCGTCATTCCCAAGAACATGCCACAGTAAACCTTCAGCAAATCTCCATCTCAGAGTCTGTTTCCCATATAAGCCAACATATGACAAGTTTCTTGTCCAAGGTCACACAGCTAATAAGTGGCAAACCCAAGCAATCCAGCTCCAGAATCCATGTTCTCAGTCTCTATGCTAATGTCCTCCTTTATAAGTAGGCTTCATTTTATGTCTGCATCTCAGTCACAAGCCTGGAGCAACATTTCCCAAGTTGAGGGATTACTAATATTTCTCTAGATCTTCTAGGTATACATCAACAAATGTGACCCTGTGCAAAAAACGCTCAGTAAATGCTATATATTTTACCCCCTATAGGAGAGTCTCCATGCATGTTAATATTTCAATAAAATGGGTAAGTTATGCAATAAAGAATCTATTTACATGAAATCTGAAACATATTTTCCAACCATACCATCACCAGTCTACTAGTGTCCCTCAGACCCAGTTTAGGAAATGCTGGCCTGAAAAAAACCTTCACTCTCCTTCCAAGGGCCTCTGCCTCTCCTTTTTAAACTTTCTTTGGTGTCTGACCACTTCTAGGAAGCCATCTTAGACAGGCTGAAGGGTTCTAACATTTTATCCTTTTCTGTGCAGAACTCTCTGCATTCTCTGTCTTAAGAAAGTACTTCTTTTTGCTTTATATGCCTAAATTTCATCAGATTATGCATAAAATTATGCATAAATGACTTCATAGTTTGTAAATATGTTATCCTTGTATGCAATGGCCATTCAAGTGGAGGAATTTTTAGGCCTGGCCTCTAAATTCACTTCCAATATTGTGAGGATTTAAAAACCCACTGAACTTTACTGGGCGTCCTTTTTCTCTTCTATAAAGAGGAGGTGGGACTAGATTTGTTGAAATGCAAGAGACCTTCCGACCCTGACATAGGATTCTATTAACTTCTGATTTCATGGACAACATACTGATAAGCGGGCAGGTTCTAGAATCACACACACACACACATATACACACATACACATACACCTGGATTCAATACCTCTTCACTCAATTACTATCTGTGTTCTGTAGGCCCTTAGACACTTATTTTGCCTTTAAAATGTTAGTTTTCTCATGAATAAAGTCATATTGGTACTTACCACAGAGGGTTGTTACGAGGATTAAAAGAGATAATGCATGTAAAATGTTTAGCATTGTCAATCACACGTTAAATACTTGATTATTATTTGCCATTTTTTTGTCTTTGCTGTTGGTTGTGACTGTGGAGATGGTGGTGGTGGTGATGGCTAGGAGAGGAGGTGATGTAATATCTGTTTAAACCATGCATTTGTCCTAGATTTCGGATGACTAAGACCGATCAGCTAGAATAAGTTAGAAGAGCACATACCTACATAATGAATTAATAAGTGTGTTTGTTGTTGTGACGAGGATGTTGAAAAATGATGCTAAGAGGCATGGCAAAGCTATTACGCCATGCCTAATCTGCCTTCCACACTCAAGAATAACTTGGAGAAGGTTAAGGAAACCAACCAGTGACAATTATATTATAGTTAAAAAATACCACATGTTGAGACTAAACACAGACCACACACGATTTAGGTTAAAAAAGAAAAGTGACTCAAATACCAAAAAACTTGGAACGATGGCTATCATAAACAGGGTAATAGTCATAATTAATGAAGAAAAATAACTGTTCCCATTTCCACTGTGGACTATACAAGAACAAATGAACATAAATTGCTTTCAGATAAAATTAGATTGGCTACAAGGAAAAACATTTTAACTCTAAGAATTGTTTAGCACAGACATGTTTTGCTAGAGAATGCACTATGACCTCTACTCCGGGATTCGCAAGTGACAGCTTCACAAATACCCATCTGCCTGGATGGTTAAGGGGAAGAGTCTCTACAGTCAGAGGGAAGGATGCCGAATAGTTGCTTGCAGTTCCCAAGCTTTGATGATTACACAACTTAACATGCTAAATGCTGCCGTTCCCAACGCACGGCTGCTGACAAGGATATTTCTCAAGGGATTCCTTGAGCCAAATTCCTCCTTTAAAGACCTCAGGTATAAGTCAGCTAGAGGTGGGTGTATTCAAAGAGCAATAACAACACTCTCTAATTAGACACAGTCTCCTAAACGAGGCATCCACAGAGCAGTGAGAGTGTCACTAGTAAATTAAATTTTAAAAATCCTGTTGCAATCACTCCCGTGACACGCCCCTTCCTTAAGCTCCACTCTCAGTTATTTTTTATTTATTGTAATTACTTTAGTAATAAGATTTGTTTTCTTGTTATTATATATATTACTGTGCAAAGTAAGAAAAAAAAATAATAGCCAAAAAGAGTTATGTTTCTTATTTATCTCCTTGGCCGTTATTGGGCCAGGGGGAGGGATGAGGAGCACGGAGAGGCTGTAAATAGAAAAGAAAGTGTTTCCTGCAGAGTGAAGATGTATAGGAGCATATTTGCAAGAAGGAAGCAGGGCGATAAAGGAATAAGGCTAATAATTCAAAAGAGCTAGGTGGCTCAGAGAGATAAATAACCAAGGAAAAGGCAACCTGGAAGTCAGGGCAGGGATGGTGGATCCACATTCCTGAGGTTTATGTGCTGCATTTGACTTTCCTCTTTATAAACTTTGGCCTGCCAGGCAGAAGGACCCAGAGCATAAGGCTCCCAGGCAATTCCTCGGTGCCAGCCTTGGAGGTGCAGTTCCTTCTGTTTCCTGATGGGGCGCACTTTCATAGGAACCCAGACTTCTATGGGTGGGTAGGCAAAGAGGCTGTGATGCCCAGGCTGGGCACACCAGGGAGGCATTCCCCAGGCTGGGGAAGACAGACTCCACAACCACAGACACTGCTCATTACAGACACCAAGAAAAGCTCTTGGAGATGCCCTGCTGGAGGCTGAAGCTGATTATAGGCTGGCTTCTAACATGCAAGAAGCCAGGTTTTTGCCCATTCCAATGGAACAACTAAATCTATTTAAAGAGTAAGCAAAGGAGGGAAAAAGACATTAGCTGAATTCCTCCAGTTCCAAGCTTTATCTACTACTATATATTTTATACAATTTATTCAATCCTACACCCACTCCGTAATTTAAAATCACAATCACAAGGACAATCAAAGCTTTAGTAAGATATAGATAGATATAGATATAGATATAGATATAGATATAGATGATATAGATATAGATATAGATATACACACACAGAGTCATGCACTGCATGATGACATTTCAGTCAATGACGGACCGCATATACAATGGTGGTCCCATAAGATTAGTATCATATAGCCTAGGTGTGTAACAGGCTATACCATCTAGGTCTGTGTAAGCACACTCTATGATGTTTGCACAATGATGAAATCACCTAAAGACGCATTTCTCAGAATGCATCCCTATTGTTAAGTGATGCATGACTATATAAAATATATACGTATATATATAATATATAGATGGTAAGGTACGTATAATATATATATAATATGTGTAGGGGCCGGCCTCGTGGCGTAGCGGTTAAGTGTGTGCTCCGCTGCTGGCGGCCTGGGTTCGGATCCCAGGTGCGCACTGAGGCACTGCTTGTCAGGCCATGCTGTGGTGGCGTCCCATATAAAGTGGAGGAAGATGGGCACAGATGTTAGCCCAGGGCCAGTCTTCCTCAGCAAAAGGAGGAGGATTGGCATGGATGCTAGCTTAGGGCTGATCTTGCTCACACACAAAAAAATATATATATATATGTATAGTATAAAGGAGGCTTTCTCACCTTTGACCTTGTCCCTCCCTCTGCAGAATTTCTATCCCACTGCCATATCTTATCCTGGATCTGAAACTGAGAAATGGAAGCAGGAAAGAGATCATTAAGCCTGCTGGGCTTGGCCGTGGGAAGAGCTTTGCACGGCCCACCACTGAAATTCAGGCATCAGAACACAATCAGAAGAACCTTTACTTTTGTACTTTCGTACAGTGCTTAACAGTTTTCAAAGTACTTTGGTATTTGATTACGATATTAATCAGGTGTGGTACAGTAGTTAGAGCTTACGAGCCCCTTAATAAGTTGAAGAAACAGTAGTGGAGAAGTTAAGTGACTTATCCAAAACCACATGGCTGGAAAGAAACCAATTTTGACAGAGGCCCCCCCAGGTCTTCTGATTGCCTGGTGGGAAATCCTTGTACTACATCACCATCACAATCATCCCAGATGGAAAAAAGAAGGAGCCAAGGAGAATGCAGGAAAAGTACAAATGGTTTTGAGAATGGCAATGAGATCTTATTATAGCTCTGATCACAAGGGGACAGGCTCTCCCTCTTCCTTCACAAAAGCAGAGCACTCCTAGAGTAAGTGGCAAAAGAAAAAGCCCCCACCGTGCTGGCGGGGGTTGCCAGGGCTGTGCTTCCTATTTTCCAGTTATAGACTTTCATGCATTTTTAGAGAGCCATGTAACATATATCACTAAAACATGGTAGATGTGATGGGAATTGAGAAATAACACATTTATATTATACCCAAGGGTTTGCTTTATAAAGACTGCTAAGTGTATGTTGAAAGAAAGTATTAGGAGTGGGGATGCGAAGGAGAGAGATGTCTAAAGTGGAAATTGAGAAAGAACAGATGCCTATCACCTCCCTCCCTGCCTGCATCCCTGCCCCCATTTCTTCCTTTTATAGGGGAAGGAACAGAGGAACACTGGAGTGCAGACAAACATCAGAAGTTGCCCATCCAATGAGGGAGCAAAGCATTTAACAAAACAAGCGCATTTCCCCAAGAGCCTCAGTCTCAACTTGATCGATGATTCTGTAACATTGAATCATTTTTAATTTAATGCTTCTGGGAAGTGAGGGGGGGAACCCATCAACTACAGGCACAGTTGGCAAGAGCTGGGTATTAGCATTTGGCAGCATTTATTATCGCTGTTTATGATGGCATAAATTAGGTTTATGCTGATATAATTAATAACCCTAAATTTAGGAATAATAAATAGTAATATTTATTCAGAACTGCAACGTCTGAGGAAGGCCAATGGAGTACTCAAGCTCCTGACTCCCTCTCTGTGTGCAAGTTGTGGCAGGAACTGGGTGTGGGCAAGGAAGCCCTTGGGAACACACCCGGAGAACTCTCAGCCCCAGTACTATGCATCATTTAACACTATGCAAATGACTTAGCAGCAGGACCTTATGAATTCCCAGAGCAAATAATTTTTATTTTGATCTCTATGAACAAGTTCATTAGCAAGATTGAGTGTGTCGCATTTCCCTCTAGAACCAGGACCCTCAAATGTTCTTTTAGCCCATATTATTCCTACGGTGTATGTACAGAGGTTTGGACAGTTACACCAAATGCCATGTTCTTCATGGGCCCCTCTACCTCCTTCCATCTATTAGAAGAAATAGCACAGATGTCCTACAAAATCCCTACAGACCATGATTTGAGAATTACTGACAGACATTTACAAGGAAAGAATTTAAGACAGAAAACAGTTACTTCTGCATCTTTCAAAAGAGTTTTAAATATGTATCTGTCTTTCAGTTTATAAAGTTGTAAAAAAATTGATGAGATTAAAATAGTCCTATAACTGTTCCCTTTTTGTGTCTAGGAAAATATCTTAGCATTCAAAATGGACCGAGACTTCCATTCCTCTTTTTTTCCAGTGAGGGCAGGAGGTAAACAGAGAAAATTACAGTTCTTCAAACCAGATTATCCCTTCTGGATCAGAATAACATTTTTCTCCATTTTCCAATATAAGAAAAGTAAAGCAAAGAGAAAGAGATTGAGTACCCTCTGCCCACCTCTGCCCAGAGCCTCTTAACACAGACACTCTAACAGGGTAGGACCAGACCCAGACTGATCTCCATCCAAATATCCAACCTTTGCTCCATGTCCAAAAAGATTTTAATTTTCCTAAAAACAAATAAAGCAAAAATAACCATCCACTGATAACTCTGTTCCAAACAGTACAAATAACAAAACAATCTAAATTTTAAAAGTACGTGATTGCAAGTTTAAGTTCCTTTGTCAGCTCCAAGGAAGAGCAGTCGAGTTTTATGTTGAAGGAACAGAGGACTGGTATAGGCGAAGCTTAATTTACTAAGAAACATGGTCTTTGGCTAGCAAACATCCCATAGGGAGATTCCACAGCAGGAGCTCTGGATTCCCCCAGCCTCTCTGAAAGGAGAATTTGGAGTGAAACTTTGGAACGAAAGTTCAAAGGGGAGTATTACTCTCATATCATGTCATGTCATGTCATCATGACCATTGGCATCATTTCTACAGACAATATGGACTCAATCACTCAGCTTCCCAGAGGCCACAGAGCATGTAGAACTTTCTCCTGATTGGCTCTTCAGCTTGTGATCATCTAAGCCTTCAGAGAGGGGGACACAGTCCCTTGCTGAGTGAGAGAAAGAGGGAGAGACTTACTGGGAGGCTGACCATCTGATAGCTAGTCTCCCTCTGTCTTTATTTGTCTCTCCTGCTTTTTCCTGCCCCTCACCCCGTCTCTCCCCCACAAAGGAGCCCTGGTCCTCTGCCCTTGCTTTGCAGAAAACACTGCAGAACTCACACCCAGAGGCATACAGAAAATCCGTGCTTCAGAAGCCAAATATGGACAGCCAGTCCATGAAAGAGCGAATCACTCCCCACATGATCCAATAGGAGCCCTAAGTGCATGAATCCTTCCTGCTTGGAAGGATCCAGAGGCCCCATACTTAGTATTCCCTAGCCTGTTGGAGACTGCCCAGACATAAAATGGGGCTCCCTGATGTGTCATCAGTTGTTCTTTCAAGACAGCTTATGCTGACTAAAAGGAGGGGAACGAAATGGAGAATGCTAAGTAATTATGATGCCCACAGGGTCAACAAAAAACATACCTCAAAAGTGTAGGGTACAAATTTTCCCTTCCAATCTAACCTGTAGTAAGACATTGTCAGTGGTACTCCAATACTAAAGTGCTAATATTAAACTCAATATGTAACCAACAGTTCATTTTCAACAGAGGTGGCTCAAAGCCATTTAGAAGCCCTTGCTCTGGTCTGGAATGACCTATCTGGAGGGCCACACTTTAAGAGACTTTAGAACGGTCAGATGCACCAAGAGCTAGACTTAACAAACATGTATTAAGCACTTACCACTTCTCAAGTTCTATGCTAAAAACATTCAAGAGGTGAGTCACCAGGATGACTGTCTGGAAGCTTTGACTTAAGTGGGGCCACATAGCCAAGAGGAAAGAACACGAGTTCTCCAACCAGGCAAACCTGACTTTAATTCCTGACTCTGAAATGTCAGATAGGTGGCTGTCCTCGTGTATGTCACCCAATCTTTTGCCTCAGTTTTTGTTTTTTTTTTTTATCTGCCAAATGGGAGTAAAATATCTACTTTTTTTTGTAAGTTTAAAAAATAAAGTTAAAATCATCTTTTTATCCTATCAGATTGACAGAAAATAAAAAGATTGATAATGTGCAGTATTAACAAGAGTATGGGAACCGGGCACTTTCATCCATCGATGATAGGAATATACATCTGTGTATTTTCTAAATAGAGTAATCTAGACTATGTATCAAACATAAAATACACATAACATTTGATCAAAAGACTACTTTTGAGAATTTATCTTAAAGAAATGACTAGAGAAACTCACCAAGAGAATAACAAGAACATTCACCTATTGTTTATAATGGAGAATTGTTTAAATTAATTATGGCCTATCAATACTATGAGATTGCTATTTTAAAAACTAATAATGCCATTTGTATTCTTTGCCAAAGGAAAATGTTCTTAGTTTATAAACTGTACTATAAAATATATTGTCTTATGAAAGTTAAAATGGGTATACATACAGAAATATATTTAAAGAAATAGCTGATATACTTGAAGCTGTCGATTTACAAACGAATGGCTAATGCATCTTCTTCATCTTGCTAATAGTGTTTATCTCTGAGCAGCCTGATTCAGGCAGGGCCTCTATGTTACAAAATTCTGGAGGCACTATGTAATTATCATAGATTATAATGCGAATGATGCCCCTTGGAGTAATGCAACGCAGTAGCCCCGAATTGGGCGCTTTTTAACGTCTTCTTCAAGTTTTTTATCTACACTGGAATTTTCTGCAATAAAAACATACCATTTTTTTCCATTGGAAACAATAAAACCATTTTATTGTTTTAAAACAAAGAAGTCGCATATACACAGTAATAAGCCCGATGCTAGAGTGTTGGGCACTCAGTAAAGGGACGCTCTGTGCTTGTCTTTCACCAGTTGTCTCTGAGCTCTCAGCCTACAATCCTATACTCTGCTCTGTCACACTGCAGCTAAAACTCTGCAAATTACAATGCTCGGATTCCCTTGCCAGTTGGCTTTCTGGTAGGTTCTGCCAACAAGAGGCACTAGAGGGAGATAGGAAGGCAGGAGGAGGAAGAAAAGGACACCCTTTCTGTTTTCCAGTTCCAGTTAATGAGACTAGAGCAGCAGCAGGCGATTAGCTCAACCCCTGCATCTTAGATACACAGCACCAGCATTGCCGTACCTTCTCACAGGTGCCGGCAGCAGGTGGGATGCATCTCCTTGCCATTTTGATAAAGGCCACTCTACACTCCTTCACCCTCGCAGCTATGCCTCCTGGCCCATTGGAGCCCTTTCCAGGTCCAACTCCCTTCTCAGAGTTCCAAATACCAGCCTCACGGGTTTTGGTAACTCCACCTCTTCCCTTTACTTCCCCCATTGTTGTAGGCGATACCCACCTCTGCAGGTATTACTCTCTTGGTTTCTTTTGCAGCCCCTTTTTGAACTTTGACTCTACCACCTATGTGAACCAAATCTCATCTTTTGAAACACCTATTATCACAGCTGTATTATGTATCATTTTTATAATTAGAAAACAATAAAGCTATTTCACTTTTTTAAATGTCCCAGCACATTTTTTAAAACATATTAGCTATTGTACTTATTGTTCACTGTTTCCTTAGGAATTTCTCTAAGTACAAGTGCCCCTTATCCCCTTCATCAATCTTGGGCATAGATACTTTCTTTAAATCCTAATAGCACAGCTAAAACATTAATACTTTATTAAATTAATTAATACTTTAAATTAAATTAATACTTTATTAAAGAATAAATGATACAACAGAAGATAACTACTCACAGAAAATTTAAAACTGATTATTGGTATAGCTGTTCTCATTCTCAAGTGGCCACTTAAGGGATTGCATCTTCTGGCCTCCTCCATGTGGCAGGTGCCATCTTTCCTCTATGACCTGGGGGACCCCTCTGCTTAGACCAGAGTTTCTCTAATTTCAAGCTCAGGAGAATTATCTCTTCCCCCTTAAGGCCTATTTTTCAGGCATCTTTTCTAGTTCTAGGATCTACTCCTTTCCAGGATGATTGGCAATGGGAATAACCAACCCATTCAATGACTACACTGCTCTCTACCCACAGGGAAGCCTTCATGGACAGCAGTGCCATGTATCGTAGTACAAGTGGCAAGTGTGCTCACTGCCATGACCTAGAGATCCAGCAGCACAAACCCCTGGATTACTTGTATGATTGTATGTAGGTGGGGAGGCAGCTCAAGCAACCTAATGTTGAAAATCTCACCAGTCTGTTGTTTGGGAGCTCAGAGAGTATCTTCCATTGTTACTTGTGCAAATTTAAAAAAAAAGAAAATACATATTTATTACAGTTCATTTTTTTCAAATGTAACTGATCTGTGAAATCCAAAAGTATGAGAACCACTGTTACATGTTATTATATTGAAGAGATTTGAAATATATTAAAAAGTCAGAGCTGAGGCCAAATCAGAGAACCTGAACATATCAAAACAGGAAGAGGCATGGCCCAGCCTAAAGGCGAAGTGAGCCCAATGGAGATACTCATAAGCCTTTCTGATTCTGATAGTTGAATGAAAATATACTACAGAATGGGCAGTGGAATGGGAGCCCCATGACAAAAAATATTCAAAGTCAGCTGGGTGCTGTTTATAGCCAAAAGCTGGCAGCCACAGGAAAGGATGTATTCTCCAATGCAGAAAGCTGGCAGGACAAAGGAGAGTGTTGAGGCCCAAGCCAAGCTGAGAATTCAAATTCTAAGAAAAAAGACTGAGGATGAACCAGTTCATTCATCCCTGGCCAAAATCACAAAAAGCTGGAAAGGCTGTGCCTTCCTGGTTCATCCCAGGAAATGTGAAGGTCTGGGTCAACAAGACTAATTTCAGAGACTGCCTGTTGATGGGGGCTGAGGCTCTACTTGTATCTCCATCCAAGGCTGGGAAGAACTGATAGACTAAACTTAATATGGGCTTTGGAGCTAAACAGACTGGGTTCAAATCCCAGCTCTATCACAAGCTAGTCTTATAACCTTGGGCGTGGGTATGTGTGTATGTGTATGGGTGTGCCTGAGTGTTTTAATTATCTAGACAGTTTCTCATGCCATTTCTGTCTTAAACTAGCTATGTGACCTTGGATAACTCATTTTACCCCTTTAGTTTCAGGTTCCTTATCATTTGAAGGACTGGGGCTAAATAATATACAAGAACACCCCCAAGTAGAACATTTTAAGGTTCTTTTATTCTAATGCCCTTAAATCTCCACAGAAAAGTAGTGAGGATAGACAGAAGTTCTAGTCCTGGCTCTGTAACACCACCTATTTAAACTGTACCCAAGACTCACCCCTGTGTACTCAAGTTTTCCTATCTAGAAATAAGACAGATCTACTTTTGTTGGGCCATAGTTATGATTAGATGAGAAAATATATGTAAAAGAGCAAGGTTCTTTCTTGGCCCATAAAAGGTGCTGAATAAATTTTTTTAGATCAAGTCTATGAGTGCCTTTATTGTAGTAAAATAAAGCCTTCACAACCCACAGTGGAGTAACAGACTATTGGCACTAACTTTAAATGGTCCCAGATAGTTAAAATTGTCACAATTATTTATCTGATTTTTATAGTTTTGTTTGTTTTCCCTAGAGCATTCAGCTATTACTTCTTAATACCGTGGTGTATTTACAAATAGCATGCCCCTTTCTCCTTATTGTTGTTTGTTTCTGTTCCACAATGGCCTTGGAAGGAGATAATCAAGTTTGTAGAGTTGAGTATATACTAAGAATCAATATCCTCTGATTCTCCTGTGAATCAAATGTTGGTCTGTGTGTTGACTTTATAAAAGTTATTTTGTCACTATCATCCACCCAACAACCCAAGTCCAAAAATTGGGAATCATGCTAGATTTGTTCCTCTTCCTCACTTTCATGTCATGTCTACCTTTTAAACAGGTCTGGAATCACCACCTTCTCCCCACTCTCCACTCTAATCAAGCCACCATTATCACTTCTGCTCTAACTCAATTTGTTGACTTCCTGTTCTTTTAGCCCACGTTGGAGAGAATTATAAGAGTCAAGGGACCACTGCATTGGTCCTCCTGGATTATTTAGAACTCAGCCCAATTCAATACAAACTACCAGGCCAGCAAGATGGTAGATTGATTCTTCTGGAAACCACCTTTGTATTTTGTTTTCCTGCTACAGACATGTGTTGCTAAGAGATCTTTGGCTTGGCAAGACCCACCATAGTTTTGCTAGAAAATCCTGGCTTTGTCTCCCTGACCACAGTTATCAAAACCTCCCAGCCATCCTCAGAGGCTCCATTACCATCACCATGAAAAGAAACTACTCTACTTTTACACATTCTTGCGAACTCCAGGGGGGCCATGATTACTTGTAAAAGAAGAGTACTGGTCTAGTAAGTTAAGTACCGAGTTCAGATTAGGCTCTCTAATCTTTATGCAAAGATTGCCTCTTTGCTGATCAGACCACACACAGGGCAGTTCTATTACTTTTAAGAAGCCTATTAAGAAGAATGTGTCCAGAGAAAATCAATGAAGATCAGAACTTCAGGAACAATATCACATAAGCAATGTTTAGGAACTGTATCAAACTTGGAGAAGACTTCACATGGGGAAATTAAGGTATATAAAAAGGGGATTAGATTTTGCCCATGGGGTACCCCAAGGTAAGACTGGCTAAAATGTGTGAAGTTCACAGGGCAAAGATCAAAACACAGAAAAACACAAGTCCACCTAATTATGCACAATGGAATAGGCATGCCCTGAAATGGAATGTCAATCACAGAAAGAGTTCAAGTGGAAGTTAGTGACATAAACCATATGTGAGGTAGGTTCTAAGAAGACTTCATGAGCTGAGACTTACAAGCTCTTTTATCATGAGATGTTATGCATCCATGGCTGTCTCAACTCTTTTGATGATGGTGTGCTATGACCTGTGGATTTTCCTATCAGTAGAATAACACTATGATCTCCAAGTCCCTTCCAAAATTGTTTGGGTGATTCAAGTGATCTACAAAGTGCCTTGAGCTCTATGATGAAAGATGCTATACAAATAAAAAGAGTAATTTTAGTCATAATAAATAATAGTAATGATGATGAATGGCAGTGTCACTGAGAAGAAGCTGGCCTGCCACTAGGGAGTCCAAAGCAACAAGCTGTGAGCTGGAAATAACTATATCCAGGCCAGAAGGATGCTCAATGACTGAGACCACATTAACCTTTCAACTAAAGACCTGGATCAAGCCCCTAATTTGGAGGTATGAGCACTTAAAACAGAAGAAACTACAATACTTAACCCTGAGCTTATATATTGCCTTGGGCTTATGAGATCTCTTCCCAGACAGGTCAATAGTGAGCCTGTTATCTTCATCTTCCAACAGCAGAAAAAACCACGTAAGTCAGGAGAAGAGCCAGAATTCCAAACTAGAGTTATGACTTTGAACCCAGTGCTCCTTCCACTCTCTACTAGACCCTAGACAATTTAATGGAAGGAGAAACTTCAGAAAAGAGCCAATTCATTTGAGAAAATGTTGAAACAGGATTATGTGCCTCAAGATGGCTTGCATGGTTGTTTTCCATCCATCTGGGCTGAGAAAGCTTGCTAGTAAAATGCTTGGCCCCTCAAGCGGGGAGGAGCCGTTCACTGATGTCCTAGAGCTCTTCTCCAGAGCTAAAGGAGCACACGGCAGGAGCCAGCTGAGTTCTGTTGGACCGGGAAAGAACACTGCTTTAGGGCTCTGTCCAGCTTGAGATCTAAGACACCTAATTGCTGCCAGAGGCCTAAGTGATGCTCCTTACTGAGCAACTTGTCCTCCTACTCCTCACAAGCGCTTGAAGACCAACCAGTCACCATAGGCAAAGAGGAAGGACTCTGCTCTCTGCCCATCAAAAACCTCCTCCAAAAAACATGGAGTCTGGGAGCTACAAAACTAGGAAACACTAGGAACACATGCATGCCTTACTTATCTTCTTCTTTTTTTTTTTGTACCTATTGAAATTTTGTTTTTACAGTCTACAGCTTTGACTTGCTTGCATTTTGGCATAGTTTAACATATTTTACCATTAGGAATTTATGCTGATCCTGTTTTTATATTTTATCATCTTTATATTTTTAACTTATTCTTTTTTGTGCTTATCCTTTGAAGCTAGCCTATTCTCAGATGTTTAACATTTACTTAGTTTTTTTCTGAAAAAAATTCATTACCGTTTTATTTTTCTGAAAACATTCTCTTAAGTCATTGTAATTTTCTCTTTGAAATTTTTGTTTTCTTTTACCTTTATATTTCTAATTTTATCTCTTCTGTTTCACTTTTTTATTGTTGCTGTATTTTCTCAGTTTTCTAAACTTGTGTTTTTGCTTATTTAATACTGATATTTTAAATTGTAAGTTCTGGGGCCAGCCCAGTGGCGTAGTGGTTAAGTTCACACATTCCGCTTCAGCAGCCTGGGGTTTGCAGGTTCGGATCCCTGGTGCGGACCTACGCACCACTCATCCAGCCATGCTGTGGCAGCATCCCATATACAAAATGGAGGCAGATGGGCACAAATGTTAGCTCAGGATCAATCTTCCTCAGTAAATTGTAAGTTTTTCCATTTTTAGCTTTGGGAATTATTTTTTCTTTCAATTTTTCTGTTTATCTTGTATTCTGTTTTTTGCATAGGATAACATCCATTTCTATAGTAAAAAGAATTATCTATTACCATGGGAAGGGGCTTTAGTCTCTTTCCACAGAGTTTGAGACAGGTATTTGTGAATGTTAATCCTGCCACCCCCACCCACTGGCCGTGGGACCCTAGGGACCTGCTCTGATATCTGGACCTCAGCTCACAAACCCTGAAAACGTTGACCCCTTCCAACATACCTCATCGATCACTGGAATTCATCTTTCCCGTTATATAATCCAAAGGCATGTAGGGGCTAGGCAACAAGAAGCACCACCCCTATCTTCTCTCTTGCAGCCAACCATTTTTCAGTCATTCCACATTCAGCCATTCCACAGCCATTTTTCAACCATTTCAGCCCTTCCATTTAGATGAGGTGACACCCTTATTATAGCTGTATCCAGAATCCAGTAAAATAAAACTGAAAATAAAGATTTCTCTGCAGTAAACGTTAGTAAGTAAATAACAACTTCTCAGCTGTGGAGAAATCATAGTTTGAGCCCTGACTTTGCTGCTAAACAATTATGTGACCTGGGCAGGTCATTTGATCATCCTGGACACGTATTTTCTCCTTTTTAAAAGGAGTATTAGGCTAGATTATTTCTAAGCACCCCTCTGGTATTAATTGCCTATGAACCTATGCCTTTCTATTTAAAAGACAATGAGACTGACATCAATGTGTATGGAGAGTATGTTGCTATTTGTACCAGCTCATAGAAGCCCAAGTGAATTTCTTCCTACCAGAGCACCAAGGCCTCTCCAATCACATCCATTGGGCGAAATGACCACGTGTTACTACGGTGACATAAATGAGGGCCAGGTTGAGTCGTGTGCCTGACATACTTGCCATTGATGACACCATCTGGGTTGAGCATGGGGATGATCTTGAAAATGAAGTTTTCTCTCAAGAGCCTAGCCACAGGGTCACTGCTGACCAGGAACTCCAAGGTCCCCTTCATCACCCAGCTGGCATTGCTCTCTCCTGGGTGAACTCGGGCGGTGATCACCTGGTATGGACGCTTCCCTGCAGAAAAAGGGACACAAGAAAATTAAACCTAACTACACTTTCCATTTCCATCAAGACAATCTCCAGGACCCAGAAGTACACCTGACTGTCATGAAGTCCGAAATAGGTTGATTGTTTCTAATATATATCTGATCTACACTTATCCATTTTCCATCTGCCTCTACAGTCTGCAAGGTTCAAGAAAGTATAAACTTAAATCTCAAGACTTTTATCAAAAGCGTAAGTTCTTAGTGGTATGAAAACAAGCCAAGAAGAAGATTTCATCAAGACCATAAAAGAATCAATTAACTCTCCAGAGTCCAATAGCATGACGCTGCATGTCACAGATCTGAGGTTGAATCTTATCATCATCACTCACCAGTTGTAAGATCTTAGGCAAATTACTTAATTTCTCTAAGGCATTTTTCTCATCTGTAAAATGGTGACAGTGATACTCACCTCGTGTGATCGTTATAGAAACAAAAAGATATAAATATAAAGCACTTGGCATATTGCTTGCCATTGAATACATGCTAGTTCCCTCCTTTCTCAGTTATAAAGTCTATGGATAGGATGGTCCCTCTCATTTTCCAGTAGAAATAGGAGTCAAGTACAGAACTTGTATTGGGAACTTCATGATTGTAAGACAATGAATCCAATCCTTGAGAGAGACTTGACAAAAGAGGGAAGCACCTGGAAGTTCAATCTTGGAGTTGCCATACTTTCTTCATGTTGTGAAAGGAATCAAGAGAACACTCTCTGCCCAACCACAGGGAGCGTATTGACATGAGTAGACCTGGAGAATGCTTTGATGAGCTAAAGATAGGCTAGTCTTCCTTCCTTTGTTGATGGAAGACATCTGAAGCATCATAGTGTTGAGACGTATTCTGAGACCGCGCCTTGGCTCAGGTGGAAAACGTGTTTTGATTGATTAGTGATGTCTGTCCCCCATGTACTTGGGGAAAGAGGGGGAAGATGTGACATCACACTAGCAACTCAACATGTCTGCTCTACCCCGGTCCAATTTCTGTGTTTTTTTACTCTGTCTTCCTTTTGTATCCTCACCCAATTCCATATCACTCCTAAACCCACTCTAATGACAAGAACTAAGTGTTTGCCAAGTATAAATACCCCAGCCACTAAACAGCCTAAAAGTTAAACTAGTCATTTCTTTCCATATCATTCAAATCACTATAAGTTAAATATGTCTTTTCTTCCCTTAAACAGTAGTCTTTTTGAGGGAATAAACTGTGTCTCTAAATCTGTACAAAGAAAGACAAAACTGAATAACAGTCAATAACAGAGCTAATGAACAGGTAACAGAAGATACAAAGAAATAAACTTTTAAATTAATAATTATATTACTATTGTCATCAATTAAGACAAAAAACACTCTTTCTGGTGACAGCCACTGAGCTCCAGGTTTAAGGGGCATGGATCAGTGCATTTTTACTGACTATGCTGAGAGCAGGTCACTTCAGCTCCTGGTAGATCATTTGTATGTTGGGGATAATATTCAGTTTTGTTTTTCCTTAAGCAGGTGTCTTGGGCATATTCCAGGAACTGCAGGAGGCACTTGGTAGAAAAAGTTGAATAAATTATAGTCCTTGTTCTGTAAGAGGCCAAAGCATTTGTTGGTAGTGACAAACATGCAAGGAATGAATGACAAGTGAGCTAGTGGAGGTGTATACAAGGCACCAAAAATAGATCTGACTGAGAGGTAAGGACATTTCCAGAGACATGATGCTATTTGGACTGGGTCTTGCAGAATAAGTGCTATCTAACCAGAGAGAGAAGATAAGAAAAAGATACATGCAAAGAACACAGAAGAGTAAAAATTGGTGCATTCAAGAATAAAGAAAAGCTATTAGTGGCTGAAGCAAAGGACTGAAGATGTGGCACATGAATTTAGAAAGGTAGGCTGCTGTCAAACTGGTAAGATCTCCGTGTGTGTTTTGTTTAGGGATTTACTCACTGGTATGCCATGGTCAGTGATGGGGTCTATTGAAGAATCATTGGTTACTAAAGAAAGTGTAAATGTTTGGTTATAATTGATAGATAGATAGAAAGAAAGAAAGATAGATAGATAGCCCTGACTGCCAGAAAGACAAACAAGTGGGTCCTGGAGCAAATTAAGCCTGAACAACACTGGAGGCAAAAATGATAAAACTGAAGCTGTCCTACTTTGGGCACATCATGAGAAGGCAGGAGTCTTTGGAAAAGACAGTAACACTGGGGAAAGTAGAAGGCAGCAGGAAAAGAGGAAGATCAAATATGAGATGAATTAACTGCAAAAAGGAAGCCATAGGCACGAGTCTACAGGAGCTGAGCAGGGCTGTTGAGGGCAGGACATTGTGGACATCACTCATTCATAGGGTCACCAGGAGTCGAAGCTGACTTGATGGCATGTAATACACATTATACACACACACACACACACACACACACACACATATACACATACACATATGGCACAAACTGCTGGTTGCCTGTCCAATAGCCTTTTTCTTAATACTAGAATCCCTGATTTGTCGAGGGAAAGAAAGAACATCCAGCTTTGTGAATCCTCTTGTAGGTAGGAGTGGCCATGTGATAGAGTGGTAGCCAATGAGATATAAATGATAGCAGGAGGTGAGTCTTTCTGGAAAACTGATTAAAGTGCATAATATCACCTGGCAAATGCCCTCTTGGTTTTTTTCTTTCATCCTTGCCCTTCTTCCTTCGTTGAGCATAGATATGATATTTTCAGGTAAGGAAGCCAACTTGAGAATCAAAGTCACATGATAAGATTGTCTCTAAAGGTAGAAAGAGTCTGGGTTCTTGAAAAAGTCCTTAAGTAGCTACATTACATCTTCACTAGTTTCTTCAATGCTTCTGGATAGTTGAGGCCAATAAACCACTATTTGGCTAGTCAAATGTAATCACATTTCTGTTACATCCTGCTAAACTCTAGTCTAACTTACATGACTATAAGAATAGATTTAAAGTCATCCCTATAATAATATTACCTGGGATGGCATAAACTCAGGTATGCTTTCTGGATTTGGAAGCGAAGAGTGAAAGATAGAGTTGTAATGAAAATATTTGATATATTTGTCCATAAAAGAACAGTTGAGAACCACTACTTTAAGAAATAGAGAGTCAAGGGTGGTTTTTCAGCAGGAGAAAGATATGCCAAAGGAAAATAATTCTGACATTATTATAGGTCATTATTGTAGATTTGTTTCATCAGAGACAGTATGGCCTACTGGAGAAGAGAACAACTTTTAGAGCTGTATTTCCAGAGTTCAAATTCCAGTCTCACCATTTTCTACCTGAGATAAATTACATATGTTGCTGAAGAAATTCAGTATTGGATTGGGTATTCTGCATGTAAAACTAATGATTTGCTAACTAGAACTTAATAAATAAGCATATTGTGGGGGAGATACACAGTTAGCTAGCTGAGCACAGCTGAAGTTAACTGAAGGTCAACTTTCCCACTATATCATTTGCTTACAATCATTTTCACTCCTTCCAAAGCAAGCTTTATTGGCATGCCAATAAAAAGCTTGTTGAGAAATAAAGAGGCTTGATGAATTTGTACCCAATCAGTAGGCTATTTTCAATTCTATAATTCCATATCACTCTCTTTGTGATTTTTGAACTACGTTCATTTACAGCATATTGAACAACAATAGTAAGTGCTCCCAGCCCAGCAAGAAGAAATAAAAAACAGCTTAAGCTCTTGTAAATTTGCAACACCAACTGAACACTCTCATTGTCTGGGCCAGTTGGCTCCCATTACCTGACACCCAGTACAATGTAGTGCATTAGTCAATAAGCCAAATGCAGCCCTTGCAAAGAGTCATCAACAATATGTTTCTTTCCTTTGGAGAGTCAGGTTGATAATCTGCTACGTTGTAATACACCACAAGACCTAATAGGCTGCTCTGGGCATCTTGAAGAAGCAAATGAGGAAAACTGTGAGTGCTCATGAAGACATAAGCACCATTTTAGCCATTTCTAGTGGATTTTCCTCTATTCCTTTCTGTGATTTAAGACAATTTTGCAGTCGCATTGGTGAGTTAAACTTATGGGACCATTCAGCTGTAGCAGCAAATGATGGTCCAGAGATCCCATAATAGACAACAGCTGTAAATAGTATGCAACACACATATCATGTGTTTTTCTTGTAATTGACAATTTTATTTTTCATAACTAATCTCTGCTTAGGATAGGGCAAAGAGTGTCAGGTACCTGCAGTTACTTTTCTCTGCAATTTATAAAATCTATTCCAGAGGCCACCAAAATCTATGAAGGAGTCGTGGTTTGGCAGTATTCTAATTCCTAAAGCTACATATTGAATTTATGTCAGTGGTAATGACATCTGTAAAAAGAGGTTAGAAACAAGTAGAGGATTATATAATGCCTAAGAGATATCAGGCTCAATGCCAATGAAAAGCTGAGCAAGAACCTAAGACATGTGTGATGACACACATGTGTACCCAACTATACAAACATCCATTCATTTATTCCTGCTTTCTCTCAACTACATATATTAAGCTCCAACTGGCACTCTGCAAGGTTCTGGAGATTCCAAGAGAAATAATGGTTTTTGCCTCAGGGAACTAATAATAGTCTGGTGGAAAAGACAGGCACATGGATGATTATCATCCAATGTGATCAGGGACATTTGTCAAGACATTTTCAAAGCACAGTGGAATGCTCATTACAACATTATTTATAATAATGAGAGCAACTGATAACTTAAATGTGCATCCACAGGAAGCTAGTTAAGGAAATGGTACATAAAACAGAATACTACACAACCATTAAAAATGGCACACACATCTCTTTCTGTTGACATTAGAAGATATCTGTGACATAATGAGTGAAAAAAATAGGCAGCGTTCTATCACAGAAGGATCTATTTGTGTGTAGTTTTAACATTTACTTGGAGGTATCTATACATAGAGACTCATCTGTGAGTGGAGGTCATCTGAGCAAATTTTTTATCTTCTTTATCCCTATCTAGAATGTTTGCCTCTTCAGAAATCATGCCAATTTTCATAAAGGCAAAATATTTTCAAATAGTAGTAAACCACAGAAGAGAAAAAGGAAAAAATGAATTTTCACAGAAGAGGTGATGTTTGATCTGGTTCATCTAGTTTGAGTTTGACGGATGAAGAAAAGAAAGGAGGGAGGTGATAGAAAAGGGCTGAGTAGACATATTTGCAAAATAACAAGGCCATAAAGCACAAAATTCCTGAGGAAAAGCAAAGTGATTTCATGTGACTGAAGCACTAAGTCTATGGAATATAAGAATGGGAGTGAAGCTACAAAGCTGTTTGTACCTGTTCCTGCAGGTCTGGTAACCCAGCTAAAGAGTTTGGAAACAATCTTGTAAAGTACAGAAGCACTATGGAAAATCATCATGCAAGGATGTGATTAGATGCAAGTTATTGTTGGAGCTGAAGACTCACATAGTGGCGTTAAATGGTGAGAGAAACGGCCAAAAGAGCAGATTGTGATTTCAAGGTCAAATCAGCTAACATAACCCTAACTCTGGAAGACAGTGGGTAAAAACTGACCTGACTAAAGGGCAAGGGGGTGAGGAAAGAGACAAGGAAACAGAAATGGAAAAGCAAATATCAATGAAAGAAGATTCTGAGAAAAGACAAAATTCGAAAAGAGGTGTGGTGGGAAAATTTTTATACATTGTATAATATACATCGTACTAATGTTTCCCACCAAAGATAGCATACTATATACACTTTCTGCACTGTGTGTTTTTCATTTACCAATATATCCTGGAGATCTTTCCACATTAATATATAAAGATTCTTCCATCTCTCTTTTTTAATTAGCTTTATTTATGGTATAATTTATATACAATAAATTTTACCAATTTTGATTTTACGATTCAATGAATTTTGACAAATGTATGCAGTGCTGTAAAACCACTATGATCATGACCACAAAAGTTCCCCTCATTCCCCTTTACAGGCAATCCCCTCACCCATCCCTAGCCTCTGGCAACCACTGATCTGCTTTTTGTCTCTATAGTGTTGTCTTCTCTGGAATTTCATAATAATTGATTCATACAGCACCTAACCTTTCTGCCTGGCTTTTTTCACTTAGCATGATGCTTTGGGGAGTCATCCACGTTGTTGCATGCATCAATAATTTGTTCCTTTAGCCACTGACTTATATTCTAGTAGTGCACCACATAGCAATAGATACACCACAATTTTTTTATTCCCTCATCTGTTGATAAACATTGGAGTTATCTCCAGTTTAGGGCTATTATGAATAAAGCTGTTATAATCATCTATATACATACATCTTCAAATACACACAACTGTATTTATCTCCCAGCTACAACAATTATCAATTCACAGCAATGTTTGTTTCATTTACGCTCCCACATGCTCTCCACTTCTCACAGGATTATTTTGAAACAAATCTCAGGCATCATTTTATTTCAATGTTGACTGTTTTATTTCAAGTTATACCAACCTTACGTTCCTGAAATAAAATCAATTTAATTATTATATATTATCTTTTTATGTAATTCTGGATTCAGTTGTTTCTTTAGGATTTTTGCATCTGTGTCCCATGAGAGAGATCAGCCTGTAATTTTTCTTTCATGTAATGTCCTTGTCAAACTTAAGTATCAAGGTTATGATGAAGTGGAAAGCATTACTTCTTTTCTTTTCTGTGGAATATTTTTAAAGATTAGAAATATTTCTTCCTTTAATTTATGGTAAAATTTCCTAGTGAAGCCATCTGAGCCTAGAATTTTCTTTCTCAGAAGATTTTAATAATGACCCAACTTATACAATAACAAATCCCAATTATTTAAAAACATAGTCAAATTATGTAACAAAAATCCAACTATTTAGATTTTCTATTTCATCTTTTGTCAGTTTGGTAATTATACTTTTCTGTAAATTTGCATTTAAAGCTCTATTTTCAAATTTGTTGGCAGAAAGTAGCTTTTAAATCCCTCGTATTATATTTAAGAATCTCTAGTGATGGTCTCTTGTTTTTATTTCTGATATAGAGGGGTTTTTTTCTTAATTAGTCTCAAAAAGAGCATATCATCTTTAGCCTTTTCTAAAAGCTAATTCTTTACTTTGCAATTATTTTCTCTTTCATTAATTTATGCTCCTAAATTTTATTTTTCCTTTCTTCCACTTTCTTTGATTTTAATCTTTTTATTCTTTTCCAAAGAACTTGAAATGATATTTAGATCATTGGCCCAGCATATGATGGCATTTTATAAATGTTATCCATGTGCTTAAAAGAATGTTGTTGAGGGCACTGTTCCATATACACCAATATTAGATCAGGTTTGTTAGTCATATTTTCTATATTCTTGCTTGATATTACATCTCCTTATTCTGAGTTACTGAGAGAGGTATATTAAAAGTCTCCAAAAATGATTTTGGATTTGTCTGTTTCTCTCTTATAATGTTGTCAATTCTTTCGTTATTTTAAAGCTATGTTATTAACTGAAAACAGATTTAGAGTTGTCATGCTGTCCTAACTATCTAGACTTTTTTATTGTTATAACGTATTTCTCTATTTTTACCAAAGAATTTTGCCTTAGCTTCTCCCTTGTCTGTATTAATACAGCCAGCCTGCATTTCTCTTGGTATTTACAATGTGTACCTTTTTTCATCCCTCTACTTTCAACCTTTCCATAATTTTTCAGTAGGTACTTATTTTCTTGGAAGTACCATATAGTTGGATATTGTATTTTATTCAGTCTAACATTCTTTTATTTTCTTTTAATTGGAGTATTTAGTCAATTTACATTTGATGCAATTAATGACATTTTGGGGTTTAATACTATCATTTTATTATTTGCTCTTCATTCATCTTAACTATTGCATAATTTATTTTCTTTCCTATTTTGTCCTCATTTGGATTGATTGGGTATTTTTTCCCTTCGGTCCTTTTTTCTCCTCTATTAGCTTGGTAGTTATCCTAATATATCCCTTTATTCTTCTTTAATTATTACTTTAGAGATTGCAACGTGTACCTTTGCATCATAGTATAACATAATCTACTATATTTATATTTCAATTCCAACTATAAATCTTAAAATTCACAAAACATTTATATTTATTGTGTTATAAAGTCAATCTTCATTTCAATTACATTATATATTTACCCTTTTAATAACTCTTCACTCTTTATTGCCATCTACAAGCTTCCATTGGGTTTCATTTTCCTTCTGCCTAAAAAATCACCCTTTAGTATTTCTAGAAGTATGGGTCTGCTAGCAGTGAGTACTCTCCCTTTCTGTGTTTCCTTCATTTGTCTGGAAATGAATTCATCTTATCTTCAGTTTTAAATAATAGGTTTGCCGAGTATAGGACCACATCACCTCTGGTATTGAACTCTCTGTTTTCCATTTCTTTCCATGTTCCTTCCATCAATAGATCTTGCAAGAACTTGGATGATTTTAATAGCCCTTACAATTTCTCAGAGGTTTATAGCCTCATTTTGCAGAAATAGGAATTTGTGTTTTGTTTTCTATTATACATGTTCTTTTTACCATGATTTCCAAAAGAATGGAATTCATTGGAATTTCCAAGTTCTTGAACTTTCTTAGACTCCTTTTTTTTAAAGTTTTCTGTTGATTATGTTGAAATTTCCAGATAGACAATCCTAACATCTGCAAATAATGAAGCATTCCTTTCTCTCCAAAGGTTATATCACTTATTCCTCATACATTTCTAATTTCTTAGAATTTCCTCAATAATATGAAATAAAAGAGTCCTTTAAATTCATTCAATGTTATCACAACTGGTAGATCTCTGACAGATTAACAAATAATTTTGGCCAGCTCTTTTAAAATGTGTGGGATTATATGTAAACTCATTCGTGACATTTCTATAGAAACTTGCAGCTGAGAAGGCACTTTCACCTACATTATTCCTGTAGTATTCAGAGTAAATCTGTGAAGCAGGCAAAACAGGGATTATTCTTTTCTTGTTCATAAGGTTAGAAAGGAGAGAAAGCAAGAGAAAAATCTAGGTATTCTGAATCAAAATCCAGTGTTCCTTTCATTTGACCATGTATTATTCTGTGTGTGTACTTAAGAGGAAGGCTGAAACAAATCCTATTTTGACAAAACAGGATGATATATTGAGGGGAAAACAAGTGCCATGTAAATTATGAATCAGGCAAGCTGGGTTTGAGGCCTGGTTCTGCCTCGTGCTAACTGAATGGATTTGGGAAAATTAAACTCTTGAAATTTCAGGTCCTGACCTATAAAGCAAGGCTCTCTTAGGTCTTGGCAGCACTAAATTCAGTGATTATCAATGGCAATGTGAACTATGGTAAATAAAAATAAAACTTTTTAGTCAATGGTTTCAATCCTCTTTGATTCCATTATATTCTTCTGTATTCTTTTAATAGAGCTCCTAACAAGAAGCAAAATTACATGAAGCTTCATCTCTTTTTTCTCTTTTTCCAGTATTCAGAGGCAAGTGCTATTAAGTAGTAACGTAGTCAGAAGTCGGGTGGTAGCAGAAGAAAATAGGGCAGGTAATCACTGCTAATAATCAGCTTCAGAACAACCAGGGTGGGCTGGATCCCTCTTGCTGCTCCCGACCACTGGGCCACAATTCCTTCTCAGATCAGGAGGGTCTGTCTGCTCACATGCCCTCTTTTACAAACTCTTAAGCTCTGATCTTTCTGGCCCATGTGCCATCAAAATAAGAAATTGACCAGACTGAAGTTTCCAAATTGTTCTCATTCGTGGTTGCTCCAAATGCTGAGGTAAAATCCTCAGCTCACCCCGAATTGCTCATTTTCATCCCTACCCTCCTCCAGGGACAAGAAGTGGCCTCAGATCTTGTCCCTCACAGATCTTTGCCATCTGACTTCCTCTCCAAGACTGAGGTGTGACCTCCAGACCCCCAAATGAATGACACGTAGCTCAAGATGCTCTAACTTCTTTCTGTGAAGAGATTTCTTGGTTTTCATCAAAGAGACGTGGGTGCTTATGCACTGACAGAGGGGAAAAGGAGATGCTCACGGCCCCGCTCTCCTCACTGAGGATTCTTGGGGGCAGCAGGGAGGAAGCCATGAGGCATGGGCCCTTCATAATGATGAGCTATAGAAATTGATTTGAGGATCATGATCTTCCAATTGGCAGCCCATGATTCTTTCTCTTAACTCTTTTAAACTTTTTCACAAATTGTAAGAAATACACACAGCAGGGAGGGCAATTTTAAAGTAAAATGTATTTCTCTCTAATTCCCAGGACCTTCAAGGCCCCAACCCCTCTCAATCCTCCTCTCGCAATCACACAATCCCTCCTTCTTCCTCACCACATGCATGCAACCTCTTCCTCACCATCTGGTCCAGCCACGCAGCAGCCCAAGAGATATAAAAACAAACGGAAAAACCCAAATCTGACTGCATCACCTTCCACGTAATAAACTGTAGTAGAGTCTACATTCCTTATAGAGTCTTCATTGAAAGTCCCTACCAGCTGGCCTCAGCCAGATTGTCTGGTCTCATTTTCTGTCACTCCTAAACCAAATATTCTTCACTCTGCTTTTTACTGTTCCCAAAACACAGCATGTCTTTTCCCTGTGTTGTTGCCCATGCTATTCCCTCCAGTTGGAAATCCTTCCCCACTTCTCTGCTTGTCAAACTCATTGCCCTTCACCCCAAAGCTTTCTCGACTCCCCCAGGCAGAGAGAATACTCCCTTCTCCTAGGTCCTATGACATATGTGTGTTTCTAGTATTATCCAGATGTACATTGTCCACGTATCTCTATGCAGTTCTCCAGGTGACCTTATAATCCAGTTCCTCGTTCAGTCTCTTCCACTACCTGCCTGCTTCCTCTACCTTATTTCTCTGTTCCTAAAGCTGTGTACATTGGGGGTTTTCAGAAAATGTTTGCTGAGTAGATGAGTGTAATTAACTATAATTAGCTCCTGTAATTAACGCCTCCATGCATAGTTGTGTCACAACATATTAAATATCTCACTAATTCTTTCGAAATTCACTTATTCATTCATTCAACAAGTATTTTTTGAGCTCTTAAGATGCACCAGGCACTATAATAGGGACTGGAGCTATAATAGTGAAAGAGTCCAAATCCCAGCCATCAGGAGCTTACTTTCTTATGGAGAAGGCAAACAACAACATCATTTAAGGACTATTAAGAGAAATAAAGCACCAGGAGGCAACAGAGAATTCAGAGGAGGGGTGGGGTCATCATTTCAGAAAAGATGGTCAAAAGAAGGCTCTCTGAGGAGTTGACATCTAAGTAGAGACCTCCTTGGATTGAGGAAATTTCGCCAGTTCAAGAAATAAAGTTAACTGGGCTGGAATAGGGTGTGAGAAGTGGACAAGAGCCAGATTATGTAAGTCTTACAGAGAAATACCATAGCAGTGACGGGAAATCATGGAGGTTTTAAGCAGGGCAGTACCATAATATAGTTACTTTTGTAGGATTTCAGATGATTTTCTATACCATAGTCAGAGTAATGTTTTCAAAGTCCAGAGAAGGAGGCCAGTTAGCTTCCTCACATATGACAATAACACATTGTTCTGTTTCCGATACCAAAATGGTGCCATGGAAGATAGACCACTTTCAATTATTTGCCCTCAATAGTGGTCATCCCTCAGATTCTTTCACTTTATGTGACCATTAAGCAAGTTTCCATCATGAAGTGGTAGGCAGGATTAGGTGCCCATTCATTTATTCAACATTTATTGAGTACCTTTTGTGTGCCAAGGACTATATCAAACACTGAGGATACCAAGGCATTTCAGACAGAGTGCATGTCCTCAAAGAACTCCCAGTTTTCCCGCCAGAGAAAGGTATTTATTTGGTGTGAAAGAATTTTGGTCTTTTAGAAACTTCCCTCAACTAGAGTAGTGCTTCTCAAACCGTATTGAGCATGTGAATCCTCCAGAGATCTGGTTAAAATACAGATTCTGTTTCTGGGAGTCTGGGGTGGGCCCAGAGACCCTGCATTTCTACCAAGCTCTTGGGTGGTGCTACCACTGCTGGTCTGAAGGTCACACTTCGAGCAGCAAAGCTCTCCCTGCCCAACAGAAATATAATGCAAGCTGCATGGGTCATTTTATTTTTTCTAGTAGCCACACTTTTAAAAAATAAAAAAGAAGATAAAATTAATTTTAATAATAAATTTTATTTAACCCAATAGATCCAAAATATTACCATTTCAATATGTAATCAATATAAAAATTATTAATGATACACTTTACATTTTTTTGTACTAAGTCATCAGAAGTGTGTTTTACAGTGTCAGAGCATCTCAATTAGGACTAACCACTTTTAACTGCTCAAGAGCCTCATGTGGCTTGTGACTACTAAATTGAACACTACAGCACTAGACCCTGCATCAACTCTCTAACTGAAACCTTTCACCACACTTAATAGGAATAATTTATTATACTCCAATGGAATATAGTTGAGACATTGAGAAAATGAACAAAAGTATATGGCTTTCACCCCCAAACAAAACATTCTGTTTCATTGCCTTCTCTCCCCTGAAACAATCCAATTTTGAAATATTACAAACTCATATTTCTTTGCAAAGGGAAATCTCTTCCTATTTTGTGCTCTTCTGTCTCTGAACTATAAGAAAGTGAGCTTGGATACGGGTATAAATGAAAAGAAAATCAAGAAATCTATTTCTGGGCAATTTTCAGATAACAAAGAGGAAGTGGTGTAATTGAGGCTGAGATAACAATTTTAGACTCTGCATAAATATGAGCAAATTCATCTGCATTTCCTCATCTGCATCAAACTGTACAGATTTGGGGGGAGATTTTGTTATAGTATAATATGCTGGGAATAAAAAATAATACATCTGTGCTATAATGATACATAACATATACAGTGTAATATGGTATTGCCTTTGAGAAATTTACTCCACACAGAAACCACAGTCCCTTGGGAGAAGTGTGTAATCGCATCAGGAAAATTGCAGACAGATGCTACTGCATTCCCCCACCAATCCATCAGCTGATCTCAGTTAGGGATGTCTGCAATTCTGCTTGGGCCCTGGTGGCTCACTGGTACCCCAGGGTACTGGTTCCTTGGCCTCCCACCTCCCTAGCAGAATTAATCCTGCCTGGAGGAAAGCAATAGCTAATTCCCCCAAGCTCCAAGAGGTCTCAGGAGGGCTCTGGCACCTACAGACCACTGAAGGTGGGGTCAAAGCACTTCCAGCTGTTTCCAAACAGATGTCTTGTAAAGACACAGCCAAGGCTCAAGTCATCTCCTGCCAGAACTCCTGGCCTGAGCTCTACCTCGACAGAACTGTGTCACAGTAACCCCGAGAAACACAAATAACCAAAATGAGATGGGAAGTAGACATTTTCATGCTCCATGAAGACTTAGCCAACACATCCAACCTTGTTATGCTGCATTGCTTTCGCCAGGTTTAGGCATATTATAAGGCACCAAAAGATATGAATCTTGAAGAAAGAGATCAAAGAGCTATTGGCTTTGCTCAGAAAACTATGAAATACTCTAGTGAATAATTCTGCTCCCAGGTCACATACAATGGGTTTCTTGCTTTGCTCTTCCCCACATTATTTGCCTGAACGTATTTGAATGGGAAAAGAATCCAAAGTCCTTGAAGAAACGGGCTCTTGGTTCCAAAGACAGAGTTTCCTCCAGAAGCAAAGTTTCTGCCCTATAGTGTTACAATGGGCTGCTCGGGCGATCTTGTTGCAGGATATTACACATCCGTGAAGAAGGGAAGGAAAAAGATGAGAAGAGTGAGGGGAAAAAATGTGATCTCAAGTGCAATGGACATTTTTAAATAGGCAAACAGGATGATTCTTTTTAAATTATAAATTACAAACAGAAAGGCTGCTCTCATCAGTGCAGTATCTTTCAGGAATCTCAGCCTTCCCCCAAACCCTTTCCAGTTCCAGCTCTTTAAGACAGCAAAAAAACCACCAAGTGCAAACCGCACGATGAATAAATTACGGGAGTGAGTCATAAGGACCAATAAGGTAGGAGGATAAAATTTAAGAGTCTTAAGCCCAAAACATATGTCACCACCCAATACTGGAACAGAGCAGTTTAACACTGAAACAGTGCCAGGAAATTTTAATAGCTACATTACCTGCTTTGAGATGTGGAAATTTTTACTCTTGCAAAGGTTGGCGTGGTACAGGTTGTTTTGGGAGCCTGGAGGTGTTTAAGGAATGGGGGGAGTCAGCAATAGGAAAGTGATCTTGCTGCTTAGTTACTCCACAAACAGAACCAAGAGCTGTTACAGGCACATGTTGGTTGGAATAGAGCGATTATATTTTAAAATTAAGGCTGAGCTGCTGGTTTATAGTAAGAGATGGAAAGAATGAGTGAGCTAAGAAATAAGAGAAAAAAGAAAGAGAAAGCGGATTATTATTGCTGTTCCAATCAGAATGACTACAGTGGTGACCTGCCAGTTCTTCACTTACATAACATGACAAGGGCATTTCAGATTCTCAGTTGCTTGGCAACCTGCCTTTTATGTTTAAGCCATTTAAATGTATTCACCTTCTGAATTAGGTGTATTCACAGACGACTGGGCAACAAGAAAAAGCCACTGGCAGACCAAGAGCTCCCAGGATGTGTGGAATCAACAGAGTGTGTGAGGTGTGGGTCTGGTCGGAGAGCCTGACAGAGAATATTAGTGATACCCTTAGGCCTGAAAATGAGAAAGTAAGATCAGCATACAAAGCCTTTTGCTGCTTCCAAACTGGGCTTCTGTTAGGATCAAACACTTATTTCTGGGCCCCTCTTTTCAATGTTCCTTCCGCCTTCCTGAAATCCCCCTGCAGGTCTTTGTGGCACAGGCAGCAGCTGCCTGCGACAACTGCTTAGAGACATGGCCCCTGCATATGGGGTTCAAACTCAGCTGCCCGGGGTGGCCTGAGATGGTGAAGGGGCACAGCATCCCTGTCCTTCCAGTCAACTCAACTAGAAAAGGGGAAGTCTCACCAGACATCCACATCACAGAGTTACCCCACAAGCAGCGAGTTACCAAGTCCTGTCATTTTTGCCTCCAATACACCTTTTGGGATATTTCCCGTCCTCTCTAGTCCTGTTCATTCAAAATATTCAGTGCCACTCCAACATTGCCCTTAGGATAAAACTAAGACTTCTTATTAGATCACAAGGCCCTTCAGGATCTGCCTTCCAAATGGGGGGCTGTCCCGCCCTGCCACACCCACATCAGCACCCGCACGCACCCACAGAGCACCACTTGCAGTCTCCCAGTTCAGTGTGCTCTGTTCTGCTCTGTGTCTTTGTACAGGCTCTCCCTTCTGCTAGAATGCCCTCTCACGCCCTCTCTGCTGGACCAGCTCAAGTTCAGCTCAAGTTGCACTCATTTCAAGATAACCTTCCTTCTTACCTCTTTCAGAGTCTGAATTAAATATTCCGAGCCTGCGCTCCTATGCCACCTGGCACATATTTCTCCCATAGCAGGAACCCTTTGAGTCCACCCTACCTTACACTTCTTGCTTTCATATCTGTCTGTAGCTGGAACACACTTCAGGGCAGGGAGGATGTGTGGGATCCTTTACCCTACGGGCCCCTAGCCACAATGCCTGGTGCCAACATGCTTTGTAATCTCAGAAAAGTATTCAAGACCTGAAAAAATGTATATGTTGCCTCCAAAATATGAAAATGAACTATTAAATTGAAATAAATGTTTAATTGTCCAAAAAGTAGAAGATTATGTCAACTTCATTAATTGTTAAATTTAGTAGTCATAAAAATTTTATTATCTTTGAAAGTAATTTGTAGGTAAGATTTTCACACTTTGCAGGAATTCCCAATTACCGACAACGATGGCTAAGGAGCCACGGCCAACTGTCAAGTAAGAATCACCCACAGCCAAATAATTGCAAAAGCAAACATCAGATTATTTCAAATTCAGTAAAAAGAGACACTTAATGTGAGATGTGAGTGCATTTTATTATTTTTAGTATGATATATGATGTGGCCTCCAACTCTTAAAGTGCCTCATTTCCAAAAAGATCTTAAAATGGCCCTGGGTATTTTTAATTCAGTTTTGTTTCCCCAGGAACTAGAAATCAGCACAGTGACTGACAGGTATATACACAGATATGCACATGTGCACACACACATTTATACACATTTGCATACACATACTTTATAAAAAATATGGATTAGAGGAACAAAGCCTAGTGAGAGAAACATCGCCCTGTCTGAGAATCAGGCAGGCACTCAAAGCAAGAATTTTAAAAGTTCTACTGAGCAGCCATCGAGACATGGCTCCAAAGTAGATTTCTAAACCATGCATGTGCATGGATGGCCTTGTAAATTAAGGAAGTTAATGAATTACTTCTTTTCCTCTTTCAGGTTTGGAGACAGAGAGAAAGACAGACAGACACTCAGTAAACAGAGAGAAAAACATGGACAGATGGATGGGAGTGACGGAGAGAGGGAGGAGGGGACCGTGTGCCCAAAGTAGAAAGATGCTTTCACATGAGAATCTTTGGTCATCAGTTTTTCCTAAGCAGTATATAGATTTAAAGGTCCCCAGGAAGCCATTTAATACAAGCCAAATGACATCCCACTAGTGCCTTCGTTTAAAACAATCTCCCAGTCCATGCCAAGGGATTGTGTCAGAGGTGGGCTTTGCAGATTGCATGTAAATGGATATTTTAAAAAATCAAGTCATCATTTAAATTTACTTTGAGAGCTCTCAATTTTGAAGCCACCTACTATGAATCTTTTTGCAAAGTTAACATCCTTGCAGTTGTTTTTTGAAGTGAGACACAGCTACATGGGTGAGAGTAGACTGCTGCAGAGCACTTGAAGACAGCCCTGAAGCTCGTAGGGCAGATAAGCTGTGCTCCAATATGTGTCAGCCAGCTCTCTGGCCTCAGACTTGGGTTAGAATCCCAGCTCTGTGTGCTCCTTGTGGTCAGTCACTTAAGTTCTCTGAGCTTCAGGGCCTTATCTGCAAAACTGCGGGACAAAATAATACTGCATGATGGATGTGTTAACTAGCCTTACTGTGGTAATCATTTTGCAACATACATGTGTATCAAATCATCACATTGTTCACTTTAAACTCATACAATGTTATATGTTAATTGTATCTCAATAAAGTTGGAAAAAAAAGAGTACCTACATCATTGGATTGCTGTCCAAATTAAATATGATAATGCATTTAAAGCTTTTGCAAAGTATAAGGCACACATTAATGGCTCAATAAATGTAATTAGCTAAGTAGCATAATTATTAATTAAGGAAAATTATATTATTATTCAGGCTACAGTAAATCAAATGAATGAATTATTTGAGTGGCCACATCTAGTATGAATGAGAATCATTCAGATTTGACTTTTAAAACTTTTGTCTAAAACACAATACAGAAAGATGGGAATAGAGAAGAGTGGGTATTGTTGTATTAATTCATGTGATATTATTATATTATATTCTGCTCCATGCAGGGGAGTCAGGGTCCATAATGGTTAAGACCAAGAGCTTTCAGCCATCAAATGGACTGGGATCTAAATTAGGGTGACCAATCATTCTGATTTTGTCCAGGACTGTCCCAATTTTAGCACTGAAAGTCCCTTGTCCAATGGAACCCCTCAGTCCCAGGCAAACCGGGACAGTTGGTCACCCCAAATCCTAGTCCTAGCACTTCACTTGTAACCTGACCTTGCTTAAGTTATTTACATGCAGCCTCAATTTGTTCAGTTATCAAATAGGGATATTAATAGTAACCCCACATCATTATGTTATTGTAAGAATTAAAGGAGATGACATAAAGAGCTTAGTCTGAGCCAGCCACCTAGTAAGTCCTCAATAAATGGTAACTATTTGTAAGCCCCTGTGAAGTCAGCATTTCTTTCAAAGCCCAGTTGGAAGCTCAAGCTGTTCACAGCTTATGCGAAACCTAGCCCCGGGTCACCAAGGTTGGCGAGGCGGTTGTATTTCCCTCTGTTCTGGAGAAGCAAGGGGGTCCCTAGGAGACTGCCCTCTGGAGACAGATCCCCAAAAGAAAGATGCAAGTGGAGGAGGCTGATGGGAAGGGAGAGAATTTCCACTGACACAGAAATATCTTCCATGGTAATCAGCATTGACGGGAAAAGGAAATAAGGGGAATTTATGTGACAGTTTAATAGGGTTTCATGAAATATGATATTATTTTAAAGTTTGTCTGAGTGAGGCAGACAGCACATTAAGGTGACTCCGGCTCTAAAAAGATGATGATATTGTATTTTAAACTCTGAAATTTGCCCCACTGTTTCTTTGCTGTATTATGTAGACTGTTATATATTTATATTATAAAGACATATGTACACACTGTGGTGTGAGCCCCATTTAGATGCCAAGTCTTCCCATAGGCAAAGTGAAGCATGAAGCCTAAGCATGTAATGCCTGGATATTACACAAGAACTCGAAATTCCCACCCAGAAATAACAATCTATTTTTTTACTACTATTATTATTTTTTTCATGGTCTCTAGTCTACCATGGGAAGGAGGAGAGGGTTACAGTGGAAGATACATCTCATAAGCGTGAGCTTTTCCCCCGGCAATTATACAAAGCACTCACCTGCCAGCGTATCTAAGGAGGATGAGGATGGAGGGCTTGAAGTTGGGCTCCAAATCACCAAGTCCTGGCATCTGGGGGGGAAGTCTGGCTCCCTGGGACTAGTGAGCATGACGGCCCCTGGCTGGATGAAAGCAGTACTAACCCAGTCCACAAGGTGATTTAGATTTTAGCTCATCAGCGAAATTAACATGCCGGGAACCAGTTACTCTGAAATGTCATTTATATAAAATAAGCTTGTAAACTGTAATATAAAATAATGTGATGAGAGAAGCCTTTGGGACCCGATAAGAAATAATGAAAACGGAGAGTTGGAAACTCAGGACTTGTCAGCACTGACCCGGAGAAATTGTGCTCTGGTTTTCGAAGTCTGGAAGAGTTATTTAGACCAAATATGCTGCTGGAGAGGAGAAGGCCAGTCCGTCAGGCTGTGAGAACTACCATATCCTTAATGGCAACTTTCTTTGCTCTGATTCTGTGCTGACCAAGCTGCCTTCTGGGGCATATTTTGATGTCCTGAGTGAATGACTTATTAGCCCTGGGACTCCCTGTGGGCATGACCCATTCTGGTTCTCAGTAAAGGTATGCACACATACATGAGTGAGTGATTTAATTACAAATTAATAAATTTGATTGTGATTTTTTGAAAATCCATTTCTTGTGACTTTGACCCATATAATCCAATCTACCTGGATAAATGGACAAAGTCAAGTTTATCAGACTGCAAAGGCTAGGGCTGGATTCATGGTGGTTCATCCCCCATTAGGCCCGGCCAGAAAAAACCAGCCAACATAATTCTCATGACATAATAATTTATAATTTTTACATGTAAGGACCAGGCCTACCCTGTCTGGCATTCCCATCTAGAGAAGGTCACAAGCTGATATGTATAGTCTCTAAATCTGCTTCTGCCCTTGTGCCAACATCCATGGGATGATTTCAGAAAAGGGTAACTGAAGACTTAATAACTCTGAAGTGAAGAATTAACTTTACCCAAATAGAAGTCTGGCCTTTTCGCTTGACTATGTGGAGGTGATCCCTAGGCCCCTGGAACATCCTTCCTGATAGGAGTGTCTTTGTTTGCCTAGGGACTTTGCCCACCAGACAGTCTAACATGTGATTTATGATGGGGGCTTTGGGCCGTGCTGTGTCACTTCCCACCTCCTTGAGAGGAACTGGAGACTACAGGTCAGCCACATGTGCAATAAGTGATCAAGCTCCAGTAAAATCTCAGGACACAAAGGCTCAGGTGAGCTTCCCTGGTTGGCAATACTTTATGCGTATCATCATACACCACGGCGGGGAGGAGGTACTGCTGTCCATGACTCCACAGGGAGAAGACAAGCAGAGAGTGCATTTGGACTACTTTCAGTGAGTTCTTTGAGTCCTCAGTAAGTTATCCAAACTGCAGGTGGTTTGGGGAAACCCCCAAACTTACTGGTGGTATCAGAAGTGTGGGGACCCTTCCCTCAGATTCTGAGGTTTCACTAACTTTGAGTGATAACATTTATCTAGCACCGACCCGCTTCTCATCCAGCTCATGATCCTCCCTGATTCTGACATCAATCCTTCTTCTCCTTTGTCCCATTGAGTTCCTGGCTTAGTATTCAGGCTTAAAACACATACCATATCCCTGGCTAAAACTGTGGCATCTCTCTAGCAAGATTCTGTTCTCCATCTGCTCACACAACCATGGGTCACCTTGGATAAACACCTGCTCAGATTCAACCTGATGCAGGACCCACTACCTTGTCCCAAGCAGTATGGCCGCCTGGTTTCACCAGACTCTGAGAATGTGAATAAGTCAGATAAGACTCTGCCCTTCTGTTCCCAACATGTGCCTGGCCTTGCCATTGGCCAGGGCCCAAACTAGCACATTTCCTTTTTGGTTATGGTGTTCTTCCACTTCCCCTTCCTCCACGGCCCACAAACTTAGGTCTTTTACCCTTTCCTGTCACATAGTGAACTATTTAGTAGGAAAATAACACAGAAGAAACCAGAATGCTAAATACACTGTCTTAGGACCAGCTCAGAGCTACACAGGAGACCGCACTTCTTCACTGAATAGTGACACATATGTACTTGTCCACCTAGTCAGCGCATACTCACTAAGCACTCTCTCTGCATCAGGCATTGTGCAGGGCAATGGAGATGGATTAGTGAAAATGTTGACGTGACATAAGGAAGAGTAGAGTTCAGGGAGTTCAACATGGTGCTACAAATCATCATCTTAAGTTCCGCACTTTTCAAGGCAAATCCACGCCCAGCTCTGATCTCACTAGGAGTCAGCCAGGCTGCCTTGGATTTGGCCACAAAACAAGGGAAAGGGTTGACTCTCAAGTGGTTGAGTAGGGGGAGGATTCCATGAAGGAAAGTGAAGAATCAGTAGCTTTAGGATCAGAGAATAATAACAGATTAAGGAACACTTACCATGTGTCCATCATTAACTAAGCACTTTGCTTATTTTAATGCAAATTATCCTCAAAATAGCTTATGACGAAGGTGCCGTTGTAAACACCATTTCATAGGTTGGGAAACTGAGGCTCAGGATAGTTAAGTGATTGGCCAAGGTCATACAGAAAGCAAGTAATAGAGGCTGGATTCCAACTTAGGCAGTCTGGCTCCGGAGCCTACAGTCTTAACTAAGCTCTGCTGCATATTATGTGAAAGCCAGTTCCAAAGGGATAGTCTCACAAGAGGTATACCCGTGACTGGAGGCACACTGACATAGGAGCAAGGAGGGACTGGAAGGACAGTCAAGGACTCTGAGGGTCTCCTTTTTGACCAGACAGACACATGAGGCGAGGGTATGATTGGTGATCCCAACTCACAGGCTTACGACAGTCAGCATAGCTCACTCCATTCCACAGCCAGATTGTTCTATAACTCCAGTCATCGCTGTCATTGCCATAGGGACTGGGATGGAAAAGTGCATAAATCAGAACATTTCATCATCACCAGTGTATAAACAAGACAAGTCACATGCCCCGAAGAAGGTGCCACCTGGATCACATCTTCTCCTTCATATGTTCTTACTATTACTTTTATGATATTTGGATAAATGCAAGCATTAAAGTCAAATATGTAGACCTCTAGGGCATCCATAAAAATGTATTCACAAGACATAAAATTACACTTAATCTTCATAGGCTCTGTAATAAATCAACAGAAGTTACCTCACAAAGATACAAATCTTATTTCACTTTAAATTCCAATTGATATCAGTAAGTATTTATGTGCTTAATTGGAGATGCCTGTGGGTTAGAATTTAGAAAAGCTGAGTTATATTTCTGGCTTTGCTTCTAAAAACTGCTAGAACCTTCACCATTCAAGTAACCACCCTGGACTTTAGTTTCTGTCCAAACCTAAAACCAAGTCATGCTTGGGCTGGAGACCCGCAGGAACTCCCATGCAGAACTCTGATGGAGAGTCAAGTTCCATTCCTAGAGCTCGTGCCAGAGGGCCTTGCCTAGGGCAGGAGGGAGATATCAGTTCTTTAGAGCTTCTATGCAGCGAGCCCTGTACTAAGCACTTTGCACACATAATTTCACTTAATTCTCACCATAACAAAGCAAAGGGGTTTTAATGGCTCCACTTTAAGTAAAATAAATAGCTGACAGATGCTAATCATGATCATGGACAGACTTCTTACAAATAGCGCAATAAGAACTTAAACCCAGAGCTGACTGTGGCACGTAGCAGCCTCCAGTCTTTCCGTGCCGTGCAGTGCCTTGTCTCCAACTTTTCTCCATTACTAACATCTGTGACTAAAGGCTCCCGACCTTACGATGCCCAGAATCTCCACCTGAGTCTTGAATTTTTGTGCCTGGTCTTCTGACTTGAATTCCCATTCTGCTAACTGCTCTCCCTGAGTTACCTGCCTCCCTGCAGCACCTTCTTCTCAGCTCTGCTAAGTGTCAGAGATTTTATCTCTGACATATAGGACTCCCCAACACCCCCATCCATAGAGCCAAACCACTGATCCTAGCCTTTGAGGCAAGCCCACTACCATCCCACCTTCACCTCCACTTTGGGCCATTTCTGTTCTGTCACATCTCAGGCCCCAGCACGTCAAGGTTATTTTCTCTGCCCGTCACATCAGAGCTTCCAAATGTTGGAAGGGTGCCAAGGTCTCTTTGTGGGAAGTATTTAATCACATTAAAAGAGGTGCACACTTTTAAAGCAAATTGTATATAAAAACTCAGTGCAGAGAATTTCAAGCAGAACATCACCAAACTTCTCCTTGGGATGTGTGGATTAAACCACAATGAGTTAATTAAGTGAGGGTTGATGAGGTATATTTATAAAGATAATGATCCTTTAGGCTTCATGCTATTTGAAAGAGATGTGGGACCAGTTTCAAAATTTCATATTGCTTAGACTATTAAATTACATGTCAGAGATTTTTAACAAAAAATAAGAATAAGAATAATGAAAGAAAAGAAGGGGTTGGAAGGGTTAGATCAGTTCTGCCCAGTACTTTGACCCAAATCTACTCTTCTGGGATACAAATCTCCCTCTTATCACCCAGTAGCAGCTGGATTCCCAGGTCTGTGGGGGCAGGAGGGATCTCTCTCTTCTCATGACTACCTGACTACCTTGCTACCTTCTGTTCAGAGCCATGTGGGCCCTACTCCCTGGCTTTTTAATTTCTCCAGAGAAACCTTTGCAGCATCTAGAATCCAGCCAGCCAGACTGGAGGTGATGCTGAGAGAGCAGCCTCCCCTGTGGAGACATGTCTCAGATATGGTCCTAATTGACAGAGCAGAGGTAGCCAGGAAAATTGCAATTATGAGAGAAAGAGCCAAAAGTCTTCACTTCCAAACCTGAATGAACTATATATGCATATATTTGCATTTATGCAAAGGTGTATATGTGTGAATAGGGAGAAACAGATAGAAGATGAACGCGAGAGAGAAAGAGGTAGGCAAGAAGATTGAAAGACAGACACTCAAAGAAAGAAAAGACACAGAGGGAGAAATGGATGGATAGAATGAAGGAGGGAAAGAAGAAAAAAGAAAATCTACATTCGACCTTAGCTACTGTTACATTGCAGGCCAAGAACCAAGCAAATCGAGTGGATGCCACCCTTAACTGAATTGATTGAGACATTGTCATTTCAAACCCTGGAAAAGCACAGTATGGAGCGCGCATAGAACCTACGTTCCTGTAGTGCCCAGGCAAGGGCTGAAGATGAGGGTGGGTCCCGCCAGCCTGCACTGCCCTGACCCCAGGCACATTAGATCAGGATGAAAGCCCACTCAGTTGCAAATCCTAGCAGCTATGGCTCCTTTAGCACTGTACTTTCCTGGGAAATGTTGGGGGGAAGCAGAAGAGCACAAGCAACGTCTGAAGAATGCTTGGGACCCTTCCCCTTGATGGAAGGGGCCACTGCAGGTGTGCAGGCAGGTGCTACTCTGACAAAGAGGCTCTGTGCCCCTTTCCTCTTGCCAACCCCCCATACACACAGCCCCTGTCTGCTTCTCCAACAGACCCAACCAAGGTTGTGCTAAATAGATTTATATGTTGGAGCCAGGGAAGCATGGAAAGAGGCAGTATCCATCGCCTCAACCTCTCCTTCCTTCCACACCACCTCCCTTCAGCATCCCCTGCCTGGAATGGCATCACCCACACAAAAAGCTTTTTTTCAGGGGAAAGATAACACACTTTAGAGCCAGATGGCTATATACAGTGTTGGAACCTGAGACACACACACACACACACAAAATGGTCTTTGACCCCAAATTCTCAGACTCCTGGCCAGGATGAGGTGTAGGAGTTAAATATATAAATAACTATGATGCAATGTGGTGTGTTAAAGACTTATATACATATGTAAAGATTTATATATATGTGTGTGTGTATGATCTTCTATGTATGTATAAATCACATATATGCAATGTAATAATGATTATATATATAATCACGCGTTTCTTAACGATGGCAATATATTCTGAGAAATGCATCATCAGGAGATTCCATTGTTGTGTGAACATCAGAGAGTGTACTTACACAAACCTAGATGGTACAGCCTACTACACACTTGAGCTATATCGTACTGATCTTATGGGACCACTGTCATATATGCAGTCCATCATTGACTAAAACATCATTATGCAGTGCATGACTATATACATATACATGTTTTATATATGTATATGTATACATGTACATATATATGTAAAATACATTTAATATATATAAAGTATATACAGAGGATGGGCTACTGTGAGCCAGATCTTGAGGGTGGGGGAAAAGACACTCCAGGTTGAGTGGACTCCCTGCACAGAGTCATGCAGACAGCTCACTCCAATCTAGTATTCTGCTCCCCACTTCCTTGAAACTGACCTTGCTAAGGCCCCCATTGACATCCATTGTTTTACTCTAGTGGACTCCTTTTAGGCCTCATTGTTGTTTACCCATCAGCTACATCTGGCTCAATTCACCTCTCCTTAAAACACGCTCTTCTCCAAGTTTGTTGTTTTCCTCCTACCTCCCCAGCTGCTCCTCTTCAATCCTCCTTGCCAGCCCCTCTTCCTAATCCCCACTGCACTGTACTGCCATTCCTCTGGGCTTAAACCCAGGCTTTCTCTTCTGCTCACACTAGTCAATGCCTAAATGATTTTATACAATCCCCAGGCTTTAAATACCATCTGAACACGGATGACTCTTAAGGTCAGCCTTGACCTCTGCTCTGAATTCCAGACCCACATAGCCAACAGCCTTCACATGTAGAGGAACAATATATATATGCCTTCTTTGGTCAATGAAGTACTCAGCTCAAGTCTGTGAACTCTACCATGTGTACACCCACTACACACAAGTCCCCTAACATGGGCATGGCAGGAAAAGTAAAGATCTCTTCCTTCAAGGACCTACAGCTAGTGGAAAGAAGAGAGGATTGAGTAAGGTCTACACTAAGGCAGACTGAGATGTGCTGTGAGAGCAGACAGGTAGAGATAAAGGAGTATAAACCAGCTCAGGTTGGGGGTCAGAGGCTGTATTCTGGTCAGGTGTTGCTTATCTGGCCCTTAAAGAATGGGAATAGTGAGAAGACGAGGAGCAGTCTGAGAAACTGAATAAACCAGATTCATGAAACTTACTGGGCAGCTGCAGAGTGAATCTCCACCCCAGGCCACAGGGGAATATTACCCAGAGTCCAATAGCACTGTAATGGGCAGAAAAATTGTTTCAATTACCACTTTAGCTACACTCCACGTGCTTTGATATGTAGTATTTTCATTGTCCTTCAGTTCAAGACATTTTAAAATTCCAGGGTGATTTTCTTAATGAAGAATTAAGTTTGTAAATATTTGTGTGATTCATATGGAATTAAATTGCCCTCTGCTCATAAAACCTGGTCTGTTTCAATAACAAACGGATATAACACAACATAACAAATGTCTTTAAAATTTCCTGAGAATATTTCTTTTGGGACCTAGACTATGGTTAGATTTTGTAAATCCACGTGTTGGGGGTGGAATTCTATATATACCAATGTGATATATTTGTTTAAATCACCCACCGTATGGATCATCTCCTTGTAACTCTGTCTGGTTTTGCTTGTTGGTAGGGCAATAGTAGTACATAATGACTATATTTTTCTGTAGTAGCCCTCTTTATCCCTCCTAATAAGTTTTCCTTAAATTCTTTCTCATCTGATATTAATATTACTACACAAGCTTGCTTTTGGTTTATATTTTCAAACTTTCTTTGAGGGTCATCTTAAGTATGTCTCTTGTCAGCAGGATGGAGATAAATTTCATTTTTAATCAATCTGATGTCAAAAATAGTTGACTTAATCCAATTATATTTATTGGTATTACCGATATGTATATACATTCCTTTCAACCAGTTTATTTTGTGTTTACATCCTTTTTTTCTTTGATGCTTTTTCCTGGACCTCCCAGACTATGCTTAGACTAATGGAGTTTAATATGGTCTGCACTCTTTTCTTTTTCTATTAGATTCAAAGTTATAAAATTTTTTGTTTATGCCTTTAGTGGTTATCTTTATGTTATAAATCTTCTGAACAAAATTTTAAGTTATCCAAAATGTAGTCCCTCCCCAAATATATGACAGGAATTTTAGCATATTATAAGTACCCATTAAATACCATCTCTCATCTTGTTATTGCTGTCTAGAGTCTATTTTATCATATTAAACAATAAATTAGTTTTTATAGCCAATCTTTATTGTAGTTTTCTTATAAAATTTGTCATTTTCTATGATCACCATCATTTCTTATATACCACGCCTCCTATCTCTTGTTCACTATTCTTACTGAAGTACATCTGCTAATTGGTCTATTATTGAAGCTCTGGTTGGTAAATTCTCTTCCTCTTTTATGATTTAAAATATTTGTATTTACTTCATTTTCTTTTAAAACATTGTATATTCTTGCTGATCAGTTTCTTTTGGTCTAATTGTTATCTTTTTGTGTATGCGTGTGTGAGGAAGATTAGCCCTGAGCTAACATCTGGTGCCAATCCTCCTCTTTTTGCTGAGAAAGATTGGCCCTGGGCTAATACCTGTGCCCATCTCCCTCTATTTTATATGTGTGACGCCTGCCACAGCATGGCTTGATAAGCGGTGCGTAGGCCTGCACCCGGGATCTAACCTGCAAACCCCAGCTGCCAAAGTGGAGCACGCAAACTTGACCACTACGCTACCAGGCTGGCCCCCAATTGTTGTCTTTTTGAAAGTCATCCATCTTTTTCACTTGGATACTCTTTTAAAAGTTCTTTGTATCCTGTCGTTCTGTTGTTTAAATGTGGTGTTTCTAGGTGTAGGTTTATCTTTATTTCTCCTGTTTGTTATTCATAATGCACTTCTAAAAGACTCAAGTCTTCCTTCTATTCTGCAAAATTCTAAGCTAGTATTTCTTCAAATATTATTTCTCCATCATTCCTTCCATTCTCTTCTGGAAGCCCTATTAGACATACGTTGGGGCCCCTCTGTATATCCTCCATGTCTCTAACTGTTCTTTCAGAGAGATATTTTATCCTTTTCTCTCTTTGTGCTCTGAGTGTTTCTTCCAATTCATTAATTCTCTCTTCAACTGTGTCTAGGATTGAATTGGTCTCATTTACTTTTTTTAATAAACTATATTTGTTTTTCATTTACAAGATTTCCAATTAGTGATTTCTCACATCTACCTATTCTTGTTTCATTTCTGCCTATTTTTCATTTCATTTTTCTTGCTCTTCTTAACTGGCATTATTTCTTCATTTATCACTCTAAAGTTACTATCCTAAACATAGTAACTTTAAAATCAATATGAAACTTTCGTATATTTGATATCACCTGGGGTGAATTTGTGGTTTTTCTATTGATTTTTTGGCTATCTTTCTTATCACATATTTTCAAATTTTGATTTGTAGACTTACTTTGAGAGTGTTTTGTTGTTGTTTGTTTACATTTTTCTCTCTCTCCCTCCTTCTATGCACACCATTCCTATCTAGTAGGACTATGTTTCCCTCCGCTCACCACCATATCTCTAGTCTGGAAGCATTGGGGGCTCTTCACCCATGGTAATATTAGGACTATCACATCTCAGTGCTGTTTCTGGTTGCTTATCCTCCTGGCTTCCTAGGCTCACAGAATCCTGAAAAGCCAAATCCCTAAGCACTGAATCAGCAACTATTTTCTTTTCAATACACTTTCCTTTGTGGGAGGACTGCAGAGCCCAGCTTCAGCCTCTGTGATCAAGTATGAGCCTGGCTCTAGGCCCCCAATTCACGTGGAGCAATTTTAGCAAAAATAGCCTGGGAGTAAGATGCTGGCTGCTACTCTCTCTTTCCATCCTCAGAGCCCAGCAAGTCATTGACTTAAGGCCTCCTCAATGTTTTGAATTTCTGATCTATTTGTGGTCAATACTTTTCTTATTTTTGAGCCTATGTTCTTTTGTTTTTTAAATTTTTATATTTTATCTATCAATGTCATGTGTTTAGAGCGTGAGAAACGTGTCCTAAAAGCCTTTTTCTTAGACGGTGTTTGTAAATTACAGGAGGAAGGGGCTGACCATCACATCCTATGGATGACATATCTTGGTTTCGCGTGTTCCCCTCCCCATCCATCCTCTTTCTTCTGTTAATAGAAACCTGATTTTCTTTGGTGAACCATTGCTTCCCCACTTTCAGTCCACATAGTTCAGTGAGTATGAGCTCACCCTTGGGTTGCAGGCAGGGGAAACTTGCATATTCTCTCATCACCCCACCTCTCCAGCATGACTGGATAAAAACTAGCACCTAAATCAATCCATCAAGAAGCAGTTCTAGGACTTGTACTCAACCGATTGGGAAAGATGCTCTCTCGACACTGGAATTGTTAAGTATTAGAATATAAGCCTGGAGCTCTAGGGGTGAAGGAAGGTCACTAAGCAGAAACAACCTTCCTAAAATGAATCCCAGTCAGGGAGGAGCACCGCTGGGGACTAAGGCAAAAGATCAAATCCTGATGACATTGTCCAGTCCTTGGATAAACCATGCCTAAAGATTCTCTTCCCCTGGATTTCTGAGTTACATGAGCCCATACATTTTCTATTTTGCTAAAGCCAATTTGAACTGAATTTTGTTACTTGGTTCCAAAAGAATTCTTAACTAATGCTCAGATTTTCATAGAATGAGATGAAATTTAAAATGCAGAAATTCACACACGCCAGCCCTGGCGGTTTAGTGACTAAGATTTGGCACTTTACTGCCACAGCCCAGGTTCATTTCCTCTTCAGAGAACCACGTCACCCACCTGTTGGTTGCCATACTGTGGCAGCTGCATGTTGCTATGATGCAGAAAGCTATGCCACCACTATTTCAAATACTAGCAGGGTCACTTGTGGTAGACAGGTTTCAATGGAGCTTTCAGATTAAGACAGACTAGGAGGAAGGACCTGGCCACCCACTTCCAAAAACATTGGCCATGAAACCCTGGGACTAGAGCTGGAGCATTCTGATACAGCAGAGGAAAATGAGAAGATGGCACCAAAAAACTGGGCAGGGTTCTACTCTGCTGTACACAGGGTTGCTAGGAGTCAGAATCAAATTCACACACATACACATCATATGCCTATAATTTCAAGGTACTCACAGATGAATGAAGCCCATCATGGACCCATTGATCTATAATCTGTAGCATAAGGATACCTAGATTTATGAGAACATGAGATAGTAATCAGAAATAAGAAGTCATGTAACTTAAGAACACATTTTCCCCTCATAAGTCCCACTCCAGATGATAAAGCCTATAAAGAAGCAGGTTATGTGGATGGCGATTCCTCAGAGAATGCCACCAGGGGGCATGGCATCAGCTATATGCTATGAGCCTCAGACATCCACCGTTCTCACACCAAAAGCACTACATTAAGTAACCATTCAAGGTGCTCTGTCTCAGGACCATGCTTCATATCATGTATTTTGTTCAAAGTAGGAAATTAAAAACCAACTTATTAGTGGTTTCCCCCAAAAGACTTCTTAGCCTCGCATTAATTTAGTCTCTGATGACTGCATAAGGCATCTATTTCTTTGTCCTAATGGAATATATTATTATATATAACTATACACCATAAGAGTATCTATCAAAAGGACATAAGGAATAGCCTAATAAGCCACCGAAGTAGGGCAGTCAGTATACTAATAGGTTCTATAGAGCAGACTTGGGAGAAGGTTTTTAATGGGACTCCAGCCCTCTAGAAATTAAATTCCAAATCTGAGATCGATTTCTAAGCATGGTCTATAAAGCCTGGGTGCCCCCAAAGAATATGGGTCAAGTTTAGGATCCTAACACCTGACTGTTAGAGCAGAAACAATAACTGAGCCCAGTCTGACCTTATTTTACAGACAGACAAGACAGTGGAGTAGTTGTTTTCCCCAAGACCATACAGTTAGTTTCTGACAGAGCTGAGATTACATCTCTCAAGCAGAAGTTACTCTAGAATTTGGGAATCAACATATTCTGAATGCTTCTGGAAAAATTAGTTGGAAGAATACAGTTTGCAACATTCTTTAAAAGAGTAGTCCAGAGACTCAATACAGAACTGAAAAGGTATCTGTGAGAGACAGATGATGCTAAGGGAGATGCGAAGATAACTGAACAATTTAATGTGGAGGCAGCATAGTCAAGTGATTTAAGAGCCCAGATCCTGGCAGCCTGCCACATTTGAACCCTGGCTCCACCCTCTGCTAGTAACTTTAGTCATGTTAATTAACCTTTCTATGCCTCAGTTTCCTCATATGTAAAGTGGGTATAAAAAGTAGATTGACATCATAGGATCATTATAATCATTAAATTAATTAACATTTAAAGAGCCCTTGGAATGTTGTCTGACTCAGACCTACGAATGTTTGTGAAAAACCATGAATATTTGTTTAATGAGTACTGCTTTGTCCCATTCTAGCCTTAGCCAAGTTCTAATGAGTTAAATTAAAAGGCCAGTTCTCAGACATAATCTCAGACTTCTCAAGTCTTCCTTAATTTATGAAATGGAGCTGGATGAAGAAAGTGAGAGAGGCTCATGTCCCTGTCGTGGCTAGATAAATATCTTGAAAAGAACCAGAGATAAAACCCGAAAGCAACACATTAAATCAAGAATCTGAGCAACTTTATGGAAATACTTGCTGCCAGGCTTGGGGACACAAAGGCCTGAAGGAATATAAGGTGACTTTCTTCACAATGTGCACGGAATGTGCTCTGCTTTGATTCAAGCTTCTCTGGGGGAAGAAAGAGGTTTTTTTTTTTTTTTAATTATGAAAACGCACTGCAATCAGAGTCTTCCATTATCACAAGGATAAAATATCAATTTTTGTCAGGATAAAATGAAGCACAGATTGGCCCTGATAGGGAAAATTAAATTTCTGGCCTCCACTTGATTTGATATTTATCACTCCTTTACCTCAGAAATTTTCTGTCACAAAACATTAAAAAAAATCTATTCATCACACACCAAACAAACTTAAAGGCTCTTAGAAAGCAGAACTGACAAATAACAGGTGTGACTGAGAGAAAATCAAAGGGTTGAGTGAGGAAAAGGGATAAAGAAAAAAAATCAGAAATATTGATAATCTTAGGCAGCTCTGCAATGAGAAAAATGGGTGCAGAAAGAGACCAAAAGCATGAGTTTCACATATGAGAGGCAAAAATTCATCACCCACTCTCCAAAACAGGGCTACCCAAATGGTCCATTCCAATTCACCCGTGCAGACAGTTGCTGGGACAACAGCATCCCTCCTTCTTGGGTAGCTGAGACACAGAGATCTACAGCAAATAGCCAAGTGCCCATCGTATCCTCCTTGTCATCTTTCCCCTCTCAAGATTTTGGGATCAGAAGGATTCAGGGAACTCAAAATTAGTTCCTCAAAATGAACTCCTCTGTGAAAAGTTCAGACCATTACATGTCAACTTGAATAGCTCAAATGAAACTCTTCTGTCTGATGTAGGAGATCAAAATTAGGCTATTCATTCTAATTAATCAATTTTTTTCTTAATTTTCCATCCATATGGACATTGATGTGGCTCTCGCTTCAGGTATGATCACTTGTCTGTTGTAGAAATGGGACTTTTCTTTCCTTCACTTAGAAGGGCAGTTCTTGAAGTGTAAATAAATCAATGATATATATGTATATATATCAGTGACATATAAATCAATGAGACTACTTCAGGTTGTCTAAACACTAGTGCTAGAAGTAATAATCATAAGAGCATGAAAGGTGCACTGTCCTGAGTTAGGACAAGATCTGATATCTAGTTAATGTGCTATCAGTCAATTCCATTTAAATGAAGATCCTACTATGTTGTAGGAAGGTGCTCTGCTAAGTCACTTAAAGAATAAAAAAGGTGATTGACAAACAGTCTCTGTCTTTAAGGAGATGATAAATATCAGAGCTGAGAAGCTAGAGATACACATTACCATAAATTTTATTTTACAGAAGTTGTATATAAAAGCACGAAGTAAATAATCTGGGATTTCAAGTAGTGGGCAGGAATCAGTAAAGAGTCCTTGGGAGAAAAGATACATTCTAATACAAAATCAGTAGAAAAACATACCAGTCGAGGAGGGGGCAAAGTCGATGACAGATGCATTAAAATTCCAGATTATAACACTACATGTGGTGCAAGCAGGCCAAAAGCCAATAGGACATCAGAATGGTTGAAGTTTCTAGAATCACCCCACCTAGGCCCAAATGCTTACTAACTCCATGACCACCAACAAATTACTTAAATTATAATAATAGCACCTATTTCATAAGGTTGTTAAAATCACTTCACACAATGCTTGGCCCCGAGTAATCACCCATGAATGTTAACTATTATTAATAGATGCTTTAGCCGTGATTAAGATATGTAGAGTTGGGTCCTGTACTGTGGAGGACCTTGAATTTCAGACCGTATGTAATTTTGTCAGTGAAAGAAAGCCAATGATGGTGTTTGAAGAGGAGAACGGTCATTTCAGAATATGTAGATTATAACTGGAGAGAACAGAGACTGTAGGTGTGGAGATCATGGGTTAAGATATTGCAAAGGTTCAGAGGAGAGGTAAGAAACTCCACACTAAAGTAGAGGTGGCACGAATAGAAAAGGAGCATGCTTACTTGAAAGGAATCATAGGTAGGACATACAGCCTGGGCACTGATTACAGAGTTAGAGGAAGGAAGAACCAACTCTGATTACAGAATTTGGGACCTGAATAGTGTGGATAATGGCGGTATCATGAAGGGCAATTAAGGAATGAGTATGAGGACCTAATTAGGGAGCAGGGGGAAGGTTATCGATTTGGTTTTCCCAGGCTAGCTTTGAGATACCTACAGGAACCAGGGAGAGCTCTCTAGCAGGCATTTGCAAATAAAAGTGAAGTCAGGGCTTAGGTTAGTGAATTTGAGAGCCATCTACATACAGGTCTATGGCTGAAACTGAGAGAACATATAATATAGCTGAGGGGTAAAACACAGAGAGAGAAAAAATGGGTGAAGACTATTCTCTGGGGAGTCCACAATTAGGAAATGGGAAGGGGAATAGAAAAAGAATGAGCATAATCCTGCCCTAGAAGTCAAGGGAAGAGAGGGCTTCAAGAAGGTGAGGGAATGCTCGCCTGCACCAAAGGGTCATGAAGAATTCAAAGAGGACAAAGATTAAGATGCTGCTGGATTTGGCAATTAGGATGTCTCGAGGGAATTTTTTATTATTTTGATAATTTTTTTAAAAAAGTGGAAAGTTAAAAAAAATATTAAAACAAACACCTACATACCCACCATTGAGTAGAATGGTTAGATAAGAGTCATATGTCAAGAGTTTAAGGAGTGAGCATGAATTAGGAAATGAAGGTACCAAGTGTAAACAAATTTTTGCTTCATGAAAAGATTCAGAATGGAGGGTTTTAGGCTGGGAAGATGGCAGTGTAGGAGAACTCTGAACTCACCTCCTCCATGGACACAACCAATTTACAACTACCCTTGGAACAATTACCCCTGAGAGAGAACTGGAAACTGGATAAAAAGAACCCCCACAACAAGAGACAGCATTAACTGAGGTAAAAAAGGCAGAAATACCTTTCTGGAGAGGAAAAAGCCACATTCTAGCCATAGTGCCTCACAGCCATGAGCAACCTTAAGGTATGAAGCTTTCCCTGGAGGAGTGGTGATCTGAGCGGGAGAGCTTTGCCACAATAAGCAGCTTCTGAACACAGCACAGCTGAGAAGAGTGTCATAATATCTGGCTCTGCTGGCTATTAAATACATCGGGGAATACTCTCAGAAAAGCTATCAAACATAAGAGAAATAAAAGCCTTCTCTTAAAGAGCCCACGCACGAACACCTGTTCGGGAAAGCAACACAAAATCACCAGAAGGAAAGATGCACAGTTATTTGATGAAAAAGACTCACCTGATAGGCTCTGGGTACATCTCAGAGAGGCAGGAGGTGGCTGGGACCACCTCCCCAGGGACTGAGACATTGGAGGCAGCCATTATTGTGACCTAGTACAGGCATGCTGACACAGACACTGGCAGACACCATTGGACTTCTTCCCCTGGCCTGTTAGCACAGGGGTTTGCCCCACCTGCTAGAGCAACAATTTAATCCAGCTTTGCCAGGATAGGAAACCCACCATAGGGACCGGCCCCACCCACCAGTGAGCCCTCAGGCAACTTGTGGGCCCACATAGGTGTGATGTGTGGAACCTCTGCAGCGGGGTGAGTAGGTCCACATTGGTGCAGCAGGGCATGTACCAAGGGTAGGCCTGAGTTGGTGGAGTGAGTGGGGCCTCTGCAGTAGAGCAAGTGGGTCTGCTTCAGTGGGGCAAAGTGTGTGTGCCTATAGAACTGCATTGATGGGGTGTGTGGGCCTGCAGGTGGTAGGGATTGTCAGCTGCAGAAGACTTGTGCTTCACAAACAGCCACACAAGGGATCTACCCCACTTTCCAACACCTGAAACAATTGTGTTCTGCTGTGCCTGGGGCCGGCCCCACTCAGCTGCACTCCTGAAAGAGCTGACGACAGCCTTGCAGGCTGGAGGCCGACAGCAATTGGGAGACCCTGAGCCTAGCAACCAGCCATGTGGGGGCCCACTCACTTAACAACAAAACAACAGCAGGTATGTGCTATGAGACCTTGTAGCCAGCTGTGCTGGGGCTCTCCCCACCCAATAAAGTGACTAAAGGGAGCATAGCAGCCGCACATAGCTGAGCCTTATGACCAGCTGCCCAGGGGGACAGCCTAGCCTCCCCATGCACCTGCGGTAAGAGCAACCCCACCACAACAGAAAGACACATGTAGCCCACACAGGGGACACTCCTGGAACATTTGGGACTGGTGACAAGAGGGAAGCACATTGCTGGGCCTCATAAGGCATCTCCTACATAAGTCCACTTCTCCAAGTTCGGGAGACATAGCTGATCTACCTAATACATATATATAAGCACAGAGAAATAGACAACATGAGGAGACAAAGGAATATGTTCCAAATAAGGGAACAGGACAAATCCTCAGAAAAAGAACTAAATGAAACAAGATAAACAATTTATATGATAAAGAGTACAAATTAATAGTCATAAGGATGCTCACTGATCTTGGGAGAAGAATAGATGAGCACAGTGAGAATTTCAACAAAGAATTGGAAAATATAAAAAAAGAACCAATCAGAATTGAAGAATACAATAATGGAAATGAAAAATTCACTAGAGGGAATCAATAGCAGAGTAGATGATACAGAAGAACAGATCAGCAAGCTGGACAAAAGTCTAGGGGAAATCGCCCAAGCTGAAAAGAAAAAAGAATTAAATAGAATGAAAACAGCCTAACTGATGTCCAGGACAAAATCAAGCTTAGTAACAACCATATTATAGGTGTCCCATAAGGAGAAGAGAGAAACAAAGGGGCAGAGAATCCATTTGAAGAAATAATAGCTGAAAACTTTCCTAACTTAAGGAAGGAAACAGACATGCAGGTATAGAAAGCACAGAGAACATGAAACAAGGTGAACCCAAAGAGGCCCACACCCAGACACATTATAATTAAAATGTCAAGAACTAGGAGCCAGCCCCATGGCTTAGCAGTTAAGTGCGCACGCTCTGCTACTGGCGGCCCAGGTTTGGATCTGGGCGCGCACCAACGCACGACTTGTCCGGCCATGCTGAGGCGGCATCCCACATACAGCAACTAGACGGATGTGCAACTATGACGTACAACTATCTACTGGGGCTTTGGGGAGAAAAGATGGGAAAAAAAAAAAGGAGGAGGATTGGCAATAGATGTTAGCTCAGGGCCGGTCTTCCTCAGCAAAAAAAAAGAGGAGGATTGGCATGGATGTTTGCTCAGGGCTGATCTTCCTCACAAAAATTAAATAAATAAGTAAAATGTCAAGAAGTAAAGACAAAGAGAGAATGCTAAAAGCTGCAAGAGAAAGGTAATAAGTTACATACAAAGGAAACACCATGAGCGTATCAGCTGACTTCTCAGCAGAAAACTTACAGGCTAGAAGGGAGAGTCACAATATATTCAAAGTGCCAAAAGGAAAAAACCTACAGCCAAGAATACCGTACTCAGCAAGGTTATCATTCAGAATGGAAGGAGAGAGAAAGTTTCCGAGAGAAGCAAAAACAAAAGTTTATCACTAATAAACTGGTCTTACAAGAAATGTTCAAGAGACTTATTTAAGTGGAACAGAAAAGACCGCAAATAGGAATGAGAAAATTATCAAAATATAGGGATCCACATCGAGGCCAAGTAGTTAAGTTTGGTGCGCTCCACTTCAGTAGCCCAGGTTTGGTTCCCAGGCAAGGACTCACACCACTCATCAACGGTCATGCCGTGGCGGCAACCCACATACATAACAGAGGAAGATTGGCACAGAAGTTAGCTCAGGGTGAATCTTCCTCAAGCAAAAAGAGGAAGATTGGAAACATATGTTAGCTCAGGGTGAATCTTCCTCAGCAATAAATAAATAAATAAATAAATAAATAAATAAATAAAATCACTGGTAAAGGCAAATATACAATAAAAGTAGCAGATAACAACCTATGAAGTAATATGAAGGTCAAAAGACAAAAGCATTAAAATTATCTATTTCTATTTTAAAAGGTTAATGGACACAGACACAAGAATGAGGTTAAATAGGATAAAAAATATAAAATGTGGAGGGAAGGGAGCAAAAGAGTAGGGCTTTTAGCAAGAAATCAAACTCAAGAGACCATCAACTTAAAATAGATTGCTATTTACACAGGTTATTATTTATAAACTTCATGGTCATCACAAACCAAAAACCTATAATAAATACACAAAAAATTAAGAGAAGGAAACCCAAACATAAAACCAAAGAAATCCATCAAACCACAAGGGAAGAGAGCAAGAGAAAAAGAAAGGAACAGAGAAGAACTACTAAAACACCCAGGAAAAAGTAACAAAATGGCAACAAGTACATACTTTTCAATAGCTACTTTAAATGTCAATGGATTAACTGCTCCAATCAAAAGACATAGGGTGGCTAATTGGATGAAAAAACAAGACCCATATATACACTGCATATATAGAGACACACTTCAGACCTAAAGCCACTCAAACTGAAAGTGAAGGGATGAAAGAAGATACTGCATGCAATGGCAATGAAAAGAAAGCTGGGGTAGCAATGCTTATATCAGACAAATTAGACTTTAAAACAAAAACTGTAACAAGAGATAAAGAAAAGCACTACAGGGCCTGCCCAGTGGCTTAGCGGTTAAGTGCATGCACTCCGCTACTGGCGCCCGGGTTCAGATCCTGGGCACGCACCAACGCACCACTTCTCCGGCCATGCTGAGGCTGCGTCCCACATGCAGCAACTAGAAGGATGTGCAACTATGACATACAACTATCTACTGGGGCTTTGGGGAAGAAAAAAAGGAGAAGGATTGGCAATAGATGTTAGCTCAGAGCCGGTCTTCCTCAGCAAAAAGAAGAGGATTAGCACAGATGTTAGCTCAGGGCTGACCTTCCTCACAAAAAAAAAAAGAAGAGCACTACATAATGATAAAGGGAACAATTGAACAAGAGGATATAACACTTATAAATATCTATGCACCCAACAAAGGAGCACCTACATATATAAAGCAATTAGTAACAGAAATAAAAGGAGAAATAGACAGTAACACAATAATAGTAGGGGACTTTAACATTCCACTTACATCAATGGATAGATCATCCATACAGAAGATCAATAAGGAAACATTGGCCTTAAATGACACATCAGACCAGATGGACTCAGTAGATATATATAGAATATTCCATCCAAAGACCAAAAAATACACATTCTTTTCAAATGCACATGGAGCATTTTCCAGGATAGATCACAAAACAAGTCTCAATAAATTAAAGAAGACTGAAATAACACCAAGCATCTTTTCTGACCACAACATTATGAAACTAGAAATCAACTATATGAAGAAAATCAAGAAAGCCACAAATATGTGGAGATTAAACAAAATGCTGCTAAACAACTATTGAGTCAATGAAGAAATCAAAGGAGAAATCAAAAAATACCTGGAGATAAATGAAAATGAAAATACAACATGCCAAAAATGGGATACAGCAAAAGTGGTACTAAGAGGGAAGTTTATAGCAATACAGGCCTACCTCAACAAACAAGAAAAATCTCAAATAAACAATCTAACAGTGCACCTAAAGGAACTAGAAAAAGAAGAACAAACAAAGCCCCAAATAAGTAGAAGGAAGGAAATAATAAAAATCAGAGCAGAAATAAATGAAATAGAGACAAAAAAAAATAGAAAAAAAATCAATGAAACTAAGAGCTGTGTCTTTGAAAAGATAAACAAAATTGACAAACCCTTAGCTAGACTCACCAAGAAAAAAAGAGAGATGGCTCAAACAACTAAAATCAGAAACAAAAGAGGAGAAATTACAACAGATACCTCAGAAATACAAAAGATTATAAGAGAATACTATGAAAAGCTATACTCCAACAAATTGGATAATCTAAAAGAAAAGGATAAATTGTTGGAATCATACAACCCTCCAAAAGTGAATCAAGAAGAAATAGAGAATTTGAATAGACCAATCACCAGTAAGGAGATGAAAACAGTAATCAAAAACCTCCCCAAAAATGAAACTCAATTCTACCAAACATTCAAAGACACTTAATATCTATGCTTCTCAAATTCTTCCAAAAATTTTAAGAGAAGGGGAAGCACCCTAACTTGTTCTACAAGGCCATCATTACCCTGATACCAAAACCAGACAACGACAACACAAAAAAAGAAAATTACATGCCAATATCACTGATGAACATCAAAGCAAAAATCCTCAGCAAAATACTGGTAAATCGAATAGAACAATACATTAAAAAAATGATACACTATGATCAAGTGGGATTGATTCCAGGGATAGTTCAACATCCACATATCAATCAACAAGATACAGCGCATTAACAAAATGAAGAATAAAAAAATCACACGATCATCTCAATAGATGCAGAGAGAGCATTCGACAAGATATAGCATCCATTTATGAAAAAAACTCTGAATAAAATGGGTATAGAAGAAAAGTACCTCAATATAATAAAGGCCATATATGACAAACCCACAGCTAATATCATTGGCAACAGAGAAAAACTGAAAGCTATCCCTTTAAGAACAGGAACCAAACAAGGTTGTCCACTTTTGCCACTCTTATTTAATATAGTATTAGAAGTCTTAGCCAGAGCAATCAGGCAAGAAAAGGAAATAAAAGAGATCCAAATTGGAAAGGAAGAAGTAAAACTGTCAACATTTTCAGATGATATGATTTTATATATAGAAAACCCTAAAGAATCCATATAAAAACTATTATAAACAATAAGTGAACACAGTAAAGTTGCAGGATACAAAATCAACATACAAAAATCAGTTGCATTTCTATACACTATCAATGAAGTCGCAGAAAGAGAAATTAAGAATATAATCCCATCGACAATTGCAACAAAAAGAATAAAATATCTAGGAATAAATTTAACCAAAGAGGTGAAAGACTTGTACATTGCAAACTGTAAAACACTGTTGAAAGAAATTGAAGAAGACACAAAGAAATGGAAAGATATTCCATGCTCTTGGATTGGAAGAATTAACATAGTTAAAATGTCCATACTTCCTAAAGCCATCTACAGATTCAAAGTTCCAACAACATTTTTCACAGAAATAGAACAAAGAATCCTAAAATTTATATGGAACAACAAAAGATCCCAATCAGCTAAAGGAATCCTGAGAAAAAAGAACAAAGCTGGAGATATCACACTCCTTGTTTTCCAAATATACTGCAAAGCTACAGTAATCAAAACAGCATGGTATTGGCACAAAAACAGACACACAGATCAATGGAACAGAATTGAAAGCCCAGAAATAAACTCACACATCTTAGACTGCTAATTTTCAACAAGGGAGCCAAGAGCATAATACAGAGAAAGCAAAGTCTCTTCAATAAATGGTTTGGGGAAAACTAGACAGCCAAACGCAAAAGAATGAAAGTAGACCACTATCTTACACAATACACAAAAATGAACTCAAAATGGATTAAAGACTTGAATGTAAGACCTGAAAATATAAAAATTCTAGAAGAAAATATAGGCAGTACACTCTTCCACATTGGTCTTAGCAGCTTATTTTCAAATACCATGTCTGACCAGGCAAGGGAAACAAAAGAAAAAATAAACAAATGGGATTACATAAAACTAAAAATCTTCTGCACAGCAAAGGAAACCATCAACAAAATGAAAAGACGACCTAACAATTGGGAGAAGATATTTGCAAACCATACATCTGATAAGGAGATAATAACCAAAATACATAAAGAACTCATACATCTCAACAACAAAAAAACAAACAACCCAATTAAAAAATGGGCAAAAGATCTGAACAGACATTTTTCCAAAGAAGGTATACAGATGGCCAGCAGGCACACGAAAAGCTGTTGAACATCACTAATTATTAGAGAAATGCAAATCAAAATTATAGTGAGGTATCACCTCACACCCATCAGAATGTCTATAATTAACAAGACAAGAAATAACAAGTGTTGGAGAGGATGTGGAGAAAAGGGAACTCTCATACACTGCTGGTGGGAATGTAAACTGGTGCAGCTGCTATGAAAAACAGTATGGAGAATCCTCAAAAAATTAAGAATAGAACTACCATATGGTCCAGCTATTTCACTGCTAGGTATTTATCCAAAGAACATGAAAACACTAATGCATAAAGATATATGCACCCCTATTTTCATTGCAGCGTTATTCACAATAGCCAAGACTTGGAAACAACCTATGTGCCCATAAAGGAACGAACGGATAAAAAAGATGTGGTATATATACACAATGGAATAATACTCAGCTATAAAAAAAGATGAAATCTTGCCATTTGCAACATAACACGGATGGACCTTGAGGGTATTATGCTAAGTGAAATAAGTCAGAAGGAGAAAGTCAAATACCATATGATCCCACTCATAAATAGACCATAAAAAGAACAACAAACAAACACATAGATACAGAGACTGGATTGGTGGTTACCAGTGGGGAAGGGAGGAACGAGGAGGGTGAAAGAGGTGACAGGGGACATGTGTATGGTGATGGATGGTAATTAGTCTTTGAGTGGTGAACATGTTGTAGTCTACACAGAATTCAAAATATAATGATGTACACCTGAAATTTATATAATGTCATAAACCAATGTTACCTCAATAAAGGCAAAGAAAAGATTCAGAATGGAAATGTGAGGGAAAGCACAGAAAAGAGAATATTGTTCTAGAAGAAAGAAGCATGTAGTAAGTTAAAAGGAAGAAAGTCCCACTGGAGAAGGAGATATTAGAAAAGGAGGAAAGACAAATTGATGAATACATCAAAAAGGAAATGGTAGAAGAGAGGATTGAGGCCAGAAAGGTAAGCTGGACTTTGCAACCAAAAGGTCCTTTATCATTCCATATGGGAACAAAAGCTTAGATGGAGAGTAGAAATGAAGAGTAAATTTGAAAAACAGGGAAGAGAAGGTAAAGAAGTTCGGGTGGAATAGTTTTAATTTTGAGGGAAACAATAAATATCAATATTTGAGTTATTAAGCACAAGCCCACTCCACTCTTATGCCAGTTCTATAATTTTCTGTACAGTATGCCCAGAAAACAATCATTCAGCCCTGACTTAATTACCCCAGGGGACACAGAACTCATTACTGCATAAATGAGTTAATTCCATTTTTGTACTGCTCAAATTGGAAAGAAATTCTTCTCTACCCTGGGTTGAAATCTGTTTTCCTATAACTACTACACCTCAATCCTGCACCTGCCATCTGGGACCAGAGGGATTTAGGTAAATCCCTGTTTTACATGACTCTCTAACAAATATCTGGAGATAGCAATTACACCCAACTGAGTTGCTTGGTTCTAGCTAAAATATTCCCTGAGTTCTCAAATGTTCTCTCACCCATGAATAAGCTCTACATTGATAGTCTCACAGTTTCTGCACAGGAAACGCGTTTATCCTCAGGGAATATGGGAGTAGAAATAGGTTTTAGGACTCAAGAAAAATGAAGAGTACTTGGGTCAGTTGGGGTGGATGGTGCTGTGTGATGTTGGAAAATTGAAGCACTCAGCTGGGACTCACTCAGCTGCCTCAAATGTAAAGTAAGAATCAATATCACCTTACTTCTCCATCATGCTTCAAGAAGAGGCTGCAAAACGAAATGCCAGAGATATCGACAAAAGGAGCACCTCCCCATTTACCATTGGGTAAGGTAAGCCCCAACTCTTGCTCCAAATGAAAGCCCTGGTCATGGGAACTGTCGCCCTGCTTCTCACATCCTTCCAGTGTAACTCGCAGAGTAAAAAGTCTCTGCAGATCATCTGTGCTGAGTCTATCTGATTCACTCTCAGAGATAACTTGGGCTCAGCTTCTAAGTTCCACCTACATTCTAGCCTAGAGCCAGCAAGCTGCCTTCTTATTTCTCCTCACCTTCAGAAGAACAAAAGCTACCCTTATTGTTCCTGAAGACATAGAGCCAAGGTTTGGGCATTAATTGATCTTCCTGGAAGGCATGTGACTCCCTGAACTACTTTTTATTTCCTTTTCCCTATTATCTAACTAAGAAAACTATACGTAATCTATCTTCCTAGATATAAATCTACAAGGCTGTTCGCAAGTTGTTCTATCCAAGCCCCTCTCTGCTTTAACCCCCAAAATTTCTAATTTAACCTCTTTGGTTTAATTCTCAATCAGTCTCTGTACGTCTCACTTCCATTCCCTTTCCCCCTTCCCTGCCTCACCAAACGGCCTCTCCTCCTGCTGCTGTGCTTCTTGTCAATCCAGCTCTTGCTTATGATAAATTAGCATTTTTCAGCATCCACACTTAGATTTAAAAAATAGAATACACCTCTGTTGACGACATAAGGAATGCACACCAACTGCCCAGCCACCTGGGGGGGCTGTCCATCCAGGCTGGTGCTGAAGAGGAGATGGAAAAGCAGAGTGGTGGCTCTCATGAACGTTTCATTCAAGTCTGACGATCAGGATGTTTGAGAAGAAAGCAGCAGAAGCTGTGTTCTCTGCATAAACTCATGGGTGAGCTTTCAAAGCACAGAGAATCACAAACAAGGGAATCCTGCAAGAGATATCACTTTAGGAAAAGGACAGGCTCAGTGTTGATAGAACCAAAATCCTCACATCCTCCTTCACCTGCTATGCCCCCAGGCCACAGGAAGCAAAGATCTCAGTGTTTCAGTAGGGCTGATTTCCAGTTCCATTTTTAACAAATTAGAAAACTGTTTGGGAAATGCGAGTTATATATCTGCATGCATATACACTGTATAGACACAAATACACACACATGCAAGTATATTGGCTGGAAAATTTATCAAATTTGGCAAAGGCCTGGGGGAAGACTGAAGCTGAGTTTGAATTTCTGACAATTTTTGTGAGCCGGTAGCTCTCAAAAGCGGATAGTACAATAATCTCACACATGAAATTGCTCTCTTCAAAGACTGAAGAAGTTAAAAATGATCAAAGTGTGTCACATTCCCAGACCAACGCTTGGCCGTGAGTGCCAGAAACATTTGACCACAAGGCTGCATATATTCATGAACTCTATTTATTCTAGTATGTCATACAGTATATGGCACTTTTCCCAAGATATTTGTATGTATACACACATTTTAAAAAATTATACATATATCTATGTAAACATAGGCATGAGTATGCATTAGCATTCTATTGATGCTGTACCAAATTACCACAAACTTAGAGGCTTAAAACAAAACCAATTTGTCTCACAGTTCCATAGGTTAGAAACCCAACATAGGTCTCATCAGGCAAAAGTAAGGTGTCATCTGTCCAGGGCTCTGATTTGGAGACTAAGGGGAAGAATCCACTCCCAAGCTTATTCAGGTTGTTGGCAGAATTCAGTTCCTTGCTGTTTTAGGGCCACGGTCCCCATTTCCTTGCTGGCTGTCATCTAGGAGCCTCCCTCAGCTTCCTTTCGTCATCTTCAAAGTCAGCAACAGTACATCAAGTTTTTTTCACTCTTCCAGTCTCTCTGACATCTTCTGCCACATCTCTTCTGTCTCCTTTTCCACCACACCTGATTCCACCACAGAAAGTTCTCTGTTTTTAAGAGCTCATGTGAATAGATTGGGCCCACCTTAATAATCCAGGATAATGTCCCTATTTTAAGATCTATAATAATTATATTTGTAGGTTTCTTTGCCATGTAAAGTAACCTAGTCACAGAATCAAGGGATTAGGGCAAGAACATCTTTGAGGGGCCATTATCTGGCCTACCACAGTGAATATATAATCAAAATTCCTTTCTACACTGAACTTCAACTGACATTTCAGGAATATTAGCTAATAATCCAGAACTATGCACATCACTTGAAGATGTCTCTCTCTTTGATATCATCTTTCACATTTTTAAATCCTCTTAACCTTATTTAGCCATTGGTTATCCTGATGACTTCCCCTCATCCACATTCAATTCCTGAAACATTACTGACAATGGCAAAGACCAAAGACCTGTGCTGCAATCTAATCAACATGAGTGGGTTGTGGCCATTGGTGTGTCTCATCCAGGAGGTTAAAAACTCATCTTTGTACCTCATCCACTAACAAGAATCTAACTATCAACTATCTAATGCCTCAGAATCATCATATTGTCAATCAGACGACTATATTGGCCCTCCCCTGGGTTCTCCATATATTTTTCCAAATCACCAAATGAACCTCCTTCTTATTTATGTCTACCTGACCCACATCTTAGAGCAATTTTACCTTAACTCTCAGTCTACTTGGATGCCCCTCAGGGATCAGATTCTAGGATAAGGGCAGATTCTGTTGTTCCATGTGCCAAGTCTGGGCATATCCCCTGCTCAAGCCTATGGAACTCAAGACAGCCATGCTGTTTAGTGTCTGCCTCTATGAGGAAGTTAAGCACAGATCATCTGCCTCATTAATATCCTCCACAGAGCCACCCTCCCTGGAATTAAAGTATCATTCTGTGATATAATCAGTACACTCTGTCTAGAACCATGAATGAAATAAAAAAGCAGCTGCTTTGTCAAGGCTGCATCAAGTTTATTATAACAACTACCACTACTGTAGTTTTTCCTTGCCCAACACAACTGCATGGTCTGGTTCTCATGTGACTGTCATCTCTCAGGTGTGTGTTGGGACACCTGGTTGCTTGTTTCTAATTTTATTTCCATACTGTCCTAAAAATCTAGACTTGGTTGTTGGATATTCTCTTTATCAAATCTTTTCTCTGTGGCTGTTTATGTATTTTTCCCTCAAAATATAATTCTAGTGACTTTCATCTGGATGATACGTCTTGTAGTTTCCAAGATAAACCTCTCTTGTACCTGCATTTCTCTGCCATTTCATTATTTCCCTTATCAATGATTTTATCATAAAACCACATATACTGCAAAATAATTGGCAAAGCTTTCTAAATGTGAAGAAATCAGAATGACGTTTATTTCATTCTCCTGGCAAGGAAGGGCCTTCCTCTTTGGAATCATGACGGGTTTCGCTAATGTTCTCCATAGTCCTCACTTTTCCTTTCATTAGTAAATGAAGCTTGACCTAGAGCTGACCTTGGTGGCAGCCCATTAGGTACATCTCACATTTAAGAACAGTGCTTTGTATTGATGGTCTTTGTTTATAGGCTTGCAACCAGATTGAAGCTGTAAGACTGTCCTGATCACGGCCAATTTAATTTCACAAAGAGTTTTGTGAAACTCTGTCTTATTCTTTTCCTGGCAACAGCCTGAGTATTTTCAAATAGCCCACTGCCAAACCAACTGATTTCTCCCACTCAGCTCTTCTGCAAAGTATGGTGGAAAAGCTACAATGCATGACATATTGTTGGACCAAGGAGCAATAATTGAAAAATCCCATCTGACCCTTTTGGGTCAATCATTTCTGCATCTCCCTGAGCTTCTTTCAACTGGCAATACTGCAACAGATGCTTCATAAAAAGAATGACATATTCCCCAAGAGGAAAATTTTAACATCTATTCTTTTATAATTAAAACAAAAACTTTGCATTTTTTTCTGACATTTAGAGAACAGAGTTCAACGCATGATCTTCTTATGACTACTAAGCCATTTTCTGTTCAACATAAGAGGTTTGTCTTAGCCTGAGGTCTAGAAAATAGAGATGGGTAAGAATTAAAGTTCTTTTCATAAAGAAAGATGTGAAGCAAGGAGAATATTGCATTACCATTGTGTTAGTCTGCTTGGGCTGCCATAACAAAATACCACAAATTGGGTGGCTTAATCAACAGACATTTACTATTCTGGAGGCTAGAAGTCTCTGATTAAGGTGCCTACAAATTCACTTGCTGGTGAGTGCTCTCTTCTCCTCGCTTGTAGGTGGCCACCCTCTTGCTGTGTTCACACATGGCCTTTCCTCTGTGCTCATGCAGAAAGAGAGAGAAAGATCGATCTTTGGCGTCTCTTCGTCTTCTTAAAAGGGCACCAGTCCTATCAGATTTGATCCCCACCCTAATGACCTCACTTAACCTTAATTACCTCTCTGAAGGTCCTATCTCCACATAGAGTCGTATTGATGGGTAGGGCTTTAACATATGAATTTGGGTCAGACACAATTGAGTTCATAATAACCAGGATGACTCTCAGCCTTCTATGAATAGATAGAACAGGTCACTCAGCACGCAGGTTGTCTACAGACAAGCTGCAAAGAGAAACCATATGACCAAGTAGTCAAAGAAAGGAGGAATGGGGGATAATTTGTCTGACAATCTCCCTCCTGTCTCCTGTTTCCAGTTGCTAAGACTTCACTTCATAGGGTATTAAACCCTCCTTTATGTCTTTGTTGCTTTAATGTTCTAAGATACCACAACACACACCCTCCTTGTGGGATTTGCTCCAAGTCCATAAACGGCTGGAAAAATCGGAAACTCCAGGCTTACTGCTGGTTAGCCTAGCTGCTCAGGAGCAGCCTAAGAGAGGGCTTGGCCTTCCCAGAACAAATGACTGGTCAGCCCGCAGTGGCTGCAATGTTGTCCAGAAGGTGAGCAGCACCTCCCACAGGAAAAAGGCAGAATGTTTGAGGAGATCCATAAGTCATGTGTCTGATACAATGGAATTTACTTCTAACAGGAGTTAAAAACTCAAGGAACACCCTTCATGTGTGTTTTGTCAGAAATAGATAAACCAGAAAAAAGTGTGAAAATATTTTTGATGTCATCATTCATACAGAAATAAATGGTCTCACCTTAGAGAAAAGGCAGAAGGTGTAAAAAAAGGAAGAAGAATCCCAAGGCCATTTGTTCCCATTGGAAGTAAATTTTGAAATATATTTATATCTGAACCTTTGGGATATAAACTTAAAAAAAATCTAGAAACATTAAACTTTTAGAATTAAGACATCAGTTACTAAATTATTTGATAACAGGGTAGTAGGAAGTTAACCTTCTTTCCTCTAATGATCAAACATCTGCTCTTGTAGCACCTTGGCAAAAGAAAAACACTATTAAAAGTCCTCAGTGATGATCATCATAAGATAAACCCATCCCTTGTCAGCCCTTTAAAAACGGTCAAGTGTAATCCTCAGTATCCACATGTGATCAGATTTACAGATGCCACATGAACTGAGGGTTGAAAGCTGGACCATACAAAGGCAAGATTTACAGCATCACGTGTGTCAGGTGTGACCTTCAACCTTCAATGGTACAATTGGTACCAGAGTACCACTGGTACTCTATCAGTGATAGAAGAAAACCCAGCTTCCTCTACACATGGGCTTCCAACATAAATTTCCTGGATAGCAGATCTGCCATAATCATGCAGAATATGCTTAACTCAGATAAGTCAAATATCAGACTGGCTTTCCCTTGTCTCAATTCTGGTCTCTATATAAAAATTATTCACTGGATATCACTTATATGCACCTGTTTATTTTTTCTTTGAAATGTTCTGCTGAAAACTTTCCCATGGATCCACATATTTTTTCCATCACAACATAGCCCACCAGGATCTAGACATTTTCATAGAGAAGTTGCCAGGGTATAAATCCTCATATGAGCATTAACTAGAAGGTTTGGAATCTTCTTCTGAGGGTTGCCACTTGATACCCAATATCTTTTCCCAGACCTTTAACCTTGTCATGCTCTAGTTCTGTTAGCCATACTTCTGAGATCAACCAACTCAGCAGAGTGCCCTGTGGAACCCCTGGGGCCAAGGCCCGTCATGTTCTCTTTATTCTATGGCTGTGAGACCACACTATTACTATCAACCTTCACCTAACTTATTGCAGGTGCATGCTAGGGACCAGGCAGTGGTCAGCACTAACTTACTACTACCATTAGAGAGAAACAGCCCAGATACATGGCACAGCAAGAGTGGGCCAGGAACGTTGTCTTCACACAGAGATGACATCCTATAAGCACATGCTAACTTCATATTACTTTCATATTGATATCCTCTGTTTCAGTGCTGTGTGGGCTCATCATCTCTCTTTGATTTATCAAACGACCACTCAGGACCTTCGATGTAAGCTTGGCAGGCAGCAAGTGCAGTTGAAATATCATGGGCTTTAAAATCAAATGTGAGTCTGTCACTACTGACTGTGGCTCTTTGTGTGCTTCACTTCCCCCATTTCAAACTAAGAATAGCAACCTCATAGCGTTGTCCTAAGAATCAAATGAGAAAGCGTGAAAACTCCTGGCACGCAGCAGGTACTCAGTACTCAGTATTACTCACTCTTCCACATTTTCTTCTTCCCAGGCAAAACTCACAACTCCATCGTGCATATGTTTACATCTCCTGGTTGTGCTACTTTCCTGAAGCAGGGAAAGATGCTTGTCCCAGGTTTTGCACTGATAAAAAATAAAATATATATTTAGTACCTTTGTCAGGCTCTTTATGTTTGAAGCTGCTTGATCCTCACAACAACTCTATATGCTAGATTTCACTATTCTCATTTTATAGATGGGAAAATTTAAGCTCAGAGAGAACACGTGAGATGCCCAAGGAGTTGGAAATTCAACCCTTCTCCTGCCTTCCAATCCAGAGCTCTTTCCCACAGACCACGCCTCCTCTACATCTCATCCACATCAGGACTTCCTTGCTGGGTTGACAGGTTCCACCTGGACTTCTCAGACGCAAGGAACATCAATCACAACTTGAGAAAGTACAACCTGAAGACCTCAGAACATATTCTGTTGACATGAGTGGAGACAGGTGCCATAGGATTCTGTACTTGCGTGTACATTTGCTATTATAACTCGATCATGTGCTAACAATCTTTGTTCATTTATTCATTTATTCAAGAAGCATTTATTGAACTCCTGCTATATGCATATCAATTAACTGTAAAGGAATCAAAGAAGGAAATGCATACCCACTGCCATCTAAGAGTTAACAACTTACTTGACATGCTGACACATAAAGGCACAAAAAGTTAAATAACATAGGAATCAGGTAAAAACTTGCAAACATAAATACTGCCTCAAAACATATATAATAAAGTGTTAAAAGCTACAGAGTGAAGCTCTTCAGCAGAGTTTCTCAATCTTGACACTATCAACAATTTGGATGGTATAATTCACTGTTGTGGTGGGCTATCCTGTGCATTGTAGGATATTTAGCAGCATCCCTAGGGCTGCTATAACAAAAGGCCACAAACTGAGTGGCTTGAAGCAACAGAAATTTATTCTCTCACAGTTCTGAAGGCTAGAAGTCTGAAATCAAGGTATCAGCAGGCCATGTTCCCTCCAAAGGTTCTAGGGAAGAATCCTTCCTTGCCTCTTCCAGCTTCTGGTGGTCCCTGGCAATCTTTAGCACTCCTTGGCTTGTGGCAGCATAACTTCAATCTCTACTGCCATCTTCACATGGCTGTCTTTCCTTTGGGTCTGTGTCTCGGTGTCCAAATTTCCCTTTTCTTATAAGGACACCAGTCATTGGATTTAGGGTCCACCCTAATCCAGTGTGACCTCAGCTTAACTTGATTATGTCTGCAAAGATCCTATTTCCAAATAAGGTCACATTCACAGGTTCTAGATGAACATGAATTTTGGCAAACACTATTCAACTCAGCACACCTGTTCTTTATCCACTATATTGCCCCCACCACACACACAAGTTACAGCAATCAAAAATGTCTCCAGACATTACCAAATGTCCGCTAGGGGGGGAATCATCACTTGTAGTTGAGAACCACCGTTGTACAGAGATCAGAAAAGGGAAGAAATTAATGTGGGTTGAGTATTCAGGAAAGGCTTTAACAGACCAGGAAGGGGTCAAGGGGATCTGGTTTCTCTGGCTTTTCAGAGCTCTTCCTCCCTCTTGATTTTTCTTCTCTCTTCATTGCTATTTCTTCCCTCTTGTTTTTTTTATCCTTTTATTTTCTTATCTTGTCTGCCTCGCCTTTCCTCCATTTCCCCTGCTTTCTCCTATTCCCTGCCAGTACCTTCCTGTCCCCTTCCTTAAGGGGACTCTGTAGGCTAGCACCAGGAGGAAAGGTGCCATGGAAAGCATCGGATTCCAGCTGGTAGGTGAAAGCTAGGTAAGGGTGAATTGGAAAAGAAGGGGACACACAGGCTCCCTTCCCCTGTCACCTTGTGAAGAACGACTCTTACCCAGTCCTTTCTTCTTTAAGAGTTTTTTAAATTAATTCAGTGAGAAAAGAAGAAATGTAAAAGGAATTATGAAGTCTTGAAGAAAATTACTTTTTTTAAGGTTAAGTAGCATGACAATGGTAGCTGATAGAGCAAATTAAATTCTAACTGCACCAGTGATTTGATAGATATCATTTTGCTAAGTGTTACTGAGAAAATGCCTTCTTGGGGATATGAAGCTCAAAATCAGAAAGAACACTTGTCAGTTGTGGCATCTTATTCAATTAGGTGAAATTCATTAATATAAAGAAGAAAAGGGTCAGGTGGAAAATTAAAATTTACAAAACAGACCCAGAGCATTTTTATAGAAAACATACACATGCAACATCTTTAAGAACTCATGTATTTATTTAATTTGGGGTCTAAAAGGAAGGAAAATATTTCACTTTCACATCAATGAGCAATCATAGCTGTAGCTTGAAATAGTTCATTTCTTATGACATTTGAGAAACATGCATAAACTATGCTTTGTCTCTGTGAACCCAACAAAGCTTGCCAGCAACTCACTCATCCCGGGAAAACACTCTCAGTCATTTAGACATGGCCCTGTTGTCATGGGTAGCAAAATCAAGGCAGGAATGACTTCAGTTACTCTGTGTCAATCTTGCACATCGAGAATTTTGAACACCAAAGGCAACCACCAACTGGGACTTTCCAGTAACCATCTAGTTATCCTTAAAAAATTTAGTAAAATGGGTGCTGTGAAATGTTCTTTATGAAATATTTATCACCCATTTAGAAGATCACTCCTCCAAAGGCATTCATGCAGGGCCAGCTAAAAGAGTTTCAAAATCTTATTTTGCCTAGATGCAAGCCAGTCGGCCTCATTAGTGATCAATTACCAGCCAGGTCCACCCTAATAAGTCATTAATATATACCTTGCACTGTCAAATCCCGTAATTGGCCACCACATGTCCAATAAACCATCAGATGCTATTATTAATAAAGCCCTCAAAGCTCCACCAGGATCCATATTGTGTAAATGAGGCACCAAATGGGGTAATTTTTCATTGCCTTCCAACTTGGCCTACAATAGATCAACACAAACCAGCCAGTGCTCAGACCCAAAGGCAGAGTCTCGCTGTATGGCACATCGTTAGCATCGATTCTTAAAGCTTCTTGTGATAGCGGTGTTGTTTACACAAGTTTCTTCCTGTGGGCTAGTGAGCCACAACTAACTTAAAGAGGTCCATTTTTAAGGAGTTCTGCTTCCTCCTCTTCAACATGCAAGATTACCATGTTGCTATTCACTGGACCATAAAGGATGAGATCACATCCTGTATCAGTTAAGTGCTTTTTAAAAGGAGGTGCTATTCATGTCCAGTGAAAAAGGAAGGAAGGGTTGAAGAGAGAAAGTACAACAGGCAAAAAGCAACGAGAAGAGGGCCAAGGCCAAGAAGTAAGGATAGCAAATAACTTCCTCCCCTCAACCTATTGAGATCCCAGTTACCCTGATCCAGAGAAGCTTCCAGGGTTGTTTCCGCTATAGGATTTCATTCATGCATGCATGCATTTATTTATTGATTTACCCATCCACTTATTCTGTCACCTGCCAAATATTTACTGAGCCAACCAATCATCAGGCTCCATGCCAGACTTTTTGATGGAAAAAGACTACTTTGAAAAATAGCCCTACATCTTTATTCTTTTAGAAATGGTCAGATCGCAGAAGCTGCTCTCCCTCTACCCACCCGTCACCTGCTACTCCAACTCATCCTTCAAGTTTCAGCTTAAATATCCCTTCCTCAGGAAAGCCTCCCTTGACTGTTTCCTCCCAGTCTTAAGTGCCATAGCATTCTGTACTTCTTTGCACATTTGCTATTATTTAAGTCATTATTTTCAATTTTTCTTTAACATCTGTATTCATTACTAAACTGTAAACTTTGGATGTATTCACCACAGTAATCCTTGTGCCTAGCCCAGTGTCTGGCATGTAGCAGGTGCAAAATTAATTGTTGCTGATTGATTGACTATTGGTACCACAAACTGTAAGAGGCAACCACTAATGGGATGGCTTGATAGCAGCAGTCTTCTGAAAGGGAGGAAAGAGTCAAGGCCTTTGACTAACAATTCTAGCTTTATTGTCCATAATAAGTCTTCTCTGAGTGTTTCCTCCTCCTCCTCCTTCTTCTTCTTTCCCTCTCTCTCTCTCCCCCCCCCCCCACCCTCTCTCTCTCTCTCTCTCTCACTTGTTTCCCTGCAGGTAAAATGAGAGCAGGGACATTGGAGACGGTCAACACACTGCTCCAGCAGGCAGGCCGGCACTGCGTAAAGGGCTTTGGACATGACATGTGTATTGTCTTCTCTGTTCACTGCTGCTCCCCAGAGCCTAAAATGGTGCCTGAGAAAGAAGAGGTGCTCAATTAATATGCTTTGAATAAATGGATGAATAGATTGATAAATAATTAATTGATCATGGAAAAGTCATCTCCCTCTATGCTCACTGACGGCATTATATGCCTGAGGAAAGAGAAAGAGTCAAGTATGAACTAAGGACTCTGAGCAGGGAACGGCAGATCAGGTTCCCTTCTGTGTTCTCCCATTAATCATTATCATTTCTGGCCATATTGGGGTCTGGAGTCCCATTACGAGCCTACAATTTAAATGGAAAGAGCATCAATAGCAAACATTTAGGAATTTCTTATCATGCTGAGCAAAGAGCCTTGCTTGCATTATCTGATTTCATAATCGAAACCACACATGGAGGTGTTGTTATTACCACTATTTTTAAATAGTGATAGAAGATCCTGAGGCTCAGAAAACGTAACAGACATGCTCCAGACCATACAGCATGCAAGTAGAAGATCTGTGCTTCCATCCACGTCCATCTGACCTCAGAGCCCTCACTCTTAGCCACTGGAATATGCTGCCTCCTTCTAGACCCAGAGCATTATGACTACAGGGCCACCCAATATGGATGCACAGGCTGTACACTGCACAACACCAGGGCTCCATTCACCTCTGGATTTGTGCAACAAAGCAACAACACTCACACTTGAGATAATATGACCGCATGACACCGAGCTATCAGTTCGATCATCGGCAGAAGTTCAATACTCACCTTCCAAAGGAAGCTTTGAAAAGAGTGTTCCCACCACTGTCTCATCACATCAGTCCAGTGATCACTCAGCGTGACAATAACAGTGATTCTGAGGCCCGTGGTGCAATTCTGCTTTTTTGTCCAAATCACTCTGGCACAGGAGCCATGTCCCCCGCCCCATGCTATGCCCATCAATACACATTTACAATAGACTTCATTCAACTCCAATGGTCCTCTGGTTAATTTACAGGGTGCCAAACTGACCTTTCCAAATGTTTCCCACAGCACGGTGAGAGTGAGGAAAATTTACTGCCAGGAACCAAAAATATGCTACCTTGTGAAATATGGGTTTTTTCATGGCTTGATTTGAACTTCATATCAGAAACTGTGGAGCGGTTCAATGATTATTCACCATTTGAGGAAGGAAAAAGGCAGTTCGGAGGCCTTCAGGGCCCATATTTCATAGCCCTATCAGACGTTCACACAGGTGATTAAAAGCCCTGAAAGCAGCAGCAACTGCAGGGCCTGCTGGTTACATTCTAGAGAAAGAGATGGATTTCTCTAAAAGGGAAGAAACTTAAGAACCCACGGGCACTGAAAAAGTTGCTACAAATTTCCCCAGTGAATTCATTTAAGATAAAAAAGTTCTCCAACCTTCCCTTCCTCTTCTAATCTTCAATTCTTCCCATGAAAATTTCTCAAGGCCCTTTTAATCCATGCTTTTCTGAGCTCAGATACGACTTCGATGATATTTGAATTGGTCTACTCTACTATGAGGCATCTGCCCTGTGAGGACATGCAGAGCAAGAATAATTTCTGAGAAGACCAGGGTATCAGTTAGGGTGTTGGTAGGAAACAGCAAGAGAAACCGGAGGAATCAGCATGAGATGGTCCAGGATCCTGGAGTTAGCTGTGACCACCCCTAAGCCTGAAGGCACAAGGGGAGGGAGCCATCACTGGAACCTAGGGAGGGTACCGGTATAGAGAGGGGAGCCTGTCAGGAGTCCTTCAGAGGAGAGATGCAGCCAACCCACAGCCAAAGAGGAGGGAGGATAAATACTCTGATCTCACTCTCCTCCCTTTCTCCAATCTTTTGTGTAGTCTCCCATTGGCCAAACCAAGCCAAAGCCACTCCAGCAAAGGACTCCATTGGTGTAGACCATAAAGATCAGCCTTCCAATTTGTAAAGTCATTCTTCAGGGTTAGAGAGTAGACAGAGGGTGTTGGAGGGGGTAACTTGAAAATGTCCAGCACACCAAAAACATTCGTAAAACCCACCTTTATCCTTGATGCCCAGTTCTCCCTCTAATTTAGTGAAGACCATTTGTCTGTGTGCACCAGTCTGATTGGTGTGCAGCAGTACACTAAATTAAGTTATACAGCATATTGCCAGTTTGAAGTGAGCTTTCTCCTTTGAATTCACAAAATGCTGCTCTCATGGTAAATCTAAAAATATTCTAATTACTTTGAGTATATCCTTCCTTGTCTACTATAATATAAACTCCTTGGAGGCAGAAAGGCATGATTTGTTAATAACCAACATAAATTGAGTACCTACTTACACCAGGTATCCTACACATTTGTTATTTCATTTAATCTTCATAACAAACGCATAGGCGAGGAAATCAAAGCTTATCAAATAAATCACAAAGTGACACAGCTAGTATGGGGCAGATCAGACATCTAAGTTCAGGTCCTTCTGACTCTGAAACTCGAGTTTTTAACCGCTATGTCACTCTGTCTCTTATTCATTTTTGAAATCTCTACAATGCTTAGTAAGGTATGTAATACACAGCAGGCTTCCATGTGTTTGTTGGGTGGATGGATGGATGGATGGCTATAGTCTAATGGAATAAAAACATGATTGTCAGTCTCCATTATGAACCCCTAGGTCAGATTCTCTTGACTTCCTTCATTAACTCATTTCACAATCAATTATCTGGCCTGCACTTTCTTAATCATTTCAAAAAGTAGAAGAGAAATAGGAAACATAGCTCTGGTTTCACACAGTATATAATATTTCTGAGAAAAGCTGTCCCAATATATACAAGTCAAAGAACATAATTAAGTTCATAATCAAACAACTATGAACAGTGTGTAGAGAATGACCAGAATTCAGCCGTTTCCCCAATGCTCACACCAAGAAAGGCTTAAACAATGCTCAAGAACACAGTGAGTGCTGGGCAGACAGAGCAGTGGCAGTAAAGAAAGGACGTTAGATTCCAGGATTGAGAACACAATTGAGAAAGGGCCCATTTTAAGGTACTGACTTTTATTAGCATGAGAAAAGCATGGAGGAGGGCACCAGCCCCTGCCTTTCACAAACCAGGCTTTCAATAAGTAATCACTGATTTTAACACCTGTGTTCATGAAAACATTCACATAAGCTGAACAATATTTTATTCACACTGGAAGGGCTAGCTTTTTTGAGAAATTCTATGCTTAAGAAAATTCTAAAATGATGGCTCTCTTTAAAAAAAATAATAATAATTACTATCAATTTCCCTTCTTCCTGAAAGCAATGACTCAAGTGGCAAAATCATAAGTAAAAGCAAAGGACAAAGGAAATATCTGACCAGAATTCCATTAAGGTTCATGGCCCTCCTAAGTTTGGGGGATTTGATTGGTCTATGGGCTCGTAATTAACATTCTGATCCAACACGATTCCCTAGACTTCTGTAGGGTCTGAGGATGATACTCACCAAGAAAGAACACAAAATATAAATTCTACAATCTGGCAAGAGTAAAGGTATCCTAAGGACTTCCAGTTCTGAGAATAAACAGTAGGTGTACCTTTCTCTATTCTTCCCACTAAGTAGAACTAAAATCTCTGGTCATGATGTATAAAACAAACATAAGATGATTCCGAAAAAGGGAGAGAAGGTAGATCAGCTAAGGACCTCAGGACCTGAGGAACAACATAGAGGGAATTTCCCCAGGTTTTCTTTTTGCCTCCTGTTTCCCAAACTTGGAGCCAAACAAGTCAGCAACCCAGAAACCCAACAGGGACAGAGGAAAAAGCCCCAACAAAAGTCTGCTTTGTCTAGTCAAAGGATCAGGAAAAGGGCAGTCTAGCAAGTCAGAAAATATTTAGATAATAACCACTCTACTCCAGCCAAACACCACAGAAAACACTGAGGCCCTACGCACACCAGCAAATGCCAAGTGGGGAGACTAGACTTCCACTCTGGACAGGCCCTGATGAGACACCCCAAACCCCCATTCCTTCTACCCCTCAGTGATGTCAGACAGGGCCAGGTAGGCGACCTGTAGTGTCAGGGAGACCAAATGGGGGGACTGGACTTCCACTCCTACCCCAGCAGTACTGAGGTTCCTGCTCCTTCCCTGCTGGGGTGGTGTTGGAGGAGGCCTAATGAAAGTCAGGGCCTTCACCACTGCCCAATAGTAATGAGGCCACCCTCTCCCATGGTATCAGACAAGGCCATGTGGGGAGCAGTAATGAGGCACCTGGCCCCTCCCAGCCAGAATGGCATCAGCAGAGGCCTAGTGTGGAATCAGAACTCTCACCCCCAACCAACAGTAATGCAGAGGCCCCCTCCTCTCAGGGTCAACAAAGGTCAAGCAGGGAACTGGGACTTTTACACTTATCTAGCAGTTACAAAGTGGCACCCCCATCCCTTCCTCTGCCTAGGCAGTGCCAGAGGAAGCCATTTTATTTGTTTCCTAGGACTACCATAACAAATTGCCACAAATTTGGTGGCTTAAAATAACAGAAATGTATTCTCTCACACTCTTGGATGCCAGAAATCTGAAACCAAAGTGCTGGCAGGGCCACGTTCACTGTGAAAGCTCTAGAGGATAATCCTTCTTTGCCTTTTCCAGCTTCTGAGGGCTCCAGGTGTTCTTTGGCTTATGACACCATAACTCCAACCTCTGGCTCTGTCTTCGCATGGCCTTCTTCTGTGTGTCTCTTTGTATCCTCTCCTCTATTAATAAGGACACCAGTCATTGGATTTAGGGCCCACCCTAAATCCAGGATGATTTCTTCTCAAGACCCTTAATTACATCTGCAAAGACTTAATTTCCAAATAAGATCACAATCTGAGGTTCCACATAGACATGAATTTTGGAGATACACGATTTAACCCACTACACCAGCTAAAGCAGAAGGTTTAAATAAGATCCATAATCCCATAACATAATACCTCAAAACGTCCAAGTTTTAGTCAAAAATCACTCATCGCACAAAAAAACAGGAAGATTGTCCTGAAAAAGGTCTATCTATATATGTTAACACCAAGAAAACAGAGATATGAGAATTTTATGACAAACATTTTCAAGTAGCCCTCATAAAAATGCTTTAGTGAGCAATTATGAACACACTTGAAGCAAATGAAAATTAAAAAGCCTCTGCAAACAAGAAGATATAAAGAAGAACCAAATAGAAATTTTAGAACTGAAAAATACAATTATCAAAATAAAAATAATTAATGGATGGGCTAAACAGCAGAATAGAGGGGACAGAGGAAAGAATCAGTGAACTTGATGATAGAACAATAGAAATTACCCAATTTGAACAACAGAGAGAAAATAGGCTGAAAAAAAAAGAACAGATCCTTAAAACCTGTGGGACAATAATGAAAGATGTAACAATCATATAATTGGAGTCCCAGAATTAGCGGAGAAAGAAGGCAGGGCTGAAAACATATTAGAAGAAATAATGGCTGAAAATTTCCTAAATTTGACAATAGATACCAACCTACAGTTACAAGAAGCTGAGCAAACTCCAAACAGGATGAATTCAAAGAAATCCACAGCAAGATGTATCATAATCAAACTTCTAAAAACTGAAGGGAAAAAAATCTTGACAGCAATGGGAGAGAAGCAACACCTTACCTATAGGGACAAAACATTTTGAATGATAGAGGATCTCTCATCAAAACCATAGGGGCCAAAAGGAAGTGGCACAATATTTTCCAAGTGCTAAAAGAAAAGAATTGTCAGCTGGAATCCTGTGCACAGTGAAAATATCCTTCAAAAGTGAAGGATCAATCAAGCAATGTAATCCACCATATTAACAGGCTAAAGAAGAAAAATCACATGATCCTATCAATTAACGCAGGAAAAAAGCATTTGATAAAATTCAACACCCATTCATGATAAAAACTCTTAGAAAAATAGAAATAGAGGCTTACATCCTCCAAAAAACCTACAGCTAACATTATATACAATGATGAAAGACTGAATGCTTTCCTCTAAGATTGGGAACAAGGCAAGGATATCCACTCTCACCGCTCGCAGTCAACGTTGTACTGGAAGCTCCAGCTTCACCTGGATGCTGAGGACAGTTTCTATACTGGTCTTAGCTCCAGGCTTGGTAGCCCATCCAAATTGTTTACCTGGAGAGTGAGTCATCCTCGGTGAATCTCTTTCTTGCACATCTTTTATCCAATCCAACAGCAAAATCTGTTGCTCTCCCTTCAAAATGGATCCAAAACACAACCACCTCCCTACCTCCACTGTTCTATTCAAAGTACCACTATGTCTTGACCCGATCAAAGCAATAGATTCCTCAGCAGTGTCCTGCTCCACGTTTACCCCTTCACAGTGTCATCAAAGCAGCCAGAGTGATCCTTTTAATGTATAAATCAGACCCTATCATTCCTCTACTTCAACTCACCAATGGTGCCACGTCACTCAAAGGAAAAGCTGGTATCCTTACAACTGCTGCAAGGGCCTGCAGGAGCCAGCTCCCACCACCTCTCAGACCTTACCTCTTCGTTCAGCCACACTGGCCTCCCTCATTAGAACCCACCAAGCACACTCCTGTCTCAGGGTTTAAAACATGTTTTTCCTAATGTTCTTTTGCATTTGCTGTTTCCTCTGCCAGGAATGGGTCTCCAAGTCTCCCTTCTTCAACTGGCACCTTCTCAAGAAGGCTTCACCGACCACCTCTCACAACATAGAGCCCATGTCCCTCTGGCACTCCCCATTCCCTACCCTGCTTTGCTTTCTTTCATGTCCCTTAGAACCACCTGACACATCATTTATCCAGTTATGTGTTTATTGTCTATGTTCCCTCTCTAGAATGTAAGCTCTCAGAGGGCAGGACCCTATCTATTTTGCTTCCTACTCACTACTCTGTCTCCACTGCCCAGAATAGTATCTGGCACATACCAGGCACTTGATAAATATTTGCTAAATAAATGAGTAAGTTAAAATAATACCCTACATGTGTCTTTCTACCTCTTTCCTTCCTTCCCTTTTTTTTCATTCCTTCCTTAAACAAACATACAAATGCCTACTAGTAGTGCCAGGCAGCACAATAGATTCTTGCAAAACATGGATGAATAGGTCTGTCTGCTTTCTGCAAACATCCAGGCACGTAAACAAAACACCACATGAGAAGCAGATGGCAACTCAGTTTACAAAGGTTTACTAGTGTGAATCTGTGCAAATTTACTATGGAAATGAGCAGGGAAAAGAACAGAGAACTATTGAGAACACAAAACTCTCAGGATTTCCAAATTAATTATTTTGTGTGTCCACCTAATGCTTCACTCTTGAGAGTAATGATAATTATTGTCCCCATTCCCTGACAGCAAGAGTCCTTGGGAGTGCCTCCCAACATCCTAGAAAGAGAGTATATGGCCCCCATACTCATTTAGACAATTTCTCTGCTCTGGAGGACTATTCATACATGGGGAGGTGAGTGGCAGGGTAATTCCTGCTTAGGTTAAAGGTTTGCAAATATCATGTGTCAAAATAGGAGTTTGCCTGGGGCCCCTTTCATCAGTCTCTCTCTTAAGGCAGTGGTCAGTCTGATGTTGCTTTCAGAACTATGAAAAGTCCCCATTAAGTCTCTGCCAAGAGGTTTAGGGGGATAGGTTTTCATCCATCTGCAAGGGCCCTGATAATGGGCAGAGTCTTGCCTGCTGTTCCCATATTGCTATAAATCATGGATCAGAGCTGGAGAGTGTCCAGCCAATCCAGCAACCCTGCACTAGCTAAACACCCCTAACGCCTCTTCATGCTGAAGCCAGACCACTGGGTAATAAAAGCACAATCTGATCCAACCACACGTAACAGTTGTTATTCCAGACAAGCCCCTTGCTCCAGTCAGTCCAAGAAGTGGAGATTATTCATTTAGCTCTAAATGCAGTTTATTTTCTGAGCTTGTTTCAGTTTTATTCTCTCATGTTTTATGCTCCATAATAAGTTTATATTCTGTTCTACTTGAATCGGCAAAACCTCAGGGGCATCTCTTGCAAGATACAGAGAGTGATGATTAGCAACTCAAAACGGAAGCATGTTCAAGACTTCCAGAAACAGAACCCAGCCCCATGGGGCAAAAGGCAGCTCTGAAGAAAGAGCCTGGAGCAGAAGGAGAAAGAATCTTAAGTTTGAGAGATCAGCTGGGCACTGCTGCTCTGCACAAACCACTGCTGGGCTGATCTCGAAGCTTCAGTCGGGCCCTAACATCTGGGGCGCTCTGAAGCAGCAGGCAGAAGCTAGTTTTTATGGCTTCCTTGACTCTTGATTTCTCCACCCTTTCTCCCTGCCGTATGACAAGCTGACTTCATGCCTTCCCACCTCTCTGTGCCAAAAGTTTCACAACACAGGCACACTGGACTCTGGCGGGAAAGAACAATCACTGTGCAAGACGAGTAGATGGCTGATGGTTGAGGCTTGTTGAAACAAAAACAAAAACAGAAAATATCCCATGCATGTTCATTTGTGTGTGTGTGTGTGTGTTTGTGTGTGTGTGAGGAAGACCAGCCCTGAGCTAACATCTATTGCCAATCCTCCTCCTTTTTTTTTCCCCCAATGCCCCAGTAGATAGTTGTATGTCACAGCTGCACATCCTTCTAGTTGCTGTATGTGGGACGTCGCCTCAGCATGGCTGGAGAAGCAGTGCGTCAGTGCACGCCCGGGATCCCAACCCGGGCCGCCAGTAGCGGAGCACACGCACTTAACCGCTAAGCCACAGGGCCGGCCCCCCATGCATGTTCTTAATCAGAGAAGTAGGTAACTTAGCCAAATTCCCACGGTGACCAACCAGGAGGTAGGGTCTCCTAACCCAAGTCCTGTGGATCCCTCTATTTAATACGCTTATAGTTTTCCCTTTATTTTATTTTTTACATTTCCTTCTCTCTCTCTCTTTTTCACCGTTTCCCTCTATAGTTTTCTGCCACTTTCTCATAATAACACTTTACTTAACTTTTGAAATTTAAAAAATAATTACCAGGCATTATATCATTTTATGTATTTTTTCTTTGCTTCTAAGAATTTCCCTTGATATTTTGTGTTCTGCAATTTCACTTTAGTGTGTCCAAGGGCAAAGTTATTTTTATCCCCCATTTAAGGATTCATTGTTTTCATAGTTCTGGAAGACCACGAGCCAATATGTTTAGAATATTGCCTCTTCCCACTCTCTGTTCTCCTTCTGAAGTTACTTAGACCCTCCCATTTTGTCTTCCATTTCTCTCAGCCTCTCTTTCCCAGCATCCACCTCTTGCTCTAGGTCATGTATTCTAGGTTATGGCCTCAAATATGTTTTTGATTTTCTTAAATTCTTCAACTGTGTCTAAATTGCTGCTTAGTTTCTCAATTGTGGTTTTAATTCCACTGAATATGTTTCTTTTATTTCTAAAAGATGTATTTGCTTTCTTTTCTTAAATATGCCTGTTGATTTTCATAGTTTCCTATTCTATCATCATGATTTCTATTCCTTCTTTCATTTTGTTGGTCATTTTAAAGGTGCATGACTTGAAGCCTTTTTCAAATTGTTCTATCATCTCAAGTTCTTTAGGAGCCAATAGTCCTGATTATTGTGATTTGGATTTTCCTTCATGGTACATCATTTCCTTGTGTGGGTGTACATTTTATCAGCAGCAGCAGAAGCCAGGTAGATCTGGGTTGTGAAAGTATTGCTAAAAAGTGGTTTTGCAGTGCCTCCTTCTGGGTAGAAAATGAGTTTTACCAGGATCTGTCTTTAAATTAATTTCCCCACTTCCTTCATACCAAGCTGGTATTATGCTCTTGCGGCAGAAGTCTGGGGCTTTGGTGTCTCTCAGGAGAATTTTTCTTCCCCATCTAAGCTCTAGGAGAGAGAATCGTCCTTTTTGCTTCTTTAAGGTGGAGGACAAGGTCCTTTTATTTATGCTATCAATGAGGGGGACATTCCTACCAGCCTCACATCCTGGTTACACACAGGCCTCTAGTCGTGTCCTTACTGCATGCCACACAGAGCCCGTGGCCTGTCTCCACAGATCTCCACTTGTGACCTGGTTCTGTTCTCATATCCATGCATCTCTCACAAGCCGCCTGCAAGACAGTCAAACAGGCCCACTATTTCTCCTTTATTTCTGACACTCAGGCATTTTCCTTTCTTTTATGTTTGGGTGTGTTTTCCTTCTGAATTGTGATTTTTTTGTTTTTTTTTTTAGTTTTATCTTGAAATAATGTCAGACTTCCAGAAAGTTTCAAAAATAGTTCAAAGGATTCCTGTGTACTCTTCCCCTAGATTCCCCCAAGTCTTAACATTTTACTACACTTGTTTTATCACTCTCTTTCTATCTACTTATAATTGTTAAATTGTGATATTTTGATCTTGTTGTCTTAGTTCTTGTTCTAGAGGAACCACAATGAGCATTAACTCGGTCTCCCATATTTAGGGCTAGAAGTTCTATAGGTGGGGGTCAGAGGGAGGAAATGAGGAGAACAAATATCCATAGGCCAGGAACCAAGATCAGTGCTTTAATACTTGACTTATCTGGTCGTCAGAATGACAAAAACTTATGTATTATGAGCCTCATTTTTAAACTGAGGCTTAAAAGCAAAGACTTGCTCCAGTTCATGTAGCTCTGAAGTCCACCTCACTATGAAGCCAGGATTCTAAACCATATCACTCTTTCCTTTCAAACATACTGCCTGAAGCTGCTCAGAGAGACAGACCACAACACATCCCATTTGACAGTGGCTGAGACTCCTCATATCATATGACTAGAGGGCAAATAAATTAGAATAGGCATGCTTTTTCCATCAGCGAGTAATTAGGCGAGCCACACCTGCCTGAAGTCCATTTGCAGATACATTCTGTCTCCTTTCTGAGTTTTATAACTGTCTCTTTTGGCAGTTAACAGACTCAACTGAATTTTCTATGAATCACCTCAAAATGCCATATGCTTACAAAGGGACATGTATAGAAAAAGCAGCTGACGCCTCAAAGAAAACATAAGCAAACACTAAGTATACAAACATTTCTGCTGGGCACATATGCCTGAGATTTATCTTCTCTTATGTGGCTTCCATCACTTCTTGGAATAAATAAGCAAAACTAAACTAATTTCCGTTGACATTTGTATTCAGACCAGAATTTCTGCATCCAAAGAATAAAATTTATTGTCAGGGAATGAGTCAGAAGTGTTGTAACCTTCAGCCCTCTAAGTAAAGGACAACATGTCTAGCTACCACGCGTTAGGAGAAAACTGGGGAGGGGGGAGCAAAATAGGTAAAGGGGCTTAAGAGGTACAAATTTCCAGTTATGAAATAAATAAGTCATGGGATGTAATGTACAGCATAAGGAATATAGTCAGCAATATTGTAATAACTTTGTATTATGACAGATGGTAACTGGACATCATGGTGATCATTTCATAATGAATACAAATATAGAATCACTATGATATATACCTGAAACTAACAGGATATAGGAGGGTGATTATACTTCAGTGAAAAAAGAAAAAAAAATCTGTTATCTAGTGTTTGAAATGTCACAAATTTATCAGATAAGAACTTAGTTGGCTCCAACTCTATACAACAAGGAGTTTATGACCTAAATGTCCTTTTATTCCCCAGTTTTTCCACTTCCTGTTCTACACACTTTCAACATTGGGTCAGTCCATCCATTGACTTTCTCAACTCCACCAGACCTGCTGACTACTGCTGGAGAAAAGTACCCATCCACATAGAATGGACCCACACAAATCCATGATCTCCCTGGTCCTTAAGCCCCTCTCTGTCACTCATCTCTGGTCAGTTTTTTCCCACATTCCCTTGAATGACCATTTCTACTTTGACAATTTTCCTCCAATTATTCTCCCACCTTACTACCCATCAGCAGATGACCTCATATTATTTCACACAAAAAATCAAGGCTATGGAGCGTGACCTTCTACTTCCTCTTCCCGTATCCATAAACTTGTCTTCCTTTCCTTCTAAAACTCACCTTCTTTCCTTCAGTCTCAAGGTAGAGTTTTTTTTCAATTCTTCATGATTAATCTATTCTAATTCCCTTCTAGCTTCTCTGGAACATTTCCTCGTCAATCATGCCCAGTTTGGGCTGTGCTTTAAATCTTTTTATCTCAAAACTCGCTTCCCCTCCAGCCAGAAGTTTTTAGAAGTTTCTCAAATGCTTCTGTCTTTAAATAAAACAAGGAAAAACAACAACAAAAAGCCAATATAAACCTCCCTCAATCCTCTCTAATTATTGCCTTAATGTCTCTTTCCCTTAACAATCAAGTTTCTCAAAATAAGACAATACCCATTGTCTTCTTTCCCACGGGTCAAACTTCCCTAGCCAAGGAAATGAATCTCCTCTTCTTTTCCATCCTCAACTTACTTTGCCTCACTGCAATATTTGACGACTTTATTTACATTGCGGAATAAACCGAAAACCATCCTCTATATTCCTCTCCCTTCTATTTGGAAAAAAAATACATAAATAAAAAAGAACCTAATAGAACTGTTTTTCATCCACCCCAGATGGCTAAGAGAGAGGCACTCACAGCCAGTGTAGCCCGACAGCTCTGAATTTCTTCCTTCACAAGGAGGCAGGAAAATGTGTTCTTAACAGAAGAGGTAGCCATCGCTCATACGAGACTGAACTGTGTTGTCTGGACAAAAGAAAAGAAGAAGTGTTCACCTTGACAAAGTGTGCTTGCTTCCTACATAATGATGAGGAAATCACTTGTTGATGGAGAGAATGAACCAGAATTGGAGCATCTCTTTCCTTCACTCACGGGACCAAAGCTGTGCTAACAGCTCTTTAGCATCTATATGAAGCTATATGTGATCAAGTTAGGCAGATACAGGATGAGTTGAGGGAGCAGAACTTTCCGCTCATATGAGAAGGGCTGGGATTTTCTCAGGGAGCAAGAGGGGTACTGGATTGGGGGCTTGAGCGCAGGAGATGCAGAGAAAATTGGAAGGAATTAAGAAGTGATATTTGAAGAAAGGGATCATTCTGGTGAGCCATCATTCTTTCAAAGACATAAGTCTATAAAGTGCTTTCCATCTAGACGCAAAAGAGCAAATAAACCAGATGAAACAACAACATCTCCCTCGTCCCACCACCCCAACACTGCACCACTCTGTGAGCTCTATACGATCCACTAAAAAAATATCCTCCTGGATTTCCACTACAGGCCACTGTTTTGCCTGGTGAAACAAACCAGGAGGTACTAAGGAAAGGGACATTAACTGATCTGTGTACATCTTGCCAGAGGGTTGGGAGAGGGCTATACAGGCAGAGATTGGGCTGTAGGGCTGGCTGATTCAGCAGCATAGCAATACCTGGCTGGCAGCGGAGGTGAGGTCTCCCCAGATGTGGAACCTGATTCCCCACCAGGTAGGTTAGCAGGTTACAGAAAAGGAGGGGCCCTGCCAAACCTGTGTTCATCTCTGATTTGAGCCCTGACTGCTCTCATAAGCTCCAAATCACTCTGCAAGTCCACTGAATGCTGTTCTCTTCCCTCACACTCTCAGGACCTCAAGGGTTACCCATCTAACAGTTGTCCTCCCCCAAAACTTGTTACTCCCGCTGAATTTAGAGATTCAAAAAATAGCACCAGCATCTATCCATGGATATTATCTATAATCCCTCTTCATTCTTTACCCAAACATTCTTACACGTTTCTTCTTCTCTGATCCCATTTACACTAATTATTTCCTGTTCATACTCTTACAAGAATCACTTAGTGATCTCCTTCTCTCTGCTCTTCTAGCCCTCCAATCATTCCTTCCCACTGCTGGCAGAGTAGCATTTTTAAAATCGTAGTTGTCGATAATTTTTTTATCCAAAACTCTTCAAAGGTTCCCCACTACCTAGAGGATAAAATCAAAACTACTGCTTGGCCTGGTCTGCAATGCACCCGAGATCTGTCCCCTGCCTACCCATCCAACGTCATTTACTGCTACTCTCCCCCTTGGGCACTTTAATGAAGCCACCCTGGCTTCCTTTTCATTCCTGGAACACACTAAACTGGTTCCTGCCACATGGGTTTTCACATGCTGTTCCTTCTGCCTGTAACCCTCTGACTCTCTTCGCCACACTCCATCCCACCTCACCCCCACTCTCAAATGGCAAATTCTTGCTGTTAGGGTATTGGCTTTTGTCGCCTCTTCAAAGAGACACCCTTATCTAAATGATTTTCCATCACTGCCCCACTTTATTTTTTATCACTACAACCTATTTATTTTCCTTATGGCTATTATCACACTATATGACTATTCACTTATTTGTTTCCTGCTTTATTGACTGTCTAAAAGCTGCAAAAGATCAGAGAGCATATCTATATATTTAGCACCTGGCAGCTAGCAGATACACAATACAAACTGGTTGAATGAATGATGAATGAATGAATGAAGGCTGTGACATGTTCACAGCTGCCTCCCACCAGTGGACCTTTGCTCACTATGATCCCTCAGCCCAGAGAAGGCCCTTTGTCCACTCCAGCATGCTGGGAAACACCTACACTGCTTCCATCATTAGCATCATTAGTGCTAGCATCATTGGCTCTTTCAAACCTTATCTGACTTCCTCACTTCCCTCCCAGGTATCGTATTCAACTACTTCCCTTATACTTCACCTCTAATTTGCATAAACTTCTATCATAGTGCTTGCAACACTTAAATGTACTATTTGTTTGTGTATTTCCTCTTAAGAAAACATTAATTTCTTAAGGAAGGGGACTATGTCTTAATCATCACTATGTATATAATCCCTAGCCCAGTGCCTGGCTCTAAATAAGCACTCTTATAATTATTTTGGAATTAGCAAATGAAGGACTGAATGAGACATGCTATGATTCTATTTTTTCTTATAACACATGAAACATCTCACTGTAGAAATTATCAGACAATCTTCTCTGTGCACATCACCATCCGTTACCTGGGGTCCCAAGATGTATGACAGTGTAACATATAGGTTAATACCTAGTAAATTACATCCCTTCCAAAAAGCAAGATATGTCAGACTGCATACAGAAAAGGAGAAACACCATGAAGAGAGGTCAGTAGTAAGTCCATTAAGTTTGCAAAATACTGCACAAAACTGAGCACCAATGGTCCATGACCTTAGTTGAGTAAAAGGAGTAGTTTCAGAGGTCACACTGACTGTGTTGGATATAGAGATTGCCAAGCAAGGTGGAGTCAGAGGCATTAGCCTTTTAGAGATTAATTCTATGCTTGAGTGAGGAGTATCACTATTAAACCCAGAGACCCAAATACATTTAGCACGAAGGTCGAACCAGGGCTTTGCACTGGCAGTTATTTAACCTCGGATGCCCTTGTCTCTAGTCAGATTACTTTTGGCATCATCTGCCAATCAAATGATTCTCTTTCCTGCCAGTGGATGGAGCTTTATCATACAGCTCCTGAACATTACAATAGGCAATATGGAAGTTCATACAGCCACCTTACAATGAAGTGAGTTGATCTGGATTTTTTTTCCAGGCATGAAGTTTCCTTGACATGTTTTAAATCAAATGGTAATGCTATTCAGTATTTATGTAACTATGGAAAAGCCAAGTACATATTATTTTCTTGATCCCCACAAGCACCCTGAAAATAGGACATCACAAATATTTGTCAAACAGACTTCTGTTTCTGGCAACATGGTTGATGGGATACCCTCATTCAACCTCTCCACAGAAGCAACTGAACAGGTGGATAAAATACAAAGCACCACCAACCTGGCCTGGGAAAAGAAATGTGCTGTGCTACACGGTGAATTAAACCAGAAAACCTGAGCAATAAGTGAGTATCAAAGCCATCTTTGATCCTGAGAGTTTCCTGCTAACCCCTAAAGAACTTGAGTTGCTGCTTTGACAACTGCACAGGGCCCAGGGGACAAAAGAAGCTCAAGGCCTGGCTGAGGTAGGGAACTTAACAGGAGACCACAGCAGAAAGCTAGTACACAAAAGGGCTCCACACACAATACAAAAGCGAACCAGAAACAAAGAACTTTTGCAAAGAGGATGGCAAGAAAAATTACCTGACTTGATTCTGGTGCTAATCTGGGAAAGTGTCCATGGATAGCTGGGTTTTAGTCCAAATTCATACTACCTACATGGTTTGAAAGCCACCAAGCCAAGAATTTAACTTAAAGTGGACCCATGTTGAAAATGCTGCTGGGTGACTGCCAGAAAAACTTCTCTCAGGAGTAACCTCAATCCAAATTACAAAGTGTTCCTCCAGATGAGGTTCCAAGTAAATGGGCATCTTATAATCAATATTCATAAAGCATACTAGAAACGAGATATTACAAATAAAAACTAGCTGAAGCAATTGACATAATAAAATAGACTCCAAATACATACACTATTGGAAATTGATATTGCAGTCAAATATAAAAATAAACCTGAAGAAAATTTAAAGGAGAGCTATTACTATGAGACAAAATTCTATTTAAGGCGCTTGAGATAAAAAAGATCACTACATAACGATTAATGTTTCAATTAATTAGGAAGATACAATATAATTCTAAGTTTATATGCAACTAACAACATAGCCTCAAAATAGGTAAAACAAAATTTGTTAACTAAACAGGGAAAAATTAACTCTATCACTGTAATGGGAAATCTTAGCACAATTCTCTCAAGCACTGATAGGTCAAGCAGTCAAAAAAAGAAGTTATTAAAGATATAGGAGATTCAAACAACACAAATAATGTCTTTGATTTAAAGCATATATATGGAACAGTGCACCCAATACTTAAAGAATACACATTCCTTTCATGCACACATGAGATATTTATAAAACTCAAGCACACACTAGGCCATAAAGATAGCCCCAATAAATATCAAAGGATGAGTGACAGGCATATGACATTCTCTGTTCATAATAAAGTTAATTCAATATCAATATCAAATAGATAACTAGAAAAACTCCATATATTTAAGAATTTAAAAGAAACCACTGAACAATTCATGGTTCAATTCATGATTCAAAAAATGAATCATAATGGATATTAGAAAAAATATAGTACTGGTAGAAGATAAAAATACCACATAGAAATGTCAGTGGTATAGAACTAAAGAAGTATTTAAAGGGAAATGGATTGCCTTCAATGATTATATCAGAAAACAATAAGGGTATAAACAATGTTAACAACAAAAATAAAGACAACTAAACAAGCTGAAGAATTTAAACAGATAAATAAAAAGATAAATGATCAAAGTTATACCAGCAATTTTTGAAACTTAGATTAAACAGACACATTACAAGGAAAAAAGCTTACCAAACATCTCAAAAAGAAATAGAGAAACCAAAAAATATTATTGCATCAATATAGGAATTGAATCAATAGGTTAAAAGCTTCTCACAAGAAAGCACCAGACCCAGAGAAATCTAGATGCAAATTCTCCCAAACATGTAGGAAAGAGATCATTCAAATGTTATACAAACTCTTCCAGAGAATAGAGAAAACAAACAAACAACAAAAAAGGAATATGCCTTCATCTCACTTTAAGTGACAAACACAGCTTTGATACCAAAAGCACACAAAGACAGCAAAAGAGAAGAAAATTCCAAGCCTTTCAAAACCAGGGACATATATGCAAATCCTAAATAAAATAAAAGCAAATTTAATCAAGCAATGTATTAAAAAGATAATATATTATGACAAATGAGTTTACATCAGAATTGCACGTTTAGTTTATTATTTGAAAATCAATTAATGTGATTTATCTCAGTAAGAGATTAAAGGGGAAAAACTATCTGGTAATCATAATAGATGTCGAAAGAAGCATCTAATACAATTCAACATCCATTCACGTTAAAAATCTTTTAGCAAATGGGGACTAGAATGGCACTTCCTTAACCTCATAAATGAAATACATACACACACACACACACACACACACACACACACAAACACACACACAAACCCCTTCAGTAAACATCATACTTAATGCTGAAATGTTGAAAGCATTTCTTTTAAGGTAAGAAAACTACAAAGACATTCACTATCACCATTTTTACAAAACATTGTTCTGAAAGTCCAAGCCAATGTATTAAAAACAAGAGAAAATAAAGGATATGACACTTAGAAATGAAGAGGAAAAAACCCTATCATTTGTAGATGATATGATTATCCACGTAGAAAACTCTAAGTAATGTGCAGAAAAATTATTAAAGTTTTAAAAGTACTCTATTTCCTAAATACAAAACAGATGTATAAAAGTTAATCTAATTTCTTTTTACCAGTAGCAATCTTTTTTTTTTTTTTTTTTTGCTGAGGAAGACGGGTCCTGAGCTAACATTTGTTGCCAGTCTTCCCCTTTTTTTGCTTGAGGAAGATTAGCCCTTAGCTAACATCCATGCCAATCTTCCTCTATTTTGTATGTGGGTCACTGCCACAGCACGGCTGACAAACGGTGTAGGTCCGCGCCCAGGATCCAAACCCACGAACCCAGGCTGCTGAAGCAGAGCACATCAAACTTAACCACTATGCCACAGGGCCAGCCCCAGTGGCAATCATTTTTAAAAGGAATTTTAAAAGAATATATCATTTACAATAGCCCAAAAGTGCATAAAGTAGGCGAGAATAAAATTATGACGTATAAGCAAGCTCTTAATACACAAAACATGAAACTTGACAAAAACTACTGAAGAACCTTACCCAAATGGAGAAATATAACATGTCCTTAGAACCTACTTGGACAGGAGTATTTGCTATCAAAGAAGTGTCATTTTTTCCCTGATAGGTATATAATTTCAATAAAATCCCAATAAGTGTTTTTATATTTTTGTTTTCAAATTAGACAAGCTGATACTAAAATTTGTTTAGATATGAAAAAGGCCAAGACCAGTTAAAATATTCTTGAAGAAGCAAAACAATGTGCAGGACTTCTCTATTAGTTACCAAGATTTATTTAAAGTGACAGAAATTAAAGTAATATGATATGGGCACAGAGATGGACAAATAGAGCAATGAATCAAAAATATGGTACCAGAAACAGGTCCACATCCCTCTAAAAGTGTGATTTATATCAGAGCTGGCATTGCACTTGAGTGCAGGAAAGGATTCCACATAGAATGCAGGAGAAAGACAAACCAATAGCAAAATGAAAGGAAAAACAGACACTTCACAAACGAGGAAATTCAAAGGGCCTGAGGAACATTTGGAAAGATGTTCAACCTTGTTCATAATCAAAATAATATCAATTAAAATACAACGAGACAACACCACATACTCATCACATTGGCAAAAATCGGAAAGTTTGCCAACTCCAAGTATTAGCAAGGACATGTAGCAACACTAGTTCTCATCTACCGCTGGCAGGAAGATAACTTTGTAGAACCACTTCAGAAACCAGTTTGGTATTTCCCAGTAAAGTTAAACGTCTGCATATCCCTACCTCCACTGATTCCTCTTCCAGGTATATGCCCAGCCTAGACAGGCTTTCCTACACATCAAGAACGTCAATAGCAGCATTGCTTATAACAGCAAATATCCAGGAACAGTCCAAATGTATCGACAGGAGAAGAGATAAGTGGCTGTGGATATATTCACACATGGAATAATATACAGCAATGAAAATAAACTACAGCGATAAAATGGTTTTAATGCCCCTTCTGGCAGCCAGGCTGTAAGGGGGAAACTAATTATTCAGGAACTGTGACTTGCAGAACACACCCTGACTCACAAGAAAGACAAACTGTGCCCAACTGAGCCATGACGTGCATCCAGTTTGAGCTTATAAACTCAAACTCTTCTAATACCACCTTATCCAGATCCATATATTCCAAGATAAAACCACAAATAAACTGATCTACCAGAATCTCTATATAGACTCATGTGTTCTAAAGATACAATCACTGCCTATTCCAGCAACCTGGTTTACAAATTCTGACCAATCCCTGCTGAGATAATCTATGACCAACTCCAGCATCCAAACCCTCCAAATAGGTTCCCGTGACTCCCCTTTTGAAATGCCCAATGATGCTCCCCTGCTGCAGCAACTTAATAAATCTAACATTGTTTGTCTACAGGTCTGGCTCTAGTGATCTTTGGGCCCCAGGTTTTATCAATAGCTATACACATCTGCATGGATGAATCTCAAAAAAACACCTTAAGGGGCTGGTCCTGTGGGGTAGTGGTTAAAGTTTGGGGTGCTCCGCTTCAGTAGCTCAAGTGCATGGGTTTGGAGGCTGGGAATGAACGTACACCACTCATCAGCTATGCTGTGGTGGTGACCCACGTACAAAATAGAGCAGGATTGGCATGGATGTTAGCTCAGGACCAATCTTCCTCAGCAAAAGTAAATAAATAAATTAAATACCTTAAGTAAAAGATGCACGTCAAAGGAGAGTACCACGCCATGTTTCCAATAATTAAAAAATCAAAGAGGCGGGGGCCGGCCTGGTGGCATAGCAGTTAAGTGTGCGCGCTCCACTGCCACGGCCCGGAGTTCGGATCCCAGGTGCACACCGACACACCACTTGTCAAGCCATGCTGTGGTGGCATCCCATATAAAGTGGAGGAAGATGGGCATGGATGTTAGCCCAGGGCCAGTCTTCCTCAGCAAAAAAAAGAGGAGGATTGGCGGATGTTAGCTCAGGGCTGATCTTCCTCACAAAAAAAAAAATCAAAGAAGCAAAATTAAGCTATACATTTTTAAATGAAATATAGCTATGTGGTTAAACTATAAAGAAAAGCAAGGAAATAATTAACACAAAATTCTGTGGGAAAGAGAAGGATAATGAGACTTAGGAAAGACACACAAGGGACTTCTTAGGTACTGGTAATGTTCTTTTTTTTAAACATGGGTGGTGGGAAAATATGTGTTTATTTTATTCTTTTATGCTCTACATATACATATTATAGATTGTATTGTACATATAATATGGTTCACGATTAAAAAAAATTAGAGAGTTTTCCCTATGAGAAAATTGGGGCTGATGTTGGGTAAATGGTTGACCCAAGCTAGCACAGCTAATTAGAACATAAAATTTTTGATGACAGAGACTCATGCACTGCTGCATTCCCAACATCCAGAACAGAATATTTTGTGAAGCATATCCACAACAAATGTGTGCTGAATTAAGTGGAGAAGCTGGGACCCATCTATTTAGTACCCATCTATTCTTTCCACTCATGACAGTATAATGCACACATCAGTAAGTCCCAGGAATAAGTCTGGTGTCTGTATTACCATCAAGAATTTCTCCATTTAAATGTGGAGTTTATTGTTGATAATCCTCTATTTCAAGGATTTCTTGGGCCAAATCTGGCCCACCTCCTGTTTTTATAAATGAAGCTTTATTGGAACACAGCCATGCCCATTCATTTATGTATTGGTTATGGCTGCCTTTGTGTTATGAAGTCAGAGTTCAGTAGTTGAGACAGAGACCATCTCACCCACAAAGCCTAAAATATTACTATCTGACCCTGTACAGAAAAAGTGTGCTGATCCCTGCTCCATTTCATTATGGACACCAGCTCAACCATCCTCTCAAAGCTTGTCCCTGGCATCCTTCACAGCCCATCAAGTTCCTTAACCTCTCGAAGTTTCAATTTCCTCATCGTGAATGTAGTTCATCATCCCAGGAGAGTTGTGCAGATTCATCATTCATAATGCCTGAAAGGAAACAAACGCTGCTCCAAGTGTTGGTAATTTCCACCCCTAATTTCTCTGACACCGTTTGGAAATGATTCTTCTTCTCTCTCATTGTTGCTTTATTTATCTCTCCCTTGTTCTTTATTACCAAGGAAATCTCTGTGTGGAGAGGATATTGTTTCTCTTTTCTTTTTTCCAAAACCCCATCTGCTCTCTTGACACCTAATTCCCACCTCAAGTCATCACCCTCTGTTTGTGACTTCATGATCGGTTGCTATGGAAACAGATGAGCTGGACACTAGGTTGATTTAAAGTGTTTTGTGGACACTTCCATTAAGAAAAGTACTGAGAGGCTGAATTCATGCAAATCTCCTTGGAAAGAAAAAATCAAGAGGAGGGAGAAGCAGGAAGCAGATGAGAGGCAAGAGGTACCAAATTGCATGTTATAAATGTTGTGAATGAATATGGCAACAGTGAAAGATGCCAGACTAGCAGCCAGGGAGGCTGACATCTTCTGCTTGTCCACAGGACAGCTCATAGCCCTGCAAGTCTCAGCACGAATTTCCACCAACATCCTACACAAGACAGCTCCTTCTCTAGGGACTGCATCCTTCTGGCAGGGTTTAGTCTCTCCCTCCAAGAGAAGAAGAGGAAGCCAGAGATCAGGACCCAGCACCCAGCTGAGATCAAGGAGGACACACAGTGACTTGACCAAATCGAGATTCACAAAGTAGAGCTCCGACTGGCACTATCAGCACAGTGAAGAAAGATAAAAATCAGGATGAGATGGAAAAGGTGATGTTGTCATCTCTACATCCTCCAACCCATGACCTCCTTTCCAGGAACATGCTTCCAACTTCACAGATAAAATACCATCAGATAGGAAGAGCATTTCAGCCTGCAGAATGTCGAGCAACCCCCCGATTCCCAAATCCTCTGAAGCAGAATCACTTCCACTAAGACCTAACTCTGACAGACACTCAAATTACAAAGTGAAGAGCTAGCATGAGAATCAGGGCAGTTGGGCTTCAGAGCCCACTTTGTTCATCCCTATATTTTACTGCTTGTGCCTATGTGCCCACAGCGAGGATGGGTGTGGTTATTTAGCATAAACCGAGCGAGAGGAAAAGAGGGAGAATCTAACAAAGATGAACCAAGTACAACTCAAAAAAAAAGAAAGTTCTACAGAATTATCTGGGGTCTCTGGAGAAGCCCTTCACTCCAAAGATGAATTGGGATCTATTTCAACTCAGAAACAGCAGTTGAATCTATTAAGAGATTGCTTCCACACAATCAGTATTCTCAGGACACTTCTCCCTTGTAATTTCATCTAAACACTTTAGTTAATGTAATGGGACCCTTTCAGGCACTTTCCATGGGTCTACTCATGGCAGACAAGCTAGATATAAAGAAAGGGTCAGGGATGGAAGGAAATCCACTGTCTAAACTAAAATTGAATATGTGTGGGTTCATTTGGACAACATGAATAAGATAGTGCTTCAATCTCTGCCTAAAGGTGTTCTTAACTTGATGTATCAAAAATAGACAAGTTTGTTTTTTTATCCCCGGGAGCCTTAGGCTGTTTGAGATAGGATGCTTCGTCATGCTTTGCTATTTCCTGCCCACTGATATTGTCTGAGATTACAAATAAGAAAGGTTATACTCTCGTCTTTGACCAATGCCACTTTGGAGCTAAATACCAGCTGTAGTATGCCCATACAAAATGAGCAGGAGGGAGGTGGAGCACTGATTTTTACTGAGCACTTACTGTGTGCCTGGCATTGTGCTTTACATGCACTGATGCTTTTCAACCTTACCACAGTCGTATGAAAAAATATTACTGGTGTCATTTTACCGATGAAGAAACTGAGGCTGGTTCAGTTCAGCCGTTGCCCACAGTCAACCTTTTTACAATAGTCTACCCAGCTACTGTGAGGGAAAGACCAAATTTGAGTGCAGATCAGAATGACTCCAAAACACACATGTGGGCTATAGCTCTTGACACTACATTTGAGTAGCTTGTCTCTCCACTTGAGTCTCACCCTGGGCCCTTCAATTGGGAAGGCTGTGGGTTAACATGAATGTTAACATGGCACCAAATAAAATGGATGATTACACTTCAGCTTACAATAGACAAGGAGGGCAGAGTGAGAGAATATGAATGTGAGCATTTAACAAGCATCCTCTCTTAGACACTGGGTTAAGAACATATACCTTACTGCATTAACCCTCACCACAACCTTATGAGGGTGACCATATCATCCCCGTTTTACAGATGAGGAATCTGAAGCTCAGAGAGTTTAAGCCACTTTCCAAAATCCACACAGAAAATCCAGGATTCCAACCCAGGTCTGATGCCAAACCTGTTTTCCCACTCTATCAAAATGTCTTCTTTCCTGAAAAACATGCACTTGAAAACATGCAGCTTTTAGTAGATTTCACAAAAAGAAAAGATGGAGCCTGAAGATTAGATCTTATTTCTTACTCTTCTGGTTTCTGGACTGGGTGCTGGGATCAAACGGACATCCCACTGGGCGAGCAATCTCTCAGGAGAGCCAGCTGCTGCTCTAAGTGGGGGCCCCCATTCATCCTGGAGCAAAGAGCTCCTATAGTGCCAGGAATCAGAGGCGGTGATAACAATGCCTCCCCAGAGGTCTTCAGTAAAATCAAGCCCAGGTCCTTCAAGGAAGGCTGTGGGAAGAGACTCACAATGTGGGACGGGGCCGTGGGACTTCTCACTTCATCTTGTCTCCCAAATTTTGCTGTCCCCTTGAGCATCAAACATGAATGCATTGTGCTGCCTTAACCAGGTTGGCCTTAGGGACACTGTCCCTTCCTTTTATGCTTGACCTCAAGTGTCGACTCATTCCCAACTCCTGTCTTGACTCCTCTGGCACAGCTGAGACTGCTGGAGTGCTAAAGCAAGATTTTACTACCCAGCAAAAATAACCAAATGGAGCTAGATGAGGGAAGTAGCATGCAGAGGACTAACCTGGTTTAGCTGGGATAACTCCTCTTCCTCAGCCCAAGGCTCCTCTAAAGGACATTTCCCTGAATGGCTCCCATGCTTCCTATCTCTAGCCAAGAGAGGCCTAACCCTCCACTAGAATCTCCAAATACCCTTGGGCATACACAAACCTCAAAGACAAATGGACTAAACCCCAAGAGGGCAGGAATTAAGTCTATATAGCCAGTGCCTGTTTCAGTTAGTGGCACATAGTAGGCATCTTTTTTTGAATAACTTTTTGGTACGATCTTAGCTGAAAGAGAAGTTTGTCCCTAGTGTCAATTGCTGATTGACTAACACATCTCCTTGATGTTAAAAGTCCCAAAGTGTTGTTCCTCTCCCAAGGTCCAAGGATGATCTTGCACACTGTCAATTTTATTTACACTTTATTTTTAGACTATTTAATCTATTAGGTATAAACAAATATTTATAAAATTTCTTCTCTGAGGACCTACCTCTTGCCCCAGACAACTGACAATGGGTACACCCATCTCTTTCAGGTGATCCACTCCCTACTGGTTAAAGCATAGTCCTGCTCAATAAGCAGAATCCACTAGCTTATGACTCTGACATCACCCACCTCATTTTTCGCTCACCATCCAACTCAGGCATGTTGCCCTCCAACTCTGTCTTTTAATTCTTAGAGCCTTGGCTCTTAAAAAGCCAAATGCCACTCCATTTTATTCAACAATACAAGGTTGAAAAAGCCTAGCTCATACTGACTAGCTCTGAACTTAAGATAATCTTACTTCATTAAAAACCCTATCAGCTTTATCTCTAAAGTTATTCCAAGAAAAGTGCTTAAGCATTTCATAATTAACATGTGGCAGCAGGTGCTGTGAACAAAGCAGACACAATTATAATAACTTGAAGTCAATAACTCATAAACGATAATGTATTATTAATCAATTATTGGGGCCTGAACAACATTTAATGAGATTAAGCTGATTGCCAGGCTCAACTGTTGGATACATATTGATTTAATCAGAGTGCTTAATTAAACTGTGTAAGCTACCCACCAAATCACTACATCACAGCTTCCTTCAAAGGAGGACACTTTCTATTCCGCTTCTTTTCCTTGTGAATTAGGAATTGGTATTGATTGAAAAGAAATTAAGATAAGGACTCTTGCTTTTCATAACAACTTAAGAAACTGCCATACGATCAGGCTATTTTTTTTTTCAGTTATAAGAATAAATGCTGTTTGCACAAGTGTACTCAGAGTGCAATTTGGCATGTAGGAATTCCTTGTTTTTTCCAAAGAGTTCAGACATTATATAAACAGGGATACATTATATATTAAACAAAGAAGATAGTCGCTTACAATCCATCATTTTAAAGACCAAAAACTGAGTTTTAAAAAAAATGAAAAAGCCCTGCAAAATATTAAGATAAAATCATGATTCAAACTCAAGTGCCCTCCCATCCCTTTCCCAGCCTAAAGTGTTTCCAAAACCTTGAATTAAGCTTCACACCGCTGAAAACCAGAGAGGCAGACCCATTTTACTCTACAAGCGTCCAATGGCATCTTCCAGAAGCTAAAAGCTGCTTCTCCAGCAGCAGAAAGTTTTCAGAATCACTCACACAACCACAATGCATGAATCCTCGCCCTTTGACATGCAGGTCCTCCTTTCACTTGTCACATTGCTAATGATGGGAGTTTTATGCTGAACATGGAACAAAATGTTTTTTGCTCAGTGTTCCAGCCCGATGATCCCGCCTGAGGGAGACAGTGACAGCTCTGTTGAAGCATCCTAGGGTACAGGGAGCCCTGCTGGTCTTTCTAATTAGGGTTTTACCCTGTCAGTTTCATGAATAGCCACTTCTAACCCAGATGCACATCTCTACATGTTGAGGATGCCTTTGCCCTATAAAATCCTGGGATGTCAAAATCCACAGCTGCCACCTAGACTCAATGCTCAACGAGCCACAGAAAACCAGCTGCGGGGAAAGTGCACATGGAACACTGGAGCGCCAGCATTTCCCTCTGAGTTGTGGATGCAAGCTTTTAACGCACTTATCTGTTGCTGGGGAAAGGCAACACTGAGCACACCAGCTTGAGGGGAGAACTCCATCACTCGATCATTACCAAGGTGGCTATGGAAATACATTTTAATTATTGCCTTTCGGAAAACTAATATGCCTAGTGACTCAGTCAGTAACCCCTGTTCTTGAATCTCTCCTGCAACTGGAATCAGTGAAGTGATTTCCCAGTAATAGCTTCAAAAGTCTTTTGTTTACAGAAGCCTGTCTGGCCAGCTACTTCCCTTTTACAATTTTGGGAGAATGAGAGTAGGAAACCACCACAAACTGGAAAATGCCATATCATTTGCATCAGTTTTCTTCCACTAAATCCAATCCCTACTTTCAAGAAGAAGAGAGAAAAAGTATAATAATACAATCTCAGCATTCTGTAAGTCAGGCTTGCGATGTGACTGTGTATGCTTTGTTTTGGGGTAGGAGGGAGTCCCTACTGTCATAATTACTGATCATTCACCTCTAACAGAGTGGAATAAAGGATCCCAGTGGGTCCATGAACATTGATTATGGAAGAACAGCTAGGATCCATCTCCAGGTTCAACTGTATCCCTCTATCCTGGTCTTTTGAGAGCATAGGGAACATTGATCAGGTATGCTGAGAATCATTCCTTGTCCCAATTACACTAAGTACACCTACCTTGCAAGTTACTATTTAGAAACTCCACCATGAGGACCAAGAGAATCTCCACCAGTTGCAAGGGAACAAGGAGTTCCTCCCACAGCTGGAGACACCTCCAGCCTCACAGAGCAGAACAACTGGGATGGATCAAATAACTTGTCTTTTTGAGGTTTGTGGTGTTGATGTTGGATATGGGTGACTGAAATCAGACAGAGGAGGTGCCTCTATGTGAATGACTCATCTGAAAGGCAAGAAACATAAAAACCAAAACACCACTCTTTTGCTGATATTGATGATGTCAAACAAAATAGGCAGGAAGCACTGGAGAAAACCTTGTCCTTGGTTGGATTCTTAATCTAGAAATTCCAAAATTCTTCTTTACTAAGGTTCTTACTTTCTGCTAAGGAAAAAAAAAAAAAAGTATTCCAAGAATCAGAAAAGAAAGAGTATTCTTTCAGCAGGACTAATGTCAATTCTAAATATAGAATAGCAGATACACAATTTCAGATTCACAAAAAGACTTTCAAATTCATATTATCCATTATAGTAAACAAAAAAAATAGACTTTCATTTTCCTTTCTAATGGAAAGAAGTAGCATGTAAAGTGGAAAGATCAAAGAGTGAGAAACTCCATTTCCAGCAGAATAATAGACTAAATATTCTTAACAATCCTCCAAATGAAACAACCAAAATGCTAAAATAAAATATTTTTTTCAAAAGTCATTTTTAATGCATTGCTGAGCTGGTCTGAAAAGACGAAATCCATAGATGCTAAAAACAGGGTGAAACCAAAGAAACTTTGAAAGGTAAGCAAGCATCAAAGCATACTTTCCCCTCGAAGGTTTCTACCAAGCCTCGGAGACCTCGAGCTTCTCCTTTGAAGGCTGCAGGAGACACAGAGAAGTGAAGCAGAGGGCTCACCCATGGTAGGGTATCCAATAACTTGCATAAAGCTGAGACCCCAAAGGTCTTCATTCTCAATTCACAGAAAGGGAGAGCAAGTACATCTCTTTATCTCAAATTTTCCCTGGGAATGTATAATTACAAGCAAATTCTCACTTACATTTGAATTCATGATCCATATGTGGTCCCCCAAATTTAAAGTAGGTATTATAGTCATCTCAGTTTGCTAGCATCCTCAGATGACTAGAAGAAGCAAATACAAATACTTTCTTAAATAGAGGAGTCTCAATTCTGGCCTCAAAAATTTCCCACAGATAAAATTCCAAGTAAAATGAATGGCTTAGTGTCAAAATTCACAGAACAAACCAAGAAACAAGGCTCCATGAGTGAGAAGCAGCAGAGACAGAAAGGCATCTATGAGTAGCAAAGACGTGAGATATTAGATTTATGGGAAACGATATGAAATAACTATGTTTAATTTTTTTTTTTTTTTTTTTTTTTTTTGTGAGGAGATCAGCCCTGTGCTAACTTCCGCCAATCCTCCTCTTTTTTTGCCGAGGAAGACGGCCCTGGGCTAACATCCGTGCCCATCCTCTTCCACTTTATATGGGACGCCGCCACAGCATGGCTTGCCAAAGCAGTGCGTCGGTGCACGCCCGGGATCCGAACCAGCGAACCCCAAGCCGCCGCAGCGGAGCGCGCGCACCCAACCGCTTGCGCCACTGGGCCGGCCCCAACTATGTTTAATTTTTAAAGGAATGAAAGAGAAAGTTGAGGTATGACCTAAGAACGAGGCTTACAAAAGCAAAACACCGATGTAGAAAAGGATTAAATAAATTTCTGGAAGTGAAAAACCTAATAATTGAAACTAAAAAGTCAATAGAGTGGGGGATGTTAAGTAGAGAGCTCAAGGGGTGAGAATCCCCATCAATAGAAGAATAACAGACTACTCTGAACACCCTTCTCAAAGGAAACATTTAGAAAGCCACTGGAGAAAGCTGTTCCCATCCTAACCACGAAACAAAAAAGATAATAATCTCTTCCTCATAACTTTTCTTGAACCTATCAGGGGCTAATGTCACAAAGCAGACAAGTGAACTGAATTCCAAAAAGTAATAAGTCTCTATAAGGAGAGAGACACAAACTTTTCTCCTTTGCTGGAGCACAGGAGGAAGAAGGGGCTGCATAGAAGCAGGTCAAATCTTAAGAAATTTCTGAAAGCCATGTGTGGGATAGTGTATCAACTGGAATGGATCCTATACAAGGGGAGCTCACACTCACCTTCAAGATCTTCTCCTTGGATCAGTTGCAGAGCAAGAGGACAGGAGGAGCCCACACACACACACAGTGGCACAGGCAAGCAGAAGGTGGTCAGCTGCTACTGATGAACCGGCAAAAACACCACCTGCTTCTTTGGATCCTCACATAACTGCTGTAGGAGGAGCAACAAACCCTCTCACCCAGGGCTCTCAGGGCCCAGGCTACTATCTAGTGCTTCTGGGAGAGGGGTAGATGCAACAGCTGTCTGCTCCTGGGGGAGGAAACAGAGTGTGGAGGCGTAGGTCAGCCATGAGGCAGACGTGCTGTTGAAAGCTGAGGGTGGAGCAGGAACATGGAGAACCACTGCCCCTGCACCTTAGGCCCTACGCTAATTAAGTGAGACTAGCAGCCACCACTAGAGGAAATTGAAGCCTGTGAGTGAGAAGAACAAAACCCACTCCTGACCAGATTCACTACACCCCACACTGACAGAAGAAGAGGCAGATCCGTTACTGAGTGTGAATGATAGCGATCTCATTTCCTAATATTCTTCTACACATATTGAATGCCCAACGCTCAATTAAAAACAACACTATCAAGAGATAAAGCAGACACAGGCTCAGAGAAGATTCAAATGTTGAAATTATCAAATAGGGACTTTCAAATAAATATGATTAATATGCTAAAGGATCTCATGCAAAAGAAAGAACACATGAATGAACAGATGGGGAATTTTAGCAGGAAGAAAGAAACTCTAAAAAAGGGTCAAATGGAAATGCTATAAATTTTTTAAAATTATATCAGATATGATTCTCTTGGTAGGAAGAATAAATATTTGAAGAGATAAAGGCTGAAATTTTTCAAAAATTAATGAAAAATAAATCACAGACGCAAGTAGCTCAGAGAACTCTAAGTGGGATAAATGATACATACATACATCACACCTTCATAGATCACAGTCAAACTGCTGAAAACCAAAGATAATGAAAAAATCTTGAGGGCAAACAGAGAAAAATAAAACACAGCAGGAGGAGAAGCACAGATAAGAATTACAGCACACTTCTTGCCAGCAACTATGCAAGCCAGAAAACATTGTAGCAACATCTTTAATATACTGAAAGGAAAAAAAACTGTCAACCTAGAATTCCATACTTAGAAAAAAATATCCTCCAAAATAAGATGAAATATAAAGACCTTTTCATAAAAATAAAAGCTTAGCGAGTTTATTGCCTGCAGATCTGCCAGTAATACAAGAAATATTCAAGTTCTTCAGACAGAAAGAAAGATTTCAGGTAAAAATTTGGATCTAAAAAACATAAATAAAATAGACCAGAAAGGGTAAAATTAAGAGTGATCATATGCATTAGTTTCTTATGACTGCTGTAGCAAATTACCACAAACTTGGTGGCTTAAAACAACATGAATTTATTCTCTTATACAGTTCTGGAGTCCAGAAGTATGAAATCAGTTTCACTGGGCCAAAACCAAGGTGTTGCCAGGGTGATGCTCCTACAGGAGGCTCCAGGAAGGAATCCATTTCCTTGCCTCTTCTGGTATCTAGAGCTGCATTCCTTGTATTTCTTGGATCATGACCCTTTCCTCCATCTTCAAAGACAGTAGTGTAGCATGTATCTTTGTGCCTCTGCTTCTGCCCCATGACCTCTGCTATTTGTAATCTCCTCCTGCCTCTCTTGTAAAGAATCTTGTGAAGGCCCCACCCAGATTATCCAGGATAATCTTCATATCTCAAACCCTTTATTTAATCACATCCGCAAAGTCTTCACCATATAAGGTATCATTCACAGGTCCCAGGGATTAGGATATGAACATCTTGGGGGCCATTATTCACTCTATCACAATATAAAAACACTTCTCAACTCATTTTCTGAAGCCAGTATTTCCCTGATACCAAAACCATACAAAGATATTACAAAAAAAGAAAATCACAGGGGGCCAGCCCTGTGGCTTAGCGGTTAAGTACATGCGCTCCACTACTGGTGGCCTGGGTTTAGATCCCAGGCACGCACCAACGCACCGCTTCTCCAGCCATGCTGAGGCCGTGTCCCACATACAGCAACTAGAAGGATGTGCAACCATGACATACAGCTATCTACTGGGGCTTTGGGGGGAAAAAAAAAAGGAGGAGGATTGGCAATAGATGTTAGCTCAGAGCCAGTCTTCCTCAGCAAAAAGAGGAGCATTAGCATGGATGTTAGCTCAGGGCTGATCTGCCTCACAATAAATAAATAAATAAATAAATATCACAGACCAATATCCCTTATAAACATAGAGCAAAATATATCCTAACCAAGGGGAGTTTCTCCCAGAAATGCAAGGTTGGGTCAACAATTAAAAATCAAACAATATAATTCACCATATGAACAAGTTAAAAAGGAAAAATCACATGATTTTTCATCTGTGATTCATTTATGATAAAAATTCTCAGCAAAGTAAAAACTGAACACAACTTTCTCAAGGACATCCATGAAAAACCTACAAATAACATCATAGCTAATAGTAAAAGACTAAATAATTTCCCTCTACAATCAAGAACAAGGTCTTTCCACTTCAACATTATATTGAAGTTCCTAGGCAGCATTATATGACAAAAAAAGAAAAAGAATCAAAATGGACAAGAAATAAAACTATCTTTATTCACAGATGACCTGCATGTGTTATATGCTGAAAATTAACAAAGAAAAAACTACCTGAAAAGCTACTAAAAGTGAAAATGATAGCAAGGTCATGTGAATCAAGGCTTTTAAAAAAAATAAAATTAAAAAGAACCTCAATTCTTTTTTTTTTTTTTTTTTAAAGATTTTATTTATTTTATTTTTTCCCCCCAAGCCCCAGTGGATAGTTGTATGTCGTAGCTGCACATCCTTCTAGTTGCTATATGCGGGACTCGGCCTCAGGATGAACGGAGAAGTGGTGCCTCGATGCGCACCCGGGATCCGAACCCGGGCCACCAGCATCGCAGCGCGCGCACTTAACCACCAAGCCACAGGGCCGGCCCAGAACCTCAATTCTTGATCCATGCCTCATAATATACACTAAAATCAACTTGACAATAGACATAAATGTAAAATCTAAAACTATAAAACTCCAGAAGAAAAATTTTATGACCTTGGTTTAGGCAAAGATTTCTTAAGCTCAGCACTATTAACATTTTGGGGTGGGTTCAGGGGGACTGCCCTGTGCATTGTAGGATGTTTAGCATCATCCCTGGCCTCTATCCTCTAGAAGACAGTAGGCGTCCCCCAAGTTGTGACAACCAAAAATGTCTCCAGACATCGCCAATTGTCTCCTGAGGGGCAAAAACGTCCCCAGTCAAGAACCACTGAGTTGAATAAATATTTCTTATCTAGAATACATAAAGCACTAACCCTAAGTTAAAAAAAAAAATAGTAAAAGAATAATGAAATGTCATCAAATTTTTAAATTTCCACTCTTTAGGAGACACTATGAAGAAAATGAAAAGCAAGTCATAGATTGGGAGAAAATATTTTCAAAACACATATCTGATGCAGAATTTGTATTCAGAATAAACAAAGGAGCCTTATATCTCAATAAGACAAATAGTCCTATAAAGAAATGGCAAAAAACTTGAACAGACACTCCAATACTATTAATCAATAGAGATATACAAAGCAAATTACAATGAAAAACTACTTCATACCTACTAGAATAGTAAATTTTTTTTTAAAAAAATACAAAATGCTAGCAAGGATGTCAAGCAACTGGGACTTTCAGATATTGCTGGTAGGAACGCAGAATAGAATGACCATCTTGTAAAATAATTGGGCAGTTTCTTAGAAAAGTAAACATACACTTACCTTATTTACCCAATATAAATGAAAATATATATCCACACAAAGACCTATATGTGAATGTTAATACTAGCTTTATTTATAATAATCAAACTGGAAAAAAAACCATGTCTACCAACTGGTGAATGGATAAACAAACTGTGGTACACCCATTCAACAAAATAATCCTCAGTAATAAAAATGAATGAGCTACAGATACACACAAACAATGTGAATGAATCTCATGAGCAATATGCTAAGCGAAAGAAGACAGGAACAAAAGGCTACAGACTGTATGATTCCTTTTATGTGGCATTCTGGAAAAGGCAAAATTATAGGGACAGAAATCAGATCAATAGTTGCCAGGGGCTAGGAACAGGGGAGAGGGGCGATTGCCTACAAAGGGGTACAAAGGAAAATTTCAAGGTGAAGAAAATATTCTATATGTTTATTATAGTGGTGGTGTATAAGTTTTTTCAAGATTCATCAAATTGTACACCTTAAAAACTCTGCTTTACTGTCTCTAAAGTATACAATAAACCTAATCCTAAAAAAATGACAATATAAATATCAAAAATCTCAACAAAAGAAAAAGAGAGAAAGATTAAGTACTAAATAGGACATACATATGTTTTATACCAAATTTATAAATGTAACTTACCCAGCAGGAAAAGTGTCATTTCACAAAATTGAGATAAAATAGATATTTAATAAAATACAAATGACTTCTAAGAATATAAAAAGATGCTTACTGTCACTAGTCATAAGGTAAATGCTTATTAAAAGCATAGTGTGATACCATTTCACATGACTAGATTGGCAAAAATTGAAGTCAGACAATACCAAGTGTTAGGAGAGATGTGGGGCAGCTGGCATGTTCACATACTGCTGATGGGAGTGTAAATTGGCACAACCATCCTACAGAACACTGGTATTACCATGTTGAACATGAAGATACCCTATTCCGTTTGTAAGAGAAAAAAAACTGGAAACATTCCAATCAGCCATCAACAGTAAAATGAATAGATTGACTTCAATTCACACATAGGAGTACTATCAGTAATGAAAAATAAACGACTTAGATGTCAACTCAAACATATCAACATGGTTCAATCTCAAATGTTTTTAACAAAAGAATAAGCTGATCACAATATGCACTGTATACATATATACATGTACACTCAACAGTAAGTTGTTTAGAGATATATAAATATGTGATTAAAAAATATAAAGAAAAGCAAGAGACCATTTAACACACAATTCAGGATGGTAGTTTCCCTGAAGCAGAAACAGTAGGGAGACGTAGGGGGCTAAAATATGGATAATGCTGTGTTTCTTAAATTGGGTATTATATACTTGGGTGTCCATTTTATTGTAATTGTTTAATCTAGACCTATATGCTATATGAATTCCTTTATAAGTATTACATTAAAAATAAAGTACTTTGTCTAATTATAGAAGACCTGAATTTTAATTATTTTAAGAATTTTAATTATTTCTGGCTCTCTATTTAATAGCTATGGAACCACGCACAAGTCACTTTAACTCACAGCGTCTTACTTCCATTACCTTTAAATGGAAATTTTTTCCCTAATACATTACTTTCACAAGTATAAAGGAAAAGACTGTGATATTAGACTCCACAAAAATTAAGCAAAAAAGTTAACAAATTTAGGAAGAAGTGACAGACTAGGAGAAAACACCAGCCAAACACTCTATCCCCTCTGCTTAGAACAATGATCAATACTCAATAAATATTTGCTAAATGAATGAATTAATGTTTAACAAAGAATAATGTTTCTAATATGCAAAGAGCTCCTAATAAATCATTTAGAAAATGACAAAGCATCTAATGAAATAATAGAAAAATGATTTTAAAAGTAAGCAATAGAAATATAAAAGACATTTAAAAATATGGACCATCTGAGTTATGCTCAAAGAAATTTAAACTGAAATAACATTGAAATGGTGTTTTGAGGCAGGGGGATTAATTTTTTTTTAACTAATAGGTAGGAAAATGTAGGAGACTGATAAATCCATTGTGGATTGGGGCATGGAAGAAAATAATCTATGCTTTTGGTGGGAGTATAAATTGGTGGCACAGAATTTGGTGAGGTCGTCAATTCTCAGAATTCACAGGGAAGAGATTTGGACTTCTTATAGGACAGAATTGTCAGGAAGGGTAATTTAAGTCCATTTTATCTAAATTTCAAGACTCGGTATGTATGAGTTCATGTGTTTAAGTGTGAGTGAGTGTGTGTGTGTGTGTACGTGTGTGTGTTGGTGTACTGAAGAATAAACATGAAACTGTTAACAGCAATTGCTTGAGGAGTAGTAATAGGAGAAATATGGGGTTATTTTCACATTTTACTCTAATTTATCAATTTTTTAGAACAAGGATGACATTTTGGCATTTTTAATTTAATTTTTAAATTTTAAATATGAAATATAAATATAATTGGAGACTCAGAAAATATGACAGAGACCCATGTACCTACTCATCCAGATTTAAAAGTTGTTAACATTTTGCCATATTTTCCTTAGAACTCATTTTATTTAAGAAATACAAACTCCCCAATAGATTTAAGACCCATTTCCCTTTCCCTTTCTGCTCCCTCCATCCTCAGATGGAATCGCTATCTTGAATCTGGTGTTATCATTTTTCAGCAAGGTTTTATACTTCTGCTACACACATAAGTATCCAAAAACAATAAATTGTATTGTTTTGTTATATAAAAACAATGTATCTTAATGGAAATTTTAATAACAAAGTCACAGTTGTGTTGTGAGGCTTCCATGAAATATACAAATCAGTATCACCTGGTTAGCCCAACCTAGTAGTCTGAGTTGGACTATTGTTTGAACTGGTAGGATGGTGATGCCCCACCCTTCAGAGCATGTGTTGTTTGGTATGGGAGCCTTTGCATTTGGGGCCAGAAGACAAATGAGGAGTTTGAGTTAGGTTTTTGTGTCTTACGTGTAGGGACCCTGAGAGAGAAAAACATCTGGATGACAGAGGCATGGGCTGCCATCTGGTCCCCGCCTAGCCTGTGAAGAAGGAGGTGTTTTCACAGGAAACTTGGGGAGACTGGTGCCAAGCAATGTTGAGGTATGGCATAGAGTTTTGGAGAGTGTTAATCCCCTCATCTTTATATGGAATCCAGCAACTCTCTGAAAACCAAGCAATGACAGTGGTAAGAGTCCTTTTAGTAGCTACAAGGGCAGCAGACAACTATCAAGAGAAGCCCCATCATCAGGGAAGAATGGAGTGGCCCATAAGGGGTGACTATAGCCAATGTCTGCTTTATGAGCACACTTAGGGCCACCCTTGGGTCCCCCAAGAAATACCAGGAAACAAGTAACATTTCAAGAGGAGTTAAAGGCCTTACATTATGGGTGGGAGCAAGAATAGATGCAAGGATCTCATTTATTTGTTCAATAAATATTTAGTGTGCACCTGTTTTGTGCAGAGACCATTAGTTCCTAGAGATGCAATGGGGAAAAAAATACAGCCTACAGTCTGTGCTCTCACGGAGCTCAGTGATAGGGGCTATGAAGAAAATAGAACAAAGTCATGTGAGCAAGAGGTTCTGAGTGGGGGAACATTAGGCTTCCTTGACCTGAGCTAAGATAATATATGACAAGAAGAAATCAACCATGCCGAGCTATGGAGGAAAAGTGTTCCACTCAGAAGGAACAGCAAATGCAGGGGCCCAGGGGAGGTAGTTAGGTTGCTGTGTTCAGGCAATAGAAAGAAGATTAGTGTGGTTGAAGGGTATTGAGTGACAAAGGGTAGGACACAGGTAGGAAAGGCATGCAGAGTCTTGTAGAGGCAGTAAAACTTAGATTTTACTAAAATTACAGGGGTTATTAATGCTAACATGACCACGTATGGACCCACAAACTGGAGACGCCTAGAACATAATACTTGCAGTATAAACAATTATTTTTACACATAGGGAATTGCATCTTGAAGGTAAAGGATTTTCTCCATTATTGCACAGCTAGAAGAGGTGGAAGAGTGCAGAGGTTTAGAGTCATGAAGCTTAAGATTCAGACAGTTTTGGGATAAATCTGAGTTCTAGCTCTTACTAATTATATGGCTTTTCAGGGCCTCAATTTCATCATCTAAAAATGGAGATAATAAATATAATTCTCTTTTTTCTTTACCACACAGAGCTGTTGTGTGGAACAATTAATCATGTGTAAACACTCTACAAACAGTTAATTACATTAAAATATATAAATTGTTATACCTCATGAACACATTTATAGGATAGAACATTCTGGGATTGATTCTGATGAAATATGTTACGTGTTTCTGCTACAGTAATCACATATAGTCAACTTTTAGTATACTTGCTAATTGAGAAAATTATTCAGGTAATGCAAAATTTGTTTCATTTCCCTCGGAAATAGATTATATTTTATAGCATATTGTCTTTATAATTACATTTAGACTAAGTTCTTATATAATTTGCAGGCCTCTGAAAATGAACATTTCCAAAACTGAACTCATTTTCCCTCCACAACAGTCTTACTCTTTCATGAATTTCTTTGTTGGCCTGAAACTGTGCACCCATCCCCCAAAGTAGAAATATTTCAATTCTTTGCCCTTTATCCCTACGCCCCATCAACCACCATGACCTCTCACTTCTAACTTAGAATTGTCTCCTAAATTTAGACACTTCCCTCCCATTTCCATAGACTTATCTTCCTTGAGAACCTCATCATCCATAAAGATGACAAGCAATTGCGGTTATTTCTTGAACAGTTACTATGTGCTAGGCACTGTTCCAAGACTTCTACAATCTTCAGACTGCCCCAAAGAGGATGTACAATTATTATCCACAATTTGTAAATAGAGAAACCAAGGCACAGAGTGTTTAAGCATCTTTTTCAAGGTCATAAGCTGATAAATGGCAGAGCCAAGATTAGAAAACCTCAGCGAGTCTGGATCTAGGGTTTATGCTTAAGAAATCCTCCATGCTGGGCTCCATGGCCCCACTATTCTCAGTCTAGACTTCCTTTCACATTACTGCCACAAAATTTGCCTCCAAAATGAATCTGATCTTGTCATTTCTCTGCTTTGAATAACCTCCTATTAACTCATTATTGCCTTCGGGAGAAACTTCCCAGCAGGAAAAATAAGGTCCTTTATCACTCAGCCCAACTTACCTTTCCCACCTTATCTTCCAGCCCATAATCGATCCACCATCGTATAGTCCGGACACCCTGAGACTTTCACAGGCCTCCCTGCCTCTGCAAATGCTCTTTTCCTACTTGAAAACACACTCCCCCATTTCTCTGCAAGTAGCACTCTGACTTCACGATGCAGATCAAAAGGCAATTGCACTGAATCTCAGTGTTATCATTATAAAATGAGTGTAAAAATTATTTTCTTCCTCAACTCACAAGCGAATTATGAGGACCAAATGATATTATGTAAAAACCTTGTAAGAGTAAAATACGTACATGAAACGGTATAAGCAAAGCTTTTCAACTCTAGATTTTACAATCTTTCCCATGTCCTCAACCAGCCTTGGAAGGAAGAAGGATTCTTGGCCTTCCTTTTCTTGGAGTGAACAGACCAAAATGGGAAGCAGAAAGGAGATATTCCACTGGCCTAAATGTCATAGAGTTTTGAGGGTTTGTATTGAAAGAAAGTGGGATTATTGTGAACCACTATTTACGTATGTGCTGATAAATGACAGCAAGAAAGATGAGGAAAAACAAATTTAAGATGGTTTGGATGTTTTTATATACTCTCCCTTTCATGTCTTCTCAAGAAAGATCCAAATTGTTCTTCAAATAGTTTTTGGATGCTCAACTGAGGTTTCTTTGAAAGCAAAGCTGTGACCACGTGCATGGGATTTATACAGCTCACTCTTGTGGGTATACGTCCTCCTTTGGTTCTACCATGCAGACAAACACTTTCTTCTCTGTGCTTCCACTGAACTCTGTTTATCCCTCTGGTAGAACTTGCTATATCATAATGACCTGTTTACATGACTTTCACAAACACACACACACACATACACACAGTTCCTGTAGATTGTGAATGCCTCAATGAGAAGGATTAAATAATATTTATCTTTATATTCCTAATATCTACCATGGTTCTTAGCCCCAGTTGCCTGAAGACAAGGAAACCCCAAGGCAAGAAAATGGCATAGTTCAGTTTCTCTAACTGTAACTCCTTTTACTAAAAATTTCCATAGAGAGAAGTCTTTATGTTCTCATAGTTCATTTTTTCAGTCCTAAGATTTGTCAGGAGCAGTGCTGTACAGAAAAAGAAAAGAAGATGATTTACCTGGGAGACAAGAGGTCTGAGGTCTAGAGCCACCTCTGCCATTAGCCAGCTAGGTTACCAAGAGGGATGATTTCGTGCCCGTGAGCATCAGTCCCTCACTAGCAATTGAGAAATCCAGACTCAGCAGTCTTTACGGAGTTTTTTTTTTTTTTTGGTGAGGAAGATTGGCCCTGAGCTAACATCTTTTGCCAATCTTCCTATTTTTTGCTTGAAGAAGATTGTCCCTGAGCTAACATCTGTGTCACTCTTTCCTCTATTCTGTATGCGGGACGCCGCCATAGCACGGCTTGATGAGCTGTGCATAGGTCTGCACCTGGGATCCGAACCCAGGAATGCTGGGCCCCTGAAGCGGAGCACACAGACCTAACCGCTATGCCACCATGCCGGCCCCTCTTTATGGATTTTTAAGCTCTAAAATTCAGTGATCCCTTAGCAATATCTGGCCCCACATGCCACTAGGGGGAAAAAAAATCCAGAAATTTCCAGAAGTGAGAGGTTTTCACTTCACCTGAGTTTCTGCTTTCCTTGGACCACTGTTGTCACTTCCAGCTCTCCCAGCGGAAAGCTCTGTTCTTCATACCTGATCAGGTGTCTCAGAAAGAGACAAAGGCCAGCGAGGATGGAAAATGATTCCCAAAGAAGCCAAAAGGGGAATTTTGTAACTGTGTATTTTTCCACTCTGTTCTAATTTAAAACCACTTACAAGTGACAACTCCCAACCTGAGGCAGGTGCCTTGTGGTAGCTCATTACACCCTCGGGACCCCATGTAAATCTTTTTTCTGAGAACAGCTATTGTCTTCCAAGGAAAAGCTTTTAGCATAATGGCAGGCTGAATAGAATATTCCTTTTGTAAGAATATTTTTAAGAAAAAGAAAAAGAGATAGGTATTCTTTAACAACTGTAAATGCAGCCTCTTGCTTCCCCCACTTCAGGCCCATGGAAAGAAGATTGTGTGAGCCAGAGGAGACTGTGGCAGTGGAGTGAGACTGTCTCACCTCCAGAGACATCTACAGGGTAGACTCTGCTCTTTTAGATTATAATAAATGCAGGATGGAGATGTCTCTGATTGCAAAAATAGCAGATCCATCCCCTCCCATCCACTTTTGTTGTTTCCGACTTCTCACCAGTCAGTGACCATTCACTTGGAGAAAGAGAGTTTCTAATAAGAGAATGACATTTTCCCTCAGAAAATTCCCACCCATTAGTTCCTCTTCTTGGCTAGCTCTTGACAGTAAAGACAATATTGCTGTAGGGTCTGAATAGATAGATGTCCAAAGGGGAAAATTCAGCAATAAAGCTCCTGAGAAAAATGAAGAATCCATCACCGAGATGTAGCTCCCTAAACCAAAAAGGGACCCAATTTTCTCTGGGCTGAAACGGTAATTTGGAATAGGAGGTTATGGGGGAAATGTGGAGAAGATGGAAAAGTTATCAAAATGATGGGGGTCTTGAATAAGCATTTCTGGGGAATTTCCCCGTGAGGGCAGAGCCTAAAGGAGGGTGATATCCCGGACTGCAGGACAGAGGCCTGGGCGCTCCTCCCTGAGCACCACTCACCGCCATTGCACCTCAGGCTGGTTATTTACCTTTAGCGAGCCTTAACTGCGCCATCTGCAAAATGGAGATCAGGACAAGTACAGAAGGCTCATGACAGCACAGGCAGCGCTTCTGCAAGAAGCAGAAAGCAGGCATGGTTGAGGGAATGGCTGAGCCTGGGAAAAGGCAGAACCATTCCACTCTCTGGGTTTCTCACTCACTTCCACTAGTGTTTGAGTAACCCCCAAGGACCCCCGAAGATTTTCTTTACACTCCAAATTGCTCTTTAGCTCTGCTTAAATTCAGCATCTTTTCTCTGTTCAAATCAAGAAAGCAGACAACATATAACACACACAGGCGCCCACGCACACACACATCTGTTCCTGAAGAGTACACAGACTAAAGAAAATAGGACTTCTCAGCTCTCTGCTTGGAAGTTGCATATTCAAAGTATCTGCTAATCAAAGTACCTATTAACATACAATGTGTTAAAGGATTCAACAAGGCTGAGTGTAATTATGCCAGGACACCATTAACCAATGGAGACTGGTCTCAGAAAGCACTAGTAACAATTTTCTGGATTGATCTTGCCTACCAAACCTATCCCCAGATCTGGTCCTCTGATGCCTTCTGTTCCTGTTGGAGCCTTTGTCCCATTCTCATGGATTCTGCTGACTCGTCCTCACTCATTCTCTGCTCTACAAACCCCAAACGTCCAGGGTTCCTTTGACGTCTAGAATCCTACCAGTTAGGAAGGGCCTGGACTTTCCCGTTCCCCAATGCCTCATCCACCAAGAGTATCTGGTGCAGAATGAGCTGTTTGTCCTTTTGTAACAGCTCCCTTTCATCACCAACTTCTCTTCAAGTCTGTGTCTTCCATAATAGCTTCAGTGACAGTTTCTCAGAGAAATTCCCTGTTCACTGTCCCACTGAAAAGGGCAGAGAGTGACTTTGCTTTTGGAGATCTTGCAGCATTTTGGCTCTGAGGGCTCAAATCTCAAGGTTTGTAAAGTAGCGAGTATTCTCTCTTGGGAGCATTGTGAGAAGGCACCCATCCTCAATTCTCCAGATAGCGATAAAGGATACACCAGGTAAATCTGGCTACCACTGAACTGAAAATATATTTATCAAGAAAGTAAGGCTAAATGCTTCCAGGAAAATAGCTTTTTCTTAAAAAAAAAATGCTTTTGAAAAATAAATCAACCCAAATTAAGCCTTCTAGGAGACTCTCTGGAGCCCAGACCCTGGGAAGAACAAAAAGTAATCAATAAATTGACCTGAATAATCTCCAGCCCCGGGACTTTAGGCCAGACCACCAGGGGAACCAGTCTCGAGCAGGGGCCTTCTCCCTGGGTCTCATACCCATTCTCTTATTTCTTGGGTTTCTAAAACAAGACTGAAGTGATAATCCTACACAGTGGAAAGAAAGTCTTTCAGTACACAAATACCTCCCTGTGAGAGCTAAGTGGCAGCCGCTGAACCAGAAACTAGCCAAATCACAGCTAAATACAACTGCACACCCAAGCTGGCCTAGTTCCGGGGAGGGAGGAAGCAGGTAAGACAACTGAAGCTCACTTGGAGGGAGGCCTGGAGGAAGGAGAGTCTTGAGCTGCTGGCACATTAGCTACTTTCTCCTCCGAAAACAGTGCATCACATTTTGTGGTTTAAAGGAAGTTAAGTGGTTTTATTTCTGATTTACAGGCATGGTTAATTGCATTTTCAAGGGTAGATGGTGTTTATATTGTGCTGTGTTTTTTTTCTTTTAGAAGCACAGCAATGGCATGTGTTCACATATACGTATATTGCAACCTGCAGAGCAAATTTTTTGTTCTGGAGCCCGTCTGAGACTATGTTCCCATCACTGTGCCGAGGCCATGCAATCTCAGCTCTGAGCTGGAATCTGAGGAGTATGAATCTTCTCTCCCCCTTCCTTCCTGCCACAGTCTGAAACATCCACCATGTAAGTGCTTCCATTGGGTTAGAAAACGAAAATAAAATTCATTATGAGCAGGAAGAGGATAATATATTTATTTGTGGTCAATTTAGTGTGAGTTGCTTTAGCAACTAAGCCAGCTTCTAATAATGTGTGGACATAGAACAGGGAGGAGAGGAAGTTCTGGCTCACAGAGTGGAGCCCAAATGGTGATGCTGAACACCTGTTCTGACGACTCTGTTGCACACTTCCTGTGTGTATGGACTCTGGAATCAGAGTCACAAAATCAGAAATCGGAGACCAACACTGACCATAGTATTTAACTTCCTGAGTCCTACTTACCTCATCTGTAAAATGGAGATTCCTAAATTCAACCCCCATTATGAAAGATACCAATTTGCTAAAGGATCCATACAAAGCAGATTTTCAGTGCACGGGCAAAATAGGTTGGAACTCTTCTTGCATGACTTGGAAATAGAGGAGGGTATCCTAGGAAGGGCACTAGCCTTTGTCACTTTTTAGCTCCATGACCTTAGATTAATCCCAGGACCAGCTACCCAATTTGCAGGGCCCATTGCAAAATGAAAATACAGGGGCCCTTGAAAAAAGCTTTTTTAAGAATTTCAAAATGGTAACAGAAGAGCATTAAACAAAGTGCAAGGCCCTTCTAAGCATGGGACCTGCACGCTGTATAGCTGGCACACCTATGAAGATGACCCTAGTTAGTCCCTTCTCCTAGGGCAGAGCCCTGGTTTCCTCAGGATCCAGCTCAATGATGGTGCCTGCAAGTCTATTATGCCAAAAAGAAAATGAACAGGGTCATCTCACCATTATATGGGCCCTCTCCACACCTGCCCAGAACACCTCTTGAGATAAACAACAGCTGACATATTAGCACACGTTGACGAGAGAAAACAGTAAGGATACATGAAAGTGTACCTTTATTATTACTAATCTCACAAAGCAAGCAGAAACCTGCCTCCTTCGATTCATATAAGGGTGTGCTAAGAGATCTTTTCTCTCTTTTTTTTAACTGAACTATTCCAAGTGCCAAACTACTTAGGGGCCTTTACCACGTTTCAAGTCTTCTCCTTAAAGTAAGAATGATCTCTGTAGTTATAATATCAACAAAAGCATCAATGTCACCATAAACAAAAATGCAAAACCAGAGGCAGCTCCATGTCATAATTATGCATTGGGTTCTGCTCAGCTCCTATCTAGAAACTGCACCTGCAAAACACACACTTACATAGATCCACTTTCTTAAATAAATAATTGTTCAACGAACATTGCACTGGAAGGATTACTGTCTCTAACTTCCAAGAACTGCTCATCTGCAAGTGAAAGACTCCATGACTGTTACAGAAATTGCTCTTAGATGCATAACACACATAAGAGAATTTTTGGAAAATCCCTTATTATTCATTAAAGCATTTTAGGGCCTCATTAATTCAGATGGGATAATCAGTTGTTGATTAGCCAGGTTGTTAAGCATCCATTGTCAGATGCTGATGGGCTGTGAGAAATTACATTTCGTATCCACCATAGAGTCACCTGAAAGCAGTTAGCACTTCATCATGTAAGGCTGCATCTTCTGGGGAGGAATTAACTGGATTTTTATTCCCCACTCTTTTCTTTCATCTCCCAAACTTTTCTGTATTGCAAAGCATCATCATTCTGTTTGGTTTTTCTTGCCTAAGTTCTAAAATTACCTCAGAAGCCAACTTTAAAAGCTGGTTGATTACAGGTGAGTCACATTCGTGCTCAGGCTCTAACAGTCAAAGGGCATTTGTGTGTGTGTGTGTGTGTGTGTGTGTGTGTGTGTGTGTGTGTTTTGGTTTGGTTTTACAGTTCTTAGCTAGAGCCTCCTCCACACCATCAGCCCTTCAGATCCAAATGGTCTTCAGTTTATCCAATGGATTCTCCAGCCAGGGCTCCAAAGCTCAACTTCCTTCCTTCCCAAACCTGACTGACTGTGGGAGTCGTATAATGGCAGTAAGCACGGTGACAAAGTCCCAGGATTAGAGGTTGGAAATGTGATTCAGAGCCGTGGTTCTGTTCTAGAAGAGGATGTGACTGTCACTAGTAAACTGCTCTCAATTCCAATGAGTCTTTCATCTCCCTGATGGTTTGCAATTTGTTTTTTCTCCTTTTAACAACAGAGCAACATTAACATTTGCCCTTTGTGTCATGCCGAGAAGAGTTAGGGGTGTACTTCTATAAAGATAGACCACTCACAACGCTTTATGGAGTTTCTAATCTCAAAGAGACAGAGTGCTTCCAAGACTGGGAGGACGCCCCCTCACCATCAGACCTTCAGAGAAGAGGGTCCTCGTTTTACTCACGGAACTGCTCCAGATGGTCAGCACTGTTCGACTCGGGCATGGCCGTGATGGTCACCAGTGGACACGAATTCCCTCCTAGCGTCTGGCAGAGAACCTCTTGCCGGAAGTAGACCTGCTTGGGGTTCACACTTTTTTCCAGGATGTCAAGGTGAGTCTGGAGCAGAGGTGAAGCAGAAGTGCATACTATTCAAGTTTTTGATGATAACAGCAACAGAAAACAGCAACAAAGCTTCTATTCCTGTAACTCCTTGTAGTTTAGAAGTATTTTTGCTAAACTAATCTGCCCTATTTTGGGCAGTAAGTGATTGTAAAGGGGACTCTTCCTACCACCTAGGAGAAGTTCAGTGAGGCTGAACAGGAAGCATCATTCCCACATGTCCGCATAATATAATATCTGTTTTTAAGTTGCACTGAAAGCAAGAGGGAGGGGCATACAGCATCCTCCCCATCACTGTGACATATAAAGAATGTGGCTACCATGAAGAGAGAGCACACCCAGGGGGCTCAGAAATACAAGACAGAGAGCTTCAGTAGCACATAGCACATTAGAACCCAGCAATGTAAGGAGAGTTGTAAGCATATAGAAGGAAAATGGAAAGCAATTGATCCAGGGGGAATGCTAAGCAAAGAGGATAACTAACTAGTAGCAATTGATTTTTCCTACCCTACTTTCCCATTTAAACACTCATTTAAAACACAGAAGATACAAAAATGGAATAACCATTGAAACTAGGACTCTTGGTCAACAATCTTTAAGACCTCTGAAGATATTTTCACTAACTCAAACAGTGAGATTAGTCAGAAAGTGGTTAAGAGATTCCCTGCCACCCTCACTGCATACCCTGACAACAGTGACACACTGACCTCAGTAACCAGAGAGAGAGAAGCTGCCCCTCTCCAACACAAGAACATTAGTGACCAAAAATTATCCTTCCAGCTGAAGATCTAAAGTTTCACTGCAATCAAGTAGGTGTATTAATAGGGCTAAGGAGAAAATGCCCAGCTTGTTTCTGTGACAAATAAGCCTGTGAGATAAATGAAACAAACAAACAAGCATCCTATGAAAATATTTATAAAATAGTCATAAAATATATTATGAAAAGGGGAGTGCTGCCCTCAAAAGGTAGTGGAAGTGTTTACATGTGAAAAGGATTTAGTATAGAAGTAGTAGGCAGGATAATGGCTCCTCCAAAGATGTCCATGCCCTAATCTTCAGAACCTGTGAATACGTTACCTTACAGGGCAAAGGGACTTTGCAGATATGTTTAAGATTAAGGTCTACTTGAGATGGGGAAATTATCCTGTATTATACAGTTCGGGCCAATCTAATCACAAGAGCTTAAAAGCAGAGAACTTTTCCCAGCAGCAGAGAACAAGAGAGACGGCAGCATGAGAAGGACTCAGCCTGCTGTTGCTGGCTTTGAAGACGGAGGAAGAGGGTCACAAACCAAGGAATGAGGTGTCTTCTAAAACTGGAAAAGACTCCTCCAAGAGCCTCCAGAAGGAACTCAGCCCCAACACCTTGATTTCTGCCCAGTGAGACCCGTGTCAAACTTCTAAAGAGCTGTAAGATAAAAAATTTTTATTGTTTAAGCCACTAAGTTTGTGAATAATTTGTTACAGCAGCAATAGAAAACAAATACACCAGGAAACAAGAAAAAGAACTTCCTAGACTAAGTAAAAGTCCTAGCATTGTGGTAGAAATAGACTAAAACCTACCTGTACTCTATTGAAATATTTGAGTTGCAAGGAAAAAAAAAGTTCCAAGGAAAGAAAAGATTACCAGATGATTTTGTGGCCTTTCCTCTAGCCTCAGGGATACCTGAAAGTGTGACCCTGAGTCATATCCTCCTTACAGTTGAGACCCCAAATCATCTATCCCCACACAGCCAATGGCCTACATTAACACTGGCTTTATTATTCCCTGTCTGCAACAATATAACTTTACTATTCTAGGAAACTCTTGCCGAGAAAAACAAAAATTATAAATAAATTTATTGTTCATTCCAGAAACATCTCATCAACTCTTCAATAGAAAGCATCAATTGAGTCTTCGATCAAAACCCTTGGAACCCCTCTCCTCAAGATCCTTGCCTTACAGTATCCACCAATATTAAAGCATTATATCATGATCTTTACCCAATGCTAATCAACCCCCACATTAATATATCTGCCTTTAAACAAGACTTTAAATAAATATATTTATCTCCATAAATATCCCAGCTTTGCCCTTCCCCCTTTGAGACACTATCAAGACTCTGTCACCTTCTCCCTTGTCGTGTATTATTTTTCTATTGCTGCTGTAACAAATTACTACAAATCTAGTAGGTTAAGGCAACACAAATTTTATTATCTTACAGTTCTGGAGGTCAAAAGTCCAAAATTAGTCTTACTAGGCAAAAATTAAGGTATTAGCAGTGCTGTATTCCTTCTGGAGGCTCCAAAAGAACCTCATTTCCTTGCCTTTTCCAGCTTCTGGAGGTCCCCTGCATTCCTTGTCTCCTGGTGCCTTCCTCCACCTTCAAAGCCAGCAATCACATCACTCCCACCTCTACTTCCATGGTCACATTTCGTTCTCTGACTCTGACTCTTCTGTCTCATTCCTTCACTTATAAGGACCCTTGTCATTACATTGGATCCAACCTGATAATCTAGAATAATCTCCCCATCTCAAGATCCTTAACTTAATCATATCTACAAAGTCCCTTGTGTCATGTAAAGCAACATCTTCACAGGTTCCAGAGATTAGAATATGAACATCTTTGTGGGCCATTATTCTGTCCAGCACACCAAGGTAAGAAAGAAACTCAGCTCTGTCTTAGAAACTCAACATTTGACACAATACAAAGTAAAGGAATTGTAAGGAGCATGTCTATCCCAGACAAATAAATGAGAATTCAGCTAAGGCCCAGGTATCTGACCAAAACTCTGTACTTCTTTCTTGTGATTGTTCACTGCTCATGAGTACTAGGTGTTGATGAGGAGCACCTGAACTGGAGATTGGGAGGCAGTCTCATACCCCTGAGGAGACAAGGTGACTAACTGATTGTACATACACAATCACACACAACCAAAGGACCTACATAACTAGCTAAGTATGAAAGCTGAAGAAACCCCAGGGCTGATGGCTTTCCCAGGCTAAGATGGTCCATGCGCACTCAGTTTCATCACTCATGACCACACACTTCCCTAGTGAAGAGTGACTAGGACAAAGGAAGCTGTGCCTGGGAGTCCAGAGACCATCACTAAGCCCCTTCCTTGCATGCTGTGTTGTCACTTGCCATGTATCCTTTCTCAAAGATGAGTACATTTGGTTTTGTGTAAAGCCTAGTCTTGTGTGATTGACTGCCAATCTAAACCCAACACTACCACTCCTTGTTGAGCAGAATGGGGGTTGCACCCTACAATTATGGTTAGTTTTAAAAAGTGAGCGTGTGTGTGTACATAAACCTATACATCTACACACATATATATATATATATATATATATACACATGTATATATATACACAAAGAATCATTCTTGGGTCATAGCCTTCTGCAATACTAGAGGCCAGAGGAAATGGAGTGCTGCTTAGAGTTTGAAAGCAGAAAAGATTATAATTCAGTAAACCTACAACCAGACAAGTTTTTGCTCATGAGCAAATGTAGCTTACAGGCTCAGATATGCAAGAGCTCAGAAAACATATAACCTTATCTTTATTGAAAATAATAACTTGGAGAGATACTTCACTGCCCCCAAATCAAACTAAAGAACAATATAAAAGGACAGTACAGTTAAACAAGATTTAAGTCTAAATGACTATTGAAAACATGGTTACTACATAATACAAACATAAAAAATAATTCTCTAGGGAGAAAATACATATTATCAAATTTTAATGTCATCATCTAGTTCTAAAATGAAATTAAAAAGAGATGTGTAAGGGAGGAATAAAGTAAAAGAAAATATTTTTTTCAACTTAAGTGGACATGGTAATATTATTTAATTCTTGAGAATGGAAAGGCAGTACAGCAAGATGACGAAGAGGGCAGGCTCTGGAGTGAAACTGCCTGGGTTCAAATTTTCCCTAGGGATTCTGGAAAAGTTATGTAAATTCTGCCCTTAACCTCTTTGTGCCTCAGTTTTCTCCTCTTTAAAACATACATAAAAATAGCATTACCTACCTCATTCAGTGCTTGCTGTAATTTAGCCATGTACTATATGTGAAAAGTGCTTGTTATGTGAGAATCATTCAATTTTAGCTGTTATTATTGATGGGAAAATATGTTTATTTCATATATGTTTAAGAACTAAAAGGGAAACACTAGTAGAATTGTAAACACTGAGTAGAAAAATAAAAGAAAATATGGTCATTCCATGTTGCCTAAGAAAGAGAGAGAGGTGGGGAAAGAGAGAGGGAGAGCAATGGAGAGAGAGGAAGGAAGGAAAGAGAGAGAGAGAGAAAGAGAGAGAGAGAAAAAGAAAGAAAAGAAAGGAAAGTAGGAAGGAAGGAAAGGAGGGAGGGAGGGAGGGAAAGTAGAGAGAAAGAAACAAAATCAATGAAGCATGGAAAATAGCATAAAACCAAAATGACAGAAGTAACACCAAAAATTGTTATAAGTAGGTTAAACAGCCTTATTAAACGACAAAAACTTTCAGATTAGTTTTTTAAAATCCCACTGCATATTGTATATAAGAGGTACTTTTAAAGAGAGGAAAAGAAAGCCATGATATGTATGAAAAACACTCCTAAATCATCTCTTTATTTTGTTTGCCTCCACTAAAATATTTTAAAAGAGAAATATTGAAACTAAAAGGATAAGCAAACATAAATTATAGCAAGCATGGCAATAGTAATATATGACAAAGTCATATTCAAGACCAAGTGCATTAAATGGGATTTAAAAATCTTATTTTGATAAAGGGCACAATTCACAATGAACATATAAAACTCATAAATCTTAAGAATCAAATAACATAAGATTGAAATATACAATGCAAAAATGGCAGAAGGGAAAAAATTGTACCAGGAGTGGGAGACTTTTAGGCAGTACCTCAGTCTTGAGTAAATCAATCACACAAAAATAATGATATAGAGTATTTGAACAATGTTGTTTTCTGTAGATATATGTCAAATTTTGTCTTTACAGAAAACGTCCATGGAACTGTAACAAAAATTAATCATGTGCAGGGCTATAAAAAAAATTCATTAAATTTTCAAAAAAAAAAAAGTAAAAGTTGTACAAACCACTTTTTCTGACAACAATTAAATGAAATTAAATTTAAGTAAAAACAGCAAAAATAAAACCATTAGGGAATAGAAAAACATCCTCCCAAGAGGAGCTCATGAAAGAAATTCATGTATTAAAAAGAAAATCAATATAAAATCAGTGTAATTAAAGCCCTGATAGAGGAAGGGCACATGTGGGATCCCAGGAGAGACGGCACAGGATGAGAATGGAAATGCCGCCATCAGAAGGTCAGCCAAGTCTCAGCCATCCTGGTAGAGAGAAAATCCAGCACCTTAGTTAAGAGAATGAAGTCCTGGAGAGATGATACTCTCTGTGATCATAAATAAATTATTTTAATCACTTTCATAAATTTCTAGGTGAAAGCTGCTACAGATATCGTTTATTATTGAAATTCAGACTAAGGGGACTCTGCCTCACAACTACTATCAAGATTCCAGGCCCCTAAACTAGGAAATCAATACTCTTTCCTATAGCATTTCCCAAAACGTATTCTGCAGATGTTACTAAGCTCTGGGGTGTGGACAGGGAGGTGAAGGGCGGGAAATTCACAGCCCAAGCACTTGGAACATGGGAATTAAGGAAAACGAAAACAGTGCCATGGCTGCAGAACTTTTCAGAGTCATTAATATGCCAATATGCATTGTGAACTCTTAGAAGGAAAACCAGCGCACAGCGCTTCATGAATTTATATGACCATTAAACCCTTTTTCTCTAAAGATCTCAGGACACTGGAGTGCTATAGAATATGCTTGGGGAAGCACTGTCTTTGCTGAATTGTTTCTATGAAGGTTTTTTTTTTTTGCCATCAAAGCTATTTGTTTCACATTTTATTATGGCTGCAAGAGTCCTTAGGCGGGGCGTGGCGTGGCAGGGGGAGGCCGTGGAGAGCCTTCTCAAGAAAACTCCTGGCCATCATTCAGTGATGTCACAAAGTTACAAATAGGCCATGGCTCTTTGGTGTCTGATGCCGAGTCTTAAAAAAATAATAAAATCTAGATTTTATAACTCAGATGTGGGAAGCAGGTTTGTCTACGGAAGTCATCAAGCACAATTAGTCACAAGCGAAAAAAGTCAAAAAAAGCATCATTGTGCCCATGAACGTTGTCCTTGAAAACAGTGTCACCTTAATGTGCTCCCTGGAGGCAAATGTGGGAGAAAGCAAAGTTTGAAAGTTTTCTTCTTCTATGAGTTCTCTTAATTTATTTTATTATTATTACATTTTTTATGATCAATAAAATTACAACTCGACAAATGCCTAACATCTTTTAACTTAAGCTCATTTTCTGTAAACTGAAATTATTCATGTAACCATCGTCCTGCCCCTCCCAATGAAAGCTCTGTCCCATTCCACCTGCTCCAAACATGTAACCCCTCTACTCCTAGGGCATTATTCTGTCCCCAGTCATACAGAAGACTCCCAGGAGTAAACCAATTATAAACTTCTGTTGGATTTCCTTTTGCAAAAATGGCTTTGTATTGTTCTCCTGAAAATGATTTTTAGGTGAATGCTCCCAGCTCAGGTCCAGCAAGGCCAGGTCTAATTGGATATTGTTGGGATCACTGATGAGAGAAGCAGGACTTCTGAATGCGTGTGCCAACAACCAACTGTAATTACAGCCCTACAGAAGCCACAGGGCTGGGTTTCTCTATAAAAATGGGAATGAGTTCAAGGCAATTATGGAAACCCCCAGAAAGGTTGTCTTCTTAAAAGAAAATCCTACCCACTCATGAAAGATATCAGGCTGATAACTTAGCCTGCAACCTCTTCGGTGCCTCTCCGCAGGAGTCTTCTGACCCTCTCCTTTATCAGCTATTCCCTTAAAACTTCCATAAAAGACTTCACTTGACCTCAGCAGGTTACCCTTCTGATGGCTACCAATAAAGTGAGAAGCACTATGCTCTCAAAATCGTTCATTTCTTATTGTTATCCCCAAAACTGCTGCACTCTCTGGCCCCCTGATTCAGAAGAAAGCTCACCCCCAACAAGATGGCCTATTTTATTTGTGTACTGCCTAGTTCTCAGTTGTCACTTAAATACACTCATCAGAGAATCGAAGGTTTCTCATCACAAGAGAACAAATGACACCTTTAAGCTAAATAAAAGCAAGAGAACATGCTGTAAGCGGGTTCTAATGAGCTTTCTCAAACTGCTCCAGTCTGCCAATAGCACTCTCCTGACATTAAGCAGACTTACTTAAGTGAGAGAAATGATTAGTCTCTAGGTGTCTACTCACAGATTTGCCAATTACAAAGAAAAGATTATTTTAATATCCTTTTTCCATAAAAAATAAATGAAGTTATATTGCTGATGATTTGGAAAAGAGAGTAAAGAAAAAATAATTATAATCAGCCATCCTAAGACAACCATCAGTAGCCTTTGAATTTATTTCTTCATGGTCCTTCATTTGGATTTTTTTACAACCATCAGTAGCCTATGTATTTATTTCTTTTTGGTCCTTTATTTGGATTTTTTTACATAATTTTTATTTTATTATATTTTGGAATGGGTATCTTCCAATCAGTCAAATGGAGAAAATGATCACACATCATCATAAAAAAGAGAATAAATGCTCTACTGGTTACTATCTAGTATTGCTTGCCAGATGTAGATGCTTGGCTAACACTTCCCACATATCAAATCCATGTCATGTGTTTAATCTTCATAACAACCCATGTAGTAATTGCTTTTATGTTTCTAATTTTACAGATGAGAAAAACGAGGCACTGAGAAGTTAAATAGCTTGCCCATGGCTACACAGCAAGAAAACAGAGAGCTCAGACTCAAATCCAGGCCTGTCTGACTCCAAAACTTGTTCTTACACTGTGCTCAAGACCCTGGAATTCAAGGGTCCTCATGACCAATGACTTCACCATTCATGCACATCTTGGCTCCTTCAAAATGGCCTTTCCTGTTCACTTCCTTCACATCAGGACCCTTTATTGGTGCCTGTCCTTTGCTTTGGCCCATACAAGGATAGGTCCCTGTCTATTGATTATCTGACAGCACTGATTTATGACTTGCTCATTGCATATTTGATCTACCACACGTAAGTCAACATTTCTCAACTGACATGTTTTAAACTCTTCATTTATTCCGAGCCCTTCATAAGAGATTGTGCATATGACATTCTAATTCTCTATTCTTTCTCTCTCTCTCCCTCTCCCTCTCTCCCTTTCTCATCCTACACTACACTCCATTTCATATCTACAGATAATGGTGGTAGCATCTACCACAGTAGGTGTATATATGTCTGGCGAAAAACCCTGCTCTACCCTTTAAGAGCCTTAAGCTCTCCCAACATATGGAATCTACTTATGATCACTTTTCTTGTCTGTTGCCAACTCATACAGTTATAATTCTCAGTGAGATCTCATTTTCTTACCCTTTAAAATGTCCATGAGAAACTCTCTTGGGGCCCCATTTTCAACCAATACTACTGGCTACCTAGGGGCAATCCATAACATAACCCAAATACTTTAACAAGTACTGCTAACAACACTTTAACAATCATTACAATTACTGATAGCTTGATATGGATGATTAAAATAGAACTCCTTTTGTTTGCTTCCTTATTACAATAATATTGTATTTCTTTCTTTTAGCTTTATTTTAATACTATAATTTGGACAATTATCCAGCAGAGTTCCTGGCAAGCATCTGGAAGATATCAATTTGAAAGAACCAAATACTAAGTCTCTTATTATAAGAGAATAATGAAATTTTTAAAGTTGCAAAATTGTATTCATGTTGAAAAACATCCAACATACATGTCCTCTGCTATAAAAATGTCTGTAACTGTTAAACATAATCTTTATTATGAGATTTACAAATTGTGAATTCCACATAGAAATGTATTTTCCACCCCTCAGCATAACCCCCAGGTAACATACAGTTAATTCTGCCCTTGGGGTATCATTCACATTTAATTTATCACTGATATGTTGGAAGACAAACTGTTTCTCCTTAGGACATGTCCAAAAATAAAAATGACTAGTGTACATTACAGAATGTACTCAGTTTGTCCACGATGGGAAGAAGGGTTTTCTAAGAGAAGTCACAGAGTCAATTATTGTCTTAAACCTAGAGAAGACAAAAGACCATGCATTATTGGAAATGTAAAACCTAAAATTGAGTATATGCATTTTTCACCTTCAAGTAACAAATTGTCTTTCTTACTCTGTTCTACTCATTTAGGAGAAATGAAAAGGTATCCCTTTTCCTGTCTCTCTTTCTCATTAACTCTCCTCAAATTTCCCTAGTGGGAAGAGATTCACAGTCAATAGGCTAAGTAACAAGCCAATAAGCATCAATTAACAAGATCTCTCTCTCTCTCTCATAGAGACCAAGTGTCTGGGGGAAGGGGGTTTGCCTTTTTATGTTTTTGTTCCCCCTCCGGATGAAATTATCCTTACGTTGAACTCAGTGGCTCTTGAGCTATTCGTTGATTGTATACTGTAGACCTCGTTCTCTGGTCTGACGAACACAAAAGGTAAGTGAATCCCAGAGGCACAAGCTATTATGTACAATAGCTACTACAACTGCAGTAGGTACTTTTATAGGCACACGTCATCATCAAGTTGTGTGATTATATAATCTCTGATGGTGGTTGAGTTTAAGTCATCAACCCATGGTTATCATCCATAATGCTGAGTGCCATGGATGTGATTCAGCTGGATAGTGTTATTCACCAAACATGCAAACATGGTCCCATTCTTATCCCAAAATGCTCTGATGGGTTCTTGCTAGGTGCCTACAATCTTATTCAAAGCCTCAAATTCAAAGTAAGAAGCCAGATACAGTCAAGGCCTGGCTGAAGGAGTTTCAGCTGTAGGCACCTAGCTAGAACCCAACAGCGCATTTTGGAATAAGAATGGGACCATGTTTGGTGAACAATACTACCCAGATGAACCATATTCATGGCACTCAGCACTGTAGATAAAAACCACGGGTTGATGACTTGAACTTAACCATCAGAGATTATATAACCACACAACTTGATGATGACATGTGCCTATAAAAGTGGACTGCAGTTGTAGTAGCTATTGTATGTCACAGCAAGCAAGGACATTGATCTGATCCAAGAGCAGAAGTTCTTCTGAATTTCTTCTACACTTCCTCTGCAGTAAAGTAGAAAGAGCTCAAGAAGAGGTGTCAAAGGCTGGTGCTCTGTCCCCTGCTTGGCTACTAGCTAGATGTGAGATTGCTACACCTCAATTTTTGCATCTATAAATAATAAGGGTGAATTAGACAATTTCCCCAATCTCTTTGCATTCTAAAGTTTTATATACTAACTGCTACTGAGAATCTCAGCAAGGTCTAAGATATTCTAACAAGTGAAAAAATCAATGTCTTGGACCCATGGATCATTCCCCTAATGGAAAAGGCAAAGACACATTCAAAAAGGAATTGCCTTCCCTGGTAGACTTTTCACGTGCAGTGTTTCACAGGCAAGACAACAAAAACAGCTGTTGAAGGGGATCATGAATCTGTCCTGTTCTGGGTCCCTAAAGGCAACAAGCATGTTTTCTAACAAACATGATTTGTTACAGCATAGCTTGTGATGCACATTTCTTGTATTAACTTCTTGAGATCTCTAAGTGTGATACACAAATAATACCAGTTGTGTATCTTTTTCAATCTGGGAAACAGTAAAAATCTCTCTTTAGGCAAGACAACATATGAAAAGAAGGACAGATGCTCTTTCACGAAGCAGTTAGCCAAGTGGTTTAAGATAATCCTTCTTGATGGAGAAAAATTTTCATTTATACCTGAACATTCCTTTTGAAGGCAAAAATGTTCTTGGTTATTATCTTTTCCAACTCCTTATCACACACTTAAAATGAAAATGTTCATCCTTCAGGTTAAGTGATATATACATTCATATATACACATATTATTATAAATATGCTAATAACATTTTGCATTAACACAGAGGATGAAAGTGCTTTCTAAAAGATACTTGAGCTCATTAATCCTCAGGATATCCATGAAACAGCTAGGGGAAAGGGATAGTTTGCGAACTTTTCTAAATGACAGAAAACTGCATGGTTTATGCAGTTTGCTCAAATTTGTCTAACGAATGTTTTGCAGGGCCTGACAGACATAGGAATGGTAACTTTCAGTTTGGACTGACGTACACTCCACTCCTCACATAAAAAGATTGTGGCCCTCATTTGCAGTGATTTGGTGTTTTATTCTTTCACTTTTTGTCCAGCCTCAAACCTTCCGGCAGCCTCCAGCCCATGGTCATGGGAACAACTGGAAAGCTGAAGTGGCTGCTTGCACACAGACCCAGGGAGTTTCTCCACGCTTCATCTTTCTGCCTTCTGCTTCCCTCCTCTTAGTGAATTGATGTCCTGCAAATCTGCATCTCATCTTACCTTATGGTTTTACACCATTTCAACTTGATAATCCCACTCCAAGCTCCTACTTCATGTTTAACTTGAGGGTATCTTATAGAACCCCTAAGAAATTCCCATGCCTCCTACACTCAACCTGCTGATGGAGAGCACCACATGCCACTTGGGCCTTCTGAATGTCATGGTCATTGCCTTAGCCTCATGCTCTGTTCAAGGGAGGGGGTGGGACAAATATAAAGCCACCAAGTCAGGGACAACAAGCCCTGGCTCCCTTAGGAAGGCCATAGTTCCCCACCAGGATATCTCCTGAATGTCTCCAGGGAAACCTCCAAGAGCCTGGGGTAGTGCTGTAAAGAGGAAGTTACCATGAGGGCTGTGTAGGTATAGGGATAGTGGTAGGCCAGGTAGCAGACATCTTCATCGTGCGGGAAGGTGACAGCAAAGGTGAGGGTATAATAACACTTCCCAGACGCTCCCCCTGTGACAGCTGCACTCTGGCGATAATGATTTCTAGAAGAGAAAGGAGAATAGAGGAGAATGAGGGAGAGGTGGGGGAATAGTCATTTGGGGTTCGAGGTGCTATACACTTCTGGTGTTATATACTGGCAAAATGTTCTTCACTCAAAACACTGGGTGAAATTTAGAAAACAGAGAAATGTACAAGTGAGCTCACTGCCAGGTCATGAGCCAGATCAGCAACATCTAAGCTGGTCCATCTGTCTTCCAACTGTGGCATATATGCCATAGGCCTTTCCTTGCTGTGTCTGAAAATGGAGGCTATAGAGTCACTGAGCTAGAAAATAGAGGAAAATGTGAATAATTCTGCTTTTCCTGGGAGTCTACTGCAGACATACCCTTTATTACCCAAATGTGGGTTCCTCCAACCCCTCCCTCTCCCCAGATCACACAGAGTACAGCTCATCCTTCCCTTCCACCTGCCAAGTGGGTTTATCAGCAATCACTACTATGCTGAGTTCTAACTCAAGCCATCACTACTATATGTTGAGTTCCAACTCTACAGTTAACACATGTCATGTTATGTTATCATTGCAAGAACCAACTGTGTGGATGAAGAAACAAAAGCTTAGAAAAATTAACTTGTCAAAGGTCGCAAGGCTAGTAAGTGGTCCATACAAGACTCGAACCGAGATCTGTCTGTCTGCAAAGCCTTTGTTCTTTTCACTACACAATACTTGCTTCCCAAAGGAACACATTTGTCACCCCAAATGTGATTTGGCTTCTTATAGCTTGAGAGTGCACATTTTCCTTTGTCAAAGATGAAGAACCAATTTTGATACTTCAGAGAACAGTATCAAAGTAAATTGCACCCAGAAGTACGTTCTGAGCAATATTTTCCCCACACACTGCCAGTTATGCTCTCGCCTTGCCTGTTGATGCTGAGACAGCTGTGCAGGCTTTCCTGAGAAATGTTATCATCAAGTCTGCATTATAATGCAAAATCAACCCGGACACCAAAGATGTAATTCCACCTTTGAACATTTACAACATTGGCTTACTGGTCCATTGTGCTTCTGGGTTTTATTGGGGAAAAGGGTGAGGAGAGGTGAAAAATAACATAATTATTCTGTATGTTCTTAAAAATATAAAAAACATGGGGGCCGGCCCGGTGGCACAAGCGGGTGGGTGTGCATGCTCCGCTGCGGTGGCCCGGGGTTCACGGGTTCGGATTTCGGGTGCGCTTGGCGGGCCATGCTGTGGTGGCGTCCCATATAAAGTGGAGGAAGATGGGCACGGATGTTGGCCCAGGGCCAGTCTTCCTCAGCAAAGAGGAGGATTGGCAGATGTTAGCACAGGGCTGATCTTCCTCACAAAAAAAATTAATTAAAAAAAATGTAAAAAATATGGATTATTCTTTTCTGACTTTTTGCTGCCGTCGTGCCACCCCACCAAAGCAAAACAATCAAGTAAGCAAGAGAGAAAGAAATAGAAATCTACTGTCTTGTTTCTTGTGGTTTTGTGAGTTTTTAATATTTATAAAACTAAGAATGGGAGTAAGAGATGTTGGTTGTCCCATGGACTATGGCCTGATATATTTCTCTTGCCTCAGTTTCTGCCAACACAGCGTCCTGGGGCCTTGCTCATTCTAGGGAAAGAAGGATACCACAGTGTAAGCCCCAAGTGACTATCTCACCCAGCTTTTCAGCCTCACATTAATAGGACCCATTTCCTTTGTGACTACAGAACTAGAAACTTCAAAAAGGCATTTTCACCCGTGGTGCCATCTATATCTTGATACCTAATTGAGTCTACTTTCTCCAGATTTCCCCAAAGTTCTGTAGTTTCTCCAGGGCTAGCACTCTGGTTATTAGAAAGAAGCAGATGGTAGGTCAGAAAGCATGCAAGCCACATATGCTGTACCTTTTATTCTCTTTTTGATTTCACTAGTGAAGGCTCCACTGCAAACACACATTCAGTTTACACCTAGCTGAACCTAATCAATTACAACTTTCTACAATGGAAGAGCCAACTGAAATGAAATGAGCCAGTCAAAATGTTCAAAATTTTGACAACCAATCAAAATGTGGAAGAGAGCTTCATCTGTAAGCATACATGTATGAGAGCACACATACATGTGCACACTCACGCACACACACCCCACATATACATATTCATGAATGTAAAGGCAGGGGGAAACACACATCTAGTGCCTCACCATCCCCAAGTTCTTCACCTACAAACAGTGGAGACAGAGCCTGCACCTTTCCTCAAGATTAATAGATGCCCTTGAGGGCCCATGGGAGTGTTCTCCTTTGACTTGAGCCTTGCCTCTTTACTACTAAGACACTGAAGTCACAGGCACATTCACTCTAAGCCAACTCAACCTTACCCCACCAGGCACAGGAGAAAGCAAGAAAGAGAGAGAAAGTGAGAATGTGAAATCCCCACCCCTATGCTCTTGCTGCAATTCAAACCAAACCTGAACTCCAGGGAAGGAGCAGCTACAGTGAAACGGAAAGAGAAGTTAAATGGGACAATCCTTAGCTTCTGAGCTTCTGTGGGCCCAGGTCCTAGTGATTTAAGAGTAAAGAATTCGAATGGTAGTTTTAGCTATATGAAATCTATCTTTTCACATCCCCAACCCACACACATATACCTGCTGTGGCTTAGTGAGCAAGATTCTCATGGGCAAGACTAAAATCTCCCCACTTAAAAGCCAGCCCTCTCCAGGATGGCTGCAGTCTGGCGGAGTTTAAGAAAAATGGTTATCACCTCATTTAGGATGAGGTTCAGCTAAAGGAGATTCAGTTACAACCCTAGTCCAGGGTCTAAACTCTAGCTGAACCGAAAGCAAGTGTCAGGCTTCCCCGCTGGCGTACCCTGGTGGCCATACTGTAGAAGGAGGATCCAGTTAACTCTACTCTAGCGAAACCTTCCTCTTCAGAGACTTTTAAACTTTCCCAAGATCACCTTCTTCAAAGTGAAATGTTTGATATATCTCTAAAGGAAAACACTTGGCTTGCTACAATTCAATTTGTCCATGACGAAGTAAGAGCCCATCAACAAGTTATTTTTGTTTTCCCAATTATGACGTGAACATATTGAGGGATGTTTGCAAGGCAATAACATTTATCCCTCATATTTTAAATGGTTCCCATGTTCTTCCTTTGTAAGGAAAACCCTTTCCTTCTTCCTCATTCAGCCAACTCATCTTCTTCCTTCAAGACTCAATTCAAGCGTTTCCTCTTTTAGACCTTAGACTCCAGGAGTAACAATTAGGATGCTTAATGTATTTTATCTCCAATCCTAATGATATCCTTTCAAGGTATTATTACACACACTTTACAGATGGGGAAATTGAGGCTCACAGATGTTAAATGTCTTGAGCAACTCCACACAATGAGCACAGTAAGCAGGATTCAACCCCAGGTGTGGGCTTACTCCAAAACCAAGATTTTTTTCATTAAATCACCTCTCTTAGGAATGGATAAAAGGACAAGAGGTCTTTTGGCCCAATTCAGCAAGTAAGAATTTGAAATTTTAGTCTTCATAAATCAGGGATGCCTATAAAGTCTAAAATAACAGAAAGAATGTAAAATCATCCAGGTGAGAGCTGGTGAAAATGATCCATACCATTACGATTCTTTATGCCATTGGTGTTTGATGCCACTAAATGTTTCCACTAATTGTTAATAATAATTGCTAACATTCATTGAACACCTACTACATACCAGACACTGTTCTAAGCTTTCCACGTGTTTTATCTCATTTGATTTAATCTTCAGAACAGCTCTATCAGGTAGATACTATTATTATCCCATTTTACAGATGAGGAATATGAAGTTGAGAAAGCTTAGAATAATTTGCCCAAGATCACACCATTAATGAGTGGTAGAGGTTTGATTCCAAGAGCTTTCTCTCCTCAATCTACCCTTCTAGGTGGAGAAGAAGGCTGATGAAAATCAAGTGTGCTCTCAGATTTGCCAGATCCTAAATAGTTTATCTTGGGTCAAAGATGACCCAGGCTGGTTAGATCTAGCCATTCCACAGTTAAAAGGCTCCCCTTTGTGTTTCCATTCCCTGAACCATTTATCTTCAGAAGAATCTGCACTTTTATAATCATAAAGCCTTCAATGAAGCAAGGAGCAAAGTACACAAATGCATAGTTATGAATTCAATCTATTTCCATTTGTACTTAAAAATATGCTGGGAAGTCATTTTTTTTCTATGTGTGCATGAAATAAGCAAATGCCAAGACAGAGAGTGAATTAGATAATCTTATAATGGCGATGGCTCTGTTTAACAAGGGTACATCATTTCACTCAACAGGATCTAATAAGGCAGAGCAGCCAAGTCACCAGGCTTCCCTGTGTCTGCAGCATTTCTAATATTCTATATAACACCAAATCTCTCTCCTGAGATCCCTGGGAAGGATGCATGATGGCAGACCTCTTATATGACATTCATCTTCATGAGTGAGCTGTTCCATCTCCTCTCACGAGCCAAGATAAATGTCAGAAGAGATCAGCCGTTGTGTATTACATGGCCACTCTGAGCATGCAGCTTCCCTCCCTCTGCCCTTCAGCACCAAAATTACTTTACACCAGAGCTGGGAAAAATTCGAAAAGGTGTGAGGTGTGTACGTTAGAGAGAGAAGCAGACTACAGAGAAGTAAATAAAGCAGAAACTAAAACTGTCCTTGCTTACTTTTATGAGAGGATTGGAAAAACGAGTCTGCCCATTTATCTTCCTCCCTCACTTTTTATTTTCCGGCCTAGTGGTCTGCAAGGTGGGTGGGAGAGCGGGTTGGGACAGAGGAGAGGAGGGTCTTCAGGGGAAAGGCAAGATGATTGACTGAGCACAGGGAGAGCATATTAGAATTTCTCCTTAAATTTATTATGAGCTAGGTAATAAGAAGGAAATCAAGTTGTCTAAGGTTTAATATGGGGATCGACACCACGGCCCTTATGCAGTCCAAGTCAACCTAATGTGATGAATAATTATAAAACCAACTAGATTACAGTACAGCAATCTTATCTATTCTTCTCTGTTGTTTTCCAGGGCTTAAATATAAAAAATGCATCACATTTTACATCTATAGTTTCCATATGTCAGATAGTTAAGTATCGATTGCTACATAGGAGGCTTCCTGAGGGACGAGTGGAAATAGCTCACCACCTCCCTCATTCTTTTGCTTTTAGCTTCTGGCAAGGCATTTAAGTTTGCAGAAGCCTACTGTAGCAGATTTACAGATCATATTATTTAAATTAAACTAAACTTCGCAATATAGACTCTTCGCTTTTTTTTTTAATTCTGCATAGAAGCCATAGATTGATGATAATATTAAATTTCAAGCACAAGTGACTAAGAAAATGGAACCATGCACACGACCTACCTCCTGCTCCTAATACTAGCTGTTTGTCAGCAATTCTTATTTGTGTAAAAATAACCTAACTGGACCAGGGAAGTTAACACAAATTTTTCAAAATTATCCAAAAGACTATTTACAACTATATTTTTCATGGTAAACTCTAAGGATATAGAATGCCCTGAGTTATCAATAATACAAAATTTAACAATTAGGTAGACATTTAAAATTATTAGTTGTTTCATCTTTTTCTCATCATTTAAAATTCTTAACGTTTTATGTGTTTTCTAATGTACATAATATATAGTAATGTGCATATGATTAAACATAATATAGTGATGTACATATAATTGACTAAAAATAATTTATGAACAAATCTATATTAGAGGTACATGCATAAATATATCTTATCAAAATAGTTTGGAGATCACTTTCTAACTGATGATGATCAGACCCATAAAGCAGTCAGCCCACCTCCTTAACTGATCATCACTGCTGTCACTTTTTGAAGGAAATGAATATCCCATTCCTTCCAAGTGTCTCTTTTGATTTCACCTCCATATATATACTCAGGTACCATGGCTCATGGTTCTCTCCACCATGAGCACCCTGGCACCCCTTTAGAACATGGCACTAAATCTGGGAATTTAACAGCATAATAGAAAAAGAACTTCTGAGTTTCTGATGACATATTGGAGACAAAGAAATAAGGAGGTAAAGCTCTCCCAGATTAATACACCAGAGAGAATAAAGGCAGAATGAAACGACGAACTCTTCTAAAGCAGATCAACTCAAAGACTGTGATGGGTGAAAAGGGAGAAATATATTGTGTAATCTAAGGCACTCTACAATAGGGAGAGGTGTTCTGATTTGTGTTTGAATAGAGATACACATATCTACCCTGTTGTGAGATCACATTATTGGAAATTTGTTAACATAATGTGGTGAATAATTGTAAAACAAACTACATTACAATGTAACAATCTTATCCATTCATCTCTGTTGTATTCATGACTGGAATATGAAAAATGAATTACATTACACACTCATGGTTTTCATATTACCCCTCTGTTGCTCTTTAATCACATAACAATTGTCTTGTTAATGAATCTAAGAGCTATTAACATTAACATTGGCTTTCCTTAGGCCACGGCTATGCTTTTAGACATGTGGCTTCTTCTTCCTTTTCCTTTTGGCAGATGCTTAGTTCCCTTAAACCTGCTCCTTATTCTCCACTTCCAAGATGAGCAGCCTCCAGAGAGAGGAATATCCCATTGGGAAAGGATGCTAAACGTTATGTTTGCCCAATCTCTTACTAAGCTCCAGATGCAAGCCGGCTGCAAGCTGGGTCTTTCACGTTTACTTAGGGTTACTAATTCCGGAGGACACTAAAAGTTATTCTTGACATGCCAAGGTCCAACTTTAGGTTTTCATTATATTTTCCTGCTGATGTGGCTTCTATCACCTTGAGATGATTTTAGTCTAAATCTCTTTGGACCATAAAAAGATCCTGAGAGTCTCAAAGACAGGGAAGCCAGAGAGTAATAGCCATATAGGTAAATGGAAAACCAACAGAAATGTAATCTTTTCTTACTGTCCTAAAGAATACAATGAAATTACTATCCAAGTCCATATCCTAATACATCAAAGATTGAAGACTGCCAACTCTTTTACTACAAATTGTTATTCAGCCTGGCCCTGTGTTTTGTAGACTATTGTTATCTCTATGGTGATTTTTGCCTTTGTGTCTGATAGAGCAACAAGATTTTTGACCTTTTCTATCTATCAATGCTCTTGTCCTCACAGTCTCAAAAGCCAAGAGGCATAATAGTATATTTTCTCTTTCTTTTTGATATTGATAACAATCCTAGACTCAAGAATGTCTGATGATAGTTTTTAAGGGGACTCTTGTAATCTCAGAAACAGATAAGACTTATTTTATCCAAGAAAATAAATCCTAGCCTATCAGTTTTTATAAGAAACTAGCAATGAGCTAATAATGAACCACATAGTTTCTATCTCTCCTAACAATTCCTATCCTTTTTTTCTTATGAATTTGAATTTTATTTTCCATCAAAAGAAAATGCACACATAAGCAATTTATGGATCTCGAATCCATTTCTTTTATCAAAAGATATGGATAATTTAAATTTCATTACAACTTTACAGGATAAACTGATGAAACTGGCTACTGATCAAGAGTTGAAGATCAATTTTGAAAACCCTTCCCTTTTATTCTTTCCAGAAAATCATCTTGCCATATAGGAACAGTTGCTTAAGTATATTTGTCATATATTCACTCTCATCTACTTTGGAAAACTGAAGCTAGGGATGGATAGGAATAGGCCAGAACATCTCAGACTTGTTGTTCACTGGAACCAATGGGAAGAGGTTTAGAACTGGCTTGATGCACTAATCACAGGTTGAGTCTGTGTGACTTCTAATATCCAACAACAAGGTCTGAAGGTTTTAATGTGTTTAAATGTGGATAGATGATTTTTCAGAAAAATCAAAAAATATTTCTTGGAATTTACTGTGGGTCCCATTTAATGTGCTTATGCCTCTGAAGGGCAGGGCATTTGCCGTTGGAACAGAATGACAACAAGTATAGCAGACAAGCACAGATTGCTAAGGTTTATAAGATCAACATGGAAAAGCAGGAAATGGAGAGAGAATGAAAGATCAGAGAAAAGGAAGCTAACAACACTCTAACTTACTTGTAATAACAGATTTCGTGGCCCATCCGTATCCAGGTGGGTCTGCCAAGAAGAGCCTCCTTCACAGAATACAGAGTTGGCTGCATCCCTACACAAAATAAAGGCAGGACTTAATCCATGAGGGAGAGAGAAAGGGAAGGAGAGTTGTGGTAGGCTGAATAATGGCCCCCAAAGATATCCAGGTTTTAATTCCTGGGGCCTGTGAATGTTTACCTTTTAGATCAAAAGAGATTTTGTAGATGCGATTAAGTTAAGGATCTTGAGATGAGGAGATTATCCTGGTGGGCCCTAAATGCGCTTCAAATGTTCTTATAAAGGGAGACAGAAGGAGGTTTGATCACAGAGGAGAAACAATGCGACTGAAGCAGAGGGAGATTTGAAGATGCTTTGGCTTTGAAGATGGAAGAAGGGGTCATAAGCCAAGGAATGCAAGGAATATAGCTCTAAAAGCTGGAAGAGGAAAGGAAACTCTAGAATCTCCAGAAGGAGCATGGTCTTGCCAACACCTTGACTTATCCCAGTGAAGCTGATTTTGGACTTGTGGACCTCAGAACTGTAAGAGAATAAATTTGTCCTGTTTTAAGCCACCAAGTTTGTGACAATTAGTTACAGCAGCCACACAAAGTGAATACAAAAGTCAAGGTTCATATTTTCTCTTTCTACACCCGCAGGAGTCTATTTAGTCAGTACAAAATAAAGGCAATATCATGTGCTTGGACCTAGAGATCTAGAAATAACTTACTCCTTACACAAAGCCACCCATTAAATTGGTATATGAGCCAGCAAGAGCACGCAGAATTTCCCATTCCTAAAAACATTCAAAATAAATATGGGCTACTTGTCAGTCTTTGTCCCTTGAATGTCTCCTCCAAAATGGCCACAGATATTCAGGAGAATTTAAACTTTCTCCAGAGTTTCTTAGAACGTAAATCAGTGTTGTCCAATTGGATTTTGCTGTTCTTCTGTCAATACATTTGCCACTGTGGATTTAGGAGATGGAGAGAAGGAATAAATGAGAGGGCTCACCGACCACATGAAGTTCAAGGTGGGGTAGAGGAATCAGGAAGTAGCAGAATGTCATGTGTGGCATTAACATTCCACGGCACAGTAAGGATTTCCAGCCTCCCCTTCCACAGAAGCAGTTTCCCATAGGTTGGTCACCTTCCTGCCACTCCTGGCAACCAAAACATGTCAGCCCAACCTCAAGCCCTTGAGGAACCCAAGCAGGGCTTCTGGTAATAATCCAAACACTCACAAAGTAACATCATTCCTAGTGTCATCCAGAAAGTCTCCATTCCTCAGGAGCTCATACCGTAATTAAACTGGCTGTTGGGCTTCTCACAGTTGATGATGTTGAAGCGGTAAGGGACAGCAGCCCTCATACCGCTCACCTGGAAGTAAAACCACTGCTGGTGCTGGGTGTGGTTCACATCAGCATTGACCAACAAGTCGTACTCAAACCTGCAAAGTCAGAAGTAAGATTGGAGAGTTAAAGTTTTTAAGGTCACTTCCAACACTGAGAATCTACACATCTCTGGTCCTGGATGACAGATCTAAGACCCAGGATCTCAGGTGGCTGGTAAGTTATAGTTGTCATCCTTATCTGACAAAATTAGACACTGGCTTTGGAAATTCAGAGGATGGGGGGAGCAGGTTTTTGGTATTAGAAGAGTCAGTTACACAACTGTAGCAGATCTTTTTATAAAATTGTAATGAATTTTGTATCCAGCTAAAAAAATGCAAGTGCGCTATATCCTAGAGAAAATTCGATCACATCTGATTGGATATACCAGTACTATTTGATGCTAGAGACTACTTTTGAGCCTCAGTTTCCTCATGGAAAACGGAAATAGTGTCTAAACTTGCAGTGCTGTTTATAGAGATTAAGTAGTATAATATATGTAAATCCCCAGCAAAGTGACAAACATGAATTAGGCTAGCAATGCAGGAGTTGTGTTTTGTTTTCTCCCTTTTTAATTGATTTAACTTACATGCAGTAAAGAGCACAAGTCTTAAGTGTACAACTGAATGAATTTAGACAAATTCATTGGATACACCTGTTTGACAATTATCTAAATCAATATATAGGACATTTGCAGAACCCCAGGAGGTTCTCATGTCCCCGCCCAGTCACTATGTCTCCAAAAGTAATGACTTTTTGGAGCTTTAGCAACAGAATCAGCAATGCAGTTTTGAAACATCATCAGGATATTCCATTTTCAAAAATATTATTGTCCCATGTCCTTGGCATGTTCTTTGAGATGCTCTTCTAGAAAAGGTAATGGTTTTGCCCTCATCCATTCATACTCTCCCATTCTGGACCCATGATAAATGGCATTCTACAATGAGATTTGTGGAAAGGTAGAGCTTTGTATAAGACATATCAGAGCAGAGTAGAGCTAACTGGTGGAGTCCCACCCCTCACACTTTCACTATAAGCATCGCACTCTAACCATTGAGCTCATCATATAACGAACGAACCATAACCCACTTAGTGGTACTCACAAGGACAATTCTGGAAAGCCTATGACCCCCACTCATAATGTCTGCTATGCCCACAATGCTCTGTCCAAAAAGTGATCATAAAAATTCTTTGCCTATAAGTAGGTTTGTTTTCTGTCATTTGGTGTCACCTTGACCACAACCAATTGGTTTAGGATTCCACACTCTGGCCAAAGGCAGATACATGGAGAAAGAGACCCGAGCAAGGCCAGCAGATTTGGCACTTCCTGGACTGATCACTGTCCCACTGAGAGACTCCTAATTAGGTCTTCTCTCCTGGATGCTTTGAACATGAGATATGGACAGAAGGAATAATAAAAGCAAGAGCCATGAGAAGTAGAAGCTGAGCTGGCAAACAAGAAAGAGAAGAAGGCTGAGAAGGAATCTTCACCTGACTACCTTTCCCTTCTCCAGCACAAATAGTTCAATTTCTACTGGTTTTATATGTTGGGCTTCCTTGAAATATTCCCTGTACAAAAAAAAGGATGTCCACTCATCTCCCCCCCAAAACAAAAACTTCAGAAATGACTCCTCAAGTAGATACAAAACCAATCTGAGCTTTACTAAGTTCTGAGCTCTAGCCATGGTGAATATGCAATGTTGAGTAAGAGCTAATGTTGACTGAGCACTTACCATGTGCTAGGGACTATTCTAAGGGCTTTAGGTGTGTTACCTTACTCTCATAAAATCCCTATGACATGGCTGCTTTGACTGTCCCCATTGCGTGGGTGAGGAAATAAAGGCATGGAGGGGGTTAGGTAACTTGCTCAAAGTCCCCTGGTTGGAAAGAGGTGAAGTCTGATTCCAAAGTCTGTGAGCACCACACCATTAACTATTCTAAACTGTTGATTTCAGAAGTACACCCATACAAGATGGATTATATATCTTGCTTTTAGGTATGTTATAATAAAAAGAATTCTAACATAGCAAGAACAGCAGTCTCTTCTGTCACTGGAAATTTTTGTTTTATTTCCCTCGTTTTAGTTTGTGCAGCCCTAGACTTTCTTTGCCTGTGAAATCCTTTTCTATTAATAAGAGCTCATTGATAGATTCTGGCAGAGAGGAATGGCACTGAGCATTCCCTTGAATGAAGGATGGCTCACCTCTCTATGGGGACCCCAAGGTTTTTACCACCTAAATACATAGCTATGGGAGCAACAGACACGAGAAGGTACAGGAATAAGGGACCCTGCCAGATCAACAGAACCAGCCCTGGCATCAACAGAAGTATAAACGGCCCAGTCAAAGTGCTCTCACACACAATTATGGACCCATTATTTGGAACATAGGCATATTCATAACATTTCATCTCTAGTCTCCACCTTGCTACGACATCAGCAAGTGAGTCCCCTAGTGGTATGCTGGTCCATGTTTAACAAGTGATTCTGTAAGAGAAAAACCTTCATTTGTAGTGTTTGCCAGTTTTCATCATATAAACATTCCCACCATGGCTGATTTCAAGCTACCAATGTGATGCCACTGAAAAGAGAATAGGGAAGAGACGGTCACCACCTGCTCTCTTGAACTGCCAGGAGCTACCCATTGTGGCTTTCCTTACTTACTCACGCACTTGGATGGCTTTGCGAAGATTTCCTGATTCAAACTTGGAGAAGAACCGTAAACAATTGGAAGCAGTGTCTTGCAAAAGCCTGTAATGAAATAAGAAACATGTGAACATATGAGTTATGGCTATTCTTGGGCACAGTTTGACATTTCTTAGAGATAAGCTTTCTCTTATAGATCTTTAACCCGAATTTTCATCATGCTGATTTTTGGAGTAGGGCTGGATTGATAACATAAAACACTCTTATTCTCCCATCATTAACAGAATATTCCATACCTCCCCCTTCCACTGATGCTCAAGACCACCTACCAAGGCTCATCTAAACTGAAGACGACTTTATTTATAACATCACTTGGCTGGATGAGCCTCCGGACATCCTCAAATATCTTGATCCTGGAAAGGAAAATTGGAAATATTTTAAGAGTTGGCCCTCACTCCTTCCCCCACTCATCCTATGGTCATATGGGAAGGGCCTTGAGAGTCATCAAAGAAATATGAAAGAAAAGTTTAATAATGCCCCAACTTTGAGCTGAAAGGGTACAAAAAGTGTGGCCCTCCTTCCTTCTCTTCTTTATCAATAAATAAAACTACACTGAGCAGTAGGCATGTAGGAATCAGTGATGTAGATTTTCATTAAAGAATTCTTGGCTCGAAGGAGAATTTTGTTAACAGCATTGAAGCTAAGGGACTTTGGAAGTTTCTGGTTGTGTGAATAAGAGGGTCCTTTGCACTGAGACAGTTTTGAGGGAGACATTAGGATTATTGACTGTTAGCATCCTTGAGATCTGGGAGGATCCAATAAGTCTTTGAACTCTTATGTCATTCACATTCCTTGGGCTCTGTCTGTTCTAGAAGACTAAGGTCAATCTTCTGTCTGAGAAACAGCAATATCTGGGAGATTTAAGTAAAAGGGAGGAAGTAAGCCCAAGGGATCTTTCAGATTCTCTCCTTGAATTTCCAATCCAGGGGTGGGGTGGGAGAAGAGGGAGGGAGAGGTAGACAAGAGGCCTGGACTCAGGGGGAACATGTTCTGTCCAAGGGAAAGCTGCTGCTGGGCCAGCCCCTGTGGGGTGTCTCTCAGGAATTTGAACATGGTAGATAGCGTGCAGGGCGTGAGGTCAGAGATGTCAGCCAGAAGCACAACTGGGAATGGCTCTTGGGATCCATCATCAATGTGCTGATGAAATGCAAAACAAGTTAAGGAAACTTTCTGGAATGCACACTCACTCCACTGACTTAGTGAATGCATATTCAATTTTTTTTTTTCAGGGAAAATAATTTTTTCGTTAGCTTTAGTAATTTTCATTTTAATCTCACTATGCTGAGCCAAAGGCACAGCTCCCTTTCCTGCATTCTGGGAATAATCCATCACCCAATGTTTCTTCCCTGGGGAATGCATGTTTTCCATCCAATCCTCAGTGATGCAGCAAAACTATTCTCCTAGCCAAGCCAGGTTCTTTAAGGCTGGGACTGTGGGATGGAGGTACACCACCTCCTCTAATTAACAGGAGATGAGATACCAATTTGCAGTGAATAAGAAAAGAGATCCCAAATAATCCACACTTGTCTTTTCTGAGAACTTTCCTTTGAGAAGTGATCCCCGTATTTAGAGAAACTGGATTATATTTCCCTGTCATAGTAGTTTGCAATGGATATGGGGTAAGGGGTTGCATTAGAATCATCCGAGGAATTCTTTTTTGGGAAACACATCCTTGCCACTACCCTACAATGGTTCTGAAATGTCCTAATAGGGAAGCAAGCTTGTGTGCTTGGCAAAAGTTGACCAAAGGGCTTCAACATGTCCCTGCCTGATGCTCACTTTCCTACAGAGAGCAGAACTATCTGTACAAACCATTCCACCTATAAATGTATTAAAGAAGAGAAAAAAATATAAGTTCCAAATCAGTAGCACCATCACCTTTGGATTCCACATTTGCGTTCCAACATGGACTGGGCAGAGGGAGGTGGAGAGTGTCCCCAGAGATCAGGAAATGCCATCATCTTGAAGCCAGCCACAGATCTGGTTCTTCTCGCTTTGGCCAAGTAAAGACAGGGATCATGGAAGGGGACATGCTGGGGATGCGTCTGCAGAAGCTTATCTATCACTTCCACAGTATCTCTAGGCCTAGTGGAATTGGAAAAGGAGGCATTCATCCTTGGGTGGGAAATCACATCTATTTCCCAAGCATCCTCTTTGAGGAAAGCCTGAATGTCAGGGATTTCATTTCCAGAAGAATCTATTCCAAGACCATTGGACTGTGCATTTCGGTATGGGTTCATTCCAGGGCCTTTTTTGGAGGCTAGATGCACAGAGGACCTCCCCATCTTAACCATGCTCAGAAGGGAAGACTGGACTGTGTCTTCTCTTTCTCGCCCCCACGAGCTTTGGTCCTTATTCAAGGAATGCCTCTTCGGGAAGGCAGCAGTCGGAATGTGGTGGTGATTGGCATACTGAGTGTCTTCAAAGTTCAAATCATCTCCAGGTTTGGACTCCAGCTCCTTCAGGTTTAAAGGGGAAAAGCACAGTCAGTGTTTCCTTCCAGGTATAGAATACAATTTGATCCCTGTCCTCACTTTCCTGGCACAGAGCTAAGCATAAATCCTGTGAATTGGAAAGCTTTTTCCAAGGTCAGCCAGGGTCTGACTTTAAGAGTCAGAAATAAATGGCAGAATCGTAGAAACTCATGTTTGGAAGGGGTTTGGGTGGGTCTAGTAAAATTCTATACAGTACACGAATACCTTCTGCAACACCACCAGTATTTACAGTCTGGTTGAACAACCTCATTCATAGGGACTTCATTGCACCCCAAGGTGGTGCCTATCACTGCAGACCAAGGCAGGGCCTTTCACTTGAGAATCATTCTGACTATTTAAAAAAAAAAAAAAAGTCTTCCTTACACTGAATTGAAATTTCCATCCCTGAAAATTTACATACTGATCCCCTTTTGCTTTCTGGAGTAAAATAGAATATATTAACTCCCTTTTACATGTGACTTAGCTTGTACCTTTAGAGGTGGCCAAATTCATGATTTATTAAGCGTCATAATAATGGAGATCAAAAAGCAAGTGTAAAATCTTGGTGGCAGCAGCAGTAGCAGCAGCAACTAGCCACCAGATTAACGTCACCAGGTGTAAGGTTCTCCATTTGTTTCTACTAACACAGAAACTCTGGAATCAGTCTGGCCACCATCAGAAAGCCATCTAGTACAACTTTCGCATTTTGACAAGGGAACAATTAAATCATCAGGCATTTTTACTTGCTTTTCTGGCGTGTGGGGTAGGGCACCTTGCCCCCCAGACAATAGAGAGCAATGTGTACTTTCATCCAACTTCCATCCTAGGTGTCAGGTGTCAGACTGTGGGACCCTTGCATGCATCCTAGCTCAGCTACCTTCTTCACATTTTTGCTTAGTCTTCCGCTTCTCTCAGAAAGATCCTAGAAGCAGATTGCTAATGAGCAGCAATGCTTTCCATCTGGACACCTCTGTTTGGCCTCCCAGGTTCTGCCAAAACCCCATTATGCATCACCAAGGAGCAGAACCACGGCATATGTCCCACCTCAAAGCTACAGGAGAGCTCAAGACACATCGCCTCATACTGCATCAGTTCCTCTTCAGGCCGGTCAGGACCAGGTTTGGAACTCAGCTTGTTCACATCTGCTTCCAAGTCATCATCCTACAATGCGATATTCAAAAAATATTACAATCAAGAAAGCCACCCTGAGAAGCATCGAGACAAGCTACATATGTGATTCCTCAGAATCCTAGGACATGGTTCCCTTGCCTCCAAATTACAGTGCTGGCCTATACAAAGGATAATTTAATAGGTTGGGTTATATTTTTAAAATAAAAAGAAAGAAGATATACAACTTTTCTCAGCATTTATGTCAGTATTTATCAGCCCTCATCATAAATAAATAATAATTTATATAAAATGAGATGAGCTATGTAAACAATAAAGCACGATATAAAAGAAATTTTTTTATCTCATCACCACTCTCATCAACATAATCATATTGTCAGACCTATTCACCTATTGACCTTTGCTGTTAGGTCCTTCACTTTTCTGAAAAATGCTTAATGAGCACCTACTATGAGCAGATACTCCTGTAGGTACTGAAGACTCAGTGATAGGGGAACAGACAAAGGTCCATGTGCCCATGGAATTTGCCTTCTAGTGAGAGAAGGAAGACAGTAAATAAGAAAGTAAACAAGTGAATAAGGTAATTTCCAACAGTGATAAATGCCATGGAAATAATGAAAGGGGGTGAAGTGATTGTGACTGAGACTGGGGTATGGTAAGCTATTTAGATGGGGTGATCTGAGAAGCCCCGCTGAAAACGTAACATTTTAACCAGACCTAAATGACAGTAAGAGCTGACTATGCAAAGACTTTGGAAAGGAGTTACTAGCAGAAGGAACTGGTTAAATTTGCTGACAGAAAGAAGGTGTCTGAAGCATAGAGAATAAGAGGAAGATTTGAGAAGCAGGTATTATGCAGAGCCTTACGAGCTCTGGGGAGGAGTTTGCAGCCTCCTATTAGACCTTTATCCCGTTGTTCATTTAAAAGCCTCCTAAGTTACCACCAGTCTTTTCTTCATTGGGCTAAATAATCCCAGACCCTTTGTTTTTTCTTCTAGATCATTTCATAATAGTTGAACAGTGATAGTGACCCTCTTCCAAACACTTTTGTATTTTCCAAAAGTTGTAGAATCTTACAGAGAAAACAGTACAGTCTCTTCATCTTTCCATGTCTCTCCTAGATCAAGTTTCCCTAATAAAATAGGGGAGAAAAATCTACCCTATGTTTTAGGAGTGTATTTGATTAGTTAAGGAAAAATCTAGCAGTCCTGAAGACCTGGATTATTCTTCCCTAAATCAAATAAATGTGCAAAATAAATGTTTATATTCTGATCCAGGGAAAAAAGAAAATGCAATAGTCCATTCATCTTCCACAATTTTCCTCCAAACTTCAACTTAAAAGAAAAACAGATCCCATGAGGTTTATTTAGTGATATTTTCAGATACAGTGCACACCAGGCCCAAACTCCTTAGCCTGGTATTAGAGATCCCAACACTCTTGTCCTTTCCAGCTTCATCTCTCAGTTCCTCCTTGCCTCCACCATCTTGACCACAGCTTCAGCCATGCCCCAGGGTGGTGCCAATGGAAACACAACCTGGCAGGCATCGGGAAGCCGCTCCCCACCAGCTAGTAAAGTTGGTGTGTCTGGAGTAAGCAGTGTCATATAACCCATGAGCTTCAGCCTAACTCATTGTCCACATGGCTAGGTGACCTACTTAGCCTTAGAGCATAGGTTGGCAAATTATGGCTCACTGCCTGTTTTTGTAAATAAAGTTTTATTGGAACACAGCCACACCCATTCATTTATGTATTATCTATAATTGCTTTCTCAGTACAACAGCAAAGTAGAGTAGTTGTAACAGAGACCATCTCTGGTCCTCAAAGCTTTGAATCTTGGTCTGTGAATCTCCAGGCACTCAGGCAGGTTCTCACTTCCTTCTGTAGTCTTATAAATATCATTTATATTTATTTAGGGATGGACCTGCTTCTATGTCCTCACAGCAACCCAGACAAGCTTCATCATCTAGGATTCGGTACCTAATCCAGACAGTGTTTTGTGGCCCTTCCTCTCCAGTTGGACCCTTCCAATATTGACTTTTCCCAGGCTTAGACCTGAGTTTACCACCTTTTGAAGGTGGTGATTTGAACTCTGGTAGGGACAATCCTCACATTCACTAGATGTGAACTCTTTGAAGATGAAAACTGTCTTATTTGCTTTTGTATCACATTACCATCCCTAAGAATTTAGCATGCTGCCTCACGCATAGATCATATCCAAGAAAGTATCTAAAAGAAAGAAAAAAAGGAAGGAAAGAAGGGAGGAAAGGAAGGGAGAGCTTGAATTCACTCTGTTTATCCTCCTCTTCTTCAGAGTTTGTCCAAATCTAATACTTGTGTTCATGAAGGAAAAACATGGCCAATATCTAGTCTGTATTTGTTGTAAGTTTCTCTTTTCTTACGTTGACATTGACAGTTTTCAAAGAACAGTACCTGACTTTCCACTCTCAAGACCCTATACAGATATAAGCTTCTTTTAATCCTTCTTTCTAAGAGGTTGGTCTCAATTATTAAGATTTTCAAATGAAAAGGCCACAAGTTAAAGGCCTGGGTCATTTCAAACAAACGCTCCTGGCCTCTTGCCCACATGTCTTGCAGCAAATGCTGCTGGGTTCACCACAGAAAAACCAGTTTGCTGGAGCACCAGTTCCCTTGCTTTTGCGACCTCCCAGAATTAAGCCGACTCCAATGCTCCCCTGTTTCTCCACGACTCATGCTTATGCACTGATTTCTCATCTTCTTCTTGGCTTGAAGGCTTTTGATGAATAGTTTCTAGACCCTCACCAATTTCTCTTGTGTTTCTTTCCCAGCTGGATTTGTTTATTTGTTTCAGTTTTACTCCATCCCAACCCACCATCATCTGCAGAGTAGGGACAAAGGAGAATATCCAACAGCTCTCCCCCCATGCTGTGTGAAGTCAGACGCTGGCATGCAGCTTGTCTCTCCACATCAGATACAAGAGGCGACTGACACTCTGCATCAGACAGTCAGTTATCAAAGAGCAAGCAAGAGGGGAGGGGAAAGTGGCATTGATGAATGGCTGCTGCAGCACAGTGTTATTCAAATAATTCAGCAGGTACTCCATAGGCCCGCACCACCGAGCCACAGCAAAGAACCAATTTACTACTGATGACTTCAGAAATGATTCTATTTAACAACAAAACCCTGAGAACACCAGAGAGTCAATAGCAGTCTTAACCTGGAGACCTGACTAGGAGGTAGTCCCTATGTGTCTGCTACCACTATCAGTAAAGTGAGTGATTATTATGATAGAGAACTCAAAAAGTTTCTTTCTCCCTGCAGAGATAGGTAGGTAGGAGGGGAGGGAAAAAGAAAGAAAGGGAGAGATGCAAAAAGGGAGATGGATGGATAGACAGATGATAGATAAATAGATAGAGAGACAGATATTTTTAATTCAGGTTTCATCTCCAGAAATATCATAAAATGTAGCATTTACTTCCCAGTCTTATTTTGCAGATGACAAAATTAAGGCGTTTTAACTTGAAGGGGCTTGTTCAAGTCCATGTCCACCAACAGAAACAGAGACAGAATTATAATTCATAAATAAATTATTATTCTAGAGCAGTGGTTCTCAACTAGGGGTGATTTTACCCCCCAGGGACATTTGGCAATTCCTGGAGATATTTTTGGTTCATGACTGGCTGGGGGGATGGCAAAGGGGTAGGTGCTACTGACACCTAGTGGGTAGAAGTCAGAGATGCTGCTAAACATCTTAAAATGCACAAGATAGTCCCCCGCAATCAAGAATAAAGTCAAAATGCCAATAGTGCCAAGGTTTAGAAACCCTTTTCTAGAAATGCTGTCAGTAAACTACGCCCCACTGTCTATTTTTGTCAATAAAGTTTTATTGGAACACAGCCATGCCCTATCATTTATGTAATGTCGATGGCTGCTTTTGTGCTACAACAGCAAAGTTCAGCAGTTGTGAGAGAGCCTGTATGGTCCACAAAGCTTAAAGTAATTACTGTCTGGCCTTTCATAGAAAGTTTGCTAATCTCTGTTCTATAGGATAGGTCATTATGGGATAGAGACCAAAGGATACCGCTTCGCGGCTGGCCAGAGTGTATACCATGCAACTCAAAGGAACAAAATTCACATAGACTCCGAGGGAAATGGAACTGTACAACGTAGTGGTCTTGTGCAGAGTGGGTAGATAAGAAGAGTGACTTACGAAGATAAGTGAGATCTCCTTGAAAAAGTTTCCTAGAAAATCTTTCCACGGTCCCTTTGCCTGAACGTCATTCAGACTTATTAAATATACCAACCTTAAGCATAAAGCATCTACCTAAGGCTCATTCTGATGGAATCTTAATGCCTTAATAATGGATAGCCTCTGACATTACAATGAGACATCGCACTGGGCCTACCAAGATGAAAACTTGGAAATCAGTAACAGCAGCCACTTACTGAGCCTCACTATCTGCCAGGCACTAGGGTAGAAGTACAAAAGCAGGTCCTTAAAATTTACACTGGTCTTAGCTGAACATAGAAAGTGATATTTTCCTTTGTAAGATGCCAATGTGGCGATCACTAGAAGCAAGGGCTGGTGTACCTACTTCCTCTTTCACATCTTCAGAATCCGAATCTTTATCCACTTCTTCCTCACCATCTTCTTCAAAATCCTCTGGGTGGGGAAAAAGAGGTAAAATGGGTGAGGCTTCCCCTGTGTCTTGGATTTGTATTCTCACCACACCGTGGTTAGTACTTCTTCCTCTCACAAATAAGGGGCTCATTATTAAGTGTACAATATCCCAAAACACTCTACTATTTCTCACTATGTGTAAATCATGTGCACATAGGCACGTGAGAGCACTATATCATGAAGTCTAAATTGCTGTCCCACATTGAATACAAAATGACTGCAGAATAAAATGACACATGAATACCATTCTGGCTTCCTCCACTCAATTTAGAAGTGTTTATGCAGCTAACATTGGCAAAGTTTAGAGATCACATCCATGCAAAATTCGCTGTAACTTAGCACTTTGATTCACTCCCTAATTTTGATATGAAGGAACTTGTTTACAACAAAAGTGCATAGAAATCATCCAGTACCATTGTGGCAAGATGACACCTATGGAAAATCTGTTCTGTGGAAGGAGGATGGGGTTGGAAGGCACTACAGTCTTTTGACAACAAAATCTTCCAGGAGATTGGATAATAATACTTTCAAATATTCTAATATGACTAGCATAGGGTTGTAAACAGAAGTAGGTTTATTTCAATTGCATCCATAGGGCAAATTAATTCCAGAGCCAGTGCATACAGTGGAGAAACTTAATCATGGGATTGTGAGTAGATTTTTTTTAATTAGCTGAGATGAGCGTACAGCTTTCAATGGCCACCAGGCAAAGTGGCAACAGTTAATAATTAAGGACAAAATAAGTGAGCTTGGGTGGGCTGGCCCAGTGGCACAAGCGGTCAAGTGCTCGCGCTCCACTGCGGCAGCCCGGAGTTCGCCTCTTCGGATCCCGGGCACGCACCGACGCACCGCTTGTTAAGCCATGCTGTGGCAGCATCCCATATAAAGTAGATGGAGATGGGCATGGATGTTAGCCCAGGGCCAGTCTTCCTCAGCAAAAAAGAGGAGGATTGGCAGATGTTAGCTCAGGGCCGATCTTCCTCACAAAAAAATAAAAATAAAAAAATAAGTGAGCGTGGCATTTGTTCAGGTTCTATATGAAAAACTTGCTTTTTCATACATATATTGGACAATCACGGTTGGCCTGTTAAAGAACTGATTCTACTTTCATCCACATTTCTCTGAAATATTGCCAAAATGTAAAAACTCCTCATAAAGCTCATAGCAACCCACTTACTTTACCTTCCGTTAGAACACTTGGAGGTTCAGAGGCGATGATCCCTGGGACAAGGAAGGTGTAAGCACTGCTGGCTGTGACCAAGGGAAGAGGACTCTTTGGGTGGCACTGCCTCAGGATCTGAAGCACGATGGAGATGACAGGTTCCAAGCTTTTGTCATCCAGGCAGTTCTGAACAAAGAGAAGACTATATCAGACACTGAAATCTTGTAGAGAGTTCCGTTATAACAGTATTTCAGATAATGAATTACACACAGCCTAAACAGATAGTAAACATCCTTAATGTAGGATGTCTAATTTGAACGTTCTAATGTAGAATTTTGTCTAATATAGAATCTGCTTTGGTCCAGTGTATAATCTACATTTTTATTTCTTTTTCATAGCTCATATGTTATGGGAATGAATTTAGTCTGAAAATAGACTTGAAAGTCTTTCAAACGATGCTGCACCTAAGGGAAGATGTCATCCAGGAGAGCTAGGGGAGGAGGAGGTGCGCATCTTCCTTCAGCCATCCATGAGTCATTGTGAATTATTGCCTAAATTAGAGAATGAGTAGCTGAATTGATAGAAGTCTTACTTTTCTCTTTCAGCTCTTATCTGAAGAGAAAAATATAAAGGAAAAAGATAAAATATGAAGTCAGAAGGAAAGACTAAGTGAATCCCAAGTACCTAAATTAAATAACATGCCTCTTCTCAAAACCCAGTGTTGATCCCTGTTGGTAGCTACCCAAAGCAAAGAAAAATTGGGTTTGCAAATGTTAACATTTTGATACTGATGGAACATGACAACACCCTTCTTTTCAGACACTGTGAAAAATGTAAGAACAAGCTTACTAAATTGAGAGAGAGCGAGTTGGGAGTAGTTGCGTATCTCTTTGGCAAAAACATGGTCATTTTCTTCAGTCTCTTAGTAAATGTTTTGTCTACTGACTTGGTACAGAAAGTCGACCAGTGTGAGCCTCCAGTCTGATATTCCTAAGGGATTTCCAGCAAGCTCTGTGGCCAATTAGTCACAGCAGTAGATATGGGGGATGCTGAGAACTTGCCACAGGGCAGAGCGACTGTCTGTGATGATGTCACACTATGGTATCTTCAGGCCCACATTATAGGTAGCTCCACATGAAAGCACACAGAGAAAAAGAGTTAATAAACTTTTAGCCATGAATTCAAACTACCCAAATGATTCCAAAATATAATTAAAGTAAGCCAACTTTCAGACCAGAAATGTCTTAATACGATCAAGAATGCTACCTCCCCCTCTGTGTGCTCAAATGGTACCAATCAGGTGTCCTGAACCAACAGCAGGAAATGTTCTCCGTGAAAAATGAATTAGTTGAGGCTCTTTCATCCCTGGGACTGGTCAGGTGGTGTCAAGTGCTTAGTGAAAAGTATTAATATTGGAAAAAAAGAGAACCAAGCATGGAGGAGGAAGAAAGAGGAGGTAGACGGGTGATCAGAGGTAATATTCTGAGCTCCAAACTTAGCAGAAATAGAGCCAAGGACAAGCCAGAGAACTCAGTCAAAACCTCCAGCACTTTGGCAGCCAGGTCTGTCTGTGACTATCGTCAGTATTGTTGTTGATGATGGTAATGATGATAATGTGTTTTACTTCACATGGGATGGTGCAGAAGAAAAGAGAGTGGAAAGATGGAGGCAAGTTCAAGTGTCCTGACAAGTTGGGCCACACCATGAACTGAATGTGGGGGATAGAGGGGATATGAAAATCTACAGAAACCAAGGCATTAGAAATAATGCTATATTTGGTGTCTGCTACACTCTGGGGAAAACATTTATGAGTGCAAAGGTGACTCTTGGCTCCAGGGTAATAGAAATGCCTAGATCCACTTACCAACATTTTCCTAGTGTTAATGGGTAGGTCCTGTGCGGGGCCGGGACTAAGGTGAGGCTAGTGAGGGGCCCAGGATGCAAAATTTAAGGGGCATTCACTCTCAGGCCCCTGCAAGTGCAGGGTTGGAGCTTGTGCTGTGTATCATAAGATGACAAAACTCCAAGAAATAAGATCCCTGTGGACAAATATCTCAGAATTGGGGGCAAAGCTGAGATTTTTAGGCTCACTTTTCTCCATCACTCCCAATAAGACACCTGCTACTTGGCAAAGATGATGAAATATGAGAGCTGAAAATATTCAATTCACAGTTAACATCTTTGACTTAGCTTTGGGATAATAAATACCCTACTTGCATGATACCTAGGCAAGACAGAGTAATCACACACAGCTCAGATCCTGGAGCATGACTACCTAAATTCAAATCCTGAGCTGAAGATTTCTAACTGCAGAACCCTGGCCAGTTGCTACACCTCTCTGTGCTGCAGGTTCCTCATCTGTAAAGCAAAGATAGTAACAGAACCTCTCTCATCAGGCTGCGTGTGATTTAGAGTAAAAGTAGGCAAGGTGCCTGCCAGATAGCAAGCTCTCTGTGAGTGTTAGCTAGTGGGACCTCAGTAAGCATCATTAGGCTCATAAAATCTCATAAGAATCCGGACGCAGTATTAGGGAGCCACTGCTACTCAGGGCAGAGTCCTGGTAATAGCCCTCATCATAACAAAATGAGACATTGTAGTGGAAAAGGGGTCTGACTAAGAGCCGGGAGTCCTGGGTTTAAGTTCCACTTCTGCTTCTAACTAGCCAATCCATGGGCATGTCCCACCTAAACTCCCACAGTCTAACTCTACCCCTTGAGCCCTCCTCCTGAGCCCTGTGATACTATCCCTACCACACAGCAGCCAGGATGGTCCTTTAAAAGCATAAATCAGTTTAATAGGTATAGAGTTTCAGTTTTGCAGGATGAAAAGAGTTCTGGAGATTGGTTATACAACAGTGTGAATATACTTAACACTACTGAACTGTACACTTAAAAATGGCTAAGATTGGGGCCGGCCCGGTGGCATAGTGGTTAAGTTCACACGCTCCACTTTTGCCGCCCAGGGTTCACAGGTTTGGATCCCGGGTGCGGACCTACGCACCACTCATCAAACCATGCTGTGGTGGCGTCCCATATGCAAAACAAGACTGGCACAGAGGTTAACTCAGGGACAATCTTCCTCAAGAAAAACAAAAATGGCTAAGATGGGCCATTTTATGTTATATGAATTTTGCCGCAATTAAAAATGGGTGGAAACAAAACCCAAATTCTTTGCCATGCTTCAGGAGGCCCTAGATGCTGTGGTCCTGCCTATGTCTCCAACTTCATCTCCTGCCCTCCCCGCTCTTCCTCATCATGCTGCTGCCACACCAGCTCCTCTGTTTCTCACGCTTGCCCACCTCTCACCCCAGCCCCCTACTTGAGGGCCTTAACATTTTCCTTTTTTTTTTCTCCCTGGATCCCTCATATCCAGGTTACTGATTCTTCCTTGTCATTCAGGTTTCAGCTCAGAGAGCTGCGCTTTGACCACAGCTGGGAGTAGCCCCTCTCCATCCTCTCTCTCCAGAAACTCTTTGAACATAGGTAGGCAATTTCTCAGGTCAAGAACAGATGCGGTGTAGCTTCAATTTAGAAACGTCTTACATGGAAACACTCTTGGTTTGAGACCTCTGGATCATTCTTGCCCAGGTCTTTCCTTCTGCCTGACTCTCCAGAATGTCTTAGTTGTCCCACTAGTTCTACACTGCTTTTCTCTCCCATCTTTACCTCCTGGCTACCTCCCTGCACTTCTCTGGACAGTGCACAAACCAAGTTGTGTTTCTCTCAGGCTTTTCAAGGTGTTCTCCTGGCTTGACCCAAATGTCAATGACTTCCTTCTCGAAGCATTCTCTGGTCAGCCAAGACCAAGTGGAGCTCTCCTTCCTTTGCACGGCTTTGCCAATTCCACTCTTACATCTCACCTGCTACCTATACTGCTGTTATCCTGAGTTTCCCTATAAGATGGTCAGCTTCCTGAGTAGGATGGGAACTTTACCACCATCTCTGAACTCCCTATATAAGCTAACCCCAAGACCGTTCACAAGGCAGGGGCTCAGGAAACATTTATTGAATAAATAGTAAATGATCTCAAGTCAATCTGACCTCCAGAGTGTCTAGCTCCTGATTCTAAATGAGTAACATTCCCTTTAGGTTTCAGTCCTTCCTTCCTTAGATTCACAATGCTGGGGTAACTGGTCATGTGGACAAAAAGGGTCCCGGTGAATCAAGGCTTGGCCTGCCACTCTTTCTGAGCATATGGCAACTGCTTATTTTAGTGGTTCTCAAAGTGAAGTACCCAAACCAGCAGCATTGACATCACCTGAGAACTTGTTAGAAATGCAGAACCTTGTATCTCAACTCAGACCTACTAATTAGAAACTCCAGGAGAGGGGCCCAGCAATCTGTATACTAACAAGCCCTCTAGGTACTGATGCATGCTCAAGTTTGAAAACCACCCATTTTAGCAACTTTTCAGGTCTCTTAAACTGTTCTAGCTCCAAAGAGTGGCCTCTTTACCTCGTTCTTTCATACAAGTTTGTTGCATCCGCAATTACCCATTTCTCCAAATTGATAACTATCTCAAACTGTTTCAGGACATCCTTGTAGGGATTCTTTTTTGACCTTACATTCAAATTGTCATCCTTCTTCCTCCTTCCTCATACAAAGCTCCAACAAAATCCCATTACATTATGTAGCACCCTCACTGCATTATGGACAATCTGATCCTCTGAACATTTAAGGGATGCTTAGAGGATCTATGCAAGAATGTGCAACCCAGCAAAGAGATGGGGTCATTGAGAGAGAGAGACTGCAAGCAGTGGCCTCAGCAGAAAGGCAAAGAACAACATGATGGGCAAAGGCTGTGGGAAAGACTCAAAAATAGCTCTTTCTCAGTCACTTTCATGTGCCATACGTTTGTAATTATATCATAAACACCAATAAAAATAGTACAGGACAGTGGTTTTCAAAGTGTGATCCCCAGACCAGCAGCATCAGCATCACTTAGGAACTTGTTAGAAGTGCAAATTCTCAGGCTCCACCCCAGACCTACCAAATTAGAAACTCTGAGGATGGGGCCCTCGCAGCCCTCCAGGTGACTGATGCACACCCAACTTTTAACCACTGGTGCAGTGGACAGAAGCATGGACTCTTGAGTGAGACCACTGGTTTCAAATCTTTTAAAATGTTGAAATCAGAAAGTCTGTGTAAACTGTTAAACCAGGTCAGAGTAAGCACTCAATACAAATCTCATCTTCTCCTCCTCCTCCTCCTCCTTCCTCTGCATTATCACTGTCATCACCATCTCTGTCATCACCTCAGCTGCAGCATCGTCATCATCACCATTCTCATCATCGTCATCATTATAATTCACAAATGGCCACTTAAATGACATCAGTAGAGCCAAGGTTCTCAAGTTGTCCACCCCGGACTCACAAGCCTTCTCTGGCAGAAGAGGGGAGAGGATTTATGGGCAGCTCAAACTCCAGCACAGCTGCGATGGCATCTGTGCTCATAGCCAGGTGCTGGAGGCTCTTCAGGCTGGGGAAACCTGGCTACAAAGTGCAGATTCCACCTCCACTCACACTCTGCTTCCATTCCCCACAGTAATTGGAGGCTGGGAGCTTGCTATAAATTTGCTTAGTAGAGCAAATGAGGTCTTCATTGACCTGCTGAGGAACTGCTTCTAAGATCCTGCTTCTAGGCTCACAGCCCCTTTCATGCATGGGCTTCACTTGGTATTTTCTCCACTCTCTACTTATCATAGACATGTACCTCTGGGATCACCATCTTCTTCCTTTATTGTCCTTTTAATTGTTTTCGTTGTTGTTGTTCTTGTTTGTTTTTTTTTTTTTTTGGTGAAGAAGATTCACTCTGAGCTAACATCTGTTGCCAATCTTCCTTATTTTTTGCTTGAGGAAGATTAGCCCTGAGCAAACATCTGTGCCAATCTTTCTCTATTTCGTATGTGAATCACCACCACAGCATGGTTTGACAAGTGTGATATAGGTCCACGCCCAGGATCAGAACCCAAGAACCCGGGCCGCCAATGCAGAGTGCGCCAGACTTAACCACTACACTACGGGGCTGGCCCCTTAATTGTTTTTTTAACACAGAACAGAGAAACAACCAACAATGCACACAGCAGAGGAACTGGCTGAAGCACACGAGCCGGAGTAGGGGGCTATTAGGCATCAGCAATGGAGGGGGGTGTTTCACTAGGACTGGGAGAGATTAGAGACTTGGGGGACACAAGCTTACAAAGTAAGGTGAAGCTTGGAAAAGTTCAAAGCACTTCCTCATCCAGAGGAATAGAATGTAAAATGCAGCTATTTCGTGACTGAGAAGCTTTGAAAGCTGTAATGATGGAGAGAAACCCAGAGGTGACAGCAGACAGAAAATTAGATATTGGTTTGCAGCACAGTATTATGTTATTGTTTAGAGGAGGGGGAAAAAAACGGCTATTTTTTTTTTTAATGAGAAAAGTCTACAGATACCACGGTTGGAAAACAGCACTCTCATTGACTGCTTCATTACCTCAGATGTACTCAGGTAGAGAAAAATTGGAGGCTGTCCAGAGAAGAGCAACGAGACTGAGGAAGAAAGTGCAGAGACTGACTAATATGAAGACAGCAAGGAACATAAGGCATGTGCAACACGGCTGCCTTGGCCCCAGGAGAAGGTGGGTGAGCAGATGATGGATATATGGGAGATGTTCACAGCATCAGCAGCAAGGGCGTAGGTGGCGTTGCATGATGGTGTGTAAATTAGCCCTAATCAAGTGAAATTAAGGAATTTGTTATTTGGGTTGAAATCCAGGAAACTCTAGACACATATTCCACTGGGGTGCAGATAAGCCACAGCCTTTGCAGATACTATTCTCTTTGCCTGGGTTGTTCTTCCTCTTAAACCCAGCATGACCAGCTCCTTCAATAATTCAGGTCTCAGCTGAAGTGTCACCTGCTCAGAGGAGACTTGACCTCTCTAACAGAACCCCTTCTCCGTGCACCTATGGGAATCACCATAGACCTTTGCCCTCACTTTATCGATTTCACAGAGCAATACGAAATTATCTTCCTCATTAAAGTCTTTGCTTCCTTAGTGTCTGACTCTCCTGCTAGAACATTTGCCCCACAAGATCAGAGGTCTCGATGTCATATTCCCCACTAGATTCCGCAGTGCTAATTATTCCAATAACTGTTCACAATCAGACAGCAGTTAAGGCATGGCAAGTACTCTGCTAAGCACAAAACATTTCTACATTAACTTACTTAGGCCACACAACAATCTAGATTTTATTATTTCCTTTTTTTTTAAGAAGAAATGTGAGGCCCAGAGAAGTTGGGCGACTTCTCCAAAGTTTCACAGCTGTAGGTGCTGGGGCTGGGATTTGAACCCAGGTACTCTAGCTTTAGAGTCAACACTTAACCACAGCACCATACAGTGTGTACCCAATGAATACATATTGAATAAATGAATCAATCAATGCAGGAGTGAATGAATGAATGAGGATTTGAATCCACAACATCTGGCCATAGCAGGCAAGAAACATACTGAGGTTTTCCCAGCTCTGTTCAGGATGATTCCTAAGTGATGGGCTTCAGGAATCATCCAGATGTCATCAGCTGCAGAGGTGACCCCAAAGCTGATTACCTGTGTGGTGCTGAAGAGGATCTCCATGCCCTGAGCTGCCAAGAAGGCCTCCCTGCCGGATCGGAGGGCAGCAATGTGCTTGAGGCAGAGCAGAAGTGCCCGGCGGGTCAGCATGCAGGTATTGGCCATGTCATGGCTGTGCCAGTCCTGATGCAGCCTGAGCAGGCCGGTGACGTAGCCTCTGTTCACCGCCCTGCGGCTGTTGGACTCTGAAACCAGCAGGGAAAGGCAATGTCAGTCACAGGTTCTCCTGGCCACACCTGCCTGAGGATATCCCAGTGTAGCTCCCACAAGACACTTATTAGTTACCAACGGAATAATAACTTTCCAGTGGAGAAAACTGGCAGATGTCACCTTAATCAAGTGATCAGTCAACATCACCAGATATGAGGCACTGAGCAAGACACAGCATCACTTCTATGGTACTCCTACCAAAAACGCATAACCTGCATTTAACCAGGAGGAAAATCAGCAAACCCAAAATGGGGGACATGCTACAAAACATCTGGTCTATACTCTTCAAAAATGTCAAGGTCGGGGCCGGCCCCGTGGCTTAGCATGGCTTAACGATGCACCACTTGTCCGGCCATGCTGAGGCAGCGTCCCACATACAGCAACTAGCAGGATGTGCAACTATAACATACAACTAGCTACTGGGGCTTTGAGGAGAAAAGAGGGAAAAAAAAAAAAGGAGGAGGATTGGCAATAGATGTTAGCTCAGGGCCAGTCTTCCTCAGCAAAAAGAGGAAGATTGGCATGGATATTAGCTCAGGGCTAATCTTCCTCACACACACACACACACAAAAAGTCAAGGTCATGAGAGGCAAAAAAAAGGTAAAAACACCAAGGAATTGAGCTAACGGAGGCTAAAAGACATGATATGTAAGTACAAAATATAATTATAATTTATATCCTGAGCCAGAAAGCAATTTTTTTCTTTTGCTACAAAAGGCAGTTGATAAAATTTGAATAAGGTCTGCAGATTAACTAATAGTATTATATCCACGTATATTAGATGTTGATAAACTGTGGTTATGTAAGAAAATGTCATTGTTTTTAGGAAATTCACAATTGGAGTATGTGAATGTCTGTAAGTTATTCTCGAATAGTTCAGAAAAAAATTATAATTGTGTGTGGGGAGAGAGGAAGAGAGAGAGAGATTTCCATAAGAAATAAAGGGGAAAGAATAGTCCAAGATACCTCTCTCAACAGTTAACACATACCACTTTCATGTTAAATTCCTCAAGCCACAAAGTTGGTGGACAAATGTGTACCAGTTCAGATCTATCCAGTAGATGCCTGGTCCTCTCCACTCCTGTGGACCAGGGGCACTGCAGGACTCCAACCGGCTGCCTCTCAGGCACAAACGCCCAAATCTTGCAGCTCTGCCCTCTCACTACTGCGTTCCTCCTTTATCCAAACTGTTCACACTGGTTCATGAAACAACATAAGCTTCTGGCTGAGTGTGTGTGAGAGAGATCCCCTGAGCTGTAATTGGATAAACAAAATTTCAGCTCAAAGTCAGATTTTTCCCTAAGACCATGTAAGTGCACATGAATGAAAAAATAACATGGAAATTTAGCACTCTATTCCAGAGGGGTTTTCTCATAATATTAATGGAATTCTTTTTTTTTTCCTGCTTGTTTGTCAAATTCCAAATTGTCAGGCTTGACTGAGCCCCCCTGAGATTTTTGACCCATTTGTGCAGTTGGTTTAATTTTTTTTTCTTTTTACCACATTTCATTCAGCCATGACCCTGAACTGAGGAGTGACGAGCTTTATTCATCCGGCTAGTGTTTGTGGAAGGTTTAAATCGCCTTCATTACCTCCTTTAATGAATTATTCTTTTGTATCAAAAATATTTCTCTCCTTGGCTGGTCCCGGCCACAAAGCACTAGAGTTCTTTACTGCCTGAATGAGGTTCCAGCCTAGCCAATACCTGATGTTTAAAAGAAAATTGAGGATTAAGTAGGAGGTAGTAAAGGAAAGTACTGCCTGCTGAAAAGATGCCAGATTGGCCAGAACAGTGCACAGAGGCCCCGGGGGAAGTGGGGGGGGGGGGGGGTTAAGGACTTTTGTTTTTTATTTATTTTAAGGGTATGAGACTAATAACATGTTATCCTAATGACCTTCCTCCTCTAGTCTCTTTTGGGGGAAGGGGAGGAGATAATGGGAAAAAATCTTTAATTGTCTGGGAGAAAAATCCCTTATCAAATCCCAATGATTTTATTCATGATTTCCTCTTAATCCTCAACAAGCTGTCATGTTTACTAACAGCTAAAATAGCTAAACCTCCTTCCCCCTCGACCCTGAATCAGTCAGTCTTTCTCTGAGAATGGCTAAGGGAGTTTTGCAAAAGTCAATAGGTATCTAAAACCCAACAAGAGGAGATTCGTCAAACTGAGGAAGAGCGAATGCAGAGGAGAGCCCAAGGATGAAATGAGGGTCACTGGGATCAGCAACTTGCAGGAGTTCTAGAAGATCTGAGAGGAAAACACCGCTTCTCCAAGGGAGGCCAAATAGCTAGGAGAAAACGTGGGGTTTCAAACACTGTTTTGGGGGGGGGGTTCAGGGTTTGGTAGGGGGAGGGCTCTGTGTCCCTCAACCTTCCTCAAAACAGATGGCTGCACTTTACATCAATGGCTTCCCCCTAATATTTTCTTGGGAAAAAATCCCCGTTGCTTAATTTTTTTTTAATTTCCTAATTAGATTGATTTATCTTAAACTGAGTGGAGGATGGGGGTGGGATGGATAGAGAGGAGTTCTAAGGGTGTTTAATTTAACCCCCAACCCGTACGGCCATCTTAAAGGTGCTCCCGGTGCCCCCTTCCCCATCAGCCCCTCCCTGGAGGCCTCCTGCTGAAGATCTTTTCTGGCCAGATTTCTTTGGCAAACCCATGAACTTGTCCTTGTCCTGACCCCCGATTTACCCTCTTTTATTCCACTATTTCTACCTCTCTCTCCAGATTACATCCTCACTGAGGATTGTTCTCATTGGTAGCTAATTCTCAGTCTGAAATGTGATCTAGCAATATCCTTATTTTTACCCCAGGTGTCTCTTCACTGAGGTTCAAATGTTTTTATTTAGTGCAGACCCCACCGATGCAGATTTTTACACTCAGGTAAAAAGAAAAATAAAAAAAACTGGAAGAGAATATGCCAAGATATCAATAATACTTATGGGGGTTGGGGGATGGTTTTGATGATTCTATTTGCTAATTTAGACTTTCCTGTAGGTTTTTATTTCCCACATATTCTACAATGAACTTTGATAAACAGGAGGACAAAAAAATTATCCTTTGACTGGAGGTCCACAGACTCTTGGCCACGCACGCCATGTTGTAAATGGCCGTGGGCAAGGCAGCAGTCTCCAGGTTGCCATAGCAACCAACTCACCTTTTTTGTCTTACCCCATCCCCTTCAAAAGTGAATTACCTGCCTAGCCCCTGAAGGCATTTGAGATCATGATCATCTCTATAAAGATGTTTGTCTTCTCAACAGGAAAGCCTAGATGCCTTCAAGAATCAAAGACTGAATTTGTCAGGGGGAATTTTCAGCCCCAAGACAGCCTGCTGGGAGAAATGCTTGGAGACCCAGATTATTGTACTGCAAGCAGCCTACTACTCTGCCCCTGTTATTTAGCTAAACCGAAGGAAATTTTCATCACTACACTTTATTTCCCATATCTCGGAATTTCACCACCACTTTTAGGATCAAGTGATGACCTAATGCAGAGGAAGTGTGGGAACCTGCAGCAGAGTAGTGAGCTGGACATTTTGACAGCACAGCTCTAGGAATGAGATGTGTAAGTTAGTGCGGGCCTCTCAACTCGCCTCTACCATACTCAGTGCCCTTCACTGCCTTGCTGGGCTGCTCCGTGGGCAGACCCTTCAGCTGTCAGCTGTCTTTCTGGAGTTCTTGCACATGGCCAGGAGCTACACCACTTTCTAGCTGTGTGACCTTGAGCACGATTCTTCACAGCTCTATCACTCCGTCTTAATCTGAAAATAAAACTAACAATAATCCCTTCCTGGTGGGGTTGTTGAGAAAATTAAATGAGATAATACATACAAAGTAGATAGCTTGATGCCTGGTGCATAACAAGCACCCAGTACCTGGTGCCTATTATAATTGTCATCATCATCATGGGAAGCATCATCTATTTACTATTCCAACTTCCCCTCTATTGTTATGGACAACAAAATGCCGAATGCTCAAGACATGAATATATTCCTTTTGACAGCATCATGCAAGAACAGGAGCTCCAGGGTCACATAGCTGTAGATTTGAATTTTGGCTCTACCATTTACTAGCTGTATAACCTTGGTTACGTTACTTAGCCATTATGAACTATATTTCCATCATCTGAAATATTAAAGCAAGATTTAAAAAAATAAAGATAATTAAAGCATCTGCCTTACAAGTCCATTATAAGGAATGAATGCATAGCATTGCACCTGACACAAAGTATGTACGCAATAAATGATAATTCCCTTCTCCAAAACTTCACACCCTTTCACCAGTGGGAATAGCCCAAGGAAAAGTTTCAAAATAAGTAAAATTTATAATCAGAGTTCTTCAATCCTCATGTAATGTAATTGACTTCTCATCCCAAAATGGCCACCAGTTTTATGTTGCCCCCATCTGTCCTTAAACACCCTCATATACACACGATAAGTATCACACCCCATTTTATCCCAGGTAGGTGCCCATACAGACAGTGTCCATAAGTGTAGACCTTTATAGTTCCCCTCTCTGGCAAAATTTACCTCTATTGGGTCCCACTACACTAAAGCTTTTTTAGAAAACTGGTTAGAGCTCTAAGATCCTCTTGGTGGATAATGGTTAAGGGTTTAATAGCCCACCCTTGCTTTTGATAAGGTGTATATGAGTAAGAGTAAATATAAGGATTCCAGGCCCCCATCATTCCTGAGAACAGAAATCATCTTTAATCACACAGCGTACTGTGACATTACTATCCCAAGAAATTCTTGCCCAGGAAAATTAAAAATCATTATCCTCTGTTTCAGGAACTTCATGAAAATCCATTCATATGAACTATTGACAATTCAGCTAGTCCTTTTCAGGATAGTAGCTCCCTTCTCAGAACGGAAGACCAATCAGCTGGGCTTATCCAACTCCATTTACTCTCCAAGGTTTGCTTCTAAACCCTCCCTTCACTGTGTCCCCAACCCTGAGCAATCATATCACAAACATTGCCTGATCTCCATCAGGATCCCATATTAGAGACCTACTTTGAACTACAGCACTCAAATCCTGTAATAGTCTAACCTTGAACTCCCCCTTCAGAGACATTACTAAAATTCAAAGTAACAGTGACCCTAACTTCAGCAAGCCATACACTTGTTACACTTTGCAACAGATTATTTTGGTGGTCTTTCCAAGGAGTCAATCTAGAAGATATTTCTGGACAAAATAGACTTTTATCAAGACGTCTAAATCATATCATATGAACCACGAGCTGCCTACTCGGCCATAGTAACACCAGTTACAATTACAGGGTATTTATGTACTGAATGTTTCCTGTATGCTCAGCACTGGGATAATCATTTTACATGATTATCTCATTTATCTCATGGAAATGCTTGGAGATAAGCATTACTTTCCTCCTTTTTCAAATGAAGACACAGGCTGAGAGAAGTTAAACAACTTATTTAAGTCCATAGAGCTTGTAAATGGCATATCTAAGATTCAGATGGATTCCTCCATCTGCCTCCGAAGCCGACATCCCATGATGTTATCCCCGCAGCTCTTGAAGCTGGTTAGTATAGTTTACCCTTTTTGCACCCAAAGACCTTGAACTGTAGCCGGAGAACCAGCTTCTTGAGGAATGTTTCTGAAAAGCTAATGGAGATAAAGCCAGGGAACACCTGAGCCCTGAGGTGCTTGGCTTTCAGCCAGATTTAACTTGGCTCAGCCCCTCTACCCAATTCCCCTCCATCTTCTCCGCTCCCTCCTAGGCCCTAAACTGTGGTGAGAGTTGACTTTAAACAGGAAACTAGAGAAGGTTTAAAGGCCCAAATAAATGGCCTATGGTTCTTTAGTCACTGCAGGAGATGTTGGGAGCCTCCCTGACATCCCAGTGACTCCATGAGGCCGGCCCAGAAGTAAGGCCCAGAACGGGAGCGCAACGCCGCTGAGCAGGAGAGGATGACTCGGTTCTCACCCTTTCCTCCCCGTAGCTGCAGTAGTGGCTCACTCGCTCACAAAGGAGGAGCAGCAACATACCTACTGAAACATAACTAATCTCAATGTCATCAGTGATGGAAATTATGCTCGATTACCATGAGCTCAAATAAGAATAATGATACTGAATTAGCTTGCAGGTATTTTTTCTCTCTGTAGAATAGATACATTTCAGTAAACTTGGCTATAAAGTAAATTTTGGTTGCAAGCAAATCTTGTTTTCCCATTGACTGCCTTTACAAAATTAAAGATGCTTTTCCTAAGCTCCGAAATAGTGACTGAGAAGGGCAAGAGACTATCCTTCATAGCATTGTTTTAAATCTAGACTCGTCTACTGTTTGTTCTTTAATCACCAACCCCTTCTAATACCTTTCCACAGATATACTCCCAAACCGTAGGAATGTCTCCTCTTAGGAAAGCCTAAGAATTCACATCTGCCTCTTCGTCTGCACAGCCCTGCTCGTCCTCTTGTCCTTAGAGTGATGATATGTAATGAAGGGCATTAGGCTGCAATGCTACAAGACAAGGGGCCACTAACAGAGACATACTCCAGACCCCAAACTCCTCCAGTTCAGCGCTCCGCATCAACAGGATGAATCAATCTCATCTTGTACTTCATCAATTCCAAGGCATATATTTTCTTACATTTTAGCATTTCCAAAATTAAGGTGCCTCTTACCAATAATGGTGTTTCAATTATAACTGGCAGCATTTTCTCACTCTTAGTGACACATAAAAGATGGTGCATCTTATAGTCAATGACATCTCAGATTTGAGGAAATATGATTAATTTTTCAATATTGCTAGTTTGATAATTCTCTAAAATGAGTTGGTTCCCAGCCAGAGGTGATCACTTGAGAGGTTTGCTCTGCATATGCAAATAAGCAGAGACATTTTTTCCTGAGAGCCAGATCCTTCTGTGGCTAGGCACACAGTAAATTATCAAGTAAAACCACGCTCATACACCCCAAACCCAAGGCGCCACCATTAATTCATTCAACAAGCATTTATTTAGCAACTGCTATGTGCCAGTATGTGCCAGGCACTGTTGTAGGCACTGGGGACACAGCAGGAAACAAGATAGAAAAAGTCTCTGCTGTTAAGGGGGTTGCATTCCCAAGGGCAGCTGGGGAGATGCAGATCCAAATAGGCACACACAAAAATAAATGAATAAGGTAATTTCATGTAATGACAAGTGCCATGGTGAAAATAAAATAGTGATACCAGAGTGACCAGGTGGGGCAGCTACTTTAGATTCGGTGGTCAGGGAAGACTCTTTGAGGTGGGGGCATTAGTGCTGAGACTTTGGTAGGAAGGAATCAGGATGCAGAGATCTGGGGGCAGAAAATTCTAGAAATCTTGAGAGCACAGCAAGTGGAAAAGCCCAAACTTGGTGAGTGCAAATAACAAGAGGTCTGGGAGCTAAAGCCAGGTGAAGAAAGTGAAGGAAAGAGCAGTAGGAGATAATTGAACAGGAGGGCAGGGATCAGAATGCAGGACCCTCAACCCCTCTGACATCCATCGCAGTGGGTTGTCCGAAAGCTGGGGGACATGTCAGGCCGAGATTTCCCCACTCTCTTTTTTGTTATTTGTTTTTGGCATCTCTGCAAGAAAGCCCTTAGGAATGATCATCTTTACCTGGACTAAATTTTCCCAGGAGTTTTCCTATCCATCCAGAGTCTTATTTTAAGTCTAGATTCTTGTGGGGAAAGAAGCACTTGCTAAGCCCCCAGACAAGCCACTATCCCTTCTGGGTCCCTGTAGAAAACCATCCACCTGGTTTCACTTTGCTGACTCCAAGGTCAACTCATCAGAAGATAACACTTCAAGAAGAATGCCAGGATTTACACCAGGAGGGAGAACAGAGACCTTCCCCACCTGCCTGTCTCTGTCAGTTGAAATGTGAGACACGTGTCTGTCGGTGGCGTTCCCTGCTTCCAGCCAGAGTACAGACAAGCAAATATGCACTGCAGGAAAACAGGTCTGCAGTGTTGCAAACATCACGTGCAAATTGGTTCATGCTGCATTATGCCTCCAGGCCTGGAGTGTGCACGGAGAAAGGCAAAGAGCATACGCCCCTGTGCTCCTGGCCTGCTGTCCCTTGGCCTTTTGCCATCCAATAGCACATCACTACAAAATCACAGAAACGTGAGCCTGTGCTTCCCTGCGTAAACTCGATTCCTGTCATTCATGATCCTTCCAGTCCTCTCTCCTCCCACCTAAACAGTGCTAGCAATAGCCTTCTACTTGGCCACTATGCTTCCTGCTCTCCTCCACTGCCCAACACATCTCACTAAAGTACAACTCGATGCTGTCATGCCCTCCTCAAAAAATTGTAATGGCTCCAGGGAAATCTGGATGGTCTGGGGGGGTTCCAAGAGGGGTCTAGTGTCCCCTGGGCCTCATTGTATGGGGTGGTAGTGGTCGCCATGCTGTGTGCCCCTGGGATGAGGGGGAGGGGCTGAGGAAGAGGCGAGTGGGGTCTCTAACACCGCTGCCACCAGAGCAGCCACACCATCATCTGTTTACATGCAATGGCGCAGCAAAGGATTTCATCTAAAAATTAAAACAAACTGTTTTATTTCTTTAAAAAAAATTAAAGATTTGAAACCCTCTGGTAGTGAAATGAAAGGATGGATTTTAGTCTCAATATGCCAAGTACATATTGCACAATCTTGGGCAAGTCAGCCAACCTCTTTGAGCCTTAATGTTTTCTCTATAGAACAGTTTCCAGTTTCTCAAACTCATACCATTGGCATTTGGGGCTGGATCTTATTTTGGGGTGGGAGGGAGGCTGCCCTGTGCGTTGTAGGACGTTTAGCAGCATCCTGGCCTCTACCCACTAGATGCCAGGAGCACCCCCATCCCCGCAGGTGTGACAACAAAAAATGTGTCCAGACCTTGTTAAATGCTCTCTTGGCAGCAAAATCACTCATGTTGAGAACGACTGCTATAGAATGGTTAAATATTTACCTGTCTTACAGAGCTACAGTGAAGATTAAATGAGATAATAAATGAAAAGGTGCTTTGTAAACTGCCACGACTAGAAGTCTATAGAAGCACCTGGCTTACACTTGACATAAACAAATAATTGTACAGTCAATCCTGAATGTGATGAAGAAGCTACCGTGCACCTTCAGAGCCGTAAGATGTTTATCTTTTTGTCTATCGCTTTAAATCTTTGTGATACTTTATCTTTGTCAATCCATAGCCAGTCATTCATTATGCCAGGATGATACAAGGTCTAAAATCTAAAACATTTAGAGCTCAGCAATCCTGGATGTTAACCTCTGATTCCCCAGAATGAAAACAATGTTAGTGCACATGGGTCAACTCAACGGAAGGAATCTGCTGCATTTGTTGATTTACTTCCCCCTTTTATGGAAAAAGCTTCTAGAGGGAAGACAGACACTGAAAACAACTATCTCTGTGTCATCCAATGCTCAGGGAGATGTCGGGAGATGAATTTACATGGCAACAGGCTTTATGCCCTCGAACGACCAAAACCTGAAACTCCCAGGATTTTCCAAGTGGTGGCAATCATAAAAGGAGAGTTGATCCTCACAGAGATTTACTAAGATCTAGCACTGTACTCCCACTACATACCCATCATCTTGTTCAAATCTTACTAGCTGTCCTTGGACGGTGTCATTTTCCCTGCCTCACTCATGGGGAAGCCGTAGCACACAGTCATTAAGGAACGCGCCCAGCACGGCCACAATGTGAATCCACAGTCTCCTGAGAGCCAGCATTGCGACCACTGTGCAAACACCATTCTGCACCAGGTCTTGTCCTTTCAAAGAGTAAGAGGTTTGAGCTTTTAGCAAACACACACCACCTTCATGCACAATCCTGAGCCTCCTTGAACACATTCACACTGTTGTCAAAGCAACATTATGGCTCAGACCTACCGGCAGATAATCAGGCCAGAGGGAAAGCCCCAGAGTAGAACTCAGTCTTAAACCAGCACCAGAGAACAGGATCATGATCCCAGGTAAAAGACAATATCCTACTTGGATGTAACAACCAGGATTAGTTGCAATTTTATTACAACAATATTTTATGTAGCCAACAGTTTTGTGTCAGGCAGGAAAAACTCAACACCACCGTCCACAGCTGTTAGACCCCATGTGGGTGCCTCTGAACACCCTGGCCATCTCGGGAAGGTGGTTCATCATCTTGCCCCTACTACCAACCATCATAATCCCCACTGGAAGCTGACTTCCCTCATTTAATTAGGTTCAGTTTGTTCAATTAGGCATCTTAATCCCAAGAGACTCAAAAGTTACTTGACTAGGGCTCGAGGATGCATACAACATTTTGGATCTCTCACTCAGTCAAACCTCACTAGCTCTTCCTTAGGGTCACCATATAGTAAAAACAAGCACATTTTTCAAACCTCCTAAAGATGCATCTGCCCATCTGTAAATTATAATCTCAGACAACAGACAACTCTGAAAGCGTCCCATGAGAATACTTATTTCAGAGGTTTTCAGACTTGATTCCTCGGAGCCCTAAGGAACTTCTATGGAAGTTTCTCAGTGTCAGTCAGGGGAAAGGGGAGGTGGCAAGGGAAAGGCCAGGCTGTCATTCACTGGGGTCTTCCACTTCTGCTCTCAGTTTTGCTACCTTAGATGCGTCATTTCCTCATAAGAATTCACTGTTTTAAGGAAAGTTCTTCTACAAAAGAATTCTCAAACTACCCATCTTGGGCAGCTCTCCCATTCTTGGAAAACCAAACCGAAGTCAAGTGCAGTAACAAAGAACTACTTTAAGGTCATAGAGCCCACCAACAGAGTCCAGGCTTCCTGACTCTGAGTGGAGGGTGGGAATCATCTTTGAAATAGGAAGGCTTTCTGCTTGGGAGACAGTCACGACTGAGTTCAAATTTTAACTTTCCACTTACCACTCGTGGGACCTTGGGAAAGATCATTAACCTCCCCTCACTACACCTTCCTTGTGTATAAAATGGGAATGTAAACGCCTGGCAAGTGCCAGTGCTCTGTAATTAATAGTCGTGATCATTATCCAGTGAAGGTACTCTAACGAGCAGTGCTTCTCTTCCAACTCCCCACCCTTCTTGCCACTTCTTGAGGGCTCGCAGGAAACAGTTCATGAAACATATTACCAATGGGGTGAGGGATGCGTGTGGGCTGCGGGAAGACCTTCCTTAAGTGGTGCAGTATTTGGTCTTGGCAGGAAGACGGGGAAGATACAGGTTATCGGAAGAGTCCAAGGGAGATGGGGAAAGGTACCTGCAAGATTGCTGCTGTTTACCAGAGGCAGCCCTCAAAACAGCTGCTCGGGATACTCCCAGCCCTCCGTGAGTCCCGCTCAATCAGGCTAACAGCACTGGGAATGCAACCCATTCTGGCGGCTTTTCCAACCTCGGGCTCCCCTCACCCTGCCTCCTCCCGACTCCCTTAAATAACGGCTGAGCAAATGCCTCTGAGACCATCTTCAGCTAATTTCCTTCAAGACATGCAAGCCGCTAACCCTGGGAAGCACAGATAGTGTGGAACAGCAAACATGGCCAAAATTAGATTAAAATAACCTCCTGATAAACAAATTACTCACCGAAAATAAATATTGGACTCAGTGCGGCCAAGATAACTGAAAGAACAGCACCACCACATGGCAGGAAGAGGAACTACATGTGCTGCTGTCTGGCCACTCTCAGTCAGCCCGCCCAACTACCGGTCTGACAAAGCAGGCAGGGCAGCACGGCAAGGCGGGCAGGTAGTATCCTTTCAGCTCAAACTTTTTAAAATATTTTATGTACTCATGTGAAAGACAAAAGTATTTGGCAGAGAGGACTAAACTTTGAGCCAAGAAAAAAATGCAATGTGCCAAATTGAACGTGGCATGACATAACAGAATTCTGTAACCCTTCTGGTGCCTGTTCCCTTCCTCTCCCTCACCCCACCATCCATCAGCCTCGCCTGATGCTCAGCCGCACAGCAGAGGCTCTGGCCCCTCGCACAGCCACGCTGGTGTGTTGGGCACCTCTCACCAGGTCCCATTCCGATGCTTATATGGAGTGGACCGTATAATGCTCTTTTCTGAACTAAATGACAGATGCTCCCACCCAAAAAAAATCCTTTTGATACTTAGAAAGTATTTATTCAGCTTCCTTTCAGCTCTTGGCCTTATCTTCTTTGGGCTAAATAAACCCACCCTCGTTAATCTCTTCTTGGTAGGCACAGGGCTCGGGCCCCAGGCATCTGGAGACTAGCAGTAAGCTCTACAGCCTGTGCAAGCTGTGTGCGTTACTTAAGCTTTCCAAACCTCAGTTCTTACACCTGTAAAATAGGGGTTATAATACCTCCTTGCCAGGCTAAATGTATATACAGTGGCAGACACACTAAGAACTCAGTAAACGGCAGATGCTGTGTTGTCATTTCAATCCAACAGTGTGATGGATGTAGCTTGCTATTCTACATTCATATAAAGTCAATCACAGCAGCCCGTCCCCGTGTGACAAACGCAAAAAACTATCAATATTACTTGAAGCAGATTTTTAGCTCATCACAGAAATATACTGCATGCTTCTCCAGAAGTTATGGTGGACAAAGAGAAATCTATAATCAAACCACAGTATGATTCTTTCCAGGGACAGAAATTAGGCTGGCTTCCTCACTCAGGCATATTGAAAGTAAATGTATGAGGCTTAAGTCAGGAAACTGGAATCCTTCCGTAGTCAACACGAGTGTGTTAGCAGCTCCTCCGGGCAGAGCCCAATGATATGGTAGGGACCCCAGCCCTGGTGGAGCTGCACCCGGTAGGACAAATACATACATACATACACGAAAATGCATATATACGGACACATATGCAAAAATACAGGAGTCATTGATTACAGTATGGTTAGTTCTTAGAAGCATAAATATAGGGTTCTGTGGAAAGTTTAACAAGGAACCTAATGCTGGGCAGAGGGGGGCGTTGGGTTGTATTCAGAGAAGACCTCTGACAGAGATAATTGTGCTGAGAGATGAAGAAGGTGCCGGAGTTAGCTGGACAGGAAGCCTTCAAATCTCACAGGTCTGGGTGGGTCATTCCCTCTCTCTGACTCAGTTTCTGCGTGTGAAAATGAGGAGGGGGTAGACAAGACCAACAGTTTTCTGGGATAGAGACAACATTGTATTATAATCATCCAACTTGCTAAGAGACTACATCTCAATTATTCCAACCACTAAAAAGAAATGATAATTATGTGACATGATAGAGGTACAAATTATCACTATAAAGGCAATCAGATTACAATATATAAATGTATCAAATCAGCATGTGTTAAATTTTCACAATGTTATATATCAAATATATTTCCATTTGAAAAAAGATGAATAGTTTTCTGGGTTCTCAGGAGCCCTATATTTTTGTAAATGTGTCTCAGAGGCCACCTTGTGGGAGAACCAATGGGAGATGGACAGACTGGGCTCTTTGCTCTCTACTCAAAAAAAAAAAAAAAGTTTGAATACCACTGCTCTAAGGATCCCTGAGGGTCTTTTCCAGCTCTAATAGTCTGACTCCATGGTCTTCATCTGGAAACTGAAGGGGAAACACACTATGTGGACAGAACCTTGGGGCACCATGCTTTTCAAGGCAGGTCAGAGGCCCTGAAGCCAGGAGGACAGATTCCAGGCCTTGTGGGAACACAGGTTGTACATGTGAGTCCCGTGAAGGCTGTGCTGACCCACTGCTACTTGTGTATGGTCATAAGATTACAGGAATCACAATGCCAACCATCCTAAAACATAAATTGCCTTTTTGAGAATTCCTTGGAACTCCCAGAATTCCTACAAAAGCCTCAGTTTGGTGCATCTCAGAAATGGCCCATTCTTTGACGTTTTGCAGTAGAGCAACTCTCTAGCCATCATGCCCTCTTGGTCACTGCATTGCTGTGTGCCAGGCCACAACCGCTGAGAGCATGAGGATGTCTGTACGTGATCAGGGCTCTAGCACTGGGAGGCCCTCCCTTCCTATTCTCCCACAGCAACAGGCTGATGGCTGTCCTCGAGAGCCAGCCAGACAGAGCATTATCCAGGAAGATCAGTGAGGAGTCTCCTCTTCCTGCCAAACTTCCCATTAGCTCTCTTGCATCTCTCCCTTCCTCCTTTCTTCTCTATCTCCCTTCCTTTACTAACTTACTCCTATTCCCAACTCCCTCCCCATCCCCCCACTTCTCCAAACTTCCAGACTCCTCTAAATGCAAATTCTTCAGTGGGAGAGTAGTCTGAAGTAGACCCATCATTCCCTTATTAAGATTTAGGGCCTGAACCAAAAGGTGTGTCAGGTGTTTCCTTGTTGCAAGAATATGACCTTTAAATCTGGGCAGCAAGGTTACTACCGAGGCATTATTTGAAGATTCATCACTGGAGCCAGGACAAATCAGGCATAATCCCATCGCCACACACTCATTCGCGTGGCCCTTCCAGGCTGCAATTTTTCTAAACTGCATTTATACCTAATGCTCATGGAAGAGGTGTTAGGGAGCAAAAAGAAAGGGGAAAAGGTGGAGGGGACAATGAGAAAAGGGGAAGAAGATGAGGACAAAAGAAAAAGAGACAGACATACAGGCAGAGATAGAGACAGAGATGAGAAAGGCAGAGTGGAGGCAGATAGCAAGAGGGATAGAGACAAAAGACAATATGTTTTGATTTATTAGAGAAAAAAAATTGCCTGCAATAGAAGAAGCACTATTTCTTAATCAAAGCTTTATTAAGTTTCAGTAATAAAAAGCTAAATGTTTTTGCTTAGGGTAAAGCATAAAAGGGCAAAACTTTTAATACAGGCAAATGTAAGTCAGATGTGTGAGTAGAGAGGAGGGGAACTGATATGATGGAAGGTATGGGATTTGGATTAGGCCGTTCTAGCCCGTGTACACACAAAAATGACCTTTGAATGAGCAATGAGTTTTAGGATCCTAAATTGCAAAGAATACTGGGAAAGAGGCTTGGAACTTTTAAGCTTATGCTGCTATTTCTCAGGAAGGGAAAGAGATAAGAGAGGTCTTTTGGTTCATTTTTCTCCTGCTGCCATCCACTCACCCTCCATTGGCTTCTTGTGCAGTAGCTACTTGATGGAAGAAACGACTGAGGCAAAATAACGAAATCGTCCTAATGTGACCAGGAGCTCTTTCTTTTTGTGGTGAGGGAGGGCTTCAAGTCTCCCAGATCTCTCAGTCCTGCTTTTCCTGTTACTGGTGGGGATTGCCCCTAACCACCCACTACTTGAAGGGCTTTGTTGACCTCAGATTCCAAGCCCACTGCTGTTTACTGTCACAGGAATACTGACTGTCTCCAAGGTAATAGATATGTCCTTCTGGCTTTATTTTGACTGCAGAATGCTTTCCTTTTGTAACACAATTACAGAGATCTACTACAATGGCCAACTTTTATACTGACAAGCAAGCATCAAGGCCAGAATAATCAACAGCTAAAAGGAATGTGCCTTTAATGTGCCTAAAGGTCCATATAAACACTCCCAGATATCAGTGCCAGAAGTTGAGGTTTTGAATTTTCAACAGAAATTGATTTCCTGCATTTCGGTTCAGCTGACATGAACTCATCTGGGATCCAAATTAACAGACATTCCACGTCAGGTCTTAACTCTGCATGAAGACAATAGAAAGGAACTAGAGAATTCCATGACACTCATCTCCCCCCAGCAATCCCAGCCTAAGTGGAGTGGTACCATCCATACCCAGATCCTTCATGCCATGCAACATTTTGGTTAGGCTGGTGGAACAAAGATGGCAATTACCTGCTGTGCTGTAACTGCTCCTCCCCAAATCCATGATAGATTCTGCTGTTTAAACACAGCCCTCTTTCCTGCTGAGCTCAAATATGATCTCAGAATCCTTCTACCCACACATGGGAGTTGGCATTTGTAGTGGAATCTATTCGCCCTCCTCTAGATCTCTAGAACTTGCTCCTTCTCAAATAATTGCTGCATGTTCATAATGACTTTCTTACTTCTTTTGAACCCATAGAAATGATGCCAGCACTGGGGAAGCTTCAAGATCAATTATGCAAAAAGGGCATTCTATGAAATACCAATAAAGGTATTTGGGGAGTGGTCAGTTGAAACCTTGAATGGGCTTCAGCTCATGTGTGTGGTCAAATGTACATCAGTGATTCTCAACAGGAGGCAGTTTTGACCTCCCAGGGGACATTTGTCAGTGTCTAGAGACAATTTTGTTCATTGCAACCGGGGGTGCTATTGCATCTGGTGAGTCAAGGCCAGGGATGCTGCTGAAACATCCTGAAATGCACAGTACAGTCCTCAACAACTAAGAACTATCCAGTCCAAAATGCAATAGTGTCGAGGTTGAGAAACCCTGGTAAACATTAAGGCTGAGTATTTCATGGTAGAAAAAATGTTAAAGAACCTCTCATCCAGCTCTCTCCTATTGTAAAGAACGTAAGGTCCAGACCAAAGTCTGTGTTGACAGCTCAGCATAATCAGCAAATAACCCGATATATTCTTCTAATGGGACAATAAAACCTGTCTTATATGCAGAAGGCAGCAGGCTATCAGCTCCCTAATAGTCTATTAGTGTAGTAAATAGAGATTAGAACTACAAATGTTCTATGCATGGGTTGTTGGATTTAGGTATTAGGGAGTGGTATTGCCATTTAAATACATGTAAATATTAGAAATCATTCATTCATCTGAAAGTTTAGTCCACAAATATATATTTCAGGCTCTTTATTATGCTGATGCAAGTAACACGATGATCAACAAAGATGACCCTTTCCTGTGATAGTTTGCAGTCGGCTAAGAGAGATGGACAACAGCAATTTTAATATAGTGTAATCAATGCTGAGATGGGAGAGCCGATGGGAGCACAGAGGAGGGGCATCCAACCTGGTCTTCTAGTCAGGGAAAGTTTTTTCAGAGGAAATGGCATCTGAGCTGAGCTCTAAAGGGAGAGGAGAAGTCAGAAACTCTAAAAGCCGTGCCCCAGCACAGCATGCTTAGTTTGCTAAGCACAGCCAGTGCATTGAAAACCCAGCTAAATGTTCTAAGCCTGAAGTAGTCAGTATTTGCACTGGCTGGTGGTTTCTTGTGGGCCCACACATCACATTGCATGTGGAAATAGTTAATAAATGGCATGTGACTACTTTCAGATTTTTACACATGGCAGGTACATTGTATATCAGGACACTCAACTTTAAGCTTACAGACTGAGAAAGGTGTGTGTGCATGTAGAAGGTACGCCAGCCTTTCTCAGCTCTCAGGGCTCTCTCCTTGTGAAACATCAAGGCCTCTACTGCCAAGGCAGGGCTGGGGCGTTACAGGGAGAGCTCCTTTCCCAAGGCGCGGCATTCACAGGCTGGCTTACCCAGCCGTTCTCAGCAACATTACTTCCTGCCACCCAAGAACTCCCTCACCTTGTTTCCTCAAACACCTGGCCTTACAATTGGGAGCCAGAGTGAGCAGGTAAATAATAAGAATCAAGAAGTCAAACCTGAGGAAAGTTCAGTCTTAAGGATGAACTGTTCTCTCCCCATAACCCACAGGTAACACTTTTCCACGTCCTCCTGTCTCAAGGGCTTCATAACCTCTCACTCTGCACCCCCAACCTCTCTAACCACCTTGACTCCACCTGCAGGTCAGAAAGCTGTGGATAGACTTGCATATGGTATCAAGTTCCAATAAAACAAATGAACCCAAGGTACAATTTTTTTTCTTCCATCTACAAAGAGACGCACTATGTGATATGGCTCTTTCTCTCTGCCTATAGCTGACAGAGATATATGGTTGGGAGGAGAAGGTATTTTTTATTTTTATTTATTTATTTATAAGTTTTATTAAAGTTCACCTATTACCCACAGGCCTTGGGCTCCCTATAGAGAAAGAAATATCACAATTGAAGCGGCTGGTTTCCAAGGTGCCAAATTAAAATAGATGAAGAGGTAAGGAGGAGAAAAAAATAAAAACATTAAGACTTCCTTACTCCCAAGTGCCTGTGCCTTCTATCATATTGCACACAGGAAATTGACTCCCAACATAATTAGGCTAGGTCTACTAGGCAAAAAAAAAAAAATCCTCAAATTATTCAGAGCCCCAGAGCTATTCTTTTGCAATCACTCAAGTAACTGAGAAAAGAGCCAACTTTTTAATATAAATTTACCAGCATCTACACTTTCCAAGCAATTCCCAACAGCCCTGCCCAAGAATACAGAGTCATGAGCTGAGTTGGCAACCAAACGCAAGAATCCTACTTCCCACCCACTGTCATAACCTTTTCTTCCATAGGACTTGCGCACTCGAACCTGGAGTTTATTCCAACAGTCCTTGATGGCTGCTGGTCCTGTTAGAAGGAACTAGAGTACCCCAGGTCTGAGATACACAGCATACTTCCTTTAGAGTCAATGTCTTGGTGGCATTATGTACGGGCACGCACATATGAAGAGAGATATTAACTCTGCCTTCGCAGCCCTGTGCTTGGAACAGCCATAATATTCTCCATCTCACCCCAAAGATCCCGGAATGGCTCTGTTGCCTTCCAAGTTGAAAATGAGCCCTGGAGACAGAAGAATATCTTTCACTGAACTAAGAGGGGAAAGAAATAACCGCTTTTCAAAAGAGGTGCTTACTGGATTTCAGCAATGCTGCCAGAACTTCAGTGGCTGCCCTGGGGAAAAAGAAAGAAAAGTGAAAAAGTCAATGTTCAGTGGTCTTTTTGTCAGCCCATGGATCCCCTAGCCGGCTTGCTCATTGCTGCCACCTAACTGCTCCGTTATTAACCAGGTAGCAGGCATTCTATTGATTCTACCACTGGCCATTAAAGAGGCGTCAATGTAGACATTGCACTGAGTGAAGTGTCCGTCTTGCAAACAGGTCTCAGGAGTCCCTTCTATTGCTGAAAATTTTTTCCCCTCCCCCTCTTGCTCCCACCTTCCACCAACTTCCTACACTGTGCTCCTTGTTTTTCTGTTGCTCATACTGGGCAGAGCTCTTGTCAGTCTCCTGATTTATACCTGGAAACGCTGGAGACTCTGGAGGATGGAATGGGAGGATGTGAGACCCTGAGGCTGAGTGCAGCGGTGCAGTGCAAACTTGAAACACTCACGCCCCTGGAGACACACTGGACAGCGTTCACACGTTGCAAAGCGAGGTTGGTTCCTTAGGGTGAAAAATGATTGTCACCTTTTTTCTTCCAAATTCATTGTTTTCTGTCATGGAGGAATTTCACAGCCTTTGTAGCAATGGGAGGCATATACGAATGAAAATGCCTTTGGCCCATGTCTTAGTGACCTTCAGTCTGTTCCCTGAGCCTGGGAAGGTCACACAAAGACCCACTCACTGGGCAGAGGAAATCTTCAAGACATTGAGGACACTATGGTGTGATTCTAGGACAGAGAGTTCTTTTTGCTTTTTTTTTTTTTTTAAGTATAGAAGTATTCTGCACAGCCCTAGTAACTTATCCTTAAAGCCTGTTAAACAACAATCTGTTCCCAGCATCCCTCTGAGGCCAAAGAGGCTGGATCACCCTTCCAAGATTACATAGACGTGTGAGCAGAGCTGGGACCCCAAGCCCAGGAATCTCACGTCCCACCTCTGCTTCCTCTCCATCTATTGTTCTCCAGAATCTCGCTCACACTTGCCCTGCCCTGGCCTCCGCCCAGTTGATGAGAGACGATCTCTTTGTGATATATTATCTAGTATTGGGCAATAGAGCCAGCAGTAAAAAAGAATAATAATAATAAATGAATGAATACAAATAAAATAGAAACTAGGCACCTGAGACATCATCGTTTCCCATAACCTATAAGGGAGTTCTGCAATAGCAGGCCCTATAAGGGCCTGAAACTCACAGGCCCCAATGCAAACCCACGGCTGGGAGACCCCCAGCTCAGTGGGACCCACAAAACTGCAAGGCAGAAGGGAGGGCGTGGGCCAGCCCTGTGGCTTAGCAGTTAAGTGTGCACGCTCCGCTACTGGCAGCCTGGGTTCGGATCCCGGGCGCGCACCGATACACCGCTTGTCTGGCCATGGTGAGGCCATGTCCCACATACAGCAACTAGAAGGATGTGCAACTATGACATACAGCTATCTACTGGGGCTTTGGGGAAAATAAAGGAGGAGGATTGGCAATAGATGTTAGCTCAGAGCCGGTCTTCCTCAGCAAAAAGAGGAGGATTAGCACGGATGTTAGCTCAGGGCTGATCTTCCTCACAAAAAAAAAAAAAAGAAGAAGAAGGGAGGGCTGGTTTCCACTGATAGACTACTTCATTTATCCTTCCCAACCACGGTTTCCTCTAATCAACTTTCTGCTTCTTCAGCCCCACTCTTTTATACCCCACATAGTTGGGCAACAGTGGATTTAAGAAGGAACACACGGAAGGCGTTGCTGGGAGTCCAAGCTAGTGCGGAAAATCTAGGAGTTACAGTGCACAGGGCCTGGCTTAGGCTGGGGCAAAATGAAAATCAGCATTTTTGGGAAAAGCAGAGAAGCCACATTAAGTTCATCAAAGGGGATTAGCAGAGAAGAAGGAAACCATGGTAGCATGAACAGAAAGAATGAGGATGTACCAAGCAGAATGCCTAGCCCCGTCCTAGATCACAGGCCAGGTCTATAAGGGCAACCCTGCATTTCTGGTTTGCATGGCACTTTTGCATTGGGGATATCACCAATGAGGGAATGATCCATTAGATAATAGGTTTATGAGGGTAGACTAGTGGTGGGGAGAGACAGGCAGCAGGCAGACCAGTTAGGAAGATGTGAAGTGACAAGGGTCCCAACCAAAAGAGTGGTGTGGAGGAAGAAGGGAGAGAGATGGTGAAAGGGAGGCTTAGAGACACCTTACTCAAAGGCTGGGTCTCCCACCAGCAGATTTGCATTTCCTGGGAGATAAACAGAAATGCAGACTCTCAAGGCCCTCCTCTGGCCTGCTGAATCAGAACCTTTATTCTAACAGATGATTCATATGCACAGTAATGTTGGAGAATAATTGGTTTAGAGGACAGCATCAATATGGCTTGATTACTCTTTGCTGTTGAGAGGAAGATCAAGGTGACTCCCAGATCTCAACCCTCTAGAAAGTACCTAATAACATGATAACATAACAAACACTAATCCAAACTGCGACATTATACGGCATAAAACACATAGTGTCATATTAGTGAAAGAGGTAAGGTTAATTCCTGAATAACCTGAAAATATTTATTTCTTTACAGCTCCTAATTGGGGGATCAACGTGCAGTCAGGAGAGGGCACATTTATGACAATGATGGACATAAGGTTTGAGGCCATAGCCCAGTATTCTAAAGAGTTCAGATTCAATTCCCTAGGAAATAAGAAGTCATTCAAGTTTTTTGATCAAGGGGGTATGGCGGCAAGGATGGAAAAGTGAAGGAAGGTTGTGGGCAAAGAATTAACAAGATTTGATGACAGGCTAGTTATGAAAGACAAAGTAATGGGAAGAGTCAACGATAGCCTAAAATTTCTAGCCAAGGTAAACAGGAGAAGAAGAAAGCCGTTAATTGACTAAGGAGGAAAATTGAGGTGTCTAGAGAGGAAGATTATTTTGATTTGGGACATGCTGAGCTCAAGATGATGGGGACAAAGCTACATGGAACTATTGAGAATGCTGCGGGAAGCATAGATATAGAATTCTGGAGAGCATCCCAAGTTGGGGATATATATTTACGAATCACTGCAGTAGCAATGATAGTTGTAGCCACGGGAATAGGTGATATCTGTGAGGAAATTCCATCAAAAGCAAAATAGATGGCTGGCCCAGGAAAGCATCTGGGAATGAACACCAGTGGGAAGGAACACCTAAAGGACTTAGAGAACATGCAGTCAAGGAAGTAGGAGAGACCTGGGGGGCTTCAGTTTTGATACGGCAAGTCATTCGATTTTCTAGGCACAGTTTTTTTCAAACTGCAGATTGTGACCCAATAGTGGATTGTAAAATCAATTTAATAGGTATTGACTAGCTTTGTTAATGAAATTGAATAAATGGGAATGGAGTAGACTATATCAGAGTCATCTCATCTAGAAAGGTTAGCAGTGATCTGAGAACCTTTTATTTCAAGGCACATACACACATATGTGTGTCTACTGGGAAGGTGATGTAAATGTTTTCCTTAAAAAGAAAAAAGCTTGTGGGGCCGGCCCCGTGGCGTAGTGGTTAAGTTCGCGCACTCCACTGCTCGCGGCCCGGGTTCGGATCCCGGGCACGCACCGACGCACCGCTTGTCAGGCCATGCTGTGGCGGCGTCCTGTATAAAGTGGAGGAAGATGGGCACGGATGTTAGCCCAGGGCCGGTCTTCTTCAGCAAAAAGAGGAGGATTGGCACGGATGTTAGCTCAGGGCTGATCTTCACCACAAAAATAAAAAAAATAGAGAAAAGAAAAGAAAAAAAAAAAAGCTTGTAAAGGTGTTGTTTAAGGTGTAGCGTCCATATAAGATATGAACAAGAACAAACATCTGGAATCAACTAATGAGCAAACAGAAAGCATTGGATCTCCCACACGGTGCTGGGTTCCAGGCACTGGGCCACTCATGTGAATGTCACCAAGAAGCTTGTGTTCTGCTCCTCTCCTGCTCCCCAGTTTATAACACTAAGAATGTAAAACCCATCAGAACTGAGGCAACTACTTTGTCAACCTCTGGTCAAACCTACAAAAATCAAAAATTTATACAGCTAAAGTTTAAACGAGTAAGACAATATTCAGTTAATTCCACTCCAAGAAACCAAGTCCACTGCATTGAGTGAGTGAACTAGGACCCCAAAGTTAGCGCCTTTGGGGTGCTAGGCTGCTCCCTGCTGGACATGAACCTCTAGCAGCCGTAGTTCTGGTAGTTCCATTGATTCAATAGAAGAAGACTTTTTGAAAGGGCACTGTTTTCTTAAAGTTTAAACCCATACCATCATCCCACATTGTTTGAGCTTCCTAGTGGGACGTCTATGTAGGATTGAAAGTAGAAATGCCTCTTCCATTGACTTTCCCTGAGGTTACATCACTGAATGGGTCATTTAATAAATTTTTACAGAACATCCTGCTTCCAGAGAACTACAACAACATCCAAAGGCAAAGCAGAACAGCCTCCATCCTATCCATTTTCACAATGTGGTGAGATAACTCAGTTAAGATTCTAGAGGTCACAGGTCACTTCTACTCTCCTCCTCAAAAAAAGCCAAGCTTAAACCATTGGCAAATTTATAAATATTGTCTTGTCAAGAATTTAGCAAAAAGGCACAGAGCTGCAACAATTCAATTTACTTCTTCAAGTAGAAATAAATTTTAAGAGCTTTTATAATAGTCTTTAATAATTATCACCATTGTCTGGGGAGCCCCAGAAATGCAAAGCACTGTGCTAAGTGTCCCACATACATGATTATACATCACATTTCATCTTCACAGGAATACTGGAGGGTGAAATTATTAGTCCTGTTTTACAAATGGTAATGATGAAGTTCACAAAGTGTAAGTAACCGACCCAAGTTCCAGTAGCTAGCAACAGGCAGCATTGAGATACAAGTCTACGTCTGTCTGACTCTAGATCTAGTGCTCTTAAATTCTTCTCTCTACTCTTAACATAGTTCTAGAAAGAATCTAAAATATCTCTCAGTGCAATTTCTTTATCATTCAAATAAGGATTGTACAGTTCAAGAGGTTATGTGACTGGTACAAGATCATAGGATCAATATGTCACAGAGCCAATGAAACAAACAGCTTCTCCAGCTTGAGTCCAGTCCAGCTTGACTCAGAGTCCTATATAGAACAGTTTAGCTGAAGCTTGAGAGGATTTGATGTTCAGAGGTAGTCATGGAGACAAGGAGAGAGGACTCAATTGGTAGCAAGCCACAGAGGTCTTTGAATGCCAGGGCTGAGTTACCAAATTAGGAATTAGAGGGCTTGGGTTTGAAGCTTGGAGCTGCCACTTTTGTGATCTTGGGTTCTAGGTTTACTTAATCCCTCCGAAGCTCACAGTTCCTTGTCTGTAAAGTGGATACAATAAGATCTAACTGTAAGGGACAGTGTACAGAGTGAGGTAAAGAAAAATTAAATGAAATTAAAAGTCTACCATAGTCCCTGAAATATAACATTAACTTGAATGGCATCATTGGTAGAACCAGTACTGAGTGAGAAAGTGAGGGCTCATCTCCGTATATGTATTTGCAGATGGTGAGCCTACAGGATTGTCACTTGCCCGTCAGGAGAGGTCCCTGGAGAAAAATGGAGTCCTATTCCCAGGTACATGACCAAACTACCTCTTAGAAGTCAAATATTCTGTAGCCCAGATGGCCTAAATATAGCAATTGCCATCTATATTAGCTATGTAATAAATTACCACAAATTCAGCAGCTTAAAACATGTATTATCTCACAGTGCCTGTGGGGTAGGAACCCTATGGCTTAGCTAGATTCTCTGCTTATGGCCTTACAAGGCTGCAACCCAGGTAAGCCAGGGCTGAGTCTTCATCTGAAGGCTTGGCTGGGGAAGAGTCTGCTTCCCAACTCAAACAGGCTGTTGACAGAATCCATTTCCTTGCAGCAGTAGGGCTGAGGACCCTGGCTTCTTTCTGTCTACCGGCTAAAGACCACTCACAGCACCTAGGGGCTACCTGCAGTTCCTAGATGCCACCCACTGTTTCTTGCAGTGTGGGCTTCCACAATATGACTGCTTAGTTGATCAAGAAGGAGAGTTTCTATAGCAAATATGTATAAAAGACAAAGTCTTATATAACATACCATAATCATGGGGGGAACATGCCTTCATTTTTGCCATAGAATAAGTCCCAGCCCTTGCCCACACTCAAGGGGAAGAGATTACACAAAGGCATGAATACCAAGAGATGAGGATCATGGGGGGGCCACCTTAGAGTCTGTAAACCACCCAAAGATTCTCGAAATTTTTAGCATTCAGATACCAGGATCCTCATATTCTCCTTGCCAAGACATGATACTCTCCAGGCTTCCCCTTCCTAGAAAATGGAACTGCCACTTTCCCAGAGACTGAGCGTGCATCTTTCTCATCTAGTTGCCTTTGCCATCTAGATCACACCACATACTCAAACACCCCCATTTTAACTTCTAGAGTGCTCTTAAGTTGTCCATTCCTTTTGTTTTCTGCTGTTTTCACCCTAGTTCAGGCACAAGGGGGTCTGGTACTTCACTGAGAAATGTAATTTCTAGAGTTATTGGTCCTTGGTTGAAATTTACATTTTAATTTCCCGTATAATAAATGCATATGAGCTGCATAATTATTTTAGATATATTGGAAAATACAGTTAAGCATAAAAAATGGAATAAATTAAAACCACCCAAATCTCTCTCACCTAACTACTGCAATAGCTCGAGAACTCATCCATCCATATTCACTTTAGGTCCCCTTCAAATTGTTCCTCAGGCTGCAACTAGAGTGATCTTCTCAAGAAGAACAGCTGATTAGGGCCCCTCACATGGCTACCTCCACACCCACTCTTGCTCTTGGATAAAAACCCAAATCTGAAACATGATCCAAAAGGCTCTACCAAGGCTGCCTGCTGCCACTCTCTGCAGCCTTGTCTCATACCACTCTCTCATACCGTCTCTACTTCTGCCCCTCTGGCCTTTGGCCAAGCCCTGAAACATGTTCCCGTCACTTGTCCTTTGTCGTTGCTAATGCCACAGCCTAAAATGCTCTCAGCCCTCCCCTCCTCCATCACCTGAGCACACACCTTACCCTTCACATCCTAACTTAGGTGTCACTTCCTCAGGAATGACTTCCTTGACCTTTAGTCTAGGTCCAGGTCCTTTATTGGTGTGTTCATCCTTTTTTTCCCCTTTTCTCATTGCTCAATTCAAATTGTAATTATTCACTTAGTTATGGGATTATTTTATTAATGTCTGTCTCCTCTTCTAGTCCGCAAATTCCAGAAAACAGGAAATATTTCATTTTGCATTATTCTACCTCACCATTTAATAGTATTTTAATACAGGACACCATCAGATATTTGTTGAACCTTTTCCAAAAATCAGGCTCTGGTCAAGAGTTTTATGTATGTTATTCATTCATTCAACAAGTATTCATTGAGTGCCTACTATGTGCTGGGAGAAACTGATAAACCAAAGATTCTTGCACTCCAAAGGATTAGGGTAAAGGAAATAGTTAATAGACAATAATTATTTTTGAGTAATACATTAAATTGGTATCCTAAAATGTGATAAATGCTATGGGAAAAAAGAAAAAGTAAGAACAGGGTAAAGACATCAGATGTGCAAGGATGGGTTGAAATTTTAAAAGGTTGGCTAGAGTAGGCCGCATGGAGAAGGCAACATCTGAACAAAGATGTGATGGAGGGAAGGGAGTTGCCATATGAATATGAGTAGGAAGTGTGTGCAGACATTCTATGATGACAACAGGCCTGATCTGTTCAAGGAACAGCAAGTTGGACAGGGCTGCTGGAGCCAAAGGATGAGAGGAGAGGAGTAGGAGTGAGGTGAGGAGTAACAGGGCACCGTTTGTGGAGGGCCTGGAAAGCACCGTAAAGGCTTTCGCTTCACTCCAAAGGAAGGATTTTGAGCACTGATCTAACATGTTCTAAGAAGATTTCTTTGGCTACTCTACTCTTTAAAAAGAAAAAGGACTCTAGGGAAGCAATAGTAGAAACCAGAGACAAACCAGAGTGGAAACTTGTAGAAAGCTATGTGGAAAAAACCAAATACAGCAGCAAATAAAAAGGATTATATACAATGGTCAAGTGGGATTTACCCCAGGAATGCAGGGTTAATTTAATATCTGAAAATCAACCAAAGTAATAATCCACCATAATAACACAATAAAGGATAAAAACCACATCATTCATCTCAATAGACCCAGAAACAGAGTTTGATAAAATCCATCCCACTTTCATGATAAAAACAATCAGCACACTAGGAATAGAAGAGAGCTTCCTCCAACTGATAAAGGGATCTACTTTAAACCCACAGCTAACATGATACTTAGTGGAGAAAGACTGAATGCTTTCCCCTTACCATCAGGAACAAGATAAGGATGTCCATTCTCACCACCTCTGTTCAACACTGTACTGGAAGTTCTAGCCAGGGCATTTAGGAATGAATGAATGAATAAATAAATAAATGACACACAGATTGGAAAAGCGGGAGAAAAACTATTTCTATTTATAGATGGCTTGGTCTTGTATATAGAAAGTCTCAAAGAATCCACTTAAAAACTATCAGAACCAATAAAAAAGTTCTGCAATGTGGCCGTGATAAAAGATCAATATACAAAAATCAATTATATTTCTGTTTACTAGCAATGAATATTTCAAAATGAAATTTAAAATAGCAATCTCACTTACAATGGTAGCAAAAAGAATAAAACTCCTAGTAAAAAATTTAACAAAAGATACCTAAGGCTTTTACACTGAAAACTAGAAAACATTGTTGAAAAAAATTAAAGATCTAAACAAATAGAAATCACCTAAATGTCAGTTGTCACCTAACTACCGCTGTAGCCCCAGAACTAATGCATCCGTATCCACTCTAAGTCCCCTTCAAACAGTTGTTTAGGATACAACCGGAGTGATCTTTTCAAGAAGAATATGGATACGTTTTGAATTTAGAGCTAACAGGATTTTTTGACAGCTGGCTATGAGAAGTAACATCAGCTCACTTATTTCTCATAACAATCTGCGCTTTACAGATGAAGGGACAAATCAAGGTAAACAAACCTGCCTGAAGTAACTTCAGAAAGTGGCAGAGCTGGAACCTGGCCTGGAGTCTGTCTGACCCCACCATCTGGGCACCTCCCCCCTGCCGCCAGCAGGAAGTGGAGCACTGGGGCCAGCAAGTTCTTCAGGGAGTTTTCAGAAAGAAGGAAGAAGATGGCCCTAGAATTTAACCCTCTCTAGAGTTTTGGGATGCAGGGGTGTAGCAGCAGAAACAGAAAGTGGAAAAAAAAAGAGGTTATCTAAATAACAGGTGGATAACGCAGGAGGACTTTTATGAAGGCTAGAACGCATTGCCTGCAGAGCACAGGCGCCCAGAATGCCATCGGGTCCAGGCCCGGCCTCTTGCCTGGCTGCCTGGCTGGAGAGGGAATACATAGCAGGATGAATAAAAGTGTACACACACACACACAAGGCCGGGTTACCGCGGAAAATAGATGACAAATGGATCTTGCTAATCACCATTTTCAAGGGAGAAAGAAGAAAACAGAAATGGAAACTGAGATGGCTCCTGCACGGTGAAAGAAAAAAATAACATGAACATATGGCGCAAAGGTCGAATCAGATCCTGTGCCCAGCATGGATCTTGTCCACTTTTCTCTGGAAAGAAAAAAAAAAGAAGAAGAAGAAACACCCCCCTCCTCCCAACTCTATCCAGATGCTGTCAAAGACAGCTTGTGGGAGTCGTCATGAATCACGGAATCGAGGGAAATTTTTATAAGAGAAACTGAAACCTAGACCTGAGACTGGTTTGGCTGGTGACACTCAGCAGGGAGTGTGAGAGAGGGTGCTCCTGCCCGAGCCAGGGAACCAGGAGCACAGCTCTGCAACCAATGCTGGGAGGACCACACCCCACCTCGTCTGTCAGAAGCAGCAACTCTGCAAAGGGAAAATGGGTTTGAAGTACTTCCAAATCCACGGGCAACAGCATCAGGACCAAGGGCTCAGACAAAAGCTTTTGAGAATCCCCAAGACCAGGATGGGAAAGGCTAATGTCTGGGAGGGCAGTGGGAAGCAGAGTGGGGATTCCAATCAGCTCTCACAAACAGGGGAGTCTCCTTCCATATAGGGGTGTGACTCTTGAGTTAGCACTTAAAGCACTTGGGTTTCCTTAAATTATTCATGAAGTACAATATGCATGGATGTGTGACTGTAATCCTATATTGTAATATGTATATGTAAATGTATAATGAGTATACTAGATAATTATGCATATATATGCAAAATAAAATGTTACAGAATGTTTGCTGTATTATCGTAGGAGAATAGTTGCTGTATCACACATTTAGTTGAATTCTTATAAGTTAAATGCTATGTATGATACAATCCTCTCTTGAAATATCTGGAAGCACAAAAGAAAAGGTGTGGTACCCTATCTCATTGTATAGCACAGAGCAGGCATCCAATGGATACTTGCTGACTCAATGAATGAACAAAAATGTATCTGATTTTGCTCCAGTTAAACAGCAGAGTAAAGATAGGCCTGATCATTATTCGGCCTGTTTGGCTGAGGTATAACACGGCCCCATACTTGGTACTGAGGCTGAGAGCCCCCAGCACTAATGCAACCAGCACTTCAAAAGGCTGTCGTTCACAAGAAAACAAATACTGTATGATTCGTCCCACTTCTGTGAGCTACCTAGAATAGGCAAATTCATAAAGACGTAGGTAGATTAGAGGTAACCAGCAGCTGAAGAGAACGCGAATGGAGAGTTATTGCTTAATGGTTACAGAGTTTTGTTTAGGGCAATAAAAAAGTTTTAGAAATAGATGGTGGTGATGGTTGCACATCACTGGGAATGTAATTAATGCCATTGGATTGTGCACTTAAAAATGGGTAAAACGGTAAATTTTATGTTTTGGGTATTTTACTACAAATAAAGTTGTCGTTGGATCTGATGATGAGTCATCTCTTCAAAACACACTTAGGTCTTTTAGGAAAGAAGGGTAAAGAGAGTGGCAGAGTCCTGCAAAGTGCCCCCTCACTTGGCAGGACATGGGAATAGCACCAGGAAAGTTCATCACCAACCACCCAGACCCGTGATCCTCAAACTGAAGCGTGCATCAGAATCCCCGGAAGGGCTGGTCAAAACACAGCCCACACACACACACACACACACACACACACAAAGTTTCTGACTCAGGAGGTGAGGGTTGGGGCCTCAGAAATTGCCCTTCTGACAACGTCTCAGGTTTTGCTGCTGGTCTACAAATCACTCTTACAAAACACAGACCTAGGCAGTAAGTGCCCCGTAGACTTGGCTGAGGAACTTTCTCAGTAAGAAGTGAGGGAAGCGGGGCCGACCCCGTGGCTTAGCAGTTAAGTGCACACGCTCCAGTACTGGCGGCCTGGGTTTGGATCCCAGGCGCACACCGACACACCGCTTGTCCAGCCATGCTGAGGCGGCATCCCGCATACAGCAACTAGAAGGATGTGCAACTATGACATACAACTATCTATTGGGTCTTTGGGGAGACAAAGGGAAAAAAAGGAGGAGGACTGGCAATAGATGTTAGCTCAGGGCTGGTCTTCCTCAGCAAAAAGAGGAGGATTGGCATGGATGCTAGCTCAGGGCTGATCTTCCTCACCAAAAAAAAAAAAAAAAAAGAAGTGAGGGAAGCACTCTTGAGCCTTTTCTTTCAGGCCAAATGCTCAGGACCCTCAAAGATGCCTCGCAACAGTGCCATGATGGCTGGACCTCCAAGCGAAGATTTCATACACATCCCTCTTTCTTAACTAAAATTAAGGGCTATCACCTAACAAGAGACCCATGAGATGTCAGGGACTCTCCAAACTAGAATCTAAGGTTCCAGACAGCAAAGGAAGTTATTAATTTGTGTCCATTTCAAAGCCTCACAGTGACTTGGTGCTCATTCCTTGATTGACAGGACTTATGCCTATGATTCCCAGCATCTGCAGATTTATCTCTTTTAGATTTTTTATCTCTTTTAGAAATCAGTGTCTTCATTAAAACTCAGACGATAGGGGAGACTTGAGAAAAGATGCCAATCCCACTTCTTTAAAGGATTGGATTTATTACGAATAAAATCCAACATTGGTCATAATTTCCCAGAGAATCCCAGACATAATGCTACTTGAAATTCCCCTCAACACATCACAGTCTTGCATTTCTCCACAGGTTTGAACAAGCAGTTCTCTCGTTCTCTAGAAAGCCTTCCCTCTTTTGTCTTTTTCCATCTAGCAAACTCCTACCCATCTTACAACACCCAGCTCAAACTTCAGCTCCCCCATTACCTGAGTTCCAGCCTCTGTAAAGTTCTTCCTCTGAGTTCTCGTCACATTTTCTACTTTCTCTTAGTACAGCATTTTCACGTAACATGGACATCATCTATTTATATATCTAACTCCACATTAGACTAGAAGCTCTTTGAGGACAGAAACTATATTACAATCTTTGAAGTCTGAGCACTTATCATAGCACTTGCTCCATAGTAATTTTTAAATATATGTTTGGTGGGTAAATAAATTAATAAGTGAATAGGTTGCCACATCTTCTGCTAAACTTAAATATACCTCAGTCTTAACCCCACACTACCACATAAAGTAAATGTCACCAGGAAGAGTTGTTTTTCTTTTAAGAATACAAGAAGTGAGTTGGAATGGTGGGAAGAAGGGCAGGGGGCAAAGAAGGTGGTGAGTGGGTAAGGGAGTGTGGTGCTGGGCAGGTCACTCAGCTCCACTGAGAACTGGGCGTAGCATGTGGATTCATCTAGGTGGGTCAACAAGCTTGTAGTAAAGCTGCCAGAGCCACCAGTAGAGTCCACCTGCTTTTGCAGGTTCCCTATAGAGACCTTGGCTATTTTCCCAGACCCCTCATCCACTATAAGTCTCATCTTTCATTCTTCATCAAGAAGCGCCATGAAAAGGTTAGTGGCTTTCCTAGATTGCAAGGTGAAGAAATTTTTCTTCTGTTTACATAGTTTTGTTTCTTTTCTGCTTGGAATTACTGAATCATTCGTATCTATTGTATCCTAAGCAAGTCTTTTCAGATAGGATGGATGGATGGATGGATGGATGGATGGATGGATGGAAGGAAAGAGAGGTAGCATGAGAGATACGGGCTTCTCATTCAAAGTAAACTGATAACATGAATTCACTTCCCTTCCTCCCAAAACTCCATTAATTTCACCGTGAAAATACAAAAACAAATAACTTCACAACAGTGGGGGTAATGGAAGGGGGAATTCATCAGCCAACCGAAAGTTTTAATACGTTTTTGGAAGACAAGATATAGAGGAAGTCCACTGACAAATGAAACAAAGTGGAGGAAGCCACAGCCCCGAAATAGCTGCGGTGGAGTAGAAAGGATGCTGAAGTACACGTAAGGGTCAATCTGTAATCAGAAACCCAGGAAGGCTGTGGGTCAAAATTCTATCCAACCATCCACCCTTATCTGAAACACCACAGTTTCTTATTCTTGAGTAATATACAAATACCTTGCAAAGGAAAACAATATTCCGACTGCCAGCTTGGGAAACAAGGACCTAAGAAGCTAGTCTTATGAAAATATTTTCAACTATAAATTATCACTTAAAAGACAAGTTTTTTGTATATATCTCAGGTAAGATAGTACATTGTGACTTTCAAGTGTAAGCACAATTTTTTTTAGTCGTGTCAAGATCTCAGACTTTTGAGAATATGTTGACACTTGATTGACAAACCGAGATATATACCATGAAGCATTTCCTGACTCTCATATCCAGGTGTGAGCTCCCCACTTTTGTATTCCCCTCAGCATCTTGGTGCCTTTTATAGTAACTATTAAATAGTAATTTATGCACTTGCCTCAGACCCCTTATGCAATCTTAATCCTCTCCCAGGAAGGGATGTACCCTGGTAACTCTCGCAACACCCAACACCAAGGCTTCACATGTGGTAGGTCTCTATGGATGTTATCTGAATCAAAATTTCCCACAACTTCCAAATGTGTAGGGTGGAGAGCAATTTTTCTAATATGATAGGCCAGCCTCTTTACTTGGGTTCTCAGTAACATGATAGGGAATAAAAACATTGGACTTTTGCTATTTTAAGGACCATAAAATGTTACCCCCACATAACAGAAGGTTCTTCCCCGTTTTGAAAGTGAATTGGTAGTCAATGGAATCCACTGAGTATTCACAATGTGACAGGCTCTGTGCCAAGCCCTTACTTACTCATTTCAAATTTTTTCATATCTGAGATTGTCCACGTTTTGCTATGAAGAAACTGAGATTGGGGAGATTAACTATCTCTCTCAGAGCAGATATTTAAACCCAGATCTTGATTCCAATTATGGTGCTGATTCTACAGCACAATAATTTTCTTCTAAGAAATCAATTAAGAAAGAAAAATAGAGAAAAGGAAGAAGTAAGGAAATAGGGTCATGTGAAAGTGCCCCTTCCTTTTGTTTCTAACATTGTCTGTATCAAAATTTTGTAATTGAGTTAAATTGATGGACTCGAATTGGCCTTCTTTGTCTGCCAGCACCTCTCCCTACACATGCCCAGGTCTATCTGTCTTGGTGTGAGTTGCCTATAAAGGCTCTTAGAAGAGAAGGAGTTTCTAACCCTTTTGGACCCATGCAGCCTACCGAAGTAACTGATAGGACAGTAGTTACTGAAGCTCCACGTAAACGATTTTGGAAAATGAAAAGGATGCCCAAGATTCGCAGGGTGGCCCAAGAGTTGGACATATTCTGTACTTTCAGATAGGAATCTTGATATTTTCTAATGCTGCACCTCTCCATTTCTCTTCCTTCTCCTCCCTCCAGCCATGAAGTTTCTTTGGTGGTGCCAAATATACACCATGCGGTTGGAGACAAATACTACCTGCCACCACCCAATCCCTGGGCAAAGCTTTCTCGGTAAAGATGGACGACACGGACTGCATGTTTCGAGGGAAAGGATTTGTCAACCTGCTGAGTCACAGTGTTATGTGATAGCATCATCTTTGTGGACTGAAAGATTTCTAAAAGGCATTTTCCATTTAAGAAGGCTCTTACTCTGTGGTCAAATGTCTCAGATGTGGGCTGCAGGAGATTGTGCGCACTTGTTAGTCACATCCAAATTAAAAGACTAGAATAATAGTCAAATGACATCTTTAATCAACACCCTACCCAAGGTAGCCTTCCTGAATATAAGAGCACAAGAAACTCTTCCTTTACTTATAGGTGCAGAGCTGAGAAGAGAAGATTTGAAAAATGTCATAATATCCTACATAGAATTCCCCAATATCTTTCCTGGTCTCGGTTGACCCATAGATAAGTCGACAGTAGTTCTAGAACACCTATAGACTGGACTATGCCTATGTATTATTAAAATTATGTTAACAAAGTGAAGTGTGATGGTAATAATAGATATGCATTTTTGTCATATATAAGTATTTATACATACTATATGTGATTGATATATACTTTTGATTATTTGTAGTAGTATAATAATACATATTATACCAATGTCATATGCCATGCACTTTTAATATATGAAAGCGTTTGGATGGGAGTTTGAATAAGAACACTATTTTTTTTTCCAGTTTAAATAATCCATGATTCTTTGAGGCAACATCATGATGGGAGCTAATGGAAAAATTGGTGGCTATTACTCTAGAAAAATAATATAATCAAGCTAAAAAGTGCTATAAAATAAACACCTTTAAACAATGAAGCGTGGGGAATATCTCAGCCTCCAGTGTCTGAAATCTGGGTAATTTGTAAGTCACCATTGTCTAGAAAGACACCATAGATGACATAAATGAGGTGCTAAAGATTAAGTGGACTTGAGAAAGATATTTTTTCTCATAATTTTTTGAAATCAAGAGAGAAAGTTCATTAAAAAAAATTTAAGTCTCTGATCTATCACTTTAATGACTCTAGTTCTTTTTCTTTTGCCCTACTTATATGTGCTGTCACCCAAAATAAATCCAAGCCAAAATGAGGCTTTAAAAATGAAGAAATGAAAAATTAAATTGTTAGAGAAACCTTCCAAAACACGGCATCTGGACCCTCAAACAACTGAGTCAACGTGTATAACAATTAACAACATTTGTATAGGAATTGGATTCACAGAATAATCCTTCTGTTGGAAATCAATCCAATCCACAAGTGAAGGTCATCTTTTGTCTATGATAAACACAACAATATCTTGGCTCTTGCAAACAGGGCAATTGTGTAAAAGCCAGACATGTTAGAATCACCCATGTTTATTTTAACAAGTCCATTGATAGGATTAAAGGGGTTTAAAGCTTAATTGACCTTACTAGTATGGGTTTTCTCCATTTGCAAAGTGTTTGTTGATAAATAAAATTAGATTCAAATAACATCAATTATGAGAAATAATTTTCCTTGTAAACATTAGACAAATTTGAAAACTTTTCTAGGAAGGCCAGAATCTTTTATTTTGCCAAAATCCTATCTGTAAATTCATTAGTCAGATTTATTCTATTCATCCAAGATGGAATAAGTCAGCTGTTGAGTAATGTCACAATTTTCATAACAGTACAGTGTCACACATGAAAGAACAAAGTGCCTGGTCCTCTAAAGAATGGGAAGTTAGCATTTTTGATGCACAGGAGCCAGATGGTGACTGTCCAGCCCATGGTCATTCATTAGTGCCCTATGTCATCATGTCCTTTGGGTACCTCAGCCAACTACATTCTGCTATGGTCAAATGTTGTGAGCCTCAAGAAGTTAAATCTTCTTTAGAACAACAAACAACCTATAATTCTAGATCAGCAGGGCCAAACGTGTGTTGTGCTGAATACAAATCCCAGGAGATGTTCAGTGTTCAGATAAGTGTGGGAGCCACTTCACACAACCTCCTCCCATACTAAGATGGTTGAAGAAATTATGATACCTCTGTACCATATAGCTACGCAACTCCTTATAAGGAATGAGGTAGGGCTATATATTTTGTTGAGTGAAAATAAACAACTTGCATAACATTGAGTAAAATGTCAATGTTAAAAAATAGAAAGTAAATGACCAAAAAGTGTGTGTGTACAATGATATAAGGACCTATATATCCACACAAACATATGCATACATTTGGTAAGCACTAAAAAGACTAGAAAAGTATACTACAAACTGTTTTCAGCATCAATCTCCAGGGATGGAATAGGCATAGAGAAGGAACATTTCTGTATTATTTTAATTAAAATATCACATTGATGTGTGTATTAGTCAGCTCAGGCTGCCATAACAAAATACCATAGAGTGGGTAGCTTAAACAACAGAAATTTATTTTCTCACAGTTCTGGAGACTAGAAGTCCCAGATTAAGGTTTGAAGAGGTTGGTTTCTGCTGACAGCTCTCTTCCTGGCTTGCAGATGGCCACCTTCCTGCTATGTCCTCACAAGGCTTTTCCTGGGTATGTGCACTCTCTATCTCTGCCTCTTCCTCTTCTAATAAGGCTAACAGTCTTATCATATTAGAACCCCAAATACAGTCAGTCACATTAGGGTTAGGGCATCAACATATGAATTTGGGGAGGGACAAAATTCAGTCCATAGCAACGTATTTCTTTAATGGACATTATTAGCAGCCTGCTCTGCACTTACTTCCACATAACTCCTTCCAAACAGAACCTCAATTTTGTGCAGGTGTCTACTTATCCCATGTGTAGCCAGGTACATAAGAGAGGGCTCAACCGTTTTCCTTGCTGTGGATTAGTTTAGGAATAAAGCTAACACCCAATTCTAGTCAAAGACATGTGAGAGATAGTCTGTTGGGGGATTCTGGAACAAGTCTCTTCTTTTCTAAGAAAAAGCCCTAGGAAGAAATGGTCACTCCTCTTCTTAAGGATACTGTCATTCTAGATTTGAGGCCTGTACCTGCTGCAACCGTACTGCTACCAGTCTGAGTATAAAGCCAATGCTGAGTATGGCAGAGGCAAAGAGAGAAAAAACCTGAGCCCTTGATGCCATTACTGAGCCATGGGATCAACCATGCTACATCTGAACTTCTAGTTGCAGGAAGCAATAAAATTCTTTGTTGCTCAAATCATTATAAGTCAGAGTTTGTGCTATGTGTAGCCAAAGTCATCATAAAAGATACAGTTTCTGACAAATATTTAAAATAGATGATTTTAAAACTTAAAATCACTGTCCTAGAAATTTACAACATATATTCGTGTATTAAAGACTCCGACAAGTCTACTATTTAAAAAAAAAAACAAAACCCTATTTTATTTGAATCAGAACTTCCCAAATTTATTTGATAATGGGATCCTTTGATTTTTCTCTTCAGTAAGCCCTATTATCGCCAACAAAAGAAGACAGTTGTTGAAAGACGCCCCCAGGGTGTAGCTGGGATAGACTTAGCCGTACAGGAAAATGACAAAGCCTGAGCTAAAGAAAAAAGCAGCAAAAATTCCCTACAGAAGGAAATGCTTGAGGGACTTTTAAAATCTGGGATGTCCAATATCCTTTTTTTTTCTTTGCTATGCTGCCCTGTGGTTTAAGTACCATCACAACCACCTTTGCCCGAAGTCTTTAGTGAAAACTTGCCATGTGGACATTTATTGGTGAATTCTAGGAGTAAAGGGATGCTGATTTCCCTCCAGATTTGGAGTCGAATTGCTCTTTAATCAGAAGGACATGGGATCCCAGCAAGACAGATGATTTTCAGAGCTTCAAGAAGCCACCCATGTATTACGATATTTTTAAAATTTTTCTAGGCATCATTTTAGTGGGGGAATTATGTTTGTGGACTTTTCATATGATGAATCTCATGAACTAAACAATGATAATTATGTACAAAGTGGAAATAAAACTACCAAATCCTATGAAAAACAGACAATGCAACATGACCTCACCTTCAGAGCAGTCACAGAGAAGAGTACATTTGTATATGTGGGTCTCATTTGGTCCAGGATGACCACAAGCAAATTCAACCAATCAGAATTCCGGAACACCCTACCCACATGCCCTTCACTGAGGTACCCTTCAAATACCAGTTATCATTACTGTGATTTTACAAGTATTTGTAGGATATTATGATTAACATCTATCTTTCCCTACCAATTTATAAAACCCATCAGGACAAAGATCATATCTATTTCTACTCATTATCCCATCCCCAGTGCCTACACAGTTCCCAGAGTATAGTAAGCTCTCAATAAATGCGTGATGAAAGAAAGAATCCATCAGTGAGCGAGACATTTAAAAACCCACATAGATCAATGGAAGAAGTGAATCACTCATGTTTAGTGACTATAATAAACAATAAAATTATCCCCATCATAAAATAATGTCTACAACTGGAAGAGAACATACCAAAGACAGTATATTTGTATCAGGTTCTGCAGAAAGACTTAACTGACAAATTATAGAAATATATCTTTCCCTATATATGTCTATAGTCTAAGATCTTGCTAGCTTGTTCCTTTCCTGCCTATTTTGACGGGGTTGTGATGAGAGTTAAATCATTATAGGGTAAAATTTCAGCCACTGGCACTCCCACTAGAACAGAAGGCTGTCTGTTCTGTGCCTGAGTACTGGCACATTTTCCCCTCATACAAACTACCCAACATGGGATCAGGAATTCATTGTATAATTCATCTGGTCTCTTGGGTTATCACCAAAGTTGTTATAGGTTAATCAGTTGTGAAACTAGTTAGTGCTTCAGGAAGTTAGGTCTTCCGGTACACAGGGACATAGACACAGAGACCACTGATTTCTAGGATGCTCTACTTCTAAAACCATCATCATAGAAATCCAAAAGCACATTAAACTGAAAGAAATGCTATCATCTGGCAGGGCAAATGAGGAGCAGAAGGAAAAATGTGGGAGAAAGATCCCAAGACTACAGCCAAGTAGACACTGCACCATATTAGGTATGTACCACTCTTTCCTTTTTTGCAAATGCCGAAGCATAGACCCAGACAGTTTGAAAAATGAGTAGGATCATGGAAAACACTGAGGAAGATGATTAAGGGAGTGGAATAATTGATATATGAGGAGAGAGGTTTTTGAAAAATCTAATTTTGAAGCAACCCAGCCAAACGATGAGTTTGCTGAGAAAGTGCAGATGTACTTCTGGTTTGCACTTAGAAACAAACTCCAGAGCAGGTTAGGAACAAAATGAGTTGTTCCGACAGGATGTGAGTAGGAGGGAAAGAAAGAAATAAAAATGGGTAAGTCAAGACCCAGTGTCAGGACGATGTGTTACTCTGTAAAGATCTTCCCCCACGCCTGGCAGTCTCATCTCCAGATAGAGGACTTGGAAGCAGACCCCAGTTACTCCCTACTATGCCCCTCCCTTGCTTGACAGGCTGGCCAGAAGGGACCTGTCATTTCTGATTAGTGTGACTGCTTAAAGCAAACAGCTTTTGTATTTATGATGGGGTATGGTCAGAATAAACATAGAAAATATTCCAAAATTAATAGGTTTTGAACAACCTTCAAAATCTGGCTAAAATGGTGACGTACACTTGAGAGAGTGTTTCAGGCATCATCCTTTACACAATGATCTTCTCACTGTGTTAAGAAACACAGTCCATTAATCTGATGTCCAACTACTTCTCCATGTTGTCAAGGTTTTCCAGCACCCTGAAGGGGAGACTCACAGAACCAGTCACTCTCTCTGTGCCTGCATGCAAGCCTTGAGCACCTCAACTCAGCCATTAAGCAAAAGCTACTCAGAATGGAGAGGTGGCCCCATCTCAAGTGAGCTGTGGGGTCAAGATCAGGAAGAGCCATGAGGGACCAGAGCGACACCCTCAGTTTGCCCCCTTCTAATTTGAAAAAGTGGTTATATGGCTCTGTTGTATCATTCTGAACTCCAAGGAAATGAAAAAATCTTCACCTAAGAGACCACAAACTCCTATTTCTATGATCATATTCTTTGGCCTCCATTTCTGTGCTCACGCTCCATCAAGTCCACCAGTCGTTCATCTGGTCACTTCCTCTTTGTTGGAAAAGGAATGCTTTGGGGAAGCTGGGCAATAATAAGGGGCAAATTCACCTTCCGCTCAGTGACATCTCTAAGTAGAGCCAGGGAAAGTATTCCCATCAGGGGTGAAAAGGGTTCCCAAAGAGTCCTTAGACTCCCATCACAATAGATGGTGTGATCAAAATTAGAAATAAATCCAAGTGCTACTATTCCTGTGCTCAGAATTATTTATTTATCTTTCTAAACAATACTATATTAGGTTTATTTAAAATATTGTTTAGCTAAAGAAAATGTGAAAAAAATTAAGTGTAAAATAAAATCTGTTTTTCGTATCTATCAATCCAGCTTTCAATAGATAGAAAGATGGATGGAATGGATGGATGAACCAACAGATTTCTAAACAAGAAGATAGGTATATGTGGATACATATACATATAGTATGAACGCATAATATACACACTATTTTATAACCTACATCTGCATTCTTCACCTAATAATATACTTTCAGCATTTTCCTAAAATATGGTATATATATTTTATATATACCATTACCTACTTCATCAATACTCTATGGTTCCAACTTTTAAGTTACTTGTAATCTTTAACTATTTGAAACAATGTTGTCTCAATATCAATGTATCTAGATCTCTGATCATTTCTTTAAGAGATATTCTAAAAGTGGAATATCTAGATCAAAGCAATTAAACACTTTATGGCTTTTAATTCACATTGACAGCTACTGTGCATGAACAGACCTGTTTAACCACACCCTCACCAAAACTCATGTTATCTTTTTTTAGAATGGTCCACGTGATAGACCAAATGTATGTGTATGTACATACTCATATGTTTGTACATATCATTATTGCTTTAATTTTAAAATTAGATTATATAAATTAAACTTACAAAATTTATATTTTATATATATGATCTCTTTAGAATATATTAATATATAATATATTTTATATATTTGTGTAAACATATAAAATGCTTTAATATATGTTTATAAATTATACAGTAAAGTATTTTATTATATATTTATAAATTATACATTTACAATATTTATATTTTATTATAAACTTAAAAAATTACCTTCCCAATATCGGTAGGTAATACTACCGATAAGACTTCCTAATATATATAATGTTAAAGGTAACACAGAAAAGTTCAGAGCAGATAGGCAAAGTGATCTTTAAAAGAGAAAATGGTTTCTAGCCCAACAAGATTTGGATGTAAATGGATTGAATGTATTAACAAATCTAGAATAAAGATTAGTCTCACTGTTATCAAAAAAAAAAAGACGACTTCCAGGAACAAACATTAGAAAAATTCCCCTAGAAACACTGGGCAATGGTAAGGCTACCCCGAACCGAAGATGAGGTCCATTCATCCCGCAATAGATACATACGTCTCTATTGCAGAGATGGCTACATCAGGTCCGATGTTTTACTATTTTATTACCACTTAGAATTAAATCCCTTTTTCCAATACTGTTTTCTAATGGATTATTTTTGGTAAATGAGAAAGCAATCAATATTCATGTATTTATCTTATTACACAAAACTTCTTATTAATCTTAATAGCTCATCCAGTGAACATGCATACTCTGAATTTTCCAGGCAAATAATAGTGTCATCTACAAATAATTATTTCTCTCCTCATTTCCAATAATTTTAACTCCCTCACTTATGACAGTATATGGGCTAGAATTTCATATGCAGTGTTCAATACCAGTGATAATAGCAGGAACTTATGTACAGGGTAAGTTTCTATGAGTAATCTCTGTGTGTGTTTGAAAAAAAGTGTAATTTCTGCTCTTTGAGCAGAAAATTATGTGTATATATATTTATATTAACCTTGTTCATTTTATTCTTTCAGTACTCTTAACTTCTTTTGTTTTGTTTCTATTTGATCTATTGCATTTAAGAGAGGTTTGTTGAAGTCACCATATTCTTCTGGTAGGTCTATTTGTTTTAGCCTTACATATTTTGCAGCTGTGTTGTAGGGTGCAAAAAATTAATGACTATTATATCCTCTTAGTGTATTCTTATTTTCAACATAAGTTATTCCTTTGCCCTTTTAATACTTTTTGCCTTGAATTTTATTTTGCCTGATATTAACACCACACCATCTATTTTTTAACTTTGTTGAGATATCTTTGACATAAAAATTGTACATATTTAAGATGTACAGCTTGATGTTTTGACATATGTATACACTGCGAAAAAGATCCTGAAAAGATCACCACAGTCAAGATAAATAACTTATCCATCACCTCTACCATTGTATATGCGTGTGTGTGTATGTGTGTTGAAAAGATTTAAGATCTATCGTCTTAGCAAATTTCAAATATACAATACAGTATTGTTAACTATCATCACCATGCTGTACATTAAACCTCAAAAGCTCATTCATCATGCATAACTGAAACTTTGTACCATTTGACCAACATCTCCTCTCTTTCCTCTCCCCCGCCCCATGCCCCTGGCAACCACCATTCTACTCTCTGCTTCTTTGAGCTCCACTTTTTTAGATTCCACATATAAGTGAGATCATGCAGTATTTACCTCTCTGTCTGGCTTATTTCACTTAGTATAATGTCCTCCAGTTTCATCCATTTTGTGGCAAACGACAGGATATTCTTCCTTTTTAAGGCTGAATAATATTCCATTATGTATATATACCACATTTTCTTTGTCCATTTGTCCATCAGTGGACATTTAAGTTATTTCCATATCTTGACTATTGTGAGTAATGCTTCAATGAACATGGGAGTGCAGATATTTCTTTGGAATGCTGATTTTGTTTCCTTTGGCTCTAGACACAGAAGTTCAATTGTTGGGTCATATTGTAGTTCTATTTTTCATTTTTTGAAGAACCTCCATACTGTTTTCCATAATGGCTATACCAGTTTACATTCCCACCAACAGTGTACAAGAGTTTCTCTTTTTTCCACATCCTTGCCAACACTTGTTATCTTTTGTCTTTTTGATAATATCCATTTTAAAAGATATGAGGTGATATCTCATTATGGTTTTGCTTTGCATTTCCCTGATGATAGTGATGCTGAGCACCTCTTCACCAAGCTGTTGGCAATTTAGGGTCAATTGATCTTCGACAAGGGTGCCAAGAATACACAAAGGGGAAAGGGAAGTCTCTTCAATAAATGGTGTTGGGAAAACTGGATATCCACATGCAGAAGAATGAAACTGGGCCCTTATCTCACACCATATACAAAAATGGACTTAAAATGGATTACTGACTTAAATGTAAGATCTAAAACTGTGAAACTAGTAGAAGAAAACACAGACAAAAAGCATCTTGACATTGGTCTTGGCAACAATTTTTTGGTCATGACACCAAAAGCATAGGCAGCAGAAGCAAAAATAGACAAATGGGATTGCCTCAAACTAAAAAGCTTCCACACAACAAAGGAAACAATCAACAGAGTGAAAAGGTAACCTATGGAATGGGAGAAAATATTTGCAAACCATATGTTGGATAAGGGTTTAATATCCAAAATATATAAGGAACTCCTACAACTCAATAGCAAAAAATTAATTAATTAACCTAATTAGAAAGTGGGCAAAGCACCTGAATAGATATTTCTCAAAGAAGACATACAAATGGCCAAGAGGCAGCTCCTCTGGTTTTTCTGTGGTTGCTGTTGATGCTGTTGCTGGTACTGTAGCCATCATCATTAGAATTTCCTGGATCTATCTGTTTTCATGTCTTTGTTTTCAGGTTTCTGGCATCACATTGCTTTCAGACTGTCTGCTATAGATATCATACAGCTGGCTTTTTTTCTCTGTTGCAATTGTTGAGTTTATTCACATTTGTTGTGTTATGTTTGAACTTCTGCTACCCTATTTTGTATTTTTCACTTGTATTGTGTTCTTTTTCCTTGATTCTTTTTAATTTTATTTCCTGCCTTTTATTTGATTGATTAAAATTTCTATGCTTCATTGTTTTCCCTCTACTGGTTTAAAAATTAGTCTTTTTCTTTTCTGTTTTTCTAGTAGTTATCAGTTATTTTGAACTTTAAATACACATAATTAGATCCTAATAGTGTATTCAGTTAGAATTTTACTTACAGAAACATTTTTTCTTTTTTTTTTTTTTTTGTATATGTACTTTTGATTTTGTTGAGAGAGACAAGGAGTTGAACAGGGAAGATATCTAATGATTTTGTCTATTTCCCTTTTTTCCTGTATTTTTCCCAAAGATGTTTGCATTTTTAGATGATAGAAATGCAAGCACATGGTTTTAAATTCAGATAACATTAAAAGACATGCAGAAATCAACAACACAGTGCCACACTTCTCCCTATATTTGTCTTGCTCCCTTAAAGCAAATTCTCCAAATATTTTTTCTGTTTATTCTAGTATTTACCACCAAGCTTATAAATAATATGCTGATACTACTACTTATTGATTTATCAAAATTAGACAACGTCTATGGAATTCCTGTTTTGGTAGATGGCTCTGGATTGGCCTCCCAAAAGCCACAGATAACTTTTGTGTTGCCTTCCTCAACTATAGAGGGTGAAAAACTAGAAGATCTTCATAGACATCCTTGAAGCTGGGTGTGGCCATATTTCTGGCCAATGAGATATAGTCAGAAGTCCCTGCGAGAGCTTATTCCTTCTTACATAAAAATGCAAAACTCAAGGGAGAGGAGTCAAGATGGCGGCGTAAGCAGACTCGGAACTCACCTCCTCCCGTGGACACAGCCAATTTACAACGACTCGTGGAAAAATTACCCCTGAGACAGAACTGAAAACTGGATGAGAGGAACTCCTGCAACAACGGACAATCCTAACTGAGGTGGAAGAGGCAGAGACTCCCTTCTGGAGAGGAAAAACGCCGCCTTCACAAGCCGCCAGCTTCACGGCCGCCGGGAGCAGCTCACAGGTCCGCACCCTCCCTGGAGGCGCGGGGCCCTGAGCCGGGGAGCACCCCCGCTGGGGGCATATTGTGGACCCAGCACAGTCGAGACCAGCGGCATAATATCTGACTGTGCCTGCTACTAAAACACTGGGGAGCACCCCCAGAAAACCCGGTTCACAAAGAAACTAAAACTGGCTCTTAAAGGGCCCGCGCGCAAACTCACTCGTTTCAGGAAGCACCCTAAAATCACCAGAAAGAAAGGTGTACAGTGCTTTGGTGACAATAGACTCACCTAATAGGCCTTGAGTGCATCTCGGTGAGGGGTGAGACCTCTCCAGGGACTGGGACATTGGCGGCGGCCATTGTTGTGGCCTGGTGTGGGCGTGCTGACACAGACACCATTGGAGTTCTCCCTGAGGCCTGCTAGCCCAGGGTCTGCCCCACCCGCTAGAGCACCGATTTAATCCAGCTCAGCCAGGGCAGGCAGCCCACCCTAGAGACTGGCCCCACCCAACAACAAGCCCTCAGGCAACTTGTGGGCCTGCATAGATTAGTGACTGGATTCTCTGCAGCCTGGCAACTGAGCCGACTTGAGCAGGGCAGGGTGTGCACAAGGAGCGGGTGGAGAGTGTGGGGTGGTGGCAGTGTGGGGCTCCCGCCGTGGAGAGACTGGGTCCGCTTGGGGAGGTCGGGGTGCTCACACGGGGCAGGACTGTGTTGACTGTGTGTGTGGACCTGTGGGCGGCAGGGCTTCTCAGCCGCAGAAGACTTGTACTTCTCAAAGACCCACATAGGAGGTTTGCTCCACCTTCCAAAACCTGAAACAATTGAGTGCTCCTGTGCCTGAGGCCAGCCCCACCCAGCTGCAATCCTCAGAGAGCTGACAAGAGACCTAATAGGCTAGAGGCTTACAGCAATTGTAAGGCCCTGAGCCTAACAACCTGCCACGGTGGGGGCCTACTCACTTAAAAGAAATACTGCAACACAAATGTGGTATTAGAACTTGCAGCCAACTGTGCTGGGGATCCCCACACCTGATAAAGAGACTGAAGGGCCCACAACAACTACAAGCAGCTGAGCATTACAACAGCTGGCCAGGAGCATAACTCAGCCTCCCTGGGCACCTACAGGGAGAGCAAACAGGCCACAGCAGAAGGATACACGTAGCCCACATAGGGGTCACCCCTGGAACATTGAGAACTGAGGGAAGCACACTGGAAGCCTCCTAAGCCATCACTTACATAAGGTCACCTATCCAAGAGCAGGAGACGTAGCTGACCTACCTAATACGTAGACACAAGCACAGGGAAAGAGGCAAAATGAAGAGGCAAAAGAATACATTCCAAGTAAGGGAACAGGACAAAACCCCAGAAAAGGAACTAAGTGAAACAGAAATGAGCAACCTACCCAACAGAGAGTTCAAACTAAGAGTGTTAAGGATGCTCACTGATCTGGGGAGAAGAATAGATGAACTCAGTGAGAATGTCAACAAAGAAATGGAAGATATAAAAAAGAACCAATCAGAAATGAAGAATACAATACTGGAAATGAAAAATTCATTAGAGGGACTCAAAAGCAGAGTAGAGGATACAGAAGAACGGATCTGTGAGCTGGATGAAAGACTAGAAGAAATCACCCAAGGTGAACAGGTAAAAGAGAAAAGAGTTAAAAAGACTGAGGACAGTCTAAAGGACCTCTGGGACAACATCAAGTGCACTAACATCCGTGTTATAGGTGTCCCAGAAGGAGAAGAGCGAGACAAGGGGTCAGAGAATCTATTTCAAGAAATAATAGATGAAAACTTCCCTAACCTAAGGAAGGAAACAGACATCCAGGTCCAGGTAGCACAGAGAGCCCCAAACAAGATAAACCCAAAGAGGCCCACACCAAGACACATCATAATCAAAATGTCCAGAATTAAAGATAAAGAGAGAATCCTAAAAGCCGCAAGAGAATGTCAAGTTACATACAAAGGAAACCCCATAAGGCTATCAGCTGACTTCTCTGCAGAAACCTTACAGGCTAGAAGAGAATGGCACGATATATTTAAAGTGCTAAAAGGAAAAAACTTACAGCCAAGAATACTCTACCCAGCAAGGTTATCATTCAAAATGGAAGGAGAGATCAAAATTTTCCCAGATAAGCAAAAATTAAAGGAATTTGTCACCAAGAAACCAGTGCTACAAGAAATGTTAAAGGGACTGATTTAAGGGGAAAAGAAAAGACCACAAATAGGAAAAATTATCTATTTCCATGATTAGAACGTAATGGATACAAATGCACAAAAAAGAGGTTAGATATGATATCAAAAACATGAGGGAGGAGGAGAGTTAAAGAGTACAGCTTTCCAGACAGAGGTCAAACTAAAGTGACCATCAATTCTGTATAGAAGAAGAAAGAAACAGAGAAGGACTACTAAAACACTGAGAAAAAAAAAGTTAAAAAATGGCAGTAAGTACATACTTATCAATAGCTACTTTAAACGTCAATGGACTAAATGCTCCAATTAAAAGGCATAGGGTGGCTGACTGGATAAAAAAACAAGACCCATATATATGCTGCATACAAGAGACACACTTCAGACCTAAAGACACTCACAAACTGAAAGTGAAGGGATGGAAAAAGATACTCCACGCAAATGGCAATGAAAAGAAAGCTGGGGTAGCAGTACTCATATCAGACAAAATAGACTTTAAAACAAAAACTGTAAAAAGAGACAAAGAAGGGCATTACATAATGATCAAGGGAACAATCCAACAAGAGGATATAACACTTGTAAATATCTACGCACCCAATGTAGGTGCACCTAAATATATAAAGCAATTATTAACAGACATAAAAACAGAAATAGACAGTAACACAATAATAGTAGGGGACTTTAACACTCCACTTACACCAACGGATAGATCATCCAAACAGAAGATCAATAAGGAAACATTGGCCTTAAACGACACACTAGAACAGATGGACCTAGTAGATATATACAGAGCATTCCATCCAAAAACCGAAGAATACACATTCTTTTCAAAGGCACATGGAACATTCTCCAGGATTGATCACATATTAGGCCACAAAACAAGTCTCCATAAATTTAAGAAGATTGAAATAATACCAAGCATCTTTTCTGACCACAACGGTATGAAACTAGAAATCAACTATAGGAAGAAAATCAGAAAAGCCACAAATACATGGAGATTAAACAAAATGCTACTGAACAACGACTGGGTTAACAAAGAAATCAAAGAAGAAATCAAAAAATACCTGGAGACAAATGAAAATGAAAATACGACATGCCAGAATTTATGGGATACAGCAAAAGCAGTTCTAAGAGGGAAGTTTATAGTGATACAGGCCTATCTCAACAAACAAGAAAAATCTCAAATAAACAATCTAACAATGCACCTGAAGGAACTGGAAAAAGAAGAACAAACAAAGCCCAAAATCAGTAGAAGAAGGGAAATAATAAAAATCAGAGCAGAAATAAATGAAATAGAGACCAAAAAAACAATAGAAAAAATTAATAAAACCAAGAGCTGGTTCTTTGAAAAGATCAACAAAATTGACAAACCTTTAGCTAGACTCACCAAGAAAAAAAAAGAGAAGACACAAATAAGTAAAATCAGAAATGAAAGAGGAGAGGTTACAACAGACACCTCAGAAATACAAAAGATTATAAGAGAATACTATGAAAGGCTATATGCCAAACAATTCGACAATCTGGAAGAAATGGATAAATTCTTAGAATCATACAACCTTCCAAAACTGGATCAAGAAGAAGTAGAGAATTTGAATAGACCAATCACCAGTAAGGAGATCGAAACAGTAACCACAAACCTCCCCAAAAATAAAAGTCCAGGACCAGACGGCTTCCCTGGTGAATTCTACCAAACATTCAAAGAAGACTTAATACCTATCCTTCTCAAACTATTCCAAAAAATTGAGGAGGGGGGGAAGCTCCCTAACTCATTCTACGAAGCTGACATTACCCTGATACCAAAACCAGACAAGGACAACACAAAAAAAGAAAATTACAGGCCAATATCACTGATGAACATTGATGCAAAAATCCTCAATAAAATACTAGCAAATCGCATACAACAATACGTTAAAAAGATTATACACCATGATCAAGTGGGATTTATTCCAGGGATGCAGGGATGGTTTAACATTCGCAAATCAATCAACGTAATACACCACATTAATAAAATGAAGAATAAAAATCACATGATCATCTCAATAGATGCAGAGAAAGCATTTGACAAGATACAGCATCCATTTATGATAAAAACTCTGAATAAAATGGGTATAGAAGGAAAGTACCTCAACATAATAAAGACCATATATGAGAAACCCACAGCTAATATCATCCTCAATGGTGAAAAACTGAAAGCCATCCCTCTAAGAACAGGAGCCAGACAAGGATGCCCACTGTCACCACTCCTATTTAACATAGTACTGGAAGTCCTAGCCAGAGCAATCAGGCAAGAGAAAGAAATAAAAGGGATCCAAATTGGAAAGGAAGAAGTGAAACTGTCACTATTTGCAGATGACATGATTTTATATATAGAAAACCCCAAAGAATCCACCAGAAAACTTTTAGAAGTAATAAACGAATATGGTAAAGTTGCAGGATACAAAATCAACATACAAAAATCAGCTGCATTTCTGTACACTAACAACGAAGTAGCAGAAAGAGAAATTAAGAATACCATCCCATTTACAATTGCAACAAAAAGAATAAAATACCTAGGAATAAACTTAACCAAAGAGGTGAAAGATCTGTACACCAAAAACTATAAAACATTTCTGAAAGAAATCGAAGAAGACACAAAGAAATGGAAAGATATTCCGTGCTCTTGGATTGGAAGAATTAACATAGTTAAGATGTCCATACTTCCTAAAGCCATCTATAGATTCAATGCAATCCCTATCAAAGTTCCAACAACATTTTTCACAGAAATAGAACAAAGAATCCTAAAATTTCTATGGAACAACAAAAGACCCCGAATAGCTAAAGGAATCCTGAGAAAAAAGAACAAAGCTGGAGGTATCACACTCCCTGATTTCAAAATATACTACAAAGCTGTAGTAACCAAAACAGCATGGTACTGGCACAAAAACAGACATACAGATCAATGGAATAGAATCGAAAGCCCAGAAATAAACCCACACATCTATGGACAGCTAATCTTTGACAAAGGAGCCAAGAACATACAATGGGGAAAAGAAAGTCTCTTCAACAAATGGTGCTGGGAAAACTGGATAGCCATATGCAAAAAAATGAAAGTAGACCCTTACCTTACACCATACACAAACATTAACTCCAAATGGATTAAAGACTTGAATGTAAGACCTGAAACTGTGAAACTTCTAGAAGAAAACATAGGCAGTATGCTCTTCGACATCAGTCTTAGCAACATCTTCTCAAACACCACGTCTGACCGGGCAAGAGAAACAATAGAAAAAATAAACAAATGGGACTACATCAAACTAAAAAGCTTCTGCACAGCAAAGGAAACCATCAACAAAACGAAAAGACAACCTAACAATTGGGAGAAGATATTTGCAAACCATACTTCTGATAAGGGCTTAATCTCCAAAATATATAAAGAACTCATGCATCTCAACAACAAAAAAACTACCAACCCAATTAAAAAATGGGCAAAGGACCTGAACAGACATTTCTCCAAAGAAGATATACAGATGGCCAACAGACACATGAAAACATGTTCAAAATCATTAACTATCAGGGAAATGCAAATCAAAACTACAATGAGATGTCACCTGACGCCCGTCAGAATGGCTATAATTAACAAGACAGGAAACAACATGTGTTGGAGAGGATGTGGAGAGAAGGGAACTCTCATACACTGCTGGTGGGAGTGCAAACTGGTGCAGCCACTATGGAAAACAGTATGGAGATTCCTCAAAAAATCAAGGATAGAACTACCATATGATCCAGCCATCCCACTGCTGGGTATTTATCCAAAGAACTTGAAAACACCAATTTGTACAGGTACATGCACCCATGTGTTCATTGCAGCGTTATTCACAATAGCCAAGACTTGGAAGCGACCTAAGTGCCCATCAAGGGACAAATGGATAAAGAAGCTGTGGTATATATACACAATGGAATACTACTCAGCCATAAGAAACGATGAAATCCAGCCATTTGTGACAACATGGATGGACATTGAGGGTATAATGCAAAGTGAAATAAGTCAGAGGGAGAAGGTCAAATACCGCATGATTTCCTTCATTAAGTAGTAGATAATAACAACAATAAACAAACACATAGGGACAGAGATTGGATTGGTGGTTACCAGAGGGGAAGGGGGGAGGGAGGAGGGTGAAAGGGATAATTCGGTACATGTGTGTGGTGATGGGTTGTAATTAGTATTTTGGTGGTGAACATGATGTAATCTATGCAGAAGTACAATGATGTACACCTGAAATTTTTACAATGTTATAAACCAATGTTACTGCAATAAACAAAAAATTAATAAAAATAAAAATAAATAAAAAGGAAAAAAAATGCAAAACTCACACACTAGTAGAAAACAATTGGCCCCATGTCCTTCATCCATCTTCCTTCCTGGAGTGTGGAAGCAGTACGTGAAGGCTCAGTAGCCACACGCTAAAGATGGTGAAGCATAAAGATAGAAAGAGCCTGATTCCTGATGACATACGGTTGTCATTCCATTAGTCCCAGGATGCCTGACCCAGGATTTCTGAGGCCACATGGTAGTGTTTTCCGTCATTCACAACTGTTCCATCGTTTCACTTTCTACTTTAGGAGGAACAACTTATTCTTAATTTAAAACATCATCTCTTACCTTCTTATCTATTAATGTCATTCTAATTTCATTAATCTCTCTGATTATTTTTCTGTATTCAGGATTATTATTACAAGCCTTTGTTTTGAGTCATGAATTCACTTCTCTTCTGTGTCTATCCTATTCCCATTCTTTTTATTCCATTTAAAAGCAGAATTTGTGCTCTTAATTTTTTTTCTTCCTCAGTAATCTTCCTTTTCAGCTCATTCTGTTTTAGCAACTTATCTTCAAGCTCTTGAGTAACTGAATTCACGCTCTTTTTAAATTCTTCTACACTGCAAAGCAGTTGTAGGGAATTTTCATTTGTTTCATAGGTCATGGGTTTTTTTTTTAATTGACATATAATTCACATACAACATTATATTAGTTTCAGTTGTGCAACATAATGACTCAATATTTGTATATATTTCAAAATGATCACTACAACAAGTCTGGTTAACATGTGTCACCATACATAGTTACAAAAATTTTTTTTCTTGTGATGAAAACTTTTCAGATCTACTCTCTTAGCAACTTTCAAATATGCAATACAGTATTATTAACTGTAGTCACCATGCTGTACATTACATCCCCATGATATTTATTTTATAACTAGACATTTGTACCTTTTGACTCCCTTCATCCATTTTGCCCACCCCCCCAACCCCTCGCCTTTGGCAACCACCAATCTGTCCTCTGTATCTATGAGTTTGGTTTTTTGTTTGTTTGTTTTTAGATTCCACATAAAAGTGAGATCATATGGTATTTGTCTTTCTTTGTCTGATTTATTTCACTTAGCATAATGCCCTCAAGGTCTATCCGTGTTGTCTCAAATGGAAAAATTTTCTTCTTTTTCAGGCTGAAAAATATTCCATTGTGTATATGTATATATATATATACACACACACCATATTTTCTTTATCCATTCATCCATCAATGAACATTTAGGTTGCTTCCATGTCTTGGTTATTGTAAATAATGCTGCACTGAACATTTGGGTCCTGTTTTCTTGAGCTTAGATTCTTCTGGTTTTTTTAATGCCTGCTTTCTTGCATTTTTAGAGGTTTTCCCCCACACTGTTACTTTCCATATTAACCCAGACAGTCCTTTCTATATACTTTATTGGCTCTATATAGATGTGGTTCAATTATCCACTAGTACATCCCCACATTATTTGATAGCTGAATCTTCCCTTCAGAGGTTCAGTTGGGAGTCTGGGTGTTGTAATTTTATCTGTTTTTACACAGCGTGAGTTATCTGTTTTTATGCATCCTACAGGAAGAGAGGGAGGGAGCCCAGGTGGGGCTGAAGCTGTTTGTAGTACATTTATCTAGGTAGAATTACCAACTTTTTAGAAAGCCAAACCAGGACACAGCCATACCAAACAAGAAAAAAATCATAATAATATAATACATAATAAATAATTATATAAATATATGTTATCACTTTCCTATAAAAACATGAAAAGTAGATGTTTATTAGATATCACAATTATTGCATATAAATGCTAATATTTAAGCAAAAAACGAGACAAATTTGTAACTAGTAGTAATTAATAGTAGGCCTAAACAAATAATGTGTATGAGAAAAGTGTAATAATTTTTTTATGATATTCATTTCTGCCCTTTGATAGGACAACTCATTTAAATCTTTTAAAACTCTCTATTGGATATTACAGAATTATGCTATACATACATAATGCTATATATATTAAAGCGTATTCTTAAGACACATAAATATAATGCTTTTAAAAAGAAAATATAAATATAATAGGACTATTTAAATAGATATTTAAATCTATATTTAATAAGAAGTAACAATAACACGTTTCTTTCAGTCCAATGATACAATAGGATAGTTGTAATCTGTCTAAATCCTTCTCTAATAATACTTCTCTGAACTGCCTGCAAGCTTTAGGACATTCTCTTCTATGTAGTAGTGAAACTAAAAACAGTCAAATGTAAAGGTTATTTTGTCTTGCAGCTCTGCTCTCATCAAGCCCATATTACTTTGGTTTCTGGTGTTGACGATATCAAGCTAAATATCCTCTCCACAGAAGCATTTAAGCATGGAATGCTTAAGATTTTATTTACTAGCAAGAGCAGGTTTTTAGACTTGTAGGAATTCGTTTCCAGTCCTCTAAAAATGTCCATCCACATCGCAACTACCAGCTTGTTGTGGTAGACTAGTTGTCTCTCCATGAGGTCCTTGGCATCTTTAAATTCATTAAATTGATCTTCCATGTCTAAGACGTCCATGATTTTGAAACACTCCAAAGTAAACTTCTCCCAGGGAAAATGGTTTTAAAGCATAGAAGTAATTTGAACTTGTGAAATCAAAGTTGGGTCTCAAGTAAGTTACAATTTTAGTGAAGAAACTGAGAAAGTCTTGTGTAATTTGGCTGCCCTTTCTGGTGACATTTTTATGAATTGAAGCAGTCTTCTTTCCAAAAAAATGAGTCTTTTTTTTTTCCATATAAGTATTTGTCACAACCTGAAACAATTCAAGTGCTGTTGTTTCATCCTTTTCTAGGCTCCTTAATATTTCTTCAAAGATCAGCAAACAGCTTTGAAGAAACAGCATATAAATCTCTGTTTTAAAGTAATCCTTTGCCCCATTTTCATCCTCAAAGTATTTCCAAATTAGAGGAGGAGATTCTTCTTGTCTCGCATTTGAAAATGTCTTACAGCAGGCCAACATCTTAAAATCTTTTTTGTTGCCATCTACAATGTATCAAAATGTGCCATTCTGTAAGATGCTATCTCTTTCCATTTCTATAAAGTCAAAAATTTTATTAATTGCTTTTGCCTGTTTTGAAGAAACTTAAAAGTGACCAAAAAAGAACATTTTATTTTGAAATTCTCAATAACACAAGTAAGCAAAACACACCCCTTTTTACCAATGTTGTGTGCAAAATGTATGGGACATTTAGCAGGTAAAATCTCTTCATTTTCTTTGGTAAGAAGAGTTATAGATTAATTTGAATTTGTCAAAATTTACATTAGCTTTGTCTGCCAAATGTGAAGATAGATGGGTAAAGTCTAGTTTGCATCTGGACAAGATTATCAACAACCTTTCATTTTATATTTTCTGCAGTTTCATTAGACTCCTCATAGAAATCAAGACGGTTGGAAACTCCATTTTTTCAAACCAAAGTACCTAAAAGCTAGGGAGAACTTTTTTTTTATTCCTGTTATTACTCAATATTATAGAAAGCATGATCGTTAATAAGAATTAACAGAATCAGCTCTACACTGTGGAGGGCCAACAACAGATCAGTTAGCAAATTTCCCCTTTTGTTCAACCACAGAATATTTTAATTGCAGTCTCTGAATCAGGAAATGTAACTTTACTTAGTTTCACAGAACATTCAAGGAAAGAACACAATAATGTGTATTCCTTCGTGCAGTATGCTCAAGCCAATTCAGAGGCCACTATTTTCAAGTAAGCATTGGTATCTTTTGGGAGATGAAAAATCTTTACGCTGACTTAGAAGCACTTGACTATCTCATTCCAGACTTGTGAGATTCAGGCACCATATGTGTTTTTACATCCCCCTCTCCAGCACTCACAATCCCAAATTCTTTTCTGCGTATTGCGCAGTATGCTTGATTCTGGTTCTTTACCTCCCTAATCCAGGGGTATGTGTCCTTCCATCTGTCATTGAAATTCCACAATCATTTAGCTTTCTTTTCCAGGGATATCTGGGTCATGCTGGTATTGGTATTGTGATCATTCTCTTTTTGTTGTCTGGACTCTTAGAAAACCTAGTCACAATATTCACAATGTTTAAAATTAAACTGAAAAAGATAGACTATTAATATTCACAATTACAATGCACTTAATTTCACACTTAAGTCTCACCACCCAGAATGGTGCAACAATGGATAGTCCACACACAAATCATGGTTGCCAACATCACCAGTCAGAGGAGACGATGGTGACTACAGAAGATATTCATTTATCCATTTATCAGTCTATGCCATATCCACTTGGTATTAAAAACAATATTACTTTCAGCCCCTGTTTTGGGGGTTACCATATGAGTTGTGTAGTTTTCCTCCCACTTTCCATGCCCATCGCCAGAAACCAAGACCTTTCACATCTCACAGAGGGGTTTCCCAGAACACTAGATTTTCAATGCAAAACTGAGACTGTCACAGTCTAACCAGTTTGGTTGGTCACCCTTTCTTTTAGAATTTATTAGAAATCTGATGACAGAGCTCATTTCACATGGGTAAGAGCATATATTAATCACATGGGAAGAATCTTTGAGCTTTTAATCCTCCCTTTGATAGAGGATGGAACCCAAAAGAAATCATCAACCCCAGGAGTTCATTTTTCCCACTCCACTTACTTCTCCCCAGCAGCCATTTATAATGACTTTCCATCCAGGGAAAGAAAAATATTAGGTAAAACTGATGAGTTTGGGTTACAGAGTTATTATTCTGCAACGCTATGGGAAACTTCCCCTAGGGCTCCTCAGAGAATCTTGCCTTATGTTTTTACCTAATGTTGTGGACCTTTATTGCTTTTTCTATTCAGCATCTACTCAGACTAAGATGGCTATAAAAATAATTTTTTTCAAAGTGGACAATAACAAATGTTGGCGAGGATGTGGAGAAATTATTGGAACCTTCATACATTACTGGTGAGAATATTAAATGGTACAGTTGCTGTGGGAAAGAGTTTGGTGGTTCCTTAAAAAGTTAAACAGGGAATTACTTTATAATCCAGAAATTCTACTCCTAGGTATATACAGTAGTCCCCCTTATCCATGGGGGATACATTCCAAGACCCCCAGTGGATGCCTGAAACTGCAGATAGTACCGAATCCTATACATACTATGTTTTTGCTTATACATACATACCTAAGATAAAGTTTAATTTATAATACACAGTAAGAGATTAACAATAATAACTAATAATAAAATAGGAAAATTATAACAATATATTGTAATAAAAGATACCATACATCTTAGCAACCTCAGCATATGATTCTTTTTCTTTCCTTATTAAGTTGAGATCTTTCACCTTTTCACTTAAAGGAAGCACTTTACAGCTTCTCTTTGGTGTATCCAAATTGCCACATCACTACTCTTGTGCTTTGGGACCACTATTAAATAAAATAAGGGTGACTTGAACACAAGCACTGTGATACCATGACAGTCGATCTGATAACCAAGATGGCTTCTAAGTGACTAATGGGCAGGTAGTATATACAGTGTGGATACAATGGACAAAGAGATTCACGTCCCAGATGGGATGGTGCAGAATGGCATAAGATTTCATCACACTACTCAGAAAAACATGCAATTTAAAACTTATTAATTGTTTATTTCTGAAATTTTCTATATAATATTTTCACACCACGGCTGACCACAGGTAACTAAAACTGTGGAAAGCAAAACTGTGGATAAGGGGAGACTACTGTACCCAAAAGAATTGAAGACAGATGCTCAAACAAATACATATATACATGTGTTCACAGCACCACTATTCAAAATAGCCAAAAGGTGAAAACAACCCAGATGTCCATCAACTGAGGAATGGACACACAAAATGTGGTATATCCATACAATGGAATCTTATTTGGCCATAAAAAAGTATGAAATACTGATATATGCTACAATATGGATAACCTTGAAAACACTGTGCTAAATGAAAAAAGCCAGACACAAAAAATTGCATATTATATGATTCCGTTTATAGGAAATATCCAGAATAGGTAAATCCACAGAGATAGAAAGCAGATTAATGGTGGCCAGGGGCTAGGAGGTAGAACAAAATGGAGAATAACTGCTTAGTGGTTATGAAAACATCCTTTAGGGTGATAAAAATATTTTAAAGCTAGATAGGGGTGGGAATTACCAACATTGGAAATGTACTAAATTCCAATGGATTGTAAACTTCAAAATGGTTAATTTTATGTTATGTGAATTTTACCTCAATTAGAAAAAAAAAAGATGGCAAGAGATGTTTATGATCTAACTCAGAAAATATTCGTGTTGTATCGTTAAATAAAAAGTGCAATAGAAGAGTGATGGTTTCAGGACAATCTTGTTTTTGTAAAATAAAAATAGTAATAACATATATTACAAATATATGCATGTTAATGTATGCATAAAATAATTCAAAAGCATTTATATGGAACCATTCAAAGAAGTTTATCTCTGGAGAGTAGAATTTCAGGAGATATTCACTACATATGTATTACTTTTTTGAAGAAGAAGAAGAAGATTGGCCCTGAGCTAACATCTGTTGCCAATCTTCCTCCTTTTTTTTCTTTTTTTCTCCCCAAAGCCCTAGTAGATAATTGTGTGTCAGAGTTGTACATCCTTCTAGTTGCTCTATGTGGGATGCCACCTCAGCACAGCCTGATGAGTGGTGGGCTGGTCCATGCCCAGGACCCGAACGTGTGAACCCCAGGCCACCCAAGCAGAGCGTGCAAACCCAGTTGCCACGCCACCAGGCCGGCCCCGTGTATTACTGTTTTTAAAAGAAGAAAGAAAACCTGTAACAGACTTTTAAAAAATAATTAATGACCCCTCCCACATATAAAATGAATAAATTAACATAAATTTGCATCCTACCAATCCATCTTAGTTCTCTATTTCTTTGGTGTGTGATTTTAAATTTTCACCATTAACAATTTTTTTTTTAATATTTATTCTCCACTTGTCCTTTATCCTCCTTCATTTTGGCAGCTATCCTCCCACATTAGTGGATGAGAGTAGTTTTGCTGAGAATGGGAGTGGTGAGGTGGCCCTTGCATCCTTTCCTCAATCTGGACCCTTCTGTACTATATGTATTAGAAATGTCTTGAAGCTTCTAGCATGTGGATTATACCCTTAATTAATTTCCAACCATGATGCAATATTTTCCCTTAATCGTCTATTTCTTTATCATGTCCATAATGATCTTGGAGCAGCAGAGTTAAACACCCTGGCTCAAATTGTCATCTTGCCAAAAAACCCCGCACCACTAACAACTGCTCGTTAAAGGAATGTTTGAAGTCACAGGGAGATGAAGCGATCTAAAATGAAGTTGCTTTTTGAGCAAATGCTTAGGGGAGATGCTGAATCCAAATGGCAATACAGATAGTTGCATTTGCAAACCAAAGAACAGGATTGGACACATCTTGAGGTGCATTGGTTGAGAAGTGAAAGTTTTAGTCACGTGTCCTGCATATAATCTTAACAGTTCTAAGGGACTGAGAAAGAGCAATGAAGGGCATATGCTTTATTGAGGCTTGTTATGTTCCAGCCATTTTTCTGGGCCCTTATATGCATCATCCCATTGAAATCTGTCAATAGCCCTATAGGATAAAGAAGTATTATACCCATTTTGAAATCTGCAAATTGAGACTCAACAAAATTAAGAAACTTGATTAAGGTCACCAAAAGAGGGGGAGCCAACTCTTGAATCCAAAACCCTGACTTCTAACCTAACATTATTTTCAGTAGCTCAGAGGGCTTTCAATACATGTTCTTTCAAGTCCTGGAGTCCCAGAGAATGTTATGAGGAAGAGACGTTTAGTGTGCAAAGAGAAGGCAGAACTCCAGATTTTCAATCATCACTCTCAACAGGATAGCTCTTATCTGTGTTGTATTTTGAAGTTCCATATAAGCCATGCTTTGGGAAAGGGGGCAGGGATCTTCCACTTAAAAAAAGAAAAGCTTTGTAAAGAAATCAGACTTTAAAATGTAAAACAATGTCTTTCCTTCCCCCATATCCTTTCTTATTCCTGACCTTATGTAAGACCTGGTTAACGCATTTGTGGACCTGGGTGTGTGTTAGCTTTCATAGGGACATATGAGTTTGCAGCACAGTTTGGATGTTTTTGCTTAGAAGCAAAAAGGTAGATGCAGATGTAAGGGCTTTAGCTTTATTTGATACAGAAGAGTATCAATAATAGACTAGTGATTCTCAAATTATAGATGGAAATGAGCATAGCCTGGGGCATAATGAATTGAAAAGCCAACATGCATTCGATAATGAACAGACTTTGAGATTTAGAGTCAGATACTCTGACTTGAATCTTCATTCTGGTAAGACCTTGGACATGTTGCTAAATATCTCTCAGACTCTGTTGCCTCATTTGTAAAATGGAGGCATCAATGCCAACTTCACAGTGATTTTGTGAAAGTTAAAGAAGACAATGTACATGAAAATGTCTGGCACATCTCAGGTTTCCAATTAATATTCCATTTGTATTAATACTGATGATTCAAATTCTTGAAAGCCCATGGTAATGATACCGTCTGTGAGATTTACGCATTTGTGGAGGCCACAGGGTTCCATGTCAGATTGGCTCTTGAGATTAAAATAACCACTGCCATGGCAAACATTTTGACACGTCCACAGCAGGTTTGCCCTCACATTTAGCCCTACACTTGAAACAGTGGATTGGAAGGCCTGGAGCGCCTATAGCAAAAAAGAGCAATCTTTGCATTGTCATTAATTTCTCCATTTTTCCCTTTTACTGAGCATTATGTGAGGGTGAGCTTTGTGCTGCAAAGCATGATATTTTCAAACCCATCTTGAGACGTGTCAGATATACCCTCTTCCAAAGATCTGATTAAACTCAATTGTCCAAGGCCTGGACACCCATGAACCACTTCCAGTCAAGAGGTCCCACCCTACAGGAACCCCTTAAAGGGTACTTTTCAGGGACAGAAGCTGACTCTGAGAGAGAGAAAATATTTTTATTTTAGAGCTTCCCTTTTAAGAAAACAAAAATGATTTTAGAATTGCCTTTTTAAGCTGTTTGCCCTTTTGAAACAAAAAGTACAAAAATAGAATATGTATAAATTCCATCAAAAATCAAAAACCACTCAATTTTTCATTATGGTTGCAAATTTCAAACATATTTTTTAATGTGGCTGTAGTTTATTTTTCTTTTTGTTTAGCATTCCATTATTAAAAAATGTAACTCCCCCCCCAAAAAAATCAAAAGCATTTAATAATTTTTTTCCAAAATATACTCTTATACTTCTGATTCATAAAACAGAATCATATTGACCCAACAACTAGGTGTTCAATGAACTCATTTCAGCCTTCACCAGTAAAGCGGATCAGAAAAGAATACTAATTTAAGGACACTACTTGGGGTGAACATTTACCCCCAGCACAAACAAAATTCAGGAAGTCAATATTTCAGTTTTCCAAAAAACAGAAAGAATAAAATAGTGAATTTAAGTTCTTAAAAAGCTATTTTCTTTGAGTTTCTTGGACATAGCATCTTTATAAACATGAAGTCATCTCACTATAACAGTTTATACTTCTAATATCTTAAGAAATATATGCCAGTGGATGAAGCAACTTGGAGCTGTATTACCCAGTGCTACCAAGATATGGAGGTGGGCTATACATGTGCTCAGGATTGGTGGGTTGCTGCCATCTGGAATTGTCTTGCCTGTTTCTCTGCCTCATTGAGTCTTGATCTTGTTTCAGAAACATTGCTTTCCTCCATTGCTATTGCCTGATCATTTCCCACTTTCCCTCTTACGCTTTATTATTATTACCCTGCCACTGTATTATTTAACTCCATAACAGCATCATATAATTGGGGGGCCTTGAAATTAACTCTGAAAAGCATTTTGGGGGGATTCATTTGGCCTGAAACATGCCACATAAAATGAGATTTTACCATGTGTGATGATGATTTACATGGTTAGTGTGGGCCATTTTCAAAGACAAATTATTTCAACCTTGAGGAAACAGAAGCCTGAGGCTACCCCTTTCCTTTTTAGAGCCCTCAGGTGCTAGTAAAACTGTCCACTGCACATGTTTTATTTATTTATTCTAGTCATTTAATAATTTCTGCTTTTAAATATTGAGAAAATTGCAGCACAGTGTGGTGAAAATAGACTTGGATATTCTTATCAGGAGAGCTGGAATCTTACCTTACCTCTTCTACCCACTACCTGTGTCAATTACAGGAAATCACCTATTTTGGACTCAGAGTCTCTATTTATCAAGTGAGAGTATTGGAATGAGTACCTTCTACTTTCCCTTCTGCATAAACATTTAAAGATTCTATGGAAATTAAAAACTTATTGCTATGTCCCGGAGTCTAAAATTATTTTACCCTTTAAAAAGTATTGTAGAAATATTTAAATTGCAAAAATTTTAGCAGTACTTCAAAACAGGAATGAGAATATCCCAAAGTAAAATATTTAGAAGAATCTCCGATAACTGAACCAGAAGAAAATTGACAGAGACCCTAGTAAACTCTTGGAGAAAGCCTCTATCCCTGAGAAATGAGAATGCAAGGTGAAAGCAACATGGGAGTCTTTCGGACAAGCCCAAGTGTGGCCACCTTCCTCCCAGCGCACCTGCTCAGAAGCCCCAAGGTTTGCTCTTGATCACACAAACTGGAGAGTTATCCATGAGGGGGAGCATCATCTCAATGATACTGAAATAAAACAGCAAAACCTGTTGCTATGGCTTTGGACCTCTTCCACTACATTCTTTCTCTAGGTTGTCAGATCTTTAAGCTGGCAAAATAGTAACTACTATTACAAAATGGTAATATTACCTTTTTTTTTTCCCTTCTTTAATCTGACCCTGAATATCCTGCTTGAATCCAAAAATTGAAATATTTGAGTAGAGACCTACACCAACACCAACATAATCTAGCTCAACTGCTACTGATTACAAACTAATACTGAGAAGAGAATAAAAGTGTCTCTGTAAGGCTGAAATAGCAAAGAAAACTATTCTTCAGTTCAAAGGAAGAAGGTAATCAGTTTTCTTAATACTCAAGGGTTACCTCGCTGTGATGTAGAGTAAATGTAAGTTAGAAAAGGAAAATGAATTCTAAAATATCTGATTTCTGGTAAGAATATTCTAGAGGACATTTGCATCTATAAGCCTAGAGCAAACTGTCATGAGGCCATAAATCTAAGAATATAAAGAATTGAATATATATATGAAATACATGGCTATGAATTTGAAACTTTGTTGGGGGCAATGAACCTCAGACAGGATATAGCAGAAAATTGAATTATTCAAGTTGAAAAAAAATGCAAAGAATTTCCCTAGCATGCAAAAATAAATAAATAAAAAATGAAGATGAGAAAGTGAAGTGGGAGGGAGAAAGGTGAGGGTAAGAGAGAAGACAAGATATAGAGAAAAGATCCTGGATTGGTTCCTATCTTTCTCTCCCCTTACCACCCATCTCAAACTTCACCTATATTAACATCCAACTAACTGTTCGCCCACCCAAACCAATCTGTTTCTTGCTTCTCTGCATTTTCTAATGCGGTTCACTCTGCCCAGAAAAAACATCCTCTGCTTTGTTCCCTCCATTCCCCATCCCCAACACTGATGGGCTAAACTCTCTTTATCAGTCAAAACTGCTCTTCAACTGTCTTTTGAATGAATGGATAAATGAACGATCTAATGATCAATGATGGTGTTGATAGCTTCAGTGCATGTATCTGTAGCCAGACAATCAAATAAAATATTCTGTAAACTAGACATTACTGCTACTATTTTCATTTAGCTTTAATTTTCATAATTATAAACATAATGCTTAATAATTATAAAAAACATTTTAATTTATAGTCCCATCACTCAGAAATAACTAGAATTATTGGTATCCTTCTTTAAAGATTTTACTGTACATATTTTTATGTAAAGAGAACATTTTTTGTTTTTTTAACTGATATATTGAGATATAATTGGAATACAATAAATTATACTCATTTAAAGTATATAATTTGATAAAATTTGACTTATGTATTCATCTTTGAAACATCACCACAATCAAAATAATGGCCCAAAATTTTCGTCATGCTTTTTTGTAATCCCTCCCTCCCACCCTTCCTTTACCCTCAACCCTCATCTCCAGATAGCCACTCATCTGTTTTCTGTCACTATAGTTTATTTTGCATTTTCTAGCATTTAACATAATTCTATATATATTCAATATATAATTCTATTATATAAGTGGAATCATATAGCATGCAAATTTTTGTCTGGCTTCTTTCACTCGGTATAGTTATTTTGAGATTTATTCATGTTGCAGCATAGATGAATATTTCATTCTTTTTATTGCTGATTAATATTTCATCGTATGAAAATATTATAGTTTTTCTATTCATTCACCAGTTAATGGACATTAGGATTGTTTACAGTTTTCAGCTATTACAAATAAAGCTGGTATGAACATTTGTACACGTCTTTGCAAAGATATACTATCATTTCTATTGAGTAAACACCTAGAAAAGAAATAGTCATATTTTAGGTATATGTTCAATTTTTAGGAAACTGCCAGACTGTTTTCCAAAGTGATTGTACCATTTTTACATTTCCACCAACACAGTGTGTGAGTCCCAGTTCTTCCACATCTTCGCCAACCTTTGTGATGGTCAGTCTTTTACATTTTAACCATTATAATAGGCGTATACTGGTTTCACAATGTAGTTTTAATATGCATTTTTCCTAATGAATTTTAATGTTGACCATGTTTTATATGCGTATTTGCCTGTGTCTCTTCTTTGGTGACATATCTGTTTAAATCTTTTGCCCATTTTTTAATTGGATTGTTCATTTCTTATTATTGAATTTTGAGTGTCTTTATATATACGGAATGAAACACCTTTATGAGATCTATGATTGACAAATATTGTCTCCCAGTCTGTGACCTGTATCTTCACTCTCTTAACAGTGTCTTTAAAGTGCAGAGGTTTTTAATACTGATGAAGTCCGATCTACCCATTTGTTACGTTATGGATTGTGCTTTTAATGCTGTATCTAAAGAATTTTTGCCTAGCCAAAGGTCACAAGGTTTTCCCATATGTTTTCTTCCAGAAATTTTATAGCTGCAGGTTGCATGTTTAGATCTATTATCCATTTTATGTTAATCTTTGTTTATGTTGTCATGTTTAAGCTGAAATTCATCTTTTACATATGGATATCAAGATTTTCAAGGATCATACATTGAACAGACTATTGTTTCTCAATGGAATTTGCCTAGACCAAAAATCAATTGCCCCTATATATGTGAGTTTCTTTGCGAACTGTCCACTCTGTTTCATTATTCTATTTGTCAGTCTTGACATCAATACCACACTGTCTTGATTACTGTAGCTTTAAAAGTCTTGAAATACAGTGTTGTTAGTCCTCCAACTTTGTTCTTTTTTTTCAAAACTGCATTGGCTTTCTAGGTCCTTTGCATTTTCATATGAATTTTAGAATCAACTTAATTTCTACAAAAAAAATCCTCATTTTGTCTGGGAATGCATTCAATCTACAAACCATTTTAAGGAAAATTGACATCTTAACAATATTGAGTCTTCTGAGCCATGAACTCTATCTCTCTATTTATTTAGGTCTTCATAAATTTGTTTCAGCAACGTTTTATAGTTTTCAGTGTACAGATCTTTGGCATCTTTTGTCAGATTTATCCTTAAGTATTTCATATTTTTGATGCTATTGTAAATTGTATTTTGAAAAATTTTAGTTTCCAAGGGTTTGGTGCACTATATAGAAATATAATTTATTTTTGTATATTGATTTTGCATTGTAGAACTTTGATAAACTCAATTAATAGTTCTTGTAGCTTGTGTGTGTGTGTAGATCCCATCAAAATTTCTATGCAGACAATCATGTCACCTGCAAATAAATAAAGATGGGTAAGTTTTACGTCTTCCTTACCCATCTCAATGTCTCTCTCTATTTTTTCTTGCCTCATTGCCCTGACTAGACTCTCCAATACAATGTTGAATAGAAGTGGTGAAAGTGGACATTTTAGTCTTGCTTCTGATCTTAGGGGGAAAGCATTCAGTCTTTCACCATTAAGTATACTGTTACCTAAGGGTTTTCACAGATGTGATTCATTAAGGAAGTTCTTTCCTACTTCTAATTTGTTGAATTTTCATCAGGAAATGACGCTGAATTTTGTCAAATTCTTTTTCTGTGTCTATTGAGATACTAATACATTGTTGGTTGTTTTAGTTTTTATATGATAAATTATATGCAATGATGTCTGCGTGTTAAACCAACCTTGCATTACTAGGATAAATCCCTGGTCTTGATCTTTTTATACATGATATCAATTTTCTAAAATTGGGTTAAGGATATTTGCATCTCTATTCCTAAGACATATTGGCTGGTAGTTTTCTTTCCTTGTAATGTCTTGAAATGAAGTAACTTGGGAAGTATTCCCTCTTCTTTAGTTTTCTGGAATAGTTTCTGTGGAATTGCTAATATCTATTCTTTAAACATTTGGTAGAACTGACCAGTGAAACCATCTGAACTTGGACTTTGTGGGGATTATTTTAACTATGGATTCAATTCATTTGATAAATATAGGGCTATTTAGGTTACCTATTTCTTCTTGAATGAGTTTGGTAGCTTATGTCTGCCAAGGAATTTTTCCATTTCATATAAGTTGTCAAATTTATTAGCATAAAGTTATTCATAATATTCCCTTATTATCCTTTTCATATCTATAGAACTTGTAGCACTTTGATCTCTTATTCCTGATAATGGTAACGTACGTCTTCTCTCACTTTTTTCCTGATCAGTCAGGATAGAGATTTTATTGCTTTTATTGATCTTCTCAAAGAATCAGCTTTTGATTAAACTGATTTTTCTCTATTATTGTTCTTTTGCTATTTCATTGATTTCCATCTGATCTTTCTTATTTTCTTCCTTTTACTTACTCTAGGGTTTGATCTTCTTGTTCTAGTTTCTAAAGGTGGAATCTAAGGCCATTCACTAGACATCTTTCTAACTTTCTTCTTTTCTAATATATGCCTATAGTTATATAAATTTCCCCCAAGTATGTGGCATCCTAGAGATTTTAATATGCTGTATTAATATAGAAATAGAAAATATTTTGAACTTTTTCACTCAGTTCAAAATATTTTCTATTTTCATTTCTTCTTTAACCCATGGTTTCTTTAAAAGTGTGTTATTTAGAGAGAGAAGTCAAGATGGCAGCATAGGCAGACTCTGAACTCACCTCCTCCCACAGACACAACAGACCTACAACTACTCTTTTAACTATTACCCCTGAGAGAGAACTGAAAACTGGATAAGAGGAACCCCTGCAACAAAGGACAGTCCTGACTAAGGTGGAAGAAGCAGAAATTCCCTTCTGGAGAGAAAAAGAAGCCACTCTCACAAGCCACAGCACTTCACAGCTGCCCAGGAGCAATCCAAAGGTACACAGCCTTCCCTGGAGGAGTAGGGGACCTGAGACAGGGAGTGTTGCCATTGTAAGCATTTTTTGGACCCAGCACAACTGAGACGAGGGTCATAATATCTGGCTTTGCTGGCTACTAACAACAACGGGAAATACCCCCAGAAAAGCTGAGACATAAGGAAATTAAAGCCGGCTCTTAAAGGGCCCATGCACAGATTAACCTGTTTCAGAAAGCAACCTAAAATCACCAGAAAGAAAGGTGTACAGTCCTTTGGTGAAAAGAGACTTACCTGATAGTCTCTGGGTGCATCTCAGTGAGAGGTGAGACCTCTCCAGGGACTGAAACATTGGCAGCCATTGTTGTGACCTGGTGCAGACAATGGCAGATGCCATTAGAGTTCTCCCCCTGGCCTGCTATCCCACTGTCTGCCCCACCCACTACTACACCAATTTAATCCAGGTCAGCCAAGGCAAGCAGCCTGCCCTAGAGACTGGCTCCACCCAACAACAAGCCCTCAGGCAACTTGTGGGCCTACATAGGCTAGGTGCCTGGATTCTCTGCAGCCAGGTGAGTGGGTCCACCTCTGTGGGGCAGGGCGTGTGTGAGGAGGTGGTGGAGTGTGTGGGCATTTGTGGAACGTGTGGGGCCTCTGCCGTAGTGCGACTGGGTCTGCTTCAGTGAGTTGGGGCACACACAAGGGGCAGGACTGTATTGACTATGTGTGTGGCCCTGTGGGCAGTGGGGCTTGTCAGCTGCAGAAGACTTGGGCTTCTCAAACAGCCACATAAGGGATCCGCCCACCTTCTGACACCTGAAACAATTGTGTGCTGTCTTGCCTGGGGCTGGCCCCACCCAGCTGCAATCCTCAGAGAGCTGACAAGAGCCTTCTAGGCCAGAGGCCTACAGCAATTGTAAGCCCTGGAGCCTAACAATCAGCCACCCTGGGGACCTACTCACTTAACAGAAAAACTGCAACAGGAAAGTGCTATTAGATCTTGCAGCCAACTGTGCTGGGGCTCCACACACCCAATAAAGAGACTGAAGGGTCCACAACAACCATATGCAGTGGAGCATTACAAGCAGCTGGCCAGAGGGACAGCTCAGCCTCCCTGGGCACCTACAGCAAGAGCAACAGAAGGACATACGTAGCCTACACAGGGGTCACTCCTGGAACATTTGGAACTGATGATGAGAGGGAAGCACACTGCTGGGCCTCACAAGGCATCTCTTACATAAAGCCACCTCTCCAAGATCAGGAGACCTAGCTGACCTATCTAATATATAGATACAAGCACAGAGAAAGAGGCAAAATGAGGAGGCAAAGGAATATGTTCCAAGTAAGGGAACAGGATAAAACCCCAGAAAAAGAACTAAACGAAACAGAAAAGAGCAATCTATCTGACAAAGAGTTCAAACAAAGAGTCATAAGGATGCTCACTGACCTTGGGAGAAGAATGGATGAACTCAGGGAGAACGTCAGCAAAGAAATGGAAAATATAAAAAAGAACCAATCAGAAATGAAGAATACAATACCGGAAATGAAAATTTCACTAGAGGCACTCAAAAGCAGAGTAGATGATACAGAAGAACAGATCAGGGAGCTGGATGAAAGACTAGAAGAAATCACCCAAGCTGAACAGATAAAAGAAAAAAGTATTAAAAAGAGTGAGGACAGTCCAAGGGACCTCTGGGACAACATCAAGTGCACTAACATGCATGTTATAAGTGTGCCAGATGGAGAAGAGTGAGACAAAGAGGCATAGAATCTGTTTGAAGAAATAAGAGCTGAAAGCGTTCCTAACCTAAGGAAGGAAACAGATATTTAGGTGCAGGAAGCACAGAGAGCACCAAAAAATATAAACCCAAAGAGGCCCACACCAAGACACATCATAATTAAAATGTCCAGAATTAAAGAGAGAATCCTAAAAGTTGCAAGAAAAAGGCAACCAGTTACCTACAAAGGAAACCCCATAAGGCCATCAGCTGACTTCTCAGTAGAAACCTTACAGGGTAGAAGAGAGTCGCACAAAATATTTAAAGTGCTAAAAGGAAAAAACCTATAGCCAAGAATACTCTACCTGCCAAGGTTATCATTCAGAATGGAAAGAGCGATAAAGAGTTTCCCAGACAAGCAAAAATTAAAGGAATTTAAGGGGGAAAGAGAAGACCACAAATAGGAAAAAATTATCTATTTCCATGATAAAAGGGTAACAGATACAAACGCACAAAAAAGAGGTTAGATATGATATCAAAAAAAAAAAATGTGGGAGGAAGGGAGTAAAAGAGTAGAGCTTTTAGAAAGAGGTCAAACTAAAGAGACTGTCAACTTAATATAGATTGCTATATACGTAGGTTATTATATATGAACCTTATGGTAATCACAAACCAGACACCTATAATAAATACACAAAAGACTAAGAGAAAAAACCCAAACATAATACTAAAGAAAGCCATCAAACCACAAGGGAAGAGAGAAAGAGAAGAAGAAAGGAACAGAGAAGAACTACGAAAAAAAACAGAAAAAAAGTTTAAAAATGGCAGTAGGTACATACTTATCAATAGCTACTTTAAATGTCAATAGATTAAATGCTCCAATCAAAAGGTATAGGGAGGCTCATTGGATGAAAAAACAAGACTCCATATATATGCTACATACAAGAGACACACGTCAGAACTAACTAAAGACACTCACAAACTGAAAATGAAGGGATGGAAAAAGATACTCCATGCAAATGGAAATGAAAAGAAAGCTGGGGTAGCAATACTTATATCAGACAAAATAGACTTTAAAACAAAAACTATAACAAGAGACAAAGAAGGGCATTACATAATGATCAAGGGAACAATTCAACAAGAGGATATAACACTTGTAAATATCTATGCACCCAACATAGGAGCACCTAAATATATAAAGCTATTATTAATAGACATAAAAGGAGAAATAGACAGTAACACAATAATAGTAGGGGACTTGAACACTCCACTTACACCAATGGATAGATCATCCAAACAGAAGATCAATAAGGCAACATTGGCCTTAAACAAGACGTTAGACCAGAGGAACTTAGTAGATATATACAGAACATTCCATCCAAAAACCAAAGAATGCACCTTCTCTTCAAATGCACGTGGAATGTTCTCCAGGATTGATCACATATTAGGCCACAAAACAAGTCTCAATAAATTTAAGAAGATTGAACTAATACCAAGCATCTTTTCTGACCACAATGATATGAAACTAGAAATCAACTATAGGAAGAAAATCAGAAAAGCCACAAATATGTGGAGATTAAACAAAATGCTACTGAACGATTGGGTCAATGAAGAAATCAAAGGAGAAACCAAAAAATATCTGGAGACAAATGAAAATGAAAATACGACATGCCAGAATTTATGGGATATAACAAAAGCAGTTCTAAGAGGGAAGTTTATAGCAATACAGGCCTAACTCGACAAATAAGAAAAATCTCAAACAATCTAACAGTGCACCTAAAAGAACTGGAAAAAGAAGAACAAACAAAGACCAAAATCAGTAGAAGGATGGAAATAATAAAAATCAGAGAAGAAACAAATGAAATAGAGACTAAAAACTTCAACTATTTGTGACAACATCGATGGACATTGAGGGTATTATGTTAGGTGAAATAAGTCAGAGGGAGAAGGTCAAATACCATATGATCTCACTCATAAGTAGAAGATAAAAACAACAACAAACAAACACATAGGGACAGAGATTGGATTGGAGGTTACCAGAGGGGAAGTGGGGAGGGAAGAGGGTGAAAGGGATGATTAGGCACATGTGTGTGGTGATGGGTTGTAATTAGTCTTTGGGTGGTGAACATGAGGTAATCTATGCAGAAATAGAAATATAATGTTTTACACCTGAAATTTATATAATGTTATAAGGCAATGTTACCGCAATTAAAAAAAGTGTGTTATCTGATATCCAAAATTTGGGGCTCTTTAAAAGACCTTTCTGTTATTGATTTCTAACTTAATTTCATTGTGGTCAGAGAACATACTTTATATCCCTTAAATTCTTATAAATTTATTATGACTGGTTTTATGGTCCATAATATTGTCTATCTTTGTAAATATTCCCTGTGCTCTTGAAAAGAATGTATATTCTGCTGTTGGTAGGTAAAGTATTCTATAAATATCAGTTAGGTCACGTTGGTTGACAGAATTATTCAAATTTTCTATACCCTTACTGATTTTCTCTCCACTTATTCTATCAATTATTGAGAGAGGATTGTTAAAATCTCCAACTACAATCATGGGTATGTCTATTTCTCCCTTCAGTTATATCAGTTTTTACTTCATTTATTTTGAAGCTCACTTATTAGGTGCATAAACATTTAAAGTTTTTAAGTCCTCTTGATAAATTGATCCTTTATCATTATGAAATTAACTTCTTTATCCTTGGTAATATTTTTTGCTCTGAAATCTACTTTATCTGATATTAGTAAAGGCACTCTAGCTTTATTTTGATTAGTATTAGCCCAGTGTATCTTTTTCATACTTTTTAACCTAATTGTGTCTTTAAAGTGTGTTCATCTACCCCCATACATCAGCTGTGCATTGCAGCAGGACTGCGTGATAGTCTCACTCATCCCTGCACATCAGACATTGCCCACCACAGCAGATGGGAATGCACAGCCCACACAGGGGATACCCCTTGAGTGCCCAGCTCTAGTGGCCAGGGGGAATCATGCTTCTGGGCCCCATGGGACATCTCCTACATAAGGCTGCTACTTGCATTATTCACAATAGCCAAGACTTGGAAGCAACCTAGATGCCCACCAAGGGACAAGTTGATAAAGAAGATGTGGTATATATACACAATGGAATACTACTCAGCCATAAAAAAAAAAAAAACATGAAATCTTGCCATTTGTGACAACATGGGTGGACCTTGAGGATATTATGCTAAGTGAAATATGTCAGAGGGATAAAGTCGAATATCATATGATCTCCCTCATTAAGTAGTAGATAATAACAACAACAAACAAACACATAGAGACAGAGATTGGATTGGTGGTTACCAGAGGGGAAGGGGGGAGGGAGGAGGGTGAAAGGGATAATTCAGCACATGTGTGTGGTGATAGGTTGTAATTAGTATTTGGTTGGTGAACATGATGTAATCTATGCAGAAATAGAAGTATAATGATGTACACCTGAAATTTATACAATGTTATAAACCAATGTTACTGCAATAAACAAAATAAATAAATAAAAGAAAAATAAATAAATAAAGAGATTAAAATAATAAACTAAAAATCAAAGATATTTACTATTTCCAGCATTATTCAGTCTTTTGAATAAATACATCTTTCTGCCTGATACCATTTTCTTTCTGCACTAGGTTTTCTTTTAACATTTCTTGTAATGAGAGTCGCTGCTAAATCTTTTAGCTTTTGTATCTTTGAAGTCTATATTTCATCTGCATTTTTGAAAGATATTTTAAGAAAGTATAGAATTCCATACTTTAAAGATACTGTTCCACTGGTTTTTTCACTTGCATTGTTTCCCAAGAGAAATCTATTGTATTCTTATCTTTTGTTCCTGGGTGCATAATATGTCTTTTTTTTTTCTGGCTGCTTTTTTTTTTTTTTTTTTTTTTTTGTGAGGAGATCAGCCCTGTGCTAGCATCTGCCAATCCTCTTCCTTTTTTGCTGAGGAAGACTGGCCCTGGGCTAACATCCGTGCCCATCTTCCTCCATTTTATATGGGACGCCACCACAGCATAGCTTGACAAGTAGTGCGTCGGTGCGCACCCAGGATATGAACCAGCGAACCCCAGACCACCGCAGCGGAATGAGCGCACTTAACCGCTTGCACCACCGGGCCGGCCCCTCTGCCTGCTTTTAAGATTCTTTCTTTATCACCAGTTTTGAGCAATTTGATTATGATTTGTCTTAGAAGAGTTTTCTTCACGTTTCTTGTGCTTGTGGTTTATTAAGCTTCTTTGATCTCTGATGTTATAGTTTACGTCATATTTTGAAGCTTAAAGCCATTATTTCTTCCAATATTTTTCTGTCCTCACCTCTCTCTCCTCTCTCCAAGGACTTCAATTATATATATATATTAGGCTGCTTGAAGTTACCCCATGATTCACTAGTGTGCTCATTTTTTTTTTTCTTAATTCTCTTTTTTTCTCTCTGCTTCATTTTGGAAACTTTCTGTTGCTATGTCTTCAAGTTCACTTATCTTTTCTTCTTCCAAGTTGCCTTAATTAAATCCAGTGAATTTACCTCTTGCATACTTAGCTTTCATCTCTAGAATTTCTATTTGGGTCCTTTTTTAATATCTTCTGTGTCTTTACTTAACCTTTGAACATACAGAATATAGTTAGAATAACTTTTCAATGTTCTTGCCTGATAATTCTACCTCAGTCCTGGGTTGTTTTTGTTTAATGATTTATCTCCTCATTATGGGTAGTATTTTCCTGTTTCTTTGCTTGCCTGATAATTTTTGTCGGATTCTAGACTTTGTGACTTTTACCTTGTTGAGTGCTGAATATTTTTGTATTCTTATAAGAATTCTGAAGCTTTGTCCTGAGATGCAGTTAAGTTACTTGGAAACAGTTTTATCCTTCCAGGTCTTGCTTTTAATATTTGATAGGCAGGACCAGAGCCGTGTTCAGTGTAGAGCTAACTACTCCCCACTACTGAGGCAAGACCCTTCTGTGTACACTACCCAATGCCCTATGAATCATAAGATTTTCCAGTCTGCCTTGTAGAACCAAGCATTACTTCCAGCCCTATGTGAATATGAGGCATTGTTCTCTCCATTCCTTTCAGAAGGTCTTACCCTTGCTTTGAGTAGTTTCCCCAGAAGTATGCACTGATCAACATCCAGATAAATGCTTAAGGAAGAACCTCTGAAGATCTCCAGAGTTCTCTCTCTTTGTACAGCTCTCTTCCCTCGGTACTCTGTCCTACGAATGCTAGGCATCTTGGTGTCTCCAAACTCTCAGCCCTATCTCCTCAACTCTGTCTCCTCAACTCAGATCATATCCTAGGCTGTACCCGGGGTTGCCCTCCCTGCACTGCAACCTGGAAATTCTCTTAAGACATTAATGGGGTAATTTAAGGGTTCATCTCTCAGGGACAACTGTCCTTCATTGTCCAATGTCTAGTATCTTTAAAAACATTGTTTTATATTTTATCTGTAGTCTTGTTTCTTTCAGGTGGAAAGATACATCTGACCCCAGTTCTTCCATCTTGGTCTGAAGCAGAAGTTTTGTGCATGTTTTTTACATAGTTGAGATCATACTGAATTTTGAACTTTACTTTTCCTAGTCAATATTTTATCATAAGCTATTACCACTGGCAAACATTCCTAATCTATTTTTTGTGTGTTGCTACATAATGTTATGGTGTATAAATATATCACTTTTACTATGTTTTCTGGTTATAATATTTATAATTATAAATAATACTATGATTGATATTTTTGTGCACAAATCTTCATCCACATGTCTCAATGAGTCTTTTGGACAGATTTCAAGAAGTGAAAAAATTGGGTTAAGAAATAGAAACTTTTTTTAAGAAAAAACTTGATATACGTCACCCGTTGTTTTCATGAAGGTTTTAGCAATATACATTCGTGGCAGCATATATGAGTGCCCATCTTATGGAATCCTTACCAACAATATCATTTTTCAAAATCTTTGCTACTCAGATTTGTGAAATTGGTGTCTTGATCTAAATTGTGTTTCTCTCATTTTTGGCAAGTTGAATATTTTTATGAGTTTATCAGTTTTTCTATTTCCTCCTTGTGAATTATATATTCACACTCTTTTCTTGTCTAGTAAGATATTAGAGTGTTCCAAATTAATTTGGGTGAGCTCCCTGCCCTCACTCTCTTACAGTATACTCCAGCCATATATGAACTCACCATTTTTTCATGCTTTTTTTGTCTTTGCACTTGCTTCTGCCTCAGCCTGGAAGGTTCTCCTTTTACAACCTTAACATCTTGGAAACACCTTCTCTATTTCAAACCAAAAGCTGCCTTCTCAGTGAATTCCTTCTTGCCAAATCCTGAGTAGACTAAGATCTTCCTTCTTTGAACATCCTGCCATTATAGTATTTATCTTATTGGTTTACATGCCGATGTGTGCATAGATCTGTAAGCTCCTTGAGGGCAAGGACTATGTACTTTCATCTCAAAGCCCACACATCTCTGCTGAAAATAAATGCCCCAAAGTACTTACTGAATGAATAAATGGTTAAAACAGTGCAACTCAGACAAACTAAAACAACAGTGTTCATTCATTTAGCTGGCACTTATTGAATACCTACTATGTACCACCTGAAAGAAATTCAGACCTAATTTATAATAATTCACTTCTTTTAAATGGCAGTATATTGTTTTCTAGCCATTTTTCTCACTGGATCCGTTGAATATAATTAATGATCACATAAGATGTAATATTAAAATAGTACTTAATTGAACTTGGACAGAAAGCCTCCAATCTGTTCCCATCCTGCAATCTCTGCCTAAATTCTTAAAAGCAGCCAGCTTACATGGCTACACATCTGCGTAATGGCTTCCTTTTGACCCTTTTCTTTCCAGCTAATTTATTGGCTTTTCTCTGCTAAATAAGCACATCTCTAGACACGGCACCCCCTCACAACCCCACAGAAAAAGCAGAATATGTTTCCTCCTCCCACGTGCTTTATAATTTGTGGCGTCTGAGTGTGGAATCAATCCTTGAAGAATTTGGTAATGGCCTATTAGCAATATCACTTCCCTCAAAGCAAAGGGTAATGGTCAAAAAGGTCTCTACTGATAAGTCTTTTTGCGCCTCCCCCCAGTTCTTCAAATCCCCTCTCCCATATATTTGTGGGCAGTTACAGTATTGTAAGGAGGGTATGATGTACAGGAAGATAGAAACTTCTTTGCAAAGGCTCTTTGCTGAGTCAGGCTGAGCTAGAAGATTAACTTCTATGGAAAGTGCAAGTTCCAAAGATCCTGCCTCCGGTCTCCAGAGGGAAAATGAGGGCAAGTCCATGGAGAGGTATGGGCAGTGCAGACTTCAGCAGATAAAGATGGAAGTGGAATTTCTGTAGAGAACCTTCACCAGATCGAAGCGGTGCATGTAGGGCCATCCCAGGATATGCAGGGCCCAGGAAGTTTTGTTTTGTTTTTTTGGAGCCTCTGTCTATACAAATAATTTGATGCACCCAAAATCAGCATGTCAGCAATGTTCTGTTTGTCATCTCGTGTCATGCTGAGGAAGCAATATTGCACCAGACAACAAAGTGATCTGCTTGCCAGGCTGTCCTCCCTGAATCAATGACTGGCCGTGGAATCTCAGGACAACCCCATATGCATGTGTGCTGGAGTCCTCCTCCTTAAGGTATCTGGTCCACCTCACTCAGGTGGCAGGGAGTCAAAGAGCACCCCTAGGGGGAGAAACAGAGACCAGGAGCCCTGCCTGGATGGCACTGCCTACCCTAGCCCATCTCAGGCACCAGAGGAGGACTTTATACATTTCAAGGAAGGTCTCCAAAGTGCAGGGCCTCCTGAGGCACAGGGCCCAGAGCAGAGGCCCTTCTCGCTTCAACTCTAAGGGCATTTCTGGATAAAAGCATTATGAGAACATTTCCATAGAACAGGAAGCTGGCCCATTTCACAAGCCCAGTACTGGGTCAGAAAGTTCCTACCACACTGCATTGTTATTGTTGCCATAGACTGTTAGGAACTTGAGAACAGGGCCCACATTCTGTTGTTTTCAAACCGCTATGCCTGCACCAAGACAAACACATAGAATGCTGTCAAATAAATGTTAAAAGTTCTAGTTCAGGGCATGTTTGATTTGCATTATGCAGTAGAGCATCTTAGAGAAATGAATAGTATCTTGAAATTAGGATAGAAGGCTTAGTTCAACCTCTCTGGGTTTCAATGATGTCATCTTAAACTAAAGGAGTTAGACTAACAGATCCTTAAGGACCTTCCAACTTTAGATCCTATGACTTGAATATCTATGACTGGCCCTAATCAGGGAGAGATCACTGGCTTCTTAAGAAGATGAAAGGGATTTAAACCCACAAACCTATTTGCCCAAGGTTTAATACGTAGGAAACTATTCATTTCATAGCTACAGGCTTGGAGTCAGGTGGCGAAGGCACTAATCACTCTGTCACTAAGTTGATCCTGAGTTGTCCACTCCCAATATCAGTACTTGTGAGGCTGGGGTGGAATCTTTTTGCTCCTGATCCAAGGTATTTGAGTCCAAGTGATCTGGAGCACACAGCTTCTGAACCCCCAATGTGAGCCCATACCCTGGAGACCACAGATTCTAATTATATTGAATAAAGAGCTGCAAAAGTCACGAAGCCATTAATAGAGGAATAAAGGGAACTGAACACCCAGGGAGAAATTCAGTATCTATTTTGAGAAATAGAAAAATTTGCTCTTTGTCTCAGTGACAAAGTAGCTGAGTCACCCAATCACTTGTGATCTCAGGGAACCCATTAGCTTTGGTTGAGTCTCCACTCATCTATCAGCTACTAGGATCAGATAAAGTGGAATGGTGTGATGGTTGGAGAAAGCCCAGAAGGCCTGGCTCTGGGAAAACATAGTGATATGTAGGGAGGGAAAAGAAGTGCAGGACATTTTTTATAGCTCATAAATTGAAGATGAAATCACCATAAAGAGCTGACAATGAAGCAATGCCCAGTAATCCTGCACTCAGGCAAAGCTCAAATGCCAGACATGCCCTGAGATCGGGCCTTTGAAGGGAGAAGATAACCTAAAACTATTCCAAGCACAAGGAGCTACTGGGACAGACAACACAAGACTAAGCTGAAGAATTTGCTTATGAGGCTTGGTAAAGACCCAACACATCCATCTCCTCCTGTTGCCAAGGTGTTTAAGCCCAAGTAGATCACACAGTCTCTGAACCCCACGGCACAATAGCAGCCCAGGCCCCCAGAACCCCTGAGCCTGAAGAGTATAAATCATAGCATGAGAACCCTGCTGAAAACCTGACAGGACATTGAGGGGGTGGGAATATTGGAGATGCTGTCCTTTGTGAGGGTGAGACTAGCATGGTCCTGAACAACACACTTCCTGACTTCCTGTGTTCTTGGGAAAGCTCCGAAAAACTGAAGGTGAGGAATGAAGGAAGCATCTCAGCCTGTGGACAGTCCTGAGTCCTCTTTTTCAAAGTGTGATACATTGGTCAGGGAATACAATGAAGTTGAAGGACCAGCCTCTGCTAGGGAGACTCAACCGACTTCTGACTGACTGATGTTTTTGAGGCGAGGCAAGGCAAGCCAGCAGAGTGTAAAATCCTAGGAGATACACTGATAACAGCAGCTGATGGCTCAGCTTCTAATGTTAGGTTAAATATTATGGTGTGAGGATCCAACAGGATCAGAGGGAATTGGCCATGCCTTAGAAATGGTCAAGCGGACGCACAGTGGAAATGGCCATTATTATTGCCAAAACCCTGAGGCTCATCCTGGAAATGAGGGAACAAAGGTACAGCTCCTAGCAGAAGGTTTTGAGACATGGAACAAACACAAGCTTTTCTAAGGTTACAGGATGAGTCAGTCACAGACAAGCAATCCATCTTTGCCTTAATAAATTTTCCTACTTAGTGAATCTGGACAGCTCAAAGACAGCTCTGGTGCAGATAAACAAACTTGTCCACAGTAGAACAAGCTAGCCAGAGCTAGCTCACCCTGACCCAGGGTCATTTCTCCCTCCCTATGTCTATAAAAAGCTCCCCCATAAATTCTAAAGCCCCAGCTGAAACAATTACAAAACCAAACACTGAAAGCCTATCTCAAATAATAAGCAAAGTTTTCATGTGAATGCTGCCCCTCACACCCCCTCGAACTCAGATCTTTCTCTTTTGCCAATCTTGGTCAGTTCCCCAGACAACTCTAAGAGACAAAAGACTCTAAGTTCTCCTTCCCTCCAGTGAGTGAGACTGTTCTCTTTCAAGCTGATGGTTGCTACCTCTCACTCTTTTACAATGAGTTCTCTTCCAGAAGGCACCTCAGTCCCTCATGCAATAGAATTCCGGGTTGGCCTGTCACATCATTTCCCAAACATGTCTAGACATGATGGAACCTCATATGTGGAGTTGGCTTGGGATAAAGGAAGCATAAGGTAATAAATACGAAGTACCTACTATTGCACACCGTAACTGCTAGCTTTTATTTACAAAATATGTTTTAACTGAATAATTTCTTTTGAATTGAATTAAGAGCCTATCATTGTCCAAGCACTTGGGTAGGCCTTATGGAGAACAGAAAGATAAATATAATTTGATTTCTACCTTTAGGAAGGTTAGAATTGAGAGGAGAGAGAAAACACACAGATCAATATAGTACAGAGTTAAATCTGAAATATGTCAAAGGAAAATAGGAACAAAGCGCCAGAGAAGCACTGAGGAGGGAAGATTTCTTCTGTCTGGTGAGGTGGAGCAGGCATCATCAGGTGGGGCCAGAAGAATGGGGAGAATGTCTACCATTCAATAAGGCAGCCATGCCATTCCAGAGGAAGGGAAGCACATGAAGAAAGACCTGGACAAGATAAGGCAGGCCACCTGCAGAGATAGTTGGCTAGAGAGATGAAAGGAGGAATAAAAGATAGGGATGGAAATGGAGTTTGGGACACATTCTTGATTGCTTTGAAGTCAGGGAAGACCAGTCAGAGGGCTGTGGGAGCAGTCCAAGTCTGAGAAGAACTGCTCAGACGAAGGTGACAGTCATGAGGGAACAGGTGCAAGCCAATACAAATATATGACAGTAAAACTGTGCCAGCATGGTGGGTATTTGGGAAGTGAGGAAGGCCTGGAATAACCGCCTCCTCTGGGAGTGAGGGCTGGCACAAGGCCACAGAGGGTTAGTGGCATTGTTCTGCATGCCCCTTCTCCCTAGAAGGTGTGCAGTTGGGGCTTCTGTTATAAATCTTGCCCTGAGTACTATCTGGAGAGAAGGCTTCATCGGAGGACAGCTGCACAACTAATTTTAGGTTTGTGCTAGAGAAGTAGGGCAGGTTTAATTTACAGGGCAAGGAGGGGTCATAGTGACACAACACTGGGCATCTGCTCCTACAAAGGCATGCAGAATAACTCTCCCATAGCTTGCTAGTGTTTGGAGGATGATACTCAGTAGAGTTATTCGTGTCCCCTAAAATGTTATTTCATCCCCTTTCTGGAAGACCCCTTCAAACCCACAGGTTCTGGTACCCAAGTGGAGTTGAGTAGGACTCATTTGGGGACATCTTAGTTACCATTTGAGGGATGGTGTTCATGGGAGAAAATGAGTACCTGCAAAAACTTCCCATCTGCATGTTCCCCTCTAGTTCTGCTGCCTGATCTGAGGCAGGCAGCCAAGTATCCAGTAGAATTTGTATTAATAATGATTAACAATTAATACATCAAAGCTTACACAATTTTTACACGTTATTTCCTAATGCCCGTGACAAATTTAAGAGGTAGAACTTGATAGTCACACTTTGAGAAATGTGAAAGTTCAGTTAAGAAAGGTTAAATGATTCCACAAGGAACCAGTTAGAAAGAGGCTACAATGCAGGTTTTCCTATTTCAGCCCCTTTGTTCTTATCTTGCCTGTGGAGGCTGGGACCAAGGTAGAAAACAAGGCAGTGTTGGGAAAGAATTCTAAAGCAAAGGGAACAGACACTTATTTAGCCTTTGAGAGGAAATAGCCATTCAATTGAGGAGAAAGACTCCCCTATCATTAAGCAAATTGTTCCATGAGTATGAGCCATTTAGACGGTAACAGAAATTTAAACAAACTTTAACCGCTTATGATTGTCTTACATATGGTGGTTAAGAAATAAAATGCTGGAAAGTGACTGTATAAGACACTCCAGTGGTGCTTTAAGAGCTAAGGCTCATGTATCAGACAGCGTTTAAATCCCAGCTCTTTCACTTAAATCCCAGCATGTTACTTAACTTCTTTCAGCTCCAATTTTGTTTTCCCTGTAAAATTGGGGACAGAAATAACACCTGCCTCACAGAGGAGAGGAAAGCATCAAATGATATAGTGCATGCTAAGAGCTTAGCACAGGACAGGGCACATAATAAACATCACGGCAATGACAGCTATGTTGTAATGGCTGGTGGGAAAGCCTCTCCTCTGTGGAGGTTTGGTTTTAACTTGGCATTTGGCCCAAGAAGGGGAATCAACTTGCCCAAATTTTACAGAACAGACCAGAAATGCGGAAATATATCTGAGGTCCCTGAAAGGTTCCTTTTGTCATTGGAAACATCCACCTCTGTTAATCCCCGGTGTTTCTTTCCCATTTTCCCATGGCAGCTTGATCAGCTCTGTGCCTGAATTCAGCTCCCTTTGCAGGAGAAAAAGAGCAATAGACATAGCAACTAGCGTGAGTCTCTGAGAAGAGGGCTTCTCTGCTTTGTTGCTTAATCCCCCTAGCTAGGACTGAATGGGAAGACAATAAAAGCTATTAGGACTCCAGAAGGGAGGGGCCTCCTGCCAAGGTTAGCTGGCAAGGGCTTCCTAGAGAAGTCCTCCAATAACATGGCACCCGAGTGGCAAAGAAGAGATGACTGAGTGCGATTCATATGTGGATGGGCCCTACAGACATCACATAGATTTTCACTTAATGTAGGAGGAACAACCACATATTCCTGAGCTGCCAAACAGATGAATGGAAACAGCAGCAGATTAAAATAGGCCTTGTGAATAGGGCAAAAAGATAAAGTTCATGGTTTGGTGATCAAAAAAAATGTTAAGACTGTAGATGTGAGCAGCTAAGGTCTCCACCCAATGCTAAAAACCAGACATACGCAAATCATACATATCCAAATGGATATAAATGGAAGTTTAAGATGGAAATAAAGTATAATTACAGAAAAATCAGGAAAGTTAATTTTTTGTCATTGAGTTTGTGACTGAAGTGTTGTACTTACTAGATGAGGATCCTTTGGTAGAATTTAGTTGAATCTCATTTTCCAATATGTTTGCACTCTAGAAGAGAGTTTTCTAAAATGAGGTACATAGAATACTGACTCCCCAAAAAAGATGGTCTCCAAACAAAAATAGTTCCTTGGCCAAATCCATTTTGGAACAGAGTATGCTACGTACCCATCTTGGATATTTTGAATGTGTGTTGGCTTTACAAAGGCTCTGAGAAGTCGTATAGTAAAGAAATCCACCCAACTTTGTTTAACCCAGTACTTCTCAATATATTTGATGAGGAACTTTTTTTTACTGAGATGTAACGCATTTCACTCTAAGAAATTCTGGCACAGAGAGCTGCAGGTGAGAATGGATGATAATGGCGTTACTGTGGTGACCCAAGAGAAAAATAATCAGGTGGAACATGAGCCTAAGATTGATGCTGGAATGCGGAAAATATCATGGCTGGGCATGGAAATGCTACTTTGCCAAACGACCCCATATATCTTGGAAATTGGCTGAATTTTTTCTAATATTCTTTCAAGGTCCTAGCTGAGTCACTCCCATAAATGATAGATCTTAATGGTTCTGAATATCTCTAAAGCTTTCGTGTCTAACCATCTCCCTTTTTAAGTCTGTGATTCACTCCGCTCTAGCAAACAGGGCCAGAGAGAATGGGCTGAGTTTCATTTTCCAATCACAAAAATACGTTTCAAAACCGGCACACAACCATGATGGACTACTGTAAAGCCCAGATTTCATATCAGAAATTTAATTGGCTGACTCTTTAGAGACCCTGAGTGAGAAGCATCACCTTTCCCTATCATTTCTGGACTGTCTTTTAAGGACTAAACTCACTATCGTGGAGTTGCTCTGAGTAAAGGGGAGATCTGAGGTCTTCAGGCAAAAAACATAGGCTTTTGAGTCAGGAAGATCTGGATTCAAATCCCAACTCTGTCATTTCCTATTGTTGTGACCTTGGATAAGGCTCTCTCCACATTTTAGTTTCCTCATCTGAAAATGAGGATAATAGTCTACCCATTCAGAGTTGTTGTGAGGATTAGAGGAAATGACGCATGGGTGGGGAGAGATGCAAGTTGAGGTAGGATAAAGTCATTGCGCCATATACACAAAGGGGAAGTCATCACTCAGCTGAACTGGAAGCACCATGAGAATATATTTGAGGCCATCTCCATTTCTGTATCTATTACAAAGAGGGCAAATGTACTTTAAAAATTGCTCTGTACCTGATTATTCGGCTGCGCTTCTGGGTATAAGGGGTGATGACCTTGAAAAGCAGTTCCATCGCTCCATTAATTCCCAGCATGGCTCCCGTGGTGACTGAGAAAGACAAAAGCACAGTAGTTAGTGAACCATCTGAACCAAGCATTATTTTCAGCGCTACAGGGTGAGCCTAAAAGATAGAGGAGGTCCGTGACCTTCCTTGCCACAGGCAACTTAAAAGCAGAAAAACTCTGTGGTCTTTTTGTCCCTGGCTTGGAAGTTACGATCACCTGAAAAGCACACATTATCTTCTTACACCGTCTTCTTCTCAAAGGGGGCCCCAGCCACGACATTATGTTTTTCATTTTCTGATGGCCCACTACACTTCTCCACTGTAGTCTTAATTAGAATAGTCAAGGCAGTTACTGAGCAGAAGCCTTTTCTGTAGATCTTTGAGTTTCTGGCAATGACTTCAATCCAAGCTGTTTCACCCACCACCAGCTTCCCAAACGATGCATATACACATGCACATACACGCATGAACACACATAGGCACACACACTGCCAGTATCTTACAAAACACTTGCTTAGACATATTCTGCCACCTGGAGACTTCACAATGAAGAAAAGTCACAAGAGGATGAGTTAAGGTTCAATACAACTTGGATTGACTCCTTTCAAACTTTAAGGAGCAACCTAATAAAGAAGAAAGCTCCCTTTCTTTTCCACCCTGGTTCCAAGTTCCCCTACAAATTTTGTACTTGGACCTCCCATGACTGAGGCTAAGACTTGACTATGCTTCCATCAATTAAAATATCAAAGGAAGAATCAGTTCTTCCTGCTCAGAGGTAACTAGCCTGGGAAATTTTTACTTTTTTGCTCAATTGGATGGTTATTAAGACGTAGTCATAGATTTGAACGATAGAAAGAAACTCAAAGGGGTATCTGGTCAGCCAGTGGCTTCAGATAAGTATTTAGGACACAAAATCTCTGGATGCCGCTCTCATCTGCAATGATGCTCCAGCCTCTCTGCAATATCCCCAGTACCTCACTGCACTCAGATCCCTTTAAGAAGAGCTCTGGTCATGTCGGGAAAAAAAAGAGGAATCCACAGGATACAAAATAGAGGCAGTTCGGCAGGGGGCAAAAATTTCAGCTGGAGAAGGAAAGAAAGTCATCTTCCAAGGTATGACTCTCTTTTCCCTTTCCTCCACTGCGTTGATGTGGTAAAACAGAGACCTAGGAATGCCTTCTGCTTTGGGCCTGCTTTGTTCCCAGAAACATAATGGAGAACAAAGAGGTCATGGAGAAGCAAAGAGAGAGAGAAACAAGGGAGGCTTATACTGGCTTGCTCCAAGCCTTGGGAAAGGAGGATAAATGGAAATCTGAAGACTTTAATATAGTTCATCCCAGTACAGTCCACCAGAGAGAGACTGAGGCTGATGTCTTAGCTGTTACAAGGAGTGCATGTTCCTGAAACATCCCCTATGCAGATGTCCCCCGAGGCTAGTACAGGCAGTAATTGCCTGGCCCAAAATTCAGGGGTTGGCATCCTAGTCCTGTCCATCAACCTTCCACTCTCGTGGCTACTAACTCAGTCCTTACTTCTAAATTGGGAAAACACGCTGGAGCAATCTCTTGGCAAAGAATTCAGCAAAATTCTAGTATGAAGTAGAGTTAGGGAAGAAATAGTTTTAAGAGCAGGGATTATAACATGGAAGACTTTAGACTTGGAATTGGGAGAGGATAACAATAAGAAATCCTCACTGCATTCTTCCAGGCTGGGTGCCTGCCCAAGGTTAGACCTCTGGCAGCTCTATAAACATCCCCATTGACCATCAGAGAGCTGCCTAAGGGTTCATTGGCTGTCACAGAGCCATTATGGTTGCAGCCAACTCCTTCTGCAGATAGGAGCTGTTTAGAAAGCTTGCTAGAACATTCAACAGTGGCTAATAATTCATCAAAGAAAGAGCATTTCATAGGCTTTGTGAACTCTGCTTGCCTCTCATCAGTAAAGTCAATGTATAGAGAGTGATAGTGTAATTTTTTAAATATCCTATGAAACAGTTAATTGGTACAATAAATGTCGTCTTAGAATATGAGACAAATGGCCACCTCCTCGCATCCACAGGCAAATCCCAGCATTTTTCAGAGCCCCCTGCTGAAGGATTCTTCAAAATCTCTATAACCAATATACATAATAAGGAAGGTAAGTTATTCAGCCCAATTATTCTTTAGGAAACCAAAATGAGATACTTCAAATCTTGTGCTGCTGGCAAGCTCCAAATGGGGTTAGCACACCTGGCTAACTCGTTAATAAGAGTTGTCCTTTACATAAAGCCACAGCTCCTCACTTAGAGATGGGTTTTATTAAAGATAGGTTTGTATGGATCCTTTCAGCCTTTCTCAAACACTCTCTGATTTTCTGGTCAACATATATGAGGGTGAGTGGAGGTTCTGTCTGTGAACATGGAGTCAAGACTCTATCTCATTATTCCCTAGAAATACCCTCTCATTATGGGTCCTCCAGGCTTATTAATGGAATCAACCAATAAAATACGTTCCTACTATTTTAGTAGTTCTGAGGATAGTTAGGGGAGAAGTCACCTACTTACTCCTTTCATGTGTGTTCTTATTATTTCAGAGGACTAAGGGAAAAGAGTAGAGCAGAGAGAGGAAACTGATACTTACTGAGCAACTACTATGTGACCAGCATCTCTGTGACCATTATCTGACTCATCCCATCTATGAGCTCTTATCACTACTATAATGGTACAAAGGAAGAAATTGACGTTAAACAGGTTAAGTGCCCATGTCATATGACTCTTAAGGAATAAAATCAGAGTCAAACCCAGGTCTTCCTGGCTCTAAGCCCTCTCTTTCCTCTAGAGAGCATTATATCAAAATAATTGTCGCTCTCATTCTGCAAGAAAGGGCTCAGAAAGAAGAAATAAAAGTCTGTGCTCATTATATGTGAGAGAGGAAGAATAGAATCTAATCTATTAAAAAGAACCGTCTCCGTATCAAGAGTAGAATAAACATGAATTTTGGAGTTAAAACTCAGCCCCCATGACTTATCTGTATGAACTCAAGCAATTACTTCACTCTTTTAAGCTTCATTTTCTTTTTCTTCACTGTAAAATGGCAGGTCTAAATACAGGATTTTTATGATCACAAATAATCCAAATCAGGAGACGGCAAATAAATATCAACCCATATGCTATGATATATCTAGTTTCCTGAAGGACTATGTTGAGGAACATTGTGAGATAAAATTTGATAAAGGAAGTTGTGATCAAGGAGTAATCTCAGGGATACAGTGGGGAGATTTGTGATGTGAGGGTCATTCTCGATAGGTGTAACACATCGCACTGCACCTTGAGTATAAGGACTAAATAAAGTCTGCCCTCTCCTGCCATAGGTTTTGTTCACCTTGTAGTACTAATAGAGAGGCCTAGAGTACTAAAATGCATCATTCCCAAGGGAAAACAATATTGACATCTAACTTCAGGAACAGGCTCAAGAGTTCTCCCTGGCTGAGCAGGAGATGAAGAAAAAACTTCTCGCTGCCACCGCCTCTAGAACAGGAGGTTCCTCGTGGTTTATTTACTTTGTCAGGACCGCATACGTGCTCCACCCAAACCCTACTTCCAACCACACCTCCAAATGGTTTCCAGATGTCCCAGCCCGGATCTGGAAGCCACCCCAGAGAGCCACAATTGAGTCGCTTACCACTAGAGGCAAACACACGCAGAGCCCAGAGACAGTGGAGGAGGTTCTGGCTGTGCGACAGGTTTTTCCTGGCCAGAATCAATGTCACATCAAGTGCTTCCAACTCCAGTGCCTTCTGTCCAAACTTTTTGTCTAGAAACACAAATCAATCCTTCTTAGTTACACATTAATTCTGAATGTTGTACAACACGTTGGGGAGAGGCAGGTAAAGATGGAGGAAGGAGGAAGATAACCATAGTCAATGAGACTTTTCAGATCTAGTAGGAAATGCTACTAAGTATGTCCCCATCCTGTCCTCCTTTGAACCAGGTGGCTCAGAAGAGTTAATTCAGGGTACAGGTATGGTCCATTATTCTTCAAGTAATATCTATGTGAAGCCTTATGGGCTGTATGACTCACATCCCATATATGTAAGGATGTTTCTGGTTGTCCTAAATCATGAACTACAGTTTAGTATAAACTTCTTCCTTTAAGACAGTTTTAGAATTAAAGATACTGAAATTACATAACATTCAAGCGCAGTGCATGGACCTTGATTGGATCCTTCTTCGAACGTGTCTGTAAAAGACATGGGAACAGTTGGAGAAACTGGTATGAGTTTCTCCAAATGCAAGTATTTGCATAAATTATGCATGTATTGTTAATTTTGTTAGATTTGTGATCATGGTATTGTAGTTATACAGGAAAATGTCTCTTTTCAAAGGAATGCACTCGAAAGTATTTAGGAGCAAAATGCTATCTGTAATTTTCCTTAAAATATTTAAAATAAAAATAAATAAGTGAAGGAAATATGGCAAAATGTTAACAATGGTTAGATCCAAGCAATAGGTATATAAGAGTTCATCCTTCTATATGATAGAGAACTTTATAATAAAAACTGAAAATACAATTTAAGAAAATAAAATTTTATCCCCAAATTTCTCTAAATTATTGATCCAAATAACCTGATATTTAGTGTTGCAGGTAAGTCATTATCATTTTAATAATTAGTAAATAAGCATAAAAAATAAGGGGAAAGTACATTTTATTCTATGTTCCTGGCTCCCACTATGGTAACAGCTGATGGTGCCACCTGTCACATTTGTTTGTGTCCTTTCCAAAGTGCAATGCCCAAATTATCATGTTTGCTTTCGCAGGACTATAATCACTATCAGAGTCATCACAGATGGAAATGAGTAAAACAGAGACAATATTCTAAACCTGGTATACTAATATTTGCCTCTGGACCAAAGGACACTAGCAAGGAGATTGTGACTAAACTCATATGACCCATTACCTTCCTCATAAAAAGAGATATCTATCCAGCCTCATTCATGAGGAGCCAACCTCATTTCTGTTCTGTTCAGGTCAGCCCCAGACAGCTTGAATGTCAACGTCAAGGAATACAATCTTTCGACGGCAGAAGCTGTGGTGACGTAATTATGACAATAGTACTACCGAGGTCCATAACTTGAAAATCACTGCTCTGGTGCATCTCTCATCTCTCTTTCTCCTATGAAACCTACATAACTCTTGTTTGTCACACCTCTGGCCTCACATGTTAAGCAGGTGACATGCAACCTCACTTAATCCTTACAGCAGCCCTGGAATTAAGTACTGATACCTCCATTTTCAGATGAGGACCCAACGGTTCGGAAAGTTTAAGTAACTTGCTCAGGTCACACAGCTAATAAGTGTCAAGGCCAGGCCTAAAACCCAGATCTGACTTCCTAGCTTACACCGTTTACAACTGGGGTATATATATCATGTTTCTTTGGGTCTTTTCCTGGAGTTCACTTGGCCCTCTCTTTGCTGACTTCTCATCCTTCAAGTTTGGGTTCAGTGTCACCTCTCCCTGACTACACTACCTTACAGGAGCACCACCCTTTCTTTCCCTTATAGCTATCATCTAGTTAACTATCATAGTCTGTTATCATCTAGTTAATTATTTACTTTCTGCTCTTCCCCACTTGAATGTAACCTCCATGAGAGCAGGCCCCTTATCTGTCGTGGTCACCATGGTGTTCCCAGTGCTTAGAACACCTAGGAGACATGTAGCAAATACCTATTGAATATCCAATGAATGAATTTTTTGGCTTTTGTCTGAAACATGCTCATGCAGGTGCTGGCTGATGCCTGAGTCTCAGTCACTATTTGTGGACTGTTGAATGGACTCAAAGCAGAGATCCAAACATGGAAAGGAAGGAGTACCCCAGAGCCCCTGTGCCCTTGCCTGCCACTGCCTGCACTGGACATCATTAGTCCACCTTTCAGAGGCCCTGAGCTTCTCGACTGTGACCTATATAAGACTGCACACAATTGGAGCTTAACTGTTATGACCAGTTCCCAATGTTTACATGCATCCTGAGAGCCCAAGCCTTTTAAAGTGTGCTCCAAGAAGTTCTAGGGTTTTAGGGAGGTGGTTCAGGGTCTTCTATGATGAAAGAGAAGTGGTTATGGAGTGTGAGTGGAAAGAATTCTAGGCCCCTTCTTCCCTTCAGCTAGGGAAGCTTCGCTTCTGTGTGACTTATAGTACTGGGTTGAAAAATGTCTCTCAAGAATTGATGTCCACTTGGAACCTCAGAATGTTATCTTATTTGGAAATAGGGTCTTTGAGGATTTAGTTAAGACAAGGTCATACAGATCTGGGTGGGCCCTAAATCCAATGACCAATGTGCTTATAAGAAGAGAGGACACAAAGAAAGACATGCAAAGTAGAAGGCCATGTGAAGATGAAGGCAGAAATGGGAGTCATGTGCCTATAAGCCAAGAAAAAACAAGGATTGCTGAAAACAACCAGAATCCGGGAGAGAAGGCGTGGAAGAGACGCTCCCTCAGAGCCTTCAGAAGGAACTAATCCTGTCAACACCTTGATTTTGGACTTCTGGCCTCCATAAGTGTGAGAGAATAAATTTCTGTTGTTTTAAGCCACCTAGTTTGTGGTAATTTGTCACGGCAGCCCTAGGAAACTAATGCACTTATATAACGAACTTCCATGTAAGATGGTATTTGTAGAAATGTTTCATTTCTTTTTAAGCGATTTAAAACTGCTTTGGAGTATCTCCCTTCTGCCCCACGTGTACCCCATGCCCCATGTAGCCCATGCCTGCTCTGGGCCCTCTCCAAAGCACCGTACCTTGGATTTGCTGACATCTAGGACAACACAATGACCTCTCCTATGGGGCTGGTCCTGCCATCACCACCAAGGGGTCCAGGCCCTCCCTGCTGCTGCCTCCCTGTACTTCGCCACAAGAGCATCCCAAATCACTCTCACGAAACCACCCCAGAAGTGCCTTTTCAGTCATCTTTGGTACAGTGGGTGTGGGTACCTCGTAGGCCAACTTTGGCCAGCAGTCGGAAGAGGGGCAAGAGAATGTCATAGTCTGGAGAAGCTGTCCTCGCTGTGTCCACCAGGGTCTGCAAAAGGGCTTCACTGCCACCTTTGCTGATCATGTAGCGAATCCTCCGGTCAGTACCTGAGGGGAGAGCAAAGGAGAGCTGAGCCACAAATAACCACCTATATTTCCTCGGAGCAGAAAGTAGGTCTCACAGCTAGAGACAGAGCAAGGATTGGTTCATTTCACCCCAGAAACCAAAATTGTGTAGTTTGTGAAGCAATTTGTGTAAAATTGTGCTATTAGGTAAGGGGCCGGGGTGGGGTGGGGGTTGTGTGTGAAGTGAGGAAATAATGGAATATTTAAGAACCTAGGTGTATTCCTCTGCAGCAGCTATAATAAATGGAGCCTAAAGTCCTCTTTCCTGAGAACCTGTTGAGTCGCAGTGTATGTGCGTGTACTTGTGTGTGCATGTATATAAATATGCATATAGGCTTACAGATAATCACATACTTAATAGAAGGGAGAATATCAGTGTCCCTCTGCTACAGGTTTGAATCATTTGTAACAAGGATTGGGATGATAGCTTATCTAGAATAATTTTATTGATGATACAATGACTTTTTGGTGCTGGCATTCAGTAATCAATGAGAGGAAAATATGGAAATAACCAGAGTAATCCTTGGAGAAACAAATGTCCAATCATCCTATCTAGGGAGTTTTGAAGAGTCTGGGGCTAGGATAAAGTATATTGGTCTCTCTACTTAAGAACAGTTTTCAACAGGGACCTCTCCCACCTTGGCCCAGGACAAGCTCAACAGCAGTGACTACATTTCAACTTGAAAGGAAATGTAGGTGCTTCTCTATGCACTGGGCGTGTTTGACCTAACCAAGGTAGCCAACAGGGTGGGATATTATCAGCAAATAAGACCTCTGATATTTCACCCTAATGAAAAGTAGCATGCTCTACTAAAGGAGCAGTTACCAGCACCTATATCAGGAGAATGCCAAGGTTTCATTCTAAGGGTTTCAGACACCTCTGAGTTGAAGACGACACTACCCCAGAAGAAAGCGTCTTCACCTACAGAGGGAACCTCACTCAGAAGACTGCAGGGAAGTCACCCTGCCATTGGAGGGCAGCACAGCCTATGGGAAAACCTCAATATGAATGGACCCTTCCTCCTGAAACTGTAATCTGAGGCTCTGTAGCTTTGGAGTGACATTCATTTTGGTATTGTCTGTTTGGTGTTAATATTTCTTTCTAATGCAATGTGGCTGGCATACACAGAAATGAAAACTGAGTGACTGTTGGAATGTCCAAGAAGGCGTATTTACAGGACCCTCACATGGAAATGAGCTAACAGAGGCATGCTCCTGTTAGCCCAGCCACAATGGAAGGGAGCAGAGGAAGAAGGGTGGAATTGCTAAGGGCTGGCTCTCTCTGAGCACACGCGCAGACCCCTGGAGGTCCTCGGCCTCACAGAAGAGACACCATAGAATAACCACCCAGAGGCCAATTTCCTCTGAGTGGGTGACAAGACTGAAGAGCCCAAAGTATAATCCGCCCAGTTTACTCTAGGTCTTATTAACCTCAATGAAAAAAGATGGGCTGGTGATTCTGTCTCTCACAGAAAACTGGAGCTGGAGCAAACCCCCAGGACACACAGGTTCCTGGGAGGCACCACAGCTGCATGGCCCCATGTCCACTATACGAGGGATGAGGGCATGGACTACTCACCAACAGAAAGCAGATCTCCGAGGACCTGGAGGATGGTCAGGGTGGACTCCCTGTCAGAGGAGCTCTGCAATGAAAACACAGGCAGCCATCTTTAAGAAGAAATGCAAAAGGAGGGAGGCGGTGTGGTCAGGGATGTACGTGGAAATGGCAGGGCTGTGCTTCCTTCTATTGAGAATGACTTCCTCCAAGAAAAAACAGCTGCAGGGTGCTCCTTCAATAATGACAATGAACGGACTCACTGAGATAAGGCTCCCAAGGGCTTTGCTTCCATATTTACCCTTCAGGACCCCTCGTTGGGGACCCATTTTGTAATAGCATTAGCAAGATGGGCAAAAGAATAAGCATTGATAATTTACACAGAAACAGCAAGTGAAAGGATCTTTGTGGGCCAAGTTAGTACAGTTTTATTATTTCATTGGGTTTGGATTATTTTTAAATGCAAGAAAGAGAGCAGAAACAGAAATCCACTAAAATGTTCTGGTGGAAAGACTTCCCTGACTGATAAGGATGAATTTTTATTTTCTCAAGAGAAACCTGGGGTAGTACCAAATCTCTTATGTAGATGCTCTATGGGATCCTTGCAATGCTTGACACTCTACCCTTTGTTATACAGAACACCGAGGTTCAGAGAGACCTTGTTCAAGTCCCCTGAGGTGACCCATAGGGCAAAGCCTGAAGTACAGCTGAGGCCAGCTTCCCAAAAATCAGGCCAGTGGTCTTTGCACTATAATATGCTATTTGATTTTTAGATCTCAAAAACTTATCTACTAGTTGCAAGTTGGTACCCTTAAATACCATCTCCCCAATTTCCCCACCCCTCCAGCCCCTGGTAACCACCATTCTACCCCTGTTTTTACAAATTCGACTTTATTAGATTCCACATACAGTATTTGTCTTTCTTTCTTTGATTTATCTGACTTAGCATAATGCCCTCAAGTTCCATCCATGTTGTTGCAAATGGCAGGATTTCCTTCTTTCTCATAGCTGAATAATAACCCATTATAGATTTTCTATATATATAAGGTATATATATATCTTCTTTATCCATTCATCTGTTGATGGACACTTGGGTTGCTTCAATATCTTAGCTATTGTGAAAAATGCTGCACTGAACATGAATGTGCATATAATCTCTTTGAGATACTGATTTTAATTCCTTTGGATATAGACCCAGGAGTCCTACGATACACCACGCACCAAAATTAACTCAAAATGGATCAAAGATTTAAGTGTAAGATCTGAAATCACAAAACTCCTAGAAGAAATCATAGGGAAAAAAATCTCTGACGTTGGTTTTGGCAATGATTTCTTGACTAAGACACCAAAAGCACAGGCAACAAAAAATAAAATAAACAAGGGGGACTACATTAAACTAAAGAACTTCTACACAGCAAAGGAAACAATCAATAAACCGAAAAGGCAACCTACAGAATAGGAGAAAATATTCACAAATCTTTTATCTGATAAGGGACCAATATCCAAAATATATAAAGAACTCATACAACTCAAGAGCAAAAAAGCAAATAATCCAATTTAAAAATGGGCCAACTCCCTGAATAGACATTTTTCCAAAGAAAACATACAAATGGCCAATACGTATATGAAAAGATGCTTAACTTCACTAGTCATCAGGGAAATGCAAATCAAAATCACAATGAAATATCACCTCACACCTGTTACAATGGCTTTTATCAAAAAGACAAGAGATAACAAATGTTGGCAAGGATGTGGAGAAAAGGAAACTTAAATATGCTGGTATTTTTAGGTACGTTATTTAAGGCAAAGCTTTAATCTTCCCATTAGTAAGTCTCCTGTTCCTCATCTGCTCCAAAGACCTCAATAACTCCCCATTACATATAGGATAAAGCCATAGCTCATTAATTGGATTTCCAAAGCTCCTCATAATCTTGTCCTGCTTATCTCTCCAGCTTCACTATTCATTACAACAACCCTGCCCAAAATATATGCTTCAGCAACATGGAACTACTCATAGTTTCCTGCTCAAACCATGTAGTTGCTTGCTTCTGTACATTTGATCACACTATTTCCTCTTCCTGACGCCTGGTCAAGGCCAGCGCATCCTTCAAGTGCACTATGGTTCCCATAAGATTCCCATCCCACCCACAAGCTGAGCTTGGGGTCTCCCCTGTCTCCATGTCACTCTGGGCTCAGCTCTGACAGCACACCTATCACATGGTATTGGCAGTAGGGTGCAATCTTGCTTCTCACCCCACCCCCACTAAATATTAATCTTTAAAGAAGGGACCAAGTTTTGTGTATATCTGTACTCCCAGCACCTGGAACAGGGGCTGTTCCAGAGAAAGTGTCCAATAAACGTTTTCCAGAATGGAACCAAATTGAACCATAAAGAACTCCAAGGGAGCCATGAAGTCCAACACTACACTCCAAAGCAGACTGGCACTTACACTTTCTTCGGTCCCAGGCTTAAGACTCTCCAGGAAGTCACATTTCAACACTCCAGCCAGGTCCAGAACTAGGGTGAGGTGAGTGAGGCACTAGCTTGGGCACAAAATTTTAAATTTAAAATGCAACAATCAAGATAAATAATATTTTCATGCTATAGTTTTACAAATCAAAATTAATACAAAAAAATTCCTGATGAACAAAAGACCAAAATTTAACTTTTTAACTTGTATTTCAGATGTGATGAGACATCTGGGGATCCCTAGGCTCTTGATATCTACACTTGCCCAGGAAAAAAACTGGGGTTTGCTCTGATACCTTGCCCACTGGGAGCTTTGACCTGCTGAGAGGGCAGCCTCAGCATGCATTTTGCTGATGCCTCCGTCATAGCTGCACTGAACATTAACAGAAGGCACCATTCTTCGAGTCCCCAAGTCTACGCCACCCTCCAGCAAATATCATCCATACACGTGCACAATGTCAGTGCTCCCTGCCCCTCCTTAGCGTCCCAAAATCTGGAATAGGAACCAAGGAGCAGCGCAGCAATTATTCTATCATTCTGGGGAGTTTGCTGGTCTTTGGTTCTGGCACCAATTCCAAAGTGTGTTGATGGGGGAGTTCCCTACACCAGCAAACAATCTCTGGACATCAGCTGAGTGTCCTACAATTCAACTCAATTCTGACACTATCTACCCGGAGACAGCATCAGATTCTGTTACTGAGCAAGGACTCACCACCCAATGCACACAGACACCAACACCGTGGCACACCGGATTTTGAGGGAAGCAAGACTTTATTGCGAGGTCAATCAGCAAGGAGACAGGAGGCCAAGCTCTCAAATCTGTCTCGCCCCTCCAAGGTATGGGGTAAAGTTTAAGGGATCAGGGCTATGACTCCTTCTTCTGTCATCTCTCATAACTGTACTTATCCTCACCCTGACCTGTGTTCCCCCTGGAGTGCCCATATCTATAGCACCAGTAGGCTATGAAAAGATATCAGTTGGTTAAATGAAAAAGGTCAACCAGACCTAACAAAACAGATCTGGAATGAGGTTGGACAGGCATTTCCCAGTCTGACTTGGTTTCTACCACTTTTCTGGGGCCTCTGGTAGCTATTCTGCTTCTTCTACTCTTTGGACCTTGCATCCTAAACTATCTGGTTTCCTTTGTTAACAAAAGATTTATTAGATTTCAAATGGTATTAACCAGGAATACAAGAGGTTGGGAGTCCAACCAGATGACAACCAAACATATCTAAAAGTTGCTAGGGATAAGTTCTGCTCCTCTATGGGCCCCTATATCAACACCTCTGGTCCACTGAAAGTAGTTACAGAAGACAGAACTTCATCCATTGTCCCTTAAGAATGAGGAGCAGGACATAGTCATAGGAGGGATTTTGTCACCCAGAGAAGTCCCCAAATACGTTTTCCATGCCTAATGCTTTGTTTTTAAGTTGTGCTTGCTTATAGGAACCAAGGCAAAACATTGCCAGATGGCCAAACCACAGAACCAGTCCAAACCAGAAAGGTCCAAGATGGTGATGGGGTGCCATGTGCAAAAGGAAATGTGTGCAAAACGTGCCATGTGCAAGAAGGGAAGATCTGTGCACGCCCCAAATGCCCCCGCCCCGAGCGATGACACAGAGACCCCTCCTCCTTCACATCCCATAGGAACCTTGCTCACCTTCCCTTCGGGGAGAAGGTATTTTAGAGCACAAGCTCTGCCTCCTCCATTCATTGATCAAGGAATAATGTTTCTGCTCTGCTATTCTGAACCTGGTCTTGTTCTATTGGCATAGACGGCTCCAGGCAAAAGGACCCACTTGCATGTCACTGGTCCCTTGGGGTTCGGTAACACTTCTGACCAACTGGCTATAAATCAGAGGTTCAACAACCTGCTCCTCTAGTTCACTTACTATGCTAGAGCAGCTCACAAAACTCAGAGAAACATTTTACTTACTAGATCACCGGTTTATTATAAAAGGATATAACTCAGGAACAGCCAGTTAGAAGAGATGCACAGGGCAAGGTATGGGGAAAGGGCCTAGAACTTCCATGCCCTCTCTGAGCGTGCCACTCTCTCCAAATCTCCACATGTTCCCCAGCCCGGAAGCTCTCCAAATCCTGTCCTTTTGGGGTTTTATGGAGGCTTCATTACATAATCAATAGATTTAAACTCCAGGCCCTCTCCCCTCCCCAGAGGTAGGGGGTGGGACTGAAAGTTCCAAACTTCTAATCACATAGTTCGTTCTCCTGGCAACCAGCCCCCAGCCTTACGTGGGGTCCAAAAGTCACCTCGTTAACATAACAAAAGACACCTTTCTCGCTCTCATCACTTAGGAAATTCAAAGGGTTTTAGGAGCTCTGTGCCAGAAATAAGGATGAAGACCATAACATTATTATTATATATTATAATCTTATTATAGATCACAACATCATAGCAGGACTCCAGCCCTTTGAAAGCGGACTCAGAGATGGCTCAGTAAAAAACGAAGTCCCTGGAATGCTGTCCCTGATCAACTCTGACGTTTCTGGATCCACCTCTAGCACCCCTATAATTGCTCTTCTGACTGAGAAGAGGGAGGCGGTAAAAGATAAAAGCAAAGCTGTGCAATATTATGTAACTCATAGAATGCTGCATTCATTAGTTAATTATGAATAATGAACAAGGAAAAGGAAAATAAGAGAGGAAATGGAGAGACAGGGAAAGAGAAAAACTAATAAAGTAGAAACTGATGGAAGAGGAATAAAAGATCCAGATTTAATTTCCTTTCATTCAATTATTCATGCGTTCATCCCACCAGCATTCAGTGGAAATCATCTATGTTCCAGTCACCAGGCTAGGCAGTCAGGATACACACTGATCTAAACACAGTCTGCGTTCATGGGGCTCCAGGCCCGGCTAAGGGGAACAGCTGGCAGACAATTAGGACCCAGGTGGTAAGGACTGTGACGAAGGTAAGCCTGGATGCTGGGAGAATCCAGGGAAGGAGCATTTAACGCAGCCAGGGCCAGGAGTGATGAATCTGAGACACCAGGCAGAAAGGGTGTGGGGGAGCATTCCAGCATGTTGTAGCCCTGTGTTCTCAGGGGAAAGCATGACAGAGCATGGTGACGTTGGCAGATGAAACTGCTCCCACTGTGACCGGATTGAGTGAAGCAGATGATGAAGGGAATTGTGAACTTCTGTGGGCAAGAACTAGGTCTTCATCTCTGTCTTCCCATCTCCAAAGGTGTAACAGATAATCCACATATATTATTAAATCAATTTCTCAAGCTAAGGAATTGCCTGCTTTGTTACAATGCCCACTAAAACTCCCTGAGAACAACCATTGTCTTATGTGCTTCTGTTGCCCCTGCCCACAGGCATCTAGAGCTGGACACATGGAATGCACTAAGTCACCACCTCTAAGCTGGTTTAACCTGCGACAAACACAGTTGGCTGCACACACATGAGCCATTCCTCTGTCATTGCTCCCAAGAAAACCCCATTTGTTTCAAGGATGGGGTGGTCGTGTGCTGATGGAGTATGCACTTACACTCCCCCTGCCCAGGGAAGGGGCCTCAGTTCATCTCCCCTAAGCCTTTCTCCTTCTTGGAGAAGGCTTAGGTTATTGGTTTAAAGGTGAGTATGAGCCCAGATCTGGACAAGGAAACCTGAGTAGAAGTCTGCTGAGAGATTCCAGACAGGACTTTTTTTCAGGATTTAAAAAAAGAAAACATTAAAAACAAAAAGCAAAAAAAGCTCTCTTTCCTGTTTTTGGACATTGTTGTATGAGGACATGATCCCGGGTCATTGGTGACTTGGTTAAGACACCAAACCAACTCTATGGAACACCTACTTGTGGACTTGCAGATAAGTGAAATACTAATAAATATCCTCACTTATAGAGCTGCCTTTAGTTGGGTAATTTGTTGCTGAATTCTGATGTGACAGAGAAAAGAAGAAAATTTTACACCTCCACGTGCCCTCTTGCCAAACACTATGGTCTTAATAAACAGGAAAGAAATTGATTCCACAAACAGACTGTAGGGCCAGCACACCAACAGAATCCTGCCATCCCACAGAAACCGAGAGACACTATCATCATACAGATGTTGAGTTCATAATGCTCTCACTCAGCACTAAGCCAGAAGGGATCAGCACAATATTGTTTTTCTTTAAGTAAAAATTATGGCTATCAGTGGAGAAAAAAATACTCCACAAAATCTCAACTGGCATTAATTTATGCACTGCTATATGTACCAATAAATATTTTACTTCTATTTAGAAGAATAACACAAAGCCGCTATCTCAACCACAGTAATAATAAATGAGCAATTAAAGAAGGCAAGATGCGATGTGCCTCGATTTTCCTTTAATGATCCTTTTAAATGAATCATTGTTTAAGTCTTAAACACCCTGGTGTTTAAGACTTTCCTATAAAAAACAGATCTGCCAAGGTTTCAGGGAGAGGCAGGCAGCGAGAAGAACAAACAGTGTCTTTCACAGTCTGTGGGGTTTTGAACTGCAATTCTCTCAAATACTGTTTTGAACTCTTGCTCCCTTGCTTTGAAATCTTCTATGTCTCCCTGGTGCCTTCCTCCTCCTGACTCCTCATGATGGTATGTAAATAAGACCCTTCACAATGCTCAGCCTTGTGAGACTCATCTCCAGCCACTCCCCCATTCCAGTATCAAGCAGACCAACCACACAGGACCAGTTACCACACCCCAACCCCATTACGGATACACACGCCTTCAAAGCCTTACTCACTGCTAGAGTACTATTTCTCTTCCTCCTTCCTTAGCCCACAAAACCTACTTATATTTCAATTCCAAACTCAAGGTCCCTTTCTATATCGTTTTCCCAGATAACCTGCCTTCCCAGCACTCATTACCTAAAACTTCCACAGGTTTGCACACGTTGGGCACTGCACAACTCCAGCGGGCACCATTCATAAAGACTATGACATGATTGGTACCCCCTGGAGTGGTGCAAGGCAGTGGCCTGACCTCTCTGAGAACAGAATTATTTGCTCTACATTTGTTTTCCCACAACCCAATTTGTACATATCTTTATTAGAATTCGTACTAGATCCTGGTTGTTTTCTTACCTCCCTGTTCTGGTTGTCTAGTGTAGGGTAACAAATACCCCCAAACTTAGTGGCTTAATACAGCGGCCTTTTGGGGCTGGCCCAGTGGTGTAGTGGTTAAGTTTGCACACTCTGCTTTGGTGGCCCGGGGTTCACGGGTTCAGATCTCCAGCACGGACCTACTCACTGCTTGTCAAGCCATGCTGTGGCAGTGTCCCACATACAAAATAGAGGAAGACTGGCACAGATGTTAGCTCAGGGACAATCTTCCTCAAGCAAAAAGAGGTATTGGCAAGAGATGTTAGCTCAGGGCCGATATTCCTCACCGAAAAAAAAAAAATCAGCCTTTTTATTATATCTCTGATTTTGTAGCTAAGGAATTTGGGCAGAGCTTGGCTGGGAGATTCTTTGACTTTCCATGGTGTCAACTAAGGTCACTGGGTGACACTTAGCCGGCAGATGGGCTGGCCAGTCGGGAGGGTCTATGGTGGCTTCACTCGCACGTCTGACACCTTGGCAGGGATGGTGTCATCTTGGCAGGTTGGAGGACTGGGTTCACCAGGGGCTGTTAACCAGGGTGCCTACATGTGGCCTTTCCAGCATGACAGTCATATGGTACTTGGACATCTTACATGGCAGCTGGTTTCCCCCAGACCAAGCATTCCAAGAGAACTGGGTGGAAGTTGCAAGGCCTCTTTTGATTTAGCCTCAGAAGTCCAACCAACACGTCTGCTGCATTCTATTCATCAGTCAAGCCACTGATGATATCCCAGATTCAACTGAAGGGAGTTAGGTTCTACCTCTCAGTCGGAGAAGTAGAAAAGAATTTGCAGCCATTTTCAATCTTCCACATTCCCTTTAGACTGTGAGCTCCTCTAGAGCAAGTATTTTGTCTTGTTCCTCTTGGCATATCCCCAGATTGTGGCATGGGATCTTGCACAAAGTAGGCACTTGGTAAACTATAGGAATAGGATGAGATGGAATGGAATGGAACAGAATGAAACAAAAAGGAACTGAACGGAATGGGATGGAATGGAATGGAACAGAATGGAATAGAAATTAATATGCAATCTGCTAAAGCCTTGCTATCCTATTCTCTTTGATAACAGGATTTACCTTAAAGTATATGCCAGTGAGAACATTGTTACAAGGTTTATGAGGTTGTTATGAAGTTTACGAGATACACAACTCAAGTTTTCTGTTAATCCAGCAACTGAGCAAGTAAATATGGGATGCCTATTATGCACCAAGCACTGTCTCATTGAATAGGGAACATCAATATCATCACAGATTTAAAGTGGAGGGAAGAGAAGTACCCTATGTCCCTCTTTAGTTTTCTCAAGTCAAGGCCCAATTTTACTGGACAGAGAAAAAAACAGTCCATCCCCATCTCCTTCTGTGTAACACCTTATGTCACAGAAATGGACTGCTTACCCTCTGCTACTCTGTTCCCACAGATTGAAAGAACAAGCCCGTGAAATTCTAATTCTTGGTCTCTAAAGAATAAGACAGAATCTCTTCCAAACTCATGAGCCAAGAATGCAGGACACAGATCACAGCACAAGAAAACCATATTGGCAAAAATAAATTTGTTCTTCCAGTCGTGCAGTTTGAAGACTCACTAGAGATGGTCCATTGGTTCAATAAAAGACATTATTAAATTTAGAGTTGGTAATGAATGATGGAAGGGAGCACTAATCACAAACTTCAATTACTAAAAATCGTTATTATACCAAAAATGGTGACCAACAGTTCTCCACCTTCACACAAGAGGAAACAGGAAAAAGCTGCATCATTAGAAATTTAGTTTAGGTAAAAGGAAAAACTTCCTGTCAAGGTTGAAATGGGTTCATTTGAAAAGAAAGAGGTGTTTTAAAAGAATATGGACTAAAACATCTATGAATGAAATTAAATGAGATTTATTTCAATATGATGGAGGTTGGGGTGGAAATACTGAGGAAAGAATTTTGCCATAATTATGGAAGCTGGATGATGAGTAATGTGTTTTCATAACAAAATGTTACAAAATAAAAATAAAATAAAAGGGCATGTAATGTTTTCTGGCTAGAATATCTTAGATGGATCCTTGATAATAAACAATTCTGCTAGGATATTTCCTCATGGTTCTCGGACCCTGGAATTTGACAAATGTCCCAGTCATATAATGGGTCTTACATAATTAATTATTAACAATATCAATGATCGTCCTCCTTGGTAAAAGGGTATTGATGGTCCAGCATGTGGTCATGACAGAACGTGGTCCATTTTTCATTCATTGGGCAGATATTGTTTGTTTTTTGTTTGTTTGTTTGTTTGTTTATTTTTTTGTGAGGAAGATCAGCCCTGAGCTAACATCCATGCTAATCCTCCTCTTTTTGCTGAGGAAGACCGGCTCTGAGCTAACATCTATTGCCAATCCTCCTCCTTTTTTTTCCCCAAAGCCCCAGTAGATAGTTGCATGTCATAGTTGTACATCCTTCTAGTTGCTGTATGTGGGATGCCGCCTCAGCATGGCCAGAGAAGCGGTGCACCGGTGCGCGCCTGGGATCCGAACCCGGGCCGCCAGTAGCGGAGCGCGCGCGCTTAACCGCTAAGCCACGGGGCCGGCCTGGCAGATATTGTTGAGTACTTACCATGTTTCAGGTACTGTGTTAGGTGCCAGAAATATCATGGGTAGCATGAATTCACACAGTTCCTGTCCTCATGGAGCTTCCGGGCTAGTTGGAGAGGCAGATATTATCTAAACAGTCACCCAAAGGAATGTAAAATTGCAACTAGGGGTAGATGCCTGGGTTATTGTGCCATGTGACCATAAAATAGGATGATTTGACACGAGTCAGAAAAGGATTCCCTTAAGAAGCAACACTAAAGCTGAGAGCTGAGGAATAAGAGTTAACTAGGTGAAGATGGGAGGGAAGAATGCTCAGGACAAAATAGGGCAAAAGAGAGTAGTGTACAGAATCCTATTCCTGGTAGAAGCATGGCAAAGATGAGGGACATAAAGAAGGCCAGTGATGCCAGGGTAGAGAAAGGGAAGGGTGTAGTTAAAAGGATGTACAGCCATGCACTGCATAATGACGTTTCAGTCAACGAGGGACTGCATATACCATGGTGGCCCCATAAGATTAGTACCATATAGTCTAGCTGTATAGTAGGCTATATCATCTAGGCTTGTGTAAGTACACGCTATGATGTTGGCACAATGATGAAGTCACCTAATGACACATTTCTCAGAACATATTCCCGCCGTTAAGTGACGCATGACTGTACTTTTAATTCAGATAGACATAGGTTACCGTAACCTCTGTAAGACTTAATTTCCTCACTCATATTATTGGACTAATCATTGTACCTAACTTATGGGTACAATTGGGTTAGAAACACCATAATGGATGTAAAATGCTTAGCTCTCTTCCTAGGTCACAATAAACGCTCAACAAACTATTGGTAGATAAATATATGTCACGGCCATGCCTAACAAAAGGTGGATAATCTAAAAATAGATCTAAAGATCCTTTAAGATACATATGTCTGCATCAATTTTCCACCCAGATCACGATGTTCCCAGTTTAGCAGAATACTCTCGAGGAGGGGGAACAATAAATAAAATATATAAAAATGGTGAAGTTGTGTCCTCTGGGCAGAAACAATTTGGAATCCTGTACTTTGTCAACATCCAGCACGCTTGTTGCCGCTCAGTAAATGATAAAGTTTCCGAGTTATAATAATAATGATAGCAATCAACAGCATCACTTCCCTGAAAGGTTCTCTGATTTCTTTTAAATGACACTCCTTGGAAAGCAGGCTCCGTCTCTATTTCTAGGAAGGCTGTGAAGTCTCTCCAAAGCACGGTTGACAAATTACAGCACAAAACTTGCAGGTTAGAATTAAGGATTATTGAAAAGAAGTGTCAAACAGTTTTCAGCTTTTCTGAATGTATTCTAAACACAGCAAGTAAATAACACTTCCAGGTGCCTGCCACCAAGGCTCGGCACCAATGTTGAGGAAGTGAGCCACTGCCTTCTTGTTCAACCGGCAGCTGCCATTCACTGCCTTCATCCTCTCTGAATCCATCAACCTCCAAAACATACATAAAAGATTAAAAGCACCCGTGATAGAGAGGATCAGCCCTGCCTCTGTGAGGCCACTGAACCAACCAGTTTCCAAAAACACTGACAAGATGCCCTTTTCCAGATTATCTACCCAACTAATTTTTAGCGAGCTGGTCTAAAGCACAATTATGAAGCAAGAAATATTGATCCTGGTGTCCTCGAGTCTGCCATTTCAGGGACCCCTGTTATCTCAAGGCCTTGATCCACCACTTGGATACTCTCTAACCTAGCAAGTAATGGCCTTCCCCAGCCCACTCTGAAAAGCTGCTCTTCAGAGATATTCTGTACAGTTTGAGAATCAAGAAATAGGCACCAGATTATGAATTAGCAACCCATACAGCCGACAATACTGTGATTATTATCATTGAGTGTCCACTTTGTTTCAGATCATTTAGTGCTTAATCCTCAAAACCACCTTGCAATTTAGGTATCATTATTCCCACTGTACTGATGAGGAGACTGAGGCCAAAAGAAGTTGAATAATTTGTTCAAGAGCAAGAGTCACCTTTCTTCATATTTTCTGAATTAGTTTTGAAAGCTAGTAAATTTGAAAAAAAAATTTAGGACATTATAAAATAACTAATGCTTCTTTAGTGAAAATTCTTTGATTCTAGAAAGCAAACTGTGACAATTTTAAAACATGTTTGCCAATGCTTTGTCACACCTACCACCAAGAGGTGGAATCTATGGCCTGTATCCTCGAATCTTGACCAGTGACTTTCTTATTACCAAATAGAATATAGCAGAAGTAACACTGCTTAGCTTCCAAGGCTGGACCATAAAAAGCAATGCAGTTCATGCGCAGACCCCTGAGATACTAACGTCTGGAGCTCTGAGCCACAGTGTGAGAGTACTGACTACACTAAGGCAGCCATGCTATAACAAAGCCCAGGCCATATGGAAAGACCCATATGGTGCTGTGGTCAACAGCCCCAATTAAGCTCTCAGCTCAGTTGAGATCACTCAATATCAGCTGTGAACCATGAAAGTGAGCAATCTTGGATGTCCAGACTGGTTGAACCTGCAGACAATTGCAGCCTCAGCCAACTTCCGATGCAATCACAGGAGAGACACCAAGCAAGAGCGGCCCTGCTGAGTCCTTTCCAAATTGTGAGAAAAAGAAATGGTTGTTTTAAGCCACTGAGATTGGGATAATTTGTTACACAGCAATAGTAACTGAAACGCAAACCAATCTCAAAACCAATCAATAAAAAGCACTGAAAATTTGATTTCTAAGAACTGAATTTGGAATGTATGACAGTAAAAAAAAAAAAAAAAAAAAACCAAGGATCTAGACGAACGATTTAAACTGCAAAATATCACAAAGATTTTGCTGAGCTTCTCTTTTATCGATTTTTGCAAAAGACAACATGATATAGAGTAGAAAAAACATCAGACTTGGAGGCAGTAAACCTAGTTCTAACCCAATTTTTCCAATATGACTTTAGATAAATCATTTACCTTCCCTGGATTCTACTTGATTTGCTCATGCTTCAACTAATGGAATAAGAAGAGATGATTTCTCAGGCCCCTTCCAGCTCCATGACCCTCTGGCATTCAATGAGGTCAGTCTGGGGTCAACAGAAAAATCTTCATGCTAAGAAGCCAACGTTCTAATTTTGGTATTGTGAGCCAGCGGTGGCTGTTTAGTGCATCAGACTCTGAAAATGAGGGATGAGAGAGTGGTGGTATCTGTTCTCCTGCTGGAAACAGGCCTAAGAGTCTCAGAGTTCGGCTGTGCCCTCAGAGATCTAAGATGGAGCGTGAAGCTCTTCTAAAGGTATCCCTGGGATCCAGAATAAACAGAGTGAGAGACATATAAAAGAGGCCAGTGTTGATTTCAGGTCAATGATCCCTGCTCTTCCCCCCAACATGTGACCTCTCCTGACCTTCGTTAACTTAAGACAGCACTATGCCATTTTAAAAGAACAGCTCTATACTTGGCATATTTCCCAGGAAGGAGTAACTCTTTCCCTTTCAGTTCACAGATGTTAGCCAGCAGCCTTCAGGGCATGAAAATATCCCGTCGTTCCTCTTCTAACTTCACAATTTTCTATTAATGCTTTTCTGTCCACCCTGCTTACTCTCTCTCAAAACCTCCACTCTGCTAACTACCTTCTCAAAAGGATCTGTCAATGACTAAGGCAGGGTTTCTCAACCTCAGCACTATTGATACTTTGGGCCAAATAACTATTCGTTGAGGTGAGGTGGGGATGCTGTCCCATGCATTGTAGGATGTTTAGCAGTATCTCTGGTTTCTACCCGATGGATGCCAGTGTATAACCCACCCCACCCCCAGTGTGACAACCAAAAATGCCTACAGACATTGCCAAATGCAAAATTGGCCCTGGTGGAGAACCACTATACCAATGTATTGGTGACTAATACCCATGTAACGTGTTATCCCTCCCATTGTATCTAATGAGGATAATGACATAAATCAAAGGAATAAACGTCTCCTTGTTTCAGGGATCAGTGAAAGCCAAGTCAGAGAGATATTTTGGGACCTGGATCTTTTTGTTCATCCCACAAATTAGTTCTCCCAGACAACTGCCTGCTTTCCACTTTCACTCAAAGCTAGCACTAGATTTTTGGGTCAGACATATGATCAATCAGATTCACATACACACACACACACTCACACATAGGTTAAATGATAACTAGTTGCATGTAGCATATTTCATTCTATAGTTATGTCCACCATCTACTCAATTGCTTGAAAATAAATCAACAACCATGAATTAAATTAAAGGTGTGGCTTTGGTCTAGCATGAGACATTATATATATTTTTGAACGATTATTAATTCATCCTCCCTCTACAGTGATTAGCTGTTATATTGAAGGAGAACATCCAGCACATTCTAGAAGGCAAAGATTTCTTCTTTGTTTTATTGCTAATATTCTCCCTGATTTGCCCATGATTGAAAACACTGAGTTAATATTGAAAGCACTAAGCTAATATAATGAGCTCCTTTGGCTTAAAAAGAGAGACAGAGAAAAGGCAAGGGCATATGGATGAGTTAGCATAACCTATGTGGAAACTTCTTGCCTCCATTAATAAAATAAGGCCCAAACACTGCGAGGGGAAAGGTTGGGGGATCACCTCATGGAGAGAGGCAGCTGCAGCTCAGAGATTGATTCTCTGCTCCTGGGGATTCACCTTCCTCCCAAGGTGCTCAGAGAGTAAATTATAGAACCAGGACATAAACCTTTACACATGACTCCAGTTGCTGTGTTAAAAGAAGAGGAAGTGGGTTTGGTAAATGGCTAGCTTGGCTCTGACATAGTATAGTTTCCTCATCTTCCACTTAGGGTTTCCCAAAAGATCTGATTTCCCACCATGCCCTTGGTCGGCCTCCTTCTGGTGGATGCCATCTTTCCCCTGCCACCTGGGGTCACTCTCCATTATGTCTAGACTTGTCAAACTACAGCCCAAAGTAAGCAAATTCAGGAGACACTGGATTTACTAGCTTGCCATCTATGGCAATTTTCCATGTTCTTATTTCCTGTATGAGGATCTACCTCATTCGTGAAAGATTTACCCTGGCATTGATTACACCTGTCAGGAGGAACCAAACCTTAACCTCAATAATAAGCACAATATTACATATGAAAAAACTCAAACAGTAACAAGAAGGAGTCAATATATCACACTACCTATGGCCAAGATTGAAAACACAAAGCCCTTATACTTCTGGGTGAGTTAACTCATATAAATATAGTCATCAACAGCTAAGGTTAAAGATACCAAGTATCAAACATTAAGAATTCCTATAGTTATTCCCTTGTTTGAAGGCCAGATAGCTGGTAAGCATCTCAGAAAAACACTTGTCAATACTCAGCTTTAAGTTTCTATGAAAAGAAATTACTCATCCTGTCTAAATAGCATGCCTTCTTCATCTCATGAGGCACATCTCAGAAGTATTTCAAACCATATCTTGAGCCTGTTGGACCAGCTGGCCCGTACCAAGCACCTCTGAGAAACCTCAACCATGATTTCCATTCCAGTAATTCTCATCTTCAAAGCAAAATGTTTCCAACCAAATATATCTGGGAACCTCAGTGCTATGTGGCCAGCTGCAATAAGAATTTGTTACAAGATTTCTTATATTAATTATAACCACAATGCAACTGCTAAACAAACAGCAGTTTGGAAATAAATTAATCATCCTATTCATCTTTCCAAATATTCTGTAACGTTACTACCAGTAATTAAAGACGTAAAAATAAATGTTTATTTTTCATCTGTATCTCTATTACAGGTCCTGTTGATCCCTTCTTTAGTGAACGGAGGTGTTCAAAATTTAACCATCGCTAGGTAACATGTGCAGGTGAGAGTATTGTGTAAACCACACTCCCAGAGAAGGCTCATCCCTCACCAATAGGAACTTCTGTTTAATGCATTCTTAAATTCACATAGACTCTACCATCTATTTATGGATATCCTAGATGCCTCTTTGGAAATGTGAACATCCCATACTGGAGCCATAAAGACCCACAGATGTCACCCTAGAACTCTACCAGGGACACTGCCTAACTTGAAGTAAATTCCTCCTGGTTGTTGATAATTTCACACTAGGTTCTTCAAGAACCCAGACTATATTTGATGAAGTATAAGGAGCAGGTAAGAGAGAGTAAACTGTTTTTAGATGAAGATATGCTCAATACAAACTTTTATGACATTTTGTCTTTTTCATTGTTCATGCCCAAGAAACCAGAAGATTCCAGAAAATCAATGTCAGCAGGGTGAGTTATAAAATTGATGAGTCAAGAGGTTAAATAAATGGGAAAGATAAGAGAAAAAAGAGCTTGAAAGGGCAGAGGTGGTAGTTTCACTATGGATCAAGTCTTCAAGTGTCAGAGATTATAATGGGACAGTGGGAGAAAAAGTAGTCTATTAAAAGATTCAGCAACCAAGCCCTGAATGTTTGGCAATTAGCCAGTTAAGTCACATTTTAATAGTCCAGAAAAGTGTTTGCAGCTGTGTAGGATCACATAACCCACAAAGAGGACATCAGGCAACTCTCCTCTATTGCCAGGGCTGAATTCCAAGAACTAAGGAGATACTCAATAAGCTCTTAGTTCAATGCCCCCACTTAAGCAGTACAGATTTGTTTCAATTCTCCTTTCTGGAATTCAGGTTTATGTTGGATTATCAAGTAAATGTCATGGTGATGGAAGTTGCTTTTGACTGCAATCATTTCTCTGAATCTGAGAGACATGGCTGGGACACCAATACTCAGAGATCCAGTGGCACATCCCTGCCTAGGTTAAAGCAGGATGCAATGAAAATTACTGGTTGAAAGTCACCAAGAAGTACAGTCACAGAGAGTCATGATTTCCCTCATAAACAATAATTGGACAGAATGTCCATTTATCCAGCCTTCTATACACACATGCAATCAATTGTGTATGAAAATTATTTGATACTCATTAATACATTAAGCCATGGGTGAGGGAGACTCAAAGGATGCCACCAGTATAGAAGTTCTCAATCCAGCTGCAAAACAAGCCAAAAAGGACACAAAAATATTGACAAGTTATCACAATCAAGTTCAAACTGAATTTAATGTATGAGAATGGTTAATGAGAGATCAGGGAGAGGTATGAGAAGAGAGGGAAAATCTAATCATAAAAAGCTTCATTATGGACATAAAGTTAATAGAGATGGACAATGAGGAAGTGGGAAGTTCTTTCCAAATAGAGGCAACAGTTATTTTGGTTAGCCATGGCTATCCCAATTTCAGGGTAGAAACCTCTTCAAAAATCTTATGAATTATTTCTGACTCTGTCTTCAGTTTGGGCTCCCATCTTCTTGAAGAAGGTCAATGAATCATGTAAATAAAGCACTAGCTTCACCATGATTGAAAATCATAGTTCCCTTTCACCAGGCAGATGTGAGTTGGTTAGATGAGGAAAAGGAGAAAGCCTTCCAATCAGTCAGAGATGCTGCAAAGGCATTATCGCACTTTGGAGGGATATTTGACCGAATTAGATCTAAAGCCCCTTTTATTCATTCCTGCACAAAAAGAAGTCGACCATTTTAACATCAACCAGTTTTATGCCCATTTACCAAAGGTAATTATAATTGCATCGTGCCATTATACAGACTGTTGTGAGTGATTTTATATATAATTAGGTTAAGCATTATGATCTTCTCTTTTTCAGAATCTCCATGGTCAACTCTCAAGCAGTTGAAGATGAATGATCACTCTAACCTTTTACTCTTAAGAAATACAATTCAAAAGTTTGGTGTTTGAGCCATATAATTGGGAGTGTAGACCCCCTTTGTGAGGAACATACTGATTTCCTTAAAACTACTTGATAGGTCAGAATCATAGGCATAGATCAAGTCCATTAGTGACATGGAAGAGATATTTGCACAGAGGAAAAGAAAAACCAAATCCTTGAACATTTTTAATAAACTTTTTAATTTAGAATAATTTTAGATTGACAGAAAAGTTGCAAAGATACCATCACCACCCTGTTTCCCCACTGTTAACATCTTTCAATAACATGGTACATTTGTTGGGGCCGGCCACGTGGCGCAAGCGGTTAAGTGCATGTGCTCCGCTGCAGCAGCCCGGGGTTCGCTGGTTCAGATCCCGGGCATGCACCGACCCACTGCGTGGCAAGCCATGCTGTGGCGGTGTCCCATATAAAGTGGAGGAAGATGGGCACAGATGTTAGCCCAAGGCCAGTCTTCCTCAGCAAAAAAAGAGGAGGATTGGCAGATATTAGCACCAGGCTGATCTCCTCACCAAAAAGAAAAAAAAAACAACATGGTACATTTGTCAAAACTAAGACACTGACTTTGGTACACTATTAAGTAAAGTCTAGACTTTCTTGGATTCCACCAGTTTTTCCACTACTGTCCTCATTCTGTTCCAAGTTCCCCTCCAGGGTACCACATTGCATTTAGTTGTCATGTCTCCCCAGTCTCCTCTGGTCTGATAGTTTCTCAGTCTTTCCTTTTTTTCCATGACCATGACAGTCTTGAAGAGAACTAAGAAAGTGTCCTGTAGAATAACCCTCAATCTGTATTAGTCTAATATTTTTCTCATTATTAGACTGGAGTTATGGGTTTCAGAGAGGAAGTGCCCTTCCTATCACATATCAAGGGAGCATGACACCCAGATGATATCACTGAGGATGTTGTCACTTGGTTCAACACGTGGGTAAAATGACATTTGCCGGTTTCCTCCAATGTGAAGTTACTATTGTTCCCTTTCCATACTCTGTTTTTTTGGAAGCAAGTCACTAAGTCTAGCTTATACTGCATGAGGGGGGATGGTTAAACTCCATCTCTTAGAGGGGAGGGTATCTACATATATTCTTTAAATCCTTGACATTTAAGAGAGAAACACATTTAGTTCACTCAGCTTTTGTGGGAATATCTACATTCTCTTCCATCCTATTTTTCACAACCAGATGCCCATTACTTTGCTGGAACAGAACTTTCTACAACACTCAATCTGTCAGTACCTCCTGCGACCGTGTTAGGAAATGGACAATATCATGTTGCTCTGATGACTGTTTTGCCACTAGTGATGGAATCTGGCTGCTGAGAGGTGAAGTGGAAGGAACTTGGAGACAGTTCCTTGGAGGGAGAGCTCGCATTCAAATGGAAATGTGTGCAGTAGTTAGGCATGATGGGCTGTAATTTTCCAACTTCCTTTTGCAAAGTAAATTGCTTTTTGAGTTGAAATGTTCTCCAGCTTTCTTTTCCTCAAGTTTGGCCTTGTATGAAAGTCCTCCTTTTCAAAAAGCCAAATTTGTTTTATTTTATCCTACAACTAATTTAATGCTAATTGCACAATGACTAGCTTAGGCATCACTGGACACATTGCGGAACGAAAACTCATCCATCAACCTGAAAAGTGTAAGTATGCCTAAGAGTGTGTTCAAAGATTAACCTCTGAGAGGCTGCCTTTGAATTTTACACTGGTTAAGTCAAGGCTGTAGAACACTGAGCATCCTGGCTCTTAACACAGCGGACGCTTTCAGAAAAATGGGTTCCCCTTGGAATCCATGAGAATTCTCCTAATGGCTCAGAATCTCAGACCTTAGGAGTTCTCTAATCCAACTATTGTCAGATGCATGAATCACCTCTGCAGCACGTAAATAAGGAATTTTCTCATCTTTTTTTAAAATACATCCAGGGAGGAGGACGTCAGTGTCATGGCAGAGTGAGCTTTCCCGTAAACTCTTCCCCCATAAGATACAACAAAAGGAACAGTCACAGACCAACAACGGAATCCTAGACAGTGAAAAGCAAGATCAGAAAGATCCACACTGCTGCACATCTGAGAGTGGAACGTGCTGGGCCCCCAGAGGAAGTGAGGAGAGGTAAGGAGAATTCCTCTCCCTCCCCATCAGATCAGCGATCCAGGTCTGCGTGGCTCCCAGAGAGGGGGGAGGGGTGGTCCTCTGCAGGGAAACCGTAGCTCTTCAGGCTCTCTCAGCCAGTGGGAAACTCCCACACAGAGGACTCAGAACTGCTACGGGGTACCATCAAGATCTGAGCACCCCAGAGAGCAGATAAGGAGGGGCAAACAAGAAGTCCCCCATGCCACAGACCCAGAGGGCAAAAGAGAGAGCCCCCCCTCCCCCCCGCAAACCGGACCCTGCAGCTCAGCCGACCAGACCAGACCATCCGACCAGACCAGACCAAGCAACCTGCGCGGATGGCAGTGAAAAACCCTGGCAGAGCACAAGGGGCTCAGATTACACAGCCCTTTACCCCCACACAGTGGCGGCGGGTGGAAATTGCAAACAGAGATTTCCAGGATGAGGAAAAACAAAGCCAATACAGGAATCACAATGCAAAGATACATGAAATCACCAGACCAGAAGGAAAATGACAAGCACCCAGAAACCAACCCTGAAGACACAGAAATCCATAACCTAAATGACAGAGATTTCAAAATGGCTATCATAAAAACACTCAACAAAATACAAGACAACACAGACAAACAATTCAATGAGATTGGGAGTTTCTTCACAAAAGAGATTGAAATCATAAAGAAAAACCAATCAGTGCTGATGGAGATGAAGAACACAATGGAGGAGATAAAGGAGAATCTGGAATCTTTAAAGAACAGAGCTGACAATATGGAGGAAAGAATTAGCATTTTAGAGGATAGGAATACAGATATGCTCCAGATGGAAGAGGAGAGAGAACTAAGACTAAAAAGAAATGAAGAAAGTCTCCAAGAAATATCTGACTCTATTAGGAAATGTAACATAAGAATTATAGGTATTCCTGAGGGAGAAGAGAGGGAGAGAGGAACAGAGAGCCTATTCAAGGAAATAATAGCTGAGAATTTCCCAGATCTGGGGAAGGAGCAGGAAATACCAGTAAGTGAAGCCAACAGGTCACCTAAATATATCAACAGGCAGAGGCCCACTCCAGGACACCTAGTGGTAAGGCTAGCCAGAGTCAATGACAAAGAAACAATATTAAGGGCAGCTAGACAAAAAGAAAAAATGACATACAAAAGAACTCCCATCAGTCTCTCAGCGGATTTCTCAACAGAAACTTTACAGGTTAGGAGAGACTGGAATAATATATTCAAAATGCTGAAAGACAAAAACTTTTAGCCAAGAATACTCTATCTGGCAAAAATATCCTTCAAATATGATGGCGAAATAGTAACATTCCCAGATAAACAAAAGCTAAGGGAGTTCGTGGCCACGAGACCCCCACTACAACAAATACTCAAGAAGGCCCTCAGGCCTGAAGAAAGAAGAGAAAGGGAATACAAAGCTTGGAGCAAGGAGAAAAATAGGAAGATAAACTCACAAAAATAGTAGATCTTTACTGGAATAGGTCAGCAACCACTTAAATACCAAAATCAAAGATCAAAGGAAGGAATTCACCAAAAATAAATTTAACCTCATCACTGTAAACACACAGTCACAACACAAGATAGAATAAGGTATAACAAGAATGACTTAGAAGGGGAAGAGGAAAGTGATTGAATTGACTTAGCATAAGGAAATAGGAGGCCATCAGATAATGGACTATCTCATACACAAGATTTTTTACACAAACCTCAAGGTAACCACTAAACAAATAATTAAAACAAAATCACATATGATAAACAAAGAGAAAACTAGAAGAGTCATAAGACAGAACAACCACACTGAATTGGCAGTCTGAAACAAATGAGACAAGAAACAAAGGCAATGCAAAAGAACCAGAAAATAAGTGACAAAACAGCAATATTAAGCCCTCATATATCAATAATTACCCTAAATGTAAACGAATTGAACTCTCCAATCAAAAGATACAGAGTGGCAGGATGGATTAAAAAGCAAGACCCAACAATATGCTGCCTCCAGGAAACACATCTCAGCTCTAAAGACAAGCACAGGCTCAGAGTGAAAGGATGGAAGACAATACTCCAAGCTAATGGCAAACAAAAGAAAGCAGGTGTTGCCATACTCATAGCAGACAAAGTAGACTTAAGGATAAATCAGGTTAAGAAAGACAAAGAAGGGAAATATATAATCATAAAAGGGACACTCCACCAAGAAGACATATCACTTTTAAATATATTTGCACCCAACATAGGAGCACCAATGTACCTAAAGCAACTATTAACAAACCTAAAAGGAGACATTAACAACAACACGATAATAGTAGGGGATCTTAATACCCCACTTACATCAATGGATAGATCATCCAGACAAAAAATCAATAAAGAAATAGTAGACTTAAATGAAAAACTGGACGAGATGGGCCTAGTAGACATATACAGAGCACTCCACCCAAAAACAGCTGACTACACATTCTTCTCAAGTGCGCATGGAACATTCTCAAGGATAGCCCATATGTTGGGAAACAAAGCAAGCCTCAATAAATTTAAGAAGATTGAAATCATAACAGACATCTTTTCAGACCATAATGCTATGAAACTGGAAATCAACCACGAAAAAAAAACTGGGAAAGTGACAAAAATGTGGAGATTAAACAACATGCTACTGAACAACCAATGGATCACCAATGAAATTAAAGGAGAAATCAAAAACTATCTGGAAACAAATGAAAATGAAAATATGCCATACCAAACCATACGGGATGCAGCAAAAGCGGTCCTGAGAGGGAAACTCATAGCGATACAAGCCCACCTTAACAAACAAGAAAAAGCCCAAATAAGCAACCTGAAATTACACCTAACAGAACTAGAAAAAGAACAAGAAACAAAGCCCAAAGTCAGCAGGAGGAGAGAAATAATAAAAATCAGAGCAGAAATAAATGAAATTGAGACCAAAAAAACAGTAGAAAGGATTAATGAAACAAAGAGTTGGTTCTTTGAGAAGATAAACAAAATCGACAAACCTTTAGCCAGGCTTACTAAGAAAAAAAGAGAAAAGGCTCAAGTAAATAAAATTAGAAATGAAAGAGGAGAAATTACAACGGATACCACGGAAATACAGAGGATTATGAGAGAATACTATGAGAAATTACATGCCAACCAATTGGACAATCTAGAAGAAATGGATAAATTCTTAGACTAATACAACCTCCCAAAACTGAACCAAGAAGAAATGGAGAATCTGAATAGACCAATCACAAGTAAAGAGATTGAAATAGTAATCAAAAACCTCCCAAAAAATAAAAGTCCAGGACCAGATGGCTTCTCCGGTGAATTTTACCAAACATTCAAAGAAGATTTAATACCCATCCTTCTCAAACTATTCCAAAAAATAGAGGAAGATGGAACACTTCCTAAATCATTCTATGAGGCCAACATCACCCTGATACCAAAGCCAGACAAAGACAATACAAAGAAAGAAAATTACAGGCCAATATCGCTGATGAACATAAATGCAAAAATCCTCGACAAAATATTGGCAAACCGAATACAGCAATACATTAAAAAGATAATACACCATGATCAAGTGGGATTTATACCAGGGACGCTGGAATGGTTCAACATCTGCAAATCAATCAACGTGATACATCACATCAACAAAACAAAGAATAAAAACCGCATGGTCATCTCAATAGACACAGAGAAGGCATTTAACATGATACAACATCCATTTATGATAAAAACTCTCAACAAAATGGGAATAGAAGGAAAGTACCTCAAAATAATAAAGGCTATTTATGACAAACCCACAGCCAACATCATACTCAATGGGGAAAGACTGAAAGCCATTCCTCTGAGAACAGGAACGAGGCAGGGCTGCCCACTCTCACCACGCCTGATCAACATAGTACTGGAGGTTTTGGCCAGAGCAATTAGGCAAGAAAAAGGAATAAAAGGAATCCAAATAGGTAATGAAGAAGTGAAACTCTCACTATTTGCAGATGACATGATTTATATGTAGAAAACCCTAAAAACTCCATTGGAAAACTATTAGAAATAATCAACAACTACAGGAAAGTTGCAGGGTACAAAATCAATCTACAAAAATCAGTTGCATTTCTGTATGCTAATAATGAACTAATAGAAAGAGAACTCAAAAAGATAATACCATTTACAATTGCATCAAAAAGAAGAAAATACCTAGGAATAAATCTTACCAAGGAAGTGAATGACCTATACAATGAGAACTACAAGACATTGTTGAAAGAAATCGATGATGACATAAAGAAATGGAAAGATATCCCATGCACGTGGATTGGAAGAATAACCATAGTTAAAATGTCTATATTACCTAAAGCAATCTACAGATTCAATGCAATCACAATCAGAATCCCAATGACATTCTTCAGGGAAATAGAAAAAAGAATACTAAAATTTATATGGGGCAAGAAAAGACCCCAAATAGCTAAAGCAATGCAAAGAATAAAGAACAAAGCAGGAGGTATCACAATCCCTGACTTCAAAACATACTACAAAGCAATACTAATCAAAACAGCATGGTACTGGTACAAAAACAGACACCCAGATCAATGGAACAGAATTGAAAGCCCAGAAATAAAACCACACATATACAGATAGCTAATTTTCAACAAAGGAGCCAAGAACATACAATGGAGAAAGGAAAGTCTCTTCAATAAACCGTGTTGGGAAAACTGGACAGCCACGTGCAAAAGAATGAAAGTGGACCATCTGCTATTGCCATTCACAAAAATTAACTCAAAATGGATCAAAGACCTGAAGGTGAGACCTGAAACTATAAAACTCATAGAAGAAAATATAGGCAACACACTATTTGACATTCATCATAAAGGAATCTTCTCAGATGACATGCATACCCAGACTAGGGAAACTAAAGAAAAAATAAACAAGTGGGACTTTATCAGATTAAAGAGCTTCTACAAGACAAACGAAACCAGAATCAAGATGAACATACAACCCACCAGCTGGGAGAGAATATTTGTAAAACATACATCTGACAAGGGGTTGATCTCCATAATATATAAAGAACTCACACAACTGAACAACAAAAAAACAAACAACCCAATCAAAAAGTGGGCAGAGGAAATGAAAAGACCCTTCTCCAAAGAAGATATACAGATGGCCAATAGGCACATGAAAAGATGTTCAACATCATTAATCATCAGGGAAATGCAAATCAAAACAACACTAAGATATCACCTCACGCCCATTAGAATGGCTATAATCACCAAGACAAAAAACAACAAATGTTGGAGAGGATGTGGAGAAACAGGAACCCTCATACACAGCTGGTGGGAATGCAAACTGGTGCAGCCTCTATGGAAAACGGTATGGAGATTCCTCAAAGAATTAAAAATAGAGATGCCCTATGATCCAGCCATCCCACTACTGGGAATCTATCCAACGAACCTGAAATCAACAATCCAAAGAGGCTTATGCACCCCTATGTTCATTGCAGCGTTATTCACCATAGCCAAGAAGTGGAAGCAACCTAAGTGTCCCTCGACTGATGATTGGATCAAGAAAATGTGGTATATATATACAATGGAATACTACTCAGCCATAAAAAAAAAAACAAAATCGTCCCATTTGCAACAACATGGATGGGCCTGGAGGGTATTCTGTTAAGTGAAGTAAGCCAGGAGGAGAAAGACAAACACTGTATGATCTCACTCATACGTGAAATATAAACAAACACATGGACAGAGAAAACTGTATTGTGGTTACCAGGGGCAATGGGGGTGGGAGGTGGGCACAAGGGGTGAAGGAAGTCATATATATGGTGATGGACAAACAAAAATGTACAACCCAAAATTTCACAATGTTAAAAACTATTAAAACATCAATAAAAAAAAATACATCCAGGGACAGGGAACTGAGCATCTCTCACAGTAGTTTACATGACTGTTTGAAACTTTAATTTTAAAGAATGTTGTCCTTAGGCTCACCTATTTCTTTGTGATTTACACTTTAAATATCTGCCTAATCTCTATTTAAAGGCAATGATTAAATTTGTTTTAAAAAATAACCCACACCAATGTGTATTTTTTGTATAGAAAAATGTCTGGGGAAGCAGATGTTAACAGTTTTTATTCTTGAGTAGTCAGATTACAAATTATTTTTGCTTATTTACTACTTTTTCTAAAATTACCATAGATTTCTTCTATAACAAAAAAATGCCAAAAATGAACAAAGACATAAGAGAGGGAAGTGGGTAGTGAGAAATACACAAGCCCAAAAGCTTCTAATATACTTAGGCAGGGACCACATGAGGAGATATCTCTTCAACACTTAATATTCTTGCTTTACAGTCATTTTTGCCTTATATTTTACTTATTTTTCCATTGGTTCAATAGACATTTATTGTGAAACTGCTCCATGCCAAGAGTTCCCTAGGCATGAGGGATACAAGATTAGTGAGGTATAATTTGTGCCCATGGCACAATAGTGGGGACAGACATGTAAACAGATCGATTCAGGCTATTCGGTAGTGGAGGTGGTTCACAGCCACTGCATCCAGTCATACATCTCATGCTCTGGCCCGTGGCTCCAGGTCTAAAGGGCTAGTCTACCATCACAGTCAGCTCAGATTTGCATACTTAGTACAACAATCTTCCAGCAGTTGACAATAAAGTGTCTTCAGGAGGGGACACTTTGTCCTCATGGGGCACATAGGTACCCCATAGGTTAGTGACAGTCCTGAAGATAAGCCCACTGAGTATTGTAGGAACATCACTTCGCTTTGCTTAGGGGGCAAGGGAGGGTGTTGCAGAGAAGTTAGGGAGAGAACATTGGAACTCTGCCTTGAAGCCAACTGATGTCCATTCATCAAGTACAAAAGGCGAGAGGACATTGCAACTTGTACTAGAGCTCCAAGTACACGTGGGGGAAAGTAAAAGATGATCTGCAAAAGTAGGCTCTGATGGGGTGTTTAGATTTTATCCTATACACAATGTGGAGCCTTTGTATTTAAGGCCTTGTTTCTCGTTCTCAATGTGTTGAATGGAAAACGAGTAATTGAATGAATGGATGGCTGAGTGAATGACTAAATGAATAAATGAATGTGTAAGTGAATGAATGCAAATCTAGTTGGTTTATTAACAGCTAATGGATGTTTAGAATTGATGCTGAGAACAGATTATGGACAAATGCTTCTCTTCCCTGGCTTTCCTTCAACCACCACCCAAATCCTTCCACTCTTATCCCTCAGGGAGAGTCATCCTCAGGGATAGGATTAAAAGTGATAGTGTGGTAAACTATGCAACCATCAGGACCCCCACAACCAGGAGACAACTGCAATCTGCACAGATGTACCAGACGTTTGTCTATCCAGCTTCCACATAAAGACATACATGTAAATATGCACACACATACACACACACACATCTGCCACACTTTTCTGAGAATTGCTCCTCCCTTTCTGCTCCTGGCCACTGTGGATGCAACCATATTTATACAGCTTTAACCTTCCCACTGACCCAAAATGATTGGTTCGGGTGGGAAGCTCTCTCAAGCTGGGCCAATCAATCATTTTTCAAGACTGTTGAAGCTGAAGTCTCTTTCTCTGGTGCCTTGACAGTATCATGTGAAATTCAGGAACTGTTGGCAGTATGTTGCAGCACGTGGAGAGAGTTGAGAGAAAGGGCTGGGAGATGCCCATCGATAACAAGAAGGAGAGTGAACTGAGGCATACAGAAAAGCAAAAACAAGAAATTGCATAGATTGCTGGGAAGATGACAGCATAGGAGGACTCTGAACTCACCTCCTCCCACGGACACAACAAATTTACAACTACCCTTGGAACAATTACCCCTGAGAGAGAACCGGAAACAGGATAAAAAGAACCCCACAACAATGGACAGTGCTGACCAAAGTGGAAGAGGCAGAAATACCTATCTGGAGAGGAAAAAAGCCACATTCTAGCCATGGTGCTTCATGGCCAGGAGCAATCTTAATGTATGAAGCTTTCCCTGGAGGAGTAGGGGATCTGAGGGGAAGAGCTTTGCCACAATAAGCAGCTTCTGAACTCAGCACAACCGAGACAAGTGTCATAATATCTGGCTTTGCTGGCTATTAACAACAATGGGGAATGCCCCCAGAAAAGCTATCGAACATAAGAGAAAGAAAAGCTTGCTCTTAAAGGGCCCACACACAAATTCACCTGTTTTGGGGAGCAACACAAAATCACCAGAAAGAAAGGCGCACAGTCCTTTGGTGAAAAGATACTCACTTGATAGGCTCTGGGTGCATCTCAGGAAGGCAGGAGGCAGCTGCAACCACCTCCCCAGGGACTGAGACATTGGAGACAGCCATTATTGTGACCTAGTACAGGCATGCTGACACAGACACTGGAAGACACAATTGGAGTTCTTCCCCTGGCCTGTTAGCACAGGAGTTTGCCCTACCCACTAGAAGGCCAATTTAATCCAGCTCAGCCAGGGCAGGCAACCCACCCTAGGGACAGGCCCCACCCACCAGCAAGCCCTCAGGCAACTTGTAGGTCTTCCTTGGCAGAGTGTGTGGGGCCTCTGCAGGAGGGCAAGTGGGTCCCCTTCAGTGGGAGTGGGAGGTGTGCATGGGGCAGAACTGTGTGGACAGGTTATGTGGGCCTGCGGGTGGTAGGGCTTGTCAGCTGCAGCAGACTTGTGCTTCTCAAACAGTTACATATGGGATCTGCCCCACCTTCCAACACCTGAAACAATTGTGTGCTGCCTCACCTGGGGCCGGCCCCACCCAGCTGCACTATTGAGAGAGCTGACAACAGCCTTGCAGGCAGGAGGCCTATGGCAATTGTGAGCACCTGAGCCTAGCAAACAGCTAGGGGGGCCTACTCAATTAACAGAAAAACTGCAGCAGTTATGTGCTATTATACCTGCTGCCAACTATGCTGGGGCTCCCCCCACCCAATAAAGGGACTGAAGGGACCACAGCAGCCACCCTCAGCCTTACAACCAGCTGGCCAGAGGGACAGCCTAGACTTCTCATGCAACTGCAGTAGCAGCAACCCCATCACAGCAGAAGGACACATGTAGCCCACACAGGGAACACTCCTGGAACATTTGGAACTGGTGATGAGAGGGAAGCACATTCCTGGGCCTCATAAGGCATCTCTTACATAAGTCCACTTCTCCAAGATCAGGAGATGTAGCTGATCTACCTAAAGATATAAGCAGAGAGAAACAGGCAAAATGAGGAGACAAAGGAATGTGTTCCAAATAAAGGAACAGGACACATCCTCAGAAAAAGAACTAAATGAAACAGAGATAAACAATCTACCTGATAAAAAGTACAAGCTAATAGTCATAAGGATGCTCACTGATCTTGGGAAAAGAATAGATGAACACAGTGAGAACCTCAACAAAGAATTAGAAAATATAAAAAAGAACCAATCAGAACTGAAGAATACAACATGGAAATGAAAAATTCACTAGAATCAACAGCAGAGTAGATGATACAGAAGAACGGATCAGCAAGCTGGACAAAAGACTAGAGGAAATCACCCAAGCTGAACAGAAAAAAGAAAAAAGAATTTAAAAGAATGAGGACAGCCTAAGGGTCCTCTGGGACAACATCAAGTGCACTAATATCAGTACTATAGGTGTCTCAGAGGGAGAAGAGAGAGAAAAGGGGGCAGAGAATCTATTTGAAGTAATAATAACTGAAAACTGTCCCAATCTAAGGAAGGAAACAGACATCCAGTTACAGGAAGCAAAGAAAGCACCAAACAAGATGAACCCAAAGAGGCCTACATCAAGACATATTATAATTAAAATGTCAAGAATTAAATGGGGCCATACTGGTGGCATAGTGGTTAAGTTAGTGTGCTCCACTTTAGCAGCCCAGGGTTCACAGGTTCAGATCCCAGGTATGGACCTATGGACTGCTTGTCAAGCCATGCTGTGGTGGCATCCCATGTACAAAATAGAGGAAGATGGGCACAGATGTTAGCTCAGGGCCAATTTTCCTCAGCAAAAAGAAGAAGATTGGCAACAAATGTTAGCTCAGGGCCAATCTTCCTCACCAAAAAAAAAAAAAAAGAATTAAAGGTAGGGGCCAGCCCCATGGCCTAGTGGTTAAGCTCAGCATGCTCCACTTCAGCGGCCCAAGTTTGGTTTCCGGGTGTGGACCTACACCACTCATCAGTGGCCATGCTGTGGCAGTAACCCATATACAAAATAGAGGACGATTGGCACAGATGTTAGGTCAGGGCAAATCTTTCTCAGCAAAATGTTAAATAAATAAAGATAAAGGGAGAATCCTAAATGCTGCAAGAGAAAGGCAACAACTTACATACAAAGGAAATGTCGTAAGGCTATCAATTGACTTCTCAGCAGAAACCTTACAGGCCAGAAGGGAGTGGCATAATATATTTAAAGTGCTGAAAGGAAAAAACCTACAGCCAAGAATACTCTACCCAGCAAGGTTATCATTCAGAATGTAAGGAAAGATAAAGAGTTTTCCAGACAAGTTAGAACTAAAGGAGTTTATCAGCAAGAAACCAGCCTTACAGGAAATGCCAAAGGGACTTATTTAAGTGGAAAAGGAAAGACCACAAATAGGAATAAGAAAATTATCAAAAGAAATAATAATAATAAAGTCACTGGTAAAGGCAAATATACAGTAAAGGTAACAGATCAACCACCTATGAAGCTAATATGAAGGCCAAAAGATAAAAGTACTAAAATTATCTATTTTCAAGATAATAGGTTAATGGATAAACACACACAAAAAAGAGGTTAAATGTGATATCAAAAACATGAAATGTGGGAGGAGGGGAGTAAAAGAGTAGAGCTTTTAGCAAGAGGTCAAACTTCAGAGACCATCAACTTAATAAAGATTGCTATTTACATAGGTTATTTTATATTAACCTTATGGTAATCACAAACCAGACACCTATAATAAATACACAAAAAATTAAGAGACAGAAACCCAAACATAAAACTAAAGAAAGCCATCAAACCACAAGGGAAGAGAGCAAGAGAAGAAGAAAGGAATAGAGAAGAACTAATAAAAAACCCAGAAAAAAAGTAACAAAATGATGATACGTACATACTCATCAATAACTACTTTAAATGTCAATGGACTAAATGCTCCAATCAAAAGACACAGTGGGGGGCTGGCCTGGTGGCATAGTGGTTAAGTTTGCACACTGCTTCTGTGGCCTGGGGTTTGCAGGTTCGAATCCTGGGGGCAGACCTATGCACCGCTCACCAAGCCATGCTGTGGTGGTGTCCCACATACAAACTAGAGGAAAATGGGCACAGATGTTAGCTCAGGGACAATCTTCCTCAGCAAAAAGAGGATGATTAGCAACAGAGGTTAACTCAGGGACAATCTTCCTCACAAAAAAATAAAAAAATACATAGGGGGCTGATTGGATTAAAAAAACAAGACTCATATATATGCTGCATACAACAGACACACTTCAGACCTAAAGACACTCACAAACTGAAAGTGAAGGGATGGAGAAAAATACTCCATACAAATGGCAATCAAAATAAAGCTGGGGTAGCAATACTTATATCAGACAAAATAGACTTTAAAACAAAAACTGTAACAAGAAGCAAAGAAGGGCATTGCATAATGATCAAGGGAACAATCCAACAAGAGAATATAACATTTGTAAATATTTATGCACCCAACATAGGAGCACCTAAATACATAAAGCAATTATTAACAGACATAAAAGGAGAAATAGACAGTAACACAATAATAGTAGGGGACTTTAGCTCTCAACTTACATTGATGGATAGGTCATCTAAACAGAAGACCAATAAAGAAATATTGGCCTTAAATGACACATTAGACCTGTGGGACTTAGTAGATATATACAACACATTCCATCCAAAAACCACAGAAAACACATTCTTTTTGAAAGAACATGGAACATTCTCCATGATAGATCACATATTAGGCCACAAAGCAAGTCTCAATAAATTTAAGACTGAAATAATACCAAGCTTCTTTTCTGACCACAATGGTATGAAACTAGAAGTAACTACAGGAAGAAAATTGGAAAAGCCACAGATACATGGAGATTAAACAAAATGTTACTGAACAACCATTGGGTCAATGAAGAAATCAAAGGAGAAATCAAAAAATACCTGGAGACAAATGAAAATGAAAATACAACATGCCAAAATTTATGGGATACAGCAAAAGCAGTTCTAAGAGGGAAGTTTATAGCAATACAGGCCTACCCTAACAAACAAGAAAAATTTCAAATAAACAAAATAACAGTGCACCTAAAGGAACTAGAAAAAGAAGAACAAACAAAGCTCAAAATCAGTAGAAGGAAGGAAATAATAAAAAATCAGAGCAGAAATAAATGAAATAGAGACTAAAAATATATATATATATAAAAAATCAATGAAACTAAGAGCTGGTTTTTTGAAAAGATAAACAAAATTGACAAATCTTTAGCTAGACTCACCAAGAAAAAAAGAGAGAAGGTTCAAATAAATAAACTCAGAAATGAAAGAGGAGAAATTGCCACAGGCACCTCAGAAATGTAAAAGATTATAAGAGACTACTACAAAAAGCTATACACCAACAAATTGGATAATCTAGATGAAATGGATAAATTCTTAGAATCATATAACCTTCCCAAACTGAATCAAGAAGAAATAGAGAGAATCTGAATAGACCAATCACCAGTAAAGAGACTGAAACAGTAATCAAAAACCTCCCAAAAACTAAAAGTCCAGGACCACATGGCTTCCCTGGTGAATTCCACCAAACATTCGAAGAAGACTTAATACCTATCCTTCTCAAACTCTTCCAAAAAGTTGAAGAGGAGGGGAAGCTTCCTAACTCATTCTACAAGGCTAGCATTACCCAAATACCAAAACCAAACAAGGACAACACAAAAAAAGAAAATTACAGGCCAATATCACTGATGAACATTGATGCAAAAATCCTCAACAAAATACTAGCAAATCAAATGCAATAATGCATTTAAAATATCATACACCATGATCAAGTGGGATTTATACCAGGGATGCTTCAACATCTGCAAATCAATCAACATGATACACCACATTAACAAAATGAAGAATAAAAATCACAGGATCATCTCAATAGATGCAGAGAAAGCCTTCGACAAGATATAGCATCCATTTGTGATAAAAATTCTGAATAAAAGGGGTATAGAGGCATAGTACCTCAACATAATAAAGGCCATATATGACAAACCCACAGCTGATATCACACTCAATGGAGAAAAATGGAAAGCTATCTGCCAAGAACAGGAACCAGACAAGGATGTCCACTTTTGCCACTCTTATTTAACATAGTATTGGAAGTCCTAGCCAGAGCAATCAAGCAAGAAAAAGAAATAAAACGGATCCAAATTGGAAAGGAAGAAGTGAAACTATCACTGTTTGCAGATGACATGATTTTATATAGAGAAAACGCTAAAGAATCCACCAAAAAACTTTTAGAAATAGAAAATGAATACAGTAAATTTGCAGGATACAAAATTGATATACAAAAATAAGTTGCATTTCTATACACTAACAACAAAATAGCAGAAAGAGAAATGAAGAATACAATCCCATTTACAATTGCAAAAAAAAAAAGAATGAAATACCTAGGAATAAATTTAGCCAAAGAGATAAAAGACTGAAAACTATAAAATGTTGAAAGAAATAGAAGACACAAAGAAATGGAAAGATATTCCATGCTCTTGGATTGGAAGACTTAACATAGTTAAAATATCCATACATTCTAAAGCAATCTACAGATTCAATGCAATCCCTATCAAAGTTCCAATGACGTTTTTCACAAAAATAGAACAAAAAGTCCTAAAATTTACACTGAACAACGAAAGACCCCAAATAGCCAAAGGAATCCTGAGAAAAAAGAACAAAGCTGGAGGTATCACACTCCCTGATTTCAAAATATACTACAAAGCTATAGTTACCAAAACAGCATGGTACTGGCAGTGAAACAGACACACAGATCAATGGAACAGAATCAAGAGCCCAGAAATAAACCCACACATCTATGGACAGCTAATTTTCCACAAGGGAGCCGAGAACCTAGAATATACAATGGAGAAAGGAAAGTCTCTTCAATAAACGCTGTTGGGAAAACTGGACAGCCACATGCAAAAGAATGAAAGTAGACCATTATCTTATACCATACACAAAAATTAACTCAAAATGGATTAAAGACTTGAATGTAAGACCTGAAAAATTCTAGAAGAAAACATAGGCAGTATGCTCTTCGACATCCGTTTTAGCGGCATATTTTCAAATACCGTGTCTGACCAGGCAAGGGAAATAAGAGAAAAAAATTAACAAATGGGACTACATCAAACTAAAAAGCTTCTGCACAGCAAAGGAAACCATCAACAAAACGAAAAGACAGCCTAACAATTGGGAGAAGATGTTGCCAAACCATATATCTGATAAGGGGTTAATCTCCAAAATATATAAAGAACTCATACATCTCAACAACAAAAAAAACAAACAACCCAATTAAAAAATGGGGGGGGCCGGCCCCATGGCTTGGCAGTTGGGTGCGCATGCTCTGCTACTGGCAGCCTGGGGTTCGGATCCCGGTGCTCACCAACGCACCACTTGTCTGGCCATGCTGAGGCAGCGTCCCACATACAGCAACTAGAAGGATGTGCAACTACAACATACAACTATCTACTGGGGCTTTGGGGGGAAAAAGGGGAAAAAAGGAGGTAGAGCCGGTCTTCCTCAGCAAAAAGAGGAGGATTGGCATGGATGTTAGCTCAGGGCTGATGTTCCTCATAAAAAAAAAAGGGGCAAAATATACGAACAGATATCTTTCCAAGGAAGACATACAGATGGCCAACAGCCACATGAAAAAGTGTTCAGCATCACTAATTATTAGGGAAATGCAAATCAAAAATAAAATGAGATATCACCTTACTCCTGTTAGAATGGCTCTAATTACCAAGACAAAAAGTAACAAGTGTTGGAGAGGATGTGGAGGAAAGGGAAGTCTCACACACTGCTGGTGGGAGTGCAAACTGGTGCAGCCACTATGGAAAACAGTATAGAGATTCCTCAAAAAATTAAGAATAGAACTACCATATGATTTAGGTATTTATCCAAAGAACGTGAAAACATGAATGTTTTCACCCCTGTGTTCATTGCAGCATTATTCACAATAGCCAAGACTTGGAAGCAACCTAAGTGCCCATCAAGGGACGAATGGATAAAGAAGATGTGGTATATACACAATAGAACACTACTCAGCTATAAGAAAAGATGAAATCTTGCCATTTGTGACAACATGGATGGACCTTCAGGGTATTATGCTAAGTGAAATAAGTCAGATGAAGAAAGTCAAATACCATATGATCCCACTCATAAATAGAAGATAAAAACAACAAACAAACAAACACATAGATACAGAGATTAGATTGGTAGTTACCAGAGGGGAAGAGCAGAGGGTGGAGAGTGAAAGGGGTGACTGGGCACATGTGTATGGTGATGGATGGTAATTAGTCTTTGGGTGGTGAACATGATGTGGTCTACACAGAAATGGAAATATAATGATGTACATCTGAAATTTATATAATATCACAAACCGATGTTATCTCAATAAAAAAAAAATACTTGGCAACTAGCCAGAGAAATAAATAAATAAATAGGAAAAAAAGAAAGAAAGAAACTGCAGGAGTACTGCCTGTTGTTAAGCAGTCGTTCTGGTTCATTCAGGAGACGCAGATCCAACTCAGGATCTGGTGAGAAACCTCTGTATCTCTGTAATAAATTCCCTTTTATATGTAAACTGGAGTTGAGTTTATATTAGTTTTATTAAACCCAAAGAGCGAGTTAAGTTGGGTTTATGGAATCCAGAAGTGAACTTCAGTTACTTGCAAGCAAATGAGCCCTAATCAAGCCAACGGTGAGGTGCCACCTAGAGAGAAGAGCAAAGACTTGAGAACCTGTGGGTTTGGATCCTGGTTCTGCCACTTGCTGGCTCTGTGCCCCTTTGTGTGCCCTCTCTGAGACTCTCTGAGTTTTACACAATACTCTCCCCACAAAAATATACTTGTTGTGGGGACTAGAAATCATGACTATACGGTACCTGTTGGCCCGCCTGGCAGATAGTAGATGCTAAAATGGGAGTTGCTATTATTATGCCTACCCTAGGAGACCCTTCTTAACACAGTTGCTTAACTCTCCGAGTACATGAGAAAATGAGAGCCTCAAGGTTGGTTGTTAGTACAAATTTGCTTTCTAGCTCCACCCACACCCCCTAAAAAGCTTTAGACTGTCCTCCTTATCCTGGCTTTACCGCATTGTCAACTGAATCCAAGAAAAGAGGAACTCCCATGCCCTGCCCCATCGCCTCCTTTAATGTCCAAGCCCCCAGGAAAGTATTCATATTCATGATGGATGTGACAGCGAGGCACCGGGTTCTAGATTTTGTCGAGTATATTTTTAACCTCTGCACCTGCTCTCCAACACTGAACTTCACAGGCACCCAAGAGCAACCAAACAAAGGATATTTAAGATGCAGCTTCTTGCTGCCTTTGTTTCTGAAGCATAATTATAATGTTGTCATCAGCGATGATTTGCAGAGGGCCAACAGTGTACGTGGTGCTGCGGAGTTCTTGCAAAGACAGCATTTTGTCAGCATAAACAGAGGAGAGATATGCCTTGAATATTATTTTTGTTCTTTGAAATCCAACCTGCTGATTTAGGGTCTTTATACTTTTCTTCTCATTCTCCTCCACCAGCCTTAACCCCAGAAAAGCAAAGGGGGAAAGGCAGATGAACTGGGGGGCCCTGGCACCTCGAATGAGAGCTGCTCTTACAGGGGCTCAGCAGCACCTGTAAAAATGTGACTGAGCCCACCCAGGAAAAGGGGAAAATTGTCTCCTGAAAGAGAGACTTCCTCAGGGTGAATCTGAGAAGAAAGATTATACTGACACTCTCCAGGAGGGTGGTAACAATGTCAGTGGGACAAGAAATTCAGAGATGGCTGTTTGATATGACAGCACAAACACTGAAATAGGAAAAGGCTTCTCTATCCAAGAAGAAGATTTCAAATTAAGACCAGCAGAACATTTCTAGGAAGCTATTCTTCTTGTGCCAGAATCTCACCCACGGAGATATACATCAACATTTTAACCTACAGATTTCTCAAGCCCATCCAGACCGAATAAATCAGAAGTGCCTAGGGTTGGATTTCAGACATATGAATTTTTTTAAGCCCTATGACATTCTCCTATCATCTCTGGTCACACTAAGCTTGTTTTTTTTTTTCCCCATGAAAACCTTGATAAAGAAAAAAATGAAGGATGAAGGCCCCTATTTGATATTCAAGAGGAAAACTTTGAATTGCAACAAGGTAAATAAGAGTTTTGAATACCTTGTATGCCACATGAAGTGCTAATCATTGCATATTGTACATCATTTGATATGCACTAGTACATTCTGAGCCTTGGTTTTCTCATCCATAAAATAGGGAATGTCTACTTTTGGGGCTTTAGTAAGAATTAAATGAGATGATTGTGTAAAGTACCTTGCTTACAGAAGTTACACAACTTGCCCAATATAACAAAGTCACGGGGAAAGCTGGAAATTATAGCCAGGTCAATCTGATGCCAAATCAACCTTAATTCCATGCTTTATTCTTTATACACTCACATTCCCACTGGAAAAATAATTCTTAAATAATGAAAAATAAAGGAAAACAAAGTCAGTCACCAGAGCAAAGACTGCTGGTTTCTCCCCTTCTTCCTTAGGAACAGAATCAATCTTAGTAGGGCTTCACAGCAGCGTCTTGGAACGTAGGGTGATCTTAAGGAAGGCAACCATGTGTTGCAACACTACAGCAGAAAGAAAACCAGAGCCATGAGTATGAGGCCCCACAACAGCTCAGGACTACTTACCTCCAGACTTCGTTATGTGAGAAAGAATAAAATAGTGATTTTTAGTTTTCCATTAGCCAGAGCCAAATCTAATCTTAATTAATCAATCACTCAAGAAAAGTCTTCAACATTGTGATGATGACAATTGATAAATCATGAGGCAAATGGCCCAAGTAACATAAAAACCCCTAAGAAAGTATTCCTGAGGGCAGATGAAGAAAGATGACTGGTTGCCAACAAAGTGATTGGAAAAAATAAACAGAAAACCCTTGGGCTTTAGGACTAGAAAGAACTAAGATTCAGATCCGGCTTTAACACTGACTAGCTATGTGACATAGAACAAGTTATTTTCATCTTTCTGAGCCTCAGTTTTCTTATTTGTTGGTTTGCTTGTTTTGTCTTGCTTTGTTTTAGCTGGAATAAACTGGAATAATACCCACAAAACAGAGATGAGATGAAGCCTAAATTAAATGGGAGAACAAATGCAAAGAACCTAGCACAATGACACACGATAAATTCTAGATTCCCTGCCTGTTTTAGTGGCATAGTAAATTCGATTATTGTTCCCAATTATTTACTTCTCTTCTTGTAAGAGGACTTTAGGCAAGAAAATGACATTATCTGATTTGAATGCCAACCTGATTACCATACGGAGAATGGATTTTAAGATTTCTCCAAGTAATAGATTGTGGCTTGGACTAGAATTGTAGTGGAGGAGATAGAATTGGGAAGATCTGGGATGTATTCTGAATGGAGAGCCCACAGGGTTTATTGACTATTAGATCAGAGAAATCAAATAATCAAGGAAAGTACTAGATAACTGGCATAAGCAACTGGTGGGTGTTGATGCCATTATCTAGGAAGAAATGAGGGAATTGGGTAGAAAATTAAGAGCTTAGTTTTAGACATAGTAATTGGGAAGCCTATAAGATAGGCAAGTGAGGATGTCAAATTGGCGGAGACACAGGTATAGGATGACATAACTGACACCTTTTGAGAGAGAAATGGAGTGCTACTAATAATTACAAGAGGATAACAAGTATAAGTCAGGACTGTCCCAGAAAGCTGCACTATTTCTTCATCCTGGATACGTGAGTCTGGAGTTTTGTGGAAAGGTCAGGACCAGCGACACAGCTGAGGGCATCATTGGCATATGGATGGTAGGTGACTGAAGAAGACGATATAAGAAGAGTATACAGAGAAAAAAGAAAGAGGAACCCAAGGTAAAGCCTTGAGCTTTCCAGTGTTGATAAGCCAGGCAGAAAATGAGAATGTGGTAAGAAAATTGAGAAGCAGTGGCCCTCACCCAGGGCAGCAGACGTTGGGAGGTGACTCAGAGGTATCTAGCCATGAGGGTAAATAATTCTGAGCATATCACTACATCAGGCCTTTACAAAATCACAATAGAGTCACTAAAAGGTCCTTCATTTCAAAGAACGTGATCACAATGATGTTTCTGATATGTTCTGCCAAGCCATGGAGAACAGAAGAATTTTTTTTGATGAAAGAATGAAAGAAATAGCCAGTAGACTGAAGATTTACCAGGAAATGCACATCAGTGCTATGTTTATACTCTAGCACAACCTAGTGGCAGTGTGTTTAACATGCAGGTCTAGACTAGGATGGAGTGGATGCCAACTGTTAAAATTCCATCTTTACAGTCTCCATCCACCTCTGTGACCCCACGGTGCTCATCTGGATGATGGGATTGGCAGTAAGATGGATGTCACAACACCACCTAGAGAATGGCTTAAGCATCCTTCAAGAAAGATATTTTCAAGACAACAAAACTAGCCTCACTGTGTCACTTTGAGACGGCAGTAGCTATTCTTCAGCAGCTCAGGTCTTCCTCATTCCCCTCATTCTATATTTCAGGCAGGTGTTTACCCATAATCCTATGGTGAACGGTGGGCAAAAAAGCAGCAGCAATTTTTCCTACACTGTTCACATTAGACAGTGTCATGGAGCTCAATAAAAGAGCCAAATTCATTGAAAGCTCAGGCCACTCTAACTGTGGCTCCCATCAGAACTAGGGTCCAAGAGAATCAGAAAAGGACTCATTGGAGGACCTCAGCATCAGCATGCATAGGTGACAGAATAAACTGGCGTGCACTTAAAACAGTTCTGAAGTGGGCAAGCAAGATATGAGTTATCATTTGCACCAAGTTCAGTTAGCACATTATCTTACTGGCCATATTCCAATATGTGGAATCCCTAAGCCAGCAAGCTCTGCAGCTTCAGCAAGATTCATATGCATGATGCTGACTGCTACATCAGTGAAAAGAAAAGACGCTTTCTGGAACTTCTCAGGTTTCTCTTTGTTTTAGAGGTCAAGCTCATGGAAAGGAACTCTCATCATGGAAATAAGATATCTACACCACATTGGGATCAAGTCAACATTTGGGCCATAAGGAACTAAGTTCCTATGGCTTTTCACAAAAGCAGGGCCCCAGGAATCCCACTGGATCATCAACAGAGAGTGTCTCCTGCAGACTGGGCACACACAAGCAGACTGGAGTAGAAGACTGAGGCCACTTCCCACAGGTTCAATTGGAAATGGCACCTCTGAGCTCTTTTCTTCTGGACCCCTGCCAAGGCAGAGTGTGAACTAACTCCCCACTCCCCCAAGTCCAAGGCCAAAGAGACAGAACCACTGTCGAACACCAGTTTCAGATTTCAAATATAACATCATCATAATATTTCCAATGGAAAAATGGCATACATGTTATATATAAAGAGTCTCTTAATTAGATTGTTCAGCAAGACTAGAAACAGTATTGGATTCCCATTTCGGCCAAGTTTGTAAATAATTTCAATTTGTCAAGGCTCAGTTATTAGCAAATATAGTCCTTGACATATCAGTAGTAACTCACACATTTTATTTCAAATGTAGTTAATGACTTATGTGTAGAATGCTCTTAATTGTTTTTTAGCGCTACAATAATTCTCAGCATTTTCAAAGAACCAGCGTAACACAGAGCACCTTATAAACAAATGTTATCAGTCTTTCCTTCTGGGCACGGAGAATGAGAAGCACTACACGGTTGGATCATTTTCCTAAGACTACCTACCAAGTCTGAAGAAGGACCAGGAAGCTCATAATCTGCTAGAATTAAAATGGCACTATTGGGAAGTGGCATTATCCATTTATTCACCCCACATTAGCAAGCACCTATTACAGACAAGCCACTGTGTTAGATGTGGCAGAACATTAAAAGGTGAAGAAGAAACTTTCCTTGCCTTTTAGGAGCTTAAAACCTAGGATAGGGCAGGTTTTATGCCCCATCTCTTATCAGTTTGATAATATAACATATAATATAAACTACATAATATAAATAATGTAAACTATACTATATCTATTTAACATAGATACTCAAATATCTAGACTATAAGGCAGCCTTTGGTTGCCCTTCTAAAAGAGATATAAGGTATGATGCAGCCATGAACAGAAATTGAGAAATCAAGAAGCCTAAGTTCTGCCCCGGCCCCCTTGCTGAGGGATTCATCACTTGCTAAAGGGACACCATTTCCTCCTTTGAGACTGTCTCTTCATTTTTCCAATGGGAGGCATGTTTTTAAAGTGTGAGAACAAAAGACCATGTTTTATAAGTCTGATCCTGGTATCTTAGGGGAGAGTTTCCTAAAGTAAAAGATTCTCTTGCCCGAAAGAAATAAACTGGCAATTTACAAAAGCTGAAATGCAAATGGCTAATAGTCTTATTTAAAAAAATGCTCAATCACATTAGTAATCAAAGAAATGCAAATTAAAACAAATTATCATCTTTCCCCTCTCAAATGGGCAAAGATTTAAAAGCATGATAAAATCTAGCCCTGGTGAGGGTGAGAGGAAATGGGCATTCTTCTACACTGCTGAAGAGAGCTTAAATTGCCACAACTTTTCTGGATGGGCAATTTAGAAATACTTAATCAAAAGCCTTTAAAATGTACAGACCCTTTAACCCAACAATTTTAATGCAATTATTCGTAAGTGATGGAGACAAACGTCTATTTGCAAGGATCCTCATCACTTCATCACTGTTGCTAATCAAAAACTGAAAACTCTCTAAATGTCTAATATTAAAAAAATGGCCATAGTACAGTGGAATAATATTCAATCATCTATAATGATGTTGTTGTAGGACATTTTTATTAATGCAAAAAGATATTCATGTTATATTAAGTGTACAAAATACATGTTATAGTATGTCTGGTTTTTTGTTTAAACATGCATATATATGGATCAATGCATAGAACCAGATCTGGAATGATATAAACACCCATACATTGTTCTCACCTTTCCATCCATGGGCGGTGTCTATTTGCCTACCACAATTCAATGCATGCCTTTTGCTCTTCTACAAGTCCTTTCTCCTACCTGATCTCCTGGGAAACTTCTACTGAGTTTTCAAAATGTACCTTGTTAAAAACAAGTCAACAGGTCCAAAATGGAGTCACTGATTCTAAGTCCCACATCACCAAACAGAGACTTAATTACAATTTCGGCTATCCCAGAAATGGAATCCTAAACCAGTCAATCAGGAATCGCCTGATCAGCACCGCTTAGGTAATCTGCCTGCTAGACCCCTGCCGTCCCCTAAAGGAAAGTGACTGCAATAACCAACCCACTTTTTGCCTAGTATAAGTTCCTTTTTCCTGCTCCCTTCTGCCTATAAAACTCTTTCATTTTGTACAGCTCCTCAGAGCTCATTTCTATCTGCTAGATTGGATGCTGCCCAATTCGAATCAATTTTTGCTCAAGTAAACTCTTAACATTTTTAATATGCCTCAGTTTATCTTTTAACAGTTCTGGTGTCAGAAAAGAGAACTGAAGAAGATCCCCAAAGGTCCTCAGGGGCAATGGAGCAACCAGGTGAAGGTACCCAGGGAGCCCCTTGAGCTCGCTGCTTTCTCGCTGCCTCTGGAGGTCGTGGCTAAGTCCCTCTCAGATCCTAGCTCTGCAGCTTTTGCATTATGAGCTTTCAGACTTTATTTGAGCATTTCTTTTTCTGAACTGGGCCTGGAAACTGGCCAGAGTCGGAGTGTGTCCGACTTGAAAACCGGACTGAGTCCGGGGTTGGATGTGTCCAGGGTTGGACTGGGTCTGACTTAAGTTGGACTGGGGCCAGCTTGAAGCCTCAGGTGAGTTAAATTTTGTCTTAAGGTTGAAGAAGCAGGTTAACCTTACCAAAGATAACCCTGAATTACAATGGCCACAGTGGAGAATTTTTAACCCAGATAAGTTTATCCATTTGTGACGTGCCCTAGAGAAAACAGGGTCTCAGCCGAGCTCTCACCATGAAGAGTAGAGGGAAAATTATTTTTCCTCCTCTACAGTTTCTGGTGATGAGGTTGAGACCCACCGGGACACCCCGCTCACTCTGACCCGCAGATGGCATCCTGAGAAAACTGGGAGAAACCAGCAAAGAATGAGAATTCTTACCAAAGTCAGCTATCTGCCACGCCTGGTTGAGAGAGGAATGTCAAATTTCATATTGACACCTCCTTTCCAAATTCAGATTGGCAGACAAAAACATTTGTAAGAATTGGATCTTTGAATTGTGGCTTGTGAATTTGCTTTTGAGTACCCATTGGTTGTTGATTCTTTCTCTCCCGGGGATGGCTATTACTTTCTTGTTAATCTCACTTTGTGTCCTAACAACTTGGCTTGGCAACCCAAAAATTTGGCTGGACAGAAATGTGTGTTGCACCCCATTTGCAGCTAGGGTCTTACCAACCTCTACCAGCTCTCAAGGGAATTATCTAAGTCTTTCTTTCTTTTGGTTATCTTTGGGAGTGGCTCTGGATCTTAAAGGTAGTATATTTGGCACCTTTTTGGGGGATGCCTCTTGCATCCATGCAATTGTTCAATCCTGCCAATACTGCCAGGAACATTCACTGTTTGAACTGGCTGAAGAGAGAAGTCAAGATGGCGGCGTAGGCAGACTCTGAACTCACCTCCTCCCGTGGACACAGCCAATTTACAACAACTCATGGAAAAATTACTGCTGAGAGAGAACTCAAAACTGGATAAGAGGACCTCCTGCAACAAAGGACAAACCTAACTGTGGTGGAAGAGGCAGAAAATCCCTTCTGGAGAAAAAAAACGCTGCCTTCACCAGCCGCCAGCTTCACGGCCACCCAGGAGCAGCCCAAAGGTCCGCAGCCCTCCCTGGAGGAGCGAGGCCCTGAGCCGGGGAGCGCCCCCACTGTAGGCACTATGTGGACCCAGCACAATCGAGACAGGTGGCATAATACCTGACTTTGCCTGCTACTAAAACATTGGGGGGTACCCCCAGAGAAGCTGGTTCACAAAGAAATTAAAACCGGCTCTTACAGGGCCCATGCACAAATTCACCCATTTCAGAAAGCAACGTAAAATCACCAGAAAGAAAGGTGCACAGTGCTTTGGTGAAAAGAGACTCACTTGATAGGCTCTGAGTGCATCTCGGTGAGGGGTGAGACCTATCCAGGGACTGGGACATTGGCGGCAGCCATTGTTGTGGCCTGGTATGGGTGTGCTGACACAGACGCTGGCAGATGTCATTGGAATCCTCCCTGGGGCCTGCTAGCCCAGGGGCTGCCCCACCCACTGATTTAATCCAGCTCAGCCAGGGCAGGCAGCCCACCCTAAGGACTGGCCCCACCCAACAACAAACCCTTGGGCAACCTGTGGGCCTGCTAAGTGAGCTGCCTGGATTCTCCACAGCTTGGCAAGTGGTTCCACCTCTGTTGGGCAGGGCGTTTGCAAGGAGCGGGTAGAGAGTGTGGGGCAGTGGTGGAGTGTGTGGGGCTCCCGCCATGGAGAGACTGGGTCCACTTCAGGAGGTCGGGGCACGCACATGGGGCAGGACTGTGTTGACTGTGTGTGTGGACCTGTGGGCGGCGGGGCTTGTCAGCAGCAGAAGACTTGTGCTTCTCAAAGACCCACATAGGGGGTTTGCCCCACCTTCCAAAGCCTGAAACAATTGGGTGCTCCCGTGCCTGAGGCCAGCCCCACACAGCTGCAATCCTCAGAGAGCTGACAAGAGACCTAAAGCCTGGAGGCTTATAGCAATTGTAAGCCCCTGAGCCTAACAACCTGCCACGGTTGGGGCCTACTCACTTAACAGAAATACTGCAACACAAATGTGATATTAGAACTTGCGGCCAACTGTGCTGGGGCTCCACACACCCGGTAAAGAGACTGAAGGGCCCACAACAACTACAAGCAGCTGAGCATTACAACAGCTGGCCAGGAGCATAACTCAGCCTCCCTGGGCACCTACAGGGAGAGCAAACACGCCACAACAGAAGGACACACGTAGCCCACATAGGGGTCACTCCTGGAACATTGAGAACTGAGGAAAGCACACTGCAGACCTCCTAAGGCATCACTTATATAAGGTCACCTATCCAAGTGCAGGAGACATAGCTGACCTACCTAATACATAGACACAAGCACAGGGAAAGAGGCAAAGTGAGGAGGCAAAGGAATACATTCCAAGTAAGGGAACAGGACAAAACCCCAGAAAAGGAACTAAGTGAAACAGAAATGAGCAACCTACCTGACAGAGCGTCCAAACAAAGAGTGTTAAGGATGCTCACTGATCTGGGGAGAAGAATAGATGAACTCAGTGAGAATGTCAACAAAGAAATGGAAGATATAAAAAAGAACCAATCAGAAATGAAGAATACAATACTGGAAATGAAAAACTCACTAGAGGGACTCAAAAGCAGAGTAGAGGATACAGAAGAACGGATCTGTGAGCTGGACGAAAGACTAGAAGAAATCACCCAAGCTGAACGGGTAAAATAAAAAAGAATTAAAAAGAGTGAGGACAGTCTAAGGGACCTCTGGGACAACATCAAGCGCACTAACATCCGTGTTATAGGTGTCCCAGAAGGAGAAGAGTGAGACAAAGGGGCAGAGAATCTAGTTGAAGAAATAATAGATGAAAACTTTCCTAACCTAAGGAAGGAAACAGACATCCAGGTACAGGAAGCACAGAGAGCACCAAATAAGATAAACCCAAAGAGGCCCACACCAAGACACATCATAATCAAAATGTCCAGAATTAAAGATAAAAAGAGAATCCTAAAAGCCGCAAGAGAAAGACAAGTTACATACAAAGGAAACCCCACAAGGCTGACTTCTCAGGGAACTGGCTGAAACCTGACAAGATATTTGAAAGGATTTTTTTTAAGTAACTCTATGGTCAGAAGTTGTCAAAATTAGAAACTGATATTCAGAGCTGGACAGAAATTTTTTTTAGGCCTTCTGTCCTAAGCTAAAATGAAACTATGTACCCACAGGGAAAAAAAAAAATCTGAAACTTTTGTGGAAAAATTTACTAAAACATTCTAAAGACATACAGTTCTAAATCGAGAACATAGGAATCTTTTGATTTCCATCTGAGTTGAAAATCTTCTCCCTGATATATAAAAGCAAATTGAAGAAAATATAGTTGGCTGGTGTGGATCAGCTTCTTGATATCATTCAAGTTGCAACTCAGTTCTTTGTGGAATTTCTACTTGTCTTACAAATCAAGTTTTTACAAGAACAGAAATGCAGTTCTAGAAAGAATTCAAAGCCCACCTATCCTTTTCACTGATCCCAAAACCTCCCCTATTCATCTTGAAAGCTTTGCAGATATTGTCAAAGATCTGGACTTAGGGAATAAAAGTCCTTCTTGATGGAACTTGCCTTCTTTCTCAGAGCCTTTTGAGATGCAAGTATTCCACCTGGTCTTCTCTAGGAACTGAGGTAATTCTTATCAGAGGAAAAAAAAAAGGAAAAGCTATTTTGAAAACTAAGCCTATGAAAAATCTTAAAAGTGTCTTTCACAAATATTAGTAAAAAGATTTACCCATCTGAGCAGGTAACCTTTACTTATTCCATCTGCGAGAAACACAATGTGGATCTAACAGTTCTTTTACAAATTAGTGAGTTTGGATTATTGTACCTGTCTCATGGCTAAAATTTTAAAGTGAAAGCTTTAAGATCTCTGTTCATGTCTGTCTGTATGTATATGTATGTCTATGTAGGTATGTTATAGATGTGTGATTTTTTTCGACCTCCAGATGGTATTGCCAAAATTAATTTGTAAAACACTCTATTTAATTGGCTTAAAGTCAAAGAAGCATTCTATAAATCAAGTATAGTCAGAAATATAAAAACTAACCCAAACGTTTTTCAAGTTCATGTGATCTAGGATAATCTTCAGTAAATAAAAGCTAGTTTAAGTTTGTTGGTTTAATTAAGATAGGCATGTCTTAAGAGTTATCAGCATTAAATACAATACTTTTATTCTACCTAGGCTAACTAAAAGTCAAAGAAGCTCATGCTTTCTCTGTTACAGAATTTGTCAGCAAGAAAGATAAGATGATGATTAGCTGTCAATGTCATGAAATTTTCATGAATAATCTAAACATAATCATTAAGAACAAATAAATTAAATAAGTGTAAGTAAGATGAAAGTTTACAAATGAACTTTTCAACAATAATTATACTTTATGGTATGTCTACTTAAAAGTAGTTTCCAAAACATTTTTGATAACTTGAAACCTTAAAGTTATACTTAGATAAGTTAAACAATGGATATTTATTGACTATCTAGATCATTTCCAAATAAGATAAAATACTGATACATTAATTACTGAACATAGGTTCATCTACTTTGGGCTTCCTTGTACAGAGGAATTAAAGATATTTGGGTCTATTAGTAAACATGTTTTGTGCCACACTGAAAAATTCACTATGAAGAGGAATATACTTCTAGAAATTATTAAGTACATTTATGAATTTGCCAATCCACAGAATGCTAGTATAATAGACAGTCCACAATTGCTTACTTCTCAGTTTTCACAAGGAACAAAGGGTTCTAAGGGTTAAGAATTCTAATCAATATAAGTAATTAAAACTACTTAGAAATAATAAGGGTGAAAGGAAACCACTGTGTACAAAAAGTAGGTAAGGAAAGTAAAATGACTAGTGGTTCCAGACTGAGAAAAAGAAAAGAAACACAGGACAAAAACTGAATGGATATAAAAAAGTTGTAGAAGGTTTGTGGAAAAGGAATTTTGGGAAAGGAATTTTATTTGTGATCAAGCTGGCTAAGATTGGAATGGATTTAAGTTTTTAAAAAATGAATGTTAATACCAAAAGTACATTCAAAGTATATATTGCCCAGGCAAGACAAGTCACCACGCACCATTCTCCCACACCCAGTCCATCCATTCAAAGGAGAGGACTGAAAGGTCAAAAGGTAAAGAGAGAAGGCACTGGAACCCTCCCAAACTTACAGTCTGACCTGGCTCCTAGGTACCCTCGAAAATAAGACCTGCTCAGAACCAGCCAGGGAATTGGCCCAAGCCCTGCTGCCTCCAAGACAATTCTCCTCCTGCCCTGATGACTTCAAAAGAGGAATGCCTGGGTAAGTCCTTCAGACAGCTCAGTTCACTCCTTACCTCTCGCTCCCAGAAAAATAAAAGATAGACGTGTCACAGCCAGTAATTGCAGCAATACACAGCGTGCAGAGTTTTCACGGCTCTGTTGTTCCGGGAAAACTCCGAGTTTGTTTGCTAAGCAAAGCTCTGTTGGAGGAGAGAGAGAGGGAGTGATGATCCTTAATACAAGAACTATTTCTTCTTGTTCTTCGCCCTCCACACTGACCCTGCTAGGCTTGCTCAGAAACAGTCCTCAGAGTCACCCATTGCTATGGGTACCAGGAAGTTTACACGTCACCATGTTCAAACTCGTCACTTTGAAAATGGGAAAGCATGGTCCATAAAAAATGAAATGATTTACCCAAGGTCACACAAGCAGTTCCTGAGCAAATTGGTGGCCCTAGTCTACTGATTCTCTTCTCGGAGCTACTTATTATTATCATAGGTAGATTGACCATGAATCTTATGGAGCTTAAGCTCCAGCATCCCTCACTTCTATGGGATTCTTTCAAGATGTGAGAGGGGTCCTAGCTATGTGTTTACACGGTCATATGTTTTTGTATAATTTGCAGAAGGAACATATTTTAACCACATTTAAAACCCTTCTTTGCTCTCTGACTGCCTTCCTTTGCCCACATGTTGAATGACATTGGAGTTGAGTTGAGGACCTAGTTAGCCCGAATTTAGCCAGATTTATTTCTATGATTTACAGTAACTCTTGTGCAGAGTTAAGTTAGCAATGGCTTCCAGGAGTGTTCCTACCTATGCAGACTCACCAGCACCATAGTGTGAAGGTCCCATCATGATGGGAACTGTTTCCTACAGCATGCACCACTGGATGTGGGTAATGGAGGAGAAACAAGGCATGCAATGTACAGAGCCAGAATTTGGTCTACAGAATGTTCTTTCAAAATTTATAGCTCTGGGCTGGCCCCGTGGCTTAGCGGTTAAGTGTGCGCTCAGCTACTGGCAGCCCGGGTTTGGATCCCGGGCGCGCCCCGAGGCACCGCTTCTCTGGCCATGCTGAGGCTGCGTCCCACATACAGCAACTAGAAGGATGTGCAACTATGACATATCTACTGGGGCTTTGGAGGAAAAAAAGGAGGAGGATTGGCAATAGATGTTAGCGCAGAGCCGGTCTTCCTCAGCAAAAAGAGGAGAATTAGCACGGATGTTAGCTCAGGGCTGATCTTCCTCACAAAAAAAAAAATGCAGCTCTTCTTCTAAAAGAAACTTGACAGAGGTTTTTTCAAATGTGACCATAATCCTAAAAGTTTACCTGATGTGCCCCAAAAACAAGTTGTGAAGCTGAAAGAAAACTTTTCTTTAATTATCAATAATAAAAAATAAATTTTGATCAACCATGCCGGAGAAGAGGTTGAATTATCCTTATTCTCTATAGAAAATGAGATTATAAAAAGCCATGTGAATAGAGCAATCAAAGCATATTCAGCCAAAAAAGTTATAAGAAAAGGATTATAAAGAAATGCCAGGAAGTCAATTTAAAAATATATGATTTTTCTGGATTATGTGATGCTTGTGGTGTTTGTCAGCTTTTTAAAAATCATTACTTTGTAAAGGTTTCTTATTCTAAATAAATATTCCCATTCATATTTAATTTTGTGTTTATAATTGTGTATTCTTTTTCTTAAAGAGGTTTCTCAAAGTTATATAAACTTCAGGCCCTATGAAACCTGGGTCCACCCCGATTATCATTATTACAATATTTTATATTAATAACAACATTTAACGAGTACCTACGTAGTACAGCAAGGAGCTGTCATGGATATATTATCCCTTTCCACTTTATTTCATCCTCATTTTATTTCATCATATATGTGATATATTAATATATATATCAAAAACATTTTGAAATTTTTCATCCCCTTTTAAACAGAAGACACTCAAAATCATTTCATCTTTCTTGGTAAGGATACATGCTCATTATTATGAAAATTGATTATTACTATGGTCAATGTGTAAACTTAAGTCTCTGCTCAGGCAGAGAGTTGCCACTTCTTGCTTTTGTCAAAGAAGTTCTCTTCAGTGTCTTCCCCTTTAATCTTTAACCTACTGGTCCCAGTGAGATCATTGGCTTGAAAATTAGATCAAAAGCCTTGTTTAATTGCATGTAAAATAAGAGTAAGGCAGCTCTGATATGGCAGCATGGGGCTCTCCTAACACTGTATACGGATTTTGTAGCATGGCATCCATTTGGGCTCTTCCTGTGCATTAATTGGTTGTGTCTTGGTTCTCTATTATGTTTCAAGAGAGCTGATCTTCCCAGAGAACTGAGTTATAAAAAGTGAGGTGTTACTCTACAAGTCACTGGAATTGGAACCAGTAAGGATGCATGAGGCTCTGAGAAACTCTGAGAGGGTAAAACAGCAGCCAGTCCATTCCTAGGGATTCTTGTTTTCTAACCCATGGAGGAGTCTTGAACCAAGTATTTGCCATCCTCCTTCTTCCCATTTCTCCCCTCTCTGCCTCCTGCCAATGACAGAAGAGGAGAGAATGCTGGTTAGATGTGACTGATAAAGCAATGGTGGTAAGCCATCCTCCTGTCCCCACTGAGGAATTCTAGAGCGTGGCTTGCACTCTGATGCAAAATGCTCCCAAGAAAGCACTGCTGAGAGGCTCACCATCTTGGTAGGATGGGGAGACATGGCATTGTGTCAGCTGCAGTGGGAATGAGGCAGGTGAATATTCACCATTCATCCAGTGTGTGCCAGGACTGCACTAGCACATCCACAAACGCTGTCTCCTTTCATCTTCACGACAGGTACATATCATTTTCTACATTTTATAGATGAGGAAACTGAGGTTTAAAGAAACTAGGTAACTCGCCCAGGAGCACATAGTTTGTATGTGGTAGAACTAGGATTGAAATTCAGCTCTCTCTGGAGCTAAACCCAATGTCTGGTCACTACAGATCAAAATTAAGCTCCTTGGTCTTTAACCATGCTGCAGAAGAAATAAGAAAGGGATAGAAATCATGGAGGCCCACAGTTGTTTATAAGATTCTCCTATTTCACCTGGTCCTGTGGTCTCCTATGCACTCGTAAACTGCAGAGCACACATCCATCTTCATTTTTTGGCATGCCTGGATCTTGGTGTGCACATGTCACTTGCTGAATGATTTTGGGCCCTGAATGCTTCCCACAGCGTGTTCTGTTTTTAATCAACTCTAATTGGTCTCCTTCTCTCCTTTGTGAATTATAACACTCTTTGCCTCCAGGCATGTGTCATTCACATAGTTCAACAATTGCTCTAGCCTCAGGAATACATCAAAGCAAACGGCATTGATCACTGCCAATTGGTTCTCAGGGCTCAACAGCACACTGCCAGCAGGGAGTGAGGAAAAGACAGCTCTGGAGAGAAAATTTTTGTCCTGGGATCCACTAGCCTGATTCTTCTATGAGCAACTCCAAGAATTAGCAAGTACAGCATCACTATCTTTCTCAGAGAAAGTATTATTTGGACAAAATTACACCATGCTATCTGGTATTGTGCCATCTTAAATTTCAGCCTAGACTAGTAAAATAAATAATAGGCTAATTGAACAGAGCAGGGCTCTACTGTTGGCTCTACTGACATTTTGGGCTGGGTAGTTCTTTATTGGGGGAAGGGGCGGGATTCTGTGTATTGTAGGACATTTGGCATTTAGCAGCATTAAGATGCTAAGCATTATAAGATGTCTAGCTAGCAGCATCCGCCACAGTTGTGACAACCAAAATTGTCTCCAGACATCGCCAAATGTCCCCTTGGGGGCAAAACTTTCCCTGGTTGACAGCCATTGGAATCGAGTGAAAAGACATGTATTATCTCAAAATCAAATGGAGGTTTCCTAGCTTTGATTAGAGCTCAAGGTAGGTCCAAAGATCTTCTGTCTCATATCATCCCTCTATCTTCCCGCACCCCCAGCATAACATGCGTAAAATTGCTGTGACCTTGGGTACCTGGGGTGCATCTGAATGCATTTAAGTCCTGAGTAATGAGGAATTTACCTTTCCTGAAAACAATTCTGTGAACCAAATCTCACAAAGACCAAGTACACGTAATGTCAGCACCACATCACCGAATATTAAACCATCCTGTTCTCTCTGTACATCCGAGCATTTAACAAATACAACAGAACATTAGGTTACAATACACCAGAGAAGTTACCCAGACATCAGACTGAACACACATTTATTTGCACATTATTGTTCATATGAATTGTGGCCCTCTGCCATTTTCAGAATTAAATAACAGCATGGGGAGCAAGACATTTGGAGGCAAAGAGAAAAGTGATTCTCAGATGAGATTTGAAGAGATGGAGGGCTGAGTTGGCAGGTCACTCTGTAAACACTAGCTTAACCTCAGATACTCTATGTGATTTGTAAGTCACACCAAATAAAACTGTATATATAAAACTAACTCACTTTCACAAACTTGTTGCGTTGGCCCCAAGGACTAACTGTATCAAGAAGACATAGCAAGAGCCATAAAAAGAACTGAGATTGGGTTAGTCTATAAGAAAATAAGAGACACTAGTTTGTTCAATGGCACCTGAGCTCTAAAACTTGAGGGATCGATTCATTACACAGAGGCATTTGTCTTCAAAGACTGTCAGGCCTGACCCTGTGAAAGGCAGAGCATGGGGCCTGGAACATGGGACGTGCTTGATAAATGTCTCTCCCTTCTCCTTCTCTCTCTTCCCCCTTCTCCTCTTGCACCTCCTCCTCATTCTCCTCACCTTCTTCCTCTACTGTTAAGGTGATAATTGTCATTATCATCATTATTTCCATATTGACTTAAATTGGATTTATGATAGATGCAAAGAGGCCTCATAGCCTCAATTCCTCAGGAATATGCAGATTGTAGATCTAACTGAATGAGGGGTGGTGGCCCCACTAGGGTAAGTGCCTTTGCTAGCCTCAAGGAAGGTAATTTTCCTAATTTACTTGTGAAAGTAAATTGGTACTGACATAGAATTCCAGTCATCCTCTGGTTGGCTAGTTTGGAGGAATTCAATAGGAGATGCCAAATCCTAATGCTGGAAAATTAAAGGATGCCAGGACTGAGATAAAGCATCTGTTACCATAGCTTAGTAAAGAATCAGGAGCAGTAACCCTAATAAAGCTTAGAATACAGCTGAAATTCTGGAGATGACTCAAAGCTCTACTACTGATTGTGAACAACCTGTGCAGAGGTGATAGAAATCTGAAAGCAGGCCACCAGGTTTGGGCAGCTCAATGTAGGGTCTGATATCTTCCAGAAAGATCAGGGGAAAGAGAATTTTCTAGGGCCCTCTTTTTAATGCCTAAATGTCCCAGGATAAATTGGCTAACCCCTGGTCAGCAGGGAAAAGGCATCTGAACAAGAAACTGGTGGTCTCAGGATGAGAGGTTCAGAGAGCATGCTACTTGGGATCAGCCACTCCTGAGGGAGGGAAACTAGGACAAAGGATAGAGCTGAACTAGGCTGATCATGGAAGGAGTGTCTCCGTTCTAGGAGAGGCTCCTTCTTCCAGGGTTACTGGAAGAACTGAAGCACTGGATTCTCGTTGCTAGTCAGCACGGCTACGTTTCAGATACGGTGTGCCCGTAATATTAGGAACCCTATCCAACGAACCCTATCCAATAAATTTAATTCCTCAAGCTTCTGGCTGGTACTCAATCTAATAGATGTGTGACCTAAAAAAAATTATAACTCATACCTATCCTTTCCCCAACGCTCTTCTCACAAAAGGAGAGGATCATGTGATAATACAATTTTACCCAGAAGGCTACCTAATCCAGTATTTCCTTGAAAGGTCAGAAATCTACTGAGACTATATGATCTGGATTTAGGTGCCACAGGAGACATAGCATTAAATATCACTGAATCACATAGAGGAAAATGTTTATTCTCAGTAAAGTGTTTATTCTTCTTTTGGGAAATGCCTGTTGAAGCCTTAGCTATTAGTATATTTCCAATTCCTCTCCAATAGTTGCTAATCTTTAGAAAACAGAGAGTAGGCCTCAGGCTCAGAGACTCCACAGATAACAGTATCTAGCTGAACTTTACTAGCATTTCATTATTTTACAAATCATGAAAGTGGCATGCAAATAACTAAGGTCGAGGAAAAACTGATCTCAATCATACTCTTTATTGTAAGATGAGGAAACTGTGACCCAAAGTGTTATACGGCTTGCCCAAGATCACATAGTCAGTTAGTAGCAAGGCCAGGATTAGAACCCAGCTCTCTGGACACCCAGTTTTATCACTTATAGCGTAGAGTGGATGCTGCAGTGTGCCTCCTAGGTCTCCCCTTCAGGACTGAGGAACTCATGCCCCCCAGCCAGAGGGAATATTAGTGACTGACAGCTCTCCCCAATGTCCCTCTCTGGGAATTGCTGTCAGGTGAAGAGAGTCTCTAAGGTCACGTCCCACATCTGGGAGCATCCTGTGTCCAATGACTGGTCAATGGAGGAGGTATAAAGGCTCACACCCTCTGCTGAAGAACAAGACAATTGCTAAAGGACCATCCAAGTTCCAGAGCGCCCTGTGGGATCCGCGCGAGGCTTTGTTGTGACTACATCGCAGTTCAGCTCCCTCTGTCCAATCCTGGTCCCTTCATTCCCCCATCTGCGGACCCAGGCATGCACCAATAAACTTCCTGGGTGCAAATCTTTGTCTCAAAATCTGTTTTCCAAGGAACCTATAAAACATCATTTTTCTTCTCTATTTTTAAGGAAAACATGGAAGTACTTATCAGAATACCATATCATTAAAAAGAACAGGGCAAAAGCAAGTAAATATAACATTTTAATTATTTGTGACCAGATTAGAATTTTATAACTCATTGCCAAAGGCTGCTATAAAACTTAAAATAGCGAGAAACCAGATGGAGTAAAATCATAGGTTTGAGGGCATTTTCTGGTCAAAAATGAATCATCGGATCACAAATAAGAGCTTAATCTGCAACTGTAGTGTCAGTTGTAGGTTAAGCTCTAACTTTTGAAGTGACAACTGCAAATACAGAGATTTAGATATTTGAATGTATATTCACATCAGACAGTAATTTTCTAATATTTTTTAAAGAGTATACTATTTTAAAAGAACTTTGGACATGATTCCAAAAATATAAAATGAAATAGAACGTAATAGGAAAGATTCCTCTGCTATAAATTCAACAACCACTTAATAAAGTCCTGCCAGATGTTTCAGGGAGCAGAGACTTGAGTAAGACACTGTCTGTATTATCAAGGATTGATAGTTTATTGAAGGGTTGGGACTCTATCATTATCTTTTTAACTATTGTTGCTGCCTCATTCTCTCCCGTCCTTCCAGGATTCCAATTAAATGTATGTTAGACCTTCTCACTCTATCATCTATGTCTCTTACCTGCCCTTCTGCATGTTCAATCCTTTTGACCTTCTGTGCTTCATTCTGGATAGTTTCTTATGACCTGATTTTCAATTCTTTCATTAGCCAAATCTAACCTGCAATTAAATCTATCCATTGAGTTCTTAATTTTGGTTATTTTGTTTTTCAGTTCAAGAATTTCTATTCGGTTCCTTTCCAAACCTGCTATATCACATTTTATAGATTATAGTTCACTGCCAAAATTTTAAAACTTAACTTTAATCTCTTTGAACATAGTAACAAAAGCTCTCTTACATTCTGTGTCTGGTAATTCCAGTTTCTGGAGCGCTGGTGGATCTAATTCTGTCATCTGTTATTTCTGCTGGTGTGTACTTACATTGACTCCCTTACACCTGGTGTTCAAATTATTTGTAGAATTAATGTAAGGCCTAGTATGATATTTTCTTCCACTAATGAGGATTTTAATTTGCTACTCCCAGGCCATCTAGGAGCTCTAGGAATCTGAGACCACCTGTTCAAGTCTTAAGATTTTCTGGGCCACCAAGATAAGTTGAAGAATGGCTCAATGTGAAGATTGTTATGTATGGCTCACTTTGACTTCTAGGAAGCACACTTCAGGTCTCAGCTCAAAGGCAGGGAGTAGTTTGCCAGGGTCCCCATTCTTGGCAAGTCCTATACTCCGACTCTTGTTCTTCTACATGTGGAGACCACAGAATACACAACTCTATCTTTCCAGCCACACATTTCAAAACAGTAAATGCCTCTGAGGCAGAAGTACCAGAGCTTTGCTCATCCCTCTGGGTTTCTCACCTCTCCTGACTTTAGTCCATTAAATGTTCATTATCTCATTAGAACATTGATGCTTTTTAGAAAAAGTATTTATATTTTATCCATATTTTTTAATTGTCTCCAGTGCAAGAGTTGGTCTGAATCATCTAATCTATCTATTACTCAGGAGCAGAAGTTCATGGAAGGTTGGAGATTGTTTGAGAGTCCCCTTCTTCCAAAAATACACTAGGCATGTTGTTATTTCTTCATTTATAATAATGTTATAATTATTTGTTCATATGTCAACCCAAGCAATCACATGGCATAGATTCTTATTCAAACTGTAGGCAAATCTTCTGAGATTTAAACGCTTGATTTAAGTACCTATGTATGTTTATCTAGGGAGAGGGTCTGCAACTTGCAGGAGATTCTTAAATGTATATCTGGTTCCTCTTCATACAGTGAGATCTGGGAGGGCAAGGGCCATATTATATTTATTTTGGGGTTGCCAATGCCCAATAAAATTTTGTTGAATAGATAAAGAACAACTATGTTTATAACAAAGCAAAGCATAGATGATTTAAGAGAGAGATACAAATGCCTGAGTGGTACTTCAAAGGAGGGCGTGATATCCTCTATTATCAGAAAAGGCTTTTTTTGGAAAGTAACATTTAAGTTAATCCATCAAAGGTGCTTATGATTTTCACAAGTATAGATCAAGTATGAAACATGTTCAAGACTAAGTTGGGATGTGGAGATAAAAATATTGTGCCCGGTTCAGTGGCATGAGGGATGTATCTCAACTGGAAAGAATGGTGGGATTTTCCTGATACAGTTAGAACTTGCCTCTACTATTCTGACCTTAAATAGCTCCACACCATGAAACAAAACCCAAATAAAGACCTTGAGGAAGGGAAACCTTATGGTGTGGCTTATTACCCTGAAATTGTTCTCAAAAGTTTGCATGTGCATTTATGTGGGGAAAATGTCTTTAGATTCAATGGCATCAAAAAGGGATCTGTGACATCCAGCTCCCTGGAAGAAAAAAAAAGAATTAAAATATTAAGAATAATTGCCTTTTAGCTAAAAAAAAAAAAACAGACCACATATAAATTAACACAGGTGTATAGGCGTAGCTGAACATGTTACAGCTGCTGAATCTTCAGATCTTCCCCAACACTTGGAGTAATGATAATAATGTGTTCTCAACCAGTCACAACAAAATAGAATGGTTCATGGAGCAAAGGGGGACAGGTGTGACTGCAGAATTCTGGATCTCTTTCTTTCTGACATTACTCAATAACATTTGGAAGAATTTCTGTAGGAAAGGGTCTGGCTGAGAAGATTCTGAGAACCTTGTCACCCACTAGCTAGCACAGCCTCTGGCACAAGGGAGGCATTCAATAAATGAGTGAACTGTAAGAAGCGAGTCACAGGGCCGGCCCTGTGGCTTGGTGGTTAAGTGCGCGCGCTGCAATGCTGGTGGCCCGGGTTCGGATCCCGGGTGCGCATCGAGGCACCACTTCTCCGTCCATCCTGAGGCTGAGTCCCACATACAGCAACTAGAAGGATGTGCAGCTATGACATACAACTATCTACTGGGGCTTTGGGGGGAAAAAATAAAATAAATAAAATCTTTAAAAAAAAAAAAAAAAAAAAAAAAGAAGCGAGTCACAATATACCAAGGAAACAGAAGATATTGCTGGGTAAATCTCCTAGCAATGAAGTCTGAAAACCATCAAGATAGAGAGGATGCTGAACCATGGGATTTAAGCCAAACAGAAAGTCCACGGCAGCGTCCAAATTCAACTCTGGCCTCCTGAAGCCCAGCCAAGAAATCCATATATGTTCATTTTAAAGAAACATTTATGTCAAATGTAAAACTTCCAAATATTATCAAGCAGAGCTCTATTGAAGCTTACAGAACTGGGATCTACCAGTAAAAGAAATTTTAAGGATATAAATTTGTTAACTATTGCCACATACTGGTGAAGTGTGGTATGGCAGAGAAGCTCTATGAAAGCAACAAGACTTAAGAAAAAGAGAATGATATGGAGTTAAATTTAAACATCATTCAGTATAAGAGTTAGATCATGGGAAAAAATGTCTTGTGGCCAAAAATAATCCATGAAATGAAAGTTTGATAAAGTTGACTATTAAAATATAACATATGTAACATCAAAAAATAAAAATAAGGGGCCGGCCCTGTGGGTAGTGGTTAAGTTCATGCACTCTGCTTTGGTGGCCCTGGGTTCACAGGTTCAGATCCTGGGTGCAGACCTACACACCGCTTATCAAGCCATGCTGTAGCAGGCATCCCACATATAAAGTGGAGGAAGATGGGCATAGATGTTAGCTCAGGGCCCATCTTCCTCAGCAATAAGAGGAGGGTTGGCAACGGATGTTAGGTCAGGGCTAATCTTCCTCACCAAAAAATAAAAATAAAAAACATAAAGTCAGACTCAATTCAAACACTAGAAGAAAATGTACTTCTATTTATTTAAGTTATGGTACATCCATATACTAAACTACTATATAATTACCACAAAAGATTGAGCTAGGTCTATATATGCTGGCTTGAAAGATGTTCAATTCTGCTGATATGTAGGAAAAGCAAAATGAATAATAGTGTGTTAAAGTGATATAGACATAGACATAGTTATATAGTTATAGAAACATACATATTGCTATATGTATATAAACATCTAAAAAAATATACAGCAGGCTCTTACGTGGTTGTCTTAGGGAGTAGGATGTGATGGGGGATTTTTACTCCCTATATCTTATATCTATATATTAATTAAATTCTTATAAAAATGAGTTTGTATTACTTCTTTAATTGGGAAAAAAATGTTTAGTGGTGAAAAGGACAGGGAAAAGGGAAAGAGATGCAGTAGCCTGAAGAGTAACAGCAATGAGTAATGGTAATCCAGAGTCAGGCTGTGCCTGAGTTCAAACCCTGACACTGCTGCTTAAAGTCTGTGTGACCTTGAGTAAGAGCATTGTGTTCCTCATCTGTAAAATGAGGATAATAGTTATACCTACCTCACAGGATTATTGTGAGGATCACATGAGATAATACACGTAAAATGGTTAGAGTATTTCCTGACACATAGTAAGCGCTCAACAAATGTGAGTGGCTTGTGGCCAAAACACTCCTTGAATTTTAATGCCTATTTTCAAATGACACCCATTCATATATTGTCATCATTTTAGCCTCTTCCTCAGTCTAATTTTAACTGTCATTTGGAGAATTTTTTTCCTTTAGGACATATAATATATATTTTATTATATGCGATATAAACCAATATATGTGAGGACACATAATATATTTTATGATTTAATAATGGAAGCCAAGGAGAAAATGGGATTTGCTTATAGCCTCTTCTTAATCTAGCTATTGTGAAAAGGAGAAGATATCTGCATTGTCATAGGGGTCTCTTGGATTAATTCAGATCCTAAGAGGGATGGGATAGGGATGTGTAGGGGTCAGAAATGCAGGGCCTTGAGCTGTACTGGTTGATGGGAGGTGGGATTCAGAGATTAGAAATGTTAACACACATTGAGATTTTTTTGTTGTTGTTAGAAGTGTGGGGGGAGAATTCATTACTGACCATTTATTACAGAAGCTGCCTTCTCTCTAAATTCCCTAGGGAAAGTTCCATCAGATACCCCGACTGTGAAATCTGACCCTGCCTTTCATCTGAAACCCGAGGCTAAAGCTGTCATCACCATCTGGCCTCCTGATCAGAAGCAGGATGGCTCTCTTGAGCCTCTAGGAAAAACCTTTTTCTAAATCTCCATGCCTGTCGCTTATATTCTTTCTCCCAATGGAGAAAGGACCAGAAGTCATGTCAACTCAAGGCCTCCAGACAGGTTGGAGAGTCATCAGCTAGTGGAATTCACCAAGCAGAGGAATGACTGTAGGTCTTCAATAGAACTAACTTTGCATCCACTCAGATCAGAATAGTTTCAACATGCCAGAGGTCAGGAGAAATTCAACCCTCACTGACCAGCAGTGATTTAAGATGGCGTTGGTCTATAACCACTGTTTCCCAAATGTGTTCCAAGGATTCCTAACATCCTGTGAGATATTAGTGGGTTTTTGCCATAAAAATTATCCCATCTCCAAGATGGTTTGGAAATGCTATGTATTATGTCCCCAGCTTAATAATTTACTATGTACATTCATTATATCATTCAATCAACAAATATTTGTTGAGCACATACTATGTCCTAGGTAGTACTTTAGGTAGTAGGGATAAAGAGTGAACAAGATGGACGGGATTCCTACCCCAGTGGAAGAGGGGAGAGGACACAAACCAGTATCAGGGAATGATAAGCTCTATGCAGAGAGTCAAAGTAGAGATGTGGGACCTAGAGTGACTGGGTAGCTAATTGGGCTGTCAGACAAATCCTCTCTGAGTAAAAGACATTTAAACTGAGAGCTGAAAGACATAAATGTTTGAAAAGATTAAAAAAGAGGGATGATCTTTCAGTAATCTAGTCAATTTATTTATTCTGATGTTTCAGATCCATCTGTCACTAAGACTCTTTTTGATTAGAACCCATTGGCATCCCAGGCAACAGTAGTGTTCTGTGGAACCCAGTTTGAGAAGTGCTAGTCTGAACATGTCTTGTGTTGGTAGAGCTGTTCGCCACAGACAATATCTGCAGAACCATCACCTATTACACTGGTAAATGGTGCTGAAATGACCTGAAAGGCTACCTCTGGAGGGCCGAGCACACAAGCAGCCTCCGCCGATACCTGGAAGAGTGGAGGCAGCAGCAGCAGAAATGACTCAGGCGATAACATTCTGAACTGCGCATTTCAGATTCTGCAAGACCTTCCCCCAGAGAAACTCTGACACCCAGAGCATCATCTGATCTGCTTTGCAAGAAGGGCAGCCTGGCGGTTGAGGAGGACAACGACAGCAGTTGAGGGGAGTTCTCACTCGGCAGTTTGCAGCAGCAACAGGCCCCTGCTGCTCCATCGCTCTCTTTCCATCCCATCTCCCACCCTTAGACCAGGCTTGTGCCCAAAGGCCTCCAGGCCAGGGGACGGCAAACTACTACCCACTAGCCCAATCCAGCCCACTGCCTGTTTTTGTAAACAAAGTTTTAGTGGAACGTGGTCACACCCACTCATTTGTATATTGTCTCCAGCGACAGTGGCAGAATTGAGTAGTTGTGGCAGAGATCTTGTGGCCCACAAAGCCTAAAAAGTTTGCTATCTTTTTAACCTGAGCCAACCCCTGCTCTAGGCACCTGTTCTCTGCCCTCTTGGCCAGTCCTCCCAGCCTTGCGGGGACAGCTGCTGTCCTCCCTGGATGTGCCAAGTGGGGGGTCCCCATTATCCCCAGCAGACACCTACCACCTGGGAAAATCTGTTCAGAATCTTCTCAATGCCCCTCCTTTTCCTCGGAGAGTTAATACACCTGGCGAAAGCATGTGCACTGGTGTCAGATTCCCTCCACTCAAATTCCAGCTACGCCACTTATTCACTTTGTGACCTTGGGAAATTTGTTAACCTCTCCAATCTTCCATTTGAAAGCTTTAAAGTGATGATAATAATACTACCTGCCTCATGGAGTTGTTGTGAGGATTAAATGAGACGATGCATGTGAAGGACTGTGCACAGCTCTTGACTTGCAGAAACTGTTTGATACATGTTAGTTATTATTTTAATTATTACTATGAAAGGGACCAAGTAGGGAGAACTGAACACATAAGACATGAATCTGACAAAGTCCCGCCACGCAAAGCATCTTAAGCCACTTTTAATTAACAAATATGGATTAAGAAAGTTTGGGCAAGGGTGTGGAGCGTCCAGAACTCTCACGAACTAATGGTATTTACATGGCTAATAGGTGTTTATTTTGGAGCAACCATTTTTGAAAAGTGTCATTATCTCCTAAAGCTGACCGTGTGTGTACCCTGTGACCCCTCCACTCCACTCCTAGATATATACCCAACAAACATGCATGCATATGTTCACAAAAACACGCACTAGAATGTTCATAGCTGTTATAGCCAAAAAAGGAAACTACCCCAAATATCATCTGCTCTAGAAAGGATAAATAAATTGTGGTGTATTCACAAAGTTAAATGATCTTCAGCGTTGAGAACGTGAACAATCTACGACTATATGCAACAACATGGAGGAATCTCATAATGGTGAGTACAAAAAGCCAGACAAGAGAGAGGATTAACTGTGGGAATCTATTTATATGAAGTACAAAGCATGCAAGACTAATCTGCGGTGTTAGAAATCAGAGTAGTGCTTACATTGGGGGAGTAGTGACTGCAAGTGGGGGTGAGATGGTCTTCTGGGATGCTGAGAGTTTACTGTTACTTCATCTGGGTGCTGGTTATATGGATGTACACAGTTTGCAAAAATTAACATAAAAAAAGAAAGGAGGGAGGGGAAGAAAGAAGAGAGGAAGACAAGGAAGGAGGGACAAGAGAGAGAGGGGTAGGAGGCAGGGAGAGGGGGAAGAGAAAAAGAAAAAAAGTGTATTGAACACACATTCTGTGCCATTCTGTTTTCTTCCACGTCCTTTGTTCCACTTATTCTTTGTTCCTAGCACTCTGCTATTGATCTCTCATCCTATGCTCCCTTTTCTCTAATGAAAACCTGGTTTACAGATCTATCACTTTGAAGGAACCATGCGGTATTCACTCAGTGAAAAAGCACAGATCCCACAAACCCTCAACTTCCTCCATTTCAGGTCTGGCAAAAGGATATAGAGGTCACACCCAAGAAGATGCATTTCCATGTGCCCATTTCTGAAATATGAAGAGGCACCCAGTCTGCTTGATTCATAGCTGCCTTCCCACAAGTAAAGATACAGTAATTGGTATCCCAGACCCACTTTTCCTTGGTTGCACACTCCCCAGCTCCCAGGGCTCAAACTGAAACTATGCTTGGCTTTCATTAAGAGTGGTTCCAGTTTTAGTAACTGAATAAATTGTGGAGTAAATGTCACCAGGTTATGGATTTCTACTGTGCGCATGGGTCTCACTGTTGGCCACTTGCCTCAACATGTCACCAACAATGCCATATTTCCAATTACACCTCAAAGTAATGCTGGCCCCCTGTCCCTCACCCCTTGCCCTGCAGAGGTGGGTGTCCAGGGAGGCAGTCAGATCCAGAATCTGGGCTCGGGATGCAAATGCCAACTGCTCTCAATTCCCAAGTAAGGATCAAACTTTTCTACCCAATTCTGGTTTTTTTAATGCAGCCATGTTATCAGATCTGCTTTGACACAAGGACATTTGAATGCTGCCACTAAAATAATCTGCGTTTCTTTCAAGTTACAAAAGAAAGTCTTTAAAACAGTTCTCATCTCCCAATCCCTGAGCCTCAATTCATCCCAGCCCTTTCCCCTGGGGTAGGATTAGGTGTGAGGAAAGATGTAGAGTTGAGTTAAGCGACAGGAAAGGCTGAAGTTTGGGGCTGGAGGGTGAGGGCAGTGATAGGACCAGGAACAAAAGGCAGGTCAGGGATGGGAGGTTAGGATTGTAATGTAACATTATATTACTTGACAAGAAAAAGCCGTGATGCAGTCACGTCAAGTGTCCCCCAGTCCAAATAGCTTTACGAATGTCACTGTGGCTGAATGTCCTGTGATCCCCATCACCCACATTTAGGGATAGGCAGCCATTACCAAGGACATGGTTGGATCTGAAGCTTGCCCTTCAAGACTCTCCAGCGTTTGGGCAAACTCCCATTTCGATCTCCTTTCTTCTCCTTCATGAGCTTCCTGTTTTAATCAAACTCAGTGCCATGGCAAATCCTGAATACTCTCCACACTTTCCCGACATGGGGAAGAGCACTGGGCCCCCTCCTCACCCTGCTAACTGCACCTCCTCCTGCTGAAATATGAACCATTTTCCAAGGTTTCCTGAATCTCCAGCCAGGAGGAGTTTCTTCTCCCAACTTCCATAGAATTTTCTTTTGATGTTTACCTTTTCTATGGCATTCATCACACGAAAACATGCTCTACAAATACTTTTTCCTCCTACATTTTCACTTTTAACATTGCATTTTCATGAGGGCAGGGACTGTGTTTAATCATAGTAATTGCTGCTGTTTATCTACTATGCTTACCTCTTACATGCATCTTCTCTAAATTTATAAGTCCATGAGTAGATATCATCATTCTCATTTTACAGATGAAGAAATTTCAGTAAAGAAAACTTCAATAGTTTGTCCCAAGTCACATAAATTTTGAGTGGCTGAGCCAAGATCCAAAGACTTTGCTCTTCCTACTATATCATCCTACCCAATAGTCTTCTATGAATCTCTTCTAGCACGTAGAAAGCTATGGATGGATGGACAGATAGATGGATGGATGGATATTGAAAATATCCAATTGACCCAAATCAAAAGTGTTACCTTCCTTTATCCAGAGTTATTTACTTACATACCAAACTAAGATGTGAAAGATTATTTTAGTTCTAAATAAGACTTCCTCTGTTATAAAGAATCCATAGCTCCTCAACCTTCAGGTTCAGTCAGGCCAAGGTGATGCCCTCAAAACAAAGAATACGTGGGTATTCTCTAGGTCATGTAAGCAACGTAGACCACTGGAAAGATTTCAGAGTGACAAGATCCCCTTCACATCCCTCCTCCAGGGATTTACTAGGTTTCTGTCATTGAGCCTTGAGCAGCTTAACCTTCTCTTGAGGGTCAGCGTCCCCACCTATAAGACAGAACAGCTGCAACTCCCTCACAGGTGGCAGAGGGAGTGTTGTTAGGAAATGGATGTGAAAACTTGGCATAGAGTGCACCCTTAATAAATGTTCATTTTTTTCAATCTCTAATTCCAAGGAATTTAAGAAACTGTGAAAGCAACAAGGTCTTGAAAAACAAAACACCAAATAAAGGCTTGTCCCCACTTCTAGCTCAGCATACACCTACATGCCATGCCACCCCTTTCATTCTCCAGTTTGGCACAAAGTCATTCCTTAGACACCGACAGATGCCATTTCTTGCCAATTTTGTCCCTTTTCCATTTGGCACTTGTCCTTACGGGGTTTTCTTTTTCTTTGCTTCTACTGATGCTTGAAATTAAGACAGATTTCAGTTCATTTCCATGTTTGTGTTGCCGTTGAGGTAGGAGTCTCCAAAAACCTCAGAAAGCCTCAAACATCACCAGAGAGAAATCCTTTGATCTTTAGAAAGTCTACACAGCGTTTGCTATCTAAAGGGAAAATTGTTCTCTTGATTTGTCCAAACCCTTCTGCTTATGTCCAAGGGGAAAGCTCAGCTTCCTCTCCACCTGGGCCTATGGACGTACAATAGATGGATGTTCCCACAGCCTCCATGGAGAATTCTAGAAAGCAAATTTTCATACACATGTTTTGGAAACAAAACTCCCAAGCACTATGCATGAAGCATATCAGTCATCATTCTTCCACCCATCCCCTCTTTGCAGCCCAGAGGCTGAAATCACCTGTTGTCTTAGAAATAATCCTTGGAGAAACAAGTCCAAGGGGAGAAGCGAAGTTGTCGCCCCATCCAGGTTTTCTATTATCTAAGCTCAATGCTAACTGAAGACAGGAAGCTGTGCATCCTGCAGCCTCATTCACAATCCATAATAGATGATGTTCTGCAACCCACATTGAGAAAAGGAATTCGCTATGCACATTTTGGCAAAGATGCAGACCTGGGATTCAGTTTGAGCAGCTATAACATAAAATAATAAAGTACAAATGCAAACAGCAAAAATGTGCCCATATTGTGGCTCAGAATGTGCCAAGCTGACAAAATAATTATACATTTTTCATGTTTCAATAAGGTACTTAATTGGCATTTCACGGGACGCCACTGGGTGAGGGTTTACAGCATCAGAGCTGGCATGGAGCCCACATCCTGCTACCCTGGCAGCTCCCCATCTTCCCCATTAGCTCAAACCACATGGGGAGACGAGAGTGGGACAGGATGAGACACCTTCATTTTTTTCCAAGTATATTGGAGTCCACCCAGGAAAAAGCAGGGCAGGTTGATGAAAAGTGTAAGCAAGTGTTCCCAGCCTCTCCAGTGTGTCCTCACCTGGGGAAATCATAAAAACCACAGTGGTTTGAACAGCCGTTTATAGTTTACACGTGCTTTTCAAATAGATTCTCTTAATCCTCACACAAAGCGCTGAGGAACATGTTTTTATTGTCCCCATTGTATGGATATAGAAAAGGAGGCTCAGAGAGGTCAAGGGAGCTGCCTAAGGATACACAGCTGGTAAGTGACAGAAATGGGGTGAGATCCAGTCCTTTTCTGTGTCTCGAACCTGTGCTGTGGGCTGCCTCCCCCTTCACTAGGGCCCTCAAGAGTCAATCTGATTTTCTGCCTCAAATCCAAGGTGTAAAAGTCAGGGACTTGGAAAATGTCTGGGTAGAAATCTGATTCTCATACTTTCAGGACAGAGATAAGGCTGTGTTTAAATTAAGGTAGGAAAAACTCACTTACCCCTTTCCCATCTGCGCAGGAAAAGGTAACAGGAGGAAAACTGATGTTTTTTAATGCCCTGGTTTATTTTGTCGTTGAGCCCCAAAGCGACAGAGGTAGTGATGCTCTGGGATAGGGGGATTTCTACTATCATATCGTGGGGACATTTGTCGTCTTTGAGCTTGCTTTTTCTGGTCCTCTGCTCTCTTTCTTTCTCCCTTCCCTTGGCAAGGTTCTGGGGAGCTCCTGAAAGACATGGGGAACTTGTACCTGAGCTCACCTGCTATTCAGACATAAACACTGTCCTCCCCAGAGGTTTGAGAAGCAACACAGAGCCTTCTAGCACCTTTGTGCACAAGGAAAGAGGGACTGGCTTGAATTAGTAAGAACTTTGGGATCCCCAGTCAAAAGCATTTCAGCTAATCCTTCTCAGAAACCCTGTGGGCTCACCTGGTTTACGTCCATGGGGACTGGGAGTGGGACAGGGCACTAAACCACCATGAAACATCATTCCACGGAATATCTGCTCTGGTTCCCTTTTTTAAAGTATGTCAGAGTTCTGTCTTCTACTTTCAAGGCAGAAACAGGGCTCATGGAAGCACTTTTTGGGGGCTGGCTAAGAGGTAGGCCAGGAACCCAAGTTAATTCTACAACCAGATTCTGATCATCTAGAGTGCAGGGGAAGCATGTTCCAGCTATTTTATTGTTCCGGTTAATTGAGAACTAAGCAGGGTATAGTAAACATCAAGTCTTTCTTTGATGATTGAGAATCTTGAAGTGCCCTGGAGCAATCATTCTAAATATCAATTATAAATCCCGGCTGGTGGAAATATAGGAGATCTGAGCTCAACCTGCAGTGACTTCCAGGCCAACTGCAGCAAATTCCTTTTTACTGAACCTTTAATACCAATGTGTTATTTTCCTCTTTTCCTAGACAGCTAGCACAAGGAGAATTCTGCTTATTAGAAGCTTTCACTGGTTTGAATCACAGCTCATCCAGCTTTCCATATAACTGTTCAGAAATTAGAAGGACGCTAAGAATGTTGGCTTGTTACACTCGATTGTTAAATCAAATAAATCTAGCCAGATAAAACATTCTTAGACTTATTTCTCAAGTTTATTTTGAAGTCCATTCCCACCCACCCCACACTCCTAACCCAGATTCATTCTTGCCTTTTATGCATCAGATAGAATGAATGAAAAGGCACTAAGTCAACAGGATATTGAAGGTCTTTTGTGCTCATTCCAGTTCCCCTATTAAGTAATTACATGACCTTGGGGAAGCTATTTCACTTTCTAAGACTCAGTGTCCTTGTCTGTACACTGGAAGGTTGGATTTATTGGTTCTTAAACTTTTTAGGGCTATAGATCTCCCCAAAAATCAGAGGAAAACTAAGACAGCTTTTCACAGCAGGGAAAAATGAAGATAAGTGCAAAACATTTCCATTCTAAATCGGGGGTGGGGTCATGGACTCCCTGAAGCCTATCCTCTTGGGATGCCCGTCCATGGACTTCAGGTTTAAAATCCTGCAGTAGAAGACCTGTTGGGCCCCTTGGGCTCTGGCATTCTCTGCATCCGGTTAAGCACAAGCATCTACCCAAGTCTAGAGAGCAGTGGTTCTCGGCTTTATCTGTGCGTTGAGACCACCTGGGAAGTTTTCAAAATTCCAAGCCCAGGTTGCTCCCCAGACCAATCAAATTTGAATTTTGGCAGGTGGTTCCCAGGTGTCAGTATTTTTTAACACTCTCCAAGTGATTCTAGTGTGCAACAAGTTTGCAAACCAAGGCTCTAGAACAAGATTCTCAAAATTAGGAATGAACAGAATCACCCAGAGGGAAGGCCCCTTCCCCTGGTGGTTCCGCTTCCTTCTGGCCAGATCCTGCCCGGGAATATGCACTATTAGCAGGCGTCCTGGGCCATTCTGATGCAGACCACTCTTTGGGAACCCAGTAACATAACCATTCCGCAGGAGAAGCCCAGAGGTGTCCTCTCCCCAGCTACCCCTTTCCTCCTAGGCGCTTCAGCCTACTCCCCGCAGGTCTCCCGCATTGTTCCAGGAGCGATTTGACAGGTCTTCATTTGTCAGACAGGTTTTTTCTCCATCTTTCCCATCTCTAGCAAACCTGGATCTTTTAGCCTGAGCCTGTAATCCCGCCAGGTTCAATAATTTAAGCAGAACACTCATCAACATCGTCGTGTTTAATATTTAAACACCATAGCATCACTTAGGTCAGCCTCAAGGTGAGAGCTGCTGTGACTCCTGTGCTATTGCTGGTTAGCAAACCGGGCCACTGGTGCCAGAGGGGACTGCAGGCGGGAGCACAGCTCCAAGGCAGGCCTGGCCCGCAAAGACCTAGCCGGCCGGGTTCCACACCCCTCTACCTCTTCCTACCTGAAGTGTGCGCAGCAGGACCTGCAGCCCACTGGCTTCTTGTTCGGCCATCCCCTCCTTGCGTCCTGGGGAACGGGCTGCCTGCGGCCAGATCGGGGCTGAAGAGGCAGCGGCTGCCAAGTTGACCTCACTGCTCGCCTCGCGGGAGACTGCTGCACGGAGGCCTCAGCTGCACATGCTGCTGAGTGTGAAGTCACCGCGGTGCAACCCTAGACCTCTGCACAGGCGCGAGTGCCCCCCGACTCCCACTGTGGGGATTAGGTGAGCCCCGGTGGGGCCGGCTGAGCATTTGGGCGCGGGGGTGGAGAAGGCACCAGCGTGAGTCACTCACCCACCTCCAGGCCCACGCGGGAGCCACCCTGGATGGCTGACAGGCATTCCCAGCTGACCTGGTCAGACTCCCTGCAGAGGCTCACTCGGCCCTCCCCGCTTGGCCCCCCTTCTTTATTTTGGTCTGTTGCCGGCTCCCGGGTAACAGGAGACCCAAGAGTGCTTGCACAACCGCGGCAGTGCAGGGCACAGGAGCCCAGGGCCCCCTGAGGTCCCAGGCTTAGAGACTGGAGCTCGGGCTGAGAGGGTAAATAACTGTGCTGGACCTTCACTACAGGCCAGGTCCCTTATATAATCTGCTAACTTTCACAATAACCCTTTGGAGATATTGTGAAATAACTCCAAATACCACCCCACCCCACCTCTGTTTTACAAGTGAGAAAACCGAGGCACAGAGCTGTTAAACCATAAGAACAGGTCTCAAACAGGCAAGCTGGCACCAAAGCACAAGCACTAACTGTTACGCCATCCTGCCTCTTGCTGCTGCAAACACACTGATCAGAGTAATGGTGGGCTGAGAGCTTGCCTTGGCTGAGTTTCCTCCAGACCAATGTAGGATCCAGTATCTCTTTCTACGTCTTCAGCTTGGAACGCGTGAGAAGAGTTTTGGTGGCTAAGTGGCCACCTAATCCTCCTCCCCATGTCAGCACCTAAGTGTCTTATAGCCCTTTAGACGCTGGCTTCTCAGAGTGTGGGTGGGGGCATCACCCTGAAGCTCGTTAGGCCCCAACCCAGAGCTCCTGAGTCAGACTCTGCATTTTCACAAGAGCCCCAGGGGATTCATAGCTGGTTAACAAAATTACTAGAGGACTAAAGTTTGGGAAGCCCCAATTTCAACCATAGTGATTACATTGCCAGGAACAGCCTGTGTGTTCAATGTCTGACAATTTTGACCCAATGACAAGGACCCAGCAAGCTCAAAGCTTCACACAACTTTGTGTGAAATTGGAGAATGAGCTTGTTGAGGCTCATGACCAACCGAGAGCACAGCTAGACGGGAGGGCCTCGGCTCACAGCCAACACCCCGTGCAGAGCATGGGGAGCTTTGTGAGCACCACAGCGTCCAGCTGGCAGCTGCCCAAGCACGTTGTGGTGACTGAGGAAAGAGAGTTTGTGTTTCCTGATCTTGCTTGTTCCAAAGTCCCAAGTCAGGAGTCAGGCAGCGTCTCAGTCATCCCCTCCTCGATGCCAGGCCTGGCCAAGCCCTCAAATTCAAGGACAAATTCATGCGAGTCCTGCCCTCCAGAAACTTCCACTTGTAACATCTTTAAACGTGAAGACTTCCCATGTGGAACTGACTTTAACGTCTCACATTTACTTGGGGGGCAGATGACCCCCTCTTGTCTCTTCACACTTCCTACCACCTCTGATGACAGGAGGGAAGAAACAAAGGCCTCAAAGATTTCCACCTTCTGTGAGGGGTGAGCTTTTCAGGGTAGACATTCTATGATCCACTATGGTCCAGGGGCCCAGGGAGGACTGAACAACACCCCCTCCACCCCCCGATTATCTTAAGGGCAGATTACTCTGTGCTCCTCGACTGCGGGATAAAGAAAAGAGAGAGGGAGGAAAGAGAAAATAAAACCTCCCTCCCAACATACACCTAAAGAACGGTTTAAATAAAAAACCACACTCGGAGTGAGAATTCATAAAAGCAACCTCTGAGGACATAACTAAAGGTGTTGCTGTCACAACCCTTTATGTCAGTATTCAAGAAAAATTGTACCCGTTTGAAAGGGGGTCTTGGTTCTGCTTGCTGGAATTGTATAGGGCAGAGTGAGATAACAAATCTATGCATAGGGGCTGGCCCAGTGGCCTAGTGGTTAAGTTCAAGGGCTCCGCTTCGGCAGCCTAGAGTTCGCAGGCTCAGATCCCAGACGGACACCTACATACCACTCATCAAACCAAGCTGTGGTGGTAACCCACATATAAAATAGAGGAAGATTGGCACATATGTTAGCTCAGAAACAATCTTCCTCAAGCAAAAAGAGGAAGATTGGCAACAGATGTTAGCTCAGGGCCAATGTTCCTCACCAAAAAAAAAAAAAAACCTATGCATAAAGAGATCGCTCTCTTTTACTTAATGACACCTTTCCCCCTGCAGCGCCATGAACCTTGTTTTCAATAAGCCCCCTGTGAAATAAGGCAAGGAGTGGGCTCCCTCTTTCTCTGGTGACACACCTGTCTCATGCCCAGCTTGGCTGCACTTTTCCATCGCCCCTGACAAAGTTCCACCTTCTGGAGAGTCACCACCCACTTGCCCCCGTGGATACACGTGGTTGCCAGACAAGGTATAAAGTGCTGGTTTGCATCCTCTGACTTGCTAACAAAATTAGGGCTCGCCTCTCGCTTGTTTTCAGCTCTCCATCACTCCTTCAACACACTCATCCTTTGCTCCCCCAACACTTACACCTCAACCTTGCTCTGCAAGGACCCCAACAACCCTGGTCCCCACCCCCACCTCCCTACAGAAACTTCTTCACTCTCAAGCTTAGGGAGATCTTCATCCAAACCTCCCTGTCCTGGAGATAAGACTCTTAATGAGAGTCCAGTTCTGTTCATGGACTGATTAATTTAGGCTGAAGGATGAATGGGTGATAGTAGCTTAGTGTGTGCATGCTTCCCCATTAGTACTTGAATTTAGCAGGGACTTTCCTAAAAGACAAGAACCAAGACCCAAGCTTAGGCAAAACGATATCTTACCCAGAGTAGATTGAAAGGAATGCTCGTTAAACCACATGGGGCAGCCAACAGGGGCAGGTCGGGCCCAGGGACAGACCAGGGAGGGGGCTGCTCTGTGTGGAACAGAAAGACCTTCCTACTTGCTTCACTTTGTACCTTTCGAAGGAAGCATTTAGGGAAGCCACAGAGCAGATCCAAGCAGAAGCCCACATAGAACTTAGTCCTCTGGCTTCAAAAAAAACTCATGTGATATGGCCCAGGGATTCCAATAATTCCCTAGAAGGACTTACAGAACTCAGAAAAGCCATGATACTCACAGTTACAGTTTATTACCATGACAGGATACAGACAAAAATCAGCAAAGGGAAGAGGCACAGAGGGCACAGTCCAAGAGAGACCAGGCCCAGCTTCTGGTTGTCCTCTCCCAGTGGAGTCGTGCAGACCGTGCTTATTTCTCCAAGCAAAAATGTGCTACAACACACACAGAGTATTGCCAACCCAGGAAGCCCACCTGAGTCTTGCTGTCCAGGGATTTTATTGGGAGTTGGTCACAGGGTAGACATGGCTGACCTTAGTCTCCAGCTCCTCCAGAGGCCAAGCTGATACCACGCGGCCCAAGGTCCCCACCTAAATCATATTGTTTGCAGAGGTTGTCTAGCATGGCCCAAGGCCCCCAGGTAAACAAAGACTCTTATCAGGCAGGACATTCCAAGTACTTAGAAATTACCTTCCAGGAGCTGGGCAGGAGCCAGACCTTTATTTGGGCAAGGCTAATCCTTTACGGCACACCTGCCCTCTCATCCCCATAATCTCAGGCTCAAGACTCTCATAACATCTTGTGGATAAGATGGAGAAGTAGGTGCAGGCCAGCACAACTAGGAGAACTCAATAGCTAGCAGAATGCTGTATTCAAAGTGTGGTAATGAATAAATCGACACTGACGTAGAGGGAGTTTTCTGACAGCATCCAAAGGATTCAGTCCCCTGGCTCTCTCTTATTCAATATTTTTATCAATGACCTGGATGAAAATAAAGGCTGCAGGCTTATCAAATTTTCTGACACCCAGTTGAGAAAGATAGAAATATGTCAGAAGACATAGTTGGAATCCAAAAAGATTTCAGCAGCTCTGAGTAATGGACCAGATCCTACAGGATGAAACATAACAGAGCCAAGTGGAAGCTCCTTCCCCTGAGTCCTCAACACCAACTGTGCAAAAATAAGGTGGAGAGACTTGACTAAACAGTGTTGAATATGGAAAAGGCTTGAGGGTCTAGCCAGGGGGGAGACCAATATGAGTTGTCAGCAGGGACCCATATCCCAAAGTGTCTTTTCAATCTAATGTTATCACCTTTAAAAGGGGACAAACATTGTATCTGTAACCAGGATGGCAGTGAGGCTGAGCTAAGGTCCCACCCGTGCAGAAGCTCAGCAGGGTGCCTGGCACGGAGGAAGTGCCTGTCAGTGGGAGCTATGGTATTATTATTACGGACATCAGTAATAGAAGTGTCATAACTGCCACAAAGGAGACCCCAGTCCTGCTCAGTGCAGCTCAGCCTCGACAGGTGCAGGACAGCTGTCACCGTGGCATGAAAGGATGTGGAGGAGGGATGGGTTCTGAAGGCAAGGACCAGGAGCAAAGGGAGGAGCGGCAAGGAGCCCCATCTGGGACAGGCGCAGAACTGTCCAGAGCTTGTTCAGCTGCCTCACAGGACTATTTCCCTGCCCAGCAAGGACTGAAAGACCATTTGGTGAGAAAGTTCCGGAGTAGAATTCCAGGACTGGGTGCCTTTGACAGGCTGTATGTTCGGCAACTTGATGAGGTGAAGAGAAAGACTTAGGTGCTCCCTAGCCCAGCTCACACAGCCAGGAGATGGCAAAGGTGGCAGTAAGTCTCTGTCCTACCCTGCTCTCTAGAATGTGTCCCACTCTCATGGCACCTGAGATGATTTTGGTGGAACCTGGATAAACAGTTTAAATTTCAATAGACAGGTTATATTTCAACCTATATTAGAAAAAATACCTGATTGGCATAATAGAACCACGTTTTCTCAGGTATTAATTCTCATGATGAAGTTTAAAGTTTAAAAATGAGTCCAAGTTAAATAGCACACATGGCACCCAGACATGGCAAAATCTAGAGGGACGGAGGTTAACAGCTAAAATTATGCAAGAATCACATTGCTCCACGCTTCCTGTCTAATACTTAGCTCAAATAATCTTTTCCCTAATCTGATAGTGAGATCAAATCTCACTCATAGAATAGCTAACACCCCCTTTCTTCGGATACATTTTAAGCTGATTAGTATAAAGATTTACCCAAGTACACACATGTGACCAGTCTATCTATAATGGTAATTTATATATAATGTTACTCTCTTTAATCTTTCCATTTCCTGGTCTGGTTTTCTTCATTTTTACTTTCCTATATTTTTTCCAGTACACACATGTGTATACACACTGGTGCATGCTCACGCAGACACACACATGCTCCGTAACCTCCTGCCCATCAGAACAAGGCTGCCTTGACAATATAACGTCAGAGTTGATAGACTGTCCCTCTTGTCCCTCAAGAGATTTCCTTCACCTTCTCCTAACGCATGAAATTCCTAAGTGGGGGTGCAGAGGAGTAGAAGGAAAGGAAATCTGGGTACAAGACCTGCCGGTTTGTGTACGTTGCCTAGTTTAATCCTTGTACTAGCCCTCTGAGGCAGACATTACTGCCATTTCCAGATGAGAAAACTAAGGGCAAATTACATGCAGAAGTTGCACAGGGATTTAATCCTGGATCTGTCAGCCCCCGTGGGCTGTGCTCTCCAATGAGAAGAGAGGCTGAAGGTGCAAAAACCCCTGGAAGGGAAATTCTCAGTGGGTTTACATTCATAAGCGACAAATGTGGATTGCTTCCTGAGAATAGAGGAGAGTATAGATAGCCAGAGGGCACGCCCTGCAGTGAGGATGGGAGTGCAGCCTCCAGGAGTCCTAGTTGGCGTAGAAAGACATAGTGACTTAGATGCCCAGCAATGCAGGTACCTCAGCAGAAGAGGGGGCATGCGAACAGAGACTCCTCCATCATTGTACCTGAACCAGCCCTACTGACAAGCCTCTCTTCACTCAAAACACGAAACGCCAGGGATCAAACTTTTGCTCCCTTGCTTATTAACTATGTGACTTTGGGAAAGTTACCTAAACTCTCTGTGCCTCAGGTTTCTCATCTGTTAAATGGGGGATGACAATGCCTACCTCATAGGGTTGCTGGGAGGATTAATTGGAGTAACACAATATTCTTAGCACAGTGCTTGCCATCTAGGGAGCACTCAATATATGCAGTTGTTGTTGATATTATTATGACTATTATTATTGCCATTGTTACAGATTCAATAATACCTACCTCAAACAATTGGTGGGAGGATTAATTGAGCAAGTATATGCTGAAGTGACTAACGTAAAGTGATAAATGAATGAGAAATTATTGAGCAGTGATGCCCTGGACCCCTGCTAAATTAGAGGGTACTGGGTAGAGGATGTGACTTGACATCCATATTTCCGCCCAATGAGGAAAACTGTTTTGTGTCCTCATCCTTCCAAATCATCTCTGAAATGAACTCCCATAACCACAATGCGCCTGAACAACTGCAGGCGCCACAGAAAGCCTGCAGCTGCCTAGCTGACATAACAGACAAAGCAAAGGAGAGGCAGACAAGAGCTCAGCATCGTTCTGGTTGGAGGGACAGAGAGCCACAGCACCACCTACCATGGACAGGGGCCCACGGCAAGCCTGCAGGAGACAAGGTGTGATCAACACTGGGTGTTTTGCCCTTTAAAGGTGAAGGATCTGAAGCAGCATAGCCACCTCAGCCACCACCAGACCTGGTGACAAGAGCAGCACAGGACACAATAGAGTGGGGCAGAGAGAGCATCTCTAGGCAACACCAAACTCAAGACTATTCTCCCAGCTACACTGGTTAGGAGAAACTACCCTCTGAAATGGGGAGGAATTGAATCTACTCTATTCTCTCTAAGTGTGTTATATACAGCTATGTCTTAAAAATTATACATTGTTCTCAAATGAAAGTGAATGTGGGGCCGGTCCCATGGCTTAGCGGTTAAGTGCGCGCGCTCCGCTACTGGCGGCCCAGGTTCGGAACAGGGCGCGCACCGAGGCACCGCTTCTCCGGCCATGCTGAGGCCGCGTCCCACATACAGCAACTAGAAGGATGTGCAACTATGACATACAACTATCTACTGGGGCTTTGGGGGGAAAAAAAGGAGGAGGATTGGCAATAGATGTTAGCTCTGAGCCGGTCTCCCTCAGCAAAAAGAGGAGGATTAGCATGGATGTTAGCTCAGGGCTGATCTTCCTCACAAAAAAAAAGAAAGTGAATGTGGCCATTTTTCACTAACACAGAAACACTCAAAGAACTATTCAAATATTACCATATCTAGACCACTTCACATCTGGCCATTAGATTCTGGGGCCCAGAGTAAACAAAAGAGGTAAAAAACCATCTTTGCTGGATGGTACAGTGGAATCATTTCTGGCATAAATTCGGGGCTCAATAAAAATAAAATGGTTTCCCTTGACATTGGAGAGAATTCTTGACCACAACTCCCCCAACTTACTTATCAGAGTCTTTATTCATATCTGTCCAAGATTGAGACAGGTCATATCTGCCTTTTCTTATCTATAAATCCTGATCTATTAAACAGGGTATCCAGGTGATAACTAGTTCTCCTGCACTGTCTTAGAATGTTCCGCTCCTGGTTGATGCAAAACAAAACCCTCATTCTTCAGGACCTATGGAGAGTGATGGGATGCAAAAGCCACGCAAGGAGGCTAGGCCTTCCTAGAATAGTGGGGGCGGCAAGGGGGGTTCAGTGGCAGCTGATTTATCCTCCTTCTCTGAATCTTGCTCTTCCTGCCCCCACCCCAACCACACACCATCACCATCCAAGTTCCCACAACTTTACCGTCTAGTGTGGAGTGATAAGGATTATAATAAGGATGAGCTCACACAGGAAGGCGATTATGTAACGCTGTGCTTTCCCAAGGAGTTTCTTGTGAACCGTGTAAGCCTTGCTTTACATCTTCTTTTTAGTCAGGCTCAAGGACCCCTTTACTTGTTTCTCTATAGATTGTGTTTTCTGTCAGAAAAGAATAATAAGTGTTTTTAAAATTTTTCAAACTTTCGTCAGACAGGCTTTTCCTAAGTTATTCCAGAAACCCCAAAGGCCTGTTATTACCAAAAAAGGAATCACTGGTCCCAATAGCAGATACATATTAGTTCAATTGAATTATTTTTACCAGAGAATGTTAGAAGAGGAATTGACTATCATAATCTCTATTCTTTATCTTTTTACTTCATTAATTTCTGCTCTCTATGATGTCCTTAATTCTACTTACTTCAGATTTAAATTGCTTGTATTTTTCTAGCTTCTTAAGGTGAAAATTCAGATGATTGATTTTAAGTCTTTCTTCTTTTCTAGTACAAGCATATAAAGCTATAGATCTCCCTCAATGTACTGTTTTAGCTGCATCTCACAAATTTCCATGTGTGTTCATTATCTTTGAGTTCAAAATATTTTCCAATATTTGACATAAGGGTTATTCAGACATGTGTTTTTTAACGTAGAAATATTAAGACTTCACCAGAGTTCCTATTATTATAAATCTAATTTCTTGTAAATTCCATTATGGACAGAGAATATATTCTAAAAGATTGTAAGATTTCAGTCTTTTCAAATTTATTGACAATTTTCAACCCAGCCTATAGTCTATCTTGAAGAAAATTTTATGTGTATATAAAAAGAATTTATATTCTGCAGTTGCTGGATGAAGCATGCCATAAATGTCGATTAGGTGAAGGTGGTTGACAGCCTTGTTCAGATCTTCTATATCCTATGATTATGGATTTGTCTACGTTTCCCTTTAGTTCTGTCAGTTCAGGCTTCATGTATTTCTAAGCTCTGTTATTAGGCAAATACACATTTATGATTGCTATGTCCTCCTGATGAATGACACTTTTATCATAATGAAATGTCCCTCTTTATCTTTGGAAATACTTTTTATCTTAAAGTCTATTTTGTCTGATATTAATATAGTCATTCCAGCTTTATTATGCTATAGTTTACGTGGTATATCTTTTGTCAACCTTTATTTTATTTTTTTTTTTAAACTATTTTTGTGTATCCCTTCTGGCCTTTTTTTTTTTTTTGTGGGGAAGATCAGCCCTGAGCTAACATCCATGCTAATCCTCGTCTTTTGGTTGAGGAAGACCGGCGCTGAGCTAACATCTATTGCCAATCCTCCTCCTTTTTTTTTCCCCCAAAGCCCTAGATAGTTGTACGTCATAGTTGGACATCCTTCTAGTTGCCGTATGTGGGACGCCACCTCGGCATGGCCAGAGAAGCGGTGCATCAGTGCGCGCCTGGGATCCGAACCTGGGCCGCCAGTAGCAGAGCGCGCGCACTTAACCGCTAAGCCACAGGGCTGGGCCCTCATCCTTTACTTTCAATCTATCTGTATTTTACACTTAAAGACATTGCTTGTACAAAGAATATAACAGGGTTTGCTTTTTTATCCAGTCTGACAATCTCTGCCTTTTAATTGGAGTGTTCGATTTATTTACATTTAGTGTAATTATTGATATGGTTGGCTTTATCATTATGCCATTGTTTTTCTGTTTGTCTCATCTGTTTTTAGTTCCTCTTCTCCTCCTTTCCTGCCTTTTGGGGGGTTAGTTAAATATTTTTTAGTATTCCATTTTAATTCTGCTATTGACTTTTCAGCTCTACCTCTATGCCTGATATTTTAGTGCTTACTCAAAGCACTAAACATTATGCATCCTTGACTTATCACAGTCCAGTTGGAGTTTATATAGTACCACTTCATGTAAAATATAATAACTACTATAAAATATAATAACTCCATTTGTCTTCCCCTGCCTATCCTTTTGATACTGTTGTCGTATATAGTACATCTATGTTTGTTATCAACTCCATGCAATATTAATTTTGGTTAAGACAGTCACACATCTATTAAAGAAATTATGGAAGAAAAAAATATATAGTCTTTTATATTTACCCACATAATTACCATTTCCAGTGCTTCTCTTTCTTTCCTCTAGATATGATTTTCTCTCAGGAATCATTTTCCTTCAACTTGAAAATATTTATTCAGCATTTTTGAAATTGTAATCTACGGGCTACAAATACTCTCAATTTTTACTTATTGGAAAATGTAGTCATTTTGTCATCATTTTTGAAGAACATAGAATTCTGGGATACTGGATTGACAGTTTTTCTTTTTTTCTTTCGGTGTGGTAAAGATGTCATTCTGTTGTCTTCTTGCCTCTCCTCTTTTTAAAGAAGTTTGTCTTCATACGTATCAATGTTCCCAGTATGTAATGTGTCCTTTTTCTTTGGCTGCTTTCCAGAATTTTTCTCTCTCTTTGACTTTTGTTAGATTTACCACGTAATACCTAAGTGTGGCTTCCTTTGTATATATCCTGGTTGTGTTCAGTGAGCTCCTTGGATTTGTAAGTTTGTGTTTTCAATTTTTGGACATTTTTAGCATTATTTTTTCAAATATTATTTCTTCTCCATTCTTTCTACTCACCTTCTTGGACTACAACTAAATATATGTTAGATCACTTAACATGGTACCACTGGTTCCTAAGGCTCTGCTCATTTTTTTAAGCCTTTTTTCTCTGTTCTTTGGATTGGATAGTTTCTACTAATTTTCCAAGTTAACTTACCTGTCATTGTTTTATAATTTCAAGTAATTTCATTTTTTTATTTTTAATCATACAATACCCACTGGGTTCTTTTTTATACTTTCCATTTTTCTGTTGATATTACCCATCTGTTTATTCATTTTGACCATATTTTTCTTTAAGTTCTTAAGCATATTTAAAAATAGATGTTTTAAATTCCTAGTTTGCTCATTTCAAAATCTCAGAGTTACTTTCTATTGACTGCTTTTTCTTCTAAGTATGGAATTTTTTTTCTGTTTCTATACATGTCTAGTAATGTTTTACTGATTACAAGACATTGTGACTGAAATATTGTGGAGATCGTAGACTCTGCCTTTAGAAGGGCACTTGGATAACACGTAATCCATTTTTCTGCATTTACAAATTATGAAAGGGAATCCATGGGGAAAAGGTATTTACCACTGCACACAGATAGTTGTGGAAGACTGAAAGTATGCCCAAATATCCTGAGCTGAGGCTCAGTCTCTTCCCAATTTTCCAACTTGAAAACTTACTGATTTTTTAATACTTTTTCTAAATGTATTCCTTAGGAATAACATTTTCTCTCTTTTTTTTAATTTTTTGCTGAGGAATATTGTCCCTGAACTAACATCTGTGCCCATATTTCTCTATTTTGTACATGGGACACTGCCACAGCATGGCTTGATGAGCAGTGTGTAGGGCCATGCCCAGGATCCGAACCCGCGAATTCTGGGCCACCCAAGCAGAGCACGCAAACTTAACCACTATACCACTTGGCCAGCCCCAACATTTTCTCTTCTTAAAGAAGAAATACTAAGCCCTTTCCTGATTTCTGTACCTTAAGATCACCCATTCCTCTAGATATAAGGATGCTACTGATATTGCTGCTGATAATGATATCTGATATCATTGAGCACCTACTGTTTGTCAAGTACTGTGCTTACACTACCATGTGCCAGCTACTGTGCAGGGGTTGTACTTACTTTATCTCACAGTAAACCGTATCTTCTTTGGCAGCTTACTCTAACACCATTCTGTCTGCTGGCAGAATTAAATACTTCCTTTTCTGTGTCTCCAAAGCACATGGATGTATAACATAGTACTGATGATAATATGTTACAGTAATTAGTTTATGTGGACATCTTTTCATTAGGTCTAAGTCTTTCAAGGACCAGAGGAGCCCACTATGTCCATAGCACCCACCACAGTGCCAGGCATATAGTAGTTGGCAGAAAATATTGGGTTCCAGTGGCCTCTGGTGAAAGAGGAGAGCCCACCTTTGGGCTAGCCATATGCCACTGTTCCCAGCCTTGTCAGCAATTAGCAGCTCAAAGGTCACCATATCCTTGGCCTTAAGAGGCAGAGGGCCAACTCTCTGCTAAGCATCTACTTGGGGCTTTGTTGCCATGGACACCTGATAAAGTTCTTCAGGGAGGGCCAAGATAATCCCCATCCTCCTGCCTAGCCTTCCCATCAGTGGCCAGACCTGGAGTGCTGACAGGTGTGGAATGTTCATCAGCTGGGCCAGCCCAGAGGCTTATGGCTTCTGGGCCCCAAAGCTGAAGTATCAGGTCACAAATAAGCTGGAACCAAGGGCTCCTAAGGTCAGGCTGCCCAGAGTGGGGCGAGAGAGAAATAGAGATATCAGCCATCAAGGCTACCAGTCCAGATGCTTCCTTCTGCTTCAATGAAAGCTGGGGAGACTGCAAGCCAGGACTACAGGAACCAAATGCCAAACTGGATAGGGGCATGGCTTCACTGGAGGGGGGCTATGAGGATGAGGCCATGATCCAGCTTGTGACACATTCATTCAGTCATTCACTCTACAAACATGTATTAATCATAGCTCTACAGTGGAAAGTATGCATAGTATCATAGCATAGTAGCTAAGAGCAAAATCTCTGGAATCAGACAACTTAGATTCACATCCAGGTTCTGCCAATTCTAGCTGCTTGACTTTTAACAAGTTACATAAATTCTCTGTACCTCAGTTTCCCATCACTGAAACAAGGATAGGAACACACAGGGTTGTTTTCACTTAAATGAGTAATGCATTTCAAATGTGTAGCCCAGTGTCTAGCATATAATAAATGATGAACAGATGTTAGTAGTTATTATTGGCATACGCTGCGATGGCATCAAAGAAATTAAAGTGAAAAATATACAGTCTCTGCCTTCAAAGAGCTCTCAGGGTAGTAGGAGAGATCGACCAGCATGTAACCATTTCCGGAGTGATTTAACCATGGCAGGTGCAGTACGGGAGCCCCAAGAAGAAAGTAACTTCTCATGCCTGGAGAAGTTAGGGAAAGTTTCCCAAAGAATATGGTCCTAGCACTCAACCTCAGAGAAATTCCGGGAGAGAGCAAGGGGACATTGCAGGCAGAAGAGTGTGTGAAAGGCATACTTGTGTAAGAGAGTTTGGGATATTTGATATGATGAGAGGTTGGTGTACAAGTGATGGAGCCCTTGAAATGAAGCTGTAGAGGTAACTCGGGCCAAATAAAACAATTTTATTTTCCATAATGTGGAATGGGATCCCAATGAATGTTTGTAAGCAGGGAAGAGATATAGATCAAGTTCTCTTTCATGTTTAAATTTCTTCTCCCTCTATAGAAATGTGAGCTTTCTCCCACTCCACATGCAATGAACTGTATGGCAAATTCATTTCCTTCTTTCCTCATTCACATTAGGCTATGAATGACTAATAAAGCATGATGCACTGCTTCACCATGAGAACTTACAGTTCACCAAGGAACAATTAAAGTCTGGGGCATCATCTAGGACATGAAGGAAGTCTTTAGAGATTCAGAGGACCTCCCCAAATCTTCTCTTTCGTCTTTCTAAGTTGGTGTCTAAGAAGTTCATTATGATGGGAGGTTCTCTTTATCAGTTAAACAACTGATTAACAACTTCTGACAGAGCTATCTTGGGATACCCAGTACTTTGTGCACATATCAGAGACTCTGGATTTCCCTTCTGGGACATCATGACCAATGCTTTCACTGAGCCATCCACATTTGCAATAGTTCAGAGCTGAAACACCATTACAGTCTGGCTGTCTGTAAGTAGGGAGCCAGATCCATGGAAATGACAAAGTCCCTTGTCCCCCTTCTTAGTTTTTACCTCGACTCTCAGTGGGACCTTTTCTTTTCATTAACCCATCTCCTTTCCCATACAAATAGATAATGATCTGAAGTTAACCATGACGACCATGGTGACCAGCTGGCATAACTAAATTAGTCATAAGGAACCTCAGTGAAGCATTTGAAATTTAAGATTTCTATCAGCTTATAATGACACAAGACATCAGTTCATTTTAGAGAATTATTAAACACCTGAAACCGGCGGGAATATTTCAAAGGTGAGGAGGACCAACCCTCGGTAATCTTGGTATTCAGATGTCCTTCCAAAGTGACTTGAAAGTTGACATTATTTAACCCTTTGACATACTTGGGAGTGGAGTTCAAAGGAATAGTATGACAGACAGACTCTAAGGTGCGCCCCCCAGTCTCCCATCTCCTGGTGTTCATGCCTCTGTGTGATCCCCTCCCCTTGAGCATGGGCAGGACCTAGGACTTGCTTCTAACCAATAGAAAATGGCAAAGTGATGAGCTGTCACTCTCGCGATTACCTTACTTTACATGACTCCACTTTGCTGGCACACTAGCTATAGAAACTCTCCTTGCTGGCTTGACGAAGTAAGTGGCCAAGTTGGAAAAGCCCATGTGGCAAGGATCTGTGTGAAGCCTCCAGCCGACAGCCGCAAGAAGCAAGAGTCCTCTATCACACAGACACAAGCCTGACTCCAGCCCCCACACTCTTCGCCATTATGTTGAGGCCCCAGGGAGGCCCCTAGGAGGAAGCCATGGCCATGAACAGACCATCAAGCCCAGCTGGTCTCCATTCTGTCTCCGCCTTCCTTCCCCTTCCCAGCCCTGCTCCTCCGGCAATCTACTCCCTCCGCACAGGAATCCCAGGGAAATCGTTAGCATGCCTGCACATCACTCACACAGGAAAATAAGGAAGCAAGGAGAGAAAAACTGCAAAATCTGATCAGGCTGTTTGAAACGAATTCTCATTACAGTGATTTACATGAATAGGAGCTCAAATTTGCATACCATTAAGTGTTTAAGATAACTCATGCAAATTTTTATTTGATTTCAGCCTTAAATTCTTCATGGAAGCAGAGTCTCCATGGTTTTCTCCCCCACCTAACAAAGCTTTAAAACAAAAATTCAAAGACCTGGCACAGCCAATGGATTTCTTCAAATTCGCTAACCTTGCGGAAGGGGGCCCCAGTTACACTTGAGGATACTCCCTCAACACGAACATGGCAGCTGGTACAAAGATCAATACTCACATAGTCGCTGCTTTAAACAACAAATAGCATTTTAATGGTTAGCTCTGCCAAGCCCAGGGCAAGAGTTTGCGTAATACCTGCAACCTCCTGCCAGTCACCTGTAACCCCCCGCCTGGACCGGCCCAATGGTGGTTTCAGAGTCTGTCATTTTCCACAAGCAGAAAGAATTTAATATGCACTTTAAGATGGAAAGAAAACCTGCCTCTAGGATTAGGCCACACCTGTCCACTGGACTTTGAGTGCCAAACCTGGACGAGTGTGTCCTGTCGGCTGGCCCCTATAAAATCTAATAAGAGGACTTTACATAAGGACCAACGGTGGCACAGAACAGCTCCTTGCCCTGGAAAATGATCAGGAAGAATAGGTTTTATGAGCTGCACTAGCACACTGTGTCTTGATGTGATTAATCCATCTCAGGAAAATGACTTTAACAGCCAATTAAAGGCGGCTAAGAGGAGCTATTTTGCATTGTCTCTTTATTCTGTTTCTGGCGACAATTGTACCTGCCAGGAAAGCGGTGAGAAACTATCAATTTCTGCAGCATGAATTTTCAGAGGAAAATAAGAACCACTGCCCTGGGAGGGACACCCTTTCAGAGTGTAAATCCCGACCTCCGAGAGGGAGGCCTTTGAGTCTGCGTGGCTTCCAGCTCCAGGTGAGAGCGACTGTCAGGTGATGTGTTCGTGGGTCCTCCCCACTCCTCCTGGTGACCTTCTGCTTGGGAACATGGAACATAAAAGCCACCACCTCTAAGTGCAGATTAGCGCAGAAGCAAACGCATTCCATCCCAGAGGAAAATCTCCTCCTCTTATCACAACGAAGGAGGAGGAGGAGGAGAAGGAGAAGAAGAAGAAATGCTTCCTATATAGCAAATAAAATTATTTTTCTGGTTTAAAATGGCAAGCATTTAGGGGCAAATGAGCAGAATAGAGGTTTGCGTCAAGACAATGACTTTACCTCCCTTTCATCTACTCTTGTGTATCCAAGTAGGTAACAAAGCATATTCATAGGGGGAAAACCCAGATCCGTTAACCCTCCTACTTAGTGCTTCCCCCAGAGAACAGGGACTGCCCCAGTGTAAACCATTGAGGAAAGAGTTAAGTAAACTGGAGAAAAATAACAGCTCCTAGCACCCAACCCCGAGGCAGGACAGATCGACAGACAGCGAAGGCCCAGGTTGCCCCCAGAGGAAAGGAAACACTCTGGGCTTGGACCAGGCGGATCTTCCTGGTTCCTTAGGTTACTACTACCTAGCGGTGAGCCAGCAGCTCAGATGTCATACGCAGGGGAAAGGGCTGGCTCAGCCTGTGGCTCAGGTTCTGTCACTCGGGCCTGGATAGGGTTACCTCAAGTTTGTTCCGATGCCCATTGACCCTTGGTCAGGACACACACCCATCAGTTCACCTCTCCAAGAGCTCAAGGCTATGCGGGGCAGCCAAAAGACTAGTTCGGCAGGCCCCTAAATTGGCCTGCTGGCAATGACAGGCAATTGCCAAACAAGATCTGGCTCCACTGACACCATGGTTTGGTTCAGGAGTCCTGGGACCCAGGTAGCCCCACCTGGGCTAGCCAGGCTGAGAAATTCATCTATGCCCATGCAGCCCCATTGCCTTCCCTGGGAAATACGCACAGTATAATTGGGCCTCAAGAAGGTACTGTCTGAACCCCGGCCTGCCCCGGCCAGGCTGTTCTTGCAGAGCCTCTGGCCTCAGTACAGCATGCCTGAGCTCATTGCCCCAATCCCGTGCCCAAAGCCAAATCACAAATGTTTCCCCACCACCACCAAGTGCACACACACACATACCCAGGCACAGACACTCCGTCTCCTCTGCTTTTGCAAAGTTCCATCTGGAGCCAGCCAAAACTCCATCTCCTGCACAAAGTATTCCCAGAGGCCTCATCTGGGGAAGAATATCTTTGTTTCCCTTACACAGCTTCAGATGTGTGTCTTGTCTCCATTGTATAATTTACCACCGTCTCCCATATCAGACTGTATCATGCTTAGCATCCCAAACCAGATCACACTCATCTGTGTATTCCAGTGTCTGACTCAGGACCTGGAACAACAGAGATGCTCAGGAAATGTACGCACGAAGAAAGGAAGAAAAGGGGCGAGGGGGAGAGGCAGGCAGGAAGACTTACTTTTACACGAAGGTTAGCTGGCTTCCTTAGGTTGCTTGAGATAGATAAAGGCAAAAGTAAAGAAAGAGAGTAACATTTATTAAATACATATATGTATCTGGCATTATTCTAAGCACTTTATTTTCCTCATTATATTTATATGTGAAAAAATCTGAGGCTCAGAGCAGTTAAGTAACTTTCCCAAGGGCACACAGCTAATGAGGCTCAGAACTGTAATTCTGAATCCGGCCCATAAGACTGTGGAATGTGCATTCTCTTTCTCTGACAATATTGTCTTCTTAGGCTCATAAAATATTAGGATTAAAATGGACCTTGGAGATAATCTAGTCTGAACTGTCTGAGGCCCAAAGACGTTAAGTCATTTGCCGCAGGTCACCAAGCCGGTCCGTGGTAGAGTCAAGAACTCATTTCTCCTAACTCCCATTCCAGTGCTTTTGACATCACTGCCAGCCTCTCAGAAAAGCCACAACTATGTGTGATATTATCGTATCAAATCAAGTCATTAAGAAACAGAGCAAAATATTTGGGAAACAAGATTAACACATTTTGTCTTCTCAGAGCAGCCGGGCGTGCATAAACACACTCAGGAACCACACGAAGAGGCAGCCAGCTCCACAGGCTCCCAGATGCTCCTCGCATCCCCTGGAGGAGGTCTGTACCTGGAGGAGCGGGAACCCTCAGGAGAGCTCCTATTACACCTGTCAAAACCTGTCCTCCAGATGAGAGGATGAAACGATGCCAGTAACAGGACTTTCATTGCCTTCTTTGTGAAATTATTCATCCGATGGCTCTGATGTGTGTGTCTTCACATCTCAGTAGCTTTACTGCCCATAAGCATCTCTCCATCATCCTGTGAGGTGGGCTGTTTTGCTGTCAGCATTTCCAGGATGGGTAAATGGACACTTTCAAAAGATAAGACATTTGCTTAGTCAACAACGGTGCTTTAACAGCCAGGCAGGATCCGCCGTCACAGCCTCCAGGCCACTGGGCTTGACCGAAAGAGGGTTGCTTGGCTCATGTCTTTCCCCTGGATGGATTTTCCTCTTGTCTCCTCCTCATCTTTGTCCTTGTTACTGCTTCCTCCGCTGTGTACTCTCTCCTGCAAACTTCCCCTGGCTTATCCAACTCCTTGTAACCAGGAGACCCACTCAAGTTCTGAAAAGAAGCCATCTCAGTCAACTGAGAAGAGCGTTTGGCCCAAGCTTAGGAGAACCAGCGCCCTGTACCCACTTTGCCAGCCCTTTGCTGTTTCATCTCCAGCAAGTGGCTTGAGTTCTCTGCACTTCTCTTTTCCCCCTTGGAAAATGAGGATGATATTCAAGGTCTCCCTCAACTGTGACATGCTGTGACTTACTCCAGGCCACTCTGATCTGTCCACTTTCTGACCTCCAGCACATTATAGCATTGCTGCGCAATTCAGTAACTCATTATACACAGTCACTTCATCCAATAATTGCTTCCCATACAGTCTCATCTTCCTAATAAATGTGTGACTGCTCAAAGGCAAGACACAAGGCTAATGTTTCTGGTTTCTTCTCTGCAGCACTTCACGTAATGAGGAAGAAACATTGGGTGCTCAGAAGACCAATTAGATTAATTACTTGGTTTTGTGCAAAAAGATCTTGCCTCAAAGGTACACCACCACCACCTTGTAGGACAGAAGAAGAACAAGGTGTGTGGAAAAGAAGGAATCGAGTTAGCCCTTCCAGAATCTGACCAAAAAAGAAGCCAGGCTAGACCCCACAGGGAAAGTACATACCCAGATGTCCAGGATGTGAGCGCTATGCCTGGGCTGTGGACACCTGGGAAGGGACAAGCCAGCTGACATCCAGGAAACAATGCAGAAAGGCTGAGAAGGTTAATGAAGCAGCAGGAAAGGGGAGTCAGAAGCGGAGTAACTAAAGGAACCTCCAGGTCTGTGTAGTACGGTTGAAAACTGGTTCAAGAATTAACTCTGAGAACAGGGCCCATCTGCCAGGTCATCCCCACTTCAGGTGGCAAGTTCTGCTTGGAGGGATCAGAGGCTGGTTCCACTTGAGGATGAACCATGCCTTGAGGGATCAAGGCTGTTGTCTTCTTTTCTCCTAGCCCTGCCCTTCTCTGTCTCACCAATGGTAGTGATTCCAGCCTTCAAGGAAGGTTAGTTTGATGATATACTCTCCCTCTATATTCGTTGGTTTCCTTAGAGGTCAGTGGGCTCTGGAACCAGACTACCTGAGTTCAATCCTGGCTCCCCACTTACTAGCCTAACTAGCTGTGTGACCTTGAACAAGTTGCTTCACTTCTCTGAGACTTGGTTTCCTCACCTGTAGAATCGCCATGATAATAATACCCACTCCCACGGGGTTGTTGTGAAGATTAAATGAGTTAATATATTTAAGGTCCTTAGAGTGGTTCCTGACATGTAAGTATGATTTCTGGGTTTTGTCCAGTCTTAGCAAAATATTCCCCAACTAGATGAGCACTTGTACTGTGAAGTGCTCCCCAGTAAGAACAAATTGACCTTCCCATCTGCAAAGCAAACACGTTTTAAGATACACTTGAGTGATTCACCTTTGGTAAATGTGTTTGGTAGATGTTTTTCTCTCACAATTTGTCTTCCCTTTAGAGTGAGAGGGAAATAGACTTGGCTTAAAATTATTTCATTCTAAAAATGATTGTTGCTCATGCTGTGATGTAGACACTGTGCTGGGCTTATATAAAGTAGAGTCCTCGAGCTTGGTGCATTTACAGTCTTGTGGGGAAGACAGGCAAATGACAAAATCTCTGTGATACAGACTGTACCAGCTGCCCTAGCAGAGCTAAAAAGCATTATGGGTACACCCAAGGAGGAAGGAGGACTTTACATAAGACGGACATCGTTCCATTGCCAAAAAACAAAAACCCACTCACCCTAATGTGAATGAAAGGGAATTAATTTGTTATGAATATATTGAAGTATCTTGCAAGCACCAAGGCAAGAAAAGAGTCAAGTCTATTCATTCATTCAGCAAATGTTTATTGTGGGCCTCCTGAGTGCCAGGCACTGGGGACACAGCAGTGAGCTATAGGGACAAAATCCATGCCCTCTTAGAGCTGATATCCCAGTGGAAGAAGACAGACAATAAACAAAATGACTAAAATGTGTAATATGTTAGGCGAAAAGGAAACCAAACAGCAGGGAAGGAGGATGGAGAGGAGTGAGGATTAGCAGGATGACGATGTCAAACAGGATGATGATGGAAACCGGATGATGACGGAAACAGGATGATGATGATGGAAAACCTTAGCCGGAAGGTACTATTTCAGCAAAGTCTTGAAGGAGATGAGGGAGTAAGACTTACTGATACCTGGTGAAAGAGCATTCCAGGCAGAGGACCAGCCAATGCAGTGGCCAGGGCAGGGACAGACCAGGCCTGTTTGGGGAACAGCCAGGAGGCCACCATGGTCCAGAGCAGTAAGCACAGGCAGAGTCATAGGAGATAAGGTCAGAGGTAAAGGGAGGCCAGATCATGTAGAGCCTCCAACATCAGTGTGAGGACTTTGGCTTTTAGTCTGAAGGAAACGAAACCCCTTTGGAGGGTTTACAGCAGGTTTCCTGTGAATTAGATGTGGGATGTGAGAGAAAGAGAGGAACCAAGGATTCTCCAGATTCATATCCAACATATCCAACTGCCTTGGCATCATTTCCACTCAGACGTCGAATAGGCAGCTTAATTTACCACGGACAAGGCAGGACTCCTGATTCTCACCCAAAAACCTCATCTCTCCAGTCTTCTCCATCTCAAGAAATGAAACTCCGTTCTTCCCATTTCTCATCTGGACTCCATTCTTTCTCTCATGTCCACATTTAATTCAAATCCACTAACAAATCTGTCTTCTCCATCTCAAAAGACACAGAATCCAACTCTCTCTTGCTCCCTCTACTGCTGCCACCTTGGCCAAAAGGCCTAGAGGATGTCCGTGGCCCCTAACTGGCCTCCCTACCTCTGCCCCTGCACCCCTATGGTGTACCCTGCAAACAACAGCTCAGGTGATTCTTTTAAACAAAATCAGATCATGCTCTCTTTTCGGTGTCTCCCCATCTTACTTAGAGTAAAAGCCGAAGCCCTTACCAGGCCCCTGCCACTCCTCTGTCCTCATTCTGCATCACTCTCCCATCTGCTCACTCTGCTCCAGCCTCAATTACCTCCTTGGCGTTCTATCAAAATACCACTACAGTCCCACCTGCAGGCTCTCGCCCTCGCTGCCCCCTCCACCTGGAACACCATGCCCCCAGATATCTATGTCACTTGCTCCCTTATTTTATTCAAGTCTCTGCTCAAATATCCTACTGGAGAGTCTTTCCCTGGCCACCCTCTATAAAATAGCACCTGTTCCAAGACTCGTTATCACCCTTACTTACTTAGCGTAAGTCTTCTCTATAATACTTACCAACACTATTTTATTTATTGACTATCTACCCTATTAGAATGTAAGACCCATGAAGGCAAAAATGTTATCACTTCCATTTGTTATATTATCAATGCCTACAATAGGGCCTGGCCCAGAGTAAGCACACAGTATGTTTGTTCAATGGATGGATGGATGGATGGATGGATGGATGACTAGAATTGGAAATTTGAAACCATCAGGAACCAAGACAGTGTCTCTCTTTCTCTGCACACTTATCCTTGCCCTCTAACTTTTTCTTTCTGAAAAGAGCAAATCATATTGACCTTGTTCATTTCTGTTCCAGGAGCTATGTCTTGATGGGAACAATCATACTGTGCACAGATTCTTTGGATGGGGGGGGGAAGGGAGAAAATGGGAAGGCTCCCTGGCATAGGAGCAATGCATAAAGGAGTTGGCAAAGAATTCAATAGAAGAGATTAACAGAGAATCCTGAAACACATGAGTTCAAGGAGGTACAGAGGGAGGGGTTTGGAGAAAGAGAAGCATTATGTAATTGTAACAGTACCCTATGGTGTAGGGTGATACTTCGGAGAAGGAAGGCTGGAACAAGTAGGTAGATTGGGCCACATCACAAAGGCCAGATTAAGAAGTCTGAACCTCATTCTGTAGACCTCAAGTTGCCATTGTGGTCAAAGGGGTGGATAATGGCAGTGTTTGGTTACTCTCCTCTAAATGAGCTATCTATTCACAGACTTCCACATCCATATTACAAAGACGTACATTCATAATCTTTGGAGCCTGAGAGCTGCGCTCCACTTCCCAGAATCACCCGTGTCATCTCTTGGCTGTGCCAATGCTTCTGTCCATAGGGAGTATACAATGGAGCTCCTCCTGGGAACATAGCTTTTCCTCAAATCTAATTAAACACCATCCAACAAATAGAAACTAAGAATCCCTCATGTGCAGGAAAAGTAAACTCTTGGCTCCAATTTCTGAGTTGTCTTGTTGGCATGAGAAGGTATACATAGATGGAATAATTAAATACCTATTCACAAGAAGACATAATCAAGAGGTGGATTATGCAATTCAGAACCTTCTAATTCAGTGTTCCTCAAACTTGGCTACATATTACAATCAGCTGGATGATGCCTGGGTCCCATCCATGGAAATTCTGATTGAGTTGGTTGGGCATGGGACCCCGGCATGGGAATTTTTTAAATTTCAACCAAAGTGCACAGCCAGGGCTAAGAACTACTGCAGCAGTAGGAGGCTTGAGAAGGAAAGGGTTTTTATGGACAGGAGGGATTGAGCAGGTCTTTGAAGGACAAGTACGGGGGTTGAGATCCTATTTGGTGAGAAAGCCATGTGGGCAGAGGCCCAGGAGCAGCCATGCACATGGCTTGACCAGGTATATCAAATTCTGGGACAGGACTGGAGAGGCTCCTGTGACCAAGACAAGACAAGATGTCTTGTCCAGACACCTGGACCAGGTGGTCCAGTCCACTCTGGATTAGGTGTTAAAAGCTTAAGTCCAAGTTCCAGTTGGCAACTTGGTAATTTGGGATAATCACTTAACTTGTTTCCGTCTTGGTACAATATCTCAATTTTACAGATACAATAGATTGGGCCACCACATAAGGATGTTCAGGTTATGTTCTACAGAAGGATTTTTGACTGAGGGAGGGAGTAGGAGGTGAAATTCTGCTTGGGACCCATTCATCTTGCCTTTCACACGGCAGGGTGCTGCACCACCAAGAGAAAGATGTCTTACGGGCTAGCCACCGAGTGTAGAAGGTCTGAAAATCACTTCTTGGACTAAGTGATGTTCTCCATTTCCTCTGCTAAACACCCATGCTGAGCCCACAGTCCCACTGTATCCCACAGATGGTATGCCCACATGCTGTTGTTTTCACCAAAAGCCACATTTGTTCACAAACCTGGTTTGCTATTTATTGTAACTGTGTAATTTTATTAAATATTATCTAAACCAATGAAACATGAGTGCAAAAAGATTTTATTTCTATGGAAACTAAGTTGAATAATTAGGAAAATCACAACAAAAGCAATAAACCTTAAAAATTGCTATCCAGAATGTAAATTGATATAGCCTTTATGGAAAACAGTATGGAGGTTCCTCAAAAAATTAAAAACAGAAGTATCATATGATCCAGTAATCCTACTTCTGGATATTTATCCAAAATAACTGAAATCAGGATCTTGAAGAGATGCCTGCCCTCCCATTTTCATTGCAGCATTATTAACAATAACAAGATATGGAAACAACATAAACATCCATCCATGATGAAAGGATAAAGAAATCGTGGTACATATAGACAATGGAATTTTACTTAGCCTTAAAAAAGAAGGAAATCTTGCCATTTGTGACAACATGGATGAAACTTAAGCAAAATAAGCCAGACACAGAAAGAACTTTACTGTATGATCTCCCTTATATGTGGAATCAAAAATAGTCACACTCATAGAAGCAGAGAGTAGACTGGTAGTTGCCAGGCGCTGGAGAGGGGAGATCGGGAGGTGATGGTTAAAGGGTTCAAAATTTCGGTTATGCAAGGTAATTAAGTTCTAGAGATCTGCCATACAGCATAGTGCCAATAGCTAACAATACTGTATTGTATTCTCAAAATTTGCTAAGAAGGTAGATCTTACATTAAGTGTTCTTAGCACAAAAATAATAATAAAGGGGGTGGGAGAAACTTTGGGAGGTGATGGATATGTTTATGGCCTTGATGATGGTAGAGGTTTCACACATGTACACTTATCCCCAAACTCGTTGAGTTGTATACAATAAAAATGGACAGCTTTTTACGTGTCGATCACGCCTCAATAAAGTGTTTTGTTTTTTTTTAATTGCTGTCCAATTAGGTATGAGTGAAACAATCATAAACAATTGGGGGAAATTATGATATCTAGAAGGAGTCTAAGCTCCTAATGCCTTGGAAGTGTTTTAGGTTTTGATTTCACTTTAAAGAAACTAAACCTAGAAATTGTAGATGATACACATGCATGAGGATTGTATGTGGTTAACGATGTACATCTTCAACCAGTAGATCCACACTCACATAAGAGCCTAGATCAAAATATTGGTAAAAGAATGTATAGCTTCGTGGTTCGAAATAAAAGGGCCAAGTCATTTTATTATCAATTCATTCAATTGGTCTTCCAATTGCTGCATCTTTAAAGATGAGTCTTCCTGACCCTGGCAGGCTCATAAGATTTTTTCCAAGGGCAAATGAGAATGATGAGTAAGGAAGCATTCTCTAAACAAGAGAAGGCTATAGAGCAGAAAGCTATACGAGAAGGCTATGAGGGGTCCCTGGTTGTCTTGTTTTGTTTGTTTTTTACTAGTTAGTATGATGCTCTAGACATAGCAGGTGATCAATGAATTGTAATAATGATATGTTTCAGCACCAAAGTTTCTCCCAAGTATCTTCCACACCAGCACCATCATTCTGGATGTCAACATTCCCCAGTCCTCTGTGGGAGGAATTATTCATTAAGGAAATTGCTAGCAAATTCCTTAACGAATAATGGGTAATTACAAATAAGAGGAACTTAACAGTAGAAGTTTATTCCTCGTCCCATGTAATAATCCAATGCAGTAGTTCACCTTGATGTGGTGATTCAGAAACCCAAGTTCTACCAATCCTTAGGGCATCAGAGTTCTCTGCAACCAGTCTGCAGATGAGAAAAGAGAGGAGAGAGCTTCCAAAACGGAGGCATGCACACATCACACCTGCCCCTCACCATTTGTTCTGATGTGGCTAGACCTGGATGCAAGTTGTTCTGGGAAATGTAATCCAGGCCTAGGCTGCTGCCTGCCAACCACACCTGCTAGCCATCTCAGCCTCAGAGGACGACTTTCAAGGATGCTTGATCATAAAAAAAAAAGAGAGTATCTCCCTCAGGGCAGTCCAAATGGGACTTGGCAAAGTTTCAACACATAGACTGGTGTCCCATGGGACACCCATGAGGACTCTGTAGGTGGATGTCAATGGAAAAAGCACACCCTACATCAGCGAGGCAAAAAGCACTGGCTCTTCAACCCAAACAAGAGGCAGTGCCCCTTGAATGGCAACAAATCGTTTGGCATGCATTGACTCTGTTTCCGCATGTTATTATGGTACACACAAAAATCAGATGAGCAAAGAAAATGTAGTTTATTTCATTCATAATTGATCTGATTTTTTTTCATCAGCCCCATGCACTGGGTAACAAAGTTTGGAGAACTATATTCTAGCATGCACAGTGCTCCCCGCCTAACTCGGCCTCCCCTCAGCTCTTGACGCCTCCCTCCATCCCTCTGAGTCTTTGCCACATCTTCCACCTGTCTCTGGCCTCAGCTCTCTCCCAGAAGCCTCTGCTCATTCCTTGCCATGATGAGATGCAGGTCCAGCTGCTGCCAACACAGTGACTTTCCGCAACGCCCACCCTTCACAGCACATATGGCAATTTCTGGGTTCCATCTATGGCACATGGGAACCTAAAGCAGTTCAAGAAAACTCTGGCACACTGGACTAGTGAATTTACCTTATAGAATAGAGCAGGGGAACCTGGAGGCAATGTCCCTCCAGACTCTCAAATATGAAGGGCAGCCAGTCTCCTGCCCTCAGAGCTCCGCTTCTGATCTGAACACATGCCCACTGGGGTGATCCAAACACAGGATCATAACCCCTCCTTCTCCTACCGCTCTTTTTCTTTCCACAACCCCTTAGGCTAGGAAGATGCACCTCTCTTCTTCTCCCGACTCATCAAGATCCTTCTTACGTGTAACCTGCCGTAACCATGACTGGCCCTTGCTTGTTAAAACTGCCAGGAGCCTGATGGTGCTTATTTTCTTGATTCTAATTAAAACAGATATCTAATTTGACAGTAGAAGCTGAGAAAATACTTCATTGCTCCAGGGGTTATCTGCCCTCCTCTGAGTCACTGAAACTTGTTGCTTCCAAATTGGAAAGCCTTAGGGCAGCAAGATTTGCAGGGTATGGAAATCTACATAAAAAGATTTCAAATAAGTTATTTCCATTACAGATGTGAAGTGAGGAGAGCAGAGGATTTTTCTTGAGGGACTGGTAGAAGGAAGGGTTGGTTAAAAATGTTGAGGTCAAATTGTGACAATGCTATATGCCTCCCCGGATGAGGACATTAGACTTAATTTTCCAGACAACCTAAGGCTTGGAGTTGGACAGACCTGGAGCCAATTCTTTCTTCTACTTACTAGCTTGGAAAAAATCACTTAACCTGTGTTAGCCTCTGATGGTCTAGTTTTAACCTGGGGATAATTAGGTTACTTTCCTTACAGAGTTGTTGTGAGGATCAAATTCACACAAAGGAATCCTATGTAGCTCCAAAAAATATGGGGAAGCTCTTCATTTACTGATATGGAAATGTCTCCAAGACATATTGCTTAAATGGAAAAAAGCAAGCTACAACTCACTGTATATGGAAAACATACGTCCACACAAAGACCTGTACTTGAATGTTCATAGTAGCTTCATTCATAGTGAGCAGTAATTGGGAGCACACAAGTGTCCATCAGTTGATGAGTGGATAAGTGAATGGTGGTGCCTTCATTCACACAATGGAATACTACTAGGCAGTAAAGAGGAATCAACGTCTTATACACACATCTCAAAAGCATTATGAGAAGTGAAGGAAGCCAGGCAAAAATGACTACATATTGTACGATTCAATTTACATGATGTTAGAGAGAAGGCAAAACAAGAAGAGAAAACAAAACCGAGCTTGCCAGGTGCTGGGGTGGAGGGAGAGGTTTGACTGCAGAGGGGGCATGAGGGAACATTCTGGAGGGATGGAACTGTTCTGTGTCTTGATTGTGGTGGTCGTTACATGACAGTATACATTGTTAAAAACTAACTGTATGCTATAAAAGAGTGAATTTTATTCTGTGTAAATTATACCTCAATAGACCTCATTTTTCTAAGTATTTTAAACTTTTCCTTTGCTGTTAAAAAACTGAAGGCTGAGAAACTGTGTTGTCTTTTCTTGTATACAATAGTTCCCCCTTATCCGCGGTGTCGCCATCCGCGGGTAACTGAAATAGCGGAAAGCGAAACCGCGGATACAGGAGAACTGTGGGGTTCTTCGGTACTATCCGCGGTTTCAGGGATCCCCTGGGGGTCTTGGAGATTATCCCCCGCGGACAAGGGGAGACTACTGTATACATGAAGTCTGTATGGAAACCAAATAGCGTAATAACAGTAGGTGCCTAAGGGTTGGGGGAAAAGAATGGAATCTGAGTATATGGAGGACAAGAATGAGATGAGCGAGAATTTTTAATGAATATCTTTTTATTCTTTCTGTTTTTGAACCAGGAGAATGTATTACTCATTCAAAAAATTAAATTGAAAATGAATTAATCATTTTCATGAGCTAATGAATGTGGAAAAACTTTGTAAACTCGAAAGCATGCAAAGGTTATTTATTACCTGTAGGGAGAAAACCTTTTTTTAAAGGCACTAAAATAGGAGCAGAATTTTCTTAAATGTTCCTCTGCAGCCTAATATTTGCTGGGTCAGCATTTTACAAAGTGGGATCCATAGAACATTCATCGCTTCATATGCTGCATGAGAAAACTGTTCAGACAAGCCCGGAGGACACTGTTTTCCGCACCAAATTTTGGAGTTTCCCAATCACATTAGCTTATTAACAGTTCTAGGGAGTTCTACAGTGAGGAAGCCTGTCTAACTTCGTTTAACCCGAACTTCACCAAATATATTTGACCATGTAATGCTTTTTTTTCATGACACATTTCTCTGAGCTACTTTTCCCACAGAACACAGTTTGAGAAAAGCAGCTCTGGACCTGTGCTGATCTTTTGAGCGGGGAAGCCCAGGCCAGAGTCTACATTCTAGATCACAGCTGGGAGACCATGGCAATGTCCTACAATTCAATTCAATTCTGACACTAACTACGCAGAGTTAGCACAGACCCCACAGGTTAAAGACTCAGTCCCACAAGACTGCCCCCACTTCAGATGCCCACTGCAAACAAGGTCCCCAGGCTACCCACACTTCTGCCAACCAACTACAAATTCGAGGGTTCCATAACCTTCTCCTCAGGTTCAATAATTCACTAGAATGACTCACAGAACTCAGGAAAGCACTTTACTTACAATTACCAATTTCTTATAAAGGATACAATTCAAGAACAGCAAATGAAAGATGCAGAGGGTGAAGTGTTGCGGCAGGTGGGAGCACGGCACGGAGCTTCCAGAGGAGCCACTCTCCCAGCACATCCATGCTTTTCAGCAATCCAGAAACTCTCCTAATCTTTTTGTTCAAGAGTTTATAATATACGCATGATTGATTAAATCATTGGCCATTGGTGATTGAACTCAATCTTTAGCCCTCTCCCTCCCTCAAGGTCAGGGGGGTGTGTTGAAAGTTCCAACCCTCTAAATCACTTATTACTTGCTCAGTTCCTATAGCAATCAGCCCACATCCTGAAGCTATCAAGCCCCACTAGCACCACCAAGAGCCACCTCCTTAGCATAAACTCAGGCGTGGTCATAAAGGGGCTTGTTACAAATTACAAAAGACACTCCTATCACTCAAGAAATTCTAAGAGTTTTAGGGGCTCTGTGACAGGAACTGGAGACAAAAAAAAAACATTTTTTTATCATATCACAACAATGTACCAATATAGGTTTCTTAGATTTGCTCAATGTACCATGGTAATGTGAGATATTAATATTAACAGAAAACTGGAGAAACACATTCAGAATAAGGAACTGGACCCCTATCTCACATCATTCACAAAAATTAACTCGAAATGGATCAAAGACTTAAACATAAGACCTGATACCATAAAACTGCTAGAAGAAAAAATAGGGAAGAAGCTCATCAATACTGGTCGTGGCAATGATTTTTTGGACATGCCACCAAAAGCACAAACAACAAAAGCAAAAATCAACAAGTGGGACTACATCAAACTCAAAAGCTTCTGCACAGCGAAAGAAACAATTAACAAGATGAAATGGCAGCCTATAGAATGGGAGAAAAATTTTTGCAAACCATATATTGGATAAAGGGTTAACATCCAAAATATATAAAGAACTGACACAACTTAATAACAAAAAAACAAAGATCTAATTTAAAAATGTGCAAAAGAACAAAATAGACATTTTTTCAAAGAGGACATCAAAATGTCCAACAGGCACATGAAAAGATGCTCAACATTTCTAATCACCTGGGAAATGGAAATCAAACCACAATGAGATATCACCTCGTCAATAGATATTATATAGCCACCTCATATAATGGCTATTATCAAGAAGACAGAAGACAACAGATGCTGGTGAGGATGTGGTGAGAAGGGAACACTTATACACTGTTGGTGGGAATATAAATTAGTCCAACCACTATGGAAAACAATACAGAGTTTCCTCAGAAATTTAAAAATAGAACTACCATACGATCCAGCAATTCCACTTCTGGGTGTATACCCATAGGAAATGAAAACAGGATATTGACGAGATACGTGCGCACCCATGTTCATCGCAGCAACATTCACAATAGCTGGGAAACAACCCAAACGCCTACCAATGGATAAATGGATAAAAAGGTGTGATATATATTCAAAATGGAATATTAGTCAGCCATGAGAAAGGAGGATATCCTGCCATTTGCAACAGCATGGGTGGACCTTGAGCACACTATGCTAAGTCAGATAAGTCAGACAGAAAAACAAGTACTGTATGATATCACTTATATGTGGAATCTAAAACAGTCAAACCTGTTAAAAAAAAAAAAAAGAGAGAGTAAAATAGTGGTTACCAGGGAAGGAGTGGGGGGATAAGATTGATGGTGTTTAAGGGTACAAACTTGTAACCAGTAGTAAATAAGCCATAGAGATCTAAATCACTGTATAATGAATATAGGCAATAATATTGTACTATAATGATGTACTGTGATAAATATTGCTTCAACGGCAATCATATTACAATATATAAATATATCAAAGTAACACACTGTATGCCTTTAATTTACAAAATGTAACACGCCAAATTTATCAAATAAAAAAAATAAAGTGTAAAAAACGATATTACCATCAAGGGAAAGTGGGTGAGGGGTATATGGGAACTCTGTATTGTCTTTGCAACGTTTCCATAAATCTGAAATTACTCCAAAATAAAAATTTGTTCATATATCCATATCTGCCCTAACTCTGTCCAAAGCCCATGTATCATAGCAAGTGATAACTTCACTTTCCTGAATGTGGCAAATTCCAGGCATTTAAGAGATATGTCTGGACCCTCTATATCATGGCCACCTTCCCACTGTCATTCTACTTGAGTCACTACTGCATGAAGTGTTGGATGCTTCTTCCCTTTCCCCTAGTCCTGATGGATCTGGAGCTGAAGGATCTAAAGTAGGGATCAGCAAACTATGGCCTGCAGGCAAAATCTGGCCCACAACCTGTGTTTGTAAACAAAGTTTTACTGGAACACAGCCATGCTCATTCATTTACATATTGTCTATGACTGCCACACTATGATGGCAGAGTTGAGTAGTTACGACAGAGATTGTAAGGCCTGCAAAGCCTAAAATATTTACTGTCTTGTCCTTTAAAGAAAAAACTTTTGAACTTTTGCTCTTGTAAGTTGGACCCTCCCTCCCCAACCAGGCACTACTCTAGGAAGCTAAGCTCTATGGTCTCCTCTACCTACAGGCGAGAGAGTGCTGCCCGAGGAAGATCTGTCTCTCTCATATATACACACACATTGCTATAGACTGAATGTTGTGTCACCCCCCACCAAAATTCATGTGTTGAAACCTCGCCTCCAATGGGATAGTATTTGGAGATGAGGTCTTTGGGAGGTGATTAAGCCATGAGGATGGAGACCTCATGTATGAGATTAGTATTCTTATAAAAGAGAACCCGGAGAGCTCCCTTGCCCCTTCAGCCATGTGAGGACAGAGCAAGAAGACGGCTGTCTATGAACCAGGAAACAGGCCCCCACCAGACACCGAATCTGCTGTTGCCTTGATCTTGGGCTTCCCAGACTCTAGAACTGCGAGAAATAAATTTCTGTTGTTTATAAGCCACCCAGTCTCCAGTATCCTGTTACAGCAGCCCGAATGGAAAAAGACACACATACACGCAGCACTCAGTAAAGACCGCAAATCAGTCTGAGTTTCCTGAACACCCACATAGCATCAAGGGAGGATTCCGAGCTGCAGGAGAGCTCTCGCCAGTGGTCACAGTTTGAAAACACCTTTAATGAAAGGAACTTTTAGACGTGCCCCGTGGAGCGCTTCCTGCAGCGTGCCCCGGCCCGCCCCGTCAGAGGCTTCCTTTCATGTAGGTGCCTGCCAGCAGCGGGGTGGATATTTGTTTTCCTAATTGGCGTCCTGAGAGCTGTTTTTTTTTTTCAGTGCCGTTTTCCTTTAAAAAGTGCAGTTTCTCCACCAGTTTTAGGCTGCTGTCTGAACAGAGACAAAGCATAGAATCACTTTTGGCCAAAAGCTCATCGAGGAAAAGACGTAGTTTGTTCTTTGAATCCCTAGAGTGAGTATAGTAACTGAAAAAGAATTGTTGCTCAGTACAAGTTTGTTTGTTGAATTGGATTGAATTGAGATGAATTATTGAATTGCATTTCACATTTAATGTAATCCACATGACCCGTTTCATCAGCTTCAGGGACAGAAGTGGCTACTCTATTTTCCCAGTTAATGCTTTCATGTCTGACTCCATTCTGCCTAGATTTGAAGGCTGGTGCAAAAACTTACCAGCTGTGTGACCTTGGGCAAGTTACTTAACCTTTCTGTACCTCCAATTCCTCATCTGTTAAACAGGAATGATGACGGTACCTCCCTTAAAGAATTGTAATAAGGATTACATGTAAAGCATCTGGAATCGTGTCTGGCAAATATTATTAACAAGAAAATCAATCTCTTACACACCCATGCCACTGCCCATGAAACATCTAAGAAACTAGGAGCTTATTCGGTCCAGAGAGTTTAGTCAGTCCTCATTCCAAATGCCAGGTGGAGGGACGAAGGTGTTCAGTGGTCAATCCACTAGAAGTGTCGATTTGGGGTGGCCATTTTTTCCATGGTTTCTGAACAGGGTCACTGTTGGAAACAGGTCCTGTCCCAGAGGATGCGCTCTTCTTATCCACTGCTGCAGTGATGTCCTTGGGTCCTTCCAGAGACTCTGTAATAGTCCTAGACTTGTACATCCAAGATTACAGCTTTTTCAGTTCATGGCTTTTTAAATCACATGCTCAGCCATTGAGCTCAAAACAATATCACCCCATCAAGGTGGCTAAGTCTAGAAGAGCTTCAGGCTTTGGTGGCCCTCCCTTCTGGAATAGATGTCTAGGCCCTGGTATTGAGAACACCAGCCAAGAACCACCTCCCCCCCACCATGGCAGGTTGCACTATGGGGACTCTGAGTCTTTTCCTTCCAATAATCTCTGTAGAAACTTCCTCAAGCCAATAGAGATGTTCTAGGATTGTAGAACTTACAAAGAAAAGAGTCATACTTCTTGTTCTTTTTCCTCTCTAGAGGGCCCACGGTTCCTGCACACATCTGCCCATCCCTCTCCAGGACCAGCTCTGCTTACTGAAGGTATTGTAAGGGGTAGCCTTTATCAAGCCATGAATGGTCCCAGCTGCCTGCCTAACAGAGACACTCAAGAGCTCAGGTTGGAAGCCAAGGAGCGCCACCTAATTTGAGAAGTGGCTTAATCTGTTTCTATGAGGTATTTACTTCTTACATTTAAATTTAAATTGCTCATGTTCATGTCTGTTGGAGGTTGACCCCAGCTTTACTCCAATCCACTCATTCCAACACAAAGGCTGAGGGAGCAGGCCCTGCCTGGGATGTGCGTTCTTGTAGCACAGGGTAAAGAAGGATGGCAGAACCATGCAATGGCACTTAAAGCTTCTGCTCAGCAATGGTAAACACCAATTCCACTCACATTGTATTGGCCAAAACGTGTCATATAACAAAGCCCCATGTCAATGAGCTGGTTAATATAATTCCTCCTGCAAGTTGGACCTGGTAAGAAGGGATAGTGAATATTTTGAACAAATTTTATCTGCCACAACTGCCAATATTTAAAACTGGCAGATTTCACAGAAAAGTCAAGATTTCCACGTTTTATTGACAAAAAAGTCAAACTACCTGGCAATGTGGGGCTCCGTTTCTATGTACAGCAACTGGCTGGAGCTGAGCCTCAGCCACGCCTTTTGAATGGAGGAATGAATGCTTCTTACCTGTTTGTCCCAGTCCCCACACTGCCTGCTCACTCGCTTATGTTACCTGCTGGCTTGGATTAAGCAAATGAGTTTGTCACCGGGAGCAACAGGCAGCCACTGAAGAGAGGGAGGAGGAAGGTGACTGGATCACATGTACTTTCCAGACAGTTAAATTGGAGAGTCTGAAGTTGAGGGAGACCCCAGAACAGAGCCAGGAGCACCAGTTAGGAGGTTACTGCAGTAATCCCTAATCCAGCCTGAGCATGTAGTTAAAAAAATAGAGACTGAAGGCCCTACCCACTGTCATACACCTGTGGAGCAGCCAGCAAGAGCCAACAGAGGGACGCTCTGACAGCCACCTAGAGGCAATGAAGGCATCCTGGAGCCAGAATAAAAACTGCCACTTGGAAAGTTTGGGTTTAAAGAGTATCTCCCTACTCCACCCCCCAAACGAAAAGAAAAGTCTACCTGCTTCTCGGGGAGCTGAAGCTGGACTCCCAAAGGTGCCGCTCTCAACACTGGAGGAGAGAGAGACATTCCATCAGGTGTGATTAAATAGTCACTTCGCTCTCCTATTCTCTCCCTCCAATCCATCCTTCCCCAGCCTTCCCTCCCTCCCCCAACCCACTGTTGGCCTAAATTAAGTTTTCAAAAGGCAGAGAGGCTCTGCACTGATTTTTGCTGGAGAGCGTTGAATTCAATAAAACATAATTATTGATTTAATTAAAATAGTTGCTCTATGAGAAGTGAAGTTTTTTAATAGCCAGCAGAGATGGAAGAGCCCTCATTCATTTCTAGTGCAGCTTCTGAAACAAATTGGGCTGCTTTTTTTTAATGGGCCAATTCTAAGTGCGGCTTGGAAACGGATCCTCTAGCCATTCATATGCAGTAATTCAACCGGTGAATAAGGTGCCTTTCTCATTGGCTGCTTTTCAGGATGGAAAAAGGAGGCGCTGGGAGCCCCGAGCCCAGACTATGAGATGAATAATTCACGACCCTTCTTCTGGGGCCCTTCTGTGTTCCTGTCTGCTTTCTTGTACTTACATTTGAAAGGAAATGTAGGGCTGGGGACTGTCGCCCTGTGGGGCTCCCCATCCTCTCTTGATCTCCTAGGAGAGGAGCTGCCCAAGGGGTCCAGCGGCCTTCAGAGGTGGCTAGAGCCTGGCTCCCCACCACTGGGCAGGGTCAGACCCCCAGAGTGCTGAGCACCGGAAAGAAACAGAGCTGGGAGGGCAGAGGGAAAGGTTGTACTGCTTGGCACATTGAAGCAGGACCTGTGAGGATGCAATGAAGGCAGGCCCCCCTCTCCTGCAACCCCCTCCTTCCACACCTGCCACCGCAGGCAGGCATGCCGGCCACGTGGGTGTACAGGCACATCACTTCTATTAACAAAAGAGAATAACGGTGCATCCTCGGAGAAGGCACTAATGAGGTGATGACACATTTTTAATTAAATGCCTTATGTAAATTATTAGTCCATTCCTCCTTGAAAGATAGTGCCATATTATAAACGTGGGACAGCCAGTGCATATCTGAGTGCACGTGCACGTGCGCACACGCACACACACACGCACACACTCCCCACTCCCTTTCCCCAGACCAGGGTGAGGCTCTTTAGCGCCAACAGGAGCCCTGGGATGGTAGCTCAAGCTGCCTTTCCTTACAGCCTGCGTGCTTGTCAACGTGGATCCTGCGGTGGAGGTCAGAGATCAGCTGAGGTTTTAGGAAGTCACTGCGCTAGAGGTGGCGCACACAAGGTGGCCTATTTACAGACAGTCAGGGGGCACTGTCCAGCAGAAATCGCTCATCTCCATAGCAACAGCCCCCGCCGCGAGTGGCCTGCAGCAGCTCCTGCATTTGACTGAGGTTAGTGGTGCCTCCTCCACCGGGCTCCCAGGGGCTTGTAATGACCTCCTGGTGTCAACAGTGGATGCCACCAACATGCTCTTAGATTTAAAAAAATTAAGCTAAAACAACAATCATATTAATCGCAGTAAAATGACCATTTATTGAGTACTCATATGCCAGGCACTATCCTAAGGTTTTAGTGCCTTCCAATCAATTCTGACACCTAGCAACCCTGTGTACAGCAGGACAGAACCCTGGTCTTTTTTTTCCTCTCACCTTCCAGTGCTCTATCAGACAATGCTCCGCTGCTATTCATAGGGTTTTCATGGCCAGTTTTTTCAGAAGTCAGTGGCCAGGTTCTTCCTAGTCTGTCTAGTCTGGAAGCTCCGCTGAAACCTGTCCACCATGGGTGACCTGCTGGTATTTGAAATACCCATGGCATAGCTTCCAGTTTCACAGCAACACGCAGCCGCCAGAGTATGACAATCGACAGACGGGTGGTGTGGGTCCCTGGCTGGGAAATGAACCCTGGCTGTGGTGCTTAACCACCAGACCACCACCTATCCTAAGTACAGAACACGTATTATCTTTATCAATCCTCACCCCAAGTCCTATGGAATAGATGATATTATTATTATTATCAATACACCCATTTTACAGATCAGATAATATGTTCAAGTTCAGAAAATTACTAACTGGCAAAGATAAAACTCAAATTCTGATCTGTTTGATCTCGCCACACTGCTTACTTAGGACTTTCTAACACGAAACCTATTACTATTATGATTACTCTGCAAATGAGGAAATTAAAGCACAGAGAAGTTAACTTGCCTAGTGCCACAACGAGGAAGTAGAAGATGGAATTTGAACACAAACCATCACGATCCACAGTCCACGCACATACCCACTGCATTAAGTTGAGGGCAGGAATTCAAAGATTTATATCCCATTCACACTGCTGGAGGGAAGACCTGAAGGCAGTATGTTCCCTGTCATTTTTACCACAGAAATAAGCAGTGGATGGTGTGGGAGAATTCAGGTTCTTGGTAGAGAAACAGGGTGTCATGTTTTTCCTGCAGAATCATAATGAGACCCAGTCAGTATTTTAGGGAAAAGTTTCCATTTCCCTCCATCACTTGAACTTTATTCTGGGCCCTCTGCCTTCACCTCTCATCCCGAATCTCCTTGGGAAACAAGGACATATTCTGCTTTCTTATAAGGAGTCACCAATTATCACAGGGAACAAGGATATTAATAACCCAAAGTTATACCACGCTTTTCTGCTCTATAAAAGGCAACCTCTGGCCCACCTACTCACATTTCATAGGAAAAGTGACGAGGGAGGTGGAAGACAGTTATCTGAACATTCTGAAAACACAATTGGGTCCAAAAGAAGTATGCCATGGCCAGAAGGAGGCACCGTGGAGACCAGATCAACCATATAGGTGCTAAGTGTATAATTATTGTATATAGGAAACCATATGCAATGACATTTCAAGAGCAAATGTTATTGCTTCCATAAAAAGAACTACATCAACAACTTTAAATGGCTTCTGGCCTTTCCTCCTTAAGCAAAGATGTCAGTGTGTGGGAAAGACACCCTCAAAATGGTTCTTCATTAGGGCCCAAGATAGTAAAAAGGCACCTCCCACTGGGATGGCACTGGAAGCATTTACAATTGACAAGCTCACTGAAGCCATGACAGGTATTTATAGAAGGTGTTTGGAAATGTATTTCACAAAGAACCGTGTCATGTTTCACTAACAGTCTGCCCGGCCACATCCTCTAAGGTAGCTTGCAAAATTGGTCATTACCTTATGTAGGTAATATATGCGACATTAACAATCAATGGCATTCTCCTTTATAAAAAAATTGAACTTCTGCCTGGATTTCTTGAATTTGTGCTTAGAAAGGAAATTTTTTAATGAAGTGACAAAATAATTCTTCTAAAATTAGATTGCAAACATTTTCCTCAATTTGCCCCCTTTTTCCTCTTCTTTTCCTGTAATTTTAAAAATATCTAATAATGTTCATTCTGGGATATTAGTGGAGGGGGGTTTTATAGTTGTTTGGAATTTAGAATGTAGTTCAGACAGGAAGTAGAAAGGTAGAGGGCAGGTGGGGCAGAATTAATCCCTGAGCCAGAGCACTGCTCCAGGCTCTACTGCTGAGAGTGTGGGTCTGCAGGGAGCTGAAAAGGATATCCTTGTTCTCTGCTCAAGTTCAGGACCAACTGGGTGATCGGCTCAGCCAATAGACAGAGGAAGAGCAAACATCCACCTTATTATTGAGAATGGCCACTGCCAGGCCTCACATCCTGGCAGTCCCTCCTAAGAGCTGAGTGACCTTGGGCAAGTTACTTAGTAACTGTACCTTCCTCCTCGGAGTTGTGAGGATAAAATGGGAAAAGATCTTCACTCATATGTGGAATATAAACCAACACATGGACAGAGAAAACTGGACTGTGGTTACCAGGGGCAGTGGGGGTGGGGGGAGGGGGGTGGGGGGTGGGCACAAGGGGTGAAGGGAGTCATATATATGGTGATGGACAAACAAAAATGTACAACCCAAAATTTCACAATGTTGGAAACCATTGAAACATCAATAAAAAAAAAAATGGGAAAAGATCTGTGTCATGCATTGCACAGTTGCAGGCACACAGTAAGTCCTGAACATTTGTTGGCTCTTGTTATTATCTTCTTGCAAGTGAAGCCAACTAAAACACAGAGCAGCTGGACCCAAACAATGGTAGAATTCAGCACACACCCTTCCAAATCAGGGATTTTGAAAGCATTGAAATTTTAATTTAGGAGCACAGAGATAACCACACCCCTTGCAGAGGCAAAAAAACCAAAACTTGAATCTATAATTGTTTTATGATGCTAATTTCACTTTTATAGACATGTTGTGAGTTCCCCTTTCCAGAGTCTGGTATTGATTGTTCTTGTATTGTTAACTCATAACCAGACCGTATTTGAACACATAAACTTTAAGAGAGATCATAAAGAAGAGAAACACTCTCAAATGAGCCTCGTTTCTCCTGGTTGAGTGGAATACTTAAACACTTGGAGATCTGTGAAGTTATGGGACCAGACGTTAAATCTGGATTGTGGTGATTTGAAAGTCACTGAGCTTCAGTTAAACTACTCTGCATTGGTCAGACCACATCCGGACTATTTTAAATTCTAGGGCCATTTTTAAGAGCATTATTATCAAACTGGAATCCATCCAGGTAGGTGGACCCAATGTAATATGCAGATAAAACCATAGCATGATTCTCACTCCAATTCCAACTTGTAGGGTTTTTTCCCACACCACCAAGCAATTCTCTGACACCAGCTGGGTGTCCAACAATTCAATTCAATTCTGACACTTTCAACCTGGAGACAGTATCAGATCCCACAGGTTAAGGGCTCTCTTCCATAAGACTGCCCCCACTTCAGATGCCAATTACAAATCCAAATTGTTAGCTGTGCTTCTGATCAACTGCCTATAAATCAGATGTTCCAACCACTCCCACCTTGGGTTCTATTTATTTGCTAGAGTGGCTCACAGAACTCAGAGAATCATTTTACTTACTAGATTACTGGTTTATTATAAAAGGATATAAACACAGGAAAGGCCAAATGGAAGAGATGCTTAGGGCAAGGTATGGGGAAAGGGTGTGGAACTTCCATGCTCTCCCTGAGCTTCCCACTCTCCCAGCACCTCCATGCATTCGCCAACCTGGAAGCTCTCCAAACTCAGTCCTTTTGGGTTTTTATGGATGCTTCATTACATAGCCATTATTGATTAAATTCTTGGCCATTGAGGATTGATTAAACCTCCAGCCCCCCCTCCCCTCCCCAGAAATCAGGGGGTGGGACTGAAACTTCCAACCCTCCAATCACATGGTTGGTTCTCCTGGCAACCATTTCCCAACCTTAGGTGCCTTCCAAAAGTCACCTCATTAACATAACAAAAGTCACCTTTCTGGATCTTATCACTTAGAAAATTCCAAGGGTTTCTGGAGCTCTGTGCCAGAAACAGGGATGAAGCCCAAACATATATTTCTTATTATAAATCACGATATCACACATAGCCCGTGAGGAACGATGGAGGAGTTGGGAGCTTAACCTGGGGAAAAGAAGGCACAGGAGGTAGGTGTCTCAGAATAACTAGAAGGTTGTCACATGCAAGGTCGATCTTCTGCTTTTGTGCTATGATCCAGAAACAGGACAAATGTAGTAACTAAAAAACAGATGGCATTGTATACTAAAGTGTCAGGGCCGGCCCCGTGGCTTGGTGGTTAAGTGAGCGCGCTCCACTGCTGGCGACCCGGGTTCGGATCCCGGGCTCACACCGACGCGCTGCTTCTCCGGCCATGCTGAGGCCGCGTCCCACATACAGCAACTAGAAGGATGTGCAGCTATGACATACAACTACCTCCTGGGGCTTTGGGGATAAAAATATAAATAAATAAAATTATAAAAAAAATAAATAAATAAATAAAGTGTCTATGGGCTCCAAAGTTAGGATGCCAGAGGTTAAATCCTATTTCTACCATTTATAAGTGAGATGTCCTGAATTCATATTGTCTGCTGTGCTAGATAGGGGACTTAAATGTGTGAAAGGATCCATTAAAAGGATAAGGAGTGGTGGCAGGGATGGCATGATGAAGACTAAAGTCACCCAAAGTCAGGTGTTTAAAATCATGCATTAGCCCAAGAAAAACTATCAGTGGGCCAATCTGGTTATATATGTCTCTAATTGCAATCCCTTAAATAATCCTGGGCAAGTTGCTTATTTCTTCAATTTTCCTGGAGTTGTTCTTCTGTAAAATGGGGATATTAATAAGATTTGCCTTAGCAAAAGTTTTAGGGGCTCAAGGTGAAACAAGATATATAGTAATACTTTTAAAAAATAAAGAGCTACATAAATGTTGGGTATTATTTTTAAGAACTTTCTAATTATTAGAACTATCTGCAAAGAAGTTTGGGTCTTATAGGAAGTAGAGAGAGTTCTCTGTCTCATGAAGATTTTGGGGGTTGGTTTACTCCATTGTAAAGAAGATTCAAATATTGAATGGGATAAATCTATTAGGTTGAGTTTCCTGGGGAAAAAAAAAAGACTGAGATTCTGAGATTTTCATGCAGGACACTTATTGGAAATGTTCTAGAGAACAGTACTGTTGAGGAAAAAATTACTCATGACATTTGTTAAAGACTGGTAAGACAGACTTTATGAAAGGGAGGGGCTACTACAATGGGGTTTTGTAGTAAGAGAGGGAGATCAGGCTCAGCAACTAATTCAACAAGGAAAAGTGGGAATTTATAGTCAAGGAGCAGGATGGGGATCAAGATGCAAAATTACTCACAGGAAACATCACAGGTGAGGGGGCATTCTGGCTAAACCCACCTGATAGGATTCTTGCTGAAGGCAGGCCAGTGGGGATCAGACATCACCTGGGGGATGGTGGAAGAATCTGGTCAGATATCAAGGTGATCAGATATTAGGAATAGGGAATTCTGGCTAAACTGACTTAGCTGGATTCTTGCCAAAACTGGACAGTGCAGAACACAGAAGCCCAAAAGTCAAGGCTTGGTTGGGGAGAAGATTCAAAAGACCCTGATTAGACTTTGGTCAAGGAGAGAACTTTGTCAGTACCTGTGAAGGTGCAGGAAGCAGGATTGAGCAGAGCATGGAATTGAGTTATGCTGCAGTTACAACAGAGGCCCCAGCCCTAGGGAGCTCCCAGCAGGGTGGGCCCCGCAGAGTTGTCTGAATTGAGACAAGGGGGCTGGGCTTTTGTATCCCCACGTGGACCAGTCATTGGTTACAAACTGCCTCTGCGTGGGCAGTAAGCTTGGCAGAGGGCAGCAGGACTCAGCTATGAGCTGTCAGTAGCCAATAGCCCTGGCAGCTGGGAAGGAGCCTCTCATTCCTGAATGAGGAGGCTGGGCAGCGTAGCACAGCGTCTTTACTGTGGTACTTACCAACACTTGCAAGCTTAATAATAATGACACTTAAATACATAATGAGTTAACACTTATTGACTTCCTTATATGTACCAAGTTCTATGCTAACCCGTCTCATACATTGTTTCATTTAATCTTCACATAGACCCTGGAAGATAGTTATTACTGGATAGGTTGCTAGTTATTACTAAATTACAGGTAAGAAATTTGAGAGTCAGAGAAGTTAAGACACTCATTCAAGCTGCACAGCTGGTCAATAAAAGATTCAGGTCTATCAGACCTCAGAGCCAGAGCCTTTCAGAAATTATCGTATTGACCAAGGGCCTACCATGTCGCTGGAAGTTTTACGCATATGATTCTTGATGTCGCTACTCTGCTGGGTAGGACTCACGCACCCTGATTCCGAGCAGAGGAAGCTGATGCTCAGAAACCTCAGGTCATTGGAAACATGATCTGGATTCAAACCCAGGTCCATCTGGCTCCAGAGTCCACCTGCTTCCCCAAGAGCCATACTGCCTCTTCTAAAAGACACTCATCACTCTGAAAGGACCAAATTTCAGATCTAGAAAGCTGCATGTGGTATAGCCCTCATGTTACCTTAATGACCCAGAGAGGGTTGAGGGAACCACAAGAAAAATCACTGTCGGGCACGTGACCTCCCGCGGCTGCGGACTGTCAGAACCTCTGGTCCACAGGATTGGAGGAACTCACGAGAACAGAAGGGGGCGCTCACTCTCAAGCTACCTGGGGAGCTGGAAATTGTCTTCCATTTATCACCATCACCACTTCTGAGCAACTGCCCTCAGGGAGAGGAATCTAAACCTCTCACCTCCTTCATCACAATAGAATTACATTCTCCCTAGGATTAAGAAAAGCCTGACCTCCTAAAACCTGGTCTCTGAGTGGGAGGGAAGCAATCACCAGGTCCGTTCATTACGTGTGTGGACGCAGCTCTCCTGGGAGGTTTTAAAGCTCAAGTCCACCTGCATCTCCCATCCCATAACCTGAAACGTGCATCACTGAGGCTGCCAGAAGAAGGCACAGAGAGAATAGCTCATTTAGGACAGCCCCGAAAGGGTTTCCAAAACCCCTCCTGCCAGTTGCAGGCAAGATCTGACTAATTAGTGCCCCATTTATCCCTCATTTCCTGCCATTGCCACCTTGAGCTATTATGGATTTGTGAAAAAAGCATCAATTTTCGAGGGAGGTAACCATGGTTTCAATGCTGGCTCAGCTGTGTGAACTTGACATGTTTCTTAACCTCTCTGGGCCTAGTTTTTCACATCTATAAATGAGAATAACAAGAGCAATGTTTGTAAACATGCCTGGGAAAGCAGGCTGGCTTGTAGTAGGCACTTAGAAACAAAACAAAAATATGAGGCCTCTTTCCCCTTTCCCTACTCCCTCTCCATTTCACTCAAATAATAAAATCTAGGTACAGTCAGCACAGAAAAGAAGAGGGGAGGTTTCAACACAAACCAAGACATAGAGTGGAGAAAATATAATATATTTAATACGTTATTCAATTGTATTCTTGTATCATACAGCCCTTTCCAGTTTAGTTAAATCCCTGAGAATTTTTCCTTTTATTTCAACGACTATCTATTAGGCATCTATTTTGTGAGAGGCCCTGTGATGCAGAGGCAAGAAGACATCCCCATCAAGGTGCTCACACAAGAACCAGTCCTTATGCTGTGTCCCTTTCACTCATTTGATGCAACTCAGAAAGAGTCAAAACCTTCATGTCATTCCCCAGAGTGCTGTATTCAATTATCTTTTTACTATTCATTGAAACCAAGCCAGTTAGATAAAAAAAATTTTGGTCCTCCTGTCCATAGAGTATTTGTATTTCCAAAAGAGCTGCATTGTCCTAGACGCCTAACCAATGTAGCAAACGCAGGTGTAAACGACTCCGTTGACGGAGTCTCCGGACTGGATCCAGCACTTGAGCAGACGTGTGGGGAGCTTCACCTGTGCCCTCGTTTGTGGGAAAGAGCAGAGATCTGCATTTTGTCCTAGAAGGACCTTCCACGTTCAGTCTGGCTGAAGCAGAATTCAGTGGTTACTCTAACCATAGGTCCCACTGAGGATTAGAGGAAATTATGTTCCCATGGCCCCCAAAGGAGGGAAACTAATTAAAGCACAAGTCATTATTACATTCTAAATATGGGCCAAGCTGGGTCCCTTGAAAGCTATTAACCTATTAACTACATGTACTAGAAATTTGCTGTCACGCGGTCTCTCAGGAAAGTTAGTCTGTCCTGGGAGTTTAGTGGACAAGGGGGCTCCACAGGCCGCAGTGAGAGTCCTGTAGGTGGGGAGGGGTCTGTGAGTTCTGACAGACGGGGAGAGAGAGGCAAATGAAAGCTACTTATTAGATATTCATGCAAGACTCTCACTATAAAAAACATGAAAGAGGAAGAAAAAAGAGAAGAAAAAGAAAAGAAGGAGAAAGCGGAAGAAAAAAGGAGAAAGAGGAAGGGGAAGTGTAAGAGGGACATGTACCGAGCGGCACTGTGTGTCAGGCGCTGTCCCACTGCTTCTCATGTGTGATCTCGTCTGCATCATTGGCCCCATTTTACAGAGAACTGGATCCACGGACGTGAAGTAGTTCCCAAGCTCACGTAATCTAGAAAGTAACTGGGCTCCACAGTCATCTCCCCAGGTTTCAATTTGATCGTTCAGGGACAGAGCTTATTACAGGTCGTTTTTACAGAACATGTGTGTCTTTCGTTTGCATGTAGGATGGGGCTGATCCTTACACACCTCAACTGCCTTATCCACACCCCATGCCAATTGTTCTCTAAAACCAGTACAAGATGGGAGAATCTTCTTTGGGATTCATCAGTGTGAAGGAGAATGGGATTGTCAGGTTTGCCCAGCAGGGGGACCTAAGATTCTGGCCCCAGAGGTTGAACCTCAGGATGTAACCAGGAGCAGCCATTGGTCTATTGCAAAAAGGGGCAGCGCCCTCGTGAAATTACCACCGTAGTGGAGGTAAGTGACAATGTCACTATAGTGAGCGCCTCCTGCTACAAAGACAACAAAGAGGGTAACAGACTCAAGCGTAACTGGTGGGAGAGCAGTGTGAACAAGGATCAAAGACACCTGGGAAAAAAGATTCTGGGCAGAGGAAACAGCACATGTAAAGCGGGAATTTGCTTGGCACAAAGAAAATCAAGAGAGCTGGTGTGCCTGGGCATCACGAATAAGGGAGAGAGTGTTTGAACGTGAATCTGAGGCCCCGCCCATCTCTCCAAACCGGCCCTGTGAGCACCAAACTTCCTTCCTCTGGGCACACAGCTAAACTATGTTTCCAGCCTCTCTTGTGATTAGGTGTGGCCACGTGACTCGGCAGTAGACAACGGAGTGTAGGCCAAAGTGGTGTGCATTTCTCCCTCCCTCCCACACCCACCACGACCACCGAGCAGCCGTCCAGGTTCTTTCCCATCTGCCAGCCAGATGAAGTCAAGCCCAGAGACCTTGGAGGCCAGATGTTAAAGATGATGGAGCCACAAGACAGAAGGAGCTTGGCTGACAGAGGCCTACCACTGTGAGTAATGAAGACATTTAACGGTCTTTAGTTAGCTGAACAGCACTTCAGACAGAATGACCCACACATTTCCTCCAAATTCTGCAGCACCTAGCACAGCTACATTGACATTGCCTTACATTTGTTACCAAATTCATTTGAAAAAAACATTTGTTGTGCACTCTCCATATGCTAGGCAAAATGAGAGACACTGAAGATGCAAAAATCTGCACATCAAACTTCCTGCCCTTGAAGTGCTCACAGTGGGAGTCACAGAAACGAAGACACGAATTTCACTACAGAGTGTGAGGAAAGTGGAAAAATAGTATAGGAGTACAGAAGATATAGTCATAGACTCTGCCTGTGGGCGCAAGTAAGTCTTCATAGAGGAGGTGACATCTGGTTTGGGTTTTGAAGGATGAGTAAGAGTTTTCTAGATGGAAAACGAGAAGCAGGGCGATTCAGTTAGAGGAAATAGCACATACAATGAGTCAGAAATCTACATCCTTTGAACATCAGAGAACCAATAAAGAACCGCATCATGTATATGGTTAATGTTTAGTCTCCTAGAAAGCAAGAGGTGTCTTTAATTTCTTTTGTATTCCTCAAGTTCTGTGCACATGGTAAAAAGGAAGAAGAGAGTCAGGGAGGAAAAGAGGAAGGGGGAGATGGAGGGAGGCAGGGTGAGTGACGTACTGCAAATGGCTACAGACTACACACACACCCTCAGTTACCCAGGGCTGGTCTCACTGCTGAGAGAGAGCATGCAGGGTTCATGTGAGTTTTATTTACCCTGTGTCTATGTTCATTTCACACCACCTGACAGCTGTTTGAGGCCATTTCACTCGCCATTGGAGGCGTGATCAGGCCTGAAATGCAAGCTATAAATAGTGCACGTTGCATAGGAAAGTTGGATTTAGCGCATAGTGTGTTTTATTAATGTTGCAACATTTACTGTGTATTTAGAGTCGTCATCGATTTTTATTAAAAAGGGCACTTTTATTACAAGTACATGACGCCAGCAAAATAAAACCCTCCCCTGCCAGAGCAAGTCCAGGCTAATTTGCTGTACGCACTGGTGAAAGCCCGGCTAGATTTGGCTAGCTTCAGTTATTCCTCCCCAGTGACACCGCATCCACACACATCTGCGTGAAGGACTAGAAGGGGAAACAGATAGCGTCCTCCCCTGGACCAGGATGGACGCCAAAGAGACAGAGAGCATCTCTGAAACTTTGTTTCATTTTTGACCATAAAACTAATGAATAAATGGCTCCAGCTGCAAGGCAGCTAGTATGACAAGGATATGAGAGACAATCTTTGGGATACTCTAATTTTATTTCTTCTCCAAGTTTGCGCTGACAATGAACAGCCCAAACCTGGGGTTTCACTGCAGAATTTCCTGCTAGTCCAGTTGTCTTGACATAGCAACACTACCACTTGGCATAGCAAATATTCTTCCCTCAATTTCTCCCCCATCTTTTTCCTGGACCCACAAAACCATTCTGTGTGATTTGGAGATAACAGAGTATACTGTCCAATACGGGAGCTACTAGCCACATGTGGTTATTTAAATTTAATTACAAATTTTTTAAATTAAAAATTCAGTTCCTCGGTCACATTAGCCACACACCAAGTGCTGAATAGCTACATACGGCTAATGGCTACCATATTGGACAGTGCCAATATAGAACATTTCCATCATTATAGAAAGTTCTATTGGACAGCGCTGCTCTAGATCATAGGCTCCCTCAAGACCACAGAAATAAGTCCCCATCTTCTTACATGATATGTTCCACGTCCACCCATTTTTCTGCCTTCCCACAGCCCATTTCTATAACTCTCATCCCCCTCGTCTTGTGTTCGAGTTCTTCTCGCCTCTTCTCCAGACTCTAGCCCCTTCCAGCTTCCGATTTACAACCTCCAACTCCACCCCATTCCCACCTGCACTTGCAGACATGTTCCTTCACATTCATTCATTCATTCATTCAAGATTTATTGAGTACCAAGCAAGTGTGCAGCACTTGTTGCTAGGTGCTAGGGATGCAGAAGCAAAGAAGGCAGCATTCCTTATCCTCAAGGACATCACAATCAAGCAGAGAGCACTAATTATAACCCTCAGTTGTTGAACAAGAATTCACAAATCAAATCATGTCATTTCCCTGTATAAACACCTTCAGTAGATCACCATTTTCCGAAGGAAATGTTAAAAATATTTGCAGTAAATTATTCAATCTGTGTACACACTATCAGGGACTAATTTTTTGCATACTTCACATACAAGGAGTAGAAAAATATCTCTGCCATATTTCCCTTTCCATTAGGAATGATATCATTTCTTTTAAACTTTTATAAGTTGACACTTTTGAAAAATGTATTTACCTCCTGATAAACAACTAGATGCCGAAAGACATAATTTGGATTCCACAACTCTGCTGCCAGACCACATCTGGGCAGAGAGGAAGGAGGAGCTCACCCAAGCCCACTCGGGCCCACAAAGGAAACTTCTGTAAGTTCTTTGATATGGCAATGGTTATTATTACTGTTATATGTTTCTATGGGCACTTGCCTCTACTTGGTGTTCTAGGAAGATGGGCAAAGAGATGAAGTACCTGCCTTCCAGATGAAGACAACTTGAACAAAGCCAGGCTCTGACCCTCTGAGTCAAAATTAATTCTCTTCCCACCTTTCTAATAGTTTTAATGCAATTTAGGGATTTTTTTTAAATCATCGTTAGATTGTGAATCTATTAAAACTTTGATGAAGGAAGTGGACCTTCTCCAGAAAAATGCTCACACCCACATATAATTTTCCAAGTAGTTTTAGAGCATTTGGGGATCCTGAGTTCTTTTGTGGACCAGTTACGGATTCCCCCTCCTGTTATCTTTTCCATCTCTTGCTATTACTAACATCTATTCCAGGCAGAATACGCTGGAGAATCGGATCTCCCCTGAGGCAAATACGCCTGTAAATGCTGCCTCTACAAAGGGTAGTCGGTGGGGACAATCAGCTGACTTTGGCTCTGGGTGAGACAAGAAGTGCTCCTGGGCCAAGAGGTCCTTGGATTGTTCTTCCCTGACACTCAGAAACCCTTCTGAGCTATTTTTACTCACAACCCTTCTGACACCAAATGTGTGGAGTTTTTTCTCACATCAACTGATTTTCCAGCTCTCCGGACACCAACTGGGTGTCCTACAATGCAACCCAATTCTGACACTAACTACCTGGAGTTAGCGTAGACCCCACAGGGTTAAGGACTCGGTCCCACAAAACTGCCCTCACTTCAGATGTCAGTCACCAGTATCGGGTCCCCAGGTAACCTACGCTTCTTTCTGACTTGGCTACAAAGTCAGGGGGTTCCCACTACTCCCCATTTTCAGGCTTGATAATTTGCTAGAATGGTTCATAAACTCTGTAAAACAGTTTACTTAATATTACCTGTTTATTAAAAAGGATATGAATGAACAGCCAGATGAAGGGGTACGTAAGACGAGGTCCAGAAGGGTCCCCAGCACAGGAGCTTCTCTCTTCCTGCAGTTCGGTTGTGCTACCTCCCAGAGTGTGGATGTTTCTCCAACTCTGAAGCCCTCCAAACCCATCAGTTAGGAGTTTTTTATCTAGGTTTCGTTACATAGGCATGCTTGATTAAATTATCGACCGTTGGTGATTAAGTCAATATCCAGCCCCTTTCCCCTTCTAGGAGGTCAGGAGGTGGGGCTGGAAGTTCCAAGCTTCTAATCAAGGCTTGGTATTTCTGATATTCCTGACTACCAGCTCCCATTCTGAAGCTTTCTAGAGGCCTGCTACTTCATTAGAAGAAAAAGCATTCCTATCACATTTATCACTCAAGAAATTCCAAGGATTTTAGGAGCTTGGTGCCAAGAACTGAGGACAAAGACCAAATGTCTTTCTTATTACACTACACCGTCCCTCAGGGGCTATGGAGCATTTCCCGGCCTCCTAGACTGAGTGAAAACTGCAGGGTCCATAAGGAGCAGAGACAGCTGTTGAAGAGGGGCAAGGAGAGCTGTTTATCTCATGCCGCCTTATTTGTGGGTTTGAAAAGTTTTGAAAACTGCAGAGGGCTGTTATAAAGGTACGATGACTCTGTTGATAGAGATTGAGAATGAATTTGGCAGTGGCTGCATCATTGTATTCCTTTAGGGCTCAGTGGTCAAACATCTAAACCAGGCTCACTCCCCAAACACTAGACGCTCCCTGTGCCCTGTCCGCCTGTCCAGAAATGCATCCCCTCACGGGTTCCATCCCCTCCTGGCTCCAGGCCAGTGAGTCTGACTCACAATCTATCCATCTTTTAGGGTACCCAAATGATTGTGCTAGAAAGAGGGGAGTGGGTGGGTGGAGGCTGAAAAACTCTTTCCATCTCCCATCTGGACCACCCTTCCAGTGAGGCTTGGCCCCCATCCGCACACCCAGATGAACGCCGGAACTCACACTCCGAGGGAAGAAGGGATTTGCTCTCTCGTTTCAAATGCTTTGCTGATTGTGTTTATTGGCCCATTAATTATCTGTCTGTGTCTTTTAACAGTCTCAGTTTTCCCTGGAAGAAAGCTGCAGACAATGATTCCAATGTGACTTTTCAGGGCAATGGAAATTACAAAGTTGTCCAGGCCTGGAGAGCGTCAGGCAGTGTAACAAGGTTCTAATGTAAAGCACAGAGCAATTAGCAGGGAGATTTACTTCCCTGTCTTAAAAGCATTTTTATTACTTAATCAATCACAAGCAATTTCTAAACAAGGCTGGGGTTTTACAAGGAGCTGTAAATCTTTTCCATTTGCTTCCAGGAGAAAGAGCTGGAGAAATAGACATGACATTCCAGAAGGGACATTGTATCAATTAAAACAAAAATGTAACCCAAGTCACTTGGGAAACAGAAAGTGGGCAGGAGGGAGCCGCAGGGTCACGAAGGGTCCGGGGAGGGGGGCGGGGAGTCAGTCAGGGGTGGGTGTTTGGTCCTGACCACAGGCCCACATTCAATCTCATCTCTCTGCCCAGGCAAGTGGAGGAGAGAAGAGCAAGGGACACAAAATGAAAGAAGCGCCCAGAGGTAGCTGAGCAGATTTTCTGCATTTCGTTTCATGGCTGATGGCTTCCTAGCTGTAGCCTTTCTCTGGGCCTCAGTTTCCCTCTCTGCAAATTGAGAGAATTCAGACTGGATGACATCCAAGTAACTCTCGATCCTAACAGCTTTGCAGAATCACCAGGGGAGAGTTTTTAAAACCCCATTGCGAGGCTCCTTCCCAGGCCAATTTAATCAGACTATCTGAGGCTGAGCTGAATGGTATTTAATCCCTTCTAGTTCCAGCTTGAACATGAAAGCAGAGAACCTTATTTTGAAAATGAAATGCTTGAAGTCTGAGCAGCAGTGAGCTCAGCAATTAATGATGGAGACATTCAGCTTGTGTTCACATGTTCATTCTTTCTTTCATTCAGCAGGCTCTTCCTAAGCTCTTCTATGTACCACGTCTGGGCTGGGCCCAGGGACGTATGTCTCACTGCCTCATCTTGATGCTTCAGTGAGAAATGTCTCATTAGCTCTCATTTAGACCACAGAAGTGGTTCCTGGAGGCCTCAGTTAGCGGGTATGGAGGTTGGGAACTGCTGACCACAGACAAATTGTCAACACCTGTCAGTGCTGTTGACTTGTTATTCCCTGGTTCTCAAGATCTCTCTGAGGAGTAGTACAGAATAACAATTCTTCCCTCACAAGATGGGACTGGGCATAGAAGGGCACCTGGAAACCTAGCCCAGCACCTCGGCTGGCTCCACCATCAGCAAATGCAGCAGAGACCAGGCGACTGGGAGAGCCAAGAGCAAGAACCCCATTGAAGTGGGGATGTATCTGTCTTAAAAATTTTGTTGGGCCCATGATGGACCTGTCCCTAAAGTCACCACTTAAGACATTAACATCTGGGTCCCTTCAGAGAGGTGGCCTGCAGCAAATCTGTACTTGGCCTATCCCTTACATAGCCCAAAGTCAACTTCTTTTCTTCAGTTAAGTAAAGATTATCTTTCACCTTCCAAATTTTCACCCAGTATACTCTGGTTCAATGTCTTTTTTTCTTTCCCCAGTTTTACCTAAGACCTCAGATTTGGAGGAAAAACATATTTTCTTCTCTTAGTAATATGGAATTATGATCAAGTTCAAATGCTTCCAGCAATATAAGGTGTCCCTTTTTTTCTTCTGAACTCTTCTAGCATTTATCTACCTCTTATATGAAATATATCTCATCCTGACTTTAATTATAATGTTTGTACCATGGTGTCTTTTCTGCTAGACTATTAATTCTGTAGTGCAGTAGAAGGAACAAGTTTTGGGAGTCACATCGATCAAATCCCAGCTCCAGTCTCTACATGGCTGTGTGGCTTTGAGAAAATTATTTGATCTTTCTGAGGCTTAGTTTCCAAGCCTATAAAGTGAAGATAATAAAACCAACTTCACAGTGTTGGTGTAAGAACGAAAGGAAGTAGCACACATCAAGTCTCTAAGTTTACCAATGTCCACCTTAGAGTGTGGTGCTCAGAACCTACAAGTGCCCCTACTGTGGTCCGTGACTGGAGAGTACATGATGGCACTCTGGTCAACGGAATGAGGGAGAGGAATGAGATTTCACTTAGGCAGCGTAAGGAGTGTAGAAGAAAGCCACGTTCCAGCATCAGGAGTGGGAGGGAGTAGGGGGCTGTCTGCTGGGAGAGGTCAGGGCATGCAGGGAGGGACAGAGCCACTAGTTGTTGGGTGAGTGGGCACACTGAAAAGGCTCCTGCCCATGACAACCTTCTTTACATATTTCCCATGGTCAGGTTTTCACACTGCTTCCTCTAGCACCTTTCAACACCGCTCAGCAAGAGTCACATCCATAGTACTATTAAAAGTACAGAAAACTTTTGGGGCCGGCCTGGTGGCGCAAGCGGTTGAGTGCGCGCTCTGCTGCCATGGCCCGGGGTTCGCTGGTTCAGATCCCAGGCGCGCACCGGCGCACTGCTTGTCAGGCCATGCTGTCGCAGGCGTCCCATATAAAGGGGAGGAAGATGGCCATGGATTTTGGCCCAGGGCCAGTCTTCCTCAGCAAAAAGAGGAGGATTGGCAGATGTTAGCGCAGGGCCGATCTTCCTCATAAAAATAAAAGAAAAAAAGTACAGAAAACTTTCTAAACTGCTCAGGGAGAGTGACTACTCCACTGGTCTTCTGGTACACACACATGCATACACGTGCACACAGACACATGCATATGCACACACAGGTGCACACATATACATACAGAGGCACACACTCATACACGTACACACACATGACTTTATATTTAAGCACCTGCTACTCTCTGGTCAAAGTCATTTTGGTGTAGATAAAGTCATTTTGATTGCCTCCTTGTGCAGTATCCACCAACGTAGTAGGAGACTAAAATTAGAATGTCGTCCTTCACTAAGCAGTATGCCACCACACAGAGGGTGCACAGCAGAGTGCAGATTCATGCCCAGGCGTTTTTCACTCTAAACCAGAGATCAGCAAACTTTCTGGAAAGGGTCAGAAAGCAAATATTTTCAGTTCTGTGGGCCAACTGGTCTCTGCCACAACTCCTTGACTCTGTCTTTGTAGTGCAAAAGCAGCAACAGATGACACATAAACAAAAGGGCACAGTTGTGTTCCAATAAAACCTTATTTACAAAAACAATGCATATGCAGTAGTTTGCTGACTCCTGGTCTAAAGTCTTAGTTCCTAACCACTAGGCTATAGAACTTGCACTTGTTTTTCTTAATTCAAAATTTGGTTCCTTCAATTTACTAATATATAGCAAACATCTTAAATATCTCTATACCTCTTGACCTAATAATTTCACTTCTAGGAATTTATCTTAATAATAATCAATAGTTATTGATCATTTTATATTTACTATCTATTTAATCTTCACAGTAACCCCACAAGATGAGTCATATTTTTGTCTCCACTTTGCAGATGAGGAAACTGAGGCACAAAGATGCTAAGTGATTTTCCCCCCGAACACACAGCTAGCAAGTGATAAAGCTGGGCTCTGAACAGAGACAATGATTTCTAACTCTTAAATGAAAAATGTATGCAAAATTGGACAGATGCACAAACATTCCTGTTTTTTGCAACAAACTTCATAACAACATAAAAAGAAATAATCTAAGTATCAAAAGTGGAAAGTGGGTAAAAGATTATGGTACAGTAGAACACAAGGCAATGTTTTTTTTGGTTTTTTTTGTTTTTGTGTGTGTGTGTGAGGTAGATCAGCCCTGAGCTAACATCCGTGCTAATCCTCCTCTTTTTGCTGAGGAAGACCAGCTCTGAGCTAACATCTATTGCCAATCCTCCTCCTTTTTTTTTCCCCAAAACCCCAGTAGATAGTTGTATGTCATAGCTGCACATCCTTCTCGTTGCTGTTTGTGGGATGCGGCCTCAGCACGGCCGGACAAGCGGTGTGTTAGTGCGCCCCTGGGATCCGAACCTGGGCCGCCAGTAGCGGAGCGCATGCACTTAACCGCTAAGCCGCAGGGCCAGCCCCAAGGCAATGTTTTAAAATGATAGGGGGCCGACCTGGTGGCACAAGTGGTTAAGTGCACGCGCTCCGCTGCGGCGGCACGGGGTTCGCCGGTTGGGATCCCGGGCGCGCACCGACGCGCCGCTTGGCAAGCCATGCTGTGGCGGCATCCCATATAAAGTGGAGGAAGATGGGCATGGATGTTAGCCCAGGGCCAGTCTTCCTCAGCAAAAAGAGGAGGATTGGCAGATATTAGCTCAGGGCCGATCTTCCTCATAAAAATAAACAAATAAATAAAATGATAGGGAAGAATGTTGACTCTCTGTTTGCAAAAAGGACTACAGCCATTCCTCTCAACCTTAATGCGTGCCCCTTTGCAATGTCACAGTGCTGCTCTTCCCATCAAAAGTCAGAGCCTATTTCCCATCTGTTGAACGCGGGCTGGCCTGTGACTTGTTTGACCGATAGAATGAGGAGGATGTGATGTTATGTGACATCTAGTGCTAGGTCTTGAAAGGCCTCATCGCTTCCACCTTTGCCCTTTTGAAATGCTACCCTGAGCCCACCATGTAAAGAAGTCCTGTCTAGCTTATTGAAGAATGAGAGGTTCTTCAATAAGGAGAGGAGAACAAAGGCCCTCCAATCGTGGAATGAGTAACCCCAGGTGAGTAGGATTGCAAGCTAAAACACAGGACACCCAGTTAAATTTTCCTTCCAGACAAACAATGAGTACTTTTTCAGTGCAAATAAGTCCCAAATATCACATACTTATACTAAAAAATTATTCATGATTTATCTGAAATTCAAATTAAACTAGAAGTTCTTTATTTTTACTTGCTATATCTGACAACCCTACAGGTGGGTTCAGCAGAAGAACCATCTAGCTGATCCCAGCCTGAATTGCTGATCCAAAGGACTATGGGAAATAATATAATGCTGTTTTAAGCCACTAAGTTTTGGAGAAATGTGTTACACGGTAACATGTAACAGAAACACCATCCTATCTATTGACATGGAAATGTTTACTATGGGACAGGTGGTAGTTGTATAGGCAGAGAGGAAGGAGGGCATTTGGACAAGGAAAGCATTGTGAATAAAGAGTAGAAGTAGTCCTGACCAGACTTGGAAAACAATGAGAACAACACTATACCAAGAGTAGAAGGTATCAAATGGGGACCAATGGGACAAACATTAGAAAGTTGATTGGGTCCAGGTTGCAGAGGATTTGAATGCCAACTAATATTTTTGGACTTCATTCTTTAAAGGGAATTATTGAAGAGAATAGAACAAAGAAATGACACAATGAAAACAGTAAAGTACGTACAATCTGCATTCAAATTAAATATTTAATTTTTAATGATGTATTTTGAGGATATGTGTTGATGTTCATAAATGTCAGATATATGTTGGGGAGAAAACCCAAAATTTCTAATTTTGGATTCCAAGATCCCATCTTTGAGATATTTTTGATAATGATTTCCTAGTGAAATCACTGCTTAGGACCTAAAGCTATGCTAATATTTTTAAGAGAATATAATTTGCTTATGATCTACTGTTAAATTTCAAACCATAGTTATAAAAAAGCATACACAGCATGATCCCATTTAGATATAAAACCATACACACACACACACACACACACACACACACGCACGCACACCTGGAACTGGTCGTTTTGGAGGGTAGGGAGTAAATACAGACTGTTTTCATTTTCTTTTTTGTTCTTATTTGCACTTGCTCATTTTCCTGCAGTCTTCACTTCTCTCTTGTGTAACGAATCATGTGTGAGCAGCTATGTGTTTGTGCTCATGCTTACTGTGGCCTTACTTCCCAGCTTTGCACCAGTCATTAAGTATTTACAGAGTTCTTGGTCCTTCCCCAGCACTGTTCTTGAGAGAGAACCATAAGCAATAAAAAGTAAATTCGGGGTGTGCTACAAACCGAAGTGATGCCAGAAAAAGTGAGACCGTGTCTGTGGACTTCTTGGTAAACTGTAAAGTATAGAGTATAGTAGTTCTTAAGACCCTTTGGAGAGATATATGAGAATTACTTAGAAACCATTTTAAAAATACATGTGCCTGGGCCCTTCCCCTGGAGGTTATAATTCAATAGATGTGGACGAGGATCCAGCTATCTATATTTCATAAAGCCATTCAGTTGAGAATCGCTGATCTAGTGTTCCTTGTGGTTATTTCTCTTCCGTTGTGATTATGAGTGATGGGAAGAATTAAAGAAAGCTTCTTGGATGAGATGGCCCCTGGCTGGGGCCTGAGGGATGGGAGATGGGAAGAACCATCTCTAGTCTTCACGGTAGAGTGGCACGTTCACTGCCCAATACAGTGTACAGATGGTTTCCCAGCTGTGCTCTCCACTGTGGCCACCTTCACGCATCCTGGAACTGTTCCCACTGCCACCCAGCCCAGGGTGCGTTCACTCCCCAGTCTGACCTTTGCCTGGGTCTATGCCCCTGTTCCTGCTTTGGGCTTAGCTTTGCATCTGATGGCCCTGATTCCTCCCAGCCCCTCTGCCTTCTCAGGTTCTCCTTCTCAGACACCCACAGGATGCAGAGCTCTCCTGGTCAGCTTCTGAAGACCCTGCCCCAGGCTGTTCCAGTCGTCAGTACCCTAGCCCCACCTCCCAAAATCAAACATTCAGAATGAAAACGCAGAGGATCAGAAGAGAGTTTCTCGGTTTCCAGGGCAGCTGTGCTATCAATCATCGTGTGGCCTTGATTGAGTCACCAAAGCTGGCTGTTCTGGCCCCTGCTACCCCTCCCCAGTATAAGATCAATAACTCCTTAGAGTGGCAGCCACGTGACAACCAGAGGTCCAGTGTGGTAGGCCAGGAGGCGGGCTCCTCATTGCTGCAGTCATGTGGTGTGTGCGAGGGGAGCGGGTGGTAAGATCTTGGCACAGGAGAAAGCACAGACACAAGAGCGGGTGGGGCAGGGACCCACCCTGACAGTGCAGAACCCTCAGCTGGTGGGTACAGGGTATAGCCTGGGCAGAGGGAAACGCACTTTAGCATCCCAAGATGACTTGGAGCAGTAGGGGCAGAGAACACCCATTTTCTACAGAATCTTGCGATTGCTGAAGGGCTGTGTGGAGGGTGGAACCAGGGAGGAGGAAAGAGGTTCCTGAATGAAGTGCTGGCTTTGAGGAAGGTAGGTCTAGAGACCAGGCACAGGCCTATTTGAGCTGATCCTGTCTCAGTTTCCTTCAATAGGCGCCCCATCATTAATCCTCACCCTTAAATTCCAGCACTCAGAGGCCATGAGGCCAATCCCTGCTCCAGAGTGAAATCAACAAGAGGCGAAGATCACCTGCCGCTCTGGGCATGTGGTGGCAGAATCAGGGGCTGGGCAGTGCGGGGGCTGATCCTAGTTGGGGGGCTCCTTCTGTACCACATTGACTCCAGGGTTCTTCCATGGAAACGTCCTCTGCTCAGGGGCCAGTGGCCTTCGCTCGCTACCAAAAAGAGCCTGCTTTGTACAACTGGGCTAGAATGCAAATGTCGGCAATCAGAACTACCTCAGAGAGCAAAATACATGAGATGGTCTGTCTGTCTCAAACCTAAACATAAGAAAGATCAAAGTCTACTTACAAGCCAGCATGACTCACTCGCCATCCCCCATCTTCCAACTGAGAAGCGAGGGCCCCTATCTTCCTGACAGCGCTTACACAGCCACTGTCCTTGCTGCAGCAGCCTGGGTAGATCAAGACAGGGGTGGGGACCCCCCATAACAACTTCTGGATGGATGGATTCTGCTCTAGATATATAGCCCAAACCATGAGGGACATTAATAGTGACACAACACCAATGCTTTATAAAATCGCCTTTCTGATGGGGTCGCATTCAGTGCCAGCTTTTATCCATACAAGGGAAAAGAGAGACTGGGCAGGGCTGCAGAAGAGAGCAAATTCAAGATAATAAATAAAAATCAGTCTGCAAATAATAGGCTAGGAGGATCATCTGTATTTGGATAATTGAGCCATGACCATAAGCAAGCCATTTATTCAGCAAACTTTGTATGTGTAAACCAGGACTCCAATTTATTAATTTACTGCTAGAAATAAATGCACTGTCATGTGGCCCAGACATTCACATCAGTCTGAGGGAACATGCATTTGCTCCATCGGTGGCAGCTACCAGGGAAGTCAAATTATCAAAAGATTGCTTGGTGAGCGTGGAATCCATACAAGAGGAGCTTGCTTTGTAATTTAAATTCAGCAAAAATTTATTGAGCGTTATATGTCAGGCATCGTGCTGGGTAATGAGGACACAAAAATGTGATGCTCAACTTGGAAGAGTTTGCAGCCAAACAGAGAAGTGGTTAGATGGTAATTTAATGTGATCAACATCATAACAGAGACATTAGATGTATGGGCAGGGGTCCTGGAGACCTGGGAAAGCATCGCCTGTCTGCTGGACCTTGAAGAATTCATAGGAGTTTGCTAAGTGGGGGCATGTGTGCATGGTGGGGCAGATTTCAGGCAGATGAAAGAGTGTATGCAAAAACATGAGGAGAGAAAGAGTGTGAAGGTTCCACGTGTCTAGACTGGGGTGTGAAATGGTGAAAGATATCAGACTGTGATAGTGTTTGGATGCTAAGAAAGCTGGATGTTATTACTAAGCTGATGGTGCTCAAGTTCCATTACATCAGACTTATCTGGGGCACATTTTTAAAGACTGTGAATGCCCAGTGCCTACCCTGAGTCTACTGACCCAGAATCTCAGGAGAAGGGGTCCATGCATTCGTAGTAGTGAAAGGCTGCAAAGCTGATTCCAGGGTGCAGTCCGGGAAGAGGTTCTAACACAGGAGATGATGTGAGCATATTTTCAAAAACTCTTAGTGGACTTAATAGGGATGTTATCTTATCCCCGTTTCACAGATGAAGAAACTGACAATACAGAGAAAACACTATCGGGGTGGGGGTAGGGGGGAACAGGGCTGGTACATTAGTCAGAGTGTTCTCCAGAGAAACAGAACCAATAAGAGATATATAGATATAGATTAGATGTAGACGTAGATGTATGGATAGATATAGATGTAGATACAGATTAGATATAGCAGTAGATCTAGATGTAGATTAGATATATAAAGAGACAGAGATTTTAAGGAACTGGCTCATGTGACAATTGGGGTTGGAAATTCAGGTACGAGCTGAGGTAGCAGTCCTGAGTCTGAATTCTGCAGGGCAGCAGGCTGGAAACTCAGACCAGGTTTCTATGTTGCATTTTTAGAATTCCTTCCTTTTCAGGAAACCTCAGTCTTTGCTCTTAAGGCCTTCAAGTAATTGGGTGAGGTCCATCCACATTGTGAAGGGTAATCTGCTTTATTCAAAGTTGACTGATTTACCTGTCAATCACATCTTAAAAATATCCTCACAGCAACACCTAGACTGGTGTTTGACCAAACAACTGGGAAGCATTAGCCAGGTCAATACATAAGATTAGCCATCACAGCTGGAATCCCAGCTCTAGCCATAGCACTGTTCTCCTTTGTGGTTGAGAGAAGAATTTGGAAACAAGGAAAAGTTTCTCATGACAAACAAGGCTGCCAGCTCCTATGGCCACCTCTCTCCTTGAAACAAGGGTGTTGAATCCACAGCCTGGAAGACAGTGCCTTAACGTGGAGACAAAGGAACTAAACCTGGAGCCCACAATCTTGATACACACCCTGCACTACCAAGTGGGCCAGGCTGTGCTGTCTTCTTTAAGGAAACTTTGTTAAGTTGTTTTTCCACCTTCATGGGGCTGAGCCTGCTGGGCTGATACAATGACAATCTCTGGTTTCTGCCATTTCAATGCTTAATAAGAACAAATGTGTTGGTGCACAGTTCGCCGATTTAACCACGCTGAGGATTTTGATAAATGGCTCCTTTATATTTTCATTTTGTAGACTTTTATATCACACAATGAAAGAAAGAAATGTGCTGCTTCATGGTGCACAACTTGCTAACCAAGGAGAAGCCTTGCCCAGGTCTAGGGGAGCTAGGGCAAAGCTGCCTGCTGCAGCCCCGCTTCCTGTCCTGACTTGCTCCGCCAAGCCTCAGCTCTGTGGGGAAGTGGGAGGCTGCTGCCTCCAGTTTCCTGGAGCAAGAAGAAAGCATATTGGTTTTGTTTATTAGATTGATCCGATCAGTGACTGTGGTCCCATCTAAATCCTACTTTATTCCACCCATTAGATGGCAAAAAATAAAAACTCAAAAAAGTAAATATCATATAAACATTGAACTATTGCATTGTTTCAAAGAATGTTTAAACCAGAGGGACCTTTGAAACCTACTCATAATACTATGAGTTCTCTAGAGATCAGGAAGAAAAACAACTTGCCCAAAGTCATTGCCCAGTTCTAAAACCAGAGCCTCCAGCTTCCCAATCTGTCCGTCAGCCTTTCTTTTTCTCCCTTCTTCCTTCTTTCCTTTCTTTTTATGTCCATATTTTTAGCACAAAGTATTTGAAACACACAGTGGGCCAGTAATGGTTTTTAGTTGCAAACAACAGAGTCTACTTTGGCTAATTTAAGCAGGAAAAGGAATTATTAAAAGATATTGGTTAGCTCATAGAGAGATAAACAGACTGTGTCCAGAAGCAGTGATCAAAATATAAGCTTCAGGTCTGGCCTGATGGGAAAACAGCCTCCAATGCTGCTACGGATTGCTGTGTCCAGTGAAATATCAAGGACTTGACCGTATCATCCTGAGCATCCAAGACACCTCTGAGTCAGGAACTCAACCCTGCAGCCTCTGAAATCCAAACACCATGGCAACCACTTATAGCCAGCCCTATTTTCCTCACAGAGCTCACTTAAGCATTGAAGTCCCGCAAGCCCGTGTGAAAGAGCCTAGGAACGTGGCTCTGAATTCTCCACCCAGATCTGGGACACTGCAGATCCAGTCATGGAGTCAGAGTCTGGGTTCAGCCCCAGGCGAGAGGCTGTGCTGGTCCTCCGTGCCCCTGTCTTCTATGCGATTCGCTGTCCTTCTGGTTGTGAGCTTATTATGTATGTCAGAATGAGATTTACACAATTAGGATGCTTGGAGAATTGAAACCCTTTGGCTTCCACTTTTGAATTTCTCCCCATTTCTTCCTAGAAGTCACCTAAGCTTCAAGAAACACAAACCCTGTTGCCCTCCAGTCTAGGCTGTCTCTAGTGCTCTGCCTGGCTAGCTTGTCTAACTCAGACCCTCACCTCTGTCTTTCCCCCCATGTCAGAAGGCCCACATCCATGAGACAGAGTGGACAACACAGTGTAGGGCAAACAATACAGTATTTTCTAGGTAAGTATTCTACCTTTTAGGAGCCCTGGAATCACTGAGGAAACACCTACTTTGTCATTTTCCTCAAGAGATCTGGAAAAAATTTTAAGGTATAATTAATTAATCCCAGACAACACCCTAATGGTAGGTGTAAAAACAACTGAGTGAACTTAGAGAGCAACATGGAGCTCCAGACCTGTTTTGAGAAGGGGTTTGAACGAAGCTGAAAGCTTTTTATAGAATGTCTTCAAAAACTCGCACTATGGCCAGCTGGACACTCAAACACCACGTTCAACGGTATTCTCTTCATCTTCCTGTTCTCTCTCCTCCCATGGGCCTCTTACGCTGAGAAGGTGTTATGGGTGGAATTGAGTCCCTCAAAAGTTCATATGTTGAAGTCAGAACGCTCAGTATCTCAGACATGACCTTATTTGGAAATAGTGTCATTACAGATGAAATTAGTTAGGATGAGGTCATTAGGATGGGTCCTAATCCAATGTGACTGGTGACTTTATAATAAGGGAACGTTTGAAAACAGAGACATATAGAAAGAATAGCACTGGAAGATGAAAGCAGAGATTGAGGTGATGCTTCTACAAGCCAAGGAATTGCCAGAAAACCACCAGAAGCTAGGAGAGAGGCCTAGAAGAGATTCTCTCTCACAGCCCCCAGAAGGAAGTCACCCTGCTGACATCTTGATCTCAGACTTTTAACTTCCAGACTGTGAGACAATAAGAAAGCCACTGAGTTTCTGGTCCTTTGTTATGGCAGCCCTAGCAAATGACTATAGAAAGCTACAGCTTGGGACAGTCAACCCCACAGTTACTTAGGCAGGAAAAGGGGGAGGGGGGCGGGCAGCCAAAAAGATCTTCAGTTTAACTAGTGTGACCGTATGAGTAAATCCAGATGCCACAGCTTGGCCTCCAAAGTTCTCCCCACCTCTTCCAGCATCATCTCCCAGAACTCTTCACCAAGCGCCCCCACTCCAGCACCCCTGAACTTCTCATGGGTCCCCAACATGCCAGCTCCAGAGATGATGCTCTGCCCTTCCACGTGCTATTGCTTCCACTGGAGGGCCCTTTCCTGTTCAGTAATCCTTCCCACTGCACCTGAAAAACACGCGCTTGTCCGTAAAACACAGCTCAGATGTCACCTCCTCTGTGCAAACACCCCAATACCCTCAGCCAAAGCAAATTATTCCTGGCAGAATAATCCTATTATGGATGATTTCTATCCCTCCTATCACACCTTCCCACCTACCACATAACTGATCCTTTTGTTCTTCTGTCTCCCCCATCAGACTAGGAACACCTGGAGGACAGAGACCACTCTTAAGTCATCTTTGAGGCTCTCATGGTGCTGGAGCACGTGGCCAGGAAATCAGTCCCTCTGTAACTTCAGACCTTTGTGTCACCTATTCTGAAAGTTAAAAAATATCTCATCCAGCAAATAGATCCTGAACATCATAATATTTTATTCCCCTGGACAAACACTGTGACTATAGACGTTCTCCATTTTACTCTCCTGTTCAAATACTGTAAGCTGCTGTGATCCTAAATATTTTGTAGGATAAATATGGTAGCTCTTTCAAATGCATGTTGTCAGTACCCCTTCCCAACATCCTTCCTGAAGTTTGACTCCTGACCACATGGTCCTCCTCCTTCTCCTCTGGGGGGCATCTTCAAGTCCCTTCTTCCTTGCCCAAGGGTCATGGGACTCCTCTTCCCCAGAGATTACAAGGCAAATCTTGGAAGTGGTCTTGGGTTTTACTCAGGTGTAAAAGAAAGCCTGACTGGGGGCTGGCTGGGTGGCACAAGCGGTTAAGTGCGTGCGCTCCACTGCGGCAGCCCTGGGTTCGCAGGTTCGGATCCTGGGCGTGCACCGACGCACCACTTGGCAAGCCATGCTGTGGCGGTGTCCCATATAAAGTGGAGGAAGATGGGCATGGATGTTAGCCCATGGCCAGTCTTCCTCAACAAAAAGAGGAGGACTGGCAGATGTTAGCTCACGGCTGATCTTCCTCACAAAAAAAAAAAAAGAAAGCCTGACCTTTTAACGTGGGGGAAGCTGGCTGGTGGGCACGCTCCCCTTCCTTTTGAGCAATGCAGTTCTTATGAACAGCAAAGCCTTGTTTCTGAATTCTAAGTCTGCGGTCCTGTTTCTTACAACATGTGGGCTATGCACCACGAAAGTCTAGTGAGAAAAATGATGAATGAATGAACCAACTAACTAAGGACAGGTAAAAAGAAGAATGCATTTGAAAACACAAAATTTTGTAATATATTTAATAACGTAATTTTTGGATCTCCTGTTTTTCTTTTTCTTCAAAATTGTTGCTTTTTTCCAAGTAACCAGAGTTTTCTTTTCTCCAAGCATACCTATTTTTTCCCCATTTTTCTCTGTTCTGCCCACTCGGTATAATGGAAGATAAATACTCTCACAGTGCTCCCGTCTGCCCAGGTGAAGGAACTCAACAATGCTGAGATGAGGAAGAGAAAATTCAGTTCTAGCAGCTATCAAACCCAATGACATTTTGGAGGAATCTGAACAAGGTAATTATTGTGTGAAGGTAAATTTACCCGGGGGAAGAAAGATAACGGAGGCAAAATGATTGAATATTTCAACTGGAAAGCCTGTTCACCATGAGCTACTGTGGAAGCAAAGACCTGCACAACCTGACCTGCCAGTATGCCAGGGGACTTTGCCCTGAGGAAGAGCCAGAGTTGTCAGGGTTGACGTCTTTACTCTGGTTTCCCACGCACGGGACAGCATTATATTTTGACTTTTATCTCTACAGCTCCTTCTTCCTCTGTTCCTTTCCTGATCTTCCTTGACTTGTTTCTTCAAAAGCTAAAACCTCCTTTCGCAGTCCTTGTCCTTTCTGACAGGTATTCTGCTAGACACAGGGATATCAAGAAGAAATACGCCTATATACACAAACATGCATGTAAAAACACACAACCACAATCACATACAAACATGCACATACATAAATCCACACACACGGGCATGCATGCATACACAAACACACTCATACATACAATCATACACATACCCAACTCTTGAGGAGTTTGCAGGACTGTTGGAATTCACCGAAATAATTGCTAACGTGGGGCTATATCCAAAGTAGAGTGAGAATGCAGGAGAGAAGCGAGGCTAGTGTGCTGGGAAAGTCAGGAGGGCTCTCAGAGGAGTTGGGTGGTGGGTTGAAACCTGAAGGATGAGGAGGAGGGCAAACAGCCAACGAGAGAGGGCTTCGGTGAAAGGGAAGAGCACAGATAAGAGGGCTGGAGGGGTGAGGAGGCGCATGTTCAGGAGAGTGGGGAGTTCACAATTCTAGAGAATAAAGCCATCTGGCTTCTGTCACCTTGGGCCATGGCTAAAGACTCTAATGCTGCCCAGGCACTTTCCTGGGGTCCCTGAGGCTGGAGGAAGAGGAAACAAAACTTCGCTATACATTTGGAGATCCAGAATCCCAGGAGGGAAGGATCAGGTAAGACATGTGTTTCTACCCCAAGCCCTCCTTGGTGAAGATGTACCCTCTCTCTGTGGCAAAAAGTCATTCCCAGGGTTGTAGGAATGAAAAGGCCAAGAACACCACCAATTAGCCCCTCAAAAAAATAAATAGGGGGCTGGCCCAGTGGCGTAGCAGTTAAGTTCGTGCGTTCCGCTTTGGCAGCCCAGCGTCCGCTGGTTCAGATCCTGGGCATGGACTCACTCACCACTCATCAAGCCATGCTGAGGCAGCATCCCACATAGAAGAACTAGAAGGACCTACAAGTAGGAGATACAGCTATGTACTCGGGCTTTGGGGAGAAAAAAGAAAAAGAGAAAGACTGGCAACAGATGTTAGCTCAGGGCCAATCTTCCTCAAAAATAAATAAATAAATAAACAAAGTGGCAATAAGAAACATATTTATTGACTTGACCAAAAGATATAACTTACTCCATACATAAAAAAATAAATCAATAGGCATGTGTCTGGACCATTCAACTGTAAGCTTTGTGAGAAAAGAGACTAACATGCCTTCTCTTAAATCTGTCACGTCTGATTCCTCTCTGTCTCTCACCACACACATCCAGGCCATCCAGAGTCATGACACCAAAAACACACCCCAGTCTCTCACTTGTCTCTTCTCCAGGGCCCCTGCCCTCAACCATGCCAGCTCCTGCCTGGGTTACTGCAGCTGCCTCCTGACTGTTTCCTTTGCTCCTCTTGCTCCTTTATACTCTATCCCAGCCACAGAGACCTTTGAAAAATGTAAGGCAGATAAGCCATCCCTTCTTCAAACTGCCTAGCAGCTTCCGTTTTACTGATGGTGGCTGAGAGCACAGCTCTGGAGCCAAATCCTGGGTTCAGATCTGGGTTCAAACCTTAACTCCTTTGTGCCTCAGTGTCCTACTCTACAAAAAGAGGTTAATCATTGTACCTATCTCGTACAATTTTCATGAGGATTGAATGAGTTACTGTATGTGAAGTGGTGTAGAGTAAGCATTCACTGATATTGGGTTTTATTAAAATAAAATCCAATCTCTGTACCATGGCCCTGACTATATGTCTGACCTCACTCTGATCCATTGTGCCCCTCACTCACAAGGTGACGGCCACATTGGCCTTCTTGATCGAGCTCAGGGCTTTTGCCTTGGCTGTTCTCTCTTCCCGGCACACTTCTCCCCGGATCTCACATGGCTGGCTCTCTCTCGTCATTCAGGCATAAGCAAAAATGTCACCATCTAGTCCCATTAGCTTCCTGGTATCCATCTCTTACACACACACGCACCTAAACACACTCATGATTACCCTATTGTTGTCCTCATAGTGTTTATTGTTATCTGCATTTATATTATTTATTTACTGGTCTACTTATTTATTATTCACCTTCACCCAACTAGAAGGAAAGCTTCGTGGAATGAAAACATGTAGAACAGTGTCTGGCATATAGAAGGAACTAAGAACATATGTGCTGGATGAATGAATGCATACATGCATGAATCGATGTAGTTAGTACTCTGCAAATGTTTACTGAACACACTGAAGTAAGCTCGAACCACTCCTGGAAATAGAAACAAACCGAAGTTTAAGGAAACCTAGTTTCTGCCATGTGTGGTCGCTCATGTGACAGATGTGAAACTCTTATGCCATGTGATCCAATTAACATTGCTCTTGAAAGGGCATCATTCTTGGATATGATTACACCATCTGTCCCAAAAGCTTTCATGATTCATGATCAGATAAGCACCGAACCCCATTTGGCAGGTCTTATAAAGTGACTCTATCTTCTCGGCTGGTTTCCGGCCGTGTGGGCAGTATTTTGACATTTTCAAATGAAATATGGGCTCTAATGAAAAACACATAAAGTAGTGAGATGACATGGGCCAGGGCAGAATATCGTATTCTGTAAATTCTCAGGGTATAACCAGGATGGGAAATGGATAGATTTAAGTCTAGAAAAATGTGGAGAAACTTTGACCAATGGGCAACTTTATTAAATTCTGGTTTCATCTCCCTGAAGGAATTGCTGGAGGTTCCATCACATACAGTGGGACCAAGACTCAGAGAACACACCCTTTGCACGTTGGAAAGGGTCCTAGGAGTGCAGATTATGGTAGAAGAGGAGTTGGAGGAAACTATTGAGTGGAAGGAAAAGATGACTACCCCCATTTTACCTGAGAAAAAGAGACTGAAGAGCTATGCCTGCTCAGACACCACTTCACTTCCTTCTGGTGAGAGAAACTCTCCTTTATTCTGAGGAACCACTCCTTTCCCATTCTTGGTTCTCCTAGTTCCGGTGGAGCCCATGCTTAATTCCAGGGATTAGGGCATGAATCAGAATGCTCCAATCTGGCCACATGATTAGCTCAGGGATAAACATGTGGCCTATGCCAGACAAGAGAGAATAATTCTGAGTTTCTTTCTCTGAAACGATTAAGGAAGAGAAGTTTTCTGTCTGTACAGATTGCTCAACTCTAAGAGGACAAGTCTCAGGCTACCAGAAATCAATTTTCTTTCTCTTGTAGGTCACCCCTGAGTTTACACCAATGCAGTGACTTAGGGTGGAGCACCTAGAACCTCAGGCTGGGCTGGTCATCAGAAAGACCAAGCGATTAGAGGGCTAGAACTTTCAGCCCCTTCACCAACCTCAACCTCTGAGGAGGAGAGAAGTGGCTGGAGACTGAGCTCTATAAAAACTCTTGAACAATGAAATTTTGGGAGCTTCTGGGTTAGTGAACACATCAAAGTGCTGAGAGGGTGACAAACCTGGAGAGGGCATGGAAACTACACACATACACACACACACACACACACACACACACAGCCAATACCTTGCCCTCTGCATCTCTTCCATATGGCTGTTCCTGAGTTGTATCTTTTTTAATAAATGGTAGTAGTAAGTAAAGTGCTTTCCTGAGTTCTGTGAATCATTCTATCAAATTATTGAACCTGAGAAAGGGAGTTGTGGGAACTCTTCAATTTATAGCTGGCAGTCAGATGTGCAGTCAGCCTCAGCCCTTAACCTGTGGAGTGTGCACCAACTCCCAAGAGTTAGTATCATAAGTGAACTGAATTTCTGGACACCCAGTTGGTGTTGAAGAATTGGAGAATTGGTTGTTGATATGGAAAAAAGCCACACATTTAGTGTTAGAAGAAAACACCATGGCAAACCCATTCCAGTGGGATTTTCTGTCACTTGCAACCAAGAATTCTGATCAATTTTAGAATCCCAGACTCAGAACTTTCAGCAACTCACCCATGGTCACACAGCTAATAGGTGACAGAACTGGAAACTGGACCAGATCCATGTGACTCCAAAAACCCACCGTCTTCTCTACTGAGCTGCTCTGTTTCCCTGAGTGAGTTACATGGAAGGGACTCCACCCTTCGGCGGGAGGCTACACCAGATGGTTTCATAGGCTCTTGACGCTCCAAGTTGCTATCACTGTGAAGATCTCCTGACGTTGATTGTAACAGAGTCTACCCACCCAACTCCAAAGCAGCCGGACCCTCCAGCCACAGCCCCCCAGTACCCCTCTTGTCCTGATATTCTGAGCACCATACACAACGTCATCTGTGACTGTGCACTCTCAACACAGCTCATGACATACTGGTCAGCTCTATTTCCTGAACAAAGCTCCACGGTAGGTTGAGGAAAATAATCTCTCTTTAGCTTAGAGTCAAGTGTGTGAAAGGGAATTTAATAAACTGTCTAAAATGTTGGCTGTTTGCTCTCTCTATTTTCTTTCTAATTTTCTCTTATCTCTCTAAAATAAATTATAACGTCTTCTGGCAAGTACCATATCTTAGACATTTTAGTGTCTCCCTCCACCTCCAACACTCTGCCTTATGCATAAGAAAACATATTGAATGGCTGACTCATTCAGGACCTTTTTCTTGTCCTGGTTTGATTCCATTATCTCTCTCTCCTTTAGGATTCCATGCTTCCAAGCCTGATATTAGGAAGTCCTTTTCTGAGTTTTATTTAACTTTCCTAAGATGCTGTTTTCACAGATGTTTGTCACATGTGTTGTGCTGGTTGGCTGTGAAATTAACCTTGTTTAACATCAGTTCACCCCTCTTTTAAAGTAAAATAGCAGCTGGGAAGAAGATCAATGAATGGGGAAGATGATCATAAAAAGAGCTAGGAATAGAGAGTTTAGGGCATATAGGAGAGAGGAGAGAGTGTTGGGAGGAGAGAGACATAGCCATAGGGCTGGGTATATCTGAATTTAATGAAAGAAGGTGACAGAGCAAGGATTGAAGTGAGTTTAAAGAGAGCTTAGTACCAGAAAGGCTGAGTGGGGAAGGGTGCAGGGTACTGGGAGCAGACAATGGGGGGTGGGGTGCACTCTCATTGATCAACAACTGGACAAAACCTAGAAAGTTCAATGGCATAAGCTTCAGGGAGGCAGCCAGGGAGCAAAGAATATGATCCAGCCACACCAGTCTTCTTTCCAAAGTGCCATGAGTTTTCTTCTCTAGACCTTTGCTCATGCTCTTCTCTCTGCCGGCAGTGTTTTTCTCCCCCTTCCCCATTTTCTTGGCAAGTTCTAGTCTTGCTTCTAATCTTACCTCATATGTTACCTCCTTCAGGGAGCCATCCCTACAAATCAGAGCACCCCTCACCTCCAGTCTTACAGCGTCGCGTACTAGATGCTACAGAGCATTTTACTCTACGTCAGGGATCACTTTCTCTTGTATTATATCGTCCTTTAACTTGCATGAATTGTTTTCACTCAGTTATTCAAGCTTCCCAGCAGTCCTGAGAGGTCAGTGGGGCATGTCTTATCAGCCCATTCAACAAATAATATAAACTGAAGCTCAGAGAGGCTGAGAGATTCACACAAGGATCAGGCTGGTGAGGCTCAGGACAGAACTCTAACCCATGTCTTCTGATGCAAGTCCAAGGTCTTCCCACTCAACCAGATTAGCTGGAAGGAGAGTTCTGTGTGGACAACTGGGAGCTCTGTGTGCATATGAGTGTGGAATTCTGCAGGGTTCTTTGTCATAGTCTTTTGGGGAAAAATCGGGCTTCCTAGAACTGATGGTCATTCTGAATAGAAAAGTTATTTTTACTCTATTTCTTTCACCTTTGTGCCAACTTACAAAATGGGCATATGCTGGATTCTGTGGTTAACACCCTTATACTACCAAAGGCAGAGAAAGGCGAGGGTCTCCAGATAGGAGACCCTAGAACTGCTCCCTGCAGACCACTTTCCAGTCCTATGTTGACACACATAGAATAGAAAGAGGCAGGATCCAGACACATATCAGATGTGCTCAGCCATCTCCTCCAAAGGGAGTGAGGAGACATCCATTCCTTCAACAAATGTCCATTGAGCCTTACAGGGTCCTGGGCTCTAGGGACATAGAGTGAACAAAACCAGATGAGACGCTGTCTCAAAGTGTTCAAATCTTGTGAGGAAAACAGATAGAAAGCCTAGTTCTTTTATTATGATTCTCTTCTTCTTGTTACTCCTTATTCTTTCTTGCTTATTTCAAACATACTTATCTTCAGGATTGGTTTTTTTCAGCTTGTTCTATCATTTTTATCTTTTGAGGTACTAATTTTTGTTTGTCATTTCAGCAGACTCTTCCTCTTGGTGGTCAGTTTTCTTGTGTGGTTTTTCTTTTTTATTATTGTTATGTTCGCTCATTTTCAACAAGTGTTGTGTACTCTCCAGGATTTTGATGTCCTCTAGGTTGTAAAACGTCGTTACAGAGTAGCTTGAGTTTGCTTTTGTTAGGCTCTTGGAGCTTCAGGGCTCTGGACCCCTGTTATATTAATCCCTTGCCTTTCAGGGAATTTGGACTCCAAATTCAGTTTGGATGCACATCCAAAGTTTTAATTTTCCTTCAATAACCTTAATGCTGGTGGGAGAGCTGTCCTAGTCCCCAAGACCAGGGGCTCTTTGAGGCTCTGGGCTCTCTGAAGGGAGGGTTGCTTCTGGCTATTCCCGTCCTGCTTTCCAGGCCCTCAGCCAGGTCTCTCATCACGTTATAGGAAATAAAATCTCAGTCTCTAGGACACAGAGCCTCTCTCCAGTCTAAACCCCAGCCGGCCTCCAGCAGCAAAATCTCTCTACCATTCTGACTCCAGCCACCTTTTGCCTTTTGGCACCTGGGGCTTTCCCCTTTCTTTCCTTCAAGATCACTCACTTTTTGTTGTTTTACTTTGTACAGAGTATCTGTGTCTTATAGCAAAGAAACTGTCACCGTGTTGCTGGAAGCCCCAAACAGAGACTTAGAAGCCATAATAAACCATTTTGATTTCTTCCCAAGGAAAGCAGAGGGTCCTAGAAGGTTCCACAGTGACCTCCTCCACTGACAATGCTGCTTGCTGCAAAGTGCCTGCTGCAAAACCAGCACCACCTGGTGCCCTGAGACAGCGGCTAGTCCTGAGTCTGCTCTGAACGCACTCTGGGAGCTGAGGAGATCGTTAGATTTCTCTAGAGCTCCGTGTTTTTCTCCCTAATGAGGGAAGCACCTCCTCTATGTGACGTGAGCAAGGGTAAGGGACTCCACAGAAGTCTCCGAAATAGGGAGAAATGTCAGATACTAGGAGGGAGGTACACAGACAGGACAGTGGGCACCAAAGGGCGAACCCCAAGAGAATGAGGCACTAGTGTGCCTTTCACAGGCTCTCTGAATAGGGCCATGCCCATGACATCTAAAGGCCAGACAAGGCAGGGGGGTTGCAAAGCAAAGAGTGAAACAAAGGAGTGAACATCTACATGGAAACTACTCCATGAAGTACTCACTTATTTTTCCTAATTATTAGACTTTATTTTTAGAGTAGTTTTAAGTTTACAGAAAAGTTGAGCCTGAAGATCAGAGAATTCTCATATACCCTCTCTCCCACCCACTCCCTCAACAGTTTCCCCTATTATCAGCATCCTGTTTCGGTGTGCTACATTTGTTACAATTAATGAGCCAATATTGAGACATTGTTATTAACTAAAGTCCATAGTTTACATTAAGGTTCACTCTTTGCGTTGTACAGTTCTGTAGGTTTGGACAAACGCATAATGTCTTATATACACCATTACAGTACCATACAGAATAGTTTCACTGCCTGCTATAGACTGAATATCTGTACCCCCTCCCCAAACTCATATGTTGAATAATCCCCAATGTGATGGTATTTGGAGATGATGCCTTTGGGAGGTGATTAAGTCATGAGGGGGGAACTCTCATGAATAGAATCAGTGCCCTTATAGAAGAGGCCCCAGAGAGCTCCCTGGCCCCTTCCACCATGTGAGGAAACAGCGAGAAGACGGCCATCCATGAACCAGGAAGCAAGCTCTCTCCAGACATCGAATCTGCCAGCACTTGGATCTTGGGCTTCCCAGCCTCCAGAACTGTGAGAAATAAATTTCTATTGTTTATAAGCCATCCAGTCTATGGCATTTTTGTTATAGTAGCCCAAATGGACTAAGACAGTACCTTACCATCTCATTTTTAAAATATATGTATTTATAATGATAATTATCATATGATGCAGTAATTCCACTTCTAGATATATACCCAAAAGAATTAAAAACAAGGACTTGAATAGATATTTGTACACCCATGTTCATAGCAGCATTATTCACAATAGCTAAAAGGTAGAAACAACCCAAACATCCATCAGTGGATGAATGGATCAACAGAATGTGGCATATATATGTAGAGGAATATTATTCAGCCTTTAAAAAGGAAAGAAATTCTGATACATGCTACAACATGGATGAACCTTGAAAACATTACAGGAAACAAAATAAGCCAAGCACAAAGGGACAAATATAATGTGATTCCATTTATATGAAGCACCTCGAATAGTCAAATTCATAGAGACAGAATGTAAAGTAGAGTTTACCAGGGGCTGAGCGGAGTGGGGAATGGGGAGTTAGTGTTTAATGGGTGCAGAGTTTCAGTTTGGGATGATGAAAAAGTTCTGGAGATGGATGGTGGTGATGGTTGCACAACAATGTGAAGGTAGTTAATGTCACTGAACCGTACACTTAAAAATGGTTAAGATGGTAAATTTTATGTTATGTATATTTTACCACAATAAAAAATAAACAAACATTAAAAACATATATATTTAGACCCTATTTCCAAAAGGCTTTAAAGAAGCATGATGTTGTAATCCTCACAGAAGCCATTTAAGGTGGCTACCACACTCAGTTTATGGAAACATTAACTAATCAACCCAGCCAGTGCCTCTAGTGTCACCCAATGTTATAGACTCTGACAGTCTATGTACATTGCACCACAATAAGGTCCAGCCAGACTATCTCCACCCAGACTATGACGTGGAACAGCAAGCATTTACCGTCTTTCCTGGAGACCAGAGACCAGAAGACAAGCTACAGTAGCCATTGCCAAGAAAGAAAAATTTCTCTCATGGGTCCACGGACCACTCAGTGGCTGGGAAATCTGAGTTGGATGACCCCTTTCTTCCCCAAAGCCCACAGTCCTACCCTTTTTTGGCTTCAATGCACAATCAGCTGTTGATATTCTTCCTCGACAGTGGAACAAAGACACGAAACATACTCCCACATGTTTAGTTTCAGCTTTGATGATTGGAACCGAATTGGAGGAATTATTCATCTCCTTGCTCATTCCTCTCTCCACCCCCGACCATATTCTCACTCTGTTCCTGCCAACCCGTAATAACATTCCTGTCCCAGTCCTCCTGTTCTGCCTGCCTTTCCTCCCGCTCCTTCCCACTCCACTCCCCCAACACACAGGTGGAAATTAGAGGCCAGGTTTGGCAATGCTGGAAGTCATATATTGAAGTTGGAAATAAATTGAAACAAGCAAGCTGCAGCAACATGACAGGGCCCTGTGCCCAAGGCCTGACAAGCCACCCACACCAGTTCTTTCTGCTCCTGACAATGTGTTATGATTGCATAGTGAGTCACCTACACCAAATGATAGTAATTCAGTTCAATCATGACAAAAAATCAAAAATGAGCAGCCTTCCGGCCACAGGCTTACTCACCTATTAGGACCACCCATTGACACACTGTTGGCAGAAAAGGTCAAGGAAGATGGGTGGGTAAAGAGGAAGTCGTGGGCAGAGGGTGGCACTAAACAGCTTTAGGCCATGGGTCTGTGACTTCGCGTCTGCCGCATCTTTTTGAAATAAGCATGGAACTGGAAGGCAGATGGTCAGAATAGAGGCTCTGACAAAAATAGCCCTTCATTTTCTTCTCTCTATTCATTGCTGCAAATCTTTAAATTGTGAAATAAATTTACTCTAATTCTACCATTTTTCTCCAATGCGCTTGGAAAAGATAAAAATAAAATAAAAGGCAATATTCATTGGTGGCAACTTTGCAGTGAAACCTGCACTTTCATATATCGCTACTTAGAGGATTGTTGTTGTTAGTGCCATTGAGTCAATTCTGAGTCCTAGTGACCCTGTGTCCAGCAGAGTGGAGCCCTGCTCAGTCTTTTTGCACCATTCTATCTCACTCTGGTGCTATATCAGACAATGCTCTGCTGCTATTCAAAGGGTTTTCATGGCCAATTTCTTTGGAGTGGGTGGCCAGGTCCTTCTTCCTAGTCTGTCTAGTCTGGAAGCTCTGCTGAAACCTGTCCACTATGGGTGACCCTGCTGGCATTTGAAATGCTGGTGGCATAGCTTTCAGCATCACAGCCACACACAGCCGACATAGTATGACAACCGACAGATGGGTGGTGTGGTTCCCTGACTGGGAAAGGAACCTGGGCCACAGTGGTGAGGGTGCTGAATCTTAACCACTAGACCACCAGAGTTAGAGCATAAATTAGTAAAATTTATTATAATTAGTATAATTTGGGGAAAGCATTTTGACATTAATGTATCAAGATTTTTTAAATTGTTCAAACCCTTTGACCGTCTTCTAAATAATTTCTCTTCTAAGTTTGTATCCTAAGGAAATAATCAGAGATATGTGCAACAATTAATGTTAGAAAAATGTTTACATCACCCTTATTTATCATAGCAAAAAAAAGAGAGAAAGAGGGAGAGAAGGGAAGAAGAAAGGAAGGAAGGAGAGAGAGAAAATTTCAAATATCCTACAATGAAATAAATGGTCAAATAAATTATGGCCACACATCCAATTTACTAGAAGACAGCCATTAAAAACCATGGCTTCGAAGAAAATTTAATGACATGGAGAAATGTTTATAATATAACAGTATATGCAGAGTAGGCCATAAAACTTTAAATGTGAAATGTATTACACTGAATCATATATAAAATTTCCTTTTTGTAGGTCAAAACAGTTGAATGTCATCAATTTCATACAATGCAGGTCAAAGGAGAAAAAGAATACTACAAACAAAAAAAATCAAAACTATAAGTTGTGGTTTACTCTGTTGACTTTCCTTTTGGTTTTCTTCCTTTTTTTTTTTTTTACAGGCCTTTGCAATTAGAGAAAAAAAGTGTAATTTAAAAAGAAGAAAAAGTGAAATTTCAAGAGACCACCCTCAGCAGAGTCCATCCCAACTCAGTCCAGGGGAGTGTTGAGCCAGAAGCAGCTTGTTCTGGCTCACGAGAGCATATTGGGTGCTTTCTCCAACTCTTCATTCAATGCCATCACATCAAGTCGGTAGCTTGAAGTTAGCCATGATGGCAGAATTTATACTATAGAAATTTGCATATGCTACAAATCAGGGCCTTTTTTCCCCAATCGTTTATTGGTACACCACTGGTCCAGGGGTTTTCTTGGTCCAATTACAGGACCCATCAAGTCTCAGAGTGTCCCTGAATCCCCGCTGTGGGACTGGATGGTCCAAACAACTCTTAGCCATCTAGCCCTTATGCCTGACTTCCAAGTTCTGAGTTCATGCTCACCAAGCACACTTCTGACTCAAATGGCTTCACATGCATCGTTCCCATAAGGGAACGAGTCCCATAAGGACAGGTCGTGTGAGGGACAGGTCTATCAGGGGAGAGGTAGACAGGATAGCTACATTTCTCACTGTAATTTAACAAATTAAAATTACTAAATGGGGGGAGGGGATTGTTCCTGAGACAAATTCAGACTCCACATGCTGTTGAGTCGCCTTTCAAAGCCCATGATGCCACGGTCAGGTCACACGCTGTACTGGACTCATGGCCCCAGGCAGCTCCTTGGTTGACTGTCAGCCTCTGCTCTTACACCCACACTTACTGCATGCATCTTCTCCTAGCATTCCCACACTGTTATTAACAGTCAATCATACTAATAGCTAGCATTTCCTGCTTGCTCACTGTGCCAGGCAACATGCTAAGTGCCTCATGTACACTGTATCATTTAGTCCTCACAAGAAGCTGGCAAGCTACTTGGGAGGGATACTGGCCATGCTTCCGGCACCCGACACCTTTGAACAACTTTTCTGTGCTCAGGGACTTCCCCGCCTTTTAAGAGCTCTCTTCCCTGAGCTAGAGCACTGGAACTCGCTCTCCTAGCCTCCCATGCAACCAGGGCACAGGCATGTGACCAATCTCTGCCAATCGGACGCACCCAAAAGATTTCCTGTGGGAAGCTAGTGGCCCGTAACAGCAGGTACAACGTGAAAGCCACTGTGGCAAGGGTGGCATCAGGGACATCAACATCCCATGGCAGGGATGCAGGTGACAGTGCCCAGTACCAGCCTGGCAGGGTAAGCTGCAGTGCCCGGCCCAGTGGTGGCGGCAGGGGTGTCTCCAGGGGAGCAGGCCTGCACCATAAGGCAGGCTTCCTTGCAGCCTGCAAGCCTGCCAGACCTGGCTCTCTGGCCCTCCTGAGAAAGCCAGGGACTACCGAAGATCCTTTAACAAATTCCTGTTAGGCTTAACCTCCTGAAGATGTTTCTGTGATTCTCAAGAACTTTAAGAACCCTGACAGATTTGCAGGTGAAATTATTACAGTGTATAATGTTAATATCCCCATTTTATAAATGAGGACACAAAGGCTCAGAGAAATTAGGTTATTTGCCCAAGGTCACATAACTATTGGGATTAATAGTTCTGGGGTCTCTTTGACCCCAGAACGCCCATTCCTGTTTTAAAATACTGCTGCAATTTACCATGCCACTACCCTTAGGTCATTATTATTGCTTCCATTTTACAGAAACTTCTGAGCTTCTGAGAATGTGAACGATCTTCTCAAGGTCGCCGCAGTGGTTGGTGGTTAGTGGAGCCAGATTCAATCCCAGGGTCATCTTTTCATTACATTCCTCTTTCCTTCAAGACCTGACTCAGTGCTCCATACCCACATTATCTCAATCCCATCCCTCCTAGCACTCAGCTGGACCAGTCCCTCACCACCCCCATGTGGTTGGTGACGTTGCCTTATGTCTCCTCCTTCCTCAGCCTCTTCCCTGCCCCTGAATGTTTCGCTTTTCCCCACTTTTCATCCAAATTCTACCATCTTTTCAAGATGCACAAACTAAATGTCACCTCTTCCATGAGGCCTTTCTCACTGTGCCAACTGATGTGGTGACCCAATTTTCTGAACTCCCACGTATGCCAATCCCAAACATTCTGTTTGAACCACCATTTGGGGATGTTACCCTATGCTGCCCAGCATGCTGACTAATTCTGTCTTGTCTTCCCTATCAGAGTGACAGCCCTTGACAGGCAGAGACCTGCCTCACATGCCACTTATTCAGCACCAAGCTCCGTGTCATGCGTACAACAGGCACTCGAGAAACAGTGCTAAACAAATAAATGAATACGCTAGCAGTCAACTTGCTAATTAACAACGTGATGTATGTGAATTATTCTATTAATACTGTTTGTTCAGCTCTGCCCCATTTCTCTAGTAATGTAAATGTGTAAGATGGAAATTGATGGGACCTTTATCCCTCTACTCAGTGTGGGAATTCCGTGGGAACCTGGCTACCGTGCACACAGGCTAGGCCAGCTGAATTGATCTCTCCAAACAGGTTGGTTCTAGAACTCCAGCACTGCCTATAGTGGGGTCAGTCAGACCACGTCAGGGCCCCCGACCCAGCTCCACAGCCCATCTGCACACATCTCCTCTCCCCCACCAACACACAGCAGAGAGCAATCCTGCTTCCTTTTCTTCCCCAAAAGTGCACTGCAAAGTCATCTGGCTCCTGCTCTGCCGTCTACTTCATCCCCAACTCTCCAACTTCTTTACTAGTTATTCATCACATCGTTCTATCTTCCTTCATGCTATTACACCCACACACCCACACCTGTCAAAATCTCTACCTGTACCACAGCATCACTGCTGCCTCCAGTGTACCCATGGCAGACACCACTGTTTGTCCCAACCCTCATCCACAATCTTCTCCCCATTGGGTGCCTTCCAACTCGGCTGGCCTGTGACAGTTCTGGCCAATAAGATATAGTCACTAGTCTACTGAGAAAGGCTTCACTTCCAGAATTTACCAAATAAGCCTCTTGAAGAGAAGGCCTTTTTTCTCATTGCCCCTCCACTTCCTTCTTCCTGCCTAGAATGTGGACCCAAGGCCTGGAGGTAAAGCAGCCATTTTGCAACCATGAGGCAATAAGCACAGCACCAAGGGCTTCACACTAAGGTTGTGAAATGGAAAAGCTAGAAAGAGCCTGGATTCCTGGGGCCCTAATGAACTACCAGGTACCCTAGTAACTACTACTACTATCTACCCAAGACTTCTTATGGCATGAGATGATTCAGTCCTGCCCACTTAAGTCACAGTCATAGGGTTTGTTGGGGTTTGGGGCTAATCACAGCCCTATTTAATACACCTTTTCAAGTGCCCCCCCCCACTCAAATGAGAGAACAGCAAGGTAGTGTTGTTTGTGCTTCTCCCTCGTGACTTTATCATATGATGCTATGAAATGTACTGATTTGTGTGCTTTTCTTATTCCACCTTATAACAGCTTCAAGTTTTCTGGGCACAGAACCCATCTCCCTCACCTTGGTATCCCTCAGCACTTAGCCAAGTATGTCAACAAAGTAGGAACTCTACATATCTGCTGATTTGAGGGAAAATGTGTCTTTCTTTCTGGCTTAATCTTTTAGCCAATGTCTCATAATTAAAGGGAGGAACCTACCAGCCCTCCAGCCTCTGTGTACGGAAGGAAGCCACATCTTTCAAGCAATCATCAGGATATCACGTATATTTTTTCCCTGCTGCAAATCAGTTATTTACATATTAAAGTGGTTATTAGAGGAGAGAATTCACTGATGCAAATTTGACATTCAGATGTCAGCCACTCCATAAATAAGGTCAACTGTGATGAGGACACGTTAGTCTCCAATTAGAATCTCTTAATGTCTAAATAATGCTAATGTAAGGCATCTGCCAGCCCCATCTAGACTCATAAACAAAGACACTGATGAGAGTCAACCTAGGCCAATGTTTCTCCCATTGCCATTTCACGGCTCTCAACTCCCAGGAAATGAGGCCTCTCCATCTGGGAAGAGTTCTGGTCAGTTAGTGGACACAATGGCCAAGTCCTGGCAACATAAAATCCCGCAGCTCTGTGAACCTCCGGAGCCAACAGCTGCTCAGAGCCCTTCTTCTTGCTGCCCCACCCCAACTCTTCCCATGGAACACAGAGTCATACAAAGCCTCAGTGCACACAGAGGATATTTTCTGGAAAAGTCCATTTTATTCAATAATAATTATAATATTTTTTACCTGATGATAATTTAAAGCATTATTTGATATTGAAACAGACATGAATATAAAACACAAAATTCACATAAACAGTTTTCAGATAAAACATAAAAATATTCTAAGAAATTTCATGCCTGTGGCAAACTACATTGGGCTCTTCCCAGTGGGTAGTATCTTCAATGGAAACGTCTGAGAAATGCTGATTGAGCGGAAATAGTTTCAAGGGCAGGGCCACTATGTTTCTGCTGCAGCTTGGAAGAACTGATGCAAATTAGGGTGGGAGGAAGGACTCTCTAGTGGTAATGCCAGCTGCACTCATAAGAAAGCCCTCTCCTTTCCCGGGGAATTGAGGTGCCTTCCTTAAGTGTAACCGGCACTCACTGCAGGGTCAATACAATTTCCCTACTGTCCCATGGCCCCCAGGAATAATCCTGGTCTCTTCCTCAAGGCAGGTCTTGACTTTAATTCCCATTAATTAAATTCCTGATCTCCCTTCCCTGGTTTGGATGACCAAGGCAAACTTGAGTGCCCTCTCTGCAGCATGGCTTTCCATACTTGAATTCTGGCCTGGGTACCATGGGTGAGCAGGGTACTGTCCCATCACACATGATCTGTCCCATGAGACCAGACAGGCCTGGTCTTCCCTTTGCCCTCCCTCTTCCATGAAAAGAAGGGAATTGTGCATAATTCATGAAAATGTCTAAAAAAGCGATCAAGAGTCATAAGATATTTTTAAGACACCAGTAGCAATTACCCTTATGCCAAAATGGTATAAACTTTACTCGCACAGGCTTAATTCCTTTGCCAAAAGTGCACTTTAGCGAATCAAGTTCAAACTCTTTAGCCTGACATTTGAGGCTAAGGCTCATAGAAAGGTAGAGATGACTTCCTATTCCAAACATATCTTCAAGCTCTGCTGCTATCTAACATATCCATCTTGTACTCCAGTCACATTTGATCTTCCCTACAAATTCTCTCTCTCTCTCTCTCTCTCTCTCTTCCTCCCACTCCCTCCACCCACCCCATGCTTTCTGCTCTAAAATGCCCTCCACATCCAATTCCAGGACCTGCTACTTATTCTTTCACTCAACTGACATCTGTCTATTGAGAGCCAACCATGAACTGGGACTGTCCTAAGTATGGTGTACAACACAGACTAGATGATGCCCTTGTGGGGCAGTCATTCTACCAGGAGGTAGTGAAAGAAAATATTCAGAGATGATATGTGCTAGGAAGAAAATAAAACATGGTCTAGACAATAGAGTGTAAATGGGGACTTCAGGTGGTCCAGAAAGGCCTCGCTGAGAGGGAGCCTTAAGCTGAGTCCTACAAGGAGACAACCTCATGGTGTTCTGAAGGAAAAGCATTTCAAGGAAAGGAAACAAGAGAAGTGAAGGTGTAGAGTACGGACAAGCTTGGGGGGTCTGAGAGACTGTAAGAACGTGAGGACGGCTGGAGCACATCCGGATGGAGGGAGATGGTGCAAATGAGGTTTGAGAGGGGCCTGGCCGTGTAGGACCTTGTAAGCCAGGGAAAAGAACTTCTATTCTATTTTGAGTGGGAAGAGACACTATTAGAGGATTTTTAGGAGAGAAGTGACATGACCCTGCGTGAAAATCCCACATCAGCCCCTTACATGTGATGTGTCCTTGGGCTAGCTACTTAATCTCGCTAAGCCTTAGTTTTAGGACCTACCTCCTTGGGCTACTACGATAGATAAAGGGATAATATATACAAAAGCCATAGCCCAATCTCTAGCCCAACAATCACATGGCAGGTGTTACATCAGACACAGCTTCCTAATTCTATTCAGCTGGAAGGGATTTCTCCTGCCTCTAGCATCCCTTAGCAACATACGTGTGCGTCTCATACCCTTTCTCTCTATCTGTCTGTCTGTCTATCAGTGTAACTTTCTATCTTTCTGTATATTTCTTATTTTCCCCTAGTAATCAATGAATACCTTGAGAGGAAAGATCTTATCTTACTCATTTCAGGGTCTCCCACAAAATTAACCTCAGTGTATTCCACTGGGAAAAAAATCAGCATTTATTAAATGGATACATGGATGGAAGAAAGGAAGGGAGAAGGGGAGAAAGAGACAAAGAAACAAAGAAAGTGTCCTTAATGTTTTGCGTGGGGAAAAGTACATTCACATGTCAATTGTGAGCTTGGAGTTTATTTTCTTGAAAGGAGAGATGATGAGAGAGTAGTTTGCAAAGGCCTTCAGGGAATAAACTTTGGAGAAGATGATGTCCAGGGTCATGATTTCAAAATAAGAGCCAAAAATGAAGAGTGGCAATTCCAACTTTTCCATCTGTTCTGTGTGCAGTTAGATGAGAGTGTCTTCAGAGCAATGTGCCCTTGTCAGACCCTGCCAAACCCCTCCTCGACAAAACAGGAGCTGCTGAGGCCCAGCATCTAAACCTCAGCCCACCCACCCACTCCCGAGTCAGCCAATCTGGACAGAGGATACAGGAACCAGCCCAGCCCAGCAGACATGAGATCTAGAAATAGCTTTGTCCCTATTAAAAAAAAAGATAGAAATGAATATTAATAACAAACCAATACCATTTATTGGGTCCTTGCTATGTACCTATAGCTGCACCAGCACTTTGAGATATTTTTACATTTTATTGATTTAAGAGTCTTTTAATCCTTACGACAATTCTTAGGGAGTGTAAGCACTTGCCCAATATTGCAAAGCTGGTGGTAGAGCAGTTGGGGGGTCAAACACAGGCCCACGTGACTCCCAAGGCCCTGACCCAAAACTGGGGTAACCTTGGTTACCCACTTTGCCAACTGAACTGCAGTCTTTTCCAACCTCTGACTTTCTACCCTTTGACCCTGTCCATGTGCCTGGGCTTGTGCCCATTTCCTGATTAGCTCCCACACACACCAGGGTCTGGGGCCATACTTTGGAGGATAGAAAGCTGACCATCCCTGCCTCGCTCTTGAAAATCCCTTTTCCTAGGAGGCTGGACCCCTTCTCTTGGGCCTTGCCTTTAAGAGTGAAGCTTGAGCGTGACATTGTATCTCACCATGATGATCACCACCGAGTCAGTCTTGAGCAGACTGGGGGATGACAGGTCAGTTTCTTTGGCCCAGCTCTGCTGTACAGGACTTTCTTCCCTTTCATCACCATCCCAACCCTAAGGTTCTAACCAAGCCTCAGTACTTTCCAGACCAAAGCTAAGACTCCCATTAGGCCACTGCAAGGGCATGAGACCACCAGCCCCATCGGTAGCCCAAGTAGTTCCTAATGCTTCCCTCATGTCCCTTAAACTATTGTACATCGAATTTTAGAGTATCCTACTTCTCCTGCCTTGTGCATCAATTTTTTGAATGGCCAGATGTTAAGACAGATAGAAATTTGAATAAAGCATCATTCCTATTATCAAGAACTTGCAAACTTGTCAGGGAAACATGGAAAGTTAAATAACAACAAATGGCTTACCAAACCGACCAAAAGAAAAATAGAAAATGTATGAGGATGTAGTCCTTGGGCTGAATGCTTGTGTCTGTTAGCTTGTGAGATTTCCTTTATCCTCGAAGTTTATCAGGAATTTTCCCAGATTATGCATAAGTCTGTCTCAGTTCCACAATCTTGTCTGGAGCTTGGCAAAACCTCTCGATTTGAAGATACAGAGAATTTGCTTCCACTTAAGAAATGTTGTATTTTTCTATTATTTGTTTCATTTCTAATTCTCCTCCTTCTGTTCCTTTTTTGCTTTGTGGAACTAATGTCAGGGCTCCTGGATCCATCCTTCAAGTCTCTTATCTTGTCCCATAAGAATTCCTTCTCTCTGCATTTTTCCTCTATTCGAGTTATTTCTTCCTCTTGGTCTTCCAGGCCACTAATTCGGGTCTCATCTTCTCATTCAATCTATTGAATTTCTTAGTTGGCAAACTATATTCTTTTAGTGCCAAAAAGTCTTTTTCTGCTATACCTAAATCTCTTTTCAGAGTCCGGTGGGTTGAATAGTGTCCCTCCAAAATTTATGTCAACCCAGAACCTCAGAATGTGACCTGATTAGGAAGTTGGATCTTTGCAGATATAATTAGTTTAGGTGAGGTCATACTGGAGGAGGTTGGGCCCTAATCCAAGGATTGGTGTGCTCATTAAAAAAAAAAGAGGCCCGGTGGTGTAAGCGGTTAAGTGTACGCGCTCCGCTGCTGCGGCCCGGGGTTCGCCAGTTCGGATCCCGGGTGCGAACCGACGCACTGCTTGTCAGGCCATGCTGTGGCGGCATCCCACATAAAAGTGGAGGAAGATGGACACAGATGTTAGCCCAGGGCCAGTCTTCCTCAGCAAAAAGAGGAAGATTGGCATGGATGTTAGCTCAGGGCTAATCTTTCTCACAAAAAAAAAAAAAAAAAAAAAAGGAGAGAGGGGCTGGCCTGGTGGCATAGTGGTTAAGTTTGCGCGCTCTGCTTCGGCAGCCTAGGGTTCACAGTTCAGATCCTGGGCGTGGACCTACACATCGCTTATCAAGCCATGCTGTGGCAGGCATCCTACATATAAAGTAGAGGAAGACGGACACGGATGTTAGCCCAGGGCCAATCCTCCTCAGCAAAAAGGGAAGGATTGGCAACAGATGTTAGCTCAGGGCTAATCTTTTTCGCCAAATAAAAAAAAAAAGGAGAGGACACACAGAGAAGAAGTCCATGTGACAATGGAGGAAGAGATTGCAGTTATGCATCCACAAGCCAAGGAACACCAAAGATTGCCAGGAGCCACCAGAAGCTGCAGAGGCAAAGATGGATTATCCCCTAGATCCTTCAGAGGGAGCATGGCCCTGCTAACACCAGGATGTTGAACTTCTGGCCTCCAGATCTACAAGAGAAAAAATTTCTGTTGCTTCAAGCCACCAAGTTTGTGGTGATTTGTTCTTCAGCCATAGAAAACTAATACACATGGTCGTAATTTTTGCTGAAATCATCTTTTCCAGTCTGTCTATTCCAGGCTCCTCTTCTGTATGTTTTGCAGATTCTTCCTTTCCAGTTCCCGGGTTCCTCTGCATGGGCTTCTGTCTTCCCCTCCTCTGCTCACTGGGGCTGAGTCCCAGCTGCTGTGGCATCCTGAGCAGAGGCAAGCCTGAGAGTGATGGAAGACGCAGCCTCTTCCTCCAGCATGGACAGCTGGTGCATGTGCTCGCAAATGTCTGACGAGGCAGGCAGAAGCCAGCACTCATTCAGCTTCAAGGGCAGAGAGGACACGATGCCCATGACCTTAGCAGGAACAAAAAGACCAGCCAGTCCTCCACATAGGCAGGAGTCATCGCAATCCCCAAGGCCCCAAATCTCTGGACCAGACTCCCTACAGAATCCACTGTGCTCATGCTGGTTCTCACTCCAGGGTCCTCACCTCTCATTCCCAGTCAATCCACCAACTTGGCAAGTAAAATCCTGTAAAGCAAAATCTTTTTCAAGAGAGCCTGAGGCTTCTCCACCAGAACTTCCTGGGAGTCTCAAAGATGTCAGAAGAGCCATCAATGCCCCCTCCCACCTCCCCACACACATGCTAACTGCCTTGGAGGTCTTCTAGGGTCTTGCTCCCTGGAGGTAGGGGAAATCCAGCCTGAAAGAGGAAAGAGGAAGCTTTTCTAATTTGCTTACTCTAATATTATAGGATTAAGTGTTGGAAATTTCTAGGGCATGTCTTTATTTTCCTGGGATAACATGGGAAGGCCTGAGCCTACAAACCAGCAAAGTAAGGTAACAATGACAAGAGCAGAAGCCTATGCTGTCTAAAGCTCTCCTGTACTCATGGTGTTTGTTTCCCTTTTATTGCCCTTAAAGCCTGTCTTTAAAGATCTGAGCTACCTGACCAGCCTGTGGGGAACCAGAGGGCACTTTGTCCATGCTGGGGCCCGAGTATAAAAGGAGGCTCCAGACCTCTCAGGACCCAGGAGGGAGGCCACAGTGCATGTCAGGGAGGACATCTCAAAGGAAAGGTCAGGGTGGCATGCCCTTCCACCCCCTCTTGCAGATTCTACTTGAAAAGTTTTGAAAATCCCTGGGTTTGACTTCGTTAAGGAAGCAGATTCCCTTCCTTCTCCTAGTCTTTTTCAAGAGATAAACATAGAACCCTTACAATTAGTGTGACCAACCATCCCAGTTTATAAGACTTCCAGTTTGTGTGTTTGGGTTTTTTGTGCTGAGATGAAATTCACATAACATAAAATTACCACTTTAAAGTGAACAGTTCAGTGGCCTTTAGTATATTCACAATGTTGTGCAACCACCACCTCCATCTAGTTCCAAAACCACCCCAAAGGGAAACTCTGTACTCATTAAGCAGTCACTCTCCATTCTCTTCCCTCCTCCCAGCCCCAGGAACCACCAATCTACGTTCTATCTCTGTGGATTTGCCTCTTCTGGACATTTCATATAAATGGACTCATACAAAATGTGACCTTTTACATCTGGCTTCTTTGACTTAGCATAATGGTTTGAGGCTCTTCTACATTGTAGAAAGTTATCAGTACTTCACTCCTTTTTATGGCTGAATAATATTCTATTGTATGGATATACCTTACTGTGTTTAGTCATTAGTCTGTTGATGGGCATTTGGGCTGTTTCCACCTTTTGGCTGTTGTGAATAGTACCACTATGAACATGAGTGTACATGTATTTGTTTCAGTACCAGTTTTACATTTTTTCAGGTATACACCCAGGAGTGGAATTGTGAGATTTTCCCTTTTAAAACCAGAAAAGTCTCAGGCAAACCAGGATGAGTTGGTCACCTACCTACAATGTGTCAAGCATTAGGACACAAGGTGCTCAGATCCAAAGAGGAGCAAGGAAGGTGCAATCTGGATGGAGATGCTGGAACAGACGATTCTGATCCAGGGTCAGGGGAGTTGAGGCGAAACCCGGAGGAGAGGCATCTAACCCAGACAGGGAGTGGGGGGAAGGGCAGAATCTGGTCAGGAAAATCCTTTTCTGAACAAACAAGACATAGTCCTGCCCTCAGGGACTTACAGGACGGTTGGAGAGACACTCAATTATAGATTAATGAGCGCTAAAATAGAAATAAGCACTGGGTTCTAAAGGAACACGAGGATGGGAAGAGGGGAGCACTGGAGAGTCACAAAGGTTTATAGAGCAAGGGGCACCTGGGCTAACTTTTGAAGGACCAACAGAAGTCAGCCTGATGCAGAATGGAGGAGGGAATTGTAGACAGAATGAATGACGTGCTCTGAGACACAGGAGCTAGATAGAAAAAGTCTTCCCTTATACATGTCAGGGAAATGAATGTCCCACTCCTATGGATTTAAGCAAAAGACCTTGCAGCTATAATATGATGCCAGAAACCAGCACTTCACCCACAAATTACGAAGTGCCATCAAAACGCAAAGTTTCCATGGCAAAGAGTTGTGAAAAATGTGCTAATAAATGGATGGGGTGAGAAGCTGGATTTCAGCCCAATTTAGGCAAGTTCCAAAAAACCACTGGCCTGAGCCAAGATATAGTTTTCTGCTGGCAAAATCCTATCCAATAAGACTTTGCCTGATCTCTAGGATAAGAAAGACCGTTGCTTGTTCTAGTATCATAGTTACTTTGACACTGCTTCCTAAGCTGGGGTCCTATAAGTATAATGAATAACTTCCTGGCAGTAATATTAAAAATGGCCCTCAATAGGCTGCTCTTTGACTGGCTGGTCATGGGACCATCCTGCATGGAAATAAACTTGATGTTTATCTCACCTGTGGCATCTCCAAAGACTGTGTCTTTGGCCTCTCAGGATGTAATCACCTTTGGGATCCTGAGGCAGCACAATAAAACTCAGGGCAGAACCTTCATGAGTACCACAGCCAGGGAAGATTGCTTATTCCAGGATGAGGGAGTAAACCTCCAATCCACTGCTCATTGGCTCCAAAGAGGTCGCCGAGCCTCCACGACAATCAGAGGAGGCAGTTCCTCTCTTTTCAACTTTCTGAAGAGAGATGAGTGAAGAGCTCTGGGGAAAGACATGGTAGAGGGATCACTTTTGTGGGCACTCTATTGCCTTTCCTTCACAACATTCAAGAACAGATTTGCATTTCCCTTGAAACAAGGAAATTCGTGTCATCTTCTCCTAACCAGCATCCCCATCTTTAGCCCTGAATATCATTAGCTCAAATCTGTTGTTGGAATCAGTCTTCTTTTCTATCATTCCCATCAGGAGACAGCCCAGTGCAAAATTACCCTCTTTGATCTAAAGCAGAATAAGTGTCAAGGATCTTCACTTGGAGAACCCTCCACTTTGTCCTTACTTAACCCCCTCTCCTGCCTCACATCCCACATTCTCACCTGCACCTTTGCTCCCCATTATGGACTGAATGTTTGTGTCCCCCCAAAATTCATGTATTGAAACCCTACCCCACAATGTGATGATATTAGGAGGTGGGGCCTTTGCTAGGTCATTAGGATTAGATGAATGGGATTAGTGCCCTTTTAAGAGTCTTAAGAGAGCTTACTTCCCTGCTCTGCTCTCCACCATGTAAGGATAGAATAAGAAGTTGACAGTCTGCAGAGGGAGAAGGTCAAATACCGTATGATTTCTCTCATTAAGTAGTAGATAATAACAACAACAAGCAAACACATGGGGGCAGGGATTGGATTGGTGCTTGCTGGAGGGGGGCGGGGAGGGAGGAGGGTGAAGGGGATGGTTCGGCACAGGTGTGTGGTGATGGGTTGTAGTTAGTATTTGGGTGGTGAGCATGATGTAGTCTATGCAGAGAAAGAGGTATGGTGATGTACACCTGAAACTTGTACAATGTTGTAAACCAGTGTTACTGCAATAAACAAAAAATTTAAAAAAAAAAAAAAAGAAAAGATTAATAAATATGACTATGCAAAAAATAAAAAATCTACACAGCAAAAACCATACGAGTAAAGTCCAAGATAAGTGACAAGCTGAAAAATCTTAAATTACAGACTAAAGGATAATTTCCCTACTCTGTACAGGACCTCTATAAATCAATAAAACCAACAAAATCCTATAGAAAAATAGGCAGAGAAAAAAAAAAAACGAAGTTGACAGTCTGCAACTCAGAAGAGGGCTCTCACCAGAACCCAACCATGCTGGTGTCCTGATCTCAGACTTCCAGCCTCCAAAATCATGAGAAATAAATTCCTGTGGTTTACAAGCTACTCAGTCTATGGTATTTTTGTTACAGCAGCCCAAGCTGACTGAGATAGCCCCATTGTCCATATCCAACCTTATTTGGGAGATAAGGGACTCATTAATTTCCTAACAAGTTTCTGATTCCTATCTGCAAATATCCCTTAAAGTAGGTTGGAAATACAAATACCCATAGGGGTCAGGCAGCTGCCATAAATGGTGAAATACATCAGCTGTAAGAAAATGGGGGGCATGGTGGGCACTTTGAGAAACAAAAGGGCACAGGGCCCACCTAAGAAAGTTACTCCCATTCACTTTCAGACAGTGAGATGGATTCATTCAGGGATGCAAATCCAAGTTTCCAGCTCTTATGATTTTTCAAAAGAAGCCAGAAATCCAGATGTTAATGTAAAATTCCTAAAGTACAAAACTGTTCAGGCCAAATAAAGTAAGCCTGAAGGTCAGACTCTACCCCGACCCACCTGTTTAGCATCAAAATTTTCCTTTTTATCTCATCATCATCAAAAATCTCAACCTGAGAAAGTGGGTTTAGAGAGGGTTGAGCTCCAAATTTGTCATTCAAAGACAGTCATTGCCGCCAAGATGGGAACCCTCTCAAAGGGAAAGACCATAATAGCTAAAGTGAGAGAGAAAAGTTGAAGTAATATCAGGTGTGATGACTACTTCTGACACCACACGTATCGCCATTTCAGATGAATAACAAGATAACTTTTGATCCTAAACATGCATTTTTGCATGTTTTTGCAAAACATGTTTTGCATTTTGCATCAGTCAAAAATACACAAAATGAGGTAGAACTGCTAAGTGAAACAGCACTTTAGAATTTGCAGCCTCACATGAGCATTATTATTAAGCTGTACCTGCTGCATCTGGGTTGGATCTGACTTTGCTACAAGGGCATTAGTCATGGCCTTCACAAACCTGGATAACTCTCATTCCCTAGACATGTGTACATGAAACTGAAATTCCAAATAATTCCAAATGTCCAGGTATTTGTCACTTCAGCACCTGGACAAGTGACTGGATTTTTCCTGACTCCACCATTTATAAACCACATGATATTGGAGAAATCCTAAATTCTCTATTCTTCAGTTTCCCCATCTATGAAATGGGTATAATAATAGGACACACCCCATAAAATTGTCACAAGCAATAAAAGAGCTAAAATATTTAAAATACATAGAACAGAGCCTTGCTCATAGAAAAGTGTTATAGAAGGGTTAGTTGTTGGTGGTTTGGGTTTTGTTGCTCTCATCACTACTATTTGAAAGCAAATACACGTCTCTAGTCACCTTGATGAGAATCTGACATTTTGAAACATGCATTTCTGTGCAGTTCAGACTGTGCACCATAACAAAATGATCAATGCAGATAGAAACATAGCATTTATGATACAGTGAGAACACTGAATGTCAAAAGACCTCCTTTTGGCACTCAGCTCTGCACTGGGTTGGCTGCAATCATATCTCCTTCTCAAGGGTAAAAGATTGGTGAACATCAGATATGCAATCCTATTCATTTTAGAGTGTCTGCAAAACAATGCGTCATCATATATCAGAATCAGATCACACTGAATATTTCATCAAAGCCATAATGCACTTGTTTATTGGGTGCCTACTGCCTGCCTGGACCAGCATAGACTCTGTGAAAGATAGAAAAGCAGGAGATGAAACAACAATGAAATGCCACTGTATTCCTGTCATACTGGCAAAAATTAGAAACATGGATAATATCAAGTGCTGGTAAAGATGTGGTGACTGAGTGGTTCTCATGCACTGCTGAGGAGATCCAGCCATTCTGGAAAGTAAAAACTAGGAGAGTTTCATAAAACTTTGCACTTGCTTGACGCTGAGAGTGAGTGCCACCTTAAATTGCACGCCCTGGGCACCTTCCATGTCTCACCCTAGTCCTAGCCCTGTTGAGTATGTTTCTACCCTATAACCTGGCAATCTCATTCCTGGATTTATATCTCAGAGAAAGAATCACACAGACGCACAAGGGACATATCCCATCCTTAAGATTCTCACAAATTCTTGTCCATAAGGGACAAGGAAGCTCATCGTGGCATTGTAGAAGCAAGGAGTTAGAAGCAAAGTATGTGTCCATCACCAGGGGAGTCAATACACAAAATGTGGCAAATGCATATTAAGGAAATGTCTGCAACCTTTATAAACACTCAACTAGGTGTATATATAACAATACGGATAGAGCTTAAAAACACAGCATTTAGTGAGGGAAAAATGTAAGAAAGAAAATAAGACATTTTGGCATAACACCTTCTTATGTAAATTAACAATATTAACAAAATCATGTAAATTAACAAAGCACACACATATTTTACAAAGGTAGAAGCATGTTTAAGGATATTCCAAACACATAAGAGTGAGCGCCTATGGGAGATGATAGGAGTAGGGAATAGGGATAAAGGGGGAAAATAAAATAAAGTAAGACAAGACAAGGGCCTCATAATGACCGAAGGTGATAATGCACTGCTACCCGGGGAGTAGGATTAACTCAACCCTCTGTACCTGAGAATCATCAACAACCCCGTAAACCAGGCATGAGGTAGGGCCTGGTCCCTGTAGTAGCGTGCAATGATGCAAACACTTGCAAATCTGATTAATAACGTAAAGGACCATGCATGTAAGTGCTGAGTTAGTTCTACAGACAAATGCTTTCCAAGTTGGGAGAAGGGGGTTTAGAATAGAGAGAGCACAAGTCAGGAGAATGTCTCAGAGCTAGTCCTTGAAGATCAAGTAGAATTATCACCACTAAATAATCAGAAAAATAATCATGATGATGATAATAATAACACTTTTTGAGCCCCTACTTGGCACAGCAAGCACTTTCTACACATTTTCTCATTCAAACCGCCTGACAACATTACAAGGTAAAGGTTGTCATTCCCATTTTTCAGAGGAGAAAACTGAAGCTCAGGGATATGACTAGGAAACTTTCCATAGGTCCTACAGCTAGTAAGTGGCAGAGGCAAGATTCATACCTTTAAATCTCTGCTCCAAAACCAGCCTTTGTACTATGCACACATACGTACAACATGCAGGGCAAATGGACAAGGGCACAGATCAAAACCCAAAGGTTAAGTCTGAGGTTCAGTAGACAGAGAATTGGACCGGAGAGGAAGGGGTACGTGAAAGAGAGGGAAAGAGGCCTGAATGCCAGGCTACGGATTGATCTTCTGAAATAATGTCTCCACATTTCTTTGATCATACATCTTTACCAGTTTTCAAAAATTGAGTATGCCCTCCAATATATAGTTTGTTTGTTTACTTTCTATATGTATGAGTTGATTAATATATTATGAATTTTATAAAGCACATACACAAAGTAAAAACTTTAAAGTAAGAGATAAGACAGAAATCTAATTCAAAGCTCTATTATTTCCAATGGATTGTCTTACAAACACTGCTCTAGATGCATCCAACCCAGATCCCGTCCTCTGAGACTCCTCATTTTCTCTTCCTTCAAAAGCTGGGGGCGATCGCTGATATGCCAATAAGCTCCTTGCCAGCTGAGCTCAAGAGCTAGGACTTCGGAAGTTGGTTTCTTTGGCCTTCTCTGTCTAGTCCCATCCTTCTCCTGGGCTGAGTCCTGCCTCTGCCCAGCAAAGGCCCCACACTGTTCCCACAGCCCAGGGACAGATGTCGCTCACAGTGACTTCCTCCAAAGTCAGTCCACGTCCTCCCGTTCCTGCGGAAACAAGAAAGTCAGTGGTTGTTTTCTTCCACTGGCAACGCTGTAAACAGTAACAAAACAGCCTTGCCAGTCCAAAGGCCTGTCTATAAAAGGCACAGCCTACCCTTGATGGACAGGCAGAGGGAATTGGGGACCATTTGTTCCTCTCATATCACGTTAGCAGTGCCTGGATTAGGTTCCATAATCCTGATGCTGTCACATAGCAGGTGGATTTGTTTATTGAGTCCTGTCCTGACCAGGAGGGAATTTGAAACCGAGTAGCTTCCCACTGCTCTGGAGCCTGCATGAAATACCCCTGCCACAAGGCTGAGGAACCTCCAAATGGCCAGAACACTTCACCCACTTCTGAATCATGGGGGTCGGAGGGGCATCCCCTGTAAAGAAGGCCTTGACCTCCCAGTCCACTGAAGTTTCATGGGCAGGAATCATTGAGTGACAGGTTTGAGTGACCTTGGGGTTTAAATTCAGAGTGTCTTAGGTTGGATTTCTGGCTTTGCCACTTACTAGTTTTATTAATTTCCTAGAGCTGTTATGACAAACTACAATAAACAACAGAAATTTACTCTCTCACAGTTCTGGAGGCTGGGGGTCTGAAATCAAGGTGTTGGCAGGGCCATGCTCCCTCCAAAGACTCTAAGGGAGGATCCTTCTATGCCTCTTCAAGCTTCTGGTAGCCAAGGAGTTCTTTGGCCTGTGGTAGCATAATTCCAGTCTCTGCCTCCTTCTTCACGTGGTCATCTTCCTTCTGTGTCTGTGTCCAAATCTCCCTCTTGTTATAAGAACAACAGTCATATTGGATTTAGGGCCCACTCTACTCCAGTAGGACCTCATCTTAACTAATTCTATCTGCGACAAGCCTATTTCGAAATAGAATCACATTCTGAAGTACTGGGGGTGGGGCTAGGGCTTCAACGTATGTTTCTAAGGGAACACAATACAACCCATAACACTAGATGAGTGACTATGATAAACTTGATTAACCTCTCTGAGCCTCAGTTTCCTCTGCTGAAGGAAAGAGTTCCGTGACTTACTTCACATGGCTGCTGTGAAGCTCTGATGAGATTCATGGGGAAAGCTCCTGGTAGATCTGCAGTACACATTTGTTCCCTCTTTCTTCCCCTTCATGCCTTCCCACCTCCCCTCCTGACCTCTTTCCTACTTCAGGGAAATACCAGATACCAGTTGTCAGCCAGCTCAGTCATGGATCCAGCCATAGGCATAGTGCAATCACAGCCGAAAAGGAAAGAGGCAGGGAACGGGTAGGGGAAATGACCTGGAAGTGAACCTGGTCTGGGAATGGATGGGTTTGGTGTGCATAACATTAAAAATCATAAGGTTCAGAGGACAATTTGGCAATATTTCAAGTAAAAGTTAAAATGTCTATGCTACTTCTAGATATTTATCCTAAACATTTGGTCTATGTGCTAAATGACGCATGAAAAGGATATTCATGGCAGCATTGTTTACCAAAGCAATAGATTGAAAACAGCCTTTATTTTATTGTACATCCGTGTAATGAAATACTATGCAGTCATTAAAAATAATAAGGCAGCTCTCTGTATGCTGATATGGAATGATCTCCAACATAAAATTTTAAGTGAAAAAGCAAGATTCAGGGAAGGAGGGATGAATAAGTGGGACAAAGGATTTTTAGGGCAGTGAAAATATCCCAGATGATGCTATAGTGATGGATACAAGTCATTATACATTTGGCCAAACCCATAGACTGTCCAACGCCAAGAGTGAACCCTAATGTGAACTATAGACTTTGGGTGATAATGATGTGTGAATGTAGGTTCATGCATTGTAACAAATGTACCACTCTGGTGGGGGAAGTTGCTAATGGGGGAGGCTATGGATGTGCAGGTGCAAGGAGTATATGGGAATCTCTACACCTTCCTCTCAATTTTGCAGTGCACCTAAAACTGCTCTAAAATATAAAGTCTATTTAAAAATAAACAAACAAATAACGTCTAATAAAAGCAACATCAGAATAATGTTCTTTTATAACTCTCATGCTGGGGAGGAGAGAAAATATATACACATACATATGTATATTTGTATGCACACGCATACACACACACATATATGCATGTAATATTTCTGGAAGAGTATATTAAAAAGTAATAATAGTGGTTGCCTCGAAAAAAGAAATTGGGTAACTGGGACAGAAGACAAAGGGAGACATACTTTTCACCATCTCTCTCTCTCTCTCTCTCTCTGTGCCTTTTGAATTATATACTATATAAACAAATTATTCAAGAAATCAATCAAATTTCTACATAATAATAACAGGTTTCAAAGGCTTGTGACCAATTTGGTTCCACCTAGACTAATGAGGAACTTAAGGGGGAGTGCCCATCTGGTGGGGGGGGAACATGTCGAGGAGCTGACGGTGTGCAGCCAGCTAGAGATCTCTTCATTTGGGGCTCAGATGCTAACCATAGCTGGGAATACAAGGAGCAGGAGCTGGCTTTCAAAAAGAGAGAATGGTATAAGCTACTTAGGTGGTTGTCGGTGCAGCCATGTGAGCTGAGAGCACAAGTGAGGCTCCAGGAGGGAATAGGGGAGAGAGAGGAGAATGGACCACAAGCCCAGCTCACACTGGGGGCACATGGGGGCAGCGGGCCTATGGAGGATGGCTAAGGCTCTTGGGCATGGAGGCCCAGCCAGGCTTACAAACACACACATCTTAGCGCCTGCTGGAGAGGACAAGGCTGTAGAGAGAGCATATACCCCCCAAAATGGCCAGGAAGAAAGGAAGGAATTAAGGAGTGGTTGACAGAGTCACAGTCCAGTCCAAGCACATGGAATGTCTAGTTCCCTCAGACTCCTGCTAGGTGACCGGCTAATTTGACAAACTAAGGAGGACACACCATAAGACATTATTTCATGAATACCTCATGGGGGCACATAGGATGTTTCCTCTTGAATCAACTTGACACTGCAGTATTAATAGCTGCTAATTGTTTAATTTGTTCAACCTTCCCAGGGGCAATTGCATTTTAACTGGCACTTCAGACACTCAACGGAATGTGTGTCTATGGGAAGTTATTTCAAGACTGTGACAGGATGATGGAGGAGAGCTATTTGGGACTGGAGGCCTTCTCTGTACCCTTCAAATCCCATGACAAAGAGGATTATCCAATTCACCCACATTTCTTCCCAAGTCATCCTGGGAATAAGACTGAGGACCACTTTAAGGGAACAAAAGCCACTCGGAGCAGAGCCTGCCAGTGCCTGCTGCGTGCTCCAGGGCTAAACAGAGGGCTAGTGTCACCTGAATGGCTCAACAGAACACAGTCGACTTGGGATCCGTCAATCAGACATATTCCACTGGCATAATTCAGCTGCCACAATATGTCAGGTCTGTAAAGAAATAATTGCTGGGTCCCGAAAGAATCAACGCCCAGAACAAGGCATTGCAGGGGCCAGGAATGTCCCTTTCTTCCTCTGACTATGAAACTGCAAGAACTTCTCCAGCCCAACACACAAAAAGAACTATTAACCACTTTTCAAGGACAAAGACCCTTCCTTTGTGTTGCCACAGACAATGAAGAAGTCAGCCTGTCTAGTCCACCCTCAAAGAAAAAGCCAGTCAGTGGAATTTACCATGATGGGCCACAATTCAGTAGACCTTACCAACACTCCTAGTGACTGGCTTCTTTTAGTATGCAAGATACGCAAACTCCATGCGCCTCTCAATTGCCTTGGTGCAATTATTGTATTGATTTGATGCAGCATTAGCTCCACGTTTAAGGTGGTTTATGTTTTTTAATTTGCAATTAAATCAAATGATGCCTCTTCGCTAAAATGGCTGACACTTGTTTATATTCTGCAGCAAGCGATGAAGGCAGTTTTTATTTAGCATCATAAAACATGTAGGGTGGGGAGCTTGAAATTTCAAGCAACTTAATTTCTTGCCTGGCTCTTCAGCCAAGTAAAAAATCAAAATACATACCCATCCATTGTAAAAACAGTACAAGTAATAATTGGTGCTTTACAGTGATAATGTAATGAAGTTACTGAGCAAACAACATTGAAAGGATGTTATGGGATGAGTGTTTGGGGCCCCCTAAAATTCATATGTTGAAGCTCCAACCCCCAATGTAATGATATTTGGAGGTGGGTCCTTTGGGAAGTGATTAGGATTAGATGAGGTCATGAGGGTGAGATTCTCATGATGGGATTAGTGCCCTTATAAGAAGAGTAAGAGAGAAAGATCTCTCTCTCCACACACACACACAGAAAGAAAAGGCCATGTGAGCACACAGTGAGAAGGTGGCTGTCTACAAGCCAGGAAGAGAGCCCTCACCAAGAACTGAATCTGCCAGCACCTTGATCTTAGACTTCTCAGCCTCCAGGACTGTGAGAAAATAAATATTTCAGCCACCCAGTCTATGGTATTTTCTTACATCAACCCAAGCAGACTAAGACAGATGATAACTTGAAGAGCAGCAAGAATAATTGGTTTTGTCACATCGTCATTTCTGGATGATCTCCAAGCACCTGACTCACTGGATTTCTTTCCAACCTCTGATATGGTTGCACTATATCTCCTTTTGCTGTTGCATTCTGTTTCAACATCGATCTCAGGATCCTTCCCCCTCCAGGAAGAGGCAAGATGGTAGTTGACCAGAGTTTGAGTCTCAGGAGGGCATCCTGTAATCCCAGGATGAGAGCACTATCAGCAGTCACTGAGCACCTCATCTGAGGACTCAGATCTTCAAAGGCTGTACCATCTCTAGCTCTTTCAATACAGTGCACCCACCAACTCACCACAGGACAATTAACACATAAATACCAGCTGCAGAAAATAATGCCTGCTTTTTGAACCCTCCCAATATTTAACAACCCAGCGAAGGAGGATAACCCTGCAACAGAGATGGAAGAGAGACAGGGAGAAGACAAGAGTGTCACAGAAGATGAAGGAAGAGAATGTTTCAAGGACATCCATCATGACTAAGAGGTAAAGAGAGACGAGGACGGCAGGGAAGGTGGAAAGGATGATTTCAGACATCAGGGGGCACTCAGGTGACCTCGGTGATAACCTTTTTGGTGGTTAATGGAGGTGGAAGCCAGCGTGGATTGTTCAGAGGAATGAAGAAGTATCACTCTGCAAGGTGGATGCTTCCCTGCTCTGCACACTCCAGAGACCAAGGTTCTGACTACACAGGGAAGATCCCTCAATTTAAGTACCTCTTCTTAGCAGTATTCAAAGGATGCTTCTAATAGTATAATGCTCATCTCTTTAGGATTAATAGTATACCATTGATTAAACTAGTAACTTAGACATTGATTTACGCAAAAATGGGCATTACTTCATGGTTGTGGGTTTGGTGTTAACCGTCCCTCCCTCCCTCTCAGGTCTTGATGAAATCCAGTGAGGAGTAGTTCAGGGAGCATCTCTGTGCTCGCCCTGGTCTGCCATTACTACTTCCTTTGTAGCCTATTGGCTTCATCATCCCTGCTCCATTTCTATGTCCTATGCCAGTCCTAGATCATTGCTGACCCATGACAGTCTATCATGGACCAGCCTCTTACTTATACCAGAACCAGAGCAGCATTTAACGAAAGTTCTGTTTCTACATTGCTCCAAACATTTAAGTAACAGTAGAGTTTTGCTCTGTCTTGTCCTGTGCAAATACTGGAGCAATGAGAGGTGGAGGCTCTGCCAACATCCTCAAAGAAAAGCCTATGAAAGAGTCCTACAGATACCATCTCTAGCTGTGGTGGGTGAGTAGTTAAGACTTCCCTGGCTTTAGTGGGGAAAAGAAGTCTTGAGTGCTATTGCCCCTTGGAAGCTCCTCCCCGCCATTACTCCAAGATCCTTGAGACACTGGGTGGTGGGAACTTGCTCTTTCAAACAAGTTTTCCTGCTGTAGTCTCCATTGCTCTAGGGCACTGCAGAAGAGGCATAGGTTTGTGGGGAAAATATGGAATAGGGGTTATACAGAAACAGAGTTCCACTGCAGTGATTCAATCCCCTCCTCTGGGAGTGAAAATGACCCCTGTAGACTAAGGAGATAGGAAAGGGTTCGTTCTTGCCATCAGGGGTCGCTAAGGTTCACGAATAGATCCAAAGTTAATGGCAGAGTTAAAAAGAGTACGTATTGTGTTAAATTAATTATTCAGGATATTTGGGACCAGGAAAAGTCAAGGCAATTAAACTTGTTTCAATTTTTAAAAAATGATATTGACAGTCAACGGTCTCTCCCTATTAAGTGACCATTAGGAAAATGTTCAAGAAAAGATCAAGAAAAAATGGAAAGGAAATGCTATGTTATGGGTTAAATTGTGTCCCCTCAAAAAAGATATGTTGAAGCCCTAATCCTCAGTACTTATTCGAAATAGGGTCTTCATAGCAGTAATCAAAATGAAGCAGTGGGCCATAATCCAGTACGACTCGTTTGCTTATATAAAGGGGAAATTTGGACACAGAGATAGACACACACAGAGGGAAGACAATGTGAAGACACAGGGAGAAGATGGCCATGTGACTGGAGTGATGCATCTACAATCCAAGAAACGCCAAGGATTTCCAGCAAACACCAGAAACTAGAAGACACAAGGAAGGATTCTCCCCAGAGGCATCCGAAAGAGCATGGCCCTGCCAACACCTTGATTTCAGACTTCTAGCCTCCAGAACAGAAAGACAAATTTCTGTTTCAAGCCACCCAGTTTGGGGTACTTTTTATGGCAGCCCTAGGAAACTAATACACTATTACATTACATGTATGCATTAATTGTAGGTCTTATTCCAATTTCTGAAAAATTAAAGTGTGAAAGAAATCTCCATTTTATGAGTGAACAACTACAGCATAGAAATCAAAAAATGGTGTGTTTGGTGGGGCAATTGTGGGAATGTTAAGAACAGAAGAAAAGGACAGAAGCAAAAGAACCCAGAAATAAAGTTAGAAACAAAACACATAAGATTCTTTGTAGTTTGCTGAATGGTTGTAAATTTCAGTCTGGGCTTCCTAGTATCCAATTTAAAGAAAGAAATCCAATCAGATACATAACACAATTTTCACACAGAGGGAAGAAAGTACAGTTCTCAGGAGAACTAAAGCTATTTCTGGAACTGAAGCATAAGGGAAAGTTAATGAAGAGACTTGGCTGATTACTGAATTATATCCTGAGCAATATCCTTCGTCCCATAACACCCTGTTTAGTTCTGAATTATATAGGGCCGTATCTTACGACATCCATCAGTTTTAGCCGATGATCATGCAGGATGGTAACAGCTGCGATTTTCAAAGCTAAAAGGATGTCAATTCGTTTACAGCTTTCCAATGATGAGACTTAATCCAGAGATAAAATCTGCAATACTTTAGGCAGCAGTTCCCAAATCCTAGTCCACAGACTAGATGCATCAGGATCACCTTTAAAAAGATACAGATACAGATGCCTGGGCCCCACCCCTGGGAATCTAACAATTCTGGTGCCCAGGCAAGTTTAAAAGCCACTCATCTAGAGGATGACAAAGGCAAGCCTCCTGATATGTAAGTATTATTTCTCAGTCCCGATTTTGATAACTCTTGGATGGAAGAGAAGTCAAGGTAAGACTCCCAGCCAATTATTGGTTTCCTCAGTGTGCAAATGTAGAGGACCACTTAGCCCATCACCCCAAAAAGATTGTGTTCTGGAGCTAAAGTGACTCTGCGCCCACTGCTTCATGTGCCCAGTGGGCTGAGACAGTGTGGGGCTCAGGGCTTTGTCTGAATCCCAACCCCTCCCTTTATTAGCCACGTGGCCCTTAGCTGGGTCAGGGGACATTTCTAGGCTTCACGTGGCCCAGAGAAAGGGGGATGGCAAGGCCAGCCTCATAAATTTGTTGTAATAATTATATAAGAAAGTACACATGAAACTCTTAGCAAAATGCCTGTGTGGTAGAAAAACCCAATAACGGAAGCTTTTTGTTGTTTATTTTTCTTTTAGGAAGTTCCCTTTTTCTGTGACTATACCCCAAGGCATCACCCTCCCTAATAGCAGGATAAACTATTGAAATGCTAGACCATAGATCAGAATTGACCACCAAGTTGCCCCAAGTGGGCTCCCCCCTGGCTACCGCTAGCCCTTGGCAACGGCATCTTCCACACAGCCCAGTTGGGAGGTGGCGGCGCAAGTGTACAGAATACCATGTGTAACAGAGCAGAGAGCATCGTTACAAGAATGAAGAGGGTTATGGGAGCAAATGACTCAAAACCTATAAAAATAAACCTGACTTCACTTGCAGCACTTAAATGCAATGAGGACTCAGGGGGCCTCCTGGAGAATGGTTCATGTTAGTTTTATTTAGTGAGGGTCTTTTAAATCCTTCATTGGTTAATCCTCCTATTGGCTGGGTAGCTGCTGCTTTTAGGGTCATAAATCTAGGTGCAATCTCGGTTGGGCTATTTTGGGGCCTTATTCTCTGCCTCCAAGCACTTGTTTGTCTAAACCTGAGTACCCAAGGTGTGTATGCAGGGTAGCTGATTTCTACGCCTTCCAAAACTGTGAGCTCATGAGAAGGGGTGGGGAAAGAAGGGAGCAGAGGAAGAGAGGAGGGACAGTCAATGAAGCTCAAAGGTGGGGAGGGGGAGGACTGTGCAATTAGCAGCAAGCTCTTTAAGCAACTCTGGGGAAGCAATGCAGCTGCAAACATCAGTTTTGTCTCTGCCACATCTATTTGATGGTATATGATGCAACCATTTACAAACGTCTATGGAGAGTTCATAACAACACAGAAAATTCTTATTTCACACTGCCCCCTACATTCAGTGCAGAAATAATAACTACACTTGACTGAGTACAAACTCCCCACTCCTTATTTTATATATATCATCTCATTAAACCAACACCCTACAGTGTAAATTTTATTATCCCTGCCTGAAAGATGGGGAAACTCAGACTTAGGAAAGTTGTCACTTGTCCAGTGACCTGAGTGGTAAACCCATGTTTTAAACTCCTGCCTGTCTGATCCCAAAGCCTGTATTTTCCTTCTTTCTACTGCGAGAAACAGCCAGCTGTGGCCAACTCAAATGATTAGAAGGAAATAGATAGGTGATTATATCTGAAATCTGGGAGTTTGGGCATTTTTTAAAACTGTTTTGCATTTTTCCATAAGGCTCATAAACTTCTTTCATAATGAAGAACATTAAACTTGTTTTTGTAAATTCCCCTCCCACATGGCATCCCAGCCAACACAGGAAGCCTCAGATGGACCTAGCGGCAAGCCCTGATTCCCGCCTGGGGTCTCCGGCGGAGAGCCTGGAGTCCTCACTCTGTGGTCTGCGGAGGGCTGCTCATTCACCACACGAGACCAGACTTGAGTTGTTCAGACTCGTTTTCTTTCCTCTCTAGCTGTCCTCCAGCTCCAGCCACACCAGCACAGGAGGAAGGACCTGATGCTGGCGAGGCCAGGAGCTCCTGCTGCCCCACAGCCCCTTAGAGACCGTGTTTGTTTCCTGGGGCTGCTATAACAAATCACCACAAACTGGGTGGCTTAAAACGATAGAAGTTTATTCTCTCACAGTTCCAGAAGCCAGAAGTCCTAAATCAAGGTGTCAGCAGGGCCATACTCCCTCCAGAGGCTCTAGGGGAGATTCCATTCTTTGCCTCTTCCAGACTCTGGCTGCTCCAGGTGTGGCTTGGCTTGTGGCTGCATCACTCCAAGCTCTGCTTCATCTTCACACGGCCTCCTCCTCTCTGGTCTGTGGCTCCTCTTCTATCTCTTATAAGGACATTCGTCATTGGATTTAGGGCCCACCTGGATAATCCAGGATGATATCATCTTAGGATCCTTAACTTAATTACATCTACAAAGACCCTTTTTCCAAATAAGGTCACATTCACAGGTTCCAGGGATTAAGGCATGGACATATTTTTGGGGGGCAGTTATGATTTAGCCCACAGTTGAGGCCATCCCTCTGTCTAGCCCAGGACTCATGACAAGAGGCAATGGAGGCAGATGTTGGATTCATATCTTGTGATGTCATTGGTCCCAAGTTTCAGCACCAAGTGTTGAATTGCCCACATCAGATGAAGAAAACTCTGCTGCCAGTTAGAAAAGGGTAGAATTTTAAGCTCCTCTCTCTCCGTCTTCTCCCTAACCAAGAAACATCTCTTGCACAGCAGGTAATGATTGATTATAAATGAAGCAATGTCTCTTTAAGTTCCTGAGGCCCAAAATCTTGAAATCTCTCTTTAATTGTATGGTAACCATTAGGGGCTTTGTCTGGGAAGGATGACAGGAGTAATCACCCGAGAACAGATTTCTAGGTAATTTATACTTAGTCAATCCAAACCTAATTCCTGAGTGACCTATACTGTGCCTAAGGAGCCTGATATAATCGTGTATTTACCCTTTACCCTGAAATTAGATGGTACTTACTATGCAATTACCCAGCCACTAAGTGACAATTACCATGTAATTAAATGGTCAGTGGTTACCATATTATTAAATAGCATTGACATGATATTCGTTCCACAGAACCTTGCACTGTCGCCACAGAATTAAACACCCCACCAAGAAATTACAGCTGTTCCTGGGAAGTTCTGCTCTTTGCTTGGATGGCTTTCAAGTTGGCAGAAACTCCCAGGGCCATGTGCCTCCAAGGGAGCCAGGAAACAGCCAAGGCTAGGCACAGATATAACATGGCCTCCTGGGCATGGGCCTCTTGCCAGACCTGGGCAGCACCTCTGCAGCCCAGCTCCAGTCCAGCACTAGGACACCTGGGGAAATTCCTCCAACGTAATCCCAGAATGTGCTGCAGAAGAGTGGTAGGCATCTCTTTCTCTCCTGGATATGGTACCTACCCAGGGGCACAGTATGCTGGGAGAGCTTGAAGCCCTCAGTAAAGCAAGAGTTCTGTTTCAACCTGCGAGAAACAGACACTAAATCATCATTATAAGCATAAGTTGTCTTGTAAGTTCCAGGTGGACAGGATCTCTATCTGCCTCATTTATTGCCTTATCGCCAACACCATCCCTGGCACATTGTAGACACTCAATAAATATTAGTTGGATGTATTCATTCATTCATTCATTCATTATTTATTTATTAGTATCTACTACATGCCAGGCACTAGGCACTGAAACCTTTTAGGGACTCTGTGAGGTCTGAAGGAGTCTCAGAGAGGCTGAATCATTTGCCCAAGATCATTATACAACTAGTCACTGGCAGATGCAAGACCGAACACAGGTCTGTCTGACTCCAAAAGCTATGCTCTTCTACAACCTCTTGGCCACATACAGCCTCAAACCACCCTGGGACACTAAGGAGTCCTGGGGAAAGCTAATGGCTTCCCTAGGATGAATTGCTTTGGTGACTAAGCCTTCTTTATGTAGAACTACCATAATAGTTTATGCAAACTGTTACTCACATTTAGTAGATGAAGAAAGTGAGGCTCAGAGAGATCAAGTCACTCGTCCAAAGTCACCCCACTGGTAAGTTGCTTAGGGTTGAACTTGGACTCAAAAGCCATTTGTCTGCCTGGTGTAACCGGAGAGAGACAGACTGCCTGCCTCAGGCCCTCACCTTTTCACCATTAAAATGTTATGTCTTTGGGTCAGCATTGTTTCCAGATGTTACTGCTAAAATGTAATATCTCACTAGCACTCTCTAACATCCTAGAGCAAATCATCTAGCCTCCAAAGACAGATTCCAGGGGGAAAATGAGACCAGAGAAGAATGGATAGTTTGAGGTTGTAGAGAGGAAAAGATTCAGGCAATGAGTAACAAATAGGTCTCATCTTAAAGTCAACTCTGATCAATTGATAGTAGCTGCCTGGAGCACTGTATTGTGAAGCCTTCTGAGGTTGCATTAGGGCTCAGCAGGATAAAGTATCATAATCAATTAGTGATGTCTGCCATGGAAACTAATTGAGGGAGTGGTTGCACATGGGCCAGGTATTTACCATCTCTAATTTAGATTGTGGGATTCTACAAAATAAGGTCAGGCTTGGAAATTGTCAGGGCTGGAGAGAAGCCAATGAGTGAGGCCAGAAGACCAACTAATAAAATAAGCAGCCAAAGACATTCTTTCCCTCACATGCAGGTGTTCAAAAGAGAAAGTGAAAAATATAGTGTCAGTAAATTGAAAACTACAAGTCAGGAAACCTTGCTCCTAGTATCAGTTCTGCTGTTAATTACCTGTAAGACTTTGACCTCATCACTGCCCATCTCCGGGTCTCAGTTTCCTCATCTGTAAAATAAAGGCATTTGAGTAGCACATCTCTAAACCACTTCCAATTCCAGGATTCTAAAGTCTATAGTGCTTGGTAGTAAAACTGAGTGAAAAGAACGGAAGGAGATAAGCAGGAGAGAAGTGGGCAAAGCTGATCAAACACTTCTCTTACTCGTTATGGGAGGGTTATCAGATACAAGGTGGAAATCAACATTTCCCTTTAGGCCATGTTGAGTTTTAGACATCAATTCAACATCCAAGTAGAAATGTCAAGTGGGCAATAGTATATACAAATATAGAGCTCAAGAGAGGTGCCTGGGTAGAAGAAATGAACTTGGGAGTCATCAATAAACAGATGGAGCTAGGTAAGTTGCCCTAGGGAGAGAATGTAACTAGAGAGGAGAAGAGGATTAAGAGGTGTTACAACATTTAGAATTTAGGTAGAAAGGGAGGATCCAACAATGACTGAGAAGGAATATTCCTTCTTGGGAGAGAACCATGTGACTGTCACAGAAGCACAGGAAGAAAGGGTTTCAAGGAGGAAGTTGTCAGCTGTGTCTAATGCTGCTGAGAAATAGAGTTACACGAGCAAGGGGAATTAGCTTGGTAAGTTATATCTTTAGTGACCTTGACGAAAACTGTTTAAGGGAGTGATGGGGACAAAACCTGATTGGAATGAGTAGAGGAGATACTGGGCGATGAGAAAGTGGAGACACAAGTATAGGCAAAGGCCTGGGCCCAGGGGTCACGTGGTCCACAATTCACTGTTGGCTTATAATGTTTCTTAGAGAATGTATGTGAAGGGTCTGTCATAGCACCTGTTATGGTAGGTGCTCAAAAATACAAATTCCTCCTCCTTTAATCCACCTGCATTTAATCAATCTGCCATTTTCCACAGAGATGCCTTTCTGACAACTTCTTGGTGGCTCGCTATCAGATTCTAGTATTAAAGGTCTTTTATTTTGACCTTGGCCCTGGGGGAAACTGGTAGACCCATAAGGCTTGCCTGCTCATCTTTTCACCTCCCACACTCCCATCAGATAAATGTCTCATCAGGCAGGCCACTGCTAAGGCCAGATGATGCCTTATTCAAGGAGAGGAAATTGATCATGTACAAATTACTTCTAAAGAAACCGTGCCAGAAAGGATATGTGAGAGGCCCATAAATACTGCATTGAGGGCTGTCATCCTCAGCCACAAATTCTACTAACCCTCCAGCAGGAATTTCATAGTTAATATCCCAGTGCTACCAAACAAGTGTGGTCACTGACCAGTTTTTCATCCTGCTTTCCTACAGCAGAGACACGAGACTATCCATGGTAACTGGTGATGCTCATATTGGCCAACCCAATCCATCCATTAGTTTGTTCAACTCAAATTTTATGAGTACCCATCTGCAGAGCTCTATGCTCCATGCTGTGGGATATGCAATGAAGTATGTGACATTTATGCAAAATTTACAAACAAATGTTCATTGAACATCTACTATGTGCCAGTGTTCTAGGCTCTGAGGTTCATCAGTGAACAAGACAAACCAAAATCCCAGCCCTTATAGAGTTTATATTCTAGTAGCTCTGAGCCCTGGGCTGAGCAGTGTTATAAATCAGAACAGGGAATGGATAACAGTTAATGTGAATAATGAAATCCCTGTAGACCAGAGAAAATAGTCAAATGTCTGTCAAAAAGTTTAGATGGTAAGGGCATTTGGACCCATCCAAGGTGCAAGCACTGAGGTCTGGAAGACTTCCTGAAGAAGGCGGAACTGCGACAGAGCCTTAGAGGATAGAAGCTTTTGACCAAGGAGGATAAGTGGAGAAAGCTTTCCAGGAGGGCAGATTGAAAGGAGCAATAGTAGCAAGACAGAGATGAGCAAGGATGTCCAAGGAGAAAAGACTAGAAAAACAGACTGAGGAATGATTATGGAGAACCTTCAAAGCCAGCCTAGGGAGTTTGGGCTTTGTGGGGAGCCATGGCGGGATTCTAAGCAAGGAAGAGAAATGATGCAGGCAGCGCATGAGGAAGCTCTCCATGTGCAGGAGATAAAGGAAGGTAAAAGCAAAGGGGCTCCTAGGTCCTCAGTCCCAACTCTATGCCAGATGCCTTACATGCAGGACCTTGTCTTTTCTACTTTTTTTAATTTTTTAAATATTTTTTTATTTGGAAATAATCACAAACTTACAGAAAAGTTGCAAGTACAGTTTTCTTCTGAACCATTTGAGGATAAGTTGCTGATTTCAAAATTCTTTTGTGTTGAATTGCCTATACAAAGGACATTCTCCCACATGATATAATTACCAAAATCAGGAAGTTAAGCTCATTATCATCATTTGATCTTCAGACCAAATTCAAGTTTCATCAGTTGTCCCAATAATATCCTTTAGAGTAAAATGGTCCAGTTCAGGATCCCTCATTGCATTTAGCTGTCATGTCTCTTCAGTCTCCTTCGCTCTGGAATAGTTCCTCAGTTTCTACAAACCTCACTTGAATTCTTAATAATTTTGCTATATATATGCTATAATTATCCCCACAGTGCAGGAGAAGAAACTGAGGCTCAGAGAGTTTAAGTAATAGGCGTAAGATGTCCTGGTGGTAGAGCCCCAAAGTATGTGTGGTTCTGAAACCCAGTGTCTGATCTGAGAAAGTGAGCAGTTAGAACTCATTCCAGTGATAGCAGCATGAGATTGATAAGGAACCAGTCCAAGGTCATGGCAATAGAAATGAAGAAAGGAAAGTGGATGTGAGGGACCACACCAAAGAAGAGTCAACCAGTGGTTGAATTTTTTATTGACTCACTGAGAGCAAAAGTTAAAAGATGACTGAGGTTTTGAGCTCGGGCAACTGTCAAAGATAGGGTGAGAGTGACAGTAAGTAAGTTCTCATCCAGGCTGCAGAGATTTCTACATGATGTGAGGTTTCAATGAGCCACTGGAATGGAACTCTTCTGCAGGGAGTGTATCACTGTAGGAAGATCTTCGTCTTGGAGGCAAATGGAACCCCATGTTGAAAGTTGAGGACACCCCTCTAACACTGCAAGGCCATTTTATTTGCTTTGTGCAGGTGAACATATCTGAAAATGTCCTCTGCATGTAGTTTCTTTTAAAAATGCAGTTACCATTCAAAGGGTTAAATCATTAAACCCATGTAAACTTATTTTGAATTAGTTTATATCATCAATTGCTTACATGATAGGAAGAACTCAAAAAATTGTGAGAGCCCCAGTCATTGGGCAGATTGTGGAGAGTGGTGCCTGAAACCTAGAGGAAGGAGTTATACAAGGGAGAAAGAGACACCAGGTAAAGACATCCGACTTTCCAGTGTGAGCAAGCCAGAGAACCAAGAAACACTAATGGGGCCGCTACTATGTACCTGGCATAGTGTCCCAGGCTTTGCCATACATGTCTTATCTGTCAACCCTCATGAGGTCAGTGGTGCTATTCTCATTTTAACGATGAAGAAAATAAGGCTCAATGAGTTAAACACCTTGTCCAAGTTCATCTTCAGGTCATGGTTGTGCTGGAGTTAGGATTCAAACTCAAGGCTCTTCAATCCCAAAGCCCAGGCTATCTGCCATGCTCCCCTGTCCCCACGACCCCTAGAGACTCAGCACTGTTGGGTAGATTGGGCTTCTGGCCCAGCTTGTCTGCTAGAGGCCAGAAAGGTTCAACCAAGGCTCATGGTTTTACTTAGAAATGTGCCTGGCTTCATGAGTTGAGAAATTGGCAGAGCAGTGGGGTGAGCTGCAGGAGCCTGCTGGCCTCAGGCTAGCTCTCTTCTTGCCCTCCAAGAGCTGGTGGACTGGCCTGGGGCAAGTGGTAGAAACTTCCTGCTTCCTGGTTCTCCCTATACACAATTTGAATGGGTGAGATGGTTCCCCACATCGCACAGGTGCTGGGAGAAATGAAGACATCGAGCCAGCTGGTAGCTGAACTCAGGGGCAAATCATATCAGCCATACAGGTGTCCTTCTTCATGAGGCCTGCTGAGCTCAAACCCAAGGTCATGTTAAATCAAAGAGCCACCTGAGTGCTAATTAAATGCCAAAGCTCCCACCTAGGGATCTGAGTCATTTCAGTGATCATTTGTCTTTGGACAATACTCACCTCCTCCTGCCCCTATTTGTTACACACTCTTCTTTATCAGGTCAGCTTCCCCCTGGGGGCCCAAGGATGCACTGTGGTCATCATCAGGCATGAAGGAATGAAATAGAAAAGTCAGACACTCAGGTTCTAAAATCCCTAATAAGCCACCTTGGGCCCCGGTCTTCACCTCTAAAATTCAATGACAGTGGGGAAATTGGCACATAGTTTTATTTTAAGAATTAAATGAGATACAGCCCATTAAGGGTTTAGCACAGGGCCTGGCCCTAAATGTAAATGTTAGCTACTGTCAGATTAAAAACAACTCTGGACTTTGGTAAGGAGAGACTTTATTTGAAAGGATTATTGTAAGAAGAGGGAAAGAGACTATTGCAATTAGAGAGAACATTCTAAACATGAAATCTGCAAATGTCTCAAGTGTTGGGGAGAAAGGAGCTTTTCTTTTATCAGATGGAGTGAACCAGGCTAGGAAGAACTGGGCATGGGGAAGTAGGATGAACAGGATGAATGAGTGTAGGTGTCCTGATCTGACAGTAACGGAGACCTCAATGCAGCAGGGATTTTTCGAATCTTCGCTATTTTCCAGGATCACAGGGCTCGGGTAAAAGTCAACATTGTCACTACAATGAAAACATGTTGAACCTCTGTGAGCCTCTGCTTCCTCCTCTGCTAAATGGGGATAGTAACAGTCACTTCCCAGGACTACTGTGCAGATTCAAGGGGACAAGAGATAACAGGTGCCAACCGCAGGTCCTGGTGCAAGGTGAACACTAAGTATTGTTCATTTTGTTAATGTTGCATATCCTCTATGTACCCAACACTGTGTTCAGCACGGTAAGGAATGAAAAATAGCTTTCAGATTCTGAGGCACTGAGGTAGAAAAGGCTGGAAGTAATTGAGCATCTAGGATTAGGTCCCAGTAAGTTGTAATGGAGATGAGAATCAATATCAGGGTCTTGCCTCCCTGCTGGTGTTGGACCAATGCTTCAGCTGTAGGACTTACATCCTTATCAAACCTGCTGGCCAGTCAGAGGAGCCGTCCCTGGGGTCCCTTCCTCCAGCCTCCTGGGATCGAGAGATCTCTGCGGCCCCTGTAGACTTACGGAGAACACGGATAGCTTCTACCCTGTCCTTGTGCCCTTCTCTAGGCAGTGCAAGGAGACAAGTTTGGTCATCTCCATCACCTGCTCAATTCTAAGTCATAGGCTGTCTGAAATTAAGACAGCACGGTGTTCACGAAAATCCCAGCAGTTTTATCGGTCTTCCCAGACACAGAATACTCATACCCCTTGACTTCCATTCTCATACCTGGAAGCTGGGCACGTACTCTGAGTCCAACTTTCCTGCAGGTGGTTGATGGCTGGGCTGGGCAGTGCACAAATGCTCCTTCATGTGATCCCAGCTAAGGACCAGCGACCTCAGACACTCCCACAAGCCCTCAGTCAGCTTGTCCCATGTTGCTGCAGAGCTTACCTTGTGAGCGCTGGGTAAATATAGTTCCCTCAGGGCAGCCAGCTGGAGCCCTGCCAGCCGACATTGGGTTACCAGCCTGCTCTTCACACGCTCCTTGGTTTCGCTACTTGGAGCTGCTCTGCCTCTCCGGGCTCAGGATTCAAGGGCTCTGGGAAGCAGGGCCAACTTGCATTTGGATGGTTTTCTTCCTGCCATCTTGGCAACGCAGGCACCATCTCTAAGGAACTCCTCCTTTCCAAGTGCTGCAAAAACGCGTTGGATCTGACCCGGCCCTTGCAGTGCAGACTATGGGTGTGTTTCATTTAGGGGAGCCTCACTCCTGCAAGGCCTGAAACAAATAAGCCTGAAGCTGAAGTCACAGGAAAATATGCTTTTTGAATGCTTCTCTGGTGCCTTTGGCCATGGAAAATGGGACTTAAAGTAAAAACGAAAAAGGCAAATAATACAAAAAGATCCATTTTCTTGTGGATGGTCTTTGTACTTGACACAGGTCCCCAGATCTGATCTTGGCTTCTCTCAATCCCGATCAGGACTCCCCACCCAGCTCAGGGTGGGGAGCAAACACTGCCTGGGTCAGCCTGGCACTTAAGCTCACCTCTTTTGTTGGCTTTAGTTACAGGGGTGTAACTAAAAAACAACAGAGCCTGAAAAACAACAGCCTGCAACCCACATTTGACCTGCAGGTCAATTTATTTGACCCATCCGCTGATGGCTTACACATTTTAATTTTGTCAATATTTGTTAAACCCGGAGATTCCACCTAAAAAGCAAGATTTCTGGCTTTTCTTAGGAAAAAAATCAGAAGATCTGATAACACAGAGCCCACATTTCTACGTGGCAAAATCGACTAGGGCTAAATTACAGCTGATCCCTTTACATAGGGCATATGCTCTCCCGCTCACCACCATCCGACACTCATTCGTTTATCCATCACAGTTACTGAGTGCCTACAACAGGCCAGCCTGTCTCAGTCCTGCTGACACAGTGGGGGACAAGAGAGCGAGTTCCCTGCTATTTCAGACAGTGCGTGCTACATGCTCATTGTCTCCTAACACTGAGGAAGGGCGGCAGTTGACATTCATCATCGTACTTGTACTGTTGTTTTCCTTTTAGTCAGTAAGAAGACAGTATTGCTCACACCAGCCCCACATCACTCTTGTATGTCACTAATGTGCCCCTGTGGACATCTGAACTGGAACACCTACTCTCTCTGCCCACCCCACTAGAGTGAGAATGCTGGAAGGTTGGGAATGCAACATGCATTTCTGTATTCTCAGAGTTTATGTCATCATCAGTCATAAAGTATATTCTTAACTAATAGAAATATAAATATAGGATGATGTACACTAAGAGTTGGTAAAATTAAAAGAATTAAAAAGATAACTTGGAGACTGTTTAGGGGATCTTGGTTCACTAGGGGAAAGGGACCCCAGGTGGGCTTGAACTGCACTTACCTTGACACCTTCCCATGTCTGACCAAATACAGCTACCAAAGCAGTTACTTCTCTAACGCCTTTCTCAATGATCAGTCCACCTCTTAAGATGCCATGTGGGATCAGGGCTATCCCAGGACGTAGGTCAAGAAAATAGGATATAAGGATATACTTGTTGCTGAGCAATGATCAGCAGGAAGTGTGGAATAACAGACTTTGATTCAGACAAACCCCAAAATGCCCACCAGGTGATCCCGAGATGCCAGGACAAGAGACCACTGTGGCACCCATAGTTTAATTGGTACTGGTCTCCCCAACACCTACTGGACAGAAGTCTAGTTAACCTCTATGAAAAATTTTTAATGGTAATGACCAGAAGATAACGACTCAGAGCAGAGAAGCACATGCTGAACCTGAGACAGGCCCCTATAAACTCAGTTCCAATAATGTGCAGGAGCTGGGACTTTCAGGGACTGCAGTCAGCATGCCAGCTCTGTAAAACTGAGCAAGGTGGGGGGCAGCAGGTGCTGCCTTGCCTCAGTCATCCTCTCCCTGGAAGGCAGTGAAGCTCTTCAGCACGCTAGGGGCTCCCAAATGTTCTAGGCAGAAGGACTTTGCTTGGCTCCAGATGGATCTGGTTTTCTTCTTTGGTAAGTCATTTAGAGCTGGGTCTGGGAACTCTTGGCTGAAAGAATAGTAAAGAAGATCCAAGACCAATAAAAACAGCCATTCCTAAGGCCATCTGGTCACCTGCATGAGTCACTGCTTCCCCTCTTCATTCCATCTTACTGCTCAACATCAAGTCCACCAGAAGGAGGGGCAAGGATAAAGAGGAAAGAACAAACCAACATTAGCTGAATACTCGCTGTGTGCTAAACCTTGATGCATTCCCTCATTAGTCCTCCCTCCAAACCGGTGAAGATGTGTTTTTTACTTTCCATTTTAGACTTAAGGAAATTAGGACTTGGAGCAGTTTAGCAATTCACCCCAGGTCACACAGCCAGTAAGGGGGAGGAACAAGGAGTTGAACCCAGATTGATTGACTTCCAGAGTTTACATTCTTCACCACCAGACTAGCCGCAAACATGATAAATTCTGAACAGCTCCAGCAAATATTTTGGTGGGTGGAGTTTACAAATATTAGTCAAAATCTCCATTAATTTACACTTTCTTGTGATCCTTGCCCCTCCCGCTAACTCTCATCATAACAGGTGGAGAAGGGATAAGATCTGCTTAGAGCTTTCCAAGGAAATCCAAAAGCTGCCTTCTTCTCCTTGGCCCTCTTAATACCCCCTAATCCCAGGAGATAATCAGAGCACAAGAGGATGACATTTTGAATTCCCAGGGGGCAGTGCCAAGTTCCCAGAGCAGAGGAGGGCCTTTGAAGGCTCTCAGAGCTGAAGGCAATTAGCCAAGACCCAATCAGCAAGGTCAGAGCATTGAAGGAGTCTGCTTAATTGGCCCTTCCTCTCTCCCCACATTCTCACCCTAAGAGCCAGTTCCATGGCTTAAAATACCAGCTACATGCTGGATATTCCATGCTCCAGACCCACATACCTAAAGTGGATGCCCCACTGGCATCTTAATTGTAATGTGTCCCAAACAGAATTCTTAAATTGCCACATCCAAACCTGTCCCTGGTTCCCCAGTCTTCCCCATCAGTAAATAGCACTATTGTCCACTTGGATACTAAAACTAGAGTCCTAGGATTCAATCCCTTTCATCTCAACTTCTTGTTTTGGAAAAGTTCAAATACATACAAAAGTAGACAGAATAGTATAATGAATCCCTACGTACCCATGACTCATCAACAGTTATCAACTCATAGCCAATCTTATTTCACCTATACCCCCATCCCCTTCCTCCTTCCTGTATTATTTTGAAACATATTCTAGATCTCAAAGTGTGGTCCATAGACTCCTTGGTGTCTCCAATACCCTTTCAGGGAAACTCCGAGGACAAATCTATTATAATAGACCATTTTCAATTATAATATTAAAACATTATTTGTCTTTTTTACTGTATTGACACTCGCACTAATGGTGCAAAAGCAATGGTGGGTAAACTGCTGGTGTCTTAGCATGAATCAAGGCAGCATTGCAACATTGTATTCTTTACCGCCACTCACTCACATTAAAATAAACGCCAGTTGCACTTAAGATGTCCTTAATGAAGTAGTAATAATTATTAACTTTATTAAATCTCAACTTTTGAGTTCACGTCTTTTGAATATTGTGTGTGACAAAATGGAAGTATGCATAAAGTGCTTATGCTGCACATCAAATATCATAGTTGCCTCAAGAAAAAGCACCTGTGCAAATGTTTGAGTGACCAGCTAAACTAGCCACTTTTTTCATGGAACACTATTTTTACTTGCAAGTTTGACTAAGGGACAAACTCTGGTTATGTGGACTTAGGTATTTGACACGTTTTCCCAAAAATGAATAAAGTGAGCCTGTCATTTCAAGGAAACAACTGATAGCATTTGCTGCCAATGATAAAATTCAAACTTTAAGGGGCCGGCCCGGTGGCGCAAACGGTTAAGTGCGTGCACTCCACTGCAGCGGCCCAGGGTTCACCGGTTCAGATCTCAGGCGTGCACCGACGCACCGCTTGGCAAGCCATGCTGTGGTGGCATCCCATATAAAGTGGAGGAAGATGGGCACAGATGTTAGCCCAGGGCCAGTCTTCCTCAGCAAAAGAGGAGGATTGGCAGATGTTAACTCAGGGCTGATCTTCCTAAAAAACAAATAATAATTTCAAACTTTAAGGCAAAAATCGCAATTTTGGAATACTTTTATCTGCCATCAATGAGTTTGACAGCTTCCAGATTGGTGGTGATATTAACAAACGTGATTTTTTTTTTTTAATATTGTGTCACGCCATGTGCCAACATTTGGACGATCTGTATATTCAGTAAACCAATATTTGCAAATGACCAATGAATGATAATACAAAATCTCACATGGGTCAAAGATCCATTTAAAGTACAAGATAGACCAATAGATTGCAATGTAACAGAGTACAAAAAGTTCATTGACATGATTACAAATAGAAATTACCACATTTGATGTAGTATCAAAGAAGAATATCAACAATTATCTAAAAAAGTTTATTAAAATACACCTGCCTTTACCCACTATGTATTTGCATGAGGTCAAATTTTTTCATATGCTCCAACCAAAACAACATATTGAAACAGATTAAATTCAAGAGCAGATATGAGAATCCAGTCATCTTTTATTAAGCTAGAATATCAAAATTTTCCAAGATTTGCAAAAATGTAAAACAATGGCACTCTTCTCACAAATTTTTTAAAATATAGTTATTTTTCATAAAAATGACATGAGCTATAAATTAATATGAATAAATATTATTAATTACATACTTTTAAATTTTTTAAGTTTTAATTTCCAATATAGTAAATATCAATAGCTACAACTCACATTAAAAAATGCCCTTTGGGCAGGCAGCCCACCCTAGAGACTAGCCCCACCCAACAACAAGCCCTCAGGCAACGTGTGGGCCTGCATAGATTGGTGACTGGATTCTCTGCAGCCTGGCAACTGAGCTGACTTGAGCGGGGCAGGGTGTGCACAAGGAGCGGGTGGAGAGTGTGGGGCGGTGGCAGAGTGTGTGGGGCTCCCGCCGTGGAGAGACTGGGTCCACTTGGGGAGGTCGGGGCGCTCACACGGGGCAGGACTGTGTTGACTGTGTGTGTGGACCTGTGGGCGGCAGGGCTTCTCAGCCACAGAAGACTTGTACTTCTCAAAGACCCACATAGGAGGTTTGCTCCACCTTCCAAAACCTGAAACAATTGGGTGCTCCTGTGCCTGAGGCCAGCCCCACCCAGCTGCAATCCTCAGAGAGCTGACAAGAGACCTAATAGGCTAGAGGCTTACAGCAATTGTAAGGCCCTGAGCCTAACAACCTGCCACGGTGGGGGCCTACTCACTTAAAAGAAATACTGCAACACAAATGTGGTATTAGAACTTGCAGCCAACTGTGCTGGGGCTCCCCACAGCTGATAAAGAGACTGAAGGGCCCACAACAACTACAAGCAGCTGAGCATTACAACAGCTGGCCAGGAGCATAACTCAGCCTCCTGGGCACCTACAGGGAGAGCAAACAGGCCACAGCAGAAGGATACACGTAGCCCACATAGGGGTCACCCCTGGAACATTGAGAACTGAGGGAAGCACACTGGAAGCCTCCTAAGCCATCACTTACATAAGGTCACCTATCCAAGAGCAGGAGACATAGCTGACCTACCTAATACGTAGACACAAGCACAGGGAAAGAGGCAAAATGAAGAGGCAAAAGAATACATTCCAAGTAAGGGAACAGGACAAAACCCCAGAAAAGGAACTTAGTGAAACAGAAATGAGCAACCTACCCGACAGAGAGTTCAAACTAAGAGTGTTAAGGATGCTCACTGATCTGGGGAGAAGAATAGATGGACTCAGTGAGAATGTCAACAAAGAAATGGAAGATATAAAAAAGAACCAAGCAGAAATGAAGAATACAATACTGGAAATGAAAAACTCATTAGAGGGACTCAAAAGCAGAGTAGAGGATACAGAAGAACGGATCTGTGAGCTGGAAGAAAGACTAGAAGAAACTACCCAAGGTGAACAGGTAAAAGAGAAAAGAATTAAAAAGAGTGAGGACACTCTAAGGGACCTCTGGGACAACATCAAGCGCACTAACATCCGTGTTATAGGTGTCCCGGAAGGAGAAGAGCGAGACAAGGGGGCAGAGAATCTATTTCAAGAAATAATAGATGAAAACTTCCCTAACCTAAGGAAGGAAACAGACATCCAGGTACAGGAGGCACAGAGAGCCCCAAACAAGATAAACCCAAAGAGGCCCACACCAAGACACATCATAATCAGAATGTCCAGAATTAAAGATAAAGAGAGAATCCTAAAAGCCGCAAGAGAATGTCAAGTTACATACAAAGGAAACCCCATAAGGCTATCAGCTGACTTCTCAGCAGAAACCTTACAGGCTAGAAGAGAATGGCATGATATATTTAAAGTGCTAAAAGGAAAAAACTTACAGCCAAGAATACTCTACCCAGCAAGGTTATCGTTCAAAATGGAAGGAGAGATCAAAATTTTCCCAGATAAGCAAAAATTAAAGGAGTTTGTCACCAAGAAACCAGTGTTACAAGAAATGTTAAAGGGACTGATTTAAGGGGAAAAGAGAAGACCACAAATAGGAAAAATTATCTATTTCCACGATTAGAACGTAATGGATACAAATGCGCAAAAAAGAGGTTGGATATGATATCAAAAACATAAAAGGAGGGAGGAGGGTAGTTAAAGAGTACAGCTTTCAGACAGAGGTCAAACTAAAGTGACCATCAATTCTGTATAGAAGAAGAAAGGAACAGAGAAGGACTACTAAAACACTGAGGAAAAAAAAAAAAGTTAAAAAATGGCAGTAAGTACATACTTATCAATAGCTACTTTAAACGTCAATGGACTAAATGCTCCAATTAAAAGGCATAGGGTGGCTGACTGGATAAAAAACAAGACCCATATATATGCTGCATACAAGAGACACACTTCAGACCTAAAGACACTCACAAACTGAAAGTGAAGGGATGGAAAAAGATACTCCACGCAAATGGCAATGAAAAGAAAGCTGGGGTAGCAGTACTCATATCAGACAAAATAGACTTTAAAACAAAAACTGTAAAACGAGACAAAGAAGGGCATTACATAATGATCAAGGGAACAATCCAACAAGAGGATATAACACTTGTAAATATCTACGCACCCAATGTAGGTGCACCTAAATATATAAAGCAATTATTAACAGACATAAAAACAGAAATAGACAGTAACACAATAATAGTAGGGGACTTTAACACTCCACTTACACCAACGGATAGATCATCCAAACAGAAGATCAATAAGGAAACATTGGCCTTAAACGACACACTAGAACAGATGGACCTAGTAGATATATACAGAGCATTCCATCCAAAAACCGAAGAATACACGTTCTTTTCAAATGCACATGGAACGTTCTCCAGGATTGATCACATATTAGGCCACAAAACAAGTCTCCATAAATTTAAGAAGATTGAAATAATACCAAGCATCTTTTCTGACCACAAAGGCATGAAACTAGAAATCAACTATAGGAAGAAAATCAGAAAAGCCACAAATACATGGAGATTAAACAAAATGCTACTGAACAACGACTGGGTTAATGAAGAAATCAAAGAAGAAATCAAAAAATACCTGGAGACAAATGAAAATGAAAATACGACATACCAGAATTTATGGGATACAGCAAAAGCGGTTCTAAGAGGGAAGTTTATAGCAATACAGGCCTATCTCAACAAACAAGAAAAATCTCAAATAAACAATCTAACAATGCACCTAAAGGAACTGGAAAAAGAAGAACAAACCAAGCCCAAAATCAGTAGAAGAAGGGAAATAATAAAAATCAGAGCAGAAATAAATGAAATAGAGACCAAAAAAACAATAGAAAAAATTAATAAAACCAAGAGCTGGTTCTTTGAAAAGATCAACAAAATAGACAAACCTTTAGCTAGACTCACCAAGAAAAAAAGAGAGAAGGCACAAATAAGTAAAATCAGAAATGAAAGAGGAGAGGTTACAACAGACACCTCAGAAATACAAAAGATTATAAGAGAATACTATGAAAAACTATATGCCAACCAATTCGACAATCTGGAAGAAATGGATAAATTCTTAGAATCATACAATCTTCCAAAACTGGATCAAGAAGAAGTAGAGAATTTGAATAGACCAATCACCAGTAAGGAGATCGAAACAGTAATCAAAAACCTCCCCAAAAATAAAAGTCCAGGACCAGACGGCTTCCTGGTGAATTCTACCAAACATTCAAAGAAGACTTAATACCTATCCTTCTCAAACTCTTCCAAAAATTGAGGAGGGGGAAGCTCCTAACTCATTCTACGAAGCTGACATTACCCTGATACCAAAACCAGACAAGGACAACACAAAAAAGAAAATTACAGGCCAATATCACTGATGAACATCGATGAAAATCCTCAACAAAATACTAGCAAATCGCATACAACAATACGTTAAAAGATTATACACCATGATCAAGTGGGATTTATTCCAGGTATGCAGGGATGGTTTAATATTCGCAAATCAATCAACGTAATACACCACATTAATAAAATGAAGAACAAAAATCACATGATCATCTCAATAGATGCAGAGAAAGCATTTGACAAGATCCAGCATCCATTTATGATAAAAACTCTGAATAAAATGGGTATAGAAGGAAAGTACCTCAACATAATAAAGACCATATATGAGAAACCCACAGCTAATATCATCCTCAATGGTGAAAAACTGAAAGCTATCCCTCTAAGAACAGGAACCAGACAAGGATGCCCACTCTCACCACTCCTATTTAACATAGTATTGGAAGTCCTAGCCAGAGCAATCAGGCAAGAGAAAGAAATAAAAGGGATCCAAATTGGAAAGGAAGAAGTGAAACTGTCACTATTTGCAGATGACATGATTTTATATATAGAAAACCCTAAAGAATCCACCAGAAAACTTTTAGAAGTAATAAACGAATATGGGAAAGTTGCAGGATACAAAATCAACATACAAAAATCAGTTGCATTTCTGTACACTAACAACGAAGTAGCAGAAAGAGAAATTAAGAATACCATCCCATTTACAATTGCAACAAAAGAATAAAATACCTAGGAATAAACTTAACCAAAGAGGTGAAAGATCTGTACACGAAAACTATAAAACATTTCTGAAAGAAATTGAAGAAGACACAAAGAAATGGAAAGATATTCCGTGCTCTTGGATTGGAAGAATTAACATAGTTAAGATGTCCATACTTCCTAAAGCCATCTATAGATTCAATGCAATCCCTATCAAAGTTCCAACAACATTTTTCACAGAAATAGAACAAAGAATCCTAAAATTTATATGGAACAACAAAAGACCCCGAATAGCTAAAGGAATCCTGAGAAAAAAGAACAAAGCTGGAGGTATCACACTCCCTGATTTCAAAATATACTACAAAGCTGTAGTAACCAAAACAGCATGGTACTGGCACAAAAACAGACACACAGATCAATGGAATAGAATCGAAAGCTCAGAAATAAACCCACACATCTATGGACAGCTAATCTTTGACAAAGGAGCCAAGAACATACAATGGGGAAAAGAAAGTCTCTTCAACAAATGGTGTTGGGAAAACTGGATAGCCATATGCAAAAAAATGAAAGTAGACTCTTACCTTACACCATACACCAAAATTAACTCCAAATGGATTAAAGACTTGAATGTAAGACCTGAAACTGTGAAAGTTCTAGAAGAAAACATAGGCAGTACGCTCTTCGACATCAGTCTTAGCAACATCTTTTCAAACACCACATCTGACCGGGCAAGAGAAACAATAGAAAAAATAAACAAATGGGACTACATCAAACTAAAAAGCTTCTGCACAGCAAAGGAAACCATCAACAAAATGAAAAGACAACCTAACAATTGGGAGAAGATATTTGCAAACCATACATCTGATAAGGGCTTAATCTCCAAAATATATAAAGAACTCATGCATCTCAACAACAAAAAAACTACCAACCCAATAAAAAATGGGCAAAAGGCCTGAACAGACATTTCTCCAAAGAAGATATACAGATGGCCAACAGACACATGAAAAGATGTTCAAAATCACTAACTATCAGGAAATGCAAATCAAAACTACAATGAGATATCACCTCACGCCCGTCAGAATGGCTATAATTAACAAGACAGGAAACAACATGTGTTGGAGAGGTTGTGGAGAGAAGGGAACTCTCATACACTGCTGGTGGGAGTGCAAACTGGTGCAGCCACTATGGAAAACAGGATGGAGATTCCTCAAAAAATCAACGATAGAACTACCATATGATCCAGCTATTCCACTGTTGGGTATTTATCCAAAGAACTTGAAAACACCAATTTGCAAAGGTACATGCACCCCTGTGTTCATTGCAGCCTTATTCACAATAGCCAAGACTTGGAAGCAACCTAAGTGCCCATCAAGGGACGAATGGATAAAAAAGCTGTGGTATATATACACAATGGAATACTACTCAGCCATAAGAAACGATGAAATCCAGCCATTTGTGACAACATGGATGGACATTGAGGGCATGGTGCAAAGTGAAATAAGTCAGAGGGAGAAGGTCAAATACCGTATGATTTCCTTCAGTAAGTAGTAGATAATAACAACAATAAACAAACACATAGGGACAGAGATTGGATTGGTGGTTACCAGAGGGGAAGGGGGGAGGGAGGAGGGTGAAAGGGATAATTGGGTACATGTGTGTGGTGATGGGTTGTAATTAGTATTTTGGTGGTGAACATGATGTAATCTATGCAGAAATAGAGGTACAATGATGTACACCTGAAATTTTTACAATGTTATAAACCAATGTTACTGCAATAAACAAAAAATTAAAAAAAAAAAAAATGCCCTTTGGGGTCTTCAATAATTTTTAAGTAGATAGGTGTCCTGAAACCAAAATATTTGAGAACTGCTAATTTGTACAGTCAATGTTTCCATTTGTATCTCTTAAAGATCAGAAGTCTTTTTTTTTTTTGTAACGCAATCATAATCTCACTCTTAAAATGAACAGCTGGCAGCGAAGCTGTTGAGGAGAATTTAGAATTGAAACAGAAACCACAACTTGCAAAATGTACCCTGATTTATAAACAGATAATCTGTGCTAGACCTAGCCATGTGCATCCTAGACTATCTAAAGCACAAACCCTTTTCACACCAGTTTATTCAGACCCATATGTTCCAGGTGAGACAAGACAGATTGATCTTAGAGACAAACTAACAGTACTTGTACACAGATTCATGAGTTCTAAAGGTAAGACCACTCACTGTTGCAGCAGCTTCCAGGATAAAAAAATTCTGGTCAATTCCCGCCAAGACCATCTCTGGCTAACTCTAGCCCCCAAAACCTTCTAAGTACTCCTTCCCTACCTGCTATTTTTGAGTCACTCCATGGTTTCCCATGGTATGCAGGCTCCCTTTCTGCAGCAAGTAATAAATCTGACTTTTTTTAAATACAGCTCTGTTCCTGGTGTGATTTATAGCTGATGGGAATTGACAATCCTAAATTCAAGACATCATCTTCTCCTGCCCAAACCACTCCTACCTATGCTCTCTGTTCTGCTTACTATTGTTGCATAATAAATTACCCCAATACTCAGCTTAAAACAATACTTTAACTTACAATTCTGTTGACCAAGAATTTGGAAAGGGCACAGCAAGGACACCTATCTCTGCTTCCTGATGTCTAGGGCTCACCTGGGAAGATGCAAAGGCTGATGGTGTCTTGACGGCTGGAAGCTAGAATCATCTAAAAGCCTGTTCACTCACATGCCTGGCCTCTGGGCTGGGAGAACTCAAGTCCAGGGCTGCCAATTGGAGCACCAACATGGAGCCTCTCCACGTGTTTCGGCTTCCTCACAGCACAGCAGCCTCTGGGGGAATGGGGAGCCAGACTTCTGCTCAATTCTGTTGATTACAAGCAAGTCACAAGCCTGCCTAGGTTCCAGGGGAGGGCAATTAGACTCATCTCTTGATGGAACCTTTGAAGATTCAAGAAGAACATGTGAGATGAACGTTATTATTTGCAGCCACGTTTGGAAAACATAATGTGTCCTTTAGTTTTAGTTTTGTTTAGTGTTAGTGTTGTTTCTGTTTAGATCATTTTCCATTGAGGCAGTTATATTTCTAAAATTAACCAAGTCATGTCACATCCTTGCTGGAAATCCTTCAATGGCTTCTCATCACACTGAAGGGAAAATCCAGGCATTTTACTACGGCCCAGAAGGCCCTGCATATTCTAGTTGCCGTCTACATATCTGCCGTTGTTTTGCTCACTCCCTCCCTCCTGCTGTGCTCTTGCCAGCTCTTCATAAGGCTGGCTCCTTCTCATTCTTCAAGGTTCAGCTTAAATGTAACCTCCTCAGAGAGGCCCTCCTAAATGATGCCCTGTAAAGCAGCCCCAGAACCCAGAGTTAAATTAAGTGATTGACTGATTGGTTAATTGAAGGCAATATAAATAGCAGAGACATTGCTGCTGTAGAATTCAGAATTCTCTAAGCAGCTCCCAAAATTTGTTCTGTGAAACATTACTTTAGCCAGATGTTCAATAGACATTATTTAAAAATATGAATCAAGAGCACATAACCTCATAGAAACTTGAGTAAAACAAAGTTGCAGAGTTTTCTTTATAGCATGACCACTCCACGTCTATAATATACTAATTGCCTGCTAGGTCTCCTGGAGAAGGATGTAACAGGCAGCAGTCCTCAACTTACGCAACCTCCAAACTCCTTTTTCAAGTAGTATCCCCTGACTCCACTTTGCAAAACCCTTCTCCAAACAGTTATGTCCCTAGATTTACAAAGTAAAAGAAACTAGAGTCCTCAGCAGGTTGTTCTACCTGAGTCCCTGACCCACGTCCTCCAAGTCAGTTACAAATAACAGGAAACCTGTGGAAGGGCCAGCTCTTCTGGGAACAGCCTGATTGGCTGGAACTGAGATCATACTTTGGACTAATGATCCTGATTGGCTGTCAGTAATGCCCCACTCACTGCAACGGAGTCCAGCAAATATATGAGCCTCTCATCTAGATATATGAATTATACTCTTTAGAGCAGTGAGTCATTGAGGCCAGGCTCTGCTGAGGATTGCGTTTTTTTATTGGGCCAAGAAGCTCAAGGCTGGCTCTGGGCCTGCTCCCATATAGTCGAAGCGTGTCTGCAGCTTCCCAGAAGCAGGCTGGCTGGCACTGGGGATGGGGGAATGGTTCACCAAGGGGCTGTAACCTGGAGAGCTCAAAGGAGATGATTTGTCTCTAATGCTCAACACCCAATTCCCAGAATACATCTCTGAAACTATCAGGGAAAAAAAAAAAGAGTTGTGTTTTTAGTACCTGCCAGTCTCGGATAATGCTTGCTGGAAATTCTTTGGGGGTTGATTTTATCAGAAAATCTAAACAAAATATTGTTATAGCTTAACTAAAGTTGACCCTCTCTCCCATCCACTCTTTGTATAATTCCCCAAGGAACTTCAGTTTGATAAAAATCCTTCAGTCGTAACGATGAAATCAGCACCTCTCCTTAGTAGCCATGACAGCTAACAGACAGCCCCGGCTGTGGAAAGCACCTCATGGGTAGTTTCTCTTCACGGCCATCCGGCAGGACAGGTGTACATATCGTCCCCACTTTACAGATGAGGAAGCTGAAGGAACAAGAGGTTACTAACTTGCCCGATACCTCACAACTATAATAAGCAGAAGAGTAAGGGTTCGAATCCAGGTAGAGCTGACCTCAAAATCCACACTCTTAACACTCTACAGCTTTTAACTAATGTAACGGCTCAGCAAAGCTGTTGGCCAATCCCACCTGCCTAGGGACACAGGATCCGACACAAGCTTCTCAACCTTTACTGTGCTCGAAGATCACCTGGGGATCTAATTAAAACGCAGATTCTGATTCAGCCTGGGGTGGGGTCTGAGATTCTGCATTTCTAACAGCTTCCCAGATGTTGCTAGGTGCTGGCTCAGCAGCCACACTTTGAGACTCTAAGACAATTGTTCTCAAATTTTGCTGCACATTACAGTCACCCGGGGAGATTTTAAAAATCCTGATGCCCAAGTCTCACTCCACAGCAAAGAAATCAAAATCTCAGGGGGTGGGCCCCAGGCGTCAGTCATTTAAGCTCCCAGGTGATTCCAATGCACAGCCAAGGCTGAAACACTGCTCTGGGGTCATGAGAGGTCCCGAGGAGAGTTAGGAGGGGAAGCCAGGTCTCAGTATGCTGCTGAGGTGGATGAATTTCATAACAACGCCTTCCTTGTTGGAAGTTTCAAAAAAAATCATTACCCTCCCTAAAAACCCATTACCACCTACAAAATGATGGTGGCCTTGCCTCCTTTGAATGTAGCCATCTGGCATAAGCCCAGATATCAAATGATTTCGGTTGCCACTCCCACACCCTCCGCTCCCTCACACACACACACACACACACACTCTGTTCACCACGTGCACCTCCTAGGGCTCACCAATTTGACTTTGAACTGGAGAAGGCCATTCCCATCATGCTCCACCCCCACCCCCACCCCGCAAAGGCTCAGAACACAGAGCTGCTTTCCTGAACACCCACTCCACTCATCGGATGAAAAGTGCGAACATAAACACCCTGGTGTTATTGAAGCAGTGAAGGCTGCACCAGCTGTCTGTTTCTCTTGAGTCAAACCAAAATACTCACAACTGACAAATGAAAGAGAAGGAAGAGAGGAAGTGTGTCAAAGTTAAAGGCTTTAAAAAAAAAAAAAAAGAAAGAATTAGGGCAAAGAAAGGATGCCAAAACAGCCTTAGGCTACGAATCTGGGCTCTGTCTTCCGAAGCCTACTCCTTCCACGTGTGTTTGCTTCCACAGCTGCCGGGCTCCCTGTGCACACTCAACAGAAGAACCTGATCTCGCTTTTCTCTCACTCTCCCTCCCCAGCTGCTTTTCTCTCAACACTCTCTTTTCCTCTGGAAAGCAAGGAAAATAAATTAAGGAAATCTTTTTATCTCCAAGGCTTAAATAGATGTTCCTCTCAGTAACAGTCTGGAGGTCAATGGAGGTCAAGTCAGAAATAGACTGGTGTACAGAGAGCAGGGCAGGACTGGCAACAATCTGCTCAGATAGGGGAAAATGATGAGGACTCTTGCTCAGAAATGCCCAGCCATGGTACATCTCATCGACAAACACAGTACTACCAGAGGGAGAAATCACAAAGGAGGCACATAGGTGCATTCCAGAACACTGATTCCATAAACAAATCAAAACTATTTTAAGGATGAGACGTAAATAACTTTCTCTGGAAAATTGGGTTGAGTCCACCATACTCTGCAGCAAGGCACTCCCCACCCCCACCCCCCAAATGGAGGCCTCCCAATTTGGCCACATGACCTGTCCCATCACCCTGGAGTTGGCTAGGCTATATGAGTCCCTGAGGGTGACCCTCTTGTCCCAGTTTGCCTGAGACTTCCCTGATTTTAACCCTGAAAGTCCTGCACACCTAGAATTCCCTCAGTCCCAGGCAAACCAGGACAGTTGGTCACCCTGGTCCCTTCCTCAGCTGGGCCCAGGTCCTGGCCAACTGTGAGAGGCCTCTTGTCCTGGGACCAGGCTCCTCAATCCTCGTTTTCCGCTGCAGCCCCCACAAATAGGGGAGAGAACAGGTCAAAATTTCCCTGAGCTTTCTTGGTACCAAAATTGACTGTTTTAAAATGAGTGACTTGCATTCTGGGTTCATCAGAGTAAGACAATACTGCATTTTCTGTCTGGTGCTGGTTGAATGGTTACCTTGGTACCCATTTCAAATATTTAGCTTTAATCTGTATATAGTCAAGGCTGGACCTTGGCAACATGCAGAGTCAGGAGATGCATTGATTTCCACTCCCAGCATCTAGTGAACAGCCAAATGCTCCGTTAGGTTTGAGCAGGTCTCTGCCAAGCCCAGATGCCCCAAGAACTGCGCTTCAAGAACAGCAGAGGCAGACACCCATGATAGATGGCCTGGGCACCCTCAGGCAAAAACAAGCAGAAACAGATTGTGTGGGTGATTTTATCCTCGTTTCTCATTCACCCCAGTTGCTGTTCTTTTCTTCTTCACCCAACTTTTCAGCCCTGACCTCAGGTTCCTCCTGGTGTTTCACCTGTGTACTGATGTGATCACTCACCTGGCTAGGCCTTAGACCCGTGAGACCCACCTGTGAGCCTGAACGACCCACACATAGATTGAGAGAGACTTGGGCCACTTCCATGTGGAGGGAAGAGGGAGCGGAGCAAGCCTATGAAAAAATAAAAACTAAGGTAACATATTTATTATACTTTAATCACAAAGAAATCATCATGAGTACAACCTCCTTCAGAGAGCATATTGAATGTCTAAATGTGAAACTCTTTGTGACAATGACCAGGGGCAAATAGCCTCATGCCTTCTCCATGCCCCACCCCCTCCCTGAACTCTCAGGGGTCTCATCTCACCCCACAAGATTCATTTGGGGCTTCACTACTCCTGGGCTGGCATTGACACCCCAATGCCACCCTGCCTTTCCCCAGGGAACATATGGCCCAAGAGAGTTCAGATTGCAGCAAACAGGAGAGCCTTGTGAGCTGAGGGAGCCAGCCGATGAGAGAGGGGAAAGCTGCAGTGATGCTAGCCTGGCCCTCTCAAAATTAGTTTGGATCAAAAACCAGGAGACCGCCAAGACAAAACAGCTGAAAAGCAATGCAGCGTCCTCAAGGTCACCCGAGTGTGGCTGTCACAGCCAGGCTCAGAAAAGTGATGGTGGAACACCAAGTGCAAGTCACTTCTGCCCTGCGTGACTCAGAACAAAGAGGAAGGATATGAGGGGTGTTTTCACAGATGCCTTCTCCATTCCCCGTTCCTCGGGCTTTGAGCTCACTCTACCGTCAACCCCCAAGAATGCCCTCGGATCCCTCGAGGTCTAGGAGTAGCTCCCTGACCCTCCACAGCCTGGGCTCTGTTCCCGTCCTTCGCACCCTTTCTTGAACGGTGCTTACTCCTCTCCCAGCCCTTATCACACTGCGGTGAAGTCATAGGTGAACTCATCTATCTCCCCTGTACTCCCAGGTAGTGAGGGCCCAAGCGGGGCTGGAACTTGCTTTGATCATCCCCATCTGCCTCATCCTCAAGTGCCAGTACATCAGAGACGCTCCTACATGTGCCCTGTGAGGTCAGGGGCTATGCCCACATCACTCATCCCTGCATACCAGGTGTAGAGGGCACAGCACATGGTTGGTGCTCATTGAATAGTTGTCCAGGGCATGCTTATTGATTGAATGGGTGATGAGCATTCAATTCGATTTGGGACTTCATTATTTATAACCCAAATACTCTTATTAATAATTGAAACACATCTCAAATGTTCTTTTACTTCTTCTCCCGCCCTGTTCTATTTTTCTTTAAGGAAAAAGAATTGGATCAAAGCTTAACTCTAAGTGACTGTGACAAACCAGACTCATTTTGTGACACTATCTGAATTGCCCCTAGAATCTGAGTCCCCGCTCTAATTTGGCCCTCCTTAGGACAACGCGAATTCACAAGCACTGCAAGGCTCAGCCTTCCTGCTTCATTATTCAGTGTGTTTTCATGGCCTGGGGCAAACTATTCAACTAAATAGGCATGTTTTAAGCACCTACAATGAGCAGAACATTGTACAAGGTATTTTGCAAAAATATGGATAAGATCAATAGCCACTTTCAAAGACTATACAACTAGAAGATAAGACAAGACATGTTTACTAATAACTATGATATATGGAAAACAGGTTCCCTGACAAGAGGACAGGGTGCTGTGGGAGGACACAGACACACAGGAGGCTACTTTTGGCAGGGCAGAGGCACGCGTTGATGGTAGAAGCTCTTAAGCTTGACCGCCTACTGAATGAGTGAGACTTTGACAGACAGGGGCAGGAGGAAGGCATTCATTCCAAGAGGGGAGAACGAGAGAGTAATTATAAAGGGAACAGGGCACTTGCAGATACTGTGTATGCAGTGAGAGAGTGTGAGAAGGAGAATCCTGGAGAGGTGAGGTGAGCCAAATACTGTAGAATTGGAGTCCAAGCTGGGAAGTAGTTACCATAATGTACAGGCAGTAGAGGGACACTGAATGCATAGAGAGCTTGTAGGGTGGTTTGTACAAAGGGGAATATATCTTGCTTTTTCCATGGGGCAGTCACTCAGCTCAGCCACATCCCTGAGACAAGAAAGGCCTTGTTAACCACTTTCCCATGTTCACGTGTGCCTGGCCTGGAGGACGGAGGGAATCTGAGTCTTGGTGCCACTCAACAGTGGGCATCCAGAAAGCAAAGAGTGGCCTTGAAGTGCCTGCAAGTCTTTTAAATTTTATGTAAAAACTCTTCTTGCTTTTCTCCAATTTCCTTCCTCCTCCTCTTTGGGGTCTTTCCAAATCAGCACTTGAGCGTCGCTGAAGAGGAAGCAGGAAGCACCATAATGGATCCTGGCGGTAGTTTGCCCTTCAGATCAGCTCTGAAGTCAGCCTGTGAGCACATAAGCTCCAGCTAAGGTAACAACAGCTGCTGTCTGCTCACTCCATACCTGCGTTGTTGCTCTTGGCTCAATAAAGCTTTTGAGCCTGCTTAGAAAGGCTGACGTGGAGAAACAAGTGTTACTGCGAGAAGGGCTCAGCGTGAACTGAAGCTATGTTTATTTGGGCTTCAAATGGGACTTGGAAATTCTGAGGAGCGGTGGAGGAAGCCTCTGCAGCCCTAAATAAGGGGCTGAGGAGCCTCCTAGGAAGACTGCAGCCTCAGAGAAGAGAGGGGGCTGGCACACAGGCTGAGAAAGGGGCAAAGAAAGGGAAATGATTTGGAATATTCCTTGGACTTGGCCGCGAAAACGGTGCCATGGCCCAGCCCCCTCATCGAGGCCTGAGTCATAGAACACGAGGGCTGTGATAAACGCGTGTGTAAAGCAGAGGGGATGGCTCCTTTTCTATTTCTGTGAGAATCAGCAGCAGAGAGGTCTCTTCTGGTATGAGAGCTGACAAGGCTCATCCCTTCTGAGTACATCAGCAGGAGAGGAGGAAAATGCTAGATGCCTCAGGGAATCAAGCGAACAACTTCCCAGGGCACCTGTAGACACCCCAAGTACTCCTTTTGACCACTTGGAAGAAATCCGAGAGGGACTGACTTTCCCATTGAGCAGAGGAAGGCAGATCCCTGTTTTATGACATAATAGTGACCTCATTTTTAACTCTAGGATAGGGTTCTCTGGGAAAATTTTTGTGGCTGATATTTGATGCCCATTTTTTTTAGCAACCATGTCTCTCTCCCTCACCCTTTTCAAACCCTCCTATCCTTGACCCCATTCATTCTGAATGGCACCCACAAAAAAATCCAAAAGGAAACTTAGCTCTTATATAAACTTTAAAGAATGTGCTTAACATCTTGCTTTAGCATGATAAGCTCTAGCAAAAATAAGAATATATGAAGTAAAGGATTCAATTAAATCATTTGCTTTAGCACTCAAAGTCTTTTTCTCCCTGATTCCTAATTCTCTCTGTTAGAGACTTCTGAAGATTATCTTTCCATTTCTCTAAGCAATGATGTTATTTAGTGTCCTTCTGGCTTTTCCTGTCTCTTGTCCCTGAAACTTTCCATCAATTTTATGTGCCTTGTGATTAATGATGATTAAAGAGGAGAGTTTTAACTCAAATGTGAGCAGACTGGCCCATTTGGATTTGAGGCCTAGAATCTTAGGAAGGGTTTTCTACTGATTACCACCAGGGATAATGTAGACAATCTCTAATCTTTGTGGCTTCTGCCTATCCCAGGAGATCACAAAGATCATCTTGGTAATTTACTACAATAGTAAGAGCAGGTTAAGTCTCTTCAATAATTGGCATTGGGAAAACTGGACGGCCATATGCAAAAGAATGAAAGTAGACCATTATCTTACACAAAACACAAAAATCAACTCAAAATGGATTAAAGACTTGAGTGTAAGATGTGAAACCATAAAACTCCTACAAGAAAATATAGGCAGTACACTCTTTGACATCAGTCTTAGAAGCATCTTTTTGAATACCATGTCTCCTCAGGCAAGGGAAACAAACAAAAAAAATAAACAAATGAGACTACATCAGACTAAAAAGCTTCTGCACAGCAAAGGAAACCATAAGCAAAATGAAAAGATAACCCACCAACTGGGAGAAAATATTTACAAATCATATATCTGACAAGGGGTTAATTTCCAAAATATATAAAGAACTCATGCAACTCAACAACAAAAAAACAAACAACCTGATCAAAAAATGGGCAGAAGATATGAACAGATGTTTCTCCAAAGAAGATATACAGATGGCCAACAGGCACATGAAAAGATGTTCAACATCGCTAATTATTAGGGAAATGCAAATCAAAACTACCATGAGATATCACCTCACACCCATCAGAATGGCTATAATTAACAAGACAAGAAATAACAAGTGCTAGAGAGGATGTGGAGAAACGGGAACTCTCATACACTGCTGGTGTGATTGTAAATTGGTGTACCACTATGGAAAATAGTACAGAGATTTCTCAAAAAATTAAAAATAGAAATGCCATATGATCCAGCTATCCCACTACTGGGTGTTTATCCAAAGAACATGAAATCAACATTACAAAGAAATCTATGCACCCCTATGTTCATTGCAGCATTATTCACAATAGCCAAGACGTGGAAGCAACCCAAGTGCCCATCAACTGACAAATGGATAAAGATGTGGTATATACATACAATGGAATACTACTCAGCCAAAATGGTGCCATTTGCCACAACATGGATGGACCTTGAGGGTATGATATTAAGCGAAATAAGCCAGACAGAGAAAAACAAACACCATATGATTTCACTCATATGTGGAAGATAAACAAACACATGGATAAGAAGAACAGATTTGTGGTTACCAGAGGCGATGGGGGTTGGGGGAAGGCGAAAGGGACACAAATGTATGGTGACGGATAAAAACAAGACTATTTGTGGTGAACACGATGCAGTCTATGTAGAAACTGATATATAATAATGTATTTCTGAAATTACACAATGTTATAAGCCAATATGACCCCAATAAAATAATTTTTTAAAAAAGATTGTTCTCTGTGCAAACAGTGGAGAGACCAGATGACTGTTTTGGGTTTTTGGGGGGGTTTTTTGGCAAGGAAGATTGGCCCTGAGCTAACGTCTGTTGCCAGTCTCCCTCTTTTTGCTTGAACAAAATTGTCGCCAAGCCAACATCTGTGCCAATCTTCCTCCACTTTTGTATGTGGGATGCCACCACAGCACGGCTTGAAGAGCAGCACGTAGGTCCGCACCTGGGATCTGAACCCGCAAATCCCTGGCTGACAAAGCAGAGCATGTGAACCCAACCACTATGTCACAGGGCCGGCCCCCTAGATGACTGTTTTAGGGAGGTTACATGGATCTCTTCAATATGGTGTGTGAGAATACCTGTACCATCAACGCAGTAAATGTGTTATCTTCCTCGGATGCCATTATTCCAGGGGAGTCAATAAGATTAAAAAGTGCAGGTCTCTCCCCAACTGAATAACTCATCCCTTCCTTGTGATTTGCTCAATTCTGTAGGATATTTATTGTTATGCGTCTACCACACACTAGGAGGTTCAGGCCCAGAAAGAGAAAGTGGTTTGTCCAAGGTCACGCAGCCCAGCAGGACAGAGCCTGGAGGGAAATATATCTTCCACCAAATCCTCTCGCATCTCCATTACCGCCCTGGATTGCAAGCTCCACATACTATCACATTGAGGGGTAGAGCTTCAACATACAGATTTGGGGGGAATACAATTCAGTTTCTAGCACCATACAATGGGATGCCACGTGGTAATAAAAAGGAATAAACTACTCATACACACAACCCTGTGGGTGAATCTCAAAAGCATTATGCTAAGTAAAAAAGCCAGACAAAAGACTATGTACTTTGTGATTCCATTTATATAACATTCTACAAAAGGCAAAACTAGAGGGACAGAAAGCCAATCAGTAGTTGCCCAGGGGTGGGTGTTGGGGGAGGGGATTTACTGCAAAGGGGCACGAGGGAATTTTTTTGGAGTGGTGGAACTGTTCAAAACTTGACCGTGGTCATGGTTACACCACTGTAGGCATTTATCAAAACTTATCTAACTGTACACTTTAAAAGGACGAGTTTTATTGCATGTGACTTATTCTTCAATAAACCTGACCCAAAAGAATCACCTTCCTCTTGGGTAATGCTTTATGGTCAACCCTGCACTTTCTCATTCACTACTTTGTTGATTTTCACAATAATTTCGTAAAGTAGGCAAAGTGGTATTATTATCTCCACAGGAAACAGGGCATTGGGAGGTTGGTGACTTCTGAGCTCATTCAACCTTCAGGATAAGTCTTTTGAGTCCTAAACAAGAGCTCTTCCCCTACTGCCCGGGAAATCTGCTTGGGCAGTCGTGTCAATGACAGCCCATCTCCTACTCTGGGCTGTGCTCTGTGACACACGCTGTCCATTCATTCTTTTATTTTCTTCTCACAAATAAGCTCTAAGGGAAGTATCATTATGCCATTGTATAGATTTGAAGAAAGAAAGGTTAATTAACTGGTCTGTCAAATGACAAGAGAGTAACAGCATCCTGATTTGAACCTATGTCTGAATAGGTGAATGAACCTGTGCTTTTCAACACTAAGCCCCATGATTCTCGAAGCAAATTTAGTTCCAAATAAGAACTCAAAAGACAAAAGTCTAGACCAATCACAGGGAAATAATTGTGAGCATCTTCAAGTGGAGAAGGCTAGCAAGACAGTGCTAACCGGTTTTTTAGGTATTTTTTTAGTCCACCAGTCTTGAAAATTTTTCAAACTCTCCTGATGTTTCCTGAGACTCAGCATCCAGCAAATTAGCCACCTTTCTTGATGCCCCAGCCACCTCACCTAGACTTTCTGTTCTGCCCAAAGCACAATCCTGAGCTGACTGCAAGTTGACCAGTGAAAGATGAGAATGGTGGGCAGGACCAAGAGGTGCTTAGCCACGGCACAGTAGCCCGACATCAGATGCTGGTGGTCCTTCTGCAACTGTTCCAAATAACCCCAGGGCCAGGACGCAGCCTCTCGCTGCTCCTATGACAGGGGCCTTCTGTAAGTACCTTTTCACCGGAAGAAGCAGATCATGATTTGCAAATAGACCAGATCTTTTCTTTGTCCTTGTCATCTGGGCAACTGCAAGCTTTACAGATGTCTCGGTGGCACCCCTGAGACCTGAACATGAAGCTAGTGGATTCCACTTTGTCGATGGAGAATCCAGGGCAGAAGAGGGAGAGTATCCTGCCTGGTTCCTTGCAGCACAAGGAAAATTTTTTTGAGTGCCTTCTATGTGCCAGGCACTGTGCTATGAATTTTATGTGTCATGCTATTTATAGTTAACATCTAAGGAACATATTCTATACGTCAGGAACCCTTTCGATATGTCAGTATATCTATGGAACATTTTCTATATGTCACTTTTATATACATTATCTCATTTAATCCACTCAACAACTGTATTTGATAAGTACCATTACTACCATTACTACCTCCACTTTACAGGCACCAAAATTGAAGTTTATAACGTTTGAGCAACTTGCTTAAGGTCACACAGCTACCACATGACAGAGAGGGATTTCAAACACAGGGAGGCCAGCCCAAAGTCTCAAGTCTTTACATCATACCACCCCACCTACAATGCTTGACCCCCCAGTCCAGGGCTGTTTCTATTTCCAGAATCAGCCGTAAACACAATCTAATGCAAGAGCAGAGGAGGGTGTTTTAAAGGAATTGGTATGTTTCACTACTTTTCTCCCTAGAAACAACCCTGTGTATCAACTAATATTTCACAAACATTTCTGAGCTTCAACTACATCCCAGGCACTGTGTTAGATGCTTCCACATCCCTTATCTAAGGGATGATATAGAAATTCAGGAACAGCCAATGCATGGCCCCACACTTAGCAGAGATCCCTGAACAATCAGGATACTCACTCCAGTTGAGTCTAAATGCAACCTCAGAGTCCCTCTCAACACAGAGCTCCAAGAAACAGCTACAATTAACCAGTGTTAGCACACTACGTGAAGCCTATGGGACCTTCATGTTGCAGAATTCCATAGGCAGAAATGACAGCAACAAGGAATAACGGGATGGAATATTTTGAACAGAAGTCTTGGAATCAAATCTTTGTCTACTTCTAACTAACTGGGCGTGAGCAAGTAAATTAAACTCTCCTGGCCTAATCGTCTTCTTCATCCATAATGGGGATGATAATAAGATCTCATCTATGCCACAGGACTGTTAGACCCAGAATTGTTGGTGAGGGTGAGAAGGGAAAGGCTGTAAAACCAGAAGCCCAGAGAAAGGGGACTGGCAAGAGAGAAGACAATGAGAAAACACAGAAGATAGGTTTTTGCCTGGGAAACAGCCTAAAATTTTCTACAAAGGAGTTGTGTTGGAGGTAGGGCAACTCCAAGGTCTTAATGGCCTGTGTTACACCACAGGGTTTATTCTGGGTGATGGTGGTGGCTTCATGGTAAGCAGTGGGGCTAAGCCACAGCCCTAGATCTACCCAGGTAGGAGGACATGGCAGAAACATGAAGGCTGAGGAGCCTGGCTGCCTGTTCAACTCCTGGTGTGGTCACACACAAGCCGTGTGATCTTGGGCAAGTTCTTCAACTTCTCTGAAGCTCAGTTTCATCATCTAAGAAATGAAGAAAATTATCTACTTTATGGTAAATATTAAACAAGATAGCTCCAGACACATAGTGGGTTCTCAACAAAAAGTTCTCAATGGAGTGTAAAGACACAGGGGTTGCTGGGCAGAGATGTCATCAGAGTCTCAGCCGAGTGGGAAAGGGATGATGTTAAGATGGGGTGGCAATTTTCCATCATGGCACAAGAAGGAGCTGACGGCAAGCTCTGCAGCTGGCACACAGTAGGTGCTCATACGTATTTACGGCTTAGTTGTTTGGTTGATTGAGTAACACTTAGGAAACCATTGAAAGGCTTTAAGCAGAGGAAGAATGTGATCAGATTTAAATTTTGAGAACATTGCTCTCCCTGCTTTGTGCAGAAAGAGGGTAGGGGGACAGATGTGGGAGGAAGAAGGCTGGTCTGTTTCCCTCTTGCAGGACAGAGACCATGTGGATGGAGGTCCTGATCTAGTGGAAGAATCATGGCAGTGGGGGCCTGAGCAAGCTAGAAGGGTTGGAGGATGGGATGTTTTATAATTGAGGTTTCTGATGAGGTGCTTTTTCTGGTAGTGACAAGACGCAGGGCACAAGCAAGGTGGAGGTGGCTCAGAGTCAGCGTGATAAAAGGCTGGTGGTGACTAGAAGGGGGAGAAACTGAGACGCTAGGATGAGGATGTGTTACCCTTCACAGGCAGTGTCTTATTTCCCTTTCCTTGCAAAGCTGCTGCGTCAGCATAATCGTCCTCCTTTAACAGATGATGGAGACACTCAGAGGTTAAGTGACTGGCCAAGGACAGGAAAGTCGCAGAGCTGGGCTTCACCAGGGAGGTCTGATTTTGCAATGACCGTGGCCTTTCTCCTCCTTACCTGCTGCCCATTGACTTAGCTGCACCCCATTAAACTTCACTATGCCCAGATAACATCTCACGGCTTGCCGCCTCTGATTTTTGCTGCAGTGGCCGCACTAAGGATGCCTCATGAGCTGGAAGGAAAGGAGGGGAAGCTGCAGAATTACAAAGATGCAAGGTCATGAGAAGGACAAATGAGGGCTACAGCCCAGCAGGCTTTTGCCCTTGGTCACTCGAGAGGAGAGCTATCCTGCCTGTCCCAAATGCAAAGGTGTGCCCTCTCTACCTGTCACCAGCTCCTGCAAAGCAAAGCACTGGGTATTGCTAAAGCATCAATCATTCTCCAAATACAACGCTAAATGGTGTGTCTGGGCCATAAATACTTTATAAGCACTTTGCAAACAGGTCCATTTTTGTCACCATTTCACTCCTTTTATACATCATTACCTATTCTCACCATTTAGAGCAAACTATTGAAAAATAGGAGCACAGCCCACAGTTGGCAGAAGCCCCTCTTGCGTTGTCTGCTTCTCAGAGGATGTGGCAGAGCAATAGTGGAAAGATGGGGGCAGATATTTATCACCCACAGATCTTCTCACACTCATGCCGGGCCAGCCTTCCTGAGCAACCTGTGCCCAAGTGGAACTTGACAGGCTTTATCTGAGCCTCGCTGTGGCCATTGGGCACCTCGCCATGAACCATGGATCTAAAGCTTCGTGATAGAAGGAGACGCAATTACTCTCTTAAGAAGCCAGCTCTGCCTGGGGGCTGCATTGTGAAACTCACCAACTTTGCTGGGCTAAAGGGCCCAACACCAGAGAAACTATGTCCATTGTCCTTCACGGAAAGAGAATGCTGGCTGTCCCGAGCTCCATCACTAAACCCCCAGTTTAACCTGAAGGGTGGAGAAGCCTCAGAGATACAGCCTAGGTCAGGGAAGAGCTTCCAGGAGGAGGCCAATTTCTCAAATAACTCCATTAGCACTGAAGTTCCAGGTTTGGTTTCTTTACATGCTAATATAGGGAAGTTCTTCTGGTGAGAGTGGATTAGTGTGTGGCAGACTGACCCTCCTGCTGAAAGAACTAGACAAACAAAAGATATTTAAAATATCTGTTTGAAGGCATCGGAGAGGTAGCAAGGAAGCAAGGACTTGAGGTCCCAAGAGGCCAGAGTGAAGAGAAGTGCAGGAGTGAGCCGTCCATTGAGACCGCTTCTCAAGGGGAGCCTTGTGGCATTTGCCGAGTCCAATGCAATGACTGGTGGCCAAAACGCTGAACAACATTTAGGCGTCTTAAGGGCTTCAAAGGAGTAAAGTTGAAATTCAGAGCCCACCAAGCAGCAAGGGCTCCAGAAAGCAGCCCAGGCTTTCAGCTGGGAACTCCAAAGGGCTCCCCGCTAAGAGTCAGGTGAGCAGGATACAGACCAGCGTCACAGAGACTGAAGTACACTGGGTCGAATCAGCCCAGACCCTGAGCATTCCATGCAGCCGCCACCAGCCAATTGGAGCTGGCCCACAAGGTGGAGCCTTGTGTGTCCTGTGAAAAGTTCAGACTTTGGAATTAGATCTGGAAGTTCTATCATGGCCCACTGTATAACTAGGTCCCTTACCCATCCTGCCCCTCAGCATCCTACTCTTGAGACAGAGGCTGACTGAGACAACACGGGAGAGGTGCCTAGGACCTCACCAAGCACATACTCAGCACTAGGAAACGGAAGCAGCAGTGAGTGGGGAGGAGCAGTGCACTGAGAGGAGACAGGAGACCCGGACCGGCCCCAGCTCTGCTACTGCCTGGCTGTGTGATGTTGGGCAAATCACTTGGCATCTCTGGGTCTCGGTTTTCTAACTTATTAATCAGAAGGTTCGATTACAACCTCTAGAATCACCTGTGACTTTAAATTCTCTGTTTCTCTGCTAGGCATCCTGCAAAGTCTAAGATAGATATAGAGATGGATATATGCATATATATACACATACATACATATATATGCACATGTGTACATATACACAAATAAATACAAACTTTTATATAAATGCAAATATTTGTATGTATTTTGTACATATTTATGTGTATGTGTGTGTATATATATGGGACTGGACATGCATAGGTGCTCCTGTACCAATGGGCAGAGGGGTCTGTGAAGAAGTGTCTGGGGCTTGTGCCAAGTGCTCCAGAGTGAGTTTAGAATTGGCGGGGTGGAGGGATGACCGTGTCCCTGGCTCAGGCCTTCAGGAAAACACGCTGGGAGAATGTGGGAGGTGTTGCCAAGTGAAGAGGGAGTAAAGGGGGCAAGATGAGTTTACCAGGATGCCAGCTTCCTTCATGGAGTTCTGAACATTTTCCTCCACAGTACTGTGTAACAGCTTATTTGCTACTAGAAGCTTCAGCATCAGTATTTTGATCAAAAGTGTGAACTCTTGAGTCAGGCTGGCTGGATTTGAATCCCAGCTCTGCCACTTTCTACCTGTGTGACCCTGTGCCCATGGTCTGCTGCTTTCACAAGAACTTTCTTGGACAGCCCACTCTCAAGCCTAGGGTCACACAGGTAGAAAGCGTGTGCCTCAGCTTCCTCATCTGTAAAATGGAGATGATAATAGTATCTGCTTCATAGAATTGTTGAGGATTAAATGAGTGCTTAAAACAACACTTGGCCCTTAATAAGCTCTTTTCCAGTATGAATTATTATTATAAGCGTCCTACTTAAAGTTGCTACAATGCCCTGGCTGTGGGCAAGTGCATCTCTTCTGGGTGATGGTTTATAATTTCTCCCTTGGCTCCTGGGCATCCCACAGTATATCTTCCACCTTGTTCTTCCAAGGTTTTCTCATCTCTCTGGGTAACAACCCCTTATCAGTCTTCTGTCTCTCTCTGGTCCACAGGAAATATTCCCATTTGACCTCAGTCAGTGGGGGTGGAATGACTTCCCAAAGGCAGCCTTCTGTGCACTGAGTCACCTGCAGACAGCACCAGCCACAGCCTTTTGCCCTGTAGATTCCCCAATTTGAGACCGATATCAGTCCACCAGGGCTTTTGAGAACCAGGGGATGCAAGCCAAGATCTTTGAGAGTTCCCATTAACATCTCTCTCCATAGATTGGGGATCAGGAGGAAAGCATCCCCAGCTCCTCCACCATCTAGGGTGGGAATCACTGCACAGCTCTTTCCAAAGAAGTTCTGCAATTTCTAATCGCCCCTCTCGACCTTTCCAACTTTTAATGCCCTGTCTTTATACCCCTTTTCATGCCCTCCACTGGGTAAGGGTTTAAGGTTCCAAATCTACTTTTCCACCATCTCCTCTGTAAGTCCTCCAACATCTCACTTTGCAATATGGGAATAGTTGGTCTTTATCGTCTTAGAACTTCAATTGAAACAGAGTTGAGTCCCATTTTAATATCCTTTTGAGAGAGGAAGAGTTCGTGAACAAAAAGCACCTGCTTAGTATAAATACTTAAAGGAAAATAGCCTGGGAACCTCACTGGATGGCCATAATTACTCCCAGGGTTCAGGGCTGAAGGAAGACGGATATTTCTTCCTTAGAGTGAGGCCATTGCCTCACCAGCAGAAGCAGGCTGCAGGGGGCATTGAAGCTGATGCGAAATCTGCACAGGAACATGTTCCACCAGCTGCCTGCTAACTTCCCTTAGAGACCAAGTTCATTATCCTCTTAAAGCTTGTTTTCTTATGCAGAGGAGCTTGGCAGGCCAGAGAGGCTGTGGTTCTTTAGTCATGGTCTGCTGTTTTCACAAGAACTTTCTTCGACAGCACACTCTCAAGCCCAAGGCAGCTCCCATTCCCCACCTCCAGCCCCCCAACCCACCCTCCGCTCCATGCAGGGCAAACACGTGGCTGTTCTCACTTCTTCTGGACTCCAGCTGCCTTTCCAGAGGGACCTGAATGTCAGACATCCTAGGTTCAAAATCTGGCTTTCCCACTCGCCAGCACTGAGAGGTCCAGTGAGTTATATAACCTCTGTAGACCTCAGTTTCCTGCCCTGTAAAATGGGAGTTATAGCACCTTCCTTAGAGGCTCTGGTGTGTATGTGATATGACATTATACACAAAGCACACAGCAAATTGCCTGGATCTTAGTAGGGTCTCAGCCACTGTTTGTTCCCTTTCCTCTGAGATATGCTGTAACCCCTGATTTCTTATACTGCTCTTCATTCCCCAGGTCTTAACACCATGTCAGTGCCAGTAATGATAAAAAATCAAAATACTGTCCTACAGCAGAATAATACTCACTAATAACTGTTATCATCTGCATTCGTAAGGAAGACAATGTAGGCACTGACAGGGCCATAAAGAGGCCTGGACCAAAAACCTTTTCATTTCACAAATGAAGACACTAGAGCACAAAGAAGGTACACAATTCAGTCCACAGAGTCACTTAATTGAAGAACTGACCCAGAAGTCAGTCTTCCTGCCTAACTGGGGACTGGGTAGCTGATTACCCTATTTCTGGGAACGGCCAGGCACAGCCTGATAAACTATGACTAGAAGAAAGGAACAGTGTGGAAGGAACCAGAACCAGATTACAAGCTAGGGTAGGGCAGCCATGGAAGAGACAAAGCCAGATATGACACTAACAGTAGACTGCTCATCATCGTTGGGCATTTACTTTCTGCCCGCTCTGATCTGTGTGCATTATGTACATTATCGTATTTAATGCTTAACAATTCTATAAGATTATTATTACCATTCTTATTTCAACATAGGAAATCTGAGATTCTTGGAGATTAAGTAACTTGACCTACTACCCATAATGAAAAAATAGTGGAGCCAGGAATTGAATGCAGGTCTGTCTGTTTCCCATTTGTAGGCATCAAGAGAGTTCAATCTGACAGCATCATATTCCAAGCATCTAGAAACAATCTGTCCAGACAAGTTCATAATACTGAGTATCCAAGATGAAGTCACAAGGATATCTCCATAGGATGGCACACAGGAATGTGTCCTTTCACTCTTTCATTCTCTCTCTTCTCTTCTCTTCTTTCTTTCCTCCTTCCATTCATTGAACAAGCACTAGCCCATGTCTCAGTTGATACTGAGAAACTCCATCCAGGATCCTTGCTCACCTGCCCATGAGAACATCGCATCCCCACTCCATTGCATGAAAGTCATCGAAATGTCCGAAATGTCCAGGTAAAAGCTTTTGAGCTTTGTTACAGGTTGAATTGTGTACCTTAAAAAAAGATATGTTAAAATCCTAAGCCCCAGTAACTCAGAATATGACCTTATTTGGAAATAAGGTCTTTGCAGATTTAACCAAGTTAAGATGAGGTCATTAGGCCGGGTCCTAATCCAGTATGACTGAAGTCCTTATAAAAAGGGGAAATTTGTACACAGACACACACAGAGGGAAGATGATATGAAGACACACAGGGAGAATGCCATGAGAAGATGGTGGATTGTAGTGATGCACTTATAAGCCAAGGAATGCCAAAGATTGCTGGAAAATCACCAGAAGCAAAGAAGAGGCAAGGAAGGATTGCCCTATAGGTTTCAGAGGTAGCATGCCCCTGCCGACACCTTGATTTCAGAGCTCTAGCCTCCAGGACTGTGAAACAATAAATTTCTATTACGTCAGCCACCCAGGGTGTGGTTCTTTGTTATGGCAGCCCTACCAAAATAATACAGGGATGCCCCACACACCCTGCCCCCAGCCCTCAAATCCCCTCCCGTGTCATCCTGTCCCCCACTCCCCGCTGCCAAGCTCAGAAGCATCTATGCCTGTTGCTCTGAGAGCTCCCAGGTGCCCTTTGGCAATAAAGCTAGCCCAGCCCTCTATGTCTCACTCATTCAATCACTCCCCAAATGTTCCAAGTACCAATTTCATGCCAGATACTATTCTGGTTCACAAAGAACATGCCTCTGCTGTCAGAGAGCTCACATTTGAGAGGGAGAAACATACTCAGAACCTCAGGCAGGCAGCTCACAGCAACCTCCACAAAGAGAACGTTCAAGTGGAGGTCATGGAGAGGGAGAGCTTAGGAGCCAGACCCGGCCTGCCTTCTAAGGGCTGGGACGTCAGGTACAGCACCCAGGGCAATCAGAGGCCCAGCTGGCAGAACAAGAGTGGGTCTAGAACCCAAATGAGAGCCAGTGCTTCAGGAAGACAGGACTGCTAAAAATCCTCCTACCGAAGGATTGTTCTAGAGGCCAGGGCAGGGCTGACCCTATCGTGGCAGGCAAACAGCGTCACCATTATTGTGAGAATCAGACAAGGGACAACTGACTCCTCCTCTTTCCCACCCCAGGCTGCTTCGAACTCTCACTTGTAGCGGGCACAGGGGATCTTCTCTCCTCCACAAGACGTCCTCGAGGCTAAGGAAAGGCACGTATTTGGAAAAAACTTGGCAGAGGTGTCACAAATTTGTCAACAATCCTAAAAACTTCATGATGATACCAATAAAGAGTTGCAAAGCTGAAAGGAAAGTTTCTAAGCTGTCAATAATAAAAAGCCAATTTGATCAACCATGCTAGAGGGAAAACTGAAGCATCCTTATATATGATTTTATAGTTTCTCTATAAAAATATTACAAAATCATTGTCACGTGAAAAGGAAATCAAAGAATACATAGCCAAAAATTTGTAGGGAATAAAAAAGTATTATAGAGGTGTGCAGGGAGTTAATTAATAAAAATATCATGTTCCCTTTCTGGATTGTATGGTATCTGAGCTATTTGGCAGCTTTTCTTATAATTATTAGAAATTTTTTTTTCAGTCTACAGAAAAATTGAACACACAGCATAAAGAGTTCCCATAAAACCCCTCACACACGCTCCCACCTCCAGTTTATTTGGCAGCTTTTTAAAGTCTGTAATCTGTTGTGATTCCTCATTCTAAAGAAAAATCCACTTTGTATCTAATTTTGTTGGTAATTTTATATTCTTTTTCTTGAGAGCACCCCCCCAAATCTTACCAGCTTCAAGTTCTACAAAACCCGCAACGAATCTCCCCTTCCTGTCACCTCCTTAGCGTGTTTCTTTCTCACTACAACACCTCGAGGTAGGCATATCATAGCCACACTGCAAACTGAGCTACAGGGAGGGCAATCGATGTGCCTGGAGGCACAGAATGAATACTGGTGCCCCAGAACTAGTACCTGGATCCTTCTAGATAGTGCTCTGCCATCAGTCCCCTCTACTCCCAGGGACCTGACGAGTCAGGGCTTTGGGCCTCCTCCTGAAGGCCAACCCCAGTGCGTCTCTGTGGGCAGGTGTGTGACTTCACCTTCTCATCTGGAAACAGGGATGGTAAAGAGAACAGGCCTGTAATACCTTAGCTGCATGCCTGAAATTCAAGAAGATGAAAACTGAACGTTCTTCAAAATTTACCAGCAGCAGAATCTGATCCAAATGGATAACAGGTTATTGCTTATCTCTATTGACCTAATTTTGTGTGAATATTTATATGTTTTGCTGTTTGATTTCAAATGCTGCCCCAGACCCCACAAGGGCTGTTATGTCATAAACAGGTCGTGCACTGTAGTTGCTTTTCTCAAGTCTGCAGAGCTCTGAATTTTGAAACACATCTGGCCCCAAGGGCCTTGATGAGGGGGCATAAACCTGAACCTGCCTCATAAGGTTGTTGTAATGGTGAAAAGTAGTAACACATGTGAATGGGCTTGGAGCACTGTAAAATGCGGGCCGGGTGTAGGTGGTAGTGGTGATGATTTTATCCATGCCCATTGGCACCATCATCACCCTAAGAGTGGATAACTAAGAAGAAGGGGAAAGCTTCTTTTCAATCTGAGTAACGTGTTCCACTTGAAATGTTACCTGAGAGCCCAGCACGCCACCTGGACAAGATAAATACAGACACCAACTCTGTGCCCGTTTTGGGCACACTCACTCCAAGCCCTCAGAGCTGCTTCCCACCCTTCGATCTGGTGGAGCCCAGTGACCTGCGAGTGTAGCAGGACTCTGAAGTCCATTCCCAGTCCTCTAGTGATTAACCAGGCCACTCCAAAGCTCTCTGGGCCCCCACTGCCCTTCTCTAAAGGATGGGGAATAGTAGCTAATTGTGGTCTGCGTTATGGGCTGAGTTGTGTCCCCCTAAAATTCGTATGTTGAAGTCCCAACCTTCATTATCTCAGAATATGACCTTATTTGGACACGGGATCTTTACCGAGGTAATCTTGTTAAAATGAGGTCATGAGGGTGGAGCCTAACCCAATACGACCAGTGTCCTTATAACAAGCGGAAATTTGGACACAGAGACATGCACAGAAGGAAGATAATGTGAAGAGACACAGAGAGAAAATGGCCATCTAGAGGCCAAGGAGAGAGGCCTGGAACAGATCCTTCCCTCACAGCTTCTGAAGAAACCAAGCCTGCCAACACCTTGGTTTTAGACTTCTAGCCTCCAAAGCCGTGAGACACTAAATATCTGTTGTTTAAGCGACCCCATCCATGGTAACTTGTTATGGCAGCCCTAGCAAAATATTACGGTCTGTATAAAGGTAAGTCTACTTTGTGTACGTGTTACTCCACTATTACTGTTACTCCTGTGGTAATGCAGGTCACTTGTATGTCATAATGTATATGATCACCTCAGTAAATCCAGCATCAGGCTGACCCTGCTGTTGACCGGCAGTAAATTTCATAATTCTCCATGTTCTCCTGAGAAATCAACTTTGCCTAAGTGCTCCAACTTGTAGCAGAACAGAGGCAACATCAGGATATGTCTGCCTTGTCTGTTATCCAATTTTGGATCTACCCTACTAACAAGTCAATGGGCTTGAATTTCACCGCCTGTCTCTGCCCATCTGTCAAGTCAACACATTTCAAATAAATTGCAGGAGTATTTACCAAGCTGCTCTAACTATAGCGACTGTAATAGCTACCACTTATTGAGACCTACTCTGTGCCAGGCACTGGGCTGTGCACTTGGAGACATCATGTAACTTAAAGCTCACCACAGGACCAGGAAGTAGGTAGTTTTATCTCCATTTTATAGATGAGGAAACTCATCTGTATCCCTGAGATGGGCACTGTGAGCCATGCAAAACAGGGGACTGTAGTCTCTGCTCATGGGGATTTAGCAATCTTGTTACTGATGTAGTTTAAGTATACAAAGCAAGTAGAGAATCACATGATTGGGTGCATAGAAAAAGCTGTTAAACTGAATATAAATGAATGTCAACTCTAGTACTTTATGATCTCCTCAAAGGATAGACCACATCATATTTGACTTTGTAGCCCTGTGGTTGACACAGTTCTTGGCCTTCAGAAGAGGTTTATGGAAGGAAGGAAGGAAGGAAGGAAGGAAGGAAGGAAGGAAGGAAGGAGGGAGGGAAGCTGGTATCCAAAAAGATAAGGGCCATTGCTGTATCTTGGCCTTAAAGCAAAATTGTAGGATTTGGAACTAGCAGGGCAAGACAAGAGTAGCAAGTCCAGAAATGGGGCAAAGACAGAGGACAGACAACAGAAAGAGCAGATAAAGCCTAGATCACAGAGAAAGAGAGAGGGAAGGACCCACAGTCTCTATAAAGGAGCAGGAGGGGAATGCATTCCTGATCCACAGTCAAGGGCTCTTCTGCCAAAGCCCTCTGCCAGCGTGGGCTCACAAAACACGTTTTGAAAGTACATCCCATATCAGAATCTCCAGGGCTGTCAGGACGAGAAGGCAAATACACCCAGTTGCATCTCTCCGAGCATATTCCAATGTGTTCCTTTTTGAGCATGCTTCTGCGGGTCTTCAAAACGCCATGCCACACACCCAGGTCCTGACCTCCCTGCTCACCAGGGAAAGGAAAGATCAATTTATCACACACACACACATGCACGCACACACACTTTTTTAGAGTAGATCTGACTTATTGGATCTTGATGGATTGGAATGTCTTTGATTGGTGGGGAGGTGGGACTCCTCCTAAGCAGTAAAGGGTCTAAGAGGCCAGGCGCCAGAAAATCCTGAACCCAGGTGATCTGTCTTGGACTTCACAGGAGCTCACCATAGTGAACTGAAAGCACCACCATCCAAACTCCCCAGGAAGAACTCATTCTCTCCAACGTCCCCCCGGCTCTCAGGCAAACTCTCAGTTCCCAGGGCTGTAACTGATTAGCTCCGTGGTAATGCATAGGATAACTCACTAAATCATCTCAGCAGAGGAAATTGACTTTTTTAAAAGATGAAACCTTTGCCTCCCGAGAGCCCCATCTGAGTCTGGAGTTTCCTCCTCCTGGGCACCAAGATTCAGCCTATTTGTCAAGGGCCGAAACACGTGTCTAAACTTCTGAGAGTCATCCCTACCTTCCTCTGTGACGGGGACAGAGAAGGAGACATTAGATAAAGTTATCTAGATTTATTTATGTAAAAAGCCTAGAAAATCATCACCCACCCTTGGCTAAAGAATAAAGCCTGCCAGCAAAGTGGAATATACTAATTCTCAGCCCTAGACAGGTTCAGCGCTGCCTTTCGGGTTTGCCTGCCTGAGCTCCACTCCCCAGCCTGGGATGCCAGCCTTTCTGGTGAACACACAAGGCTTTCTTTTCCATTAAGCAAAGATCAAAGAACAAAGATTGTTAATGGCAAGAAATTGCCAGGGAATGCACCGATGTCAGAGCTCCACACACCTACTTTGGCAGGGGCTGTAATCTTGCTCTGGGCTCTCAGAGCTGCCTTTGGCCACGAAGTGCAGCACACCGGCTTCGCTTCCTGGGCCCTGTAGTAGGCTCTGCTGATTCAGGCCTCCCTGCACTCGTCCTCAGGGATTGTCTGGACACCCGCCAGGCTGTTTAGTTTCCGTCTTGATTTTGAAGGTGGCTCCAAGTTGCCTATCCCAGTCAAGACAGGTGAGGAATTATCAGCAACTTCCCAGTCCACGTACTTGCAGATCAGCTGAGACTGAGTTCCTTCCCCTCCTCCTGCAGGGTGCATGGTGATAGATTGCCAAAGAGCACATCACCCAAGGTCCAAGTTATTGGGGTTTGATTCTAAATAGACAAGAGTTGGGCTGCCCAGTTATGAGCTTCACCTGAGCCCAGATTTGCTAAGGAAGACACTTTCTGCAGCCAAGTGTCCACTTGGCTGAGAGAAGATGCCATGACAGGCTGAGTGCCCACCTGGTTGAGGAAAACAGTCTGCCAGGCACAGGCCCGGTGGGGTAAGGCGTATGTGACAATTAGCTGCTTACAACTGGGATGCCAAAGGATTCAGCTGTTCCAGATGTAATGCTGGATGGTTCCCTGAGAAGTGGAAGGAACAGAGCGACACCACCACAGAGCCAACAAAGAGATGCTGAATGAATGTATGGCCCTTCAGCTTAAGCAGGCCGGTACTCCATGTTTCCCTGCTAATTATTCAAGTTTAGGATATGCCGCCCTATTTCATGCAAAATTTAGCAGAATGTATTGGGAAAGTGAGCCCTACAACATGAAGCTCGTACTGCAGTAGTTGAAGGTTTAGTTTGGTCGCCAAGATCTAGTTTACCTATCTTCTCTCTGAGTGCTGCAGATCCCCGCCCCCCTACTGCAGGTCAACCCCCACTCCCTGCCCTCACACACCAAGCCAACCCACCTTGTACATGTCATCCAACAGTATGACAGTTTTGTGCCCCATTGGTTAGACTGAACTACATTTCCCAGAAGTCCCTTCTCTTGTATGTTTCCTGTTAGGTGGGCTCCAAGAGAGATTCTCTCAGGAGAGCTGGAAGGCAGAAGGGAGGCAGCAACTATTTTGTCGCACATACATTGTTGCTGATCTGCCAACTTGCCTTTTTGACATGACGCAAATGCTCTCTTCTCCCCTAGAGTTTTCCTTCCATTTTTCTGACTCCTGGGCCAGGTATGTGTATGTTCAGCTCCATGAGGAAGGACTCTGGCTCCTGCAGGAAACCCTCATCACCAAGGTCAGAAGCAACAAGAACAGACACGGGGTTCAGTTCATCCTCATGGGGTTCCAGCTTACACACATGGGGTTCTAGCCTGCTTGTGATGTGCTCTGTCTGACCACCTGCCTGGGGACTTCAAGCTCTAACATTAGACTAAGAGACAGCCTTGTGGAGACTGCTTAGCCAGTGTCCATAACTGTATAAGCCGATTCCCTACAGAAAATGAATTGTATATTTATTCTGATACTTTGGGTGAACTCTGTCCAATACAAGTAAGGGATTTTAGAGACAAAAATCCCTCAAAAAAGGGATAGGTGGGGAGGCTCACACGAGAGGTAAAAGCACTCAGCACAGATTATGGCCAATAGTAAGAGCCCAGTAAACATCAGCCAATTTTAAATGGGCAGGGTTTGTTCAAAGATGAAAGAAACAATATTTGTAAAAACGTTTTCAGAACCATGAAACACTACCCAAACGCTGGCTTTCATTACTTCTACACTTAGTGCTACTACTTATACTATCAGCAATATGAGCAAAGAATATTGATCTGTCTGAGGAAACAAGTCCTAACTCTTTCACATTAGTAACATATCATTTGGAGTATATATTTCCATACCAAATACCACCTTAGGTCAAGCCCACCTGAGTGCTCTCCTCTGCCTATGCTGGACGATCAGGACCCCTTCCCCCAAAGGCTCGCACATGTGTCCAGGCACGTATCGGCATGGGCAGGGTGTGCATGGATCACCTCCTTCCTACTTCTCCCGCCCAATGGAACTTGAAATGCCGTCAGATTTCAGAACTGGGATCCAAAGGCCATATCCCACTGTTGGGCTCCTACCGTATGAACCAAATAATCTTGTTTCCAAACATACTTGCTACCTAGTGTCCTGGGAGAGCTATGGAACCAGTCACACACACACAAACTCTTCTTCTCTCCAACATGGGATGAACCCACTGTCTCCAGTCCAGTTCCTTCTGTTTCATTCTTTGCCTGCTATTCTACTTCCTACAAACCATCCTCCCCATTCCACAAGACCTGACGGTTTTGCTGCCTTCTTATGGTGAATCTCCTGGAATGACCGCTATTTCCCACCAGGCTCCAGAGGATTCCACTGCAGTCTTTGCAGCCACAGGGTGGAATGAAATAGCACAGACCACTTCTAGAATTAGGAATGAGACTGCTCTGTGCCTTTAGAGTTGTGGCTGATCCATTGCAGTGCCCTCTCCCAATCCAGCCTAAGAGGCCAGGTTAGTCCTCCCTAGTTAACTTTCCTCCCCCTCGGGTCCAACTAGCAGATGGAGCCATAATGCCTTAGAGCCAAGTTGATCTTAGTGACCATAGTTTTAGGCTCACGACATAGAAAGACACCTGAGGTAGCCCCAGGGAGGTATTTGTGCTTCAAGAAAACATTCAGTAATTGGATCCTGATTCAAACAAACCAATCACAAAGGACACCTTTAAAACAATAATGAGAAATTTTAATATGGGCAGTGTATTAGATGATATTAAGGGAACTACTATTAATTGTGTGATAATTGTAACGTAGTTTCTATAAAGTCCTTAACAGAGATTTATACTGAACTATTTACAGGTGAAATGATATGAGATTTGTTTTAAAATCATACAGAAAAAATAAATGGGGGAAAGAAATAAAACAAGATGGGCAAAATGATGATAATTGTTGGATCCGGGTAAGGGTGAGTGGGGGTTCATAAAACTATTTTCTCTACATTTTGTATTGATTGAAATTTTCCATGATAAAGGATTTTTTTTTAATTCGTGAAAAACATACAGATACTTTCCACCCGCAGGTAAATTTCTACCCTATCAGTGCTTCGTGAGGATCCCAACTCCAGTCAGGAGATGGGAGTCCAACATGGACAGAGAAAGCCGGGTTTTCTCCACCTGGAGAAAGATGGCGCCAGGAGAGAGGGAACACAGAGTCCTGGGGTTCTCTTTTAAAACTTACTCTCCCAGGATTCTAAAAGCTGCAATTTATCGACCAACTTTTAGTGGCTACATCCAAGACTATCAAATTCTAAGCGGAAGTAAGGGCTAGAAATAAGAATGCATAAAGCGGTTTGGAATTTTTTTACAAATTTACTTTTATTATGTCTTGAATATATGTGCAATATCGTAAATGTATTTAAAGTGAAAGAGTAGTTACTGTTCAAGGAAGCAATAAAACAAGCTATCAAGTTCAAATCGCACTCAAATGTTAATAAACATATAGGCAACGAAAACAACTATCCACATTAGAACCTACTATTAATATGAAATAGAACCACCATCTGCACCGTCAAACAGAAACTTTTTCACTTTTTCAGATTATATTGTTACCCAATAAAAATACTACTAAATTTTGAGTCCTAATGGAGTTATCAAGGAGTCTAAGCCAAAATTTAAATTTCCAAGGGGAAAATAATCCTGAAAAATTTCACATCACCTTTTGTAATAGATACTAATTTCAACTTTCTTACCCAGTGTTGGAAACTCACCCTGCACAGTGGATTGTGTATATGTGTATAAATCCTCTTCTTTCTTCCTGTGAGATGACAGTCCCATTCAGATACCATCAGCCCCTCTGCCCAATGGTCAATGAGTCATTCAATCAATAAATAGGTATTGAATTGCTACAATGTTTCAGGCATGTCCAGATGCAAAGGCTTTAAGGAAACGGGCTTATTTAGTGATACAGTAATGAAAGCTAACATTCAAAGAGCATTTTTGCAGTTTACAAAGTACAAAAACCAGAATTCTCTCACTGTCCGAGCAAGTCTCTGAATCCTAGTTTCCTCATTTTAAAAGGAAGGACAGTATTATCATCCAGCTGAACAGTTTGAGGTTTTTTTTTTTTTTTTTTGCTTTTATTCAAAAATGTTTGTTGAGCAACCACTTTGCACCAGCGGCTGTATTTCTATTGATATCACAGACAGTTGTTATAATAATCCAAGGAACTGTGACAGTACCTAGCACCCAGCTTGGCGGAGCGCAAGCTCCTTAAACGTTGATTCCCTTCCCCTTCACTTATTTCATTGGATCTTTCCCGAGACCGCCTCTTAGCCCACTTTCCCAGCCTGCCTCTTTGGCAGTGATTCGGTCTCCCTTCTACCATCCGCCTCAGGCCTCGAAGCCCAGTCCATCATGGGAAGCATCCAGTGTCAGCACAGCACCCTCATGGGCAGGGCTCCCACCAATCTCAGCCCAGCCCTGCCAGCACGACCCAGACAGAGTGGTGGGCTGGGGAATTGGAGGCAGGAGGAACCAGTCAGGTCTGCTGTATTGAGTTAAGATAGACTAAAACTTTTAACTGCTCTGATGCTGCTGAATTCTTGGGAGCCACTTGAATAAGCAACGCATTGTGTTTTCTCATTCCTGACGAGGCTGACCCACAGAGGGCTACCTCAGAGCCTACGGTGGGGGGCCGGGGGCAGTTCTGAATCCCTAGGCAAGCTTTCCCATTGGAAACCACGCTTCCCACTCCTCAGCCATTAGTAACACCAATCCCTTTTTCCCGTCACACTGTCTTCGTTCTCACGTCTGACCAAGGAACCCTATTAATTTTCTGTGATGTGCATTCCAAATGACACCACCTCAGTCCTTTGAAATTCAAAGAGCTGGATTAATGAGGCACAAACTTCAAGCAAATTGGCTGCGTAATCCATCACATCTGACCGCAGCTTTGCCTCGAATTCCAAAGAACGGCAGAAATTTCCCAGGCTGCTTTTGAAAATGAACATAGAAGCCTGAAACAGCAGCCTACTCTGCATTCATCCTCTCTAGAAATGCTACGTGTCTTCTGTGCACTGGAAATTAAATGGTCCCATTCTCCCCCTCCAGTATTTTCTTGATATAAATTTAACCTGTTCAAATGTTACATTAAATTCCAATCTTTTCCAGAATAATCTACATTTAATTCCTCATTCTACCAATCTATTGAAAATATCCCTCTTGGCAGCCTTTCAGAAAAGCTATATGAATTGCAAACTCTCTTAGATTTTGTTGAAGTGTTAAGAACACTACTTATCCACATATTCAACTGAAGCCCTTTTATTCCATTCCATTTCCCCAAACTCCTTTCATCTAATGTCAGAGCCACAAAAACCAGGAGCAGTGACTGGGCATAGCCATTCACCTCTCCTTCAGCGGTGAAAATAGCATTAATGTTCGCAAAGGAAAAAATATATATCAAACTAATTACTTCCTTTTCTTCTGAAGTAAAAGACAATCTAACACCATTCTTTTGGACATAATGCCATTTATTTCACATAAGGGGTTTTTTGCGTGCTCAAAAAAGATGGTGTTTAATACGTGTGAATCAAAACCCAGATTAGCTAATTAACTGATGTGTCTGAGACTGAAATGAAGAATCAATATGCTCTGAAAATTGTCAAAAGCACAGAAGAAATGTCAGGCCAGGTGAGACTAGTTCATGTGGTCCAGAATTCTTTCTGCCAGTAAAACAAAAAAATGCTTTTTTTTCAAAAGTACTAAAGAATAAAACTTTGGTTAGCTGGAATGGCCAAGAAATGAATTGTTGCTGGATAGCTAAGTTTTCCAGAGAGCTGAAGGTAAGTTCTTTAAGTAGTAAAAGATTTTGTTTATCTTAACCATTTCCCTGTTAAACATTGCTTGCTTATTCAGTCACCACTATGAACACCAAAAATTATTTACTGAAGGCCTAAGGACTTGACGAATTGTGTGAAGTTATTTGTCCCTTCATTAAATTGCCCCAAATTGTGCTGATGTGCCTGATGGCAACCTCAAACTTGAGTTCTCTATATCCTGACTCTCAGGTAGGCTCTTGACAGTCTCAGACAGGTAACATGATGTGGGGTGACTTCCGATTGTTATTTCGAATGACAGAGAAGCTACCTTCCCCAAATCCCTAACCTTCAGTAAGAATTGGTTAAGACATTCATCGTGTAGAATTTCTCCAATCTAAGGGCTGTAGTCATGTTCTTTTATTGCAGGAAGAGACAAATGCAGAGGTCATTTCTGTAATAGTCACAATCACTTATAGGATGTGATGGGGAAACTCAATCCTAACTGATCCAATCTTGAGTTACAGAAGAGGAAGGACAGAAAATTAGACTCTTGAGTAAAGCTTACTGGCTCTGGCAGTCAAATGCCTCCCTGAAAATTCTAGAAAACCACAGAAAAAGTTCGGGCTGACAGAGAGAATAGGCAACATCAATATCACTGAAAAGTTACCAGATAGCACTTCAAGATGAATCAATCCAGGAGCTGGCCCCGTGGCGTAGCGGTTAAGTGCGCGAGCTCTGCTGCTGGTGGCCCGGGTTCGGATCCGGGGCACGCACCAACGCACCGCTTGTCAGGCCATGCTGTGGCGGCATCCCACATAAAATGGAGGAAGATGGGCACGGATGTTAGCTCAGGACCAGTCTTCCTCAGCAAAAATGAGGAGGATTGGCATGGATGTTGGCTCAGCGCTGATCTTCCTCACAAAAAAAAAAAAAAAGATAAGTCAATCCATTAATTTCACTACTGCTGTAACATCTCTGTGTTTCTGGTTTGTAAAATTTTTTAGAGTACCAAGTTCTAAACATTTATGCCTGTACTCGAGGCGTAGAGATTTTCCAGAAATTTGAAGCTATTTAAACTGATTACAAACTTTTTATTTTTCCCATTTCGTATGAAAGTTGGTACATTCCAAAATGCACCGTGTGGTTTCTTGCCTGCTTACCCAAGAGATGCAGGGCCTCAATTCTTCTCTCAGGGTCAAAGCCGTGCCTATGTACAGCCAGGACTTGATCATGGGGCAACGGGAAGGTATTCCTTGGGATTTCCTTCCCAACTGGGTGACTTTAGGAACATTCTTAATTTTTTTTATCTGATAATACAGAACATAATGGTATCTACCTCATAAGGTGGATATGCTAATTAAATTAGATGATGCAGGTAAACAGACAAGCATGATGTATCTGCTAAGAGGAAGAGGAAGTTTCTTGGCCTCTACATCAATTTATCCTGGATTCTGTGCCTTCCCTAGTTCTTGTCTTTGCTTCTCACTTTTCTTCTGTTTTCTGCTTGATCATGTAGCTGTCATCCATCCCTTTTCTCATTTCCAGACCACCTGTTCCTTCTAATTTTCTGTTTCATATTTTCTGTGAGTTGCCAAAATAAAACAAAGCTTCTTAGAATTGTATATAAAGGAAGAGAAAATAAGCCCTGGATTGGAGCCTTGCTCGGCCCTAAAATCCTTCCTGAGAGACTCTGGGGCGGTAGTGTCGGGTAGATAGTGGCCAACTTTCATGACCCAGCACGGTATCACGGATGGCTGTGATTTCCACGTGTAGAAATGTGTGGTAAAGGACCACGTCTCCATGTCATTTCCTCAAAACACTCCTCACATTATCAGTTTTGTCCAAGAATTAGGACCTGGAATAAATGCATATTTATGAAACATAGAATCTTTTCAAATTGTTGTAAGTTAAAAAAAATGCACAATTTTATCTATGAAGTATTTTTCAAAAAAAAAAAAGTGCCTGAATCTAGTTAAGCCTCTTGGACTTAATTCTTTTTTTATAGAAGGGACGAGAAACTATCACAGACTGAAAGAGATATAAGAGCTGGATCAACCAAATGCAGTATGAGAACATTGTTTGAAACTTGATTTGAAGAATCTAACCAGAAGAACACCATTCTGGGACAATAATGGAACATTAAGCATGAAAGAGATATTCTATATTAAGGAATGATTATTATTTTTGTTGTAATGATGATATTGTGGTTATATATTTTAATCTTTGTCTATTGGAGATACATACAGATGTATTCACAGCTGAAAGATACGATGTTTAGAATTTCCTTTATAGCACTCCAGCCAAAAAAGAAAGTATGTGTTGGGGCAGAGGGGAATAGATGAACAAAAATAACAGAATACTGATAAGTGTTGAAGCTGCTGAAGGATACTTAGGGGTTTATTACACTATTCTCTTTACCTTTTGTAAGTTTGAAATTTTTCCAAATGAGTCTTTAAATTTATAGACCGATACATTTTTAGAATGTCATTTTAGCTAACACATTAAAGCACCACGCTCCCTGGGATGGAAGGCTAGCTAAAAACTCGATCAATCCAGCCAGCCATCAGCACTCATTGAGCGCCTACTGTGCACCCAGCCAGACAGCTCTAAGAGGTCGAGCTCATTAGCAGCCATTCCTAACGTAGCCTTTGACACTTGAATGCATTTCTTTTCATCTAATCAATTTTGCAAAATCACAGTCACAATGAGATTCTCATTTGGGGTTTGCACAATCTGAGAGACAAGTCAATGTATCATTTTTGACCCTGTATCAAATCTCAAGTATTTTCAATTAATACATAGAAATGTATAAATGTGACATCAATTATTATTAACCAAGTTAATGGAAATTTATACAATGAAATAGCTCACCTATCTCAATCTTCTTTGGCCTCAGTTCCTTTGGTCTTTCAAATTTGTTAAGCACTGCTAAAGCTATTTTTGGAATCCCTCATTACTTCCAAATAAAGAGTCTCAGTTTTCTAATATTTTGAGTCTAGCAAAAACAGCATGTACCTGAGAATCAGGAGATAGGAGCTCATGCCCCAGACTCTGCCAGCGATGAAATGAGTGACTTGAGAGACTCCTTTCTGCTCTGAGTCTCAGTCTCCTCATGTAGGAAATAAGGCTAACTGTACCCGTCACCCATTTTATAGGCATTATACAAAATTAAACCTGCCCCATGTTACAGGGATTATGCAGAAAACACAAGATGTATGGGAAATAATGTTTACTAACTTGAGAGGCAGGAACTGAATAAGTTTAAGACACCTGTGACCTTGGTTCAAGCTTTCCTTCTCTTCTCAGAGCAAAAATATGTCCAGACAGAAATCCTTGCCTGGGCCACCTTCATGTTCATTTGGATAGTGGAGTCCATTCCCTCTTATACCATTAGAAACACAGTGAGGTGTGGATATGGTGGCAGGATGTCCTAGAGGCCCCTGGAGTGATGCATGGATGGCCTCACCCCCAGCTAACCCCAGAGATGGCTAAACAACGTTTCCCAACTGTGTTCTTCAGCTGGTCCACTGGTGACAGTGGCTCACTGCAGCACTGTAACTCAGTGAGGAGACCGCCTCACTCAGCAGGACATATCAGAATCTCCAGGGGTGTCTTTTTAATAAGCTCCCCTTGATAGCACTTCTCTAGGATTTGCTTTATTCTGTAACACTAACACAGCTGCTGCAAAATATTGAGGGAACGAAATCCTTCACGTCCCTCACCAAGAATACGACAGTAGTGCACTTAAGCAGCAGGCACAAGTGTTCACCCCGTGACCGTTCACCCTGGACCAGGGCACCCAATGATCCAGATAAGGGGGAAAAAAGGAAACGAATGTCTTATTTAACAGGATCATTAAAACCTTGAAAGTGGCATGTAGGAGTACTGGAGGGTTGTTAAGGGCGAATAGAACATTGTACAAAGATGATTGGTGGCCGTCCCCACAGCGCAGAGCTAATGCAGTGGCCAGGAGGCACCTCTGATAACTCTCCCTGGAAACTCTGCCTTCCAAGCCAAGTCCTAACAAGTACATCGGTAGGCAGGTGGCCTCAGACCTTCCAGTGGATGGGTCTAGAATTAGTGCAGTGCCTTAGAGCTCACATCTGTTAGTAACCCCAGTCTTGAGTCACCTCTGGTTTGCCCACGCAGAGGGCACCCCTCTGCCCCAGCACCTCCAGCCCTTACACAGCCATCCAGCTTCTCCATTCCCCCTTTCCCAGCACACCCAATGGAGCAAGGCGACTATGGTCTGAGAACATTCCTTCCACTTGCATCCTGCATTTCCATTACTTCTAATAAACAGGAGCAAATCTCTACCCATTCAGCCTGCCCATTCCCATTCTCATTCTGAGTTTGACTTAGAATATCACAAAGCTGGAGGGATCTCAAAGAGACCAAATAATCCATTTGTGTCCTGAGGCTCTGTTCTGCTCAGATCCTGAGCAAAGGTCTCACCGCCCCCACCTCAAATGTTAATAACTCCATTTGTATTCTGGTTACTCTCCAAATGTTTCTGTTTAGCTTCTCTCCCTGGATTTTGGGTACGCACTGAGCAGGACTGAAAATACCTCGTGACAGCTGCGATCTCGCCATTTGGAGAACTCCAGGTTCCACATTGCAAGATGGGGCGAGGGCCGGGCCCGGAAAATAGAGCCCATCTGATGAGCTGGAATGAACGCCAGCACTCGCACGGCACACTCCGGCCTTCTGGGAGGAGCAGATCAGAACTATGCAGTCAGAGAACCAGACCGGAGTTGGAGGCCGCGTTCTGCTCTGACAAGCCTGGGGTCGACTTCAGCCCAGACATCCAAACGCACGTCACGTAGAGGAGACCCACAGGGAGGTTCTGACCCTTAGGCAGAGGGCCAATAGGAGGCTTCTCTGATGCGAAGTAAACAGGCAGGTGCTGCAGAATGTAGATCCGGAGCCCCCCCTCCGCTTCCAGCTCAGACACCTGAGTGCCCCCCGCCCACCCCCTCACTCTAGGATGAGAGCGGGCGGCGCGCAGAGTTCATTATAGACGGAGCTCGGCGGCTGCTCCCGCAGCGCGTCTTCCCTGCACCCTGGGAGCGGGTAGAGGATGCTTTCTTCCTGCATCAGTCTCAAAATGGGCACTCTCTATACAAGTATTAGTTAGAATTTTTATCATGGCAGGGAATGATAAATAGAACTTTTCCCCCTTCCATGTGATTTTGAGGTTTTTCTCCAAAGATAAAGCCCATGTGGAAAGATCTTCCCACAGCATGCTGCAGAGCACTGGGGGCAGTGACAGAAGCCCCCATCGTCATCCCCCAACATCGCCATGGCGAACCATGGACAGCAAGTAAACTCACAGAGAGCACTGCAAAGTCAATTCCCCTCGTGGCATCTCTGAGGGCAGCGTCTCCGTTCCTGAGCCTCTGACGGCCAGTCCCAGACTCACCGTGAGTTGGAAGGACGCATACACCACCTAGCCCAGAGGGAGGGAGAGCCTGGGGTGACACAGACAGTGCAGGCAGCGAATCCAAGAGGTCACCAAATCCCAAATCTCAGGACTCCTCAGGTGTCAGAGAACGTCCAACAGGATGAAGTGTCTGCAGAGTGGCGGGCACAGAGGTATGGCCCGGGAAGAACAATTTCACTGATCTTTCGGTGATCTCTAGGAGAAATGTCGTATCATCCAATTAGTGTTAACCTTTCATTGCTCCAAAATCTTGGGCAAGCATTTTGTCCAGTTGCCTTGAAACAGACAAAAGAAATAGAAGTAGGGTTCACTGCTGAAGAAGTTCACATTTGATTGGCCAGGAAAAAGGACCCAGGATCCGTTGAAAACCAAATGTCAAACCATGTAGAAATTCCTGGGAGGTCATTGGGAGGTCAGTGGGGACCAGATTCAAAAAAGCTGCATAAAAAAGAGAAGGCTTGAGCTGGACCTTATTCAGAGCTAACATGTATTTAATTACTATTCTGTGCCAGACCATACAGTAAATTCTTCACCAGGCTTCGAAAAAGGTGCTACTATTATCTCCATTTTACAAATGAGTAAAAGACATTTAGAACGTTAAGTCGCCAACAGTTAGCTAGGCCACAATGAAATTAGGCATCACCCAGACCTATCTAATTTTAATGACTGTTTTTCTAACCACTGGATTATTATTACCCCGCCTCCCATAATGTTATTACTAACTATAACTACTATAAAAATATATATATAATACTACTATATTTCTAACCACTTGGTTATTATTACCCCCCTCCCAACAGAGAGAGAGGGGTCAAAGTGGAGAGCAAGTGGCCTAAACCAGGAATCAAAGGCAGACGAGGGCAAGAGAGACCCACAAAGAGATGCTGTCCTGTCCTCGTTAAAAAGTAAGTGTTTCCTTCCAACTACAATGACTTTCATTTTTTCTCCTTGTGCTCATCTACATTTCCAAAATTTACCTGATGAACACTTAGCTGTGTATAATAAAGAGCAATAGATATTGTAATAAAATTGTAGGTGGGGCAGATTTGGAGAGCTTTTAAGCAGAGGAATTACAGTTCATAACATTCTGCTAGTTACATCACTTCGTATTACCAAGGAGGAAGCCGAGGCATTAAAATAGTAGGCAACTTCCTCAGGGACACAGTGAGATGAAGACAAAGGGGGTAGGAAGCCAATTCTGTGCCTGGTGGGTGCTCTCCCCACCACACTGGATGCTGCTGAATTTTCCAACAAAGGAAGCATCAGGATGCAAGTGGGAGTTTAGGAAGATTAGTAAGTGGCAGAGTGGAGGGCGAAAAGGAGTTGGGAGCCTCTACCAGGAAAGAAGCTACTGCAAGGAAGGCATGGCCTGGCACCACACTTGGCCTCGACCAGCAGGCTTAGTAACCAGGAGCAGTAAAGAGAACATTTTAGACCATACTGAAGGAAACTTGATAAAACCTGAAAAGCAGGTGTGTCTAGAGCATGAAAGAGTTGAAGGGATGAGAAATTTATGTTCTGGAAGAGAAGGCAATGGTGCAGCTGTTGACCTTGACTGGTCTATGACCCAGGTGTCAACCAATGTTGAACTTCAAGATCCTGAAAGCCAAAATCAGAAGCTTCTGCTCTCCGTTCCCTCCCTGTCTGCCTCAGTCCAGGACACTAAATTGGAAGTTCTCAACATTTTCCCCTTCAGCAATACACCTGATATTTGTTATTTACATATGCAATGCGCTCCTCAAATTTTGATGAAACCCATAAAAAAGTGTCTGTGGAAGTAAAATGCTGCACAATATTTCATTGTCACAGCTATTAACAGAAGGTTTTTTGTTGTGGGAAGTGACCTATGTAAGATAGTCCCTCTGGTTCCTGGGGTGCTATCTGTACCCCGACCCTTTTTCTCCTACTCAAAAAAGCACATCAGAATGCAAGTCAATAAGTTTTCTTAGAGAAATCATCTTGAATCTACTTCAATTTATAGAAAAATTCATAAGCATTGATTCTTTCACTGTTGTTATAAGGAACTACTTGAGAGATCTACTCTACAGTGTCAAGACACCAAGTCTCCAGACCGCCAATCCCACGGGTGCCCTTGGAGATGCTTAACTCCCTAGGCACAATCTGACCTCCTGACCACTAGGGGGAAGATGCCTCGGCTTTCCTAACCTGGAAACTACCCTGATCTCAGTCATTTTCTGACTTCCCACCTGCTGAAAGACAGACCCCTGACACTGTCCTCCCCTCCCATCCCCAACATTCTGGCTCCATGGATCCACCTTCTTGATCAAAATCACTGGCTTCCTCTGGTCAACTCATTTGACCTGACTGGTCTCAGCTGCTCCACATAGTCCACTCAGGGATTGTATGATGGAAAATCTTTCTGATGTGCCATATTTATTATTCAATATCCTCCATGATGTAGTCATTAATAAAATGGTAAGGAGAGATAGTGAATGGTGAAAGACAGACACGGGAACAGAGAAGCTAGCACTACAGAATAATAAGGGGACTGAAGGCAAGACAAGGTAAGCACCAATGCTTACAAAAGAATAAACACATGGACTGCAGGCTCCACCTCCTTTTCCCTTCTCAAGGGTCATCCCCACATATTACACTCACACTCTTCCCCATAAGCATTTGTCATTTGGCCCCTGGTCTGCCATGTTATTCTGTTCCATACAGTTGTGTTCTCACTTTATTTCACTGACAGAAATAACTAGGTGAATGATGCATAGCTCAATTCCCTTTGTCCAAACACACCTTAACTACTTTCACAAGGCTTTGCCCTAACCAACGGGCCAATGCTGCCACAATGCTGCTCCCTACCCAATAGGCCCAGTCTCATGTAGAAACACCACAGAGGTTACCAGAGGGGAAGGGGGGAGGGAGGAGGGTGAAAGGGATAATTCTGTACATGTGTGTGGTGATGGGTTGTAATTAGTATTTTGGTGGTGAACATGATGTAATCTATGCAGAAATAGAAGTACAATGATGTACACCTGAAATTTATACAATGTTATAAACCAATGTTACTGCAATAAACAAAAAATTAAAAAAAAAAAAAAAAGAAAAATAGGCCAAATTCATGTCCCAAGTCACAGGCCAAGCCCAGTGAGTCTCCCTGTCCCCTGCCTCAGTTTAGCTATTCAGGAAATGGTCCAGGGAAGAACTGAGCAGGGTTGGCTCCAAAACTGGGGTCAGGGGCTAACAAACAAAAGATCCTGCTCTATGCCAAGATCATTTCTGTTACCCTGAGATGGGGTGAGGGGATGTTGGGGGTATAGTGGGATTCTGTGGGGCCTTGCCCTGCCCAGGACCTCGTCTTCGGGGGTCTGGCCCTCACCTGGCCTGCCCTAGGTCACCAGCAGTAGCAGTGGCACTTACATCTGTCCGAAGGTCTGGAGAGGGGAGAACTGGGCAGCCTTACACCCTGGTGGGGACCCTCACGCTTTCTTTCTTTCTTGAAGAAACATGAAACCCTCAAGATTCATGTACTGTGTGATGGAGAGAAAAAATACCAACTGTTTCTCCAAAAAGACAATGTATGTTGTACTTTGTCATGTGTTAATTAAAACGGAGAAAAATTAAAAAAAAAAAAAAAAGAAAGAAACACCACAGAAATAAATGGTATCCTGAGTAATATGATTCTGTTTTCCAGGAAAATGATGGCTTTGGGGCTTGGAATTTCATGGCCTTTAAGAATAGATTTTCCATAAGGGAATTGGAAATACACAACCAGGAGGAATTTAAGACGTCCCGGCCATTATTAATATTATATTTATTTTATTCTTGGAGGCAAGAGAAACTTGGTACAAATTTATTAAAACTTTACAAGACCCGGGCCGGCCCTGTGGCTTAGCGGTTAAGTGCGCGCGCTCCGCTGCTGGCGGCCCGGGTTCGGATCCCGGGCACGCACCACTTCTCCGGCCATGCTGAGGCTGCGTCCCACATACAGCAACTAGAAAGATGTGCAGCTATCACATACAACTATCTACTGGGGCTTTGGGGGGAAAAAATAAATAAATAAAATCTTTAAAAAAAAAAAAAAACTTTACAAGACCCATTGATGCAATGACCATAGTGTCCCAAATGAACTGACCAGCATGAATATACTTCTGGGAGCAAGGAGAGAATATTTGAATTCGAAAGGATCTTGGGAGGGGTGGGGAAGAAGTATACGGGTGCTGCATCTGTAGTCTGAGCACATTTTCCCAATTATTACACAGGCAGAAATTTCCTGGCATAATCATTATTGTCATTTCTCTCAACCACTGAATTAACGCTACAGATTTCCACCTTCCACAGTCTTTAAAGGAGGAAGTTGTGTGTACACACCCCCTGAATTATATAATTTGTAGCTCGAAATCAGTCTTGCTTCCTTTTCCTTTATTGACTTTTATGTCTAAGCAGATTTTGCAGACACTCTTTAACTTGACTGTGAATCATGGAGTCCCAGAGACCCAACCAGGCGATGGAAAGGGGAGAGAGTCACACAACAAGTTTGAAAGCTTTTCAGTTGTATTCTGCCCAATCAGCCATAGCCCAAGTCCACTTCAAAAGAAAATGAATGTTTAGCTGGCCTAAGGAACAAGCTGACATAAAAATAAAAACATTTTCTAATAAGGGAAGAGTTATCTCTTGCAAAGTGACCCTCAAATCACTACAACTTAAGATGTTTTCTTAATTATGAGACAAATGTAAATGAATTTGGGGAAAATTGGGTTCATGATTGGACCTTAGAAATAAGATCATCACTGTCGTTTTACGGATGAGTAGAGTGAGGTCAGAGAGGGAAGGCAGGGTGTTTGTGTGCGTCAAGGACCAGAAATTATGTAGCATCCTCCCAACCAAGCTGGTTTGGTGCTGCCCCCAAACAATGTCACCTATTCATCTTTCATTCACTCAATATTTATTAAGCACCTATTATGCGCAAGGCCCTGGTAACCACGATGTGGTTGCTACTGAGGAATTTGCTGGGCCAATGGGGGAGAGAAACACAACCTGCCAGCCCTGTGAGGACAATGGATTGGAGCCCAGCAGACCACAGCAAGAAACCCAGTTGGAAGGCTGTTGTGATGACCTCTGAGAGCAGCGACAAGGGCACGACCCTTGAGCTGATAATTACAACAGAGAAGAGAGGATGGATTCAAGAAACATTTAGCAGGTAAAATCAGCAGAATTGCTGATTGATGGGCTGTGTGAGGTCATGCAAAGAGGAGTTCTGAATCCCTTCTAGATTTTTTTGTCTTGAGTGGCTGGTAACCAAAATAAGAAATGTGATGTAATGAGGAAAGTGTGCGAGTTATCCAGAATGCAAGTTAGAATATGAAAAGTAAGAGAGAGCCACACACAGATGCTCTGAAGGGGAACAGAAGGAGAGATTCACTCCAACTGGAGAAACTGGGAAGGCTTCCTGACAGAAGTGACATCTGAACTGATCCCTGAAAATGAGTAGGATTTGAGAGATGAAAATGGGAGGGCAAAGCATTCCGGGTAAAGGGAGGAGCAAAGAAGGGGGAGGAATGTTTGGGGAATGGAGACTAGTCCAATGTGGCTGAAACAGAGGACAGGGAGGAGATGGACTATGGGAGGTGTAACTGGATAGGGGGCCAACTTTCTGAAGAGAACCTCGAATGCCATGAGGAAAGGTTTGGATTGTCTCCCAGGGCAGCAGGAGAGAGTGAAGGCTTTTGAGCAGAAAGGTGACGGATCAAAGCAGAGCTTTAGAAGGTACCTGTCCAGTATTTTCAGAGTTAGTGAGACCTATATCATCTTCCTGAGCCTATCCAAAAGCGGAGGATCAATTCCACTGCTTTGGAGACTTGAAAATGAAAAAAAATGAAATTGAATAAAAATCCCTTCCGCATTCCTCTGGTTGGCCTCTCTCCAAGAAGGGCAGATGGAAAGAGGTGGGCTTGGGAGATGCTTGCCCTTTTATACCGAATGGTGATCAAGCTGCTCCACGGAGCTTCCGAGGCAGGTCTCGGATCAACTGATGGACACCAAGCAGTGCTTAATGACCAGAGAAAATGTCCACCCCCGGGGGAAAGGGAGAGCTTTCCCGAGAAGCTGGGGTGAGAAGCCGGCCTTCTGGAGTCCTCTTACAAAGGGAACTTGCAGGTGCAGAGAGGGAATGGGACTGAGGAATACATCGCCTTGCTCCTGGAGACTTGGCTCCATCTCAGGAAGGAGCTGGCCAGCAGACAGGTGCCCGAGGGGGCTGAGCAGCCGTCTCCACTGCCCACAGTATCCTTATGGCACTGAATTGGACCCAGCCAGTTGGCACTGGGTTTGCACAAGTGAGATGCAGGATTCCAAAGGAAGGAAATGAAGTACAGGGGATGAGAAAAGCCCCAGGCATCCCGCAGAGCCGAATGCAAACCCTGGAGCCAGCAGCCCCTGGGGTTCTGGCACAGGCTGCACCCCCAAATCTAAAGTGTGGCCTCCTCGAGGTCACATGCCAAATGGAATTTACCCACTCACATGTCAGTCTCCCTTCCTCAATTTGAAACTCCCTGAAACTTATCCCCGGACTCCGACTTGGTATCAGAAACTAGAACAGGACCTATTATATAATAGGTTAGAAGACAGACAGACCGGCTAACTCAGACGGCGAGCGGAGAGAGCTGGGCAGGAGGCTGAGAGCCTCAAACAAATTATGCCGATAGATGAATGTCTGTTAGTACAGGGTAACTTTAATGAATCGTGTTTATATGAAATATTCTACTCTAAACCTAGTTACATGTCTGTACATGCGTGTGTGTGTATACATATGTTTTGCATGTGTATATCTATGTATATTAGATAGATAGATAGATAGGATAAGATGATTAAATTATGCTATTTCTTGCTTTTTTTGTCCAAACCTTCCCTGCTGTTTTGGAGTGGTTTGTTCATGGGGCTTTAAGTTTTTTTATGGGAGTCAGTGCTGAGGACCATGTTGTGGAGATCTGGACTTTTTGCACCACCCGCTGCATCCACTCTTGTGCTTCTGGCAGCTGTGACCCAATTTCCTTTTATGAACATCAACTTGCCCTAATTTGCTCAGTAGAACCGTAAACCAGAGCGACACACTCTCCCCTAGCTGAGGGTTAGGCGCATCATCAGGGCCAGACAGATTACACTAACTAGCTCTCTCTCGCTCTCTTTTGGGCCTTCGTGTCTTGAGCAGAGTGATACAAGGGAAGAAATAAATTATTAGAGCTTTATTATAAGGAATATCTACTTTATTATTTTCACATAAAATAATGCATAAGCATTAAAAAATAGTCATTCTACATCGCTCCTGCATCAGAAGTGGAATTGTTAGGAGTCCTGTGCATCAAAACATGGGAAAGGGGAGGAGAAGAGGGTCCAATGACTCAAGTCTGGTAACCCAGTTCTTTACCATGGAAAGAGCTAAGGGCCCCCTTCCTTTCGTTCACTTTCCTCCTGCCTTAAAACTTCTGATATAAGCCAACAAAGGCTTAGTCACTGATTATCACATGAGGGTGGGGAAAGACATAGAAGGAAAATAGAAGTTATAATCCTTGCCTTTTATACTCTTTCCATGTCGGGCGCTATACATATATTATACAATTTAATACAACACACTGGCCGTGGAGGCGCTGCTATGCCCGTTTCAGGATGTAACTGGGGAGCTAAGGCACAGGAGACAGCAGAGCCGTCTCTCCCTAGTCGGATGACGTGAGTGTAGCACACCATGGAGATAATCCTGTCCGTGGCTGGGGTTGTTTGGCCAATGCAATCCCCTGGGGTTGTCATAGGGCGTACAGGTGGTTATTTGTAGATACACTGTGCTAAGTAAGCATTTATTCACAAAACCCAAACATACTGGACACAAAACAACTAAACAATAACACAAGGTGTAATAGGAAATTAACTACCTGATACTTAAAGATTAATATTGAAGGCAACACCACCCATTGGGCTGAGTATTGAACATTTGAATCACTTGAATGTCCTTGTTCCTGTTATATCTTGTAAGCAAAATAGTGGGATAAAGTACCTCTTGGGCGTGGAGGTCTTATATGGGCTGGCCCTCTGATGTGACACTATGCCCCTTGTCAGCTGCTGATATCAGAGTCCTGGGTCAGGGGAGAGTGTCATATTTCAGAGCTGGGCCTGAGAAAATGCCACCTTCAGAAATGCCGGGCCTGTTTCCTTAATTGATAAGAAATATGCAGACCTTTGGGTTCATCAGAACCAGTTCAACCCTGCAGGAGTGCCCGTCAGTTAGGTCCTGGATTCCTGTTGTAGCTAACCCTGACTCTCCAGCCTTCCCTTTGCACCTGTAAACTCCAGATATCCCTGTAAATTAGCCCGACTCGGTTTCTGTTGCTTGCGCCCACACACCCTGCTCCTACAGGCCCCGAACGAGAACTAAATAAATCACCAGGCTATAAATGGACGCACCAGTCACATTCAGGATGCACTGTAGTCTTCAGGGGGTGGAATATTTAAGTTTCTAGAACATTCTTCTTCCAATCAAGAACCAGTTAACCATCACCCACTACGTTCAGCATCCCATGACAACCATTTCAGAGAAAGAGAGAATTAAAAATCATTTTATCCTCTACTATCTACCCTGTTCTTAAACATTTCCTTCAGTTTACAGGGCCCACATGAATTAGTGGCACAGGTTAGGTTTCAGTCAGTTTTTCTGGAGTTTAGTATTAAATATTCCCTAAAACTTGCTAAGTATGGCAACATGGTATTTTGATTGTTGTTGCCCTCTTGTTCCAAGATTTTGGAACATATTTTCTTGGAGGGTGAGTTGAGCAAACACAGACACCTAAGGGGCTGGTGTGGGAAGCACAGAACTGAAGTGATTTCTAGTGGGAAAAAGGAACACACTTTGGAGCACCTGTGTCTATCGCAACTAAGTGGGATACCGTGGAAAAGTGCAGGCTTTTGACATCTTTAATAATTATCATAATATTAGCATCTGTTTATTGAGCGCCCACTCACATGGACCTGCAACTATTTTAGGTTCCTTTTATTTATTTCGTTTACTCCTCACTGGTGAGGAAGCAACTCAGAGCAGCTGAGATGTGTCCAGTGCCTCCCTGTCCGATGCGCTCTCCTACTGTCAAGGGATTTCTAATTCCAAAGCCTAAGGATTTTCCCTGCCTCCCTTGATAATCGCCCTAATAATAAGTGCTGTTTTGGTTTTTTTTTTCATTTTATAACCACTTGGTTTTATTGCACAGAAGCAATCAAGAGTGGACTCCAGTGGAAAAGTGAGCCCTGGCATGACTCAGAGGCCAGTCTCACCCACTCCACCTCTTCCAGGATAAAGGGCTTGACCACTCCTTTGGAAAACAGAAGGCATTCAGGAATAGGTTAAGACATCTCAAGCATAATGTGCTTCTAACTGCTCGTTCCTCCTTGCAGTCGTCTGTCAGGTGCACAGACAGGAAATAAATGCAGTTATTTGGAAATGAGGGGGGCGGTTTACAGTCAAATGTTTATGTGTGGCATTTGGCATATCTCAGATGGGGCTACATAAGCTATCAGAGCATAATTGTCCATCACCTGGGGAGAGCTTGGGGCCTCTCCAAGGTGGTTGAATCCAACCATCTCTTTTGGTAAATGAGAATGCTGAGGCCCAGGGCATTCTTGACTACCGTCAGAATAAAGACTAGACCTCGGGTCTCCTGAATCTCAAACCATTGGCCTTCCCACAACCTCACCCTTCAACAAAGCCTCTCCAAGTCCATCATGCTGCATGTTAGGTTGACTGCCTCCTTTTTATTCCAATCCTGCAAATAATGAGCCTCAGAAGAGGCATACCTTAACTCCTGTTCTTCTTTCCTTCACCACAATGTTTCTATCTTTCCAACTCCTCCTGTTTTGATCCACCTCCCAGTTCCTCCTGCCCTTTCCCCAGAGCAGCTGCCAGGGCAAGTTGTAGCAGGCCCGTTGTGGGAGTCACTCGGCAGTGGCCAGGGACAGCGGGGAAGCCAGGAGGGAAGTGGAGCAGGGCTGGTTTCAAGGGCAAAGGAGCAGCTGGTACTTCAGGCGACCACTGCCAGCATGGCAAGGACAAAGCAGGCCCTGGGGAGGGAGAGGGCAGGGACATCCAGCCGCAGTTCTCCAGCAGCCAGCAAGAGCTGGAACCTGACAAGGCTTAACTGTCCCTATAGCGCTGTGGTGGGGACAAACAGGTGTTCCCACAGCTGATTGGGCAGCTCAGCTCCTAGCAGGGACGTAGGGTAGGGCAGACAGAGCAGGGAGCTGCAGAAACACAAGGTCTAAGAGGCAGCCAGGCCCTTGCAAAGCAGTTGGGAGTAGCAGCCTGGGATGGAGCTACTTATTCCTAGAAGGATAGAAACAATTGACCTCCAGCCAGTCAGACGCTAAAGGCAGTACGATGTGGGACAATGCTACCAAAAGGGCGGTCCTCACACGAACAGCATCAGCAACACCCGGGAGCTTGTCAATATGCAAACTCTCAGGCCCCACCCCAGACCTACTGAATCAGAACGTGCATTTTAACAAGATCCCCAGATGATTCCCACGCACATTAAAGTTTGAGAAACGCTGGTCTCAGACAGCAGTGTCTCAAAGTGTGGTTCCCAGACCAGCAGCAGCAGCATCCCCTGAGAATTTGTTAGAAATGCAAATTGTCGGGTTCCATTCCCAGACTTCCATGGATGGGGCTCAGCAAACGGTTTTAACGAGCCATCCAGGTGGTTCGAGGCAAATTCAAGTTTGAGCAGCACTGATTTAGAGAACAGCTTATGCATTTTGGAGGGAGGTGGTTTAGAGGAATCCCAAGAAAGGCATCCTGATTGCAGCTGGCAGGAGGACCCAGGACTTTGGCTGTAGCCGGCAGTATCTCCTGCTGCCCCAGCCTCCCAACACACCCACAGAGATCAGATCCAGAATCCCACCGGCCCCAGGATTCCCAAGTTTCAGATCTGAGCTGGTCAGAGACCACTACATTTATTAATGATCATTCCAAATTAGCGTACCATATTTAGGTAAGCTGGACCCCAGATGGAAACCGAAAAGCTGAGATACATAATCCAGCCACCACCTGGACTCTCCTTGCCCTTAAGGACCAGATATAACTAGCCAGAACTTCACCCCCTGACCTGTGGAAATTCAGGATCCTCCACCAAGATTTCTGGGTGTTCTCAGGGTCCTTCTATCTCAGGTACCTGTAGCTGAATCAGGTCAACAGATGGATAACCTCACTGACCCTTGCATCCAGTCCCCCTGCCCCACAGCATCAATCTGGGTGAAGGTCCCAGCACATTCGTGGTTTCTGTGTTGTTGCTTTTTTTAAAAAACTGCCATTGGAATTTTGGAAGTAGTAGACTTTCCAAAGGTATTAGGGAAAGGGACTATGTCACAGAAATGTAAGTCGTTTCTAATTGAGAACGTCACTACCATTCTTAAAAGCCCCAGAACCTATCATAATGCTCTGATACTCTCTCCTCCTCTCTTTTCACCTCCCTTGTATCTTCTTTCTGCTCCTCTCTTCTCCCACCCCATCACCAAATTGCTACTTATTTATAATGCAGAGAAATTTATTTCTTGACTCTCACTAAAGCATGCCCCCACCATCTCATCTTCTATACCAAGAAGGATATTTTCTTACATAAAATATTTTCTTTCTGGGAGTAATTCCAGTGTCAATGAAAATAGACAGACAGACAGATAAATAGGATGGATTTTTGCTTCACTGAAGCGCACGGCCCCGCCGCCTTTCATTCCCTCCTTTGCAGAGTCTTGATCACCCCTCCTTGTCCCATTTTCTTAATCTAACTCTGAGATGTCTTCTTTCATTTGTAATGATTCAGGTTATTTTATCTCCTTCCTTTGTCTGAAACCAAAACCTCTTTTCTGGAACTTCTATTTTGTACAATGCTAACCATTACCCACATCACAGCCTGAATTGTATACCTCTTCTCTGTGGATCTTTTCCAAGGCAGCTGGCAGCTTTATATAAAAGCCAAAATCCAGATATTCTTAATGTAAAGGCTGGGGTTCCCTTCTAATATCTGGGGGCTTAGGAATCCTAGAGGAAGAGGAACTCTGTAACAGCAAGTCTCCTCTCCTTTCCATTCCCAACACCAGCATCCTAGCTTAGAACTCTCACCATCCTTTCCTCGACGATCAGAAAAGTGTCATGAATGATGTCCCTGATTCAGTCCCTCGCTATCCACTCCACCCCACCCCCCCCATGACCAGGTCCTCTGTTCCCCATCGATAGAGTCAGCCTCATGCTCACAAATCTTCAAAGGCTCCCAATTGCTTGTAGAACAACACCAACCTTCCCCCAGCTCAAGTCTCCTACTAAAGTAAGAAAGGGGTAGTGAAAGGAAAATGGAAAAAATAGAGAGCTGGGAAGAGGAAGAGACAAGCACTGATGGCTCAGCGTGGAGGGAGGAAGAGGCAGAGCTGGTATCCACACAAGACAGTAGAGCATGGGGTGCTAGCCATGAAGGTAACCCGCAGGAGAATGATTAGAAACATTTGTGGCCACCTTGTCACTCACTGAGAGTCGGCTCAGAAATCAGACCTCTGGTGCCCGCCCCGTGGCTTAGCGGTTAAGTGCACGCACTCCGCTACTGGCGGCCCAGGATGGGATCCCAGGCGCGCACCAACCACCGCTTCTCCGGCCATGCTGAGGCCGTGTCCCACATACAGCAACTAGCAGGATGTGCAGCTATGACATACAACTACCTACTGGGGCTTTGGGGGAAAAAAAGGAGGAGGATTCACAATAGATGTTAGCTCAGAGCCGGTCTTCCTCAGCAAAAAGAGGAGGATTGGCGTGGATGGCTCAGGATTGATCGTGAGCCAATCCCTGAGGATTGGCTCAGGGCTGATCTTCCTCACAAAAAAAAAAAAAAATAGAAATCAGACCTCTGGACACACTATGGAAAAAGCTGGAATGAAAGAACAGGTAGGAACAGACGCTGGACATGGGGCATGTAGAAAAATAAGCCAGGTCAAAGGTCAGTTTGCAAAGGGAATTAAATATGTGCTCTCTAATGAAATGTTTTGGTTTTGTCTTGTTCTACTCCCCTGAGACAGCGCTGTATGAATGGCCAGCTTCAGGACATTATTTCCAGCGTGAACTGCATTCAGTTCACTTCCTCTCCCGAACACAGTGTAAACGTTTTATTTACTGAGTGTATTTGTGTAGTCTTTCATTTGTTGTCCACCCGTGGCCTGTGCTTCAGGATCCATGTTGCCCCAGGTACAGAGTCTCGAAGGTCAGGTGCCCCAGTGTGTCGGTTAAATCGCTGTGTGTGGCCCCATTACAGCCCAGGAGCTGCACAGTATCATTTTGGTTTTGGTAACAAAGGGCTGGGAGCAGCCTAAGGAACAATCTTAGGGGCTGGAAGGTGCTAGTAAAAACATCCTTAGGCCACCTACAGTGAGAAATCATGATTTTTCCTGTGTTTAAGGCCAAATCTAACTCCAGGGGAAGTCTGGGGAGTTGAATATTGAAAAGCATAGATGAGATGGAGAGAAAGTCACAGCTCTTTGTCCCAAAGGAGATGCAGCAACGCTGTGGCTATTTCAATGATGGAAAGGAGAGAAGCATTGTCCAGGGAGGCTGGTGAGGAGGAAAGGGCAAGTGGGAGCATATGGACCAGGCTTGGATTCAGAAAGATTTGGATTTGAATCCCTACTCTTGTTATCTACCAGATTATTGGCCAGCTCAATTTATGTAACCTGTCTAAATGTCAGTTTCCTCCTCTCTGAAATGGGGGTTAAAGTATCCGCCCCAAAGATTTGTTGGAAGAATGAAATGGGATAATAGACGTGAAGTGTCAAATATCTGGTCCATGTTCAAAGAATGCTGTTTCCTTTCATCCCTCCCTCCTTCCTTCCTCATTTCCTTCCCTTATTCCAATAAACCAGCTCCTAAAATGCCCTACACTGGAAATGAAATAAAACCACATTTGTCACCCCCCACACAGAAGGACGTCACCAATGAACTCTGACAAAGATTTGAGTACTTGCAAATAATCCTTATAGGAACTATCCAGAGTGAAAAGAGAGATCGCTAAGAAACCAATTTCATCCTCAGCTTCTGAGGGATTATTACAAGCAGCGACTGGGAATAAGTATATACAGATAACTGACGTTATAATCGCCCCATTCATCCACCAACATCTTCAAGGTTGCTCAGAAATTTTTTCAAAACCACATTTCATCCCTCTCTCTCCCAAAAAACAAGCATTTTGCTCATCTGTGAGATGATGCCTCCACCACCATCCTCCATGTGAGAAATATGCATCCACTTAGCTGCCTCAGAAATACCGCAGAGAACTAAGTTCACAGGAATTCAGAGAGGAACGGAAGAGGTAGGACACGATGATTTGCCTGAGACCTAGTCAGGACGTCAAAGGTGGCTGTTCAAAATTTTGGCAATGGCTATAGTGGTATATGATAGAAGTCCCCAGACAAACAGGGCCCCCTGCGAGGTACCTCTGTCCCCCGGCTTCCAGATGCTTCTATCACACGGGTCTGGGGCCGGCCCGGTGGCATAGTGGTTAAGGTCACATGCTCTGCTTTGGCAGCCCGGGGTTTGCTGGTTCAGATCCTGGGCGCGGACCTATGCATCACTCATCAAGCCATGCTGAGGCAGCGTCCCACGTAGAGCAACTAGAAGGATGTACAACTATGCCACACAACTATCTACTGGGGCTTGGGGGAGAAAAAAGGAAAAAAGGAGGAAGATTGGCAACAGATGTTAGCTCAGGACCAATCTTCCTCAAAAAAAAAAAATAGAATCTATCACATGGGTCTGAGCTGATGTTTGAGCCTTAAGAACCATCATGTGGGCCATTTGCCTTGGCTCACTTTTCTGCAGGCACCTACGCTGAGAGCAGCCTTCTGGTGACCCTGGGTAGGCAGAGAAACAACTTCGCTGACAAGAAAAACACAATGTCTACATCTGGCAAAACATGGACTCTCACAGGGCGCCTCCCAGAGCTCCTCAATGACTCAGAGAGGAGAATGTCACCTCCTGAATCACCACGCTGCTCCGGCCAGCTGGCTCTGCTTCTCTCCGAAGCCTGTTCCTCAGATCCTGACAAGCTCTTCAGAGAGACGACAACTAGAGGCCAGGAGATGTGTCAACCTCTCGATTCACGCTTCTCAGTCTACACACAAAATGAGTCGGTGTTGACAGACACAGAGTAGCACTTCTGACCATTTACACGGCCATCCTAGGTCAGTGAAATGATTGGGGAATTTGGCAGCTACCTAGAAGGACACAGTTCTTTATGTTGGTGTAATCAATTTCGATTAAGAAATCCATCCAGAGCAGGCTTGAAATTGCCATACTGGGGTTCTCTAGCAGACAGGGTTGTTTTGGCAAAAAGAGTGGGTGGAGGGCCCCTCCTGCACTGGGGGCCCCTGGTCTGTGTGCCTTCTTGTCTGACTGCTCTGAATGATACCAGGATGTGAGAATTACACAGAACCAGAATAACTTCATGAGGAAAACCACAAACACACTGGAATTTAGTTCAGTAAAAGAGATCCTTGGTTGAATTGTTTTAACTTTCAGCTGGACTTCTGGCTTTTTATTCTTTAACCCGTATAAAACATGTATTTATTGAGTGCCAGGAAACACCACGTGGAGAGAACATGAAATGCCAGAAAGGAAACAAGCTTTGAAACCTGGGCCTGGCCTCCCTCTGCCTCAGTTTTCTCATCAGTACAGTGGGAATAATACCACATCTAGCACATAGGGTTGTTGTCAGGATGGAACATATTACTGTAGATTGCGTTATTGGCCTCAACCTTCACTTCTCCCTCATGCTTTGCCATGTGACTTTGAAGCTCCCCCCTCCCCACCCACCACCCCTTCCCCACGCCTTGACTTTGGGGTGGCCGTGTCACTTGCTTTGACATATTGAATGAGATGGACATGACAGTTCCTAGCATAGGCCATAAGAGGCCTTACTTGTGTCCACTTGTTCTCTTGTCCCTCTGCCAGGGCCAAGAAAAGAGCATGCCTTGGCTAAACTACTGGTCCCAGGAGGATGAGAGACACATGGATTAGAGCCACCACAATGACTAGGGCCAATGACCAGATCTATCCTGGCTAACTCACAGACCTACAATAAGAAGAACCATCTTGGGCCGGCCCCGTGGCTTAGTGGTTAAGTGCATGCTCCACTACTGGCGGCCTGGGTTCGAATCCCACACACCGCTTCTCCAGCCATGCTGAGACCGCGTCCCACGCGCACCAACTAGAAGGATGTGCAACTATGACATACAACTATCTACTGGGGCTTTGTGGGGGGAAAACAAAGGAGGAGGACTGGCAATAGATGTTAGCTCAGAGCCGGTCTTTCTCAGCAAAAAGAGGAGGATTAGCACGGATGTTAGCTCAGGGCTGATTTTCCTCACAAAAAAAAAAAAAAAGAAGAAGAAGAAGAACCATCTAACCAAGCCCAGCCCCACTCAACCTAGATCAGCCAAACCGCAGACAATATGAACAATAATAAATGATTGAGGGTTTTTTAAGCTAATGAGTTTGGGGATGGTTTGTTATATACAGCATTACTGTTGCACTAGCTAACCACTACGCTTAAATTTATACACACACACAAAGAATCTCCCACAGAACCAAGTACATAGTAGATGCTCAATAAATAGTAATTTCCTTCCATTTCCCTACTACATTCCAAACACTGTGCTACACGCTGGGAATACAGTGATAGATGAACCTCAGACCCTTGAGAAACTTTCAGGCTAGTGGAAAAGGAACGGTAAGCTGCCAGTTCAAGTCCTCAGTCCCTCACAGAAGATTAATAGAAGCTGTGGAAAGGAAAAGCAATGAGCAAATGCCTTCTCCTCCTCAATTTTTTCCTAAAATATGATAAAATAGATGTTTTCCCAAAGCAGAGATTTCTTTTCTGTTTCCTGAGACCATATCTGTCAGACACTTTCATGAGTCTAGAAGGAAAAGCTCCTTAAAGATAGGGAGAGTGTTGGGGTTGTGTCTGTTCTTTGCCTTAGATTGTTTCTGTTCAAGACTCTTCAGGACCCAGCCCGGCTTTGGTGGGATCAGAGAATGCTGTGCATCCAGCTAACTTGAGCTCAAAGCAGAAAAGGCCTTCAAGGGAGATTTTGAAAACTTTTTTCTTTATCAGTGTTGAAGAAAGTAGTTCAAAAAGGACCCATCTTTCTGAAGACAAAGTGTACCCTCCGCAGCTGCCCACTCTCATGAAAGGACACAGTTCTCCAGCGGGACTTTGTCTGCAATGGAAGGATCAAATCCACAAGGAGGTAAAGCGTGAAGATATTAGGGATTTTATCACCAACCATGTAATGCCTGTCATTGAATGTTCATCCAGTAATGGCCCAGGCCAATAACACCCCTCCGTGTTCTTAAATCTCTCCTGTCAGGGGAGCTTTAAGGATAGTTTCTATTCTTTACCCCTTTGAAATGACCATTCAATGGTTTGCTGTGAGAGTAGCCTCAGCCTGACAGAGAATTATTGGCTTTTTTCTTGTCAGCTCAGAGGAAATATCTATGTGATGCCACTGGCAGCCGAGACAGCTGGCGGACAAGAGGGCACCGAGATGTGAAGCTTGGAGTCCGGGGGGAACGGTATGGTCCAGAATACATTCATGCCTCAGCTCCAGGGAGCTCTGCTCACCTCCAGGAGACGGACCTGGTTTAGAAGAAAGGACTAGAAGACAAGTTTGCATGAGCAGGCTCTGTTCAGGGGAAATCAGAGCCCTGAGCAGCGTTTTCCTCTCACTCTAATGAACAGAGAATTCCCTTCCAACCAGATGGCTCCACCAGTGTCATCCTTCTTATGCTGTGGACTGCAAAACACTCTCGCCTATGTGAGTTCACGTAAGCCTTACCACTTAGATCACCCCAGTGAGATTTGTCTTGTTAGACGTTAGACCACATGAAATTGCAGCTGTTTGACTGTTTTTGACCTATAAAAACTGCAATTTTAAGAAAAGTGCTCATTTTAGTCAGGTTTATTATACGAAGTAAAACTCAATCTTTTTTATATACAGCTCTTTGAATTTTGGCAAATGCACACAGTCATGTAACTGCACCCACAATCAAGATACGGATCATCGCCAAGACCCCAAAAAGTTGCCTCATGCCCCTTCGTAGTCAATCCCCATCCCCCACACCCAGCCCCTTGCAACCCCAGACCCGTTTGCCATCTCTGTAGATTTGCCTCTCTAGAATGCCGTAGGGATGGAACCATACAGTACGTAGCCTTCGGAGTCTGGCTTCTTTAACTTAGCATCATACGCTTGAGATTCATCCATGTTGTTGCATGGATCAGCAGTTTCTTCCTATTTATTGATGAGTAGAATTCCAATGTATGGATTCACCACGTTCTTTATTATCTGTTCACCAGTGGATAGACAACTGGGTTGCTTCCAGTTTGGGGCGGTTATTAAAGCCACTATAAACATTTGCATGCAGGTTTTTGCACGAGTGTATATTTTCATTTCTCTTGGGTAAATACCTCCGAGTGGGATCTCTGGGTTATAAAATAACTGTATTTAACTTTATAAGAAACTTGCAAACTATTTTCCAAAGTGATTGTGCCACTTTGCATCCCCAGCAGCAGCATGTGAGAGCTCCAGCTCCATGTTGTCACCAACACTGGCATTGTCAGACAGGCGCGGATTGGGGGTGGTCAGCCATCCTGATAGGTAGGGAGTGGTATCTGATTGTGATTTTAATGTACATTTCTCTAATAACTACTAACACTGAGCATCTTTTCATGTGTTTATTTTCTATCCATATATCTTCTTTGGTGAAATATCTTCTCAAGTGTTGCCCATTTTCTTAAACTGGGTTATTTGCTTTCTTATTATTGAATCGTGAGAGTTCTTTAATCTAGTTCTTTATTCACAAAGTTAATATCAGGATATTAGTCCTTTATTGGATATGTGTTTTGCAAATATTTTCTCCAAGACTGTCTTGTCTTTTCATTTCCTTAAACAATGTCTTTTGAGGAGCATAAGTTTTTAATTTTGATGAAGACCAATTTGTCATTTTTTCTTTTATAGTTCATGCTTTTTGTGTCCTATAGGAGAAATCTTTGCCTAACCCAAGGCCACAGAGATTTTCTCCTACATTTTCTTCTAGAAGTTTTATAGTTTTAGGTTTTACATTTAGGTCTGTTATCCATTTTGAGTTAATTTTTGCATAGGGTGCAAAGTATGGTTCAAGGTTCATTTTTTTGCATATAGATATCCAATTATTCCAGCATCATTTGTTGAAACGACAATCCTTTTTCCATCAAACTGCCTTGACATCTTTGTTGAAACCAATTGACCATATGTGTGTGGTCTATTTCTGGACTCTACTCTATTCCATTGATTTATGTGTCTATGCTTTTTCCAATACCATATGGTCTTGATTGCTGTGGCTTTATAGTAAGTCTCAAAATCAGGTAGTGGGAGTTCTCCAACTTTGTTTTTTGGGGGGTTTTTTTCCAAAATTGTTTTGACTATTGCAGTCCCTCTCCTTTACCATATACATTTTAGAATCGGCTTGTCAGTTTCTATAAATAAACCTGATGAGAGAGTGACTTACCCAGGTCACATGGTGAACACGCATTAGAGTCAGCTCAGTCTCCAATCATTTCTATGGATCCAAGTTCACGATCTGAGCGTGAGCTCCACACAGAACACTGAGGGAGAGCATCATTATCGCAGAAAAGCCGAGGCAGGTCCTGCAGAGCTCGCCAAAGGTCAGGAATTCTGGCTCTCAACACATTGGGAAGAAAACCAACCCCGTCTTCAGTCACTTCGCCGCTGCCTTGCCTTATCAGGGCAGGGAGGATAATCGGATATTGTCTGGAACAAATCGTACAGTCATAGATCAAGTGTCTGCGGAGCCAAGGTGGAGCCCTGGTACCTCAGGGAGCTATGATTCCCAGCTTTAATACGCCCTGTGCTGTTGGCAAGTCTATTCAAGCAAGCTTCAGTCCTGGCTTCTTGATTAGTGTTCCCAGTCCCCACTGGGAAGGAAGCCCAGCTCTGAACCCTCTTAGCTGGTGCTGGGACACCTTGCCTTACCCATCCCAGTCTTTTCCACTGTCTCCTCCCCCCTGCCATTGGCTGGGGCACCAAAGCAATGAATTCTCAGGACAAAGTCCTGCTCCCTGTGCCTGTGTCTACCCCAATGGCTGACCCCACCTGCTGGGCTATTCCTCTTATCTCTATCCCCTTCCCAAACCTATCCCAGTTTTATTGTTCCCAATTGGACAGCCTCTAGAAAGTATCCCTTCTAGCCACCCAACACCCCACAGGTGGGAGGCAGACTAGAGTAGAGGTTGAGAATTCCAAAGCTGAGATTTGGAACCAGACAGAACTATTCTTGAATCCCAGGTCTGTAATTTTGGGCAAAATACTTAATTTTCTGAGTCTCAGTTTCCTTGTTTATGAAATATTCTACAGAGCTGCCAGGAGAACACAGATAAAATAAAGCATTTGAAATGGTTGGCACACTTGTTGGCACATACCTGGTAGTAATCAGCACCATTGTGGTTCCTCTGCCGCAGACCCCCCATCCAGGCCTGATCCCATTTCCCCACTAGCCCACACCACTGAGAAGGCAACCTGCCTCCCAACAGAACCCCAGCGCTCTGGCACCAGCTGCGGTGGAAACACCCTTGGAAAGATTCCACTGCAGGAAATTCAGTAAATCCTCCATCATGAAAGTAGCAAGTCTCTCCCTCGTAGGTCCCTTGTGCTGACTTGATTGAAGAGAAATGGGCATTTATTTTTCATGATTCAGAAAAAAACTCTTTTGCACTTAGAGAAAGGAACTCAAGCCTAATATCTGACTCTATTGATAGTCTTATGCACTTTTAATGGTGAATGACCCATGAGGGAGCCTGTCTCTGTCACTGGAGGACCTTAACGAGTGCTTTAGTTCTCTCATTTTCTGGCTTACCGTAGAGCCAAATGAGAAACTATCCTTCATTCCCAAAGATGGTGCCATTGGCTTACGCACAGAGAAGCTTGAGATGTTTTCCGACGGTGGTAACGGACAGTGCAGGTCCACTGCTCTCTGAGTTCTCCCCCATGACCAGAAGTAGGCCCTTAGGAGAAGGTGGCCTGGGTTTTGGATGGAAGCTGAGGCCAAAGGTGCAACATTGCATTCTACACGTACAAGGATCACGCCTGCCATCTTGATGTGTTCGCATGGAGCTCTAAGCACACAATGACAGGCATGAGTCCTACTTGCTCAAGGAATCAGCCTGGGTCCTCTCTGGGCCTTACAGGGGAGTGGTCATGGGAAGACCTCAAGCATTAGAAACAAAACTGAACCCAGAAGTCACACCAGGGACAAAACAAGTCTCAAACTGCATACACAGCGTGAATGAAAGCACAGCCCCAAGCCCACAACTGTGCCAAGCGGCCCACAGGAGGAATGCCCAGGCAGCTGGGACATGCTTGCAGACATAGATCTGGACTCACTCCCTTTCTGTCCACCCCGTTCCCAGACCTCCATCCATTTCTGCCTTCTCTCCTCCTCTATCCCTCTAGCTGAATGCTATCTACTCTATTTGCCCCCGTCTTATATTTCCTGATTCATTTTCCAAAAGTTGATCGGCCTCCTCCCTCCTTATAATAAACCTCACTTGGCACATCTAAGGGGTCACCATATGGTAGTAATAACCCATGAGCAGCCCTGACTGAGGACACGCTGACCCCACAAGTCCTGCTCCTTAATTCCCAGCCCAGCCTGAGAAGGGCTAATTCTACCACTGGGAGAGTGCAGGCGGGATCTCAAACCCTGGACCAGGGATGGCAAATACCTACCTCGTACACATACCTCACCTCTCCAGACTTTACCAACGACAGACAAAGCCTTCTTTCCTGCGGGGCCAAAGACAGTGGAGTTCAGCCTAAGGCCCAGATCAGAGATGGGTGAGAGCACCAGTTTGCCCGAAAGTCCCAAATCCTAGGAAACCTCTCAGTCCCAGGTACTCCACGACAGCCGGTCACCTTAGCAGATGACACCAAATCCAAGGGAGGCCCAAGCAGAAAACACCACTGTGGAGTGAGGCAAGGGCAAAGATGGGAGGAAGCAGGAGCAGAGCCAGAAGCTCTGCAGAGAGTTCTAGAAACTGAACAGTCATTTCTTACATAAAGAAACCGTACTAGACAGGATAGACTACCTGGGGTAACAAACAACCCCAAATTTCAGTGGCTTCAGGTGATAAAGGTTTATTTCTTGCTCACATGACAAATTAACGTGGGCTGGCAGAGGGCCCTGCTCCACATGGCTATTCAGGGATGTCGCCCTCTTCTGTGGAGTGGCTTTAACCCCTTAGGGCAGAATCCCCCTGGGTCCTCTGTGCTCATTCACAGACACAGGAGGAGAGAGGCAAAGAGAGCTGTGTTCAGGGCTGCATGGCCGGGCCTGGAAATGATGTTCATCACTGGGTGGAACAAATCTACCCTCAGGGAGGCAGCAAAATACAGCTGTGCACCAAAGTAGAACATGAAATGGGCTGTTTGTTGAATATCTAGCTCACCATTGCCTACAGAACTCATTAGTCATAAAAGCAGGACATTCAGTGGTCAGAGGGTCCAAATGCCACCCCCCCTTATCCCACATGCCCTTTACATACCTAGGCTACAACATGAGAATAGTGGGGGGCGGGCAGAAAAAAAAAGGCAGGGAACTCAGCAATTCTACTCCTGGGTATATACCCAAGAGAAATGAAAACATGCTCACACAAAAACTTGTACACGAATATTCATAGCAGCATTATTCACGACAGCCAAAAAAATGGAAACAACCCAAATGTCCATCAGTGGATGAATGGATAAACAAAATGTGGCATATCGATACAATGGAATTAAAAAGGAATGAGGTACTAACACATGCTACAATATGGATGAATCTCAAAAACCTTATGCTAAGTGAAAGAGCCCAGACACAAAAGGACAAATATTACATGATTCCACTTATATGAAATGTTCAGAATATACAAATCCATGGAGGGGCGAGAGGGAATAATGACTGCTAATGGATACAGGGTTTCTATTTGGGGTGATAAAAATGTTCTGGAATTAGATAGTAGTGGTGGTTGCACCACCTTTGAATATATTAAAAATCATTGAATTGTACACTTTAAAAGGGTGAATTTTATGCTATGTGAATCATGTCTCAATAAAAAAAGAAAGAGAGAGGGGGAAGGAAGGAAGAAAGGAAGGAAGCAAGGAAGGAAGGAAGGATGGATGGAAGGAAGGGAAAAAGGAAGGAAAAGGAAGGCAAAGTTGCCACTCCATTCCCGCCCAGGCCCTCCCACACCTGCCCTAGACCCCACTGCCATCCCCGTTGGCCCCTCCATAGGCCCCTGGCATCCCCCTTGCCCCGCAGCTGGTTGGTGTGTAGCAAGGGGACACACACACAGCAGTTGTTGTGGTGACATGTGACAGGCCCAAGCCTTGTTTCTGCTCCTCGTCTCTGAAGCAGCATGTGGGCAGCTGTCCAGGGACAGGCAAGGTGTGGAGGTGAAGAGCGCCAGATGCACTGACGGCAAATGGCATTATCGATCTTCATTTCTGCAGGGCACTGCCGGGGCACTGGGGTTTCTACTGAGCCATGGAGCTTCTGGAAACAGTAACCTAAAAGGTTTCTCTGCCATCTGGTCTGTTCCTGACCCTTCAGCTCAAAACACCAAGGCTTCCAGGGAAGTAGTTTGGGCTAAAACGCTAGTTTTTCTTGCTGGGGCAGCTGCAGAAAGAACGTGTGGAGACACAGACAATCTGAGATTCCTTTGTTTCAGGTGAACTGCCCCTGAAGTGGAACAACTCCTTATTTCTGGAGAGCATGTTAGTTGGCTGACTTTTGCCATCACACTGCTCCTCACAGCAACTGTGTGAGATGGGTCGCTGGTCCCATTTCACAGACCAGGTGAGTGAGGCACAAAGGGAAGGGGTCTGTCTACGGTCACCTGCTCACAAAGAGTAGAACTTGGTCTCAGATAATATTAGAGTCTAAGGGATCTAAACGTTCTCAAGCCCAAACCTTTCATTTTACAATGAAAGAGAGAAATGAGGCTCAGAGGTGTTAAGTGTCTGGTCTGAGGTCACACAGCGGGACCCAGAATTTGGGTCTTCTGCCTCCCAGGACACTGCTCCAATGATGCCACCACAGCATTCTAGGGGAGAATCTGTGCCACAAGCACACAAATGAGGTGAGATCTACGGTCACCCACACTCGGAAACCTTCCCTTCCTCAGTGGGTAATCAGCCCTCCTGTCCTCTGTGCACCCAGAGCACCCAGCACTTACCATATCTGACTCCATTTCCTTTTTATGTGTAAGTCACCTGCAGCAAACCAGGAGCCACCTGTGGGCAGGAACCAGATCTTCTTTATTTTTCCATCTCAGAATCTAAAACAATGCCCCAATATGGCATCAAGTTGACTTCATTCATTCCTTCATTCCCAAATGTTTGCTGAGCACTATGTGCCAGGCTTTATTCTGGGGTGGCGTTGCAGTAGGGAACCAAAAACCTGGGTGTTGGCCTTCATGGAGCTTGTGGGCCTGTGAGATGGGGCAAACAACAAACTACAAGTGAATGAATAAGTGAATAGATCATTTCAGATGGTGATCAGTGCTTCATAGACAAAAAGAACAAGAAAAATAAGACAGGGCGGGAAATGTGACATCTAAACAGAAACCTGAATGATAAGAAGGAGCCTGCCAGGCCAGAGAATTTAGGGCAGAGAGAACTGAAACTGCACGGAGTTTAGGTCTCAAAAACACAGAAAGACAGCCAAGTAGCTGGAGCACAGGGAGGAGAGGGGTGCCAAACAGGGTCAGAAGGTGGGCGGGGGCCAGATCGTGCAGGGCTAGGAAGGCCATGGCGAGGATTTGGAATTTACCCTGGGCATGATGGGAAGCCATGGGGCAGGGGTTAAGCAAAGGAATATCCCGATGTGATTGACGCTGTCAGAACATCCCCCGGGCCACTGTGGGGAGAGAACAGACTGGAAAGTCAGTCTACAGTTCAGGATTGCAGTGGTCACAGAAAGAGTTCTCTGCATAAGATTTGGTACCATACCCAGGTGTTCCAACCCAGTATCACCAGCAATGGGACGGCATGACATCTATGTGCCACCTGAAGTGACGCAGCAGGAAGGACAGCAGACCTCCCAGGTAGAATTCTTGCCAAAATGTTTAACTTAAATCTAATCACACAGAAACAATAAGACAAATCCAGAGTGTTGGGCATTCTACAAAACAAATGAACCAGACTGTTAAGAAATGCCCAAGTCCTAAAAGAAAGTCCTCTCAAAACAGAGGAAGGAGAGCTCTAGAAAAAAGAACGTGACTTAAGAAACATGGTCACGAAATGCACTGTATGACGACTCTTGAATGGATTCTGAAAGGGAGATTGAAAATCCCTATAAAGAACATTTCTGGGACAATTAGGGCAATTTAAATATGGATTGTATGTTACATAATGTTAACCCGTCAATGTTAAACTTTTTGAGTGTGATAATGATGTTGTGCTTATGTAGAAAAATGTCTTTATTCCTAGGAGATATATGTTGAATCACTGAGGGGTGAAGCGTCAGGATATCTACGACTTACTTTCAAACATTTCATCCAAAAAAGGGAGAAAGCGAGAGATGAGATAAACGTAGCTAAATGTTAACAATCATCGGATCCCAGTGAAGAACAAGCAGGTGTTCATCTGCCAGCTTGTCTATAGGTTTGAATTTTTCAGAATAAAAAGTTGGGAGGATGGGAAATAAGTAAACAAATTAGGCAGTTGATTAAACGAACGAGATTTGGGGAACTCCTTTGGCTAAGAGCTTTATGAGCAGTTTGCTCACATTGATTCCAACGTGGATAGTTCCGGAAGGACGCGGGCAGGACTAGAATGGATGATCTTTCCTGGTCTCCTCCAGATTGCAGATATTTTTTAAAGTGGAAATTCCAGAAGCAGAGCAGACAATGTGCAATGCTTTAGTGGCTACTGCCATCTTGTGGATCTCCGAGTCTCCGTGAGGGTGGAAGCCAGACATTCAGGGTCACAGTACGCTAATAAGCTGCCCTCCACCACCAGATCGCTAACACGCTGGAGGTTAAAAATTGAAGCACTTTTGTTAACTTCCTTCCAGAGTGAGTAACAGTGAAACGCAGCCTCCATCCTTCTACAGGCTTCCTGGATGCACAGCATCTTTTGCCTGTACAATTACCAGGCCTAATAGAACCTTCATTGATTTTATTCTACCAAATTGGAGATAGGGAGCCATTGATTGGAATTTTACTGCCATTTGCACACAATATTGACTTGTTGGCAATGTTTCTCATGAAGGTTACTGAAAATGATACTGGGCACTTTTGATACCGCCTTTTCAAACCTCTAATTAGTTCACAGACAAAACTTAGAAAACAGGTCTGGGAGGGTTCCCCTTGATCGGGAGACAATGCGGGCGGGGGGGTGTGCCAGCAAAAGAGTGTTAGGAGTAGCTGGGAATAAAAATAGATTCTGGATTTTCTCTGCATGCAGGATGGATGTGGTACAAGCTCTAAGGCTGGGCTCACTTGGGTTTGCATTTCGGCTTTGCAAGGCCGCTTCCTGCTTGGGGCAGCTTGGACATGTCATCTTCCTGAGGGTTCTTCATCAACATGGTGATGGCAACACATCGGACCACTAGAGGATTAAGGATGTTTTCAGGCAGTGCTTCTCAAACTTCAGCAAGCAGTAGAATGACCTGGAGGGTTAAAACCACAGATCACTGGGCCCCACCCATAGAGTTCTGATTCCCCAGTCTCAGGTGGCCTGAGGATGTGCATTTCTAACATGTTCCTAGGCAATGATGTTGCTGCTGCTGCTCTGGGTACCATATTTTGAGAACCATTGTTTTAAGGATTAAAACGCCATAAATATCCGGTAAGCACCTAGCAAGTAGTTGGCAGTCAATAAAATGTCTGCCTGACATCTTCCCCCACTCCATTCTGCGCACCCCCTGCACCAACCTTGGAGTTGACACAAACATTTCTGAGACTGAAGCTATCTCTAAGAGATGCAGCAAAGTTCTTCCTAAGGGCTCTTCACAGCCTGTGTTAGGTGGACTAGTGCCCCCAAAAATGCACGTCCACGCAGAATGTCGGAATATAATCTTATTGGAAATAGGGTCCTTGCCAATGTAACTCGGGCAAGGATCAGGATGAGATGATACTGGGGTAGAGTGGGTCCCAGGTCCAATGAGAGTGTCCTTAGGAGAGAAAATGATACACAGAGAGACACACAGAGGGAAGACAGCCATGTGAAGACAAAGGCAAAGATTGGAGTCATGCTGCCACAAGGCAAGGAGCCACCAGAAGCCGGAAGAGGCAAGGACGAACTCTCCTCTAGAGCCTGCAGAGGGAGCATGGCCCTGCCAACTCCTTGATTTCTGACTTCTGGCCTCCAGAACTGTGAGACAATAAATTTCTGTTGTTTTAAGCCACTAAGTTTATGGCAATTTGTTATGGTGGCCCTAGGAAACTAACACACAGCCTGTTAGAACACAGCATTGACCAGTTCAGCTCAAGGCACCTTCCCCAAGGAGCCTGGAATGGGCAGCGTAACCCAGATCTACTCATCCAGGTAACTTGTCTCCATGCCTTTAACCTTTCACCGGTATTTTCACCTCCATCCAAAGCGTGCCACCCCTCTCAGCAGGCGACTCTGAGCCCCTGCAGAAAGAGATGGGTGGTATGTTCCCACCCTCCAGGAGCTCATAGCTAACACTGGCGAATCAGGAGAAACCAGAGGCAGCCTGTCAGGGTCTGAGAAAGGACAGCCACCAAGAGAACATGGGTGCAGAACTGCTCCATAATGGTGGCAGTGGGGGGCCAACCAAGGATTTTAGGTTTTATGTGCAGAACTATGCCAGAGGGGACATGATTTGGCCCATCTAAGTAATAACCATGGTGATAACATCAGGCATCAAGCATCAGGTAACTGATCTACTCCTAACACTTCCGTAAATCTAGCCTCATTTCCAATGTGCTAGGAGGGTTCCACACATAAATGACAACCGCCTCGTTACCTCAGTATTCTGTGCATTTCCCTTCTTGTCACTTGTCCTTGAGATTCTTAGTGACCGTCAGCCTCCAGGTTTCATTTGGGGGTCCACAGTCGGATCCATTTGAGTTGGTTGAACAGAGAGAGGCTTCCTCTTCGTTGTCAGAGCCAAGTCCCTGTCAACGCTCCCCTACAGTTTTCTTCTGATGCTTGTCCTACTTAAGACATCTTGGGCAGATCTGTCTCCTTGGTGGAAGCATGTTTTCAAGACAAAGCAAGACAGCCCTTCTGGGATCCCTGTTCTTTGTCCTTCCTCCAGTTTCCTCCATGTTGAGGCCCTGTTAGAATTAACCGGAGGAGAGAAGCGGTTCTGGGTTCAGTCTTGGCTGAGAACAAACTTAGGGAAACAATGTCACTGAGAAATGTGGATCATGTTGAGAGACCTTTCTCTCCATCTTTACTATACAGCATCCAACCATATCTTGCCCAGCAGGAAGTCCAGAGCTGCCAGCCAAGGGCAATGTCGGGGCTTAATTTCTTCTTAATGCTGATTCTACTAGGGAGCAAGGCCAGAGGGTTGAGAGAAGAAGAAAACATTTGGCCAACTTTTTGGTCCTTTGGAGCCCAGTCAATCAGCAAGAATCTGAGGAAACTGTAGGTTCCTGGCAGGATCAGTTGCCAAGGCTCCTTCTAGGAGATTTTATAAATAGGGAGATGGAAGCTTGCCTCAAATTATCCAAGAACTTACCCACCAAATACAGGATTCCTCATCTCCACCTTGACCTCCAGCTCAAGATGTCCTTTCCTTGGGTACTTTCTGGATGGACATCTTTTAGATCCATGTGTTGGTTTTGCTTAAGCCCATCCCTCATGTGTGTGTTGCCTGGGTCAAGAGTCCAAATGGAGCCCCACCTACCAGATATCTAAACATCTAAAAGTTACTAATAAGGCCAACAAACCATCAAATAACATGTTCTAGCCTCCTCCATTGACCAATACACCTTCACATTGACATGGAAGGCCAGGTATGACTTTCAAATTCCTGGACTTATTACTATTCTTGTTGGGAACATGGCAACCTGGGGAGAGCTAGCTCCCAGCCCCTGCACATCAGTCCCTCAGCCATCAGCACACAGCCCACCCCTGCTCTTAACAGCCCAGCTCTACTGCACACCTCAAAGGGCCTCACATGCACGCATGCATTGGACACTCCAGTCCACAGGTCCAAGCTCCCTCTGCACCCTCTACCAGCTCTCACTGCTTGATCAGCCCTCAGGTCTAGGGTGTGCACACCAGAGGTACGGTCTGCCCTCAGGAGTCGGGCCCAGGGAAGAGACACACATGGTCCCTGAATGTGGGCTCAGGCCACCAGGCAGGTGATGTCAGGCACAGAGTGGTGTGGTGTGGCACAGGCAGGATGGGCACAGTCCCTTGGCCCCAACCCTGTGGGGCCCCACCCTGAAGCAGGACCTGAGAAGGTCCCTCTGAAGCATGGGGCCCAGAGGACGAGCCCCTCTTGCCCAGGTCTGAGGGCAGCACTGGTTTTGCCTACCCAGCATCCATTTCCCCATCTTCAGGGAACAGTACCTCAATTTCTCTTTGGGGAACCACTCTCTACCATCCCAGTCCATGTGGTTCATCTGGGCCCCATGCCTGCCACTTGGGGTTATGCAGCTCATGCCCCTCAGAGGTGTGTGGTCAAGGGAGGGAGTGCCCAGTTGGAATCCAGCTGGGCTCTGCTGGCCAAGGAAGTGCATCAGGGACTTTTTTGCTGTTTACGTGCCCTAAAGGATCACCCCCCCAACTCTCAAGACCCAGGCCCATTCCATCCCCACCACAGTCATCAAAATTCCATCCCCACCACCAGCAAAAATACCTGATAGAGGAGACCATTTCATCAGCAATGTATGTGGAAAAGACCAGAAGGTTCAGCTCTGTCATAAGCCCAATGAACCGACAGATTGGGGAAGCTGCCAAAAAAAATTTCTTTAAAGCTAAAGCTGTCTTCAGCCCCATTTATGGAAGTCTAGCATTCAGATCAAAGAAAGATAAGATCCACTGTGGTTTACAGTGATCAGGCCACATTGGAAAACTGACATTTTTGATAACAATTTGGCTCTATGAAAGACTAAAAACAGACAATAATCAAATGCAGCCTCCAAATGCAGTTCATGAGTAAATTCTATTTGTTCTTTAAAGGTTTAACGTAAAGGTTCTCAACTCTAGCTGCATATTAGATTCAGCTGGGGAGCTTTTAAAAATATTAGTACCGGAGCCCACCCCCCAGAGACTCCAATTTAATTGGCCTGGGGTGGGGCCCAGGTAACAGTACTTTTATAAAAGCTCCCCTGGTGATCATAAAGTGCAGCCAGGAATGAAAACCACTGGTTTAATGTTAGGCAGACACTTCAGGAAATGTGCATATTACCTAAATAGTGCAAACAGCACCTAAACCAGTGGTTCCCAACCTGGAATGATGGTCAGAAACATCTGAGGCAGTTTTTTCAAATTCAGACCCCTGGCCTGACACTTAATTGACTGAATCAGAATCTTCTCATAACTTGTCATTTTTTCAAAGTTGCCTGCTTAATTTCAATAATCACCAGCGAGCAACAATACCATTTTTCTGCTGAGGATGCATATCAGCAACATCTGGGGCTCAATCCAGGATACAAAGTCAGGATGGGAGCTGAGCATCAGTGTTTTAGAAATTCCACTTCCCTGTAATTTTTTGTCCACCCAGCTAATATCACTAACCTGGGGCAGGACAATTAAAATAATAAACTTACTGCAATGCTACAGTGTTAGTTAACCACAGCTGCCTAACAAATTATCCCAAAACTTACTGTCTTAAAAAAAAAACATTTGTTGTCTTGCAGATCTCCAGGTTGGAGTCTCTCCCAGGCTGCAATCAAGGAGTCAGCCAGGACTGCAGTCACTGTAGGCTCAGCAGAGGTGGGGACTTGCTTCCAAGTCACTCAAGTGATTATTGGCAGGATCCAGTTCCTCTCAGGCTGTTGGACCAAGGGCCTCAGTTCCTCACTTGCTGTTGCCTGGAGACCTTCCTCTGTCCTTGCCACGTGGACCTCTCTGTAGAGCAGCTCACAACATGGCGGCTGGCTTCATCAGAGCGTGCAAACAGGCGGGCCAGAGAGAGAGAGTGCTAACAAGATGGAAGTCACAGTCTTCTGTAACCTAATCCCAGAGGGGCATCCCATCACTTTTGCAGTGTTCTATTTATTGAAAGCTAGTCACTAAAACAACATGAGATGCCAATGCCACTACACGACTGTTAATAAAGCCAAAATCCAGAACACTGACAGCACCAAGTTCTTGTGAGGATGTGGAGTAAAAGGAACTCTCATTCACTGCTGGTGAGAATGCAAAATTGTACAGCCACTTTGGAAGACAGTTTGGTGGTTTCTTACAAAACTAAACATAACCACACAGCAAAAGAAATGAAAAGACAACCTACAGAATGGCATAAAATTTTTGCAAGCCATATATCGGATAAGGGGTTAATATCCAAAATTTATAAAGAAATACAATTTAATAACAAAAAAACAAACAATCTGATTTAAAAATGAGCAGAAGAACTAAGCAGATGCTTTTCCAAAGAGGATGTCAAAATGGCCAACAGGTACATGAAAAGATGCTCAACATCACTAATCATCAGGAAAGTGCAAATCAAAACCACAGTGAGATATCACCTCACACCTGTTAGAATGGCTATTATCAAGAAGATAGGAGACAACAGGCGCTGGTGAGGATGTGGTGAGAACAGAACCCTTACACACTGTTGGTGGGAATGCAAATTAGTCCAACCACTATGGAAAACAATATGGAAGTTCCTCAAAAAATTAAAAATAGAACTACCATACGATCCAGCAATTCTACTTCTGAGTATATACCCAAAGGAAACGAAAACAGGATTTTGAAGATATATCTGCACTCCCACGTTCATTACACCATTATCCAAAATAACCAAGATATGGAAACAACCTAAATGCCCATCAACAGAAGAATGGATAAAAAAGATGTGGTATATACACACAGTGGAATATTATTCAGCCACGCGAAAGGAGGAGATCCTGCCATTTGTGACAACATGGGTGGACCTTGAGCACATTATGCTAAGTGAAATAAGTCAGACAGAGAAAGACAAGTACTGTAAGTACTTGTCATTTCACTTATATGTGGAATCTTAAAAAAATGAAAAAAATCAAACATAAAAAACAGTAAAGTAAAATGGTGGTTAGCAGGGAGTGTGGGATGGGGGAATAAGATTGATGATGTTTAAGGGTACAAACTTGTAATGAGTAGTATATACAAGTCTTGGAGATCTAACACACAGTGTAATTAATATAAACAATAATATTGTACTACAATGATATAATGTGACAAATATAGCTACAAAGGCAATCATATTACAATATATAGATGTATCAAAGTAACATGTTGTACACCTTAAATTTACACAATGTTATATGTCAAATATATTCAATAAAAAAAAAACTAAACATACTCTTACCATACGATCCAGCAATCACGTTCCTGGATATTTACCCAAAGAAGTTGAAAACATATGTCCACAGAAAAATCTGCACATGGATGTTTACAGCAGCTTTATTCATATTTGCCAAAACCTGGAAGCAACCAAGATGTCCTTCAGTAGGTGAGTAGATAAGCTGTGGTCCATCCAGACAATGGAATATTATTCAATGCTAAAAAGAAATGGGTTACCAAGCTACGAAAGGCTAGGAAAATACATATTACTAAGTGAAAGAAGGCAATCTGAAAAGTCTACAGAATGTCTGATTCCAAATATACAACATTCTGGAAAAAGGCAAAACTATGGAGACAGTAAAAAGTTTAGTGGTTGCCAGTGGTTAAGGGAGAGAGAGAGATAAATAGGCAGTGCACAGAGGATTTTTAGGGCAGTGAAACTACTCTGTATGATACTATAATGATGGATACATTTCATTATACATTTGTCCAAACCCATAGAAAGTCCACCACCAAGAGTAAACCCTAATGTAAACTATGGACTTTGGGTGATTATGATGTGTCAATGTAGGTCTATCAATTGTAACAAATGCACCACTATGGTGGGGAATGTTGATAATGGGGGAGGCTATGCATGTGTTGGGGAGGGTCTACGGAAATCTCTGTACCTTCCTCAGTTCGCGGTGAACTTAAAACTGCTCTAAAGAAAAATAACGTCTTGAAAAAAATTTTTTCAAAGCAAGTCACTAGCCTAGGCCATACTCAAGGAAAGGGGATTATACATGGATGTGAATACCAGGAGGCGGCGATCACTGGGGACCATCTTAGGAGTCACAGCTACCACATCCTGAGCACTCACTCACCAGACACCTTTCTAGGAACTCTGCACACTAACTCCAGTAGTCCTTAGAGCATTGCGAAGAATGAAGAAATTGAATCTAATGGGAGAAAGTAACGTCCTTGAAGCCGTGCGGCTGGTAGGCACAGAGCTGGGGCTCCAGCCCCCCACCCATTGCCATCGGTTCCCCAGCAAGAGAACTTCTCCATACAGATCCCGCTGCTGCCTGTGCGTGAGCAGAATATTTCCTATGAGCACCTGGAGGAGGGAGCACTGACGACGGACTGACTGACATGTCCTATTGTCCAGATGGGGTGAGGACACACCTCCCTTGGCTGGGTCATGGTCAGGAGGAGGCCAACACAGGAGCCGGAGCTCGTGGCCAGGCACGACTCTTCTGCCTCCAAAGAGGCTTTTGAACACTCTGCCTCCTCCTGCCCCTTCCCAGCAGAGGCCTGAAATACAGTTCCAATTAGCGTGAAGAATATTCATGGGCTGCTCCTGTGGCCCGAGCATGTCTTAGCAGTCTTGAATAAGTTGGATTAATAAACTATCTTTCATTTGCCATCCTTTTGCATAAATTTTGCATTAGGCTGAATTCGGTTAGGTTCAAGCTGACATCATTCCCCCTAAGACAATGCTTTCTCCTCGTGGGCATGCGTGTGTTTACAGGAGGATGTTCCCGATGGTCCAGGAGCTCCTGGCACATCTTGAGAGCATTTTTATGAACACTCAGGCCTGTGGTGCCTGGGAGTTAAATCTGAAGATGAGACCGCTCTTGGATTTATGCTCTTAATAAAGTGGGCTTCTTTTTCTTCACATTAAGGACAATGACCCGACTGTCAGCTGAGTGTGTGGCTGGTTCAGCACTGTGGAAGGCTGTCCATCTAGAGCACAGGGTCAGCAGGAGAATGAAGGATCAAAGGTGGCCTTGTGAATGGGGGAGAAACCACAGACACAGTGCTCTCAGGGCCGTGGGCCCCATGGGGTTTCAGTGGCCTCCACATGAGCCTATATTTGGCCCCACAAGTCTTAAGGAGGCCCTTGCAAGGCTTGTTGTGCAGGGAATCTGACCCCTGAGCTCAGAGCATGGGGCTGCCCACCTAGGGTCCCCGAATCTATGGTGGAGCATCTGGGAAGGGAAAGCCCTTCAGTCCACCAACGTGCAGGTCTTGATGATCGTTCCCTCAACAGGGACAACTCTGACCACATGGGTCTTATGTCGGGGTGGCAACCCCCTGGGAAGAGTGAGCATGGTGCCTCAAGAGAGCAATGGAACGCAAGAGCGCCGGAGCACATGCAGACCTGGATGCGGCCAGGATGCTGCACTCTGACACACTCCAGGTGAGGCCGCTGTGGCTGGTCCATGGACCACGCTTAGAGTGACATAAGCCAGCTGGGAAGCCATGAAAGATGAAGTGATCAGCTACTCCTGTGGGTGACAGGGACCCAGGCAAAAGGCAAGGCACTGCTAGGGTGCCCAAGGCACCCCACGCACTATGCCCCCCTGCCCTGAGGAGAGCGTCCACTTCTGATCAAGCAGTGAAGCTGAGAAGAAGGAGCGCAGAGAAGGTGTCAAGAGGCTCCCATTCTCGTCCTGATTCCTCCGGTAGTCAGCTCTGCGACTCCGGGTGAATCTCCCTGTGCAATGTCCCAGCTGCCGCAACAGGCTACATAACATCCAAGGGAAAAAGAGATCTGAGAGTGTTCTAGAAATCACAAAATAGAACACAAATGCACGGTCAAAGAACCAGGACCAAAAGCTCAGAGGTTTAAGGCAACAAGCTGCCCCCAGCATCCTCCCTGGTCCCTGTTCTCATTAGCAGCTGCACGGGGCCCTCAGGGCGTCGGGCAAAATTAGTGATCCAGAGATGTCTCATGTGCTTTTCTTAGAGTTGCACTGTGTACACAGCCCGTGACCCCCACAATGTGGTTATCCCCGAGGCAAGAGGCTTTCAAAAGGGATGCCAGGTTGCCTCTTGGGCCCTCAAATCCTAACTGCTGTGTTGACTGCTCTTTTAATCCTTCAGTCCCTAAGGAGGTTATGGGGAAAGTGTGTCCTTTTCAAATTGTGGGCAGTGAGGCAAATATTAATTAGTATGATCTCCATTGCTAGATAAGGAAACAGAAGAATGAGGAATAAAGTTGAGGAGGGAGTCTGGATGAAAGGGCCCTGGGGAATATCGTCCTGCCGTGGATTGAGGAACACTTGGGTGTACCCAGAAATACCTACCCGCAGAGCAGCCCCAGGGTCTCATGGTTTCTACATACCTGCCCCCTGCACCATCACCCCATCGTCAGCAAACACACACTGAGACCCTGTTCTGGACCTAGTGCCAAGCTGACTACTGTTTGGAGGGTGGGGGGCTGTTGGCTAGCAGAGATGGTGGTGAATCAAAGAAAAATAAAAAAGCGTTCCTTCTCTCCAGAAACGTAAAACTAAATGTAGAGATAAGTTAAACTAAAAACAAAACCACAATAAGGGGCAGACTATGCCAAATGCCAAGCAAGATTTCATGCTGAGTGCTCAGAAGCCCCGTGCAGGAGAGATTCCAGGCTCAGACGTGGGAAGGTGTTTCTGACCCGTGGTAGCAGTCGAGGTGAAGAAGGAAAACAGTAACCACAGCAGTTGTAGCGGCTGTGAGCTCAGCTGCTGTCCTGTGGCAGCTACAGTTTGGCGACAGCCCCGAGCCTTCAACACACAGTGTGGAGTGTGTTCAGCCCTCTGGACAAAGCCGGCAGGAGGAGTCAGGCAATACTGCCCCCTAGAGGTCAACTGAGAACTGTCACCATGTGTTGGAGACAAAGCCCAGATGCAGCCGCTGCCTTGACGTGCCAGAGTTCTGGCACCCTGCGGGAAAGATGTGAGCCTGTCTCACACTTGGGGTTCAGACATGTACAGATCTTCCGCTGGGCTGGGCATACCCCTAGGCGAGGCCTGACCTCAGGGCCAAGGGATAAATTAGCCCAGGTGCACCGGACGTCTGGCTGAGAGCAGGGCCAGGAAGCTGGTGCGGGCAGGCCAGGAACAGAGAGGCTGCCGGACCATCACCGTCCCCACCTGCACCCTCGGTGACTGACAGACTGGGGAAGAGGACTGGGTTCCGAGGAAAGGACCCCGCCACTAGGGGCACACACGCATGTGCACACACACACACACACACTCACACTCACACGCTGCTGGGGACTCTGGGAAAGAGACGGCCATAAGAAACACAAGCTCTTTCTCCACCTGCCAGCGAGCACGCTGCAGCAGGAAGGAGGCTGGACGGCAGCCCAGGGTGGCGCCCCGCGGTCCTCTCCCAGGGGACAGGTGAACTGCCCCGGGGGACTCTGACTGCTGAAGCCCGGGACACGCCTGCCACAAGCGTGTCCACTCACTTATCCTGAAGTGAGGAGGGTACTGGTACCTTCATTCTTACAAATGAGAAAACTTGATGATCAGAAAGACCGTCAGTTTCCCAGGGCCACTGATTTAATTCCTGGCAAAGCCAAAGCCCACGCTGTCAGGGGCTCCAGCTCTTCCCTTGCAGGGTGGACCGAGCAGTGTCAAGACCAGCATTCAGGAGTGAACACTAATAGAGAAAATAAATTACACTGTTAGAATCCTAGTGAGAAAAATAAAGTATAGCTTAAACATGCCTGGGGTTTGAACGTGTAGCAAACTCAAGTCAAATTTCCTTCAAGCAGAGCAGCTCAGGGCATCCTGAAAACTGCAAACTCAAGGTGTTCGGGGAAGTTCTCATGCAAAACAGCTCCCCACTTGCTGCTGTTTCTGTACTTATTTCTGTTACTTGCTGCCTCTGCTGTGCTGGAAGTTAAATCGCTGTAGGAGAAGTAGATGAATTCTTATCCCAGAGCGAAGAAGAGGAGAAGGCTCCCCTGACAGCCAAATACAAAGTGATCTCCTGTTTTCCTAATGAGAATACGGTATTAAAAAAAGTTTGGGGGTAACTTGAATATGCAAACTTTCTAGGGATGTGGAAGGAAGAGTCAAATGTCCACTTATACATATTTCATTTATTCATCTAAGTGCTAAATGTTTTCAGTGGCATAACTTGGATTTTTCACATTGTTTATTATTACAAAATAAGTCTGAAACTGGACGCATAGCTCCTTCATGGCCCCACGCCCATCTGCCCATCACAGCTTCCTTTACAGCCACTCATGCTTAGAGTTGATGGTGTCTTTCTTAGCTCCTGACTTTCCGACTGAAAGAAGTGCAAGGGATAAGTGCAAACAATGCAAAACCTAAGAGAGATTCATGGAATTTGCCAAACAATTCTTCCCGGTTTTGTTTTTCTTAATTTTACAAAATCAGGAATTTTGGAAAAAAATCATGCATCAACATGACATATTGTTAGAGAGGCCACTCCAGAGTGATATCTCCACAATTTTGGGGAAAATTTAATATTTCAACAGTCTTGTTTCTTGAGAATTGTTTTTATTTTTAATTCTCTCATTACTTGAAAATAATAAATAATGAAATCTTAGAATTTCTGATCTCTAATCACTGTGAAAAAGAGTTTTTTTTCCAAGTACTGCACTTCTGGTGGAAAAACAGACCTGTCTAGCTACTTTTTGGGCTGGAGAAGTTTGTGTGCCCTAATGTACTGTTAACTAAACCAAACTCAAGTAAACTAAGTTCTAGTAAGAAAGCTACAGAGAGTGGTGCATCACGCCATGGAATACTACTCAGCAATAAACAAGGAACAAACTATTGATACACACAATATGAATCTCTGGAGAATCATGCTGAGTTTAAAAAGTCAGTTCCAAAAGGTTACATACTGTATGATTCCATTTACGTGACATTTTTCAAGTGACATAATCATGGAAATGGAGAACAGATTTGTGGTTCTCAGGGGTTGAGGATCAGAAGGGGGAGGGAAGGAAGCAGATGTGACTGTAAAAACACCCCAACAGGGGCCCTTGTGGTGATGGAGATGTTCTGTTTCTCAACTCCATCAATATCAATATCCCAGCTGTGATGTTGTACTCGAGTTTTGCACGATGTTGCCAATGGGGGGATGAGGGTAAAGGGCACACAAGATCTCTCTGTACTATGTCTTATAACTGCATGTGAATCTACAACTATCTCAAAATTAAAACTTTAATTAAAAAAAAGCTAGAGAGATCTTTTGGATGTTTATAATGGTTGGAAAAGTGGAGGCAATGAACAGTCTTTAAGAGTTTACTTAGGGCCGGCCCCGTGGCTTAGCGATTGAGTGCGCGCGCTCCACTGCTGGCGGCCCGGGTTCGGATCCCGGGCGTGCATGGACGCACCACTTCTCCGGCCATGCTGGGGCCGCGTCCCACATACAGCAACTGGAAGGATGTCCAGCTATGACATACAACTATCTGCTGGGGCTTTGGGGGAAAAAATAAATGAATAAATAAAATTTTTTAAAAAAAAAAGAGTTTACTTAAACCACCTCATGGTTCAAAGTTAAGAAATAAGAACACCTCCTCTAATATTCTGAATATTCTTAGTATAAAAGAATTCCCTGTATGGATGGGGGAAATTGCACATCAGCTTCATCAGCCAGGCCCTGTGGTGGATAAATCTCTATTGGACTTTATCTCACTTGCCCTCACACTGACTTTCAGAAACTCAGATTTTCATCTACATTTTATAGAGCAGATTGCTGCTCAAAGAAGTGAAGCAGTGTTCCCTGGGTCACACAGATAGGAACTGGCAGGTTTGGGATTTGAATTCAGGTTTGTGTGGATTGATGTATTTTTTATCACCAGATCTGCTAGCCATTTAAGAAACAGTCATGAATCCCAGGAGTAGAAAACTTCTCAACTGCAAGCCACTGACCTGCAACAGCAAGAACAGGAAAAAATAGATAAAATCAAAGGCTACTATCAAGTAAAAAGCAAGCTGTTTTTTGTCTTTTTTTTTTTTTTTTGGTGAGGAAGATTAGCCCTGAGCTAAATTCTGTTGCCAATCCTCCTCTTTGTGCTGAGGAAGATTGGCCCTGGGCTAACGTCCATGCCCATCTTCCTCTACTTTATATGGGACGCCGCCACAGCTTGGCTTCATAAGCGGTGCGTGGGTCCACACCAGAATCCCAACGCGCAAACCCTGGGCCCAAAGCAGAGCGTGCAAACTTAAGCACTACACCACCCTGCCAGCCCCTTACGTAATTTTTTAAACATACAAATATACATGACTACTAAATGCAATATGTATTCCTGGATTGGCTCCTGAACTGTGAAAAACTTTTCCTTCTGATACGAAAGACCCTAGTGGAACAATTAATGAAATGTGAATAAAGTTCATTGATTAAACAATAGTATATAGTATTGATGTTAATTTCTTGCTTTTGATAATTGTACTGTGGTTATGCGAGAGAACATCCTTGTTTTCAGGAAATACTGAATGAAGTATTTAGAGGTGAAGAGACATCACATCTGTAACTTATTCTTAAAAGTATTAGAAAACACATTACGTATCCGTATCATGATGAGGGTTAAAATTTGGAAACTATAAGTGAAGGGTATACGGCAATTCTTTGGACTATTCTTACAACTTTTTCTAACTTTGAAATTATTTCAAAATATTTTTGACTTTAAAAGTACTCTAAGGGGCCGGCCCCGTGGCTTAGCGGTTAAGTGCGCACACTCCGCTACCGGCGGCCCAGGTTCAGATCCCAGGTGCGCACCTACGCACCGCTTCTTCAGCCATGCTGAGGCCGCATCCCACATACAGCAACTAGAAGGATATGCAACTATGACATACAACTATCTACTGGGGCGTTGGGGGGAAAAAAAAAAGGAGGAGGATTGGCAATAGATGTTAGCTCAGAGCCGGTCTTCCTCAGCAAAAATAGGAGGATTAGCCCAGATGTTAGCTCAGGACTGATCTTCCTCACAAAAAAAAATTAAAAAATAAAAGTACTCTAGGAAATACGCAGAACAGCTATCCAGGTAAAGCCCCAGTGATGAACATATTCTTGCAAAGCTCTGCAAAAATATTGGCCAGGTCTTTTTTTCATTCTTTTCTCTCTTTCTCTTCTCTCCACCAAAACTAAAAATAAAGAATGATTTGGCCCTGCTGGCTAGGCAGGAATTCCTGAAAAGCAAACAACTCAAATTCTACAATGAGACAAGCCCTCCACAGATGTAGCCTGCTCCCTGTGGGGCACCAGTGAGGGCCCACGCAGCTGAGAGACGGGAGTCGGAGTCGGTGGTTTCCCTCCGGAGAGGCGTCAGCTGTCAGGCACCTCCGTATCCCAGCGGGTGTAAGAGCCGCCCCCACCTGGTCCAGAATCCAAGAAGTCCGGGCAGCACATGGTGAATACTGAGCGCCCAGCACCCTGCAATGAGGAAGTACAGTACCAGGGAGAGGAAGATCAGGGAGCTGAGCTTTTAATCAAGCAGGAGACATATCAAGGGCTAACAGAGCCACATTCTGGAAACACATTTTATACAGAGAGCGCGGGATACCCGCATTCGCAAGAGAGCAATCATAAATGCCTAGACGTATAGTGACTCGGAGAACCGGGTGTCTGGGCTTACGTAACGTTTTCCATCATCACATCCCTAGAACACCCACAATTCAAGCAACCCCAGCTCGCCCCAGGCTGAGCTCCCGCGGTGATATCTTGCACGAAAGCAAATGCAGCCTGCAGGGCACCCCCAGGCTCCCAGCATGCTTCGGATCCTTGCTCCTGAGCTGCCTGCATTAGAGAACGTGGTAGTTTGTAACTGTTAAAAGGAGCGATGTCCTCCCTCTCCCGTGCCTTAGTGCCTTGCACACTATGATAATGTTTCCTTGATTCTCTATCTCTTTGACAGCTGCATATCAACAGTCCCTGCTGCACAGAGCTGACTTTTCTGAAAACTCAAAAACTGCTTCATACACACACACACACACACACACACACACACTCACACCCCGGAGGACAAGGCCAATTCTCCCCATAAATTTCTAAACTGTTTCCATAGAGACAGGCTCTGTGTACCCCAAGTGTGGATCAGCAGTGCCACCTAGTGGGGATTGGTTATCCTGCATGCCCCAAACCCCAATGTTGGATGAGAGGGGATAATTTTTTTTTTTTTTTTTTTAGCTTTCTGGTGTTCTCCTTCAGTGTATCTAGGCAGCTGTCCACCAATATCTACTTCAACCAAGTTTTTTGAGGCCACTGGCTTCCCACATGCAGAAACAGAGTCCAACGTCACCTTTGGCACTGGCGTTCCGTCTCGTTTTCCGGATGCTCTGCTATCCCGTACCTAGCTCTGAAGAAGTCAGGGACTGCTGCGGAGGTCCCTTGGACGTCACACACAATGACTAAAATAAACCAACGCCTGACATGTAGCAGAATAAGACTCGTTGGGGATTAGAAATAAATGACGTCCTCGTTTATCGTTTTATTCATTTCTTCAGCCAGCGTGGATTCTTCTCCACAAACTTGGATGTGCAAGAAGTAAGTTTTCTTTGTTTTCTATAAACGAAGTTACCCATTCCATCAGGGAGCAGAAAGTTGATATCAGAAAATTCTGGGTCTCCTCCCCTCACTTTATCCAAGTTCCAAAGGACTCGTGTGGCGTTGAGTGTGGGGCAGGGTGAGTCCTCAGGGTACTTATCCGTCCACACTCCCATCTGCCTCCTCAACAGGGGCCATGACCCCGGGCAGAGTGGCGACATCCGCCTGGCCCCGCCGTGGAGCGTCTCATGGTCAAAGCCAGCTCTACTGTTCTGCCCTGGGGTCCTCTTCCCGGGCGTGACTGCCAGCTGGTGCAGTAGAAGAGGGAACTCCTCAGGGGATGTCTGCAAATAATAATCTGTCAGCCAATATTCATCACACTTATGGACGTGACCTATTTGAGGGCTGCGGTATATAAAGATGAAAACAGACTCCTTTTCTTAGGCTCACGGACTCCTGGGGAGACAGACTCGTCCACAAAATACAGGAGTGCTCCAGGCAATTGCTGCAGGGGAGACGCAGGTCCCCCATCCCTTCATCAAAATGCTTGGGCCAGGTGGGGTTTGGAATTCCAAAGTTGTTGGATTTGAGAAGGCGACCGGTCTATATATTACATATTCCCTAATATCTCCGTCAGGGTCTGCGAAGTCATCCGTAATCACTCCCATCCGTATTTCTGCAGCAAAACTCAGATGGAGGAAAGAGAAACAGATAAAGACGATCAACAACCTCACGCCTGAACCGGATTTGCCACCAAATGAGGCTTAGGAAAATTTTTTGTTTTTCATCATTTTTGTTTGAGATGAGACCTGGAAATGAAAGCTGGCCAGGTGGTGGGTGGTGGCCTGGCAGACGGAGGGCCACCGCGCACAGGGACCCAGGTGAGGGCCAGCGGAGCATGTTAGCACAGGCTCAACAAGTTCAAGGTGCTGGAAACACTAGGTTCTTCACTCTTTTCAATACTCCGTGCTCTGCCTCAAAACTCCCCTTTGCAGGCAGCCTTGCCTGGTGGCCCACCCTCCCCTGTACACATCGCATTGTCATTGCAAAAACGTTCTGTGTTTCCTGTTGGGTCACTACAGAGCTGAAATTCCTTAAGTACAAACAGTCGCTTCTCTCTTTGGTACCATCTAACACCTATTCAAGATTTTCCGTCGTGGCCATCCCCTCCCCTACAACAACAACCATGTCTGCAACCAGCAGTAATAACAGCGACGCATTCTGAAAGCAGTTATTTTGGGTGGTTAAGGGATAGTATTAGTCCTGGACATGACAAGGAAGGGAGAGGGGACGGAATCTCTCAGTGGTTGTGTGTGCTCGTGTTTTCTCTCCTTATCCTCAACTCATGGAACCAAAAGTTGTCTCCGACTCTGGCCAAGAGACAGATTTTTTTCTGTACATTAATTCTCAAGTCAGTGAAACTTCTAAAGCAGTGGTGTACATATTCAGGTGGTAAACACGGGGAGCCAGATGGAGTGGTCTTCACAGTTATTTTCAGTTCTCTGTCAAAATATTTAGCGATACATAAATCTTTTAAAACACATTAATTTGACAGTGCACGCAAGCATTTCTATGAATATTAATCACCCCTCAATCGCAGAATATAAGATCCAGAAGGGCCTTGCCTGGACCTAGGGACGAGCCCGCCTCTGCCCAGGCTGGCAGGCCAACCCCTGCTCCTGCCTCCCCAGCCCACCCAGAAATTTACAGGCAAAGCCACCCCCCTGTGCTGTAAATAGATGCTGAGGCAATTCAGAGAGCCAGGAGGAGGGCTAGCAGAGTGGGGATATTTCTGGAATATGTCTTTTCCCTGGGGCTGGATAAATCAGCCTGAACTCCTCGGAACTCTATTTCCTGCAAACTGTGGGAATGTAAAAACCGTATTACTGGTTCAGCGTTGTTCAGCGTGGGTTTTCTCTCAGTTTTTGAAGACACGCACAGCATAAACCAAATATATTTTTAATACACTGGAAACGTGCAGTGGATTTTAATGAAAGTGATAGACCCAAGAAAAGAAACTGAGATAACACGGAGGAAGTAGGTCAATCTGGAACACTTCCCTCCCCCAACCCCGACGGGGAGGACTCTGATGGCCTCTACTCATGTTCAGAGGGACTAAGCTGTGACCTACAGAGAGCTCCAAGGGCTGCCACCTGGAGCTAATGCAAAGCTTTTGAGGAAGAAGGCTCAAGCTATGTGAATTCAGCAAGACCACTTGAAGGACTGACTTCATGCTCAGGCTTGTGCATGAAACAATGAACACAATTCTGGCTTAGCCGTCATGACAGGATGGATAGTTTGGGCTGGCAGAATAACAGCCCCCCCACCTTGGGCCGGCCCCATGGCTTAGCGGTTAAGTGCACGCGCTCCACTGCTGGCGGGCCGGGTTCGGATCCCGGCGCACACCAACTCACCGCTTCTCCGGCCATGCTGAGGCCGTGTCCCACATACAGCAACTAGAAGGATGTGCAGCTATGACAAACAACTATCTACTGGGGCTTTGGGGGAAAATAAATAAATAAAAATAAACACTCTCCCTTTCTCTTTAAAAAAAAAAAAAGAATAACAACCCCCAAAGATGTTCACACAGTGATCCCCATATCCTGTGACTGTGTTGTCTTACACGGCAAAAGAAATTTGGCAACGTGATTAAGCTAAGCGTCCTGAGATGGAGAGATTATCTGGGATTATCGGGGGGCCCAATGTCATCACAAAGACCCTTATAAAAGGGGGCAGGGGGGTCAGGGTCAGCAGTAGGAGATGTGATGATGGAAGAAAGAGGTCAGAGGGATGCAAGGAAGGGGCCATGAGCCAAGGAAGGCAGGCGGCTTCTAGAGCTGGAAAAGGCAAGGAGACAGATTCTCCCCTGCAGACTCCAGAAGGAACGTGGCCCTGCTGACACCTTGATGTTAGACTTCCTAGCTCCAGACTGTGAGAGAATAAATTTGGGTTGCTTTAGGGCACTAAGTTTGTGGTAATTTGTTGCAGCAGCAACAAGTATTGGTGGGAAACCAATCCGTAGGCCCGATCACCCAGTGAGCAGTCTCCCCACCACCGGCACTGTTGTGACAGAAGAACCCGTGGGCCACTCGGGGAGTAGAAACGAGGCGAAGGTCAATTCTCTGGAAAGGCCGCGGAAGGCCTCACAGAGGAGGCAAGTGAACCATTTTCAAAGGCTGAGAACTTTGGAAGCAGGGGGAGTTTAGGAAGCATTCCAGGCAGTAGGCAAGGCCTGAGCAAAGGGTCAGAGGAGGGACGTGCACAGCATGTTCATGCAATTGAAAGAATGTGGCGTGGCCAGACCGAGGGCGCTGACAGAAGATCTGAAAAGATGAACTGCAGCCCAACGCTGAAGCAGGGACTGCTACACGAACCAGGCAGTGGAAGGGAACGGAAACCTACCATTTTCTCAGGAATTTGACTAAACCTCAAAGGGCAGTGTGATAGGCGTCACTGACACAAGGCAGAGACCAGGGTGAGGTGAGTGAAGCACTGGCTCAGGGGGCAAAATTGAAGGGAGGGAGCAAAAAACTCAGTAATCAAGATAAACAAGTAATCAAGATAGTGTAATATTCAAAAATTCAAAATTAAAGCCAAAAAGTGATGAACAAAATATCAAAGTTTTAAATACAGACAGGGTCAGTTACAGCGCCTTGAGGAGCCATGCAGGAGCCTGAGGCAAGTGGAAAAATCAGCCATTCTGATCCCGCCTTTAAATGTTTGATATTTTGTTCATCATGGACTTTTTGCATTAGTTTTGATTTTTAATACTGCATTAAAATATAACACCATTTTTTTATTGAGGCAACATTGGTTTACAACTTTATATGAATTTCAGGTATACATCGCTATATTTCGACTTCCGTGTAGACTACATCATGTTACCCAAAGAACACGAAAACCTTAATTCAAAAAGATATTTGCACCCCATGTTCATTGCAGCAAAATATTACTTACCTCAATTACTGAGGTTTTTGGTGCCCCCTTAACTTTTGCACCCATGCCAGTGCCTGATCTGCCTCGCCTAGTCGCGCCCTGCCCCAACCTTCTGGAGAGGGCACATGCCAGTATCACCCTCCACAGCCTATGTGAGAGACGCCAGAGATTCAAAGGGGATTTCCTTAAGGTGGGAGGGGATTTTTTTAAAGAAACTTGAAGAAATAGAGGGGAGAGTTTGACGTGTGTTCCCTGGTGTTTGAGGGTACAGAGACTAAAGCCTCCTGCTCTCCTGGCTATTGCAGCCCACCAAGGAAAGGCTGAGGGAGAGGGCAGCAGAAGGGCCCATTCCCCCTCCACCCCTTGGGAAACAGGGTACATGGGTTCCCCAGGCCAGGTGTAGGATGGAGACATGAGCATGAGCGTTGCCCAGATGAACTGCTGCTGCAGAGAGGGGAACCCAGCAGAGGAGGCTGTGGGGATGTACCACTAGGGGGCAGGAGCTGGGGGAGAGTCCGAAGAGGTTCAGAGGGTGAATCGCCTACATCAGGAAACAGTGCGGTCCAGGGTCCCCATGGGGTGTCTCAGAGGAACCTAATACCATGCCCCTGAGAAGCCATGTGACTCGCGGACGACATTCAACAGCCAAGGGAGAAGCAGGAACAAAAGCTCCAGCCAAGCCAAAGGCCTTTGACCAGAGTCCTGCTCAGCCCTCCCCCAGGGTCCACCCTGGAAAAGCCAGCTGTGAGGCAGAGGGCGTGACACAGAACAAGGGGAAGGAAAGAACAGGCAGGTGCCCACTTCCCGTGGTGGCTGATGAAGGCTGAGGTAGGAGGGGAAGGAAAAAAAATTGCCTGGGAAATTGATGTCTTGTTTCAGATTGGATTGGATCTTTTAATAACTGGAAATGAGGTTAATTAAGCCCCAAAGTGGCTAAAAAAGAATAGGTTTTGCTCAAGATCAGTCAGAGTATAATTGAAGGTAGTGATGAGGAAAGAGTAAACCAGTCTCCTAATCGCCTCCTACAGAGTTCAACCCATTTAGTAAAACCGTTATGCTGGTTATTCTCCATTTATTCTGCCCCCTAATCCAGTCTCTGTCTTTCCCTGCCCTGCTCAGGGCTCCTGGAGATTGACCCCTGCAGACTGCAGCATATGGGCTTCCAAGACAGCCACTGTGATAGTTAATTTTACCTGTCAACTTGATTGGGCCAAGAGGTGTCCAGATATTTGGTCAAACATCATTCTGGGTGTGTCTGTAAGGGTGGTTTTGATTAAATTAACATTTAAAGTGATAGACTGAGTAAAGCAGCCTCCCCAGTATGGTGGGTCTCATTCAATCAGTTGAAAGCCTGAATAGAACAAAAAGGCTGAGTAGGAGGAAACTTCTCTGGCCTACTGCTTGAGCTGGGACATCAGTCCTCTCCTGCACTCGGACTGGAACGTACACCATCAGCTCTCCTGGGTCTCCAGCTTGCCAACTACAGATCTTGGGACTTCCCAGCCTCCATAGTTGTGTGAACCAATTCCTTACAATCAACAAATATATATTCTTTTCTCTGGAGAACACTGACTAATACAGCTGCCTTCCCGTTGGGCTCTGCCAATGGCAGCCAAGACCTGCCTCTGCCCCACTCCTCTGGCAGCACCCCTGTCCCTCCATGACCATAACCCCTCCCATAACTCTAGGTCTCAGAGGCTCTAGTGACAAGATGTCCTCCCCTGGTGTCTTCAACCCTAGGGTGGTGATGGCTTTCATTATTGCTAGCTCTGGGTGTTTCAACATCTTTTGTTTGTTCCATTAAACCCAGTCCACAAAACCCTCTACAATCAGACCGTTTGTTAAAAGTCTCCCCATTAAACCATCTGAATGAATTCCATTTCGCATCTAGATCCTGACTGGCGCATCCAGGAGGAGGGATGCCTCTTCCACTTTGACTGGAGAGCAAGAGGAATGAATGAGTGGGGATGCAGGTGTCTTGGGTGGGGATGAAGTGGGCAGGAAGTAAGGGGAGGTCACATTGTTGGCCTGCATTTTCTTTATGAAGAAAGATGGAAAATCAAATGTTAAAATGGAATCCAGGCAATGAAGTTTTGTAGCAGGTAGTAAAAGGAATGGAGGAACCACCATTAAGACTGGAAACCATGAATTTTTAGAGGCACCATTCTGTAACTTTGGATAATTCTCTTCGTCAACTTTGAGCAGCTGAGTCAGCTCACATCCATCTTCAGTGCTTTGCACTGTTCCACTTAAGAAACCATAACTACAGATAACAATCAAAATAGATGTTCAGGGCAGCCTGAGTTCATGGACTGAACAGGGTGTGTTGTGTTTGTAACAAAGGGATTAACAGCACTGGGCACATAGATGAAGATCAAATGCACAAATATTGCAAAGTAAGAGGCCTACAGACTCATATCTTATCTTGGAACATTTCATGGCTTGAAGTGCCAGATGGGAGTTAATGACTCATAATTCATCAAAGGCCAGATCAACTTTGTGTAATCGGCAAACTTACATTCTCCCGCTTTACCACTTTGAGACAGCATGGTGTGGAGGAAAAGGCAAGGAGTCTGGACAACTTGATGACCTACTAGGTGAGTTTTGGCAAATCACCTAAATTTACTGAGTCTCCATTTTCTCATCGGTAAAACAAGGATAATGCCACCTTATCCCCCTGAGTTAAAGCACCTGGCCCTGACCTGAGCCCAACAAAGGGGAGCTATTTTTGAAGTCTGAGTTAACATGGCAATAGTGGTAGGGTCCACACAATTCTGAAGGGTCTGGGTGGAAAAGGAATAATGAAGGTAAGCCTTATCATTCTTTGGCCCCCACAATATCAATTTGTGCACATTTGGAAATATTCCATAGATCATATTATAGCTACTGCAAATGACTTTGAATAAGACTCAGAGAGGTCATGGAAGAGACAAGTGCCCAGGAAGACACCAATGCCCTGGAATGATAAAAGATCATCACAAGTCATCTGGGGAGTCACTTTACAGGGAAAGCATCTTTAAGAGAAGAGATCCAAGACTGAACAGCTGAGCTGACATTCTGAGATTATCTTGCACCCACCACAGGGAAATGCCAAAGCTTTTTGCAAAAAAAATTAGACACCCAGGCTCTCCTTTTGTTTCCCACCTTTTTAAACTCTCCAGTACAGACAGCCTGATCCCCATGTGGGAGATCATCTTTGGACTTCTTTTCCATGCTATCTCTTTCCCACATTATCCATGCTATCTCTTTCCCACATTATCACAATAACTGAGGAGTCTGCATTTGGTGAGGGTGGGAGGGACATCAGTGCGGAAAGGGAAACTTGGAGCAAAAATAAGATAGAATATGATGCTCAAGTGTTGGAATAAAATTGTTCTTTACAGTTACTCCAAGGAGCTGGTCCTATGCATTTCCAGGAACCTTAATGATTAGTTTCCACGGCATCAATCACAATGAGCAGTTTTATTATTAAAACACCCAAAGCATCTTCCATGCTCACTCTGATGGTGATATTAAAGCACAGAAAGATAAGCAATGGGATTGGGGCAGAAAAGTAGCATCTAGGAGAAATAGAGGCAGTTATCAACTGTACTATCCTGCACAGGCTTTCCATGGCTAGAAAGAGTTATAAGATATCAGGTCTATGTACAGAGAAATATGGAATGTCACATTTTATAACCCAACGTGCTCTTTTAATAAAACTTATATTATTTAATATTGTGTCTCAATATGGTTGGTTCCATTATGAATAGTTAATATTCTTCATAGGTGCTGAAAAACCAGAAAAGTCTGGAGCTGGAAATTAGAGGGTCAGGCCAGTTCATCTTCCTTTGCTCCCAAATCAGTGACATGTAAATCATCAGAAATATTCTCCAGGACTAAGATAGGCAGACTGGACAACACGAGGGATTTATTTCAAACCCAGCTTCTATGAATCCAGATGTCCACTCATCTCTTATGCAAAATGCTGTCCGAATCAACTCCTGACTTGTAAATGTCCATTTCAGGTCATACATCCCTCCCACATCTGCTTTGGGGTCATGACCCAGCGAGGTGTTTGAATATCAGCCCAGCAACCTGCACTGCTGAGTTTTTTTTTCCCTCTAGTCTTTTGAATTATATTGAGACTTATTTTATGACCCAGGATATGGTCTAGGTTAGTAGCTATTCCAGGTGCATTGAAAAGAATGTGTATTCTGCTGTTGTTGAGTGTAGCGTCTTATAAATACCAACTAGGTCAAGGAGATGAATAGTGTTCAAACTTTCTATATCATTACTGATATTTCTGTCTAGTTGTTCTATCAATTACTGAGAAAAGAGTGTTAAAAATCTTCAACTATGGGGAACCGGCCTGGTGGTGCAAGCGGTTAAGTGCGTGCACTCCGCTGCGGTGGCCCGGGGTTCGCCGGTTCAGATCCTGGGCGTGTACCAATGCACCGCTTGTCAGGCCATGTTGTGGTAGGCATCACATATAAAGTGGAGGAAGATGGGCATGGATATTAGCCCAGGGCCAGTCTTCCTCAGCAAAAAGAGGAGAATTGGCAGTTGTTAGCTCAGAGCCGATCTTCCTCACACACAAAAAAAATCAACTATGATTGCAGACTTGCCTGGTACTCCCTTTAATTTTCTCAGTTTGGGGCCGGCCCCGTGGCTTAGCGGTTAAGTGCGCGCGCTCCACTACTGGCAGCCCGGGTTCAGATCCTGGGCACACACTGACGCACTGCTTCTCTGGCCATGCTGAGGCCGCGTCCCAAATACAGCAACTAGAAGGATGTGCAACTATGACATACAACTATCTACTGGGGCTTTCAGGGGAAAAAAGGAGGAGGATTGGCAATAGATGTTAGCTCAGAGCCAGTCTTCCTCAGCAAAAAGAGGAGGATTAGCATGGATGTTAGCTCAGGGCTGATCTTCCTCACAAAAAATTTTTTTTAAAAATTTCTCAGTTTGTGCTTCACGCATTTGGAAGTTCTGTCATTAGGCACACACACATACAGAATGGATATGTTTTGCTGATGAATTGGTGTTTTTATCATTATAAAATGATCCTTGTTACCTTTTGTAATACTCCTTGCCTTGAAGTCTATTTTGTGTAACATTATTATAGCCACTCCAGCTTTCTTATACTTCCTGTTTTCCTAGTATATCTTTTTCCATTCTTTTATTTTCAACCAATCTGTGTCTTTATATTAAAAGTGTGTCTCTTGTAGAAAGCATAAAGATGAGTATTGCTTTTTCATCCAGACTGACAATCTCTGACTTTTAATTGGCCTATTTTGTCCATTTACACTTAACACGAATATTGATATGTTGGGTTTAGGTCTACCATTTTATTTGTTTTATATTTGTCCCATTTCTCTTTTTTTTGGTTAGGAATATCAGCCCTGAGCTAACATCCAATGCCAATCCTCATCTTTTTTGCTGAGGAAGATTGGCCCTGGGCTAACATCTGTGCCTGTCTTCCTCTACTTTATATGGGACGCCACCACAGCAGGGCTTGACAAGCAGTGCATCTGTGCACACCCAGGATCTGAACCGGGGAACCCCGGGCCACCAAAGCAGAGTGCGTGCACTTACTGCTGTACCACCGGGCTGGCCTCTGTCCCATCTCTTTTCTGATCCTCTGTTCCTCCTTTCCTGCTGTCTTCTGGGGTAATCAATTATTTTTCTAGTATTCCATTTTAATTCCTCTATTGGCTCTTGAGCCACACTTATTTATATTTTTAGTGTTTCACATGAAATGTAAAAAACTTACGACATTGTAGTTCCATTAACCAGCCTCAGTTCTTTGTACCACTGTTGTCATATATTACATCTATATATATGTCATAAATCTCACTGATTTGGGGAACTTTGTTAAAGCAGTTAACCTTTCCTGATGAATAGAATGGCAAAGTTACTCAATCATAGGCTTGTTTTTCTTTGGCAAGATCAATTCATAGACAGGGAGAACAACAGTTATATTTCTTTTTCAGTTTTTTGATGAACTGTTTGGGAATCCACGGTATCCTTTTAGCAGGAAGTCTAGCATCACCTCTCGAGTCTTGCCCCCCTTCTCCCCTTGCCCCAGCTTAAATTGCCCAAGACCTTAGGGGCTTACTTGATCCAAAAGGATCAATTCTACTTCCTAATACAACATGCAGAGAGAGAGGAAAAGGAGAAAGAGGTGGTTATGGAGGAGGAGAAGAAAAGGAAATAAGAAGAGAGGAGGAGAGACTGGAGAGTCCACTTGGTCCACTGGCACAGTGGCTTCTGCACCGTCACTTGGTGTCCCTGTTGAACATGGCCCAATGCACACTTGCAAGGCACTCTTGCCTTTCTCCAACTAAGACTCTTGCTAGCCCAGATCTGTCTGAGCAAGAGTGGTGTTCCACACTTGACCTTCGAGGTTATGCTGTCCTGGTTCACACTCACAAGCTCTGCCATTGTTCCCCCAAAGCACAAGAACATGCCAGGGTGACCGGATCCACAGCCACTGTCACACTCCGGGCCAGCCCGGGCCTGCTCACAAATCCTGAGGGCCTGGGGAGGAACCCATCACTGTCTCTCCTTCCCTCTTAGTGAGCTCCCACTCTGAGGCCCTTAGTGTCCTTCCTTTCACAGGGCCCGGTCAGGACCTGCTGTTCTACCCCCTCCCCTAGTTTCCCTAGCTTTGAATTCCAGAGAAGAGTTGGAATATCAGTCGTTTCCCTTCTACAAGGCCTCTAGGCTTCTAGGGCAAGTTGGTGCATTTCCCAACTCCTGCCACTGCCCCCAGCCACATCCCCCTGCACTGGAGGGGAGAGGCAGCCTCGAGGGGTCAGACGAACCTCTTGTCACCTCTTTCCTCAGGATAGGAGTATCCACCATTCCTCCCCCTGCATATTGAGAGGAACTATGCACGTGGCTCTTCTCAGATCAAAAGAACACAGCTCAAGGTGATTTTCTACATCTGCCAGACATTGAAGACGCTGACACAGCTTCTAAAATCCAGCTTCCTCCAGCACCCCAATACACAAGTACCTACTTACCTACTGTCTTCTCACCTCCTTGACGGTGAGCATGTTGGGACTGGATTGGTATTTGAACCCCCAGTGGCTAGAACAACTCCTGGTATAGAGGAAATCCTCCACAAATGTTTGTGAAAGAATGAAGGAAGGAGGGAAGGAACAAATTGCTGAGTTAAACCCAGGCTAGAGTGAAAAGAGACAGATTCTGTAGAGAGCAGAACAAACACCTGCACATCCCCCACTTCCCTGAGCGCTCCTCACTAAAGGGAAGGAACAGTAATCTGATTACTGAGTGCGATTCCAGGGCACTGATGGAGTCGTGGGTGCTAGGGCACAGGGTCAGTGTGTTCACAAGCTGTGCACATCCTTGTGGCCTCCTCTTCTGCCCTTTCCTTCCAAGAGGCTAGACAGTGAAGTGGCCAGCATCTCCCCGAGGGCCGCCAGCATCCCCTCCATGTCATCCCTGGTGGAAAGACAACACTGGAACAAGAAGCTCTGCCTCCCCAGGTTCCTCTCCCAGAAATTGCTGCTGAAACGTCCTGATGGTCACCGGTGCATCGGATGGCCCAACCAGATCTGATGTGCCATCCTCCCCTCCACCTATCAGGAGCTGACGTTCTTTTGCTGAATCTGATGAAGGAACTCTGAATTTCCTTCAAGGGATCCGAGCCTGTGAGTCCTGAGAACTGGAGCTGAGCTTCTAGAAGGAGGAAAAGAAGGGAAACGGCCCCCCGCCGGTCCTGGTCCAGCACTTCCTGCACTGCCTGTGGCAGGTGAGCGCACAGCCCGAGCAGCTGTTCTCATTATTATCCAACACCCACAGACCGAGAAGGAGAGGATTAGCCTGTAAAATGGACCCACAACTGAGGCTCAGAAAAGTTAAGTAATTTACCCAAGATCACACAGCCAGAAAGCGTTCCTCCACAGTGTTAGTAAGGCTTGGAGCATCCTACTCCAAGCTGGTTTATGTGAACCACGATGTACTTGAGGTTGTACACGAAAAATCTGATTTTCTAAGAGGAGAGACCGTGCTCTCTGGTCCTCGTATCTCCAGGTGGCTCAGACAGTGAACTAATTCAGCCAGCCCCATATCTCCTGAACCCACACTGAAACAGCTCAACAATAAAAAGACAAATAGCTCAATTTAAAAATGGGCAAAGCATCTGAATAGACATTTCTCCAAGGAAGAAGTGCAAGTGGCTGATAAGCACATGAGAAGATGCTCCACATCAATAGCCACCAGGGAAACGCAAATCACAACCGCAGTGAGATACCACCTCACAGCCACCAGGAGGGCTGGAATGAAAAAGTCGGATAATGACAAGTGTTGATGAGGATGTGCAGAAGTCGGGACCCTGAGACACTGCTGGTGGAATACACAATAGCGCCGCTGCTCTGGAAAACAATCCGGAAGTTCCTCAAATGGTTAAACATAGAGTTACCATACGATCCAGCAATTCCACTCCTAGGTATGTACCCAAGAGAAAAGAAGACACAAGTCCATACAAAAACTTGCATATGAATGTTCACAGCAGCATTATTCATAACAGCCAAAAAGTGGAAGCAAACCAAATGCCCATCAAACAATGAATGAATAAATAAAACGTGATCTATCCACACAATAGAATATTATTCAGCAATAAAAAGGAAGGAAGTACTGATGCATGCTTCAACATGGATGAACCTTGAAAACACTATTCTGAGTGAAAGAAGGTGATCACAAGGACCACATATTCGGGACTCCATTTATATGAAATGCCCAGAGCAGGCAACTCGACAGAGATAGATAGCTGATTAGCGGTTGCTCCAGGCTAAGGGCGGAGGGTTTCTTTTTGGAGTGATGAAAGTGTTCTAAAATTGACTGTGGCGTTGGATGCACGACTCTGTGAATACACTGAAAGCCATTGAATTGTACACTTTAAATGGATGAGCTGTATGGTATGTGAATTATAATATCTCAATAAACCTGTTCAAAAAAACCATACTGACAACATTTGGTAAGCTTTGCCTGAGCAAAGAATCCACTATCATAGCTCTATTTCTAAATGTTTATTTTCTGTTTTATTTCATTTTAATTCCAGTCTATCAACTATGGTCAAAACTACACATTATTTTTAAAAGCTGGTATGATTTTTTTGGAAGACACACATTTTGGTTCCTAATTCTGCCTGTGGCCAAACCATGTGACACTGGGCAATCACCTCTTCTCTGGGCCTGTGTCTCCTCAACTGCAACATGGGAGGGACGGGGCCTACATGGCATGTTTCCAGCGCCACCTTGTGGTGTGGTTCAGGTGCACCCTCACCAAGGACATCTGGACAAGAGGTGAGTGGGGACCGAGAGGCTGCACCTCCCCAGCGGGGGCATCTGTTACTAGTTCTCACAAAGGCACCTGAGGGCTAGTGCCAGCCCCGACGTCATAAAGCCTGGAAATACTGTTTCTAAAGTGCAGAGCCAAGTGGGGGGTACATGGTAAGTGATCAGCTGACGGTGATGTCTTTGGCTGCAAATAATAGAAAATACTCAACCTGGGTTGATGCACGAGAGTATTCCTGGGCTCACAAAACTGCAATCCTGAAGGACGGTGGGGACCAGGAGGGGCTGGCAGGGACCCTGCTCCAGTCTGCCCTCATCTGGGCGGCTCTTTCCTCAGACGGGAAGCAAGATGGCAGCAGCACCTGTAGGCCTGACGTCTGTGCACCCCAAGGTCCCCAGGAAGAGAAAGGGCGACTTCCCGACAGTCTCTAAAGAGCCAGAAGCTTCCTTCACAGAAACACCCAAGTGCTCTTCGTTGGCTACAATGGGCCTGGCAGGGCACATCCCTCTCCTGAAAGAAGCCGAGGCCAGGACAAGGCTGGGTGCAGACTGCCTCGGCCTGCTCGTCCCGGAGCCAGTCACCACGGCAACGGGATGGATCATCCTGTGGCTTAGACCATCCCACCCCGGAGCTTGGGGGGTCCAGGCCATGGTGTCTGCGAAACAATGGCAGAGGGTAGAACGCATGTCAGGGGGACAACAGCACCCACCACACGGGGCCGCTGGGGGACTCAACACCGCGGATTAATACGTCCAGGAGCCTCCTCAAGCTGTTTCCACTGGAGCAAAATAGAGGGGCGAGTCACCGTCCCCTCTTGGGTTGTTTTCCTTCCATAGCCACCACACAGGCGACCATAATAATTATTTTGACCAAAAGTTATTATCCAGCTCGTGATACTGCTCTGAAATCCATCCATTAAAGATTTCTTGGAGTCTAACAAGATCTGGTATCTTGGAGACTAGCAACTAAGAGGAGTGAACTGAGAGTGTACTCTATCATCCCCTGAATTCCTTCAGTGCTGGCTCATCCTGGGCGCCGTGCTCCAGCTCTAGGTCCTGGAGATCCTGACACTCCTCAGAGAATCAGGTAAGGAGCAAACGAAGGTAACAACAAGGTAATTCCAGGTTGTGAACATGTTAAGAAAGAAATAAGATATGATGATAATGTAGCATCATTGGGGAGGTGACTTAAGACAGGGCGGTCTGGGGATGTATCTCCAGGGAGGGAGTGGCTTTGACGAGGGAGGGAGGGGGGAGATGATGCAGGGTGGTCCTGGATGCCTGCCTGCCTGAGGAGTTCGGCTTTTATTCCAAGAACAACGAGAAGCCATCGTCGGAAGGGAGGGGAGGGCATCTGCGGTGAAGTCAGACACGGATTGAATCACAGCTCCATACGTACCCTCCCTGAGCCTCAGCTGCCACGCCTGTAAAAGGGGATTAATAATACCCACCTCACAGGGTTATAAGAACAAAACGTGAAAAGAGCATTGTAAACTGTGTCACAAATATTAGCAACCTCTTCCGTTCTTTTCTTTAAAAACTGAGGGCTGAGGCGTTTAGGAGGAGGGGTCCTGACGGGTCCTGACGTCTGCAACCCGCTTTGAAATATATCAGAAAAATAAAATAAGTGCGATGGGTGGAGAGAGAGGGATGGATAGATGGACAGACATGCAACCAAACAACAGAGTAAAGTGTTAATGGAAGAATCTGGGTGATGGATATATGCGTGTTCACTGTAAAAGTCTTCGAATTTTTAGGTATCTTTGAAATTTTTCATAATAAAATTTTGAGGAAAAAGGAGAGAGGCGCCGCTTGTATTTTAAGAAATTTGAAAATGCTTCTCCCGTCCCTCTCCAACTCCGAATGCCCTCCTTTCTTGTCTGATTGCGTTGGCAAGTCACCTTGCAGTCCTGCCGAGTAATTCGGTCCCAAGGGGGACACTTAAGCCACCCAGGCTGACGTGAGTCAGCTTTGGGGGGGCCGGTGACAGGCGCCTGGCCGGGAGCTTTGCAGTTAAGCCCCTCGCGAGGGCCGAGCCTTGGCCGCTTGAGAAGATGCAGGCTGTCGCCGCTAGAGGGCGCTCCCGCGGCGTCCTGAGCTCCAAGGGCCGCCGCGGACGCGGCCGCAGAGAGCCAGATTCCTTCCCCGGGACGGGCCCTGGGACCCGCAGCCTCTGCAATTACCTGCGGAAAGCAGCTCTTCAAGTAGGACGGTCTGCGAGTCAGCGCCTACCATCTGGCCCGGCAGGGATTCTGATGAAGAAGAGAAGGAGGGAGGGAGGAAAGTGACGTGCACTGAGCAAGTGTCGGTGCTAAATGCTTTCACCTCACTTATTTCATGTTTTAGTTATGAATCAGTCTGAAAATAGAAGAGGAATTGAAGTGCAAAGAATATACGTTTCATTCCTGGAAGAGACTGCCCAAATGGGGGCTCCCTGGTTCTCAGAGGGCACAGCAGCTTTCCCCGCAGTAACACACCTCCCCATCCCATGAGCAAAGGGGCTCGGAGTAGTTGTGTCCCCTGGGCTGAGACAGCACCTTATGGTGGCTTCCTGTGATCTCACTCAGCATCTTTAAGGAGCCTGCCCAGCCCACCCAGTCAGCCCTCCGGCTTCTTTGTGTGGGGCTAGAAGAGTGTGCTAACCTTGAACCCTTCCTCAGCTCAAACCATCCCTACTGGCCCAAGTGTTTTCTGAGATTGTCTGTCTGGTACCCCAGCCACCAGAGATTCAGCCATAAATCATCAATGACTCAGTATTTTATAATCATAATCATTCGAAACCACTGTATACAAATCAATGATTTCCTCAAAATGTCTTTTTTGTGTAGCCACAGCCTTAAAGTTTCAAATACTGTCCTGAGACACCTCCACCACACACCTGCGTCTCTCCACCCAACAGGCCCACACTAGCCTGCAGACAGCCAGGAACCCCAGCCCACCGGCTCCTCGGAGCTCCCTAAATGTTAGCACCTTGTCCCCGAGAAGGGAAGCAAGATTGTGCCGGGAAAGTCACTTCCTGGCTTCAGACCTGCCAGATTGGGAGAAACAGGGATCTGAATCCTATGGGAATTTGGTTAGAAAGGATGGTATGTCCCAGATTTTGATTAGTGTTTCTTTGGTGTTTAAATATTTTTATTCACAAGTAACACATGTCAGGTCTGAGAATGAGATAAGCACGCAGACAGTTAAATTCATCCATGAGGTAAACACTCCTGCCACTTTGAACTTTTTATTTCTGTGAATCTGTTGATACACATGCCATTTTTCCTTAAAGGTTATATTGGACACACTATTTGTAACTTAATTTTATCATTTAATAATAATTACAAAGACCTTTTGATGGTTAAAGGATCTTTTAAAAAAAAAGGTGAAATCATGACTCTCCTACAGATAAAAAATGAACGCATGTTAAAGATTTTATTTAACTTGTTCTTAATGAGGGAACCATTAAGAGGTTATAACTCGTTCAAAGGAGAAGTCAAGACAGCAGAGATATTTATAGACCAGGAATACTGAAATGGATTTGCAGATGGACACAAAAGTGGCTTCTTCCACTGGGGAAAGGGGAGTCAAGTGAACCCCCAGTGGATGGAATTTATCTGCATGTCTATAAAGAATTATTTGCATTGCCATCGGTTGTCTACAACTTAGGGAGATGTAACGTAGCTCAAAGGCCACGAAAAGTGAAGAACCACAGAGAATCAGAATCAGCAAACCCAGGTGGGTGTGATCCACATGATGCCTAACGCTCAGCTGAAGCACAAATTTTCCCCCATGCCATATAAACACCCACACTTGCATGCTCCCTTTAATGGTCACATGTTTTTATTATGTCGATGTTTCCATAATTTATGTAGCAAACTGTTATTGGACTTGCAGTTGTTTCCAATTCTTCATTAGTATAAACAATGTAGGGGTAGTTCCTTTACTATGAACATCTTTGAACATTAACTTATTCATTCTTCCGATAAATTCCTAGAAATGGAAGTCCTGGATGGAAGGACGTGTACGTTTTCAAAGTCTGATACATGTTGACAAATGGCCTTTACAAGCTTCTTTCTAACCCACTTGGAATCCTTCCTCAAATCCAAACTCCCTCAAGTCTGATTTAAAACAGAGCTTTTATGCTCCTTTGACAAGAAATGATTCCTTGTGAGGAAATAATAAAAAGCAATAGGATATATTGGAGTATATGAGGACGCCATTTGGTATAAAACTAAGTCAGCCTGACCTTGTTTTTCCAGAAAGGCCTGGCATGGCCTGTTGAGCATGCATTGTACGTCTGCTTTAAACATTTACAATGTCCCAAGCTAAGAATGATGCCCTTACAGATAGAGGTGTTGCCTTCCTCACGTCAGCACTTCTTTAAGGACAAGCATTTCTTCCCAGAAACAGGATTAATTACTGACCTGCTTTGTCTCGTCCCGTGACCACTGACCTGCTGACCATCCACTTGCTGTGCTCGCCTGTGCCCACTGACCTGCCGTGCCAGCAAACGTCTCGTGACTGTTGTAAAAGAGATATTCCGATCACACGTGATGAACGCTCTTTGTTCCAAGACGGTATATAACCACTGAATACCCTGCCTCTTCGAAGAGCTTCCTTCCTTGGGGAAGGTAGTTTCTCCCGGGCTGTAGTCCTCAAACTGACTCCTATAAGAAACTCGCCCCAATTTTGATTTATAGATTGATTATGGATTATTTGTGTCAACACCTGCTTTGAAATTTCATTCCCCTTCTCTGTAAAATTATTTGCTGATGAAGGTAAACTACAGAGTGTTAAATCAATGGAGAAATCAAACAAATGCACAGATAATTCAGCTGAAGCAATCGTTTCTGCAATTCCTTCTTTCATAGCCAGCTACTATTAACACACTCTCCAGCTCGTCTCCAACACAACGCAGATCTTTCCCACTACTCCCCAGAAGCAGGGAGAAGAGTCCCTCAGAGTACTGGGGTTCAGAGACCTAACCTTCCCCACCCCTAATCCTTCCCAGAGTGGAGTCATTTCCCAAGACTTCTTAGCAGAGTGATCTAGGGTGTCTTACTCAATGCTACCAGGCCTGTATACAGTTAGTCTGATAGCACCATCAGACATGGTCATTGGGAGAATTTGACAATGTCGAGCTTTACTCAAGTCTCCTTCTTCAGAAACAGAGACAGTGAAGAAATTCCCCCCAAACTTGTGTATTCTGAAATCCTTCCATCCTTTTGCACTCTGGAAAACAGCTTACCGTAAGGAGCTACCTTTCCCGTATGACTTAGGTAAGACTTGCTGTCCACTCTTTCTCATGACTCCCATTAGACTCGCAGATGACCCCCAATCACCTGTGACAAGACCAGATGCAGCCCCTCCAACTGCCGTCCTTTGTCTCATAAATAACCGGCTGATCTGGCTGTCCCCCTGAAACCAGCTAGACACAGATGCACACTTCCTGTCCAGCCGACTAAGTGAGACTCCCCTGATTACAAAAACAATCCTGACTGCAGAATCACCCCATCTATACTCCTCTCCTCTTCCCTAGAAAAGTCTAAGGCAAAACTACCCTGCCTCAGGAGATGCTCAAATCTTCAGATCTGGAGTGTTCCCACTATTGCAACAGCCTGAACAAAATCAATTTCCTTACTGGTTCCGGTTCTTTTGTTGTTGTTTTTTGTGGGTGTTTTTGGCTTTGACACACCTCTTTAAATCAGAGTGCAATTCTCTCCCTCTCCCAGAAGCTACCAGCTGAGGGTAGTTCCTAGCAACTCCCCAGTGAGAGCTGGGGTGCAGCTGCTCCCGGCTAGGACCCTGCTCCCGGACCCATGTCCCCCTCTCTGCCCACTTCCTCTCTTGAAGGAATGGCTGCTGCTCCCACGTTTCCACGCACCCTTTGAGGGAACACTGGAACGTGTAGGCTCCATCTACGTTACCTGGTCCAACTGACTGTCGTAGGAGGTGGGAGGGACGGTGGAGCGGGGCAGAGAATGCCCTTGGAGAATGAGGCTGGGTTGGCTTTTGCAAAGAATGCTCTGGAGGGTCATAATGAGGCTAGAGGAGACCTTGGGCATGGCCACGTGTGCTCACAGTGGACACTGCCTGGCCACCCACGCCTGAGACTAGCTCTAAGGGGGTCTAATTCTGGAAACTGGCTGAAAGAGCAGGGAGATTGAGGGGGCAGAACGCAGAAGAACACAGATACCTGGGCAGAGGGGACATTTCACTCACACATTCATTCAACAAACTTGAATTAACACAGTTGAGTTTCAAGGATATTTACGGGAGGAAGGAAGAAATGACAAAACACTGGGCATTGTGAAAAGACTGAGAGAAGACAAGACAATCCTTGCACGCTTAGAACTCACCTTCTAGAAGGGAAGATGATTCAAATGCAAAACTACCTGTAATACAGGATTGTGTAGGAGAGGTGTCATTAAATTCTATGGAGGGCCGGCCCCGTGGCTTAGCGGTTAAGTGCGTGCGCTCCGCTGCTGGCGGCCCGGGTTCGGATCCCGGGCGCGCACCGACACACTGCTTCTCTGGCCATGCTGAGGCCGCGTCCCACATACAGCAACTAAAAGGATGTGCAGCTATGACATACAACTATGTACTGGGGCTTTGGGGGAAAAATAAATAAATAAAATCTTTAAATTCTATGGAAATGAAGAAGAGGGAAAAATCAGTTCCTGCAAGGCTGCAGGGCCCTCCTCACCCCTAGGGGCCTCGGTGCAAATTGGAAGGAGTCCACCTTGACAGACCCAGCGCCCTGGGCCAGGCCTGGCAAACAAAGAGCAAGCTAGCTTTTGACACCCACCCCTCCTCAGGGAGGAGCTCTCACCCCTTCCGCTGGGCACCAGCCTGCTCCTCTGTGGGTGGCAGCCCAGGGCTTTGTGGAGGAAATGGCATTTGAGTCTGAGAAAGGACAGGCGGGATTTTGATAGGTAAAGACAGGTAGAGGTGGGGTGGCAAGGGGGCTGTTGAGAGCAGAAGCCAGGATATTCCAGGCAGACGGATTGGTGGAACAGCATTCTGGAAGTGGGATGAAGGAACTCCCACTGGGAGCATGGGGATTCTGCTGGAGCTGTCCCCTGGGGGGCGGGGGGCCTAGCAGGGTACCTTCTGAGTGAGTGCTCCCAGGTCACACACCCAGGCCAGCCAAGCAGGGCAGCCTAGTGACTCAGAAAGCACAGCTTGAGAGTTATTGGTGACTGAATTGTGTCCCCCCAAATTTGTATGTTGAAGTCCTAAACCCCAGTACCTTAGAATGTGACTGTATTTGGAGACAGAACCTTTAAAGAAGTAATAAGGTTAAATGAGGTCATAAGAGTGGGGCCCTCATCCAATCTGACAAGTGTCCTTATAAGAAGAGGAAGAGAAAAGACCACGTGAGGACACAGGGAGAAGGCGGCATCAGCTAGCCAAGGAGAGAGGCCTTAGGGGAAACCAACCCTGCCAACAACTTGATCTCGACTCCCAGCCTCCAGAACTGTGGGAAATAAACGTCTGCTGTCTAAGCCCCCAGTCTAAGGTACTTTGTTATAGCAGCCCGAGCTGACAAAGACAGGGGTCAACATCAGGCTCCAAAATTCCTCCCTGTGTCCTGAATAAGTCACTCAGCCTCTCGGAGCCTGTCTCCTGATCTGATGTGTAAACCAAAGAGAGAAACACATTCCACCCAGGGCAGCGATGAAGCTGAAGTGAAATCGTGTGTGTGAAATGGGAATCCAGTGAGTGTGCAGAGTTGACGGAAGAGTGTAACTTCTAAAATGAGGCGCATGCACCCAGGGGTGAGGTGGGGAGAAAAGATAAGAAGTGGGGCTATAGTTAACAACACTGCATTGCATATCTGAAGGTTGCTAAGAGAGTAGATCTTAAAAGTTCTCAACACAAGAACAGAAAATTTGTAACTATATGCAGTGATGGATGTTAACTTATTGTGATGATCATTTTGCAATATACACATATATCAAATAATTATGTTGTACATCTGACTCTAATACAATGTTATACGTCAATTATAACTCAATCAAAAATAAATATCTTTTTAAAAAGATAAGAACTGTGGTAGAGAAAGAAAAAATAAGGACTTGTTTTTACATTTATCCTACATCTTCCTTTTACATTTCTGTTTTTGTGTATGGTTTTCATGGACATAATACATAAATACACAAAAGTTTCTGTGTTATGAAAAATATCCCCCTTGTAAATTTCTACTTAGCATGTTTTAATGCAAGTCATATATGAATGCAGTGATATATGTATATGATACACGAATAAATAGATTTGCATATAGCAGGGTATGAGATTTTTAAAATTTTTAAAATCAAAAAAAATCTGTGGAGACCCGTGGTGACCATAACAGTGTGTCCACTAACATTTCTTTGCATGCACTGCTATGCCAGGGGAGGGAGGGAGTGTTTTGGAACCAGAGAAGAGGGAGGAGTGTGATGAAGGTTTTGCTGCCATCAGGAGACTGGAGGATAGAGGGAGGACGGCAGAGCACCTATGCCCACTCCAGCCCTCCGGACAAGTGCTGAGACCCAGGAGGTAGGGGCTTGAACTGTCGTCATGAGAATCTTTGTGAGATTCTGCCAATGACTGAGGGCCTTCGGGCACTGGACGAGCCCCACCGGCATAGACTTGGGCACAGACACTGGCACGAACATCATTCTTCAGACGGTCCCCTTTCGTGGTTACAATGGCAGGAAAGCTGTGAGTGGTGGACAAACAGAAGCAGGACAGGAAAGAAGAAAGGGGTGGACACTGGGGGTTACACCTGACACACTGGGCACGCGGGAGGCTCCCTTTGAGATCTCCCCAAAATGACTGGAGACCCTTGGAAGGGGGGGTGGGGGGAGGCTAACATTCTTGTTTGGGGAGATGAGTGGCTCAGAGCCTCTGTCATTCGGTCATAAGTGTAAACATGGCCCCATTTTGCAGTCACAGACTGCAAAGATGGACAGATGAGGTCCAGTGGCATACAAGTTCCATATTTCATCGAACCTCTACTTTCTGCGGCTGGGGAAGTTCACAGCTTAGAATGCACGTGAAGAGATCCCAGGGATTCCCAGAGTGCACCATGAGGATGTAGGGAAAGGACTAGCATGTGCTCACTCCGTGGGAGGTTTTCATCCGTGAAGGTAGAGTCTGAGAAACAGAACACAAACCTGTGGTCTGAGAGCTTGCAGTGCTGGGTTGTGTTAAAAAAAAATTGCCCAGACTTTGGTTTCAGTCAGAATTGGTTGAATTCCTAGCTGTGTGACCTTGGACAAGTCACTTACTGTCTCTGAGTCTCAGTTGTTCCACCCGAAAGACAGGAATACTCTCTTGCTCTGTGCAAACAAGGGGAGAGGTCTATATATCCAACCCCCCTTGACCTCCAACACTCCCATAAGCCTCCTCTGGGGAATGACGTTCTGGGTACAGTCTTCACAGCTCCAGGAAGACCCCAGAGCAGAATCACAGTAGCAGTCTGTAATTTTTTCTCCCCCTGCAAAATGTGGCAAGTGGGATGGAGCCGAGGAGGTGGAGAGCAGCTGCTACAGAGGGCTTTCTTCCATTATGTTCTCATTTTGCAGCTGGCCAACAGCTTCCTCATGCGTGCCAGGCACCAGGAGCTCCTCTCCTCTCCAGCTGGAGGGGAAAAGCCCCACGAGCTTGAAAGAAGCTATGCAAAGGACCAGCTTTGCCCTTGCAACTCCCAGCCCCCACCCCTCGGGGTGCCCAAGGCCCCACCTTCCCTGAGCACCGTGGCCAGGCAGCTCTGCACGTCCTCCTGGGAGCCAGAGGGAGGCTCTGAGCAGACACGGTTCTCCCAGCCTCTGCACCCAGCTACTCGCTCCGAGGACCCTGCCCCACTTCCTCTCTCTGCTTCCTGTTCCACCTCCCACTCCCTCGGGCTTCACCACCGCAGCCGGGGCTCACTTTTCCTGAAAGATTTCAATTCCTCGCCTCAGCCAGGCAACATGCCCTGGGGTGGAGAGAGCCTCGGACACTGGAGGAGTCAAGGACCGCAAGCACAGTTTCCAGAGATTTACACAGTGACTCAGAGTGGGCACAAGAGACTTTCCTGGAGAGGGTATCTCTCTTAAAGGGGCCCCGAGTCCTGGAACCCAGGCATTCTTTTCCCTTTCACGGATAAAGAAAAAGAGGCTGCATCTAATTCAGCATGAATTTATTGAGCGTCTACTCCGTGCCTGGCACTGTCTAGGCACTGAGGACACAGCATGTCTTAGTCTACTAGGGCTGCCATGACAAAGTACCGCAGCCTGGGTGGCTTGAACAACGGACACTTATTTCTCATAGTTCCGGAGTTCACGTGCATTCTGTGAGATCCTGAAAAGTAATAACAGCTAGTGTTTATTAAGCACTTAGTATGGCCAGGCACTATTCTAAAGACATGAGCACATTAACGCTCGTAACAAACCCCTGAGGTAGGAACCATCATCCCATTTTGCAGATGAGAACGGGAGCAGAGAGAGGGAAGTCACTTCCTCCCACACAGGCTGACTCTGGAGCCCAGGTCTCGTGCTCAGGTGCCTCCCAGAGCTCTCAGAAGCCGTGAAGTACGACGCAAGGACACCTGATCACAGCGCCGTCAAATCTGCTGGTGACGATGCTGGCAATGAAGATGCAGAATCTGTCCCTCTGCTCCCTGCAGGGAATGGCCGGTTCCTCCAAATGGTTTTCCATTTTCATTTTCATTTTCCCAGTCCTATTACAAGTGCTTTTTGTTGTAAGACTTCTCTAATGCTTTTGGAAGGAAAGGATGTGTTAATGATAAAGGAATAACTGTTTCCTCTGCAGACCCTCTTTATCCAGCCACTCACAGGAGAGTGAGAGACAGACAGACAGACAGACAGACAGAGGGACTGCTGGGAACTGGGCGAGCAGTGCTCGTGGTTGCCTGCAGATGCCGGCTTCCCCAGATGGAAATCCCATTCGCAGAAGTGAGCCTGTGCTGCGGGGTTTGGAGCACACACCCCGTCCCTGCCCCAGAGTGGGAACTGCAGGGAGAGCTGGCAGGGACTTTGGGCCCGAGAGGGCTGGCTTCCCTCATGTCTGAGACAAAACAAAGAACCTCCAGGGCCGGGTGGAAACTCAGTTTCTTTTCTGGCGGTGAATAAGAGAATGTTTGCTAAAGACGTGACCTAGGCACTCAGTAATATGTTAGAGGACACTGTGGGGCTTTGCAAACTGTCGGTCCCGGCCGTGCATCTACATGCTGTCCGACACATCAGACAAACTACATGAATTTTCTGAGCTTCGGTTTCCTTGTCTATAAAGCAGGGGATCCCATGGGGTTTTATTAAATGAAACCTGGAACGTAGCAGGAATTCAGTATACATTAGTCCCCTCTGTACTGTGACATTCCTGATGGCACGTCAACAGAGGGCGCTGGCTGGTCTGGGGTCACTCCATCTGGGAAGCTTCCGGTATGGTTTCTTAGCTGCCTCCGTCTTGTGGGTAGAGGGCTGAGGACTTGGAACCACTGTCAGATTACCCCGCCTGTGGGCGCCGTGCTGGGGATGGGAACAGATCCCTCCAAAGCACAATTAAGCATCATTTGCATTTCTTATGGAGAGCAGATGCTCATTTCCATCGGGAAACGTTCCCATATGGCCTGGCCTTGTTGCAATTTCCATCAAGGGCTGGTCTTGAATTTTACAATTAAAAGTGTCCCCTGGACACCGCCATAAAACGGACTGAGTTTCCACTCGGCCCTGGAGGTTGTTTGTTTTGTCTCAGACGTGAGGGAAGCCAGCCCTCTCTGGCCCAAAGTCCCTGCCAGCTCTCCCTGCAGTTCCCACTCTGGGGCAGGGATGGGGTCTGTGCTCCAAACCCCACAGCACAGGCTCACTTCTGCGAATGGGATTTCCACCTGGGGAAGCTGGCATCCGCAGGCGACCGCGAGCACCGCTTGCCCAGTTCCCAGCAGTCCCCGGTGCTTTCCTCCCTCTGAAGAACCATCCCTGGCTGCCCTCCCAGCCAGCTGGGCTTCACTGCTGAGAGCCCAACAACCTTAGACGTGACATATCTTTGTCCAGCAGTCGCCATAGGAGGGCCCTTTCACCTCCTGTCCATGCCCCTCTGTCCTCCCTGGGCAATGCCCTCCACTAACTCTTGTGCCCCAGGCTACCCCTATTCAGGGACCACTCGGCCTGCCCCCCCCACCCCCAAATAGCATTCCAGGTCTCTTCAGTCTTCGTCCTCCATCACGCAATCATCCTCTGTGTCCCATTCTCCCAGGACCTCACATGGGCTCTGAATCCATTCCCTGGCTGTGTGACCTGAGTATATGACCTATCCTGTCTGAATCCCAGGCTCCTTAAATGTAAACTGGGGGTGCCAACACCCATATTGTTGGCTGCTATGAAGATTCCATGAGATAACAAATAGAAAAGTCTCTCCTTTCCTAGGTGGTAGGAAATCTCCGGGATGAGATGAGAGGCCTGGGGCAAGTTTCCAATGGCTGACCCCTCCCTCAGATGACTGCCCCCCACCCTCAACAGTGCAGAAGCCCCTGCCCCAGCCCTGCAGATCACAGAAAAACTGAGCCAGCCGAGGCTCCCCCTGTAAGGACTGGGTTCAAAGGAGAATCATTTCCTGCTGCCAGGTTCAATGGCTTTCCACAAGTCGACCTAACAAGGCCTGGGGTACCATCTTGGTGGTTCATTTGGAGCCTGCAGCAGCTGGATGGACATTGACCGCAAAGAACGGATAGATATGGCGGATCTTTGCATTTAGCAGTTGCTTAACACATGATTTTATGGGGTTAAACCTACTGCACTGATCAGAACCGCCCTCTCACACCCTTTTCCCAGCTGAAAAGGTAGTGAATAGGATTCTTTGCTGTGGAGCCTCCATGGAGAGCATCTGAGGGGCCCTGGCCAAGAAAACCAGCTGTCGAATCCCCCAGTGGCCTCATCTTGGAGCCTGGTCCATGGACTCACTTTTACAGGTCTCTTAAAACCATCTTTCAAACAGCCACTTCCAAGGTTATGCAGCCATCAGGAAAGCTGACTGAGCTGACTTTTACCCTTTGTGCTACTGACGTCAGCGGCACAGCGGGCAGATCAGAACATTGGTGGGTGCCACACTCTGGCACTTCCTGCCAAACTGTGCCTACAACACATGGATGGGTGTTTAGAAGTGATGGAAAAAGTCTGATGGAACGAGCCCTGCAGTCATTGGGGATTTGGGAAACATAAGCTTGCCAGGTGTAGCTGATGCTGCTGGTTGCCCACTCAACATGCATTTCTCGCCCACCCTCCTTTCCTCTTTTGATTCGGAACAGGCGTCCTCCCTCCTTCACTCAGCCTTGTGCTTCAAGGGGGGTTCTTCTCAGTGCCAGCCCAAGTCAAGCACGGGTCCCCAAACCTTTTATTGCTGATGGGTTTACATAAGGGCATGTGGCGTATTTCTGGCCAATAAGACATGAAGAGAGGTCTGTGGGGGGACTCCTTGGGGAGTTTTCCCTGCCCTTAGAAAGAGACCTAAAGAAGAGAAGGCTCCCTCCTGCGTCAGGACCTTGTTGTGACTGAATACGATAACTGGACCTGCTCCAGCCACTTTGTGACCACACACAGGGACTCTAGCCTAGAAGTGGTTCAGACACGTTGGCAAGAGCAGAGCCAAGAGACTCACAGAAAAGCAGACCTGGAGCCCAGTGTCCCCCTGGCCTTGCCCTGCCTACGGCCTTTCTATTAAGCTGGCCAAGTTGAGGTTGGCCATTCAGGCACACATGTGATACACTATGTGTGTTTGGTCAGGTCTCTCTGGGCCTCATTTTCTACAATGTATAAAAACAGTTTGCTTTCCTCAAGCCACCCTGGAAGGAACACTGTCATGGTTGATTAATATGGCGCCCACCCACATCAGGGCACATAGAAAAAGAGATCTTATTACTTCACTTATAGTAGCAGCTACTAGAATTGTAACAATGGGGTTCTGTATTACTTTATACGTATTAAAAATTCTTTTGGTTGTGTGTAACAATCACCCAACTTGAACTAAGCTTAAACACAAATGAGAATTTATTGTAAAGATATGGGCCTGTCTCATAGCACCCAAAGCTTGGACTGTGGTCTGGTCTTGAAAACACGTTGGAATCCGGGTTCTAGGTGCCATCAGACCACCCTCTCTGTACTGGGTTGAATAGTGTCCCCAAAAGTTCATGTCTACCCAGAACCTCAGAATGTGACCTTATTTGGAAATAAGGTCTTTACAGATGTGATTAGTTAAATTAAGATGAGGTCATACTGCATTAGGGTGGGCCTTAATCCAATGACTGGCGTCCTTATAAGACACACAGGAAGAGAGAAGACGATTGAAGACACACAGGAAAGGATGCCACGTGACGACAGAGGTAGAAATATTGGAGTGATTGCCCATAGGCCAAGAAACACCGAGGATTGCCAACAGCCACAAGAAGCCAGAAGAAAGGCAAAAAAGGATCCTCCCCTAGAGCTTTCGTTGGAAGTGTGGCACTCCCCACATCTTTATTTCAGACTTCTAACCCTCAGAACTGTGAGAGAATAAATTTCTACTGTTTTAAGCCACCCAGTTTGTGGTAATTTGTTATGGCAGCCCTTGAAAACAAATACACCTTCTACTCATCTTGGTTGTGTTGGCTTCTCCTTTGCCTCTGGCTACAGACCAACCCCTCTACTCCTTAATCCACATAGCTGCCAATAGCTTGCAGATTTGACACTTGTCAATCAAGCTTCAAAAAAGAGAGGCAGCACTCTCTGCCTCCCAAATGGAATTCTCTAGGAAAGAACTCTAATGGGCCCATTTTAATTTGGGAGATAAATCTGGACCAGTCAACTGTGGCCACAGGGAAATGACATTGCACCAGGATGGCAGCTCCCAAAGTGGCCATGTGGATGGGAAAAGGGGGAATTTCTAGAGTAACAAGTGTCCACTGCAGGTGTCCTGCAATCCTTATTCCACAAATACTGGCTTCCCTGGACCATGTGAATCTGTCCATTTGTATTTTGATTCACATTTATCAATAAACAATGGGGTGAAAAAGGAGAAAGAAGGCTGAATCTTAGAAAGCCAGAAATCTAGGCTGACTAATGAAAGGCTTTGGCCATATGCAAAGTCAAAGAGAGGATGGACACCAGTGTTCCTGGAAGTACTAATGGCACAGTTTATAAAGTGAATAATTCAATTGTCCTTATCCTATGCTGTTTGCCTGGAATGGTGAATTGATGACATTCAGCCCTGTGGAAAAAAGATATCAAGAAGTGGCCAAATAAAACTGTGCTTGTTTCAATCTTTGTCTCTGCTGACATTTCTCTTCTCAGTTGCAGTGGGGAAACTGAGGCAGCTTATCAGGGATTTCAGCAGCAAATCAATTATGCCCAATTTCATTGTTCCTGGCAAAGACAAAATCACATGATAAATATTGAGTAGATACAGACAGAGAAATACCCAAAATAGACTCACGTTTCTCTTAGAAATACTCAGCTACATCTGAATAGAGATGGCTGAAGCACGTTCAAGGACAACTCCTGTGAAGTGCTGAGAGATGAGAAACTCGTAGCGACTTCTTGGCCATTCACCTGGACCACCGGGTAATAAGTTATGCCAATGATGGCTCATAAAATTCCTATACACAAATTTCATCATTTCAACTATAGAATCATTATCACAAATTTTTTGTGCCTGGCAACCACATTGTTTATAAATAATTGGTGCAGAGCCTTGATTACAGAGGGGGAGGTTTGAGACAGGATGAGAACTACCTTAGGCCATTTTGAAAAGGTCTCTCCAAGTCAAGTTATTCCCCAGAAATGTTCCTGCATAATCAGTATGATTTTTAAAAGATATTCTAGGTCATTTTCTGTGGCAAAGTAAGTTCCTTTGGTGGATTTTCTCAAATAGCCTACAGTAATCATCAATTTCAGCCTTTTCTATGGCAGGTCAATTCTATGGTATCACACACAGATGGCTTCCTGTCAATAATTCCCCCATACGCTGCTATAATATGGCCAAGATAATGTGGTAAAAACCTGTTGAAATGAGAACAGTTTTCCTCATAAAATGCATCCTTTGTAGGCAGATAATTCATATTTATTAGTGAATAGTTTGCATTGTTTGGGCAATTTCTGTCTAGGTCACCTTCTCAACGCCAAATTTAAGATATAAGCTGATCTAGCATCGCACAGGCAGTAAACTGTGATATTTCATTCTTTCTGCAAGAGGAAATGAGGTAATCCTCCCCTGATCCAGGGGTCCTGAAGAGTTGAGAGAGCCTAGTCTGAGAGTGAGTGTGGAGGGGTAGAGGCTGGGGATCAGCGTTCACTCTTGCTCTTCAAGGATTCTACAACAGAGTATAGCATTTAGGACAGAGGGAAAGAGCCCAATTATTCATTAAAAAAAAATAGTGCTCTACTTCAAGGTATAGGTTTGCTCTTAGAAGAGTCCCCAGAAAGTAAAAAGGTAGCTTGTGGGAAGGACTTAAGATGCTAATAATCCACAAGAAGAGCTTAGCACAGCGCCTGTCACATGATAGGCAGTCAATAAATGTTAACTGTTCTTATTATTTGAAGTGGTAGTGGAATTTCTTCCTTAACATCCATGATGATTGCTGGGGCTTCCGTGTCAGTTTCTGTGCAGGCTGTTCTCTCGATGACAGTGTTCTTGGGCGGAAGCAGCTGGTCCGTGACCACCACCTGGCACTCTGTGGCCAAGCACAGCTCCAGCCCCACAAGGTGGAGCAGCCACAGCAATGCAGAGTGGCTGCCTTCACGGAAATCCACTGGCCCTCTCTGGGAAGCCAAAAACCTGCTTGACACACCCCTGCTCTGAGTCCAAGGCCAAGGAATGCCTGGTTTCAGTAGATGATAACATGGCTCAGGAACAGCAATCATTTGTAAACAAAAATACAAAAGGAAATAAGCAGCCCTGGGAAGGCTTGAGGTACTTCCTTTATATTTTAGTAGGTTCAGCATAGACTGAGTGTGCTTCACCTTAAGAGCTGTGAACCCTCGAACAGTTGACATGTCACGGCAGCAGAAGCGAAATCAGGAAGTTCCATGTTACGTTTCCTTTTACTCTCCACTGCTACGTCTGATATATCTCAGTGATACAGAGCATCCTGATTTGGTTCTGGGTGGTCTTCCTCTGTTGATCTCATCATTGAAACACAGTGCTACCCCTTTGGAATCCTAGAAGAGGAAAAGGTATGGTTAAAGCATTGAGAAAACTGTAGGAACCACAGAGATTCCTGCAAGTATCCCAAGATCAGCGATTGGGCATCTGTTGACAAGCTGGGGCAAGGTCAAGTGTCGCCAATATCTGCCTCCTCCTAGCAAAGACAAGAGGGTGCTCACTAGCCTCAGGCGTCTGACGTGGCTGCTGCCTTCTCATCCAGCATCTGTAGATTTCCCCCAATGACACTAAAACCTTTAAGCTCAAAGAATCCCAGCTCCTCCACTGGCTATCTGTGGGAACCTTGAGCAGCCTCTGTTTCTTCACCCATAAAATGGGAATAATAATTATCTACTTCATATGGTTGTTGTGAAGGAAGTAAAATTATATTAAAAATTAAAAAGTTAATACCTTAGAGACAGGCACCACCACACCCTAAGGATTCCTGGTATAAGGGGGAACGTTTATCGATCCTGACTGACTCTATTCATGGAAGACTCGCCCTAAACTGTTCGGGGAAAATTGAGAACAAGAGAGTGCTCCAGAGGGATAAGTTTGGGAGGGTCGGGGTGGAGCGGGTCCAGATGGGGACGCGTGTGTGTAACCTGATAATCGCTTCGCGCCATAGCAATTTGCGCCATAAAATGTAACTGTTTAAATGTTTTAAATTAGCCAATCATGTAAGACCACGCCAACCTTTTCCCGCTTTGTGCTTCCAAACCCTATATAAGAGTTTGCCCTTTAAGGTCCGGGGTCGACTCCTCTGTCTCCTGCGAGAGATACGTGTCGACCCGGAGCTCCGCTTAATAAACCTCTTGCGTTTGCATCAAGCTCGGTCTTCTGTGTCTGTGGGTCCGCGCCTTCCCGAGACTGGAGTTGGGGTTTCCTTTTTGAGACCCTACAGTTGTAAAGTGTAGAACTATAGTATGTATTAAACATTTAGCACAGCACTAGGTACAGAGTAAACACCCAATATATATAAGAAACAGAAAAGACAATTACCAGGGCAAGTATGATAGGTATGTTTTATTTAGGACCCTGTTAGGATAGATTAAAGATTTGTAATCTGAGGTTCATGGCCCCTTAGAGGAATTTACTTAAATGTTATGCAAAACTGTATGTTTGAAACCGGCAAACAGCCATTGATGATTAAGCAGCTAGTAACTGTGAGGGACTGGAATTTGCGAACTCAAAATATGTCTCTGCCTGAATGACATTTTGACCCCCACCCCCACTAACTGACTAAAGGAGTTTGGGATGGGAGGCCTGCCCCCAGAAAAGGCCATTACCATAGACATCTCCCGGTACCTGGGTGGGTCGTGCTAAGCCCATTCTTAGATCTAGTTACCCTTTATGAGAGACGTTTACATTTGTAAAGAAAACTTCCATTTGTAAATGTATCTTCTTCCCTGCATCAGGAAGAAGGGGGGATGGCCTTACCTAGAAACTTATCAGAATGGAAGGCAAGGACTTAAATCTGCATGATAAACTTACTCATTGTTAACTGTGCTGTTTGGGCAATATGCTATCTGACTCCCAGTAGGTTCCTATAGATGACATCTCCCTGGAGCCTGGGTTACCATGGTAATGGGTGTTTGAGCTGTTTTTTTTCAGGAACTGAACCCCTTGTCCACTTCAGGCCGGATTGAGACCACCAAACCATCAACTGGGCCCTTTTGATGGCAAGAGATTGGAACCCCACCCTCAGGGCATGCTAATACCGCCACTCTGTGAAGACGTGTCCTTCGAAGAGGCATGAAGTCTGACTACGCTTGTGCAGATCATCAGTTACCTCATCTCCCCTCAGCTCCAATCATTTCAGACCACCTTGCCCCCTTCCCCATCAATACCCCTGAGTCCCTATTTTCGGAGAGGGGGATTTGAGACTCGTTTTCCCATCTTCCTCACTTGGCTGCCTTATGATTAAACCCTCCCTCTCTGCAATATCGTCATCTAGGTGATTGGCTTTCTGGGCAGCGGGCAAAAACGGACCTGGTGCGGTAACATGTTTGCGGGCATTTTCCTGGGGAGAAGGCACAGAGCTTTCACCAGATTCTCAGATTCTCTGCTCTGGAAAATGGTCAGAACCACTAGAGTTTCTATGTCTTAAAAATAAAGCCCCTCACCTCACACCCATTAGGATGGCTACCATAAAAAAAAAAAAAAAAACAGAAAATAGCAAGTGTTTTTGAGGATGTGGGGAGATTGGAATCCTTGTGGTGGTAACGTAAAATGGTGCAACCATTATAAAAAACAATATGACAGTTCCTCAAAAATTAAAAATAGAATTACCATAAGATTCAGCAATGCCACTTCTGAGTATAAACCCAGAAGAATTGAAAGCAGGGTCTCAAAGAGATATTTGTACACCCATATTCATAGCAGTGCTACTCACAAAAGGCAAAATGTGGAAGCAACCCAGGTGTCCATCAACAGATGAGTGGATAAACAAAATGCAGTATCTGCAAACAATGGGATATTATTCTGTTAGTCTGCGTGGGCTGCCATAACAAAATACCATAGAATGGGTGGCTTAAGCAACACTAATTTATTTTCTCGTAGTTCTGGAAGCTAGAAGTCCAAGATCAAGTTTCTGGCCAATTCGCTCGCTATGTTCTCACATAGCCTTTCCTAGATATGAGAGAGAGAGAGAGAGAGAGAGAGAGAGAAAGGGAGAAGGCACTCTGGTATCTCTTCTTATAAAGGACACTAATCCTATCAGATCAGGGCCTCACCCTCATGACCTCAGTAAGCCTTAATTACTTCCTTACTCCAAATACAGCCAAACTAGGGATTAGGGCTGTACATATGGATTTTGGGGTAATACAAACATTCAATCCATAACAATTATCAGCCTTAAAAAGGAAGGAAATTGTAGCACATGCTACAACATGGATGAATCTTGGGGACATTATGTTAAATGAAATAAGCCATTCAAAAAAAAGACAAATACTATATGATTCCACTTATAGGAGGTAACCAGAGTAGTTACATTCACAGAGACAGAAAGTAGAATGGTGGTCTCCAGGGGCTGAGGGGAGGGGAGGAATGGGGCGTTAGTGTTTAATGGTAAAGTTGTTCAGATCCCAATTCTGATTCATGAGGGGGAGGGACTTCCCCACCACCACCAAGCAATTCTCCAGACACCAGCCGAGTATCCTATAATTCAACTCAGTTCTAACGCTGTCTACCTGAGACAGCATCAGACTTCACAGGTTAAGGGTTCCGTCTACAAGACTGCTGACTCCCTCTCTCCTTCAGACGCCAGTCACAAGCCCAGGCTGTTGCCTGTGCTTCTGACCCACCACTACAGATTGGAGGTTCCCACCACACCTCCTTGGACTTCAGATGCCAGTTGAAAGTCCAGATTGTTACTTCTGACCAACTGGCTATAAATCACAGGTTCCCATGATCCGCTCCTTGGTGATAAATAAGTAAAAAGCAATAACATATATTGGAGTATATGAGGAAACCATTTGGTGTAAAACTAATTTGGCCTGACCTTGTTTTTCCAAAGAGGCCTGATGTGGCCTGTTGTACATCTGCTTTAAACATTTACTATGTCCCAAAGACAAGAATGATGCCCTTAAAGATAGGGATGTAACTTCCCACCATGTCGGTATTTTTTTAAGGATAAGTATCTCTCCCTGGAAACTAAAGACTAATTACCGACCTGCACTGCTTACCTTGTGACCACTGGCCTGCTGACCACCGACCTGCTGTGCCAGCTAAGCATCTTGTGACAGTAGTAAAAGAGATATTCCTGTCATGTGTGATGTATGCTCTTTGTTCCAAGACGGTATATAACCATTCTGTATACCCCACTTCTTTGGTGCCCTTCCTTTCTTGGGGAAGGAAGACCCGGAACGATAGTTCTCAGACATGGCTGATAATAAACTCACTCCAATTTTGATTTTTAGATCGATTATAGATTATTTGCATCGACATTGGTTTCAATTAATTTGCTAGAGCGGCTCACAGAACTCAGAGAAACATTTTATTTACTAGATCACCAGTTTATTATAAAAGGATATAACTCAGGGACAGCCAGATGGAGGAGATGCACGGGCAAGGTATGTGCGAAGGGGTTACAGAGCTTCCATGCCCTTTCTGAGCACACCATTCTCCCCAAATCTCCATATGTTCACCAACCCCAAAGCTCTCCAAACCCCATCCTTTTGGGTTTTTATAGAGGCTTCATTACATAGGCATGATTGACTAAATCATTGGCCATTGGTGATTGATTCAACCTCTAGCCTCTTTCTCCTCCTTGGAGGTGGTGCTGGTGGTGGCGGTGGCAGGGATGGGACTGAAAGTTCCAACCCTCTAAACTCATAGTTGGCTCCAATGGCAAACAGCCCCCATCCTTCGGGGCTTTCCAAAAGTCACCTCATTGATATAATAAAGGACACCTTTATCACTCTCAACACTTAGGAAATTCCAAGAGTTTTGGGAGCTGCAGCCAGGAACTATGGATGAAGACCAAATATATATGAGAAATATATTTTGGTCATCTGAATACCAAATACGTATTTCTTATACATCACAATATTGCAAATGAGTATAGAGTTTCAGTTTTGCAAAATGAAAAGAGTTTTGGAGATTGGTCGTACAACGATGTGAATGCACTACTGAACAGTACACTTAAAATAGTTAAGATGATAAATTTTATGTTATGTGTATTTTACTACAATTAAAAATAATAAATAAAGCCCCACTGAGAGCATTATTCAAGTCCTGCCTCAGCTAGAGTAATGAGGGGCGCTTAAGAGCATATACTTTGAAATGAGATAGACCTGTGTTCATCTCTGCGTTTCCCACAGACCAGAGCATGTATTTGGACAAGGTAGACGCTTAATCTTCAAAAATGTTTCTTAAACTAAAATATACATTTTATCCCTCAGGTGACTAAATCATATTGAGAGCCAGGTTCCCTAAAGACATCTTTGAGCCTCTATCCACAAATTTCCAGTGGTCAGGCTGTTTTAATGGCCCCTGAATGGATCCCCCATGGGAGTTGGTAACCTGAACTGGCCCATGAATGTTTGGGAGTGTGCACTTTCCAGACAGCTTTGCGTGTATGTTCCAGACAGTACTGCACAAGGAGGCAGCGCCTCTGGTTTTTTTGTTTTGTTTTTTTTTTTTTTTAAAGATTTTATTTATTTTATTTTTTCCCCCCAAAGCCCCAGTAGATAGTTGTATGTCACAGCTGCACATCCTTCTAGTTGCTGTATGTGGGACTCGGCCTCAGGATGGACGGAGAAGTGGTGCCTCAATGCGCACCTGGGATCCAAACCCGGGCCACCAGCATTGCAGCGCGCGCACTTAACCACCAAGCCACAGGGCCGGCCCAGCGCCTCTGGTTTCAGAAATGAAGAGCAACGTATCCCCATTGCCATTAAATTTGTCAAGTTTGTTCTCCCAAAAGGAACTTCATGTACCTAACACTGACACCTAGCAAAGACCCTGGTTGGTTATTTGGCTACATCTAGCCCAACTCTGTGATAGAATCAGAGATGCCCTCACCAGGCTATTGGTTTCACATCAGGGAATAGTTGGAATTCACCCCACAGGACACTCGACATGGATGGGCCTCGGCAATTATTTAATCTTCCCGCTTCCTTTTAAAAATGAGGAAACTGAGGCCCAGAGATGGTTAAGAGACTTGCCTAATAGAAATAAAAGGTAGAAATGGGGATCAAACTCAGGCCTTGGAGACCAAGTCCAGACACATTTCTCCTACAATAGGCTGCCTCACAAAAATATAAGTGCCTCATTAAGTTTCTAAGTCATCTCTGCTTAGGAACCTTGCCAATTTTTTCTGTATTGCCTTAGTTTTAATGTATGCACTGTCAAAGCGAGCATGTATAAAAATGTACGTTGTTAGCTATGATAATTAAATCCTGGGCTCATCTGTACATTCCATTATAATAACACCCATCTGATCATTTTATAACTGTCTCTTTGCTGGCCCACCTCCTCTTCCTCCCCCAGCTGACTGTAAATTCCCTGACAACAGGGATTGTCATGTTCCCAGTACCTAGCACAGCGGCTGATACAAGTATGACCTCAGAGAGGGGGTAGTTAGACCATGGATTATGCAAGTGAAATATGTACCATCTATAATGGCAAATATTCATTTCATATCCTAGTTTTAGAAGAAGCAAGGCATTTGAGAAAACTCATGGCATATGCAAGGGCCCCAGTAAATTGTAGAAGCATAACAGAATTCTGCAGATACTTTGTGGTTTTTTGTTTTATTGCTTTATAATAAAATTAAAGCCTCATATGTATGTCAGGAAGCAAGTATTTTAGCATGTCCCAAATTTTAAGCATAAGATGTGCTCTATTTTCAGAATTAACTCTGTTGTTCATTAATCCTTTATGTACTGAGAACCCTGGTGGCCCAGCTAAAGATACATCCCACTGCTGACCAAAAGCAATTTCAAAATAAGTCAAATCCTTCACTTGTGTTTCTCAAAAACCATGAAGTGGAGCTTAATACGTAGTCCAGAGAAGCCCTTACTAGAAAGTTTTTACTTTTCCTAACCACTTCCCTCACTTTCTGCAGTTGCTTCAATACCTCCTTCTACACATTCGTGGTGCCCTTCTGGATGAAAATGGTGAAATAACACCACAAATTTATCTTCTCTCCAAACTCAAACCCATAAATGGTACTAAATTAATTTAAAAGGTATGAACCCTCAAGAGAAAAGAGAATAAGAGGTTTCAAATAACAAACAGACAAGAGATTTCAGCAAAGTTCTGCAAGATGGTGAGCCCATGGAGACACAAGAATAACTACTGGGTGAGCAGAAGTCCCAACCAAGAGTGACGTAGACGGCATTTCACTCTGAAAGGATCTCAGCCTGTCTTGTCAACACGTAGAGGCTTGGGATTCCGAGGTGCTTGGTGGGAGTGAAATGTGAGGCTGAAATGGAAAATGATAGAAGATTATACGGAGCAAGTGGACTCACAGCCGCTGTCCCCTGACCACCCAGCCTCACACGCACGTGTGGAAACGCAGACGCCTGGAAGCAATACATACTCCCGTAAGGCCAACAATTAGACCGCTTCTCCTTAAAGCGATTGAACGTTCCAGGGAGAAGAACTCTGTGTTCTGGTATTTAGGGCTCAGGATAATGGATAGCAGCCCTCCTCATCACCCTGAGGCAGATCCCGCCTTTTGAGAAGCCCGCCTATGAAATTCAAAAGGGTGCAATCCAGCAATACAGAGCAAAATCACATATGCATTTGTTCTCCCACCAGCAAGTCCACTTCCATGAATCTATCCAAACAATATATTGGCAAAAATATGAACAAGACATATGCATAAGGCTTTTCACTGCGACTGTGTTTTTAATAGCAAAAGACTGGACCCAAATGTCTTCAATAGGAATGGGTTGAATAAACACTGGGACATCAAAACAATGGAGAGTTCTGCCACCATGAAAAGAAGTGAGGAAGCCGCCTATAAACTGCTATGAGTTTATCTCCACCATCCACTGTTAACAAGGAGAAAAAAGCAAAGTACAGAACAATGTTTAGAGTATGTTACTTTTTGTGTAAGAAAGGAGGAAATATGAATACAAAAACATATATTTATGTCTTTTAAATAAGGATAAGGAAGGATAAAACAAAAAGAATTAAAAATGCTTACCTAAACACCTCACTTAAAAGGCAGAGATTGGCAGACTCAACAAAAAAACAAGACCTAACTATATGTTCTTTACAAGAAACACACTTTAAACATAAAGATGAAGACAAGTTGCAAGTAAGAGGATGGAAACAGAGCTACTACACAAACACTAAGCATAAGAAAGCTGTGTGACTCTAAAAATTACAGGCAAGGCAAACTTCAAGAGAAAGAGTATTACTAGAGATCAAGAAAGGCATTTCATTACAATAAAAGGGTCAATTTACCAAGAAAACATAAAAATCTTAACTGTTGGGCCAGCCCGGTGGCACAAGCGGTTAAGTGCGCGTGCTCCGCTGCAGTGGCCCGGGGTTCGCCAGTTTGGATCCCAGGCGCGCACCAACGCACTGCTTGGCAAGCCATGCTGTGGTGGCGTCCCATATAAAGTGGAGGAAGATGGGCACGGATGTTAGCCCAGGGCCAGTCTTCCTCGGCAAAAAAAAAAAAAAGAGGAGGATTGGCAGATGTTAGCACAGGGCTGATCTCCTCACAGTAAAAAAAAAAAAAAACTTAACTGTAAATGCACCTCATAACATAGCTCTCAGATACGTAAAACAAAACTTGACAGAACCGATTTTCAGAAGTTTCCTGCAACTTTAGGGGTGTCACTTTCAGAGCGTGCCTGGAGTCGACAGCTGGTTGCCCTGGGCTATCATTTTTTTAAGGCTTCCCATGCCATTAACAACAGCCAGTGTGCTCCGTAATCCTCACGCTCATCATTGCCCCCTGGCCTCCAAGTCCCATAGCTGCTGCATAAACAAATTTGGAAAAGGTACAGGTGCCTTGCTTTCCTGTACTTTCCAATTATTAAAAGCTTAATAATTGTGATGCCACTGCATGCCAGGTGTTATCACACCACCCTATCCCTAATAATGGGGTCCTTAAGTCTTCAGTTGGTGAGTAATCCAGCCCCAAAATTCTGTCTGCTTCCTGGGGTCACACCTGTTACCAACTATCTCAGTCTGAGCCTCCCAGACAGCCAAGCCTGAGGCAATCGCAAGGAGCTGGAGTCTGGGGAGGTTGGAATAGGAGGGAGGAGGAAAGGGAGTGACACAAGTAAGGAGGGAGAGCCATTACAAGGATGCATTGCCAGCTGGCCACTGCCTTAATGTACACAGTCATGTGGGGCCGTCTGCTTCTCAGCACGGTCTGTCTAGGAGAGAAGAAAAGGGGAAGAATTGATCAGCTGGCTCCTATCCCCACGGGTCAGAGCTTGGCCCTGGGGTTGCACTTGCTGGGACACCCGGTGGGGCCCCACAATGTCTCCCGCCTCAGCATCAGCAGGGAAGCCCTCTGGGCATGAGGGAAGAATCACAGAGCATTGGCATGAAGCAAGGTGCTGTCAAGGCGTGTGATGGTGGTTGAAGTCCATGAAAAGATGCTTCTAGCAACAACAGCTAGAACACGACCCCAGAAGAACGGTGTGTAGGAAGGGTCTGACACAGTGTATCTACAAAACCTACTCCGAACAGTACGCTTAAATGTGAAATAGTGAATGTTTTTCCCCAGGAAGTCAGAAAGAAAACAAGGTTTCCTGTGAGTTTACCACTTCTATCAAGGTGTTCCAGGGGTCAGAGGCAGTTCAATAAGGAGGAGAAGGAACAAGAACTATAAGGCTTGGAAAGGAAGAAATAAAGCTGTTATTATTCACAGAGAATACGGCTGTGTATTTAGAAAATTCCAAAGAATCTATAGATTAACTATAAGAATTAATAAAAGAATTTATTGGCGATCATGGAGAAAAAAGTGAGTTTAAAAATCAATTATATTTCCATATAGGAACAAACTAATAGAAAATGACATTTTAAAATGAATGCCCTTTACAACAGCATCAAAACACATCAAGCATTGCCTGGCTCTGCAGCCCACGGGTATACAACAAGCAGCTCAAAGATGATTATTTAAAAGCAAAAGCAAAAACAAAAACAAAAATAAAAATACTCAATGCCAAACGGGGCTATGGAGCTGTAAATTTCTATTTCCATTGCATTTCATTCATGCTGTAAATTTTCCTCCTGCCAGGGCCAGCTCCCGTCCAAAGTAGTGTCCCACCCTGAGAGGGGTGATTGAAAGCGTGGTAAGACCTGTTGTGTAGATTGAAAGAAAAATAACTAACGGTAGAGATAACGCCACGAGGCTGATTCTGACGACTTCACGAGTGGGATGTGACACACGAACTGCACATGGAGACCAGACGCCGAAGAAGAGTTAAAAGCTTTGTAAACTTAATGGTGGAGCCAGAGACGTTTAGCTTGAGAGCCTCTGGTCCTCCTTTCTTTCGACTTAGACTTGGTGGCAATAGAATCTGCTCTACACCTTCACCAGTCAAAAGCAAGAAGAGCTTTTCTCACCTGCAGGAAAAGACAACTGTGAATCTTTTGAGGAATTTGGGAGAAGTTCCCCCGGGCTGGTTGGAAGCTGTTTGAGTACCATCACCCACTATCCTGCCAGTAGCCCTAGCACCTTGCCTCTCGCTCTCCACTCATTTTGCCGACAGCCCCATTTAGTTTGCTTGTCTAACCAAAGTCTTCCATGTTTGGTGTTGCAACTATTGGTCCACATTCCTTGTCACATTCTGCGAGGACTTCTTTGGGACTTCAGGAGCCTGCACTGGCATGTTAGAGCTCCAGGGCATTTTATCCACAAGGCACTCTGGTTTAGGTGATTAAAGTTGAGGAGCTTTTAAAGGACCTACTGAAATGTTAGAAACCGGAAAAAATGCATGGACTCTAAAATATAAAAAGGCAACTCAAAAAACAATATGAGTACATGTTTAAATTTCTGTAAAATGTAACACTAGGCAGCTAGTGAATTGCAGCTCCACTCAGCTCTTCCTTGGTGTTGTATGCGTTACATTTAGTGCCTAAGGCTTGTGGATACATTTTAACGTGCTTTTGGAAGAGATGCAATCTCTAAAATTAGGAGTGCTCCTGGCCTTCTGAAGTTTTATACTGCCCTTTAGAATTCCCAAGGTGGGCCTGCAGATTAGGAAGGGGAGCTTCCAAAGTGAAGATTAGATGAGATCACAGAAATTAAACAACTTTGAAAGAACAAGAAGTATCTGCACAAATGCCAATAGATTTTCTTTTAGGTTTTTTGAGGACTTCTGTCATGTTTTTATCTTCTTTTTCAACATCAGAGAATAGTCACGATTCCCTGAGCCACTTCCATCCCCAACTCCTACTCCTGTTTTCTCCGCTAACCCAATCCCACTCTAAATCTGCCACCAGGGCCGAGACAAAATTCAAATAAGGGAAAGTTTTCTCTGTCATTTCTCGTGTCCTTTAGAAACTTGATTTTTGCTAAGGCTCACAAATGTTATTATGCTGCCCTTGCCAAGGGTATCAGCAACTAGTTACGGAAGACTTTGGAATCAGGACTAATAGGGGCAAATTTGGGGGTGTAAGTGAGTCTCCCCAGTGCCTCGCCCTCCATCGTCATCTATCCTGCTGGAACCCTCCCCTTTACCACTTAAAATGTTCCCAGCATATTTAGCTCTCGGTTTGCTCCACGATTGAGGAAAAAGAGTGTTTCTTTCTCTCTTCCTCCCTATCTTTTGAGTTTGAAAGCTCCTTTCAACAAAAGCAGGATATACTCTCATTATTGTTAATTCATGGTTAGAGGATGATAATGATAATTATAATATTAAGAATTATTGACCCAACTTTCTCCAGTCTTCTGATTGTGCAGCCACGCATAGTAGAATTGCTTTAAAGTGATGCAAGACCACACTTTATATCTGGGATTTCTCCAGCAGCCACTTGGACCTTAGAATCCATATTCACAATCTCTAGCATTTATTAGGGAACAGTGTGATTAATCAAAGTTTTGCTTATGATAAAAAATTTTCCTGGGGTGTTAGAAGACCTTAAGTCAGGAAGAACGCAATGGGCGTTGAGGAGGTAGTATTTCTCCATGCTTCACATCACCTTCTGTGGAGTACAGAAGTATGGAAAGAAATAGGAATTTTCTTCCCTGCCCATCAAACCTGCTCGTCCTCCTCTGCTCCATTTCTGAGTCTGACACTGCTCATTGACTCACCCTCTGAACCTTGAAGTCACTTTCAATTTCTCTTTTATCCTCATGGCTCAGCCAACGAACGTCAGGTGCCTCTTCAGTGAGCCGCCTCTCTCAGCTGTTCTAATTCTCCCTATCCTTGCCCTGACTACCCCACTGGCATGTGACTTGTCTCTCCACCTGGAGCCTCTGCCCACCCTTGTCCTTACCATACTCTCCAAAGATGATGCTCCCTAAGCCCAGATCCTGTCAGAGCCGTGGATCTTTCCTTTCCTGACAGTCTATCAAGCTAAGGAAATTTCCTTCTATTACTAACAATTTGTGTTTTTTTTTTAAATCAGAAATAACTATTAATTTTACTAAATTTCCTTTTTAGTATCTCTTAAGCTTAGCTTGTAGAATTCTTACTGGATCTACTGATATGCCATATCATATTAATGTATTTTCTATTTATGCCATTTTAACCCTCCTGAGATAAACCCTACTTCATTGTGATAGTAGATAATTGTTTTAAATTGAATTGAGCTTGCTGGTGCTTTGTTTGGGATTTTCACAGCTTTGATTCTCAATAATTAGGGGTTTGTAATAGCAGTGATTTTCACACAGCGCCATGCACTGCCCTTAGTTTCCATGGAGGCTGGAAGTGTAGTGTGGGGTGGGGAGAGTGAAAGCAATTTAAAGACTACAAGCTCTGGACACTGCCTCAGCCAAGAGACTTCGCTTCATTGTTTAAAATCTCTTTTATACATTGGGGTTCCATGTGTGGTTTTAGTATCGACATTATTTGAGTAAAATGAATTGGGTGGTATTCCATTTCTTCATAGATGCTGAAACACCTTAAATAGCACAGGAAATGATCTGTCGTTTAAAATCATTTTAACTCAGATCCTTTTATTGGGGGAGTGAGACGGTCAGTAACTTTTTGAAAACCTTTTTAATTAAAATTTTGCTTGAGATAATTGTAGATTCACAAGCAGTTGTAAGAAATAACACAGAGAGGTTCCTGGTGCACTTAGCCCAATTTTACCCAATGGTAATGATACCGAACCAAGTGGGCTCGCCTCCTGGTGAGTTAAATAAGACTCTACACCAGTGGAAGTTGTCTCACAAAGTAAAGTGTATTTGCAGCAAATAGGAGACCATAAGGAATCATTTCCAAAGTCATGGCATCCCTGAACAAAGGAAAGGAGGAACTTTTATTTGGTTGGGGAATGAATATTCAAACGGAGAGGCGGGTATTCGCTTGCACAGGCTCAGTTGGAGAACATGCTTCCATATAATGAGGCCTAAGCTCCTCCTGGAGAGATCTTTATATTAAAAAAAAGGCCAAGGTCACGGGTTTAGCTCCTGTGGTGAGGCTTGGTCAGTTTCAGGATGGCTGGTGGTTACATCTCTTAAACATAGAAAAGGAAAAGAAACAACTTGGAAAAACAGTTAATTGCTTCCAAACCCACCTTTGAGTTTCTCAAGGCCCCAGTCGGTGACAGCAACATTTTGCAAAATTGTAGTGTAATATCAGAACCACGATATTGACATTGACATAACCCATTGGTCTTATTCGGATTTTCCCAGTTTCATTTGTACTCATTTGTGTGTGTGTGTGTAACTTCTATACAATTTTATCATCTGTGTAGGTTTGTGTATCCACCACCACAGCCAAGCTACTCACTAGCCCAGCACCACAAAGATCCCTCATGTTGCCTTTTTATAATCACACCCACCTCCCTCCTGGCACCCCTCCCTGCTCTTCATTTTAATCCCTGAAAACCACTAACATGTCCTCAATTTCTAAAATTTTTCATTTAAAAAATGTTATATTTTTAAATGTTACAATGTTTAAGTGTTAATGTTAAAAGGTTTATAATGTTTAAAAATGTTTTACAAACTTCCAGTTAAAATAAATAAGTCGTGGGGATGTAGCGTACAGCACGGTGACTATAGTTAATAATACTGTATTGCATATTTGGAAGTTGCTAGAGAGTAGATCTTTACAGTTCTCATCAAAAGAAAAAAATCTGTAACTGTGTGGTGATGGATGTTAACTAGAGTTAATTGTGGTGATCATTTCACAATATATACAGATATCAAATCATTATGCTGGGGCCAGCCCTGTGGCTTAGCCGTTAAGTGCGCGCGCTCCGCTGCTGGCGGCCCAGGTTCAGATCCTGGGCGTGCACCGACGCACGGCTTCTCCGGCCATGCTGAGGCCACGTCCCACATACAGCAACTAGAAGGATGTGCAACTATGACATACAACTATCTACTGGGGCTTTGGGGAGACAAAGGGAAAAAAATGGAGGAGGATTGGCAATAGATGTTAGCTCAGGGCCGGTCTTCCTCAGCAAAAAGAGGAGGATTAGCATGGATGTTAGCTCAGGGCTGATCATCCTCACAAAAAAAAAAAAAAAAAAAGAGTTTCTTACTCTATTGTATGGTTACAAAAGAACTATAGACTGTGGAATGCAGCTTAAAGATGACATATGTCAAGAAATTATATGGCGCCGCAGTAATTCAAAACTGTTTTTATTTTGGAATTGTTTGGTATTAAAAATTAAAATTTGTGTTCACAGGACACACCAAGGAGTGTACCCCATAAGCATGATATCCGTGATTTTTCTTAAATTATTTTTATTCTGGAGCCTCAAACAAGCATTATAACTTTTGTGATGATTATTTCCTTCCTTTAATTATTTCTGTAATACTCCACGCTGATCTCTGGAAACTCACTTCTTATTTTGAAAAAAAGAGTTGGTTACTCTATCGTATGTTAAATGTGTATCTGCACAGGTGTCTTGACATGAATACAGCCATGTTTGGCCGCTCCATTGACCTACAGCCACCAACACAAAAAGAAATATAAAAGCTGCTTTCTGCGTGGTGGGAACTGGCCCTTCTCTCACGGAGGGAGTTGCAAGTTGTAACATTTCAAGGCTCTTGGAGCGTCGTAGCTCGGGATGGACTGGCCATCTGTGCTGGGCTGGGACGATAACCAAAGAGAACAATGCACGTACACAACTACTGGGCTGGGACGTTAGCCAGGGGGCTCAGTGCACGTACGCCACTGATAACCATTTTGTGCATGGGAACACTAAATGCTTGCTCTGCAAACTCTGTAGTTGCTTACTCTGAAAATTACTGATGGTATAAAAACTGCTGGAAACTGAGCCCTAGTGAGAGTTCCACCTGTGGAAGGGACACCTTGCCCAGGACGTGTGATCCTTGCCCAGCCGCGTCGATTGACAGGGCTCTCCCGGCAGTGGGGCGTGGATATTGTGAGTAACTGATTTGATGTGAAGTAATTGATTTGATATGAAGTAATTGATTTGATGTGTTCTCTTTTCGGTCAACCTGGTGTTTCTCTTTCCGGTTGATTTGTGTCATTTCTCTTCAGCCGATGTGGGTGTTTTCCCTTTCCAGTCGGGCTGATGTTTTTTCCCTCTTAATATTTGACCTAGTTGGATCTGTTTGCAGACTGTCACCTTTACTATCCTCTATATAATAAAATATACCTTCAGTCCATTTGTTTGGAGTGGAAAGTGTCTTTTACATCTCCGATCGAATCCCCGAACCTCTCATAACAACAGGATCTGTAGTGACATCCCATATTTCATCCTTGTTATTGATAATTCGCATCTTCTCTCTTTTTGCTTTTGTCAGTCTTACTAGAGGTTTATCAATTTTATTGATTTTTTTCAAGAACTAGATTCTTGTTTCATTGATTTTCTCTATTGTTTTCCTATTTTCCATTTCGTTGATTTCTGCTCTTTTCTTTAGTCCTTCCTTCCTTCTTGCTTTGGGTTTATTTTGCTCTTCTTTTTCTAGTCTCCTGAGGTAAGAACTTAGGCTATCAACCTGAGACTTTTTCTCCTTTCTAAAGTAAGCATCTAGTGCTATCAATTTCCCTCTCAGCACTGCTTTTACTGCACCCCACATATTTGGACGTGTTGTATTTTTGTTTTCATTCAGTTCTATGTAATTTTTCTATGTAATTTTTCATAGTCAGAAGTATACATTATTCATTGTCCATGTTCCACTCTCATACAAATGATGTCACGAAGAACTTCAGTTTACAAACAGTTCTCAACCATGTCCTGTTTAAAAAAGAAGAAACAAAAAAATAGAGAAATGCTCTCAAATTCAAGTGTGCAGCAGAAAACAATTCAAAGATATCATGCCACCCTTGGGGGGAAGTCAGTAAGAAATTATGTTGGAAGAAGGTGGTGTGGGGGAAGCTGTCAGCCCAGCCTCGTGTAAGTTTCCTGAAGCTCTGCTCTTCCCACGTGAGGGAGAAAATTTGGGACATTTGCTGGCTGATGCATGTCAAATCAATCCCTTTTTAAGTATGCCAAACTGCATCTTATGAAGAACTTGGTTTCTCTGCTTACAACAGGTTTTATAGGGAATTGGACTTCTGTGGCTTTTAATATTATATTGTCTTGAAAGATGTCTTGTGAGCCAGCCCTGACGGTCTAGTAGTTAAAGTCTGGCACTCTCACTCCTGTGGCCAGGGTTCGTTTCCCTGTCTCAGACCACACCTCCCATCTGTCAGTTGCCATGCTGTGGCGGTGGCTCACACAGGGAACTAGAGGGACTTACAACTATGATATACAACCCCATACTGGGGTTTTGGAGAGAAGAGAAAAAAAATAGGAAGATTGGCAACAGACGTTAGCTCAGGGATACTCCTTCCCTGCTAGGAAAAAAAAAAAAAGATGTTTTGTTGCAATCAATTGTGTATTTTTTTTTCATTTCCTTTGAGACTTTTTTACTCATGGATTATTTAAAAGTGTGTTGTTTAATGTTTTTTACTTCTTATATGTTTAAAGATTTTCTGTTTGTCTTTCTATAACTGATTTCTAGTTTGATTCCATTATGATCAGACAACACATTCTGTATGATTTCAATTTTTTGTTTCAGTTGAAGTTTTCTTTATGGCCCAAGATATAATCCAGCTTGGTGAATGTCTTCTGGGCACTTGAAAGAGAACGTCTATTCTGTTTTTGAATGAAGTGTTTCATACATGTGAATTAGAACCTGTTGGTTGATTGTGCTGTTCAGATCTTCTACATTTTTGCTGATTTTCTGTTTCGTAGTTTTATCAGTTGCTGAGAGGGGAGTGTTGAAGTCCCCAACCATAAGTGTGGACTTGTCTATTTCTTCTTTCAGCTGTACCAGTTTTTTTTTTTTTTACTTCATGTATTTTGAGGCCCTGTTGTTTGGTGCACATATATTTAGAATCATTATGTCTCCCTGGTGGATTGATCCTTTTATCAATAACTTTTTAAATTTTTTTATTGTCATTGAGCCCTTCATATTTTCTACTTATCTTTTTTTTTTTTAAAGATTTTGTTTATTTTATTTTTTCCCCCCAAAGCCCCAGTAGATAGTTGTATGTCATAGCTGCACATCCTTCTAGTTGCTGTATGTGGGACTCGGCCTCAGGATGGACGGAGAAGTGGTGCCTCGATGCGCACCCGGGATCCGAACCCGGGCTACCAGCATTGCAGCGCGCGCACTTAACCACCAAGCCACAGGGCCAGCCCTTTTCTACTTATCTTTGAGATAATTTTGATAACCCATATTTTCCCAGAAAATCTTCAATATCATTGAAGTTCTCAAAATATTTTGTTATACTGTAGCATATTGTGTGTGTATGCTTACATGGTGTTTTTATATTTATACAATATAAACAACTATCTGCAAACAGTATATACTTTATAGTATTGCTTTGTAAGATTTTATAATGTACATAAATGTGATCTCACTCTATGTATTCATTTGCAAATTGCTTTTCTCACTCAACAACATGTTTTTGAGATGTATCCATGTTGACACATAAAGATATCTTATTGCTTTTAACTGCTGTGCAATAACCCTTTGTGGAATAAACATTAACAGTTTATCTGCTCACATGGTTCTTCATGTCTTGAGTTTTCATTATATTATGGGCCTGTGTGGGATCTGAGCAGGACCGTTGGCAGGAGTCAGTCACTCTCTTTTCCTTCCTTCTAGTCTTTTCATCCCTCCCCATACTACCTCACCTCCCCCTGTCCTCCTCCATATTCCTCCCTGGGGCTCCTCTACTTTTCTGGAATCTATCCCTGTAATTTTTCCATGCCAGGTATTCCCTTGTTGACTTTTACTCACCCAGCGGGGCTCAGCGCAAATGCTGCCCCCAAAACTCACCCTTCCCTCCCTGGCTCTGTCACAACCTTTTATTTGAATCTTTATGGCATTCTTAATTTTATTTTGCAGTTTGTGTATTTTCTGCCCCATTGGACAAGATTTGTGCTATTTCTAAGGATAAGGACTATGATTTATTCACCTCTGTGCCCCATCTCCCTCTGGATCTATTCAACTCCCAGCGTTGTGCCTAGAACATGCTGAGCATTTGATAAACATTTTGAAATCAACATATCAATGAGCGAAGCCTGTAGCCTTTAAACAACTGCTAGGTGACATTCCCACTTGGCTACGCATGGACTCATTTGTGCATGGAACAAAATTCCACAGGGCACACTGTCTATTTTCCTGGAGAATTTCTTCTGGAGCCAGAATGACAAAGGAATTTTCACAGATTGAGGTATATGGGGTAGCTATTCTGGTTTAAAACTAATTCAGCTTGAACTAAAGAAGCCTGACTTACGGGCTATTAAACATACGTTGTACATCTGCTTTAACTATTAAAGAAGGCATTACATATTATCTCAAAGTAAAAGAATGCACTCTTTTAAGATAAGAATGCATACTTCCCCTCCTAAGACACTAGTATCAGTACCCTTGAAGATAAGTTTCTTTTCCCAGACATAAGGGTGATGTTGACCTGCTAATTTAAAACTGAACACCTCTTTGAAATTTTGATGAACATGTGTCCTGGGCATGTTTGATGTATAGTCTTTGTTCTAAAAAGGTATGAAACTGTACTGAAAACCATGCTTCTCTGGACACTTTTTTCCTTTGTGGAGACTGCCTTCCCAGGTTGTAATCCTCAGCTTGGCTCAATTAAAACTCACCTTATCTCTCCTGTCTATAGAACGGTTATTGGTAAATTGCATCAACAAGACCCAGGAATCCTGCAGTCCTGTCCTGGGTATGCCCCCACAGCTTTCAGGGACATCGGGGAGAGGGCCCGAGCGGTGGAGGCCACCCCCCTACCAACTGGGAGGGATCAGACTCCTAATGGGACAGACTTTCGGGGGGGCAAGTGAGAGGTATAGAGCTTCTGCCTCTCCAGCTATGGAGTTACCAGAGACAACCTCCAAAGTTATGATGACATTTACAAATAATAATTACAATTAATTGAGTACTTATAATAAGTAACCCAGAGACACTCCTTGGTACTTTACAAATGTGGGAGATCAGAATTGGCCACCTCAAAATATGTCTCTTTACCTTGATTATTTTCTCTGAAAGAAACTTTGACCTCCTCCCTCCAACTAACTGCCTAAAAGAGTTTAACTCTGGGTATGGATAGACTGGGAGGGTCCTTGCTAAGCACATTCCAAGTAAAAGTAGAAGTTATCCTTTTTAAGAGACATTTACATTTATAAGGGAAATCTCCATTTGTAAAGGTATCTCCCTTTCTGTACCAGGAAGAAGGGGGGATGACCTTATCTCTAGAAACTCTTATCAGTGCAGAAGGCGAGGACTTAAATCTGTATACTCTTGTTTACTGTGCTTCCTAGTAATCTCCCATAGCTGACTCCCCCACCCACAACATCCTCCCTTGTCTGCCTGAATATGCTGTTTAGGGCGAAAACCTCTGCCATTTGTCAAGAAACTCAGTTTCCCTGGTTTCTCCCATGTATACACGTTATAAAGCTTTGTTGGATTTTCTCGTGTTATTTGATCTCATGTCAATTTAATTTGTAGCCCAGCCAGAAAGGACCCAGAGTGGGTAGAGGATAGTCTTCCTCCCCTTCACAAACATCAAGTCGTAATAGCAGCTGCTAAAGTTTTTTAAGGTTTATCAGATCCAAGGCTCTGGGCTAAGTGCTCCACACAGATTTTTTTTTCTTAATTTAACCTCTTCAAGAATCTTATGAATTAGGAATTCTTCTTCTTATTTTTATTATTATCATCATCATCATCCCCATTTTACTGATGGAGAAACTGAGGCTCAGAGAGGCAAAATAACCTGCTCATGGTCACACAGTAAGTGGCAGAGCCAGGATGCAAACCCAGGTTGTTCTGGCTGTCTCCAAATGCCATTTCGTTTCCTTCTTTCTTCCTTCTCCCCCTCTTCCTTCTCCCCCTCTTCCTTTCTTCCTTCCTTCTTTTTAAACATTATTTTTAATTATACAAAGAAAACCTGAAAACATTTTTCTAAAAATCCAGACCGCATAGAGGGTACAAATCTCCTTTATCCTTCCTCTTCCCCCACCCTAAATTGTGCAAGAAATATGCAGTTTTATTTCATTTTTTAAGCTTCTGATTTGGTTTTTAAACTACTGTTTGAACAAGCAATAGATCCCCATGGCTCGGAAACCACACTACTGCCTCTGGCCCCATCGGTCCACTGCCGCTCCTCACTTACAGGGGACCATTGGGTTCATTTTCCGAACCTCCTTGAAGACTGTCTTCATTTACACATGTGCATTTACAAGCTGCATTTGATTTTTCCCACTTTGGGCTCCAAAGGTAGCACACCATCCACACTGTTTTGCATCTTCAACAGTTGTTTGTTAACCATTGTCCCATACTATGTTTTGCCGTCTGGTTTCTGGGAAGGAAGGGAGGGGGACAGGCCCTGGCCAACATTTCTAAAAGGAAGTGTTCGTTCCCTAATCCTCTCTTATCCTCCTTCCTGCAGCTCATTCCCACCCCCTCAGGCCAGCTCCTCCACTGCTGGCATTGCAGGCTGGGCCCTGGACATCTAGTTCTCCTCCCTGTGTCTCTGCACGTGCCCACTGCCCTGACACCAAAGTCATTACCACACCACTGGTATGCTCTGTACAGTACAGAAGCACGAGTACGCTTTCTATATCAAATAAAGGTCTGCACCGTGGCATTTCTGGTGGTGTGGGGAGAGGACATGTGGGGGAGAGGGGCTTCATGGGCACTGCTGAATGGAGACCGCTGAGTGGCTGCAGCTTCTTGGGGTAGAAGGAGCAGTGAGCTCAGAAGGGCTTCTTCCTCATGCCGTCCCCACACTGCCACCAGGAGAAGGCAGGACACCCTCCCGCCTCCCACAGCCTCCGTCCCTGCCAGGCCGCGCCCTGCGCTGTGCCTTTGTGCACCCAGAGCTGAAGCGGTGACTCAGCAGTGACCTTGATTCCAGTGCTCCCCCAGAAGGGCAGCCACCGACACCCTGCCCCTCCCTTGGGAACTGAAGCTGACAAAGCCATCTCCTGCCACAGCCCTGCCCTGCGCAGGCCCCACCTGACCAGGGGTTCGTCTTTTGGTAGGTTGACCAAAGACTGAAGACTGAGTTGAGTTTATCCAACCCTGAGATCAGAAACCACTGACTTAACGGTGGCTAACAGTGCCCCTGCAGCTGCCTTCAAATCATTCTGAAATCTCTGAGCAAATATTTACAGAGAGCCACCTGTGTGCCAGGCACTGTTCTGGGTCTGGAAATGGAGCAGCAAGTGAAACGAAGGCCCTGCTCTCACGGAGCTTACATTCTGGGAGCGCAGACAGACAATTAAATCCCCCCACGCCACATTCAGTGTATGTATGTGTGTATCGGTAGTGTCAATGTTTGTGTATCTGCACTGTCAGCCAGGAACACCTGTCGATGAACAGGTTGGGTTTGTTACTTGTTGCAGCGAGGGAGATCACACACCAAGGGGGAACCAAGGGGCGTCTCAGTACCAGGGTGTTAGAAAGAACCTAAATAGGATTTGGGCTTTGGCTGGGTGGCTTGGGAGAGCACGCGAGGAAGGGGCGGTGTGCTCTGGATTGGGTGCTGTCAGAAAGCAGGGGTGAGTTTGTAATGAATATCTCAGTAAATCTTACCTAAAAGGAGACTAGACGGAGGCCAGAGCTGTAATCAATGAAGAAGCAGCTGTCACTCATACTAACCGGGGGCGGTGGGCGTTGGCATTTTGTGGCTTGGACAATGATCGTGTTTTGCTGTGTTCAGACATGATCATGGAGTGGTCTTATCTCTGTCTCGACCCGTCAAGGTCACGGAGTAGCCTTGTCTGACTCTGATGTTCTGTGAGATTGCTTATGTTCAATAGGAGAACACCAAGGCCCAGCTGTGCCTGCAGGACCAGCTCAAGACGTCAGGGAGGCTTCTCTCGCTCTCTCTCTCTCCATATAATAACAAACAAAACATAACATAATATAATATAACTTCAGGTGGACAGAAGTGCTATGGAGATATGGAGTAAGGCCAGGGATGGCCAGGGTAGGGAATATGGTTACTTCATAGAAGGTGGTTAGGGAGGCCTATGTGGCAAGGTGACACTTGAGTAGAACCCTGAAGAAGCCAGGGAGTGAGCCGGGTGGATAACTGAGGAAGAGCTGCCAGGTGGAGCCTGCAAAGGCAAAGGCCCCGCAGTGGGACTGGCTTGTTTCAGGCCTAGAAAGGGGGGAGTGGGTCTGGAGTCGAGCGAGTGGGGGACAGGGAGGTGGAGAATGAAGTGTGAGGGGTGGTGCAGGCCAGATCAGGTCAGGCCTGTAGATCAACAGTAAGGACTCTGGCTTCACTCTGAGGGAGATGGGAGCCACAGGAGGACAGACGTTATCACATTACATTGTAAAAAGATCCCTCTGGCTGCTGTGTTGAGAAAAGACTCTAGGCGGCAGGGGTGGAAGCAGGGAGGTGAGTCGGGAGGCTGCCGCAATGCCCCAGACAAGAGATGATGGTCGCTTGGACCAGCTGGTGGTGGCAGTGAAGGCGGTAAGAAGTGCTCAGACTGGACAACGATTGGAGGTGGGGTATGAGAGCATGGTGCCCAGATTTGTTTGAGCAAAAGAGTGAGTTGTCCTGTGCTGAGATGGGGAAGCCCACGAGAGGAGCAGGATATCTTTTGCAGGGCAGCATACAGAGGCTCAATGGGGGCATGTTAAGGTGGGGTGGCCCTAGACATCAAGTAAGCACCTGTGGGCCTGGAGGTCATGGAGCAGCTGGGGTGGGAGTACAGATTTGGGAGTTCCGGGATTTGTAAGAACACAAGCCATGGGCCTAGATGAAATCACCTAGAGTATGAACGTAGGAAGGGAGGAGGTCTTCTCTATCTCACTCACCTCCCAGACACTCTAATATTTGGACATCTGGGAAGTGAGGAGAATCAGCAGAGGAGACTGAAAAGGAACATCCAAAGAAGTAGAAAAACCAAGAGCTCAATCATCTATTAACAAATATGTATTGAATTCTGTACATCATCTCAAAATTTCTAAGACTTTAGACCCTGAACCACATGACTACTGGACAGATGGCAATGCCAGGAGGGAAAAAAAAGGGTGCTGGCCAGGACTGTTGATTGACACCAAAAATCTGTTCCCTCTTTCTTGGTAAAAGAACTCTGACTCTGTCTGGAGAGGCAACGCACTCATATAAATGTCTACATAAGACGTAAATGGAAGTATTGTATGGGACTTGTGCAGCCTGCTTAAATGGAGCTTTGAGAGGCACACAGCTGCTCTTCTACTCTTACTCCTTCCTGCAGTCTAAAATATGGATGTTATAGCTGGAGCTCCAGCAGCCATTTTGGACCATGAGGCAACTGCAAATGGAAACCAAGCATCAAGGATGGCAGAATGGAGATACAGGAGTTCTTGATGACTGTGGAGCTGCCGACCAGTCATGGATTACTTAACTTCAGATTTATTTTTCATGAGCAAGAAACAAACTTTTATCTTTTTAAAATTCACAGTTATTTTGAGTTTTCTGCCATCTGTAGCTAAAGCTAATCCTAACTGATATGAGATTTACTCATAGTATTTCAAAACTGTGTAGACAACTTGTGTGAGGAACCAAGGATTTACAGATGCCACGGTCCCTGCCCTTCTAGAACTCCCTGTGCAATGGGTTGGACTAACAGGTAAGTGGGTCATTACAACACTAGCTGGGAGGGGCTATGATGGTGGGTATGCTCCAGGGTCTACAGTGAGGGCTGAGACAGATGGCAAAGCAAACTTCATCTCCTCTTTTCCTTTCAAATCATATCTTAATTCAATAACTCGCAACATGTTCTTGGTCTGATTCCGGTCTGTTCTCTGTGTTTGATTTTAATATATTCCAGTACCTAATTTAAGCCTTTGAGTTGGAGAGGGGAAAAATGATAATGTGGACCAGATTTTAGATAGTTGGCACTTATAATTTCACAGAGAATCTGAATGGAATAATAAGCAATGATTAGGAACTTGCTAAGAATCAATTTTGCATGTGGAGCTTCATCCAACCAACAATTATATAAATACTCAAGCTCTAGAAAATTGGCAGAATGCTAAACTACAAATGTGATCTGGGTCATAATTCTTTAATGGACCAATTATTTCGATGTGGTCTTTTCCCCTTGGAAGGCACCTTAACTGCACACTTGGCCAGCGTCTTCCCTCTGGCAGAGACTGCTTTTACATGTCAAAACCCTCCTGTCTTGAAGGTCTCCAGATCTAGGCCAAATGGATACACAAACCTATTTTGAGCACTTAGTAGGTGCCAGGCCCATTACACATGTTCTATTATTTAATCTTCACAATAATCCTGCAAGATAGGTTCTAGAATCCTCCTTTCACCAGTAAGAATCCAACTCTCAGAGAACCTAAGCAATCTGCCTCCAGTCTACACAGCTCTTGAGGGGTAGAGCCTGGATTCAAACCCAGATCTCAGGCTGCTTTCCTCTATACCTTACTGTTTTACCCAAAATGGTTTCCCTCATGGTGTCTTCTCTATCATCTCACAGCCTTTTAAGTCTGGAATCTCTTTGTTCTGATCTAAACAGCTTTCTACCCGTGGGCTCTCCTCAGTTTCCCCAGTCAAAATCCCACCGCTCCTCCACATCTTTTGTGCAGTCCCCTCCCCCTCCATAAACCTTCCTGGCACCTTCCATCAGTGACCTCTGCTTCCTGAGAATTCTCCCCGCCCTACACGTGGCTCTTACAACACTTATCACTTTCTGTACCTTACCAGGGCTTTTTGTACCCTTAAGTGACCTACCTAAAGTATCAATTTTCAGTGGTCGCGAGAAAAAAAAGGACATTTATTGCGCACTGATTTTGTCACAGGTGTTTGTCTCCTTTAAATCCGTAAGTAATCCTATGAGGACTTTTTACCTGCCACGTTACAGATGAAGAAACTGGATGCCCAGTAACCTGAAGTGGTGGAACGAGACGCAAACCCAGAAGGCAAGAACAAGAAATGAAAGATCATTCCCCGCTAAGAGACTACCCCCTCCGCAGGCGTCCAGTAACGTTTGTGGAATGAATTAACGAATGAATGAATATCTGAAGGTTGGCTTACAAGAGCAACTTGGTGAGAAATGACACGGGTAGGAGAGCCGAAGTACCCTGAAAAATACATATTCCAAGTACAGACGGGGTTTAGTGACAGCAGAAAATCCCAAACATTGAAACAAACCCAGACTAAAAAGAAAGGTTTCCGTAACATGTTCACAACCAAAAGTGTAGCTCCGCAGACTAGGTACAGAGAGGCATGTGCCATCTACAAAGTTCCCTGCTTCGGAAAGCTCTAGACCACCGTCCGATTTCGTTCCCAAACTTCGGCCGCGGGGGCGGGCAGGCGCCTGTCGCTTTAAGAATCTGGTCGAAGTCCTTTTCCTCTCCCCGCCCCGCCCCCTCACGGTCCCGGCGCGGCCCGGGCCCCCACCCCTGTCTCCTCCTGCGGACGGAACTACAGGTTCAGCCGCCCATCCGTCACAGAAGCACCGCCTCTGATTGGCTTCGGGCCGGGAGGCGGGGCGGGAAGGCCGAGAAACTAGTTTGTTGGCGGCGCCTGGCTGTACCGCGGCGGCAGTGCTCTCGGGCTGTGGTGAGCCGGGGGAGGGGAGCGGCGGCGCGGCGGCGGGGGCGTTCTGAGCGCGGCGGCGGCGGCGGCGGCGGCGGCGGCGGCGGCGGCGGGGGCGGCGGCGCCGGAGCGGTGAGTACCTGTGCTGGCTTGGGCTGGTCTGGGGGCGCGACCTCCGGCAGCTCTTGCCGCGCCTGGCCGCCGGCACTTGTCGCCCCCCCAGCCCCGGACAGGGACCGGGGCGCCGGGTCTGCGCGCCCCCCGTGGGAGCCCCCGGCAGAGGGAGCCTCCGCGGGGCCGCCTGCGGGATGAGCACAGCGGGGCTTGGTCCCCGGAGCCGTCCCGGCCCCCGCGGGGTCTAGGGGGACTGGAGTCGGGGACAATGGTGGGGAGGGGACCGTAGTCAGCCGCCCCTCCCCAACGGCGGCCCCTCCGGCCTCGCGCGTGCCTGGGGACCCGGCGAGGGCATTTGCTCGGAGCGCTGGGCGAGGGAATGAATTGTTTTGCAAATGGATGTTGCGCGCGGGAGCTACACTCTTTCCCCTGGGAGTGGTTGATTCATTGAGTCCGCAGACTCTCTTTTTAAAAAATTACTATCGATCCTGGAAAGAGGAGGCTGCTTGTCTTTGAGGATGTGAGCGCCGGGCTCTGCGCCCCGGCCGGCCGAGTCCCCGCGCATTGGACGCCGAGGGCCGGATGGCTGCCTGCCTCGTGTTGAGAGAGGGCCGAGGGGTTAGCCAGGGAAACGTCGTCCACGCTAGCCGGGGCCGGAGCCCGCCGCCCCTCTGCCCCCGGCCGTTCATGTCCCGCCTGACAGGGCCCCTTGTCTCTGTTTAGAGAGCTGTGGATAGCAGAGCAGTGATGCCACGCTGTAAGTCCCACTCACCTGTCCACCGTGGTGGCAGCCACCCTGGCAGGTGCAGAGCAAGCCTCGTCCAGCCCGGCTGTCCTCATACCCGGTCTTGCTCTGGCTCCAGGACCCCACCGCACTTGGGCACGCCTCCACTCCTCCTTCCCCCCCTCGTAGTTGCTTGAGAAGCTTTTGCTTCAGAAGACTAGGCCCCCAGGGGTACCAGACAACTTTTTTGTGTTGCTGCTTCAAAGCCCTTTAAGTTTGTTTCCACTATTTTTAAGCAAAGAAAAATCTGTGTAGAGACCTGATCAAAGGGATTGGGGCAGGGGCGACCCAGAGCCCCGCAGGTTGAATCTGGGTACTCTTGGGTCCTGCGGGGTTGCTCTGAGCAGCGGGAAGGCACCCTGAGCTTTGGCCTTCCCTGGCAAGTCAGGGCGGAGAACACCAGGTGTGTCTGGGCCTTTTGCTTTCACTCTGCTGGTGTGAGCGGGTGAGGGAAGTTGCTAGTGGCACTGGGAGAGGAGGCAAGAACCCCACGTTCTTGTTGTGGACCAGGCTCTGGTGACTGTGACTTGGTGTCAGGCCCTTTGGGACCCTCTCTTCAGTCTCCCCATTCATAGGTGGGAGTGATGCTCAGTGGGCCCAGTTGTGCTGTTAGGATTCCTAGGGGATGTTGGTGAGGCTTGCATTTGGAGGCTGGGAGAAGTGGGATACAAGGTCCAGCCCACGGGGGCCAGATTTGGTGTCTTCTAAGGCCGGGGCTCCTTGAGTCCCCAAGCTGTGCCTGTGGAGGTTGAAGGAGTCAGTCTTCTTCCAGTCCCGGCAGCTGTCTCGATCTTGAGTCATTCCGTTTGTCAGGAAGTGACTCCAGGGAGGTGGTTAAAAGGAAGGTAGAGAGAGATGGTAGAAACTTTGGTCCTGGGGCTCGTGCTGCAGCCAGATTTATGTTTGTGGTGCAGAGAGAGGAGCTGTGGGCGAGCTGCACACTCCACGTCGGAGACAGCTTCTGCAGCCTGATGCCCGTTAATAGCGTTTTAAACCTGCAAGCACCCAGTGTGGGAAGAGGAGGGCAGGAAGGAAAGAGGAAGATGACCCAGGCCTGGGACTGCCAGGTCTGCAGTGAAAGTAGGCTTGGTTCTTCCCATCTATCACAAGGATGCCCAAGAGGGTTTCGAGGGAGTGTTATTTAGTGAGTGGTTCATTCATTGTTAGTTCTTTCATTGTTTGAAGGGTATTGATTGGGACCCTGCCTTCAAGGAGCTCCTAGACGAGGGTGGTGTGCTGGCACGTGGATTAGGGGTCCTGACACATAGAGATGTGCACAGTACCCCAGTGATAAAGGCTGCCAGGGGACTTGAGGGGAACAGGAGGGGCACGGGGTATTCCAGGCCCTGGGCGGCTGCCTTCTCCCACCACCCACTCCCACTTCACCCAGAGGCCATTTCATTGCCAGCCTCAAGGCAGGTGCAGGTTGAGGTCAGGGAGAATGCAGGTAGGAGGGGATGGTAAGGTTCACCTGGGACTGTGGTGGTCTGGCCTGTGGAGTCAGTAGTCCCGGGAGTCCCCAGGAAGATGGATGGCTCCTGGATGCAGCCTCTCTGCTCAGGGGTCCTGGGAGAACCCACTACCAGCGCCAAAGACCAGCCCATGGCCTGAGCCCTTAGTCCTTCTGGACCAGCCAGGGGGTGTGGGTGTGGCCTGGCCAGGGAGGGGCCAGGCAGAGCTGGCATGAGAAAACAGAGTGGCCAGACGCAAATGAATTGGCTGATTGAGATGCTGGTTTTCATCTAATGTGGTAAATTTCATAATTGAATTGCCTTAGGCAGCCAGGGCTGTTGAAGCGTTTTTCCCAGCCAGAAAGCACTTAGTTGGGACAGCTGGGGGCAGGGGCGGGGATGGGCGTGGGGAGGACGTCTGCATCCACAGCTTTTACTCAAGCATCCTAGCAAGACTTTCCCTTGTGAATCTGGGTCTGTCCCCAGGTGAGAGAGGGCTCAGGCACTGGAGTGGTCTCTGTAAGTCTCTTCAGCATGAGGTCAGGGTGAAGAGCATGGATCAGGAACCAGACTTGGTTCAGATGCTGCCTGGTCTGTGATCAGTCCTGTCCTGGGACCCTATCTCCACCCACCCGGCCCCCTCCCTCTGGCACCAGTAGGCCCTGTTCTTTCTTGCTGCTGACCCTTTCCTTCCAAGCTCTGGCAGCGCCCTTTTGGATGAAAAAGGGCAGGCATGTGTGCCTCATTGGCTTGTTCTTAAAAGTGCCAGCTCTGTGATCTCAGAAATCCATTTTAATTGGGAAATTTCCCTATATTTTCTGCAAATACGTGAAAATCTTCTCAGCCATTGCTTTCCCAGTGGTCTCCTGGACCCCTGGGTTGGGTACAGAGGCTGGACAAGGCTCTCTGGGCCACACCTTGTTTCAGTGGGACTGAGGCCCGAGGTCAACTCCACCCCTTCCCCATCCCCACAGGTGGAACCCTCCCACCTAGAACCTGTTGGCAGAAAGAGCACTTAAGTGGGGGTCTGGGAGTCCTGCTCTGCCCGTGCCTGGTTGTGTGACTTCGTGTAGGTCCTGTAACCTTTATGGGCCTTGATTTTCTCTTCTGTACATTGAGTGGATGCTCTTCTGTACAATGCTTCTATTAAATGTTTGCTGTAAAATCTCAAAGGTTCTTGCAACCTCTGATGTTTAGTTTTATAAGGCTTGAGTTCTATGCTTAGCCCTTGTGGGCAGGAAGAGTTTGAGAGACAGCCAGTAGAGTGCAGAGGGGCCAAATTAGAAGTCAGGAGTCTAGAGTGCTAGTTCCAGCTTTGCCTCTAATGTGTGCTATGGGGCTTTGGGCAAGTCACTTTCCCTCTCTGGGCCGTAATTCTTCCACCTGTAGAATGAAAGGAGTACAGTAAGCAAGCTCCTGGTTTCCTTTCCTTTCTGGTTGAGTGGAATCTGAGTCAGACTTTCCAAGTAACTCCAGAGGGACAGGGTTCATCTCCCTTGGTTTCCTGCCTCTGCCCCACTGCCTTGGAGTTTGGGGTCCAGGTGTGAAGGGCCTGCAGGCCGCTGTGTGCCCATGGCTGAGGGGCTCGTGAAGCCAGCCACAGACTGGGCTCAAAGGAAGGTGGCATGTGGGTGACTCATTTCCCAAGATTGTTCTGACTGGTCCTGGGCTGGGAGCTGGGCAGCAGGTGTGGGAGCACTTAGAGTGACTCCCCCCTTCACCCGGAACAGATGGGATGGGACCTAGCCTGTGGGGTGTCCCCTGGCCACAGAGCCCCGAGCCACCTCTGAGAAGAGAGATAGATAAAGAGCTCCCAGGAGCCAGGGGATCATGAGGGAGCCTGGGGGATAGGAGGAAGATGCAAGGCTCCTTGCCTCCTGCGCATCAGGCTTTGCCAAGGAGGCGCCTGCAAGACCAGTTGGATGGCTCCTCCCGTGAGGAGGCGGGGGCTGAGCAGGGCGGTGGGAGAGCTGTGTCTGCTGCCTGGAGGGAGGACCACGTTGGCTGTGGGTGTCACTCCCCGCCCCCTCCGTCTGCCTGGAGGATGCCTTCGACCCTCAGCTGGTTGATCGTCAGAGTGGTGTGCAGGGATAGGATAGAAACAAGCCTTGCTTATTTTCCACCTGCTCCTGGAGGGCCCCCAAGGAGAGGCTGACCACAGATCAATCTGGGCTGAATGGAATTAATTTCCTAATTAAGAGAGGCTTCGCTCATTTCAAACCCCAGGACAAGGTGCCTGCCGGGTTTGCAGTTGGCCAGGCCAAATTTGGTGGGGCAGGAGTGAGGGCCAAGAGCCAGAGGAGCTCAGAAGCTGTGGCCATTGCATCTAGCGTGCAGAGTTTAAGGTCTGCTACGTCCTAGCTGGGCTTGTAAGACCTTGGGCAGCAAGTCCCTTAACCTGTGAATGCCTCTGTTGATCGTGGCTTTGGAAATCTGAGGGAGGAAGATGGACAGCTTTATTCGTGCAACACGCATTTATTTAGCACCTTCTGAATGGATCACCCCGGACTAGAAACTAGGAAAAGAAAGTCAGGTTTGAAGGGGGTCCCTACTTGGAAGCTCTGCCTCTGGTGTGTGAGGCAGACAGTCAAGTGGTTATGGCACAGCACTGGGGTCTGAGTGGCGTGTCAAGAGTCTGCCTCAGTTTCCCCATTGGAGAGGTGAGGAAGTGGACTATTTAAATTAGAGTCTCCATTCCAAACATGCGCAAGGAATATTTTTGCCGTCTGTTCTCTGCCAGGCTCTGGGATGCAGCAGAGAACAAGGCAAGGTCCCCGTCATCCTGGAGCCCCCATTTAACTGGAGGAGGCAGACAACACATAGACAAAATAAACACAACTACAATTAGGGCTGCGGGAGGTGGACGGGGAGGTGTGAGGAGAAGGGTCAGGTGGGGGATCCACTTAGACCAGAGGGCCTAAAGAAGGCCTTTCTGGGCGGGTGACATTTGAGGCTAGGCCTGCAAGACCAGAAGAGAGGCAGCTATGGGAAGATCCAAGGAGGGGCATGCCAGGTGGTGACCAAGCAAGTGCACGGGCTGGGAACATCCTCGGCTGTGGAGGGGGATGAGACGAGACCCAGAGGGAGGCTGCAGCCCTTAACATTCCCTAATCTTCTGATTCGTAGGGAGGCCAAGGAAAACTAGGGAGGCCAAGGAAAACGTGTTCCTTTTAAGTTGTTTTATTGTTTCTTTATTTCAATAATACATCAGTAGATTCCCTTTATAAGCAAACAGTGTAAGAAACAACCAGCGTGCTGTGCAAGTCGCCCGTCCTTGGTGTCTGTCAATGGTTTGGTGCATGCTCTTCTAGTCCCCCTGTCTACGGACAGATTTTGTTTTTACGTAACTTGGATCGTACTTAACACTCCACGACTTCTGTCACTGGGTGTGTGTTGGAGTCCCTTCTCTCTTCATAGCTGCAGAATATCCCACAGCATGGCTAAGCTGCCGCCTTTCATCTCACTGTGTCCTGACGAGAGACGTTTGGGTTCTGTCTGGTTTTTGTTTTTTCCCCCATACAGTCCATGAAGTCTTGTACATCCTTGATCATACATCTTTCTGATCTTTCAGTTTTCACTGTCAAAGCCAAATGCTTTTCGCAAAGACAGCCAGTTCGCTCTGCCACTGATGGTGTTGGAGAGCCCATGTCCCCACATCCTCACCCACACTTGATATTATCCACGTTTGTAGCTAATGTGAAATGATCTCATTATTCCTTTAAAGAAAAAAGTGATCTAGTTTATTTACACTTCCTCTTTTTATTTTAACCCATCTTTGTTTTTCCAGAGGATCAAAGTTTAGCAAGTGCTGGCTCTGCCTCTCCCTGGTCTCCTGACCTTGGCTGGGGACTCAGCGAAGCCTTCACCCTGCGAATAAACTCATCTGTGAAATGAGGCCCTTTTAATCCCTGCCCTGCCCCCTGCCAGGCTGCTGTACACTGTGAATGGGAAAACATTCCTGAAAGTTCATTTTATGCTGAAAAGCTCTGCAAACATCATGCAGACATCTGAAGCTTGGAACATTTGAGTGAATCCAAATGTTTCTAAACAGCCACTGTGTCCAGAGGAGGGCTGGGGTGCCTTTAGGTGGGACGTCTGCCTGGTGTCCCTGAGATGGAAAGGGCCTCACCCCATTTGAAAGAGAAGTGAGAGGGACGGCCGAGTCAATGGGCTCCTTCCTGTCTCTCCTGTGGGCATAAAGCAATGAGCCAGGAGGGTAGAGAACCTCTACCTTGTATAGCTGGTTCATGAAAAGGCTCAGAAAGGGGCATTGGCCACCACAGACTGATCCCCCTATTTACCTGTTGGTGGTGGAGGCCAAAGGCTGGGGCTCCTAGAACTGGATGAATTTCTGGTTTATTACCTTGGGAGTCCTTGTCTATTTTCCTGTAACAGGAGGCTTTTAAACAAAAGATTTACAAGAGGGCCCTTGTACTTGATTTGGAGACAGAAAGAGGGGAAGCTGTGGAGACTGATAGAGTAGGAAAGGTGGAATCTGGGGCCAGGGAAGACCAGGCCCATGTGCTCCCTGGGTGGCGTCAGGCCCCATGTTGGGGGAGCCAGGAGGCTGGTGGCCTGGTGGCCTGGGTCCCTGGAGGAATTCATTACTGCTGGATTCAGGTGCTGGGGGACATTTTTGCCAGCTCTTCTCTCATTCCCCAAGTGGGCTCTGTCTAACGCAGTTCGCCCTACCTTGGGGGCAGCATCCAGGCCTGGCTGCGATTCCCCTGCTGCCCTGGGGACGCCTCAGATGAAGCCCTGGTGGAGGCTTCTGTCATCCCCAGCAGCCTGACCTGGTTGGGACAGCTGCGGGGGAGCTCTAGACCACAGACAGGAAGGTGGACAGACATGGGGGTGGGTGATGGAGAGTGGATGAGCAGGGGACGGGGTACCCCCACAGGCTTCGGTAGGGAGGCCCCCCACCTTTGTACCTCTGCAGCTAGTGCGCAGGAGAGAAGGGTGGAGCTGGCTGCAGGCACATTTTGGCATTTATCAGACGTCCCTGGATTCTGAGGGTGGGGTTTTTCATGAAGGGAGAAAGGGAGCATTTCACTCTGGAGCCGGCTACAGGGTGGTCCGCTGGGGGCAGGGGCATGAGCGGCCTGCCCTTGTGGAGTCCTGCCCCACTGCCCTCCTGTGCCTGGCTTGCAGGCACCTCACGGAGCTGGAGTGTGGGGGAATCGCTGGGTTTCCTCTCAGCACCCGGATGACTGGTGTATCTGCTGCAGGAAGTTGCAGCTGCTATTTTTACCACTGCAACTAGGACTTTTTACTGGAAGGTCCAATTACAAGCAAAATGTTAGGGTTTGGCTGGCTAGCAAAGCCCTGGGAGGCCGTCCAGCCCGAGGTCAGTTGGTGTGTAAAGACACATTCGCACGTGGACACACACCTACCCTGGCTGCTGGGTGCTTCCTCTGAACCACTCCCAGTGTCTGGAGTTTTCCTCTAGGCAAGAAAGAGGCTTTTGCTGGGTTTTGCTCAGATAATTGCCCCCAAACACCTTATCTCTGGCTAGTCATGCAGTTGTGAAGCTGAACTGGGGAGCAGTAAGCCATTCTGGTCCTGACTGCCCAGGAAGCTGAAATTTTGTTAAATGAAATTATTGAGAACCTGTATATGATACCTACACTGCTAAGTGCTAGGGATGGAGACGAGTAAGATAGTCGCTGTTCTCAAGCATCACACATGCAGCAATTTAAGATACAGAAAGTACAAGTCGTCCCCAGACCCTTGACCAGGCACCTGATATGCTTTGACTATTTGTATGCCTAATGGCTGGAGGCTGAGCAGGGCTTGTACTGGGTTCTGTTGCTGCGTGAGAAATCATCACAAGCTTAGTGGCTTCAAGATACCTATTTCTTAGCTCACAGTTCTGTAGGTCAGAAGTCTGGATTGGCTCAAGTAGGTTCTGTCTGAGGGTCTCAGAGGGCCAAGGCCAAGGTATCAGCTGGACTGGGCTTTTATCCTGAGGCTCTGGGGGAGAATCTGCTTCCAGGCTCATTCAGGTTGTTGGCAGAATCGAGTTCCTTGTGGTTGTAGGACTGAGGTTCCTGCTTCCTCATCATTGGCTGTCATCTGGATGCTGATCTCAGCTCCTAGAGGCTGCCGAATTCTGTGCCATGTGGCCCCCTCCATCTCCACGCCAGCAGTGGGGCATCCTACTTCAAATCTCTGGCATCCACTTCTGCAATCAGCTGGAGAAAACTCTGCTTTAAAGGGCTCATGTGATTAGGTCAGGCCTACCCCGATAATCTCCCTATTTTAAGGTCAGTTGATTAGTTAGTAACATCATTAATTACATCTGCAGATCCCTTTGCCATGTAGGTAACATGGTCACAGGAGTAAGACCAGGGGGCCATCTTCAAATTTTCCTACAACAGGCTTCATGCTGTCCGAGGCTACAGCAACAACATTATTAATAACAGCAGCTCTCATGAATTGAGTGACTTTCGTGTGCTGAGCTCTTTACATGGATTTTCTCATTTAATTCTCAGGATAGTACTTTGATGTAGAAACGGTTATTTTCACCCCCGTTTTCCAGATGAGAAAACTGAGGCTCAGAGAATGTAAGTGTCCTGGGCCAGTTATACAGGTAGAAATGGCAGAGCTGGAATTTGAAACCAGGGCCTTGGCGCCTAATCACCCCGTTAGGCTGCTCGAGATCAGCATCTGCAGTTTGATTCCTGTGATTTATGGAACCCCAACGAGGACAGGGTTGAGGGCTACTCTCTCCCATCTAGCATTTAAAATACTTAAATATGAAACACGTCACTCATATTCCAAGTTAATACAGCAGACGCTGGAGACCTTGAATGTGGGTTTAACAGATGTCTGGATCTTTTTGATTCTTATTCAAGTGGATGTTGTGGTTAATCCACTTCCCATTCAGCAATATTTATTGAGCATCTAATATATTCTAGGCAGCAAAGATGACACAGAATACTGTCCTCGAGGAGTTGGAAATAAAAATAAAGACACAATATACAATGACTTGAAGGAATAAATAATGCTTGATAACAAAGGGGTGTCACAACGCTGCAGCAAAGAATTAACAGGTGTTAGAGTGTTAATTGCAGGAGACAAGACAAAAATGTTTTATTTACTCACTGCCATATCCCTGGGCCCAGCACATAGTAGCTGCTCAGAAATTACTTGTCACGTTAATTTTTTGAGCATCTTCTATGTACAAGGCCCTCTACACACCAGACAGCTGTCAAGTCCAGAGGAGGGTGTGATCATGAAATGAGAGGGAATGTGGAGAGGGAGTGGGCTTGAGTAGGGAGGAAGGGGTGAGGGCTAGAAAGGCCCACGGGTGCCTGAGTGAGCGGTGAGTGGGAGAGGGGCTGCCGTGGGTGATGAAGCTAAAGCAGGGAAATGCTGAGCCAGGCTTGAATGTCAAAGCCTCCTTGAAGGTTTTGAGCCCGAGACGGTGGTGGTCAAAAGCGATGCATTTGGACCCATTGCTGGAAGTGGGAGACGCTGGGGACGGCCTGTCACAGCCCAGCCTGCAGTGGGGAAGGCCTCACCTTGTCTCCAGCATAGGACGAGTGACACAAGAGACCCTGGAAGGAAGATTTAATGGAACTTGGTGGCCGAACGATATGCTAAAAATGTGTATATGAATGAGTTGCAATTCCTGGGCACCCATGTATTTGGCTATAAATACATGTCCGTATGTAATTTCAAGAGACCAGGAATTATCAGCTGCAGACCCAAGTGCAGCAGGCTGTGCCCGGCCCCTGTAGTTTGCTCTCTGAGGCCCTGCCCTCAGCAAACCACTGAGGACTGTTATTTTGGGGGAGCACGAGGGGGTCCTGTGGTGAGAAGAAGGCGTCTGGTAATGCAGGGAGGAGCAGAGCAGGCCTGGTGATTAGAGGGGAGGCTCGGGGAGGGAGGAGGCCAGCCTGTGTGGAGTAGAGGGTGCTGGCTCCTGGGCTGCACGTCTGCGCAAGCTGGGGAGGGGATGGAGACTCCCGGGGCGCAGGGGATTCCATGCTCACCTGCCCCCGCTCCCCATAGAAGTTCCTTTTTCTCTGAGTTCTTAAAAAGACATGGTTAACGTGGAGGATAAGGAAGTTCTGCTAACCCAGTGTTCTTGAAGTGTGGCCTGAGAGGGTCCCTGAGATTCTTTCGGAGTCCACAAGGTCAAAGCTATTTTCATGGTAATACCAAGGTTTTAATTTGCCTTTTTCACTCATTGTCTCGGAGTGCATAACCCGGTGAACCAGTGTGTTCCAAATGACCATTGCACGATGGTACCAAATCATGCGTGGGTAAACGATCCATTCCGAGTGCGGCAGACCAGGATCGGGTACCAAAGTTCACCGATAGCGGCCGAGGTTCCACCTGCAGCAAACCTGTAAGAGGTCCTGGTGATACTCAGGGAAGAATATCCACGGTTACCTAAAAAGGCTCCTAAAATCTCCTCCCTTCTACTACTGCCCATCTGTGTGAGGCTGGATTTTCTTCATATTCTTCAAACAAAACATTTCACAACAAATAAATGCAGAAGCTGATATATGAGAATCTAGCTACTATTTTCAATAAAATTTTTTAAAAATAGATTTCTGAAAAACATCTTTGATTTGTGTTAACATATAATGGGTAATTATTACTGTTTTTAAGTGAACTAATATACATTTACATTTTTCTGAGTAGTAATTTCAAATATGGTAAATATCAGTAGGCAAAACCACGTGAACAAAAGCCCCATAGGGTCCTCAGTCTTTTTTTTTTTTTTTTTTGTGAGGAAGGTCAGCCCTGAGCTAACATCCATGCCAATCCTCCTCTTTTTGCTGAGGAAGACTGGCCCTGAGCTAACATCCGTGCCCATCTTCCTCCACTTTATATGGGACGCCGCCACAGCATGGCCTGACAAGCAGTGCATCGGTGCACGCCTAGGATCCGAACCCAGGCTGCCATCAGCGGAGCGCGCACTTTTAACTGCTATGCCACGGGGCCGGCCCCCATTTTTTTTTTTTTTGAGGAAGATTAACCCTTCACTAACATCTGTTGGCAATCTTCCTCTTTTTTTTCTTTTTTCTCTCCAAAGCCCCAGTACATAGTTGTATATCACAGTTGTAGAGTTGTAGCTCTTCTATGTGGGACGCCGCCTCAGCTTGGCTTGATGAGCTGTGAGTAGGTCTGTGCCCAGGATCTGAACTGGCAAACCTTGGGCCGCGGAAGCAGAATGTGCAAACTTAACTGCTATGCCACCGGGCCAGCCTCCTCAGTCATTTTTAAGTTGTAAAAAGATCCTGAGACCAAATCATTTGAGAACAGCTATGCTACCTAAAGCCTCTCTAAATTGGGAGCTGGGTATGGGTTACTGAGCCCAACTCTCTATATCCATTTTTCACCTTTGGTCCCTGAACAATCCTATGAAATTGGTGTAATTATTTTCATGCCCATTTTACAAAAGTGGAAACTGAGGCACAGAGCATTTGAATACCAGGCACGGGTTCCACAGCACAGAGGTGACAGTGCCGGCAAGTGGAGAGGTTGCAGACTCATGTTGCTGTTCTGCAGGCGGGGAGGAAGGCAGGCGGAGAGACAGCCTGTGACTGCTTTTCTGGTCCACATCCTCGAGCCATGCACCCTTGTATGCAGCAGGCCCTCTTCATGGCGGCTCTCCGTCTGGCAGGGAGACACGTCTCCACATGCCTCCTTCATTCCCAAGTCCCAGGAAGGAAGATGTGGGTTTGCTAAGTGGCAGCAGGGCGCTTGAGAAATCAGGTGATTTTCATTTGCAGTAGCGTCTCCCATTCAGGCACACGCAGTGTGTGTGGCCAAGAAGATTCTTCGTCTTCATAAAGAGCCCACAGTGTGCCATTTGAGCAGGGATTTTGGAGGGAAACAGCTTTGAATGCTGAGGATATGTGCATATTTCTTCTCTGAGCCTCAGTTTGCCCATCTGTACAGTCAGGACAAGGAGACCTTGAAGAGGTCTTGTAAGGAGTAAGTGAGAGAATGCATGTCAGTTGCCTGGCACAAAGGGTCAGGCAAGGTTTTTAAACAGTGACACTGCATCTGGCACAGAGTTCAGCGGGTTCAAAGGGGGGTGTGGTGAAGACAGTGTCCCCTGCTCTCCTCCCCAGCAGTAGCTACTGTCAGCCAGTTTCTCACACTGCCTGCCAGAGATGGCCTGTGCACATACTGACAGGTGTGTGTGTATTATGTATTGGTCTATGTGTCAGTAGGTAGTCTGGTTTTTAACATATGTAAAAGGTAACATCCTATACACAGCACTTCTCATTTTAGCACAGAAAGCCAGTTGCTTAAATTTTTTATACAGCTGCATAGTACTCTGCTCTATGAACAAACTGACGTTTGTGTAACTGGGCCTCTTATTTGTGAATGTTGAGGTTGTTTCCAGCCTTTTGCTTTTGCAGCCGATGCTGCAGTGGATAACCTCACTCTTGTGCAAGTGTGGCTGAGGGCAAGAGTCTTAGGAATGGAAACACTGGGGCAGAAGGCACCTGCATGTGTCATCTTGAAAGATACTGCCCAATTGCTCTGCACCTACGCTCCCCGGCTCTCGGCCCTCTTCGTGGGAAGAGAAAGACAGAGCTGTGTTTGGGCTTGAGGAATTGAAGAACGTTCTAATTCTGAATTGACACCAACGCTGAGAGCCTGGAGAAGAACGAAGCTCCTAAAGAACGTGGAGAAAGAAGCCACGGCCCGTAAATGGGTGGTGCGTTACTCGGGGTTTTTTTGTTCCATTCTGCATGTTCGTTTTCCTCCGAGACTGTCATTCCAGGTTGCTCACTGAAAGTGATATCTAGGCCAGAGCGCTTTTAATGGCTCCATCTGTGGGCCTCTGCGAATCTTTCGGGACCAGACAGGAAGAGAGACAGCCTCCCTCCAGGTCCCCAGCCCCCTCTGTTTGCCAGGGGCCAGGACCCTGCTGCTGAAGAGGAGGAACCCGGGACAGTGATGCAGAGTTTACTCTGCAGGGGGCTGTTCTCTGCCCCTCTTTCTTTCTCTCCCTGTCTCGCTCTGGATAAGTGAAAGGAAACAAGTTATTTCAACAGCTGGGTGAACCTGAGTGCCGAGTTGTTTGTCCCTTCTGTCTGGAGCAACAGCTGGGCTTGCAGACAACTCCCAGCTCGGGGTCAGAGACAGTCCAGGCGGCCCCACCAAGCCCAGGGGGAGCGGGATGAGCCTGGGGGATGAGCCTAGGGGATGAGCCTGGGGGAGCAAGACATGGTGGGAAGAGGCTGGCGGCAGCTTCTCTCCGCCCTGCCCTGATGAGTTTGGAGGTGTGTGAGCCACTCCTCTCTTAGCTGAAAGAAGCCTTTTTGTCACAGGGATGGTTTAAGCGCTGCAGACAGAACTTGAGGACAACACGGCATTAAATGTCTGTTATTCTCCAAAGAACTTATCTCAAGAGAATCCAACACAAGCAAAGAAGTTACTTCTTTGTTGGGTAGAAATTCAAAAACCTATGGATGAATTAATTCGTAAGTCGTGGTTGATGTAGATTTCACAGACACCAGAAATGACAGTTGGCAGCCACAGAGACGGGCTGTTTCATGAGGGAGCCGGAAGATGGCCAATCCCAGTGTCTGTACGCGGGAGGCCCTTAGTGAGTCTTCCTTCACTGGTGAGTGAAGGATAGGAATGGAGAAACTATGTGGATAGGTAAAAAAGAATGTGAAATAGTATTCTATAATCGCAACAATATAAAATGTTCATTTTTGGATAAAAGCTGAAAATAATAAACCAAAGTGAACATAGTTATTCCATTTGCAGTGTTTCTCAAACTTTTCTTATCACCCCCCCCACAAAACCATTTTAGACTTTTTCCCCTAATTGTGCTCACTGCCCCCCCATTAAATTTTAATACCAGATATGCTCTATAACTGTGTCCTGTATGTATATCTGTTTTATACGTAAAAGGAATAAGGTTTTTCCGCCACAAAGACCCAATTTTTGCCCCCTTAGAGCAGTGTCCCCACTCCCTCACCCCCGTGAAAAGGCCTGTGTTAGGGCTGGGATGCTGGGAGATTTACGTCTTTTGTATCGTGTGCTTCGCTCTTGGGGGTGCCTCTGTCCTGTCTCGCTTGGTTGGTGGAGCTCACACTCTGAGAAGACAGGGTACAGGGCAGAAAAAGGGACGCTGATCATCCACGGCCGCGACTGCTGTGGCCTGGACGTGTGGCCCAGACAATCCCTCCTGTGGCAGGGCTCTCCCGGTTTGCCTCTCTCCTTGGTGAGATGGTTCTCTTAAAAAACCATATCGGTGAGAAGCTGGCAAAATCCCTACGTTGTCTTTGAGCATCTGGACAAGGCTGGGAGATTGTTAGGTCCTCTCCCTGAGGTGGCTTTGCTCAGCTGGGGGTCCTCATCAGAACACAGAAAATGACCCAAGAGGCTGCTGTCTTGCTAGGACCATTCGTGATGTACAGGAGAGAAGTTACCTTGTTACTACAGTGGATATCCTGGGGCGTGGGGGCGTGGTTCTCAAGATGGCACTGCCGTAAGTGCACAGAAGCTGGTTGAGAAGGGCGGCTCCAAGTGGTAGAGGAGAGGAGAGTGTCTGGGGGCTGGAATCCCAGGCCGAGGCCCCACAGACCTTCTCTTCCTTTGGTGCACAGGAAAGAGCAAGACGCACCTGGATCCGGAAGCTGCCCCTTCCCTGCGCTTGGAAGTTGGGCTCACACAGTGCACAGTTGGGAGCTGATTGCCCATGTCTCCTGCCCAGGCTACAACCCGTGACGTGGGGATGATACTGTACGTAAGGCTGTGGTGGGGATTGGATGAGTTAGTCCAGAAAGCTCTCAGAACAGTGCCTAGTACTTAGTAAGTACTCAATAACTATAATTTATTAGTGGTACTGTTGTCATTACCATTAATCTCTGAGCTGCTGTTTTCTTAGCTGCAAATTACAGCAACAGTAGGCCACGTGGTAGGATTGCACTCGGGCTCTTGTGGGTGAGTGAAGTCACGTGACTGGTTTTGGCCAACGAGATGGCAGCAGAAGTGGTGTGTGTCTTTCTAGAGGGCTCTCTCTTCCCTTTGGCATGGTGACTGGTGACATGGTAGCTGCTCTGTCCTCTGGGTCCCTGGGAGTGACAGTGTTGAGAAGAGCACTTCCCCACCAGCACTACCACTGCCACCAACCGAACCCACAACGTGTGTAGTATGAGCAAGAAATGTGTGAGCAATAAATCTCTGACCTCTAAAGCCTGGTTTGGGGGTTTGTTGCTGCAGCATACTCCCTTCCCAACCAGAATTCCCTGCTGATTCTGTGCAACCAGTGTTGCTTCATTTCCCAGCGGGGTTTCACAGGCCTTGACCCCTCATGTCCTGTTCTGTGCCTTCTCTGGGAAGGCAGAGCCTGTTGCCTGGGTAAGGCCAGCGCAGTGCACCCCCCGAACCCTTCCTCCAGGAACGGCTCGTCCACACTGGTGGAGTTGGCATCGTTCTCAATAGCAGCTGTCAACTTGTAATGATAGCTCTGCCTCCTTGACTGCCAGGTGCTGCTGTCAGCCTGGGCCTTGGCTGTCGATCATGGAAGCTAAAGTGGCTGCCCTTCCTCCAGTGTGCTTACCGTTTGGGTGCATTGAGTGAAAAGGCTGGAACACGTGGAGAAGGCACTGAAGTATTTGCCTGCCCCCTGGGTCGGCTGGGACCTCCCCTCCCCTTCTAGGCTTTGGTTGCAGACGGACGGGTGGGCCACATGTAGGGTAACCTTAGGACACACTGCCCATGTGGGACACTGTTTGGGAGGGTGGCACTGTTGATCATGACCTCAGAATAGCAGGTGGGAACCAGGTTGTCCCACAGCGTGCTCTGTCAGAAGGTGTGGAGGGGGTTGGGATTCTGCCCTGTGGGGCGAGCTGAGGGGCGGGCTGGCCTGCTCTCCACCCGTCCTGGGGAGCTGTCTGGTACAGGGACATTTTGGTACTGCCTGAAGAGGAGCCCCATTAGTACCAAGCAGTTTATGAAGCAGACACCCCCACCCCTTCCCTGAGCCTTGCTCTGTACTAGAACTGCCCCCATGACCAGCCCATTCCCCTGCATGAGGTACGGGCGTTGAGATGAGGCTGAGGGCCAGGGTGGGATGAGGTAGCCTCCAGCAGATGAACCACGTGAGAGCAGAAAGCATGCGTTACCAAGTCTCGCAACTTCACCGCAGCTGTGAAATCTTTCACAATAAAAAGCTGGCCAATGAAATCAAAATAAATACACGGAGTGAAAAATATAAACAATTCTAATCCATTGCATTTTAAATTAAAAACAAAGTACATACAATTTGTTGAATAAATATGTATATATAGTTTTGGGTTTGAAAGAATGGGCCATTGAAAGGCAGAAACATCTGGGGAAAGGACCCATTGTCTGATAATTCACTTGTATCTAGAATGATCTTTGCCTCTGATTCAGTTACAGTGATCATACTAATTTTACTTTCAATTAACACTTAGATTTGTCTGCTTAATAAGGGTGCTTAGTTTGTTTTCCACTTGACACTCGCATGGATGGACACCCCTGCACCCCTCGGGCTCCCGGGGTGCTTGGTCCCCCAGACACGGGCAGGCAGGGCTTTGAGCCGCAGAATCATGGCTCGTCTGCTTGGAAACCCTGCCTGGGTGCCTGAAGAGGAGACCCGTTAGTACCAAGCCCTGGAAGGGTGGTTGCAGCCCGCAGCCCGACGTGTGTGTGATATTTAATAGTGCTTAAGTCCTGTATTAGTACAGTCCTAGGAGTAAGCCAGATCCAGCAGGCTTGACAAAAATGTTTAGTGTTTTTCCTGATTATAAAAATACTACCTACTCATTAAAAAAATCAAATAACTTAAAAATGAATAGAGTCGACAGTGAAAATCCCCTCATTGAAAGTGGAGGTTAGGGACGGACAAGGCTCGGGAATGTCTGCTGTGTTCTTTGTTCAGTGACAGTGGTGACAAAGAAACAATAATAAAATAGCTGACCCAGTGAGCAGGCTGGGCCCAGGCTGTTCTAAATGCTATCGTTTATTGTCTCATTTAATTCTCACAACAACCCTATAAAGTAGCAGTTGTTTTCATCATCACTCAATGGTTGAGAAAAATAGACCCAGAGAGACAAATTAACTTTCCCACGGTCACACAGTAATGGCTGAGCTGTCTTTAGGGGCCCTGTTCCTAACCACTGGCATTGAGGAGCTTGACCTTTCCTCAGGCTGCATTGTCACCATCCTGTCAGTACAGTTGGGGCAGAATGCCGTGAGAGAAACAGCTGCAGAATACCTGCCGCCTGCCCCTCTCCTGGCCCCCTCACCCATCCTGCTCAGACGTTAGCTTTTGTCTTATGCGTTAGTGTTGTACAGCCCAAGAGGTAAGACCATGCCATCTTGACTTTTGTTCTTTTAGCCCTCAGCATAGCCTGGTATACAGCAGGTGCTCAATCAGGATTTGTAGACCAAGTGATCTGTGACCTTTGTGGTCACTGGGGTCCTCTGTCTTGGGCCCCAGTTCTGACTGACTGCTGGGGTCCCTCTGCTGTGGCTGGCGTGTCCCAAGGTGAATTCTTTACTGTGTGTCTGGTACCTGGGCTCAGGTGGCTGGAACAGTGGGAGTGGCCAGGCCGCACTCTCGTCACATGGCCGGCTTGAGCGTCCTCACAGTATGGCGGTCTTGGCTTGTCTGGCCTCTGCGATATGGCTGGCTTCCCCTTGGGTGAGTGTTACAAGAGCAAGAAGTGGAGGCTGCCCATCTCTGAAGGGCTGGGCCCAGAAATGGACTCAGTGTCACTTGGGCTCCCTTGCACTCCCTGTCACAGTGCAGTCACAGATTCAAGGGGAGGGGACATAGACCCTGCCTCTCAGTAGGAGGCGTGTCATAGAATGTAAGGCACATTTAGTCACTGGCCCCATGTCATTGTGTCCCTGCCTGTCCCCCTGGCCTTTTCTCTTCCCCGAATGGGCCCACTTCGAGTCCACCCAGCCTGTGCACTTGCTGTTCTTCTACCTGGAACGGAACCTTCCTTTCCCCAGTCGTTGCATCCTGGCTCCAGCTCATCACTTAAGTGTCAGCTCACACATGCCATCGTCACAGGGACACAGATGAGCCCACCGTCGTCTTGTCACTCTGTGGCCCATTGCTGTGTAATTTTCTCCATAGCACTTCCAGGAATTGAGTGTCCTGTTCACGGATTTGTTTTCTCATTGCTGGTCTGTATCCCCCGCCCCGTACCGCCAACCCTGGCATGTGGCCCATTTGGGCAGGAATTGTGCGGGCAGGAACCTCGTCTCTCTCTGCATCACCATCTCAGGTACATGGCACGTGGGACTTGTTCACGAAGCTTATGGTGAATGAGTGAATCAGAACCACGTTACCTGCAACCCATCAGCTGGGCTCTGGGTGTTTCCCACTCCTTCCAGCCTCCAGTGCAGAATGATGGCGTTGACACCTTCATTTTGAGGATCACTAACTCCTGGCTGGTGGAGGAAGGGGGTGTGTGTATGGGGGTTCTTTCTAGAGTGCGGCACCAGAAGAGCCGCTTTGACACTGCTGGTGTGTTTCTCTGAGAACAGAGGCCATGAGCTTTTAGTCACTGGAATCTTCTGTGAGCATGCCAGGTTTTTCCCTGGACATCTCATCCCTTGGCTACTTTGTTTCCTTGTGCATTTAGTGAACGTTCCAGGGAGGATGGGAGAAATGAGCAGGGCATGTTGTTATTTGGTGCATTTTAAGCGCTTCTCTGCAGGTGAGGATTAGTGTGGGGAGTGGGGGTGTCTGAGGTGGATCGATACCTCTTAGCAGGATGATAAATTGCTAGTCTGTAGCATGGCAGTGTCGTGCGGTTATATTATGTGCCTTAAATCCATCACAGCCCAGGGTGGCGCTTAGGTAATCGCAATAGTTCTGTGATACGTGCAGCATGAGAGTGTCTGATCTGTTGTGGCCCCCAAGGCGGGGGCCGCAGAGACAGGCTTCGAGGTGCTGGGCAGACCTGATTTTGCACATGCACTCTGGAATGCTCACCCCTCCTGCTGCTGGGAACCTCCATCTCCCACTCCTTCGTGTCCCCCAACCCGTGCACAGGGCTGGGCGTGTAATTGGACCTGAACACTGAACGTCACCTCGTGAAAGCCGTTCTCCTCTGTGTCTGGGGTGGCCTCCCTGGAGGTGGAAGGGGTGGAGGGACCCACCCGGCTAAGACCCCTTACCGAGGTGAGCAGCCCCGGATCACCAATTCAGGGACCTGATGTCCCAGGGAGTCCTTGTACTAGTGGGGACTCTTGGTGGCAAGTGACAGAAACCCCTCTCAAACAGGCAGAAAGAAAGTCTGGGACAGACAGGCTCAGGCTCAGCAGGGACGAGGGGCCCTGCTCACCCTCCTCTGTGCAGTGCGCATCTTGGGCAACACAGCCACCACCCATTCCCACTCAGGGCCGTGGTCAGGCCTGCCAGCAGCCCTGGGGACAGAGTCTGCTTCATTCCTGCAGTTTCAGTTAACGTCGTAGACTAGAGACTCCTTGGCCCGTTGTGGTGGCTAGGAGGATGGCACAGGCTGAGTGGCAGGCCTGGGTCACAGTGACTCCCCAGCCACCCGCTGAGCCCAGTAACGTGGGGCTTTGGCCATCTGGGGCCGAATGCCCAGCCCTGGATTCCTTGTGTGACTCTCCTGGAAGGAGGAGGGTGGTTCCCAAGAATAGTCGGGGTCAGTGTGAGCAGGAGGGAGCAGTGCGAGCAGTGCAAGCCAGCATTGTGCTGGCTCAAGTGAAACAGTGTCCACCTCGCACAGCCATTGTCGCAGCGTTGGCCTTCTCAGCCTGCTGCTTCTCTGGGTCTGGAAGGCAGCCGGGCGAGCACTCGAGTTAGATGTTAAGTGGAGTGAGTTTTGTGTGCTGTATGCGTCTCAGGGCTTCATCATGGGCAAAGGTAGGGGCCGATGGGTCCATTCAGTCAAATCGAGCGGCTGCTCTGTGCCAGGCCCCATCTGGGTGTAGGGGTCACATCAGTTAGCAGGGGGTCAGGGAGGCAGTAAACAACTAAATGTTAAGTGTCGGTGGGTGGTGTGAGGAAAGCAGAAGTGGGTGGGGTATGTGGGGGGGTGACCTCAACAAGGTGGTCACTCTGAGGAGGTGACAGAGTAAGCCATGCAGGAAAAAAATGATGGGCAAGGGAGTGTTCCAGGCAGAGGAACAGCACGCGGAAAGGTCCTGAGGCCCAGTGAGAAGTCCACTGTGGCCCAAGGGGGCGAGCAAGTTGGGAAGTGGCAGGATGTGAGGACAGGGAGCTAGCCAGTGGGGAGGGGTCGGCTCCCGTGGGGACCTGGAGGCCACAGTGAGGACGTGGGATTTTACTGAGGGTACTGGGAGTCCCCTGGAGAGTCTCGAGCTGGGTGTGATGTAATCCGGATCGTGCTTTTTAAAAAAATCACTCTGGTCTCAGGTGGAGAACAGACCGTGGTGGGCAAGAGCAGAAGCAGAGGCTGCTGAGGGGGCTCCCTGAGTCCAGGGAGGGCGGAGCTGCTGAGAAGGGCAGGTTCCGCACTCGTTTAGGAGGGGGAGCCTCAGGACTTGCTGGTGGATTGGATGTTGGGGGGCAGGGGGGTTGAGAGGGGATCTTAAACTTTTGGTCTTAGCAATGGACGAGGAGGATATGGTGCTGTTTTCTGGGCTGGGGAGGAGCAGGTTTGGGGGAAATGCCACGAGCTCCCCTGGATGTGTTAGTTGAGTAACAGGCTTCCGGGGATTTTGTGGTCAAGGTGAGGAGCCCGAGACAGGATACAGCACCCAGGGCCCCCACTTTCAGGCCCTCCTTCCCGCGCTGGCCTGCCTGGAGCCGAAGCATAGCCCTGGGGCCGTGGCCCCGGGTGGAGCTGTGCAGCCCCGCGGTGCCTCCCTGTGTCTGGGCCACAGCATCCTCGGCTGTAAACTGGGGCAGCGAGACTCCACCTACCGGAGTCATGGTGCTGCGGACAGAGCACCTCGCTCGGGGCCGGGGCGAGGCAGTACGTGCCCTGTGGCCACTGTCCCCAGAGGACTGGCTCAGGGGCCACTGCCTAAAGGGACGGGGACAGACAGGGAGCAGCAGGGCAGGGGCCTCTGCTCCGGCTCCGAGGTGCCCAGGCTGGCCCCTGGCTGGGCGAGAACCTGCCCGGGCCTGTCCCGTGTCACTGGCCCTCGGCCCGCGTGGGCAGGCTGCGTCAGCGCGCAGGCATCTCGGTGCCGAGCAAGACCTGTCAGCCCAGGGGCCCTGGGGAGGTCACCGCCTGGCCTCATTTTCAGGGCACTCGTGGCTGCTCTGTGCGGGTTTGCCCGGCTTTTTGACTCTTTCTCAGTCTTTGTCCTGCCTTGGACCCCCTCCAAGGGAAGTCTCCCCCTGCACCCCTCACAGGGTGGCCCTGTTAACACAGCACCCCAGAGTGAGCCGGGGCCTGTACCCTGCTGCCTCGAGGTGGACCTGGGACCCATGAGGGGACCGGGAGGAAGGGAAGTGTGCTCCATGGGGCCAGGGAACCCAAGAGGGCCTCCGCCCGCCGAGCTCAGAGTATGTCCACATGTGGCTGTGGGGAGAAAGCAGGGCTCTCCACTCTCCGGCCGGCCCAGGGCCTGGCCCTGTGGGCCACCCTGGGGCCCACGCCGCGGGCGCAGGTACTGGTGACGTCCTGGTTACACGGCTGTAGTTATTAAGGCGAAGAGCTGGCATTCTTCCTTGGGGCTGTCTGTAAAGAGAGTCCGAGAGGAGTTTGGCACCACACGCAGGTGTCTGGGGCTGAGCATTCAAGGCCACGTTCAGCTGGAGTGCAGAGGCGGCCTGGCTCCTGCCCGGGCGTGGGGTGGGGCGGGCCGCTGCGGCTGTAGAAGTGCAGGTGCTGAGGATGCCGAGCCTCCACGTCAGGGCTCTGAGTTGGAGTCCTCAGAGCTGGGCGGGGCACACAGATCAAAGGCCCCGCCCATGAGCAGCCCAGGCACGTGGGGGCGGGATGGACCGACGCACCCCGTGAGCGGCCATGTTTGGGAAAGCGTCCTGTGATCCAGGGCACAGAAGCCAGAATGAGGATTTAGCAATCGCAGCAAGATTCGGGGAAGCGTGTCGCAGAGTCCAGAATTCGGATTGGGCAAATCAGATCTGCGAGGGCCGGGCTGCCAGTAAAGCCTCTGTGGGCCAGGCCTGCGCAGCCTCTCGTCCCCGTGACGCCCAGTCTCAGGCCCAGGCTTACAGGTCGTGCTCCGTAAGTAATTGCTGAGTGACTCTCAGAGGCCTGAGCAGGATGGAGACTTAGCCTTACAGAAGAGAAAACAGGTTCAGAGGAGGGGAGACGTGCTCCAGGGTGGGTGGTGGAGTGGGGACCACGTGTACAGCCTGGACCTGGGGTCCAGCACTCTCCCCTCATGCTGGCTGGGCACACACACACACACACACACACCCTTCCTTCAGGCTAACCTCTGAACCCCAGAGCCTGGTGGCTGGCGGTGGCAGGCTTGCACAACAGTGTCCCTGCAGGTCTCTGGCCCGTGGTCTGCCTGGAGCTTGGGGGCCAGAGCGGCCAGGCCAGGCCCAGCCCCTGTGCCTTCCCTGCCGGGCCCGGGGGTGGGGCCCTTGCCCGGGCAGCTCTGATCACACCAGTGTGTGGCTTCTCTGGTTCTTTGTCAGAAAAGGAGTGAGTGAGGGCGAGATGCATTTGGATGCTAATTTATAATTCACTGAAGTGTGAAATCACTTCCTTCCTTTGCCAGATTGTTACTTAAGGAGAAAACTGACCTGGAGTGGGGAGTTAGAGACTTTTGAAAGTTAAAAATGACAAAGAAAGGGTTTCTTTGGCTTCATTACCAGCAAGAAGAAGGCAGCACTGCTTTTCGGGGTCAGGATGCTGAGTGCACTGTGCTTTTTGGCCACTTTTTCTCGCGGTCTGCGATGTTGCCTGCCTGTTGGCTGATGCCTGTTGGCTGAGCCTCATTTCCACAGCGCTGCAGCGGGGTCTTGGGTCATGTCATCAGCCAGGCTTTAATTAAAATGCTTTGGAATATCCCATTTCAAGCGGGCGACGAGCCTGTGTCTGTCCACTCGCACAGACCAGCACCCTGAGCGCTGGGTCCAGGCCTGGTGGAGGAGGGTGGACAAGGGAGGCTGGTGAGGCGCCCACTGTGGCCCGGGGTCCTGGAGTGGCCCGGTGAGACCAGGAGGCTCTGCGGGCTGCGAGGTTTCCGGCTGCTTTGGTGGAGGCACATCTGGATTGCTTTCGTGTTTAGCATGTCCCTCTGTCACCCGGGCCTTTGTCTTGGGTTCCTCTTGGGACCTCAGAACTGAGCGGGTGTCTTGCGGGTGAGCCACTGGTCAGCTGGCCTTGCCTCCAGACCCTCGCTCATCCCAGCTGGGTCAGGAGGCCTCTGGATTTGGAGAACATGTCTACACTGAGCGCTTGGGCAGTGACGGCAGCTCTCGGGGATCTTTCCAAAGGGAAGGGGGTTGGGGGCTCTGGCCAGTGCTGCTTGGAGCCTAGCTCAGGACAGGGCCTGCTTGAAGCAGGCGGGGTACACAGCTCTGTTGGGGTCTGCGGCTCTTTGGGAACGTTGTTTCAGAAGTCTCCCCACAGGGGTCAGTCTCCTTGGGCTGGTGGAGGGTGGAGCTCGGGCTTGGCACTGGATGGCCCGTGTGGGCATCCTGCCTCCAGCACTTGGGCAGCCACGTTGCCTCTCTGAACCTTGGCTTCCCCAGATGTAGAATGGGCCACAAGAGCAGCATGCCCAGAGGACCACTCTGAGGGTGGAATGAGGTCCAGGACACACGCTGCTTAGCACTGCCCTGACGTCTGCTTAGCCGGGGACACCATTTGCACGGTCTTGGAAGCGGGGGAGGCCGCTGCAGCTCCAGCTCGCCCAGGAGTCGCTCATCTCCAGGCCAAAGGTGTTTGGTTCCAGAGCTGGTCCCAAACCAGTTTTGAAGGGCAGGGGTGAAACCCAGCCTCTGCCGTCCAAGTTGTCCTTGGCGATGCTGTCGAAGGGAAGGGCTTCATCTGGGTTCAGCAGAGCTGAGCAGAGAGGAGGGGTGGGAGAGGGCAGGGCTGCTGGGGCCGGGCTGAAGGGCGTGCTGCCTGGGGTGGTGGGCGGGGAGCCAGGGCCTGCACTTCCCACGGTCCTCGTGACAGGAGTGGGCGCTCTCACCTGTGGCCTTGTCCCCCGGCAGGTTGGCTCAGCATGTCGGTCAGCGTCCACGAGACCCGCAAGTCGCGGGGCAGCACGGGCTCCATGAACATCACCCTCTTCCACAAGGCCTCGCACCCCGACTGTGTGCTGGCCCACCTCAACACGCTGCGCAAGCACCGCATGTTCACGGACGTCACACTCTGGGCAGGCGACCGCGCCTTCCCTTGTCACCGTGCCGTGCTGGCCGCCTCCAGCCGCTACTTCGAGGCCATGTTCAGCCACGGCCTGCGGGAGAGCCGGGACGACACGGTCAACTTCCAGGATAACCTGCACCCTGAGGTGCTGGAGCTGCTGCTGGACTTCGCCTACTCGTCCCGCATCGTCATCAACGAGGAGAACGCCGAGTCCCTGCTGGAGGCGGGCGACATGCTGCAGTTCCACGACGTGCGGGACGCCGCCGCTGAGTTCCTGGAGAAGAACCTCTTCCCCTCCAACTGCTTGGGCATGATGCTGCTGTCCGACGCGCACCAGTGTCGCCGGCTCTACGAGTTCTCCTGGCGCATGTGCCTGGTGCACTTCGAGACGGTGCGGCAGAGCGAGGACTTCAACAGCCTGTCCAAGGACACCCTGCTGGACCTCGTCTCCAGTGACGAGCTGGAGACGGAGGACGAGCGGGTGGTCTTTGAGGCCATCCTGCAGTGGGTGAAGCACGACCTTGAGCTTCGCAGGGCCCACCTGCCCGACCTCCTCCGGAGCGTGCGGCTGGCCCTGCTGCCGTCCGACTGCCTGAAGGAGGCCGTCTCCGACGAGGCCCTGCTCATGGCAGACGAGCGCACCAAGCTGCTCATAGACGAGGCGCTGCGCTGCAAGACTAAGATCCTGCAGAACGATGGGGTGGTCACCAGCCCCTGTGCCCGGCCGCGCAAGGCGGGCCACACGCTGCTCATCCTGGGCGGCCAGACCTTCATGTGCGACAAGATCTACCAGGTGGACCACAAGGCCAAGGAGATTATCCCCAAGGCGGACCTGCCCAGCCCCCGGAAGGAGTTCAGCGCTTCGGCGATTGGCTGCAAAGTCTACGTGACCGGGGGCCGGGGCTCCGAGAACGGGGTCTCCAAGGACGTGTGGGTGTACGACACTGTCCACGAGGAGTGGTCCAAGGCGGCGCCAATGCTGATCGCCCGCTTCGGCCACGGCTCGGCCGAGCTGGAGAACTGCCTCTACGTTGTCGGGGGACACACGTCCCTGGCAGGCGTCTTCCCGGCCTCCCCTTCTGTCTCCCTGAAGCAGGTGGAGAAGTACGACCCTGGGGCTAACAAGTGGACGATGGTGGCCCCATTGAGGGACGGCGTCAGCAATGCTGCCGTGGTGAGCGCCAGGCTGAAGCTCTTTGTTTTCGGGGGGACCAGCATCCACCGGGACATGGTGTCCAAAGTCCAGTGCTATGACCCCTCAGAGAACCGGTGGACGATCAAGGCCGAGTGTCCCCAGCCCTGGCGGTACACAGCCGCTGCCGTGCTGGGCAGCCAGATCTTCATCATGGGAGGTGACACGGAATTCACGGCTGCCTCGGCCTACCGCTTCGACTGCGAGACCAACCAGTGGACGCGGATCGGGGACATGACCGCCAAACGCATGTCCTGCCATGCCCTGGCCTCGGGTAACAAGCTGTATGTGGTGGGGGGCTACTTCGGGACCCAGAGGTGTAAGACCCTGGACTGCTATGACCCCACCTCGGACACGTGGAACTGCATCACCACCGTGCCCTACTCGCTCATCCCCACGGCCTTCGTCAGCACCTGGAAGCACCTGCCCGCCTGAGGAGCACCTGCAGAGCCCAGTCAGGTGAGCCCTCAGCCCCCTGGGCCTGTCCCCACTCTGGTTAAAGGTCTCCATGTCTTCCAGGGAAGGCTGAGTCGGGCAGCAGGAGACAGGGGCTCTGGGACCCTTTTTCAGCTCTGGAGCCAAAGTCTGGCTCTGCCCCTTAATTGCAGTTGACCTTGAGCAAAGCATGTAACCCTTCTGCCAAATGGGGATAACAGTCTTAGACTGGTGCGGTGGTTCCCAGACACGGCTGCAGGTCAGAATCATTGGGGGTCTTTTGACAATACTACATGGAGTTTAGGCCCACCTGCAAAGTCTGAGGGCACAGTCTCCATGCAAGAGTGTCGTCACTTCTGACACCAGCTGCAAGGTAGGGGCTTCCCAAAGCTGCCCTCAGATTCGAGCATCACCAGAAGGACTCACAGGATGCACTGAAGGCTGTTAATGTTCACAGTTACGGTTTATTGCACAGAAAGGAAACAGATTAAGCTCAGCCAAGGGCAGAGACGCATGGGGCAGAGTCCTGGGGGGTCCAGACATGAAGCATCCGTGGTCCTCTCCCCGTGGAGTCAGGACAGTGTTACTCTCCCAGCATCAGTGAGGGACAGTCTGCACAGAGTATCACCCACAGGGAAGCTCACACAAGCTTTGGTGTCCAGAGTCAGGGCCCCATCACATAGGCTTGATTGATTGACTGATTGATTGCCTACGTGGTTACTCTCAGTCTCCAGTCACCTGGTACAGTGTGACCCAAAGCCCCCACCCCAAGTCATGGGGATGTGGCCACCTCCACCCCCACCCTAAACAGAGACGCTCACATCAGGTATGACATAGATCTCCTCCCAGAAGCCGAAGGCAAAGGCTAGACCCCTGAGGAATCTGACTGCACAAATGCTGAAGCCCAGGCCACACCCAGACCCTGGAGCCAGGCCTTTCGGGCAGGGCCCAGGCCTCGGGAGTCTTGCAGCTCCAGGTGAGCCCAATGTGCAGCCAGGTGAGACCCTCACCCTGGGGTCCTGTGAGAAACGAGAAGGGAGATGGATGGAGTGCCCAAGGGCCGAGGTGGGTGCTGGCGTGGTGGGGCCGGGCACCCGTGGAGGCAGTGGGTGGTGCTCCCGTCTCTCTGCGAGACGGAGACGAGGCCTCCCTGGGAGCGAGTGTGACGATTGAGTGAGGGAAGCCGGCCCCAAGCAGGGCTTGCTGCAGAGAACTGCCTCTGCTCTCGTTCTTAGCACCATTGTTTCGTGAGATCATTGGAGAGGGAAGGTGACAGCGGATGCCGGGAGCTAAGGGACACGTTCAGGCACACTTTGGGGGTGCTGGAGGGAGGGGGACACACAAGGAGGGACTTGCCCAGGTCCTGAGGACGGGTGCAGTCAGGTGAAGGGAAAGGAGAGGGAGGACGGAAGGACCCGCTTATCCTGGGGGGCCTCTTCTGAGGGGCGAGGCGGGGTCTTCCCTGCAGCCCCTCTGGGGCCTGGTCAGCGACAGGGACTGAGGTTGGATTAGGGTGTCTCGAGCCAGCCTGGCAGGAGCTCGGGGTAGGGGCTAGAGTGGGTGGTGGATCTGTAGGCACCAGAGAAAGGTTTGTGTTCTGGTCACACCCTCCTTGTCAGGTCCCAGCTCTTGGCCTCCCCCGGACCCTCACTCCTGCAGTGGGGCTACAGGTCCTCAGCCCTTGGGCTGTGAGGTCTGGGGACCCCAGGGTGGATGGGTGCAGGGAGGTGTGGGTCCCAGGGGCTCTAAGAAGCTGGGGGAGGGTGGGAGATCCCAGGGTCTGCTCTGCCCTCAGTGCAAGAAAAGGCTAGGCAGGGGGGGCCCCCCCACCAGGGGGGCTGGGGACCGGCCACAGCCCCTGGGCCGTCCTGGAAGCTGAGGGGCTTCTCTGCCCAGCGCCCTGCGTGCTCACACCCGCCTCCGTGCCTTGCAGCTCTGAGGAACTGGCCCTGGCCCGTGTGCAGCCTCGACCCCCTTTCAGTTCAGCTCACGGGAACCCTGTCAGGAGCCAGCCTGAGCCAAAAAATTAATTTCCTCAATGACCCGGCGGCTGCTGACACGCACGCTGAAAGCTCCACGCGGCGAAAGCAATCATCTTAGCTACGATTGCTTCTCAGTGGAATTGGACCTTTCAGCTATGAAATCACATCCACCCGGGCCTTTGAGGCCATTAAAGGGATACGCCGGCCATCGAGGCATCAAATCCATAAATAGACGGTGTTTGGGCTCATAAAGGCCAGCCTGAATAGGAGTGGGGCGTTGTTCTCTTTTAAGGTTTTTCTGTTTTGTTTTAATCTGCTCTCTTTCTCTTTGGGAGAAAAATCTGACAAGCCAAATTTCTTGGTACCCTGGCAGTAAGCCCCGAAGAGAATATTGGCATTTCCTCGTTGATCCGGTTCCTGTACTCTGGGGAGCTTAGAACCTGGGGGTGGTCACCTTTGGGGCCTGAAGGCTCCTCCCACCTCAGGAAGCTCCAGCCTTCCTCCTTGCCGCCCCCCCCCAGGACCCTGGAGGGCAGTTCATCCCCACGTGGGAGGGAAGGGAAGCACACCTTGCTTCTTGGTGCTGGCTCCTACTGGCTCACTTAATTTCCCTGAGCCTCAGCTTTCCCATCTGGAAAACAGGAATAAAACCTGTATTCTTCATAGTACTTACATAGAAGAGGTCAGGCGAGGGGCTGGGTCAGAGGCAGCTTTTGTACGCGGTTGCGATGAGGGGAGGATGGTGGTGGTGATGGTTTTGGGATGCTTTGGGCGGCGGGGTCCTCTCCAGGTCCATAGGCCAGCCTGTCCTTCTGGAATGGCCCACCCCCACAATCAGGATTGCTGTGATTGGGGAGGCACTTCCGTGAGCCCAACTCAGTGCTGCACGACCTGCTCCTTCAGTCCTCCGCAGCCCCCGGCGTGGGTGCTCTCGTCAGCCCCATCTCAGGGATGAGGGAGCGGGTGCAAAGAGGCTGATTGCATAAGCCCAAGTCAGTGCTAGATCCTACTGGAAAGCCCAGCCGGGGCCCTGCCATCCCAGAGCCATGTCGTCAGGCCAGTTTGTAAGCGTCTCCAGAGCTGCAGGTTTCCCGAGCTCCTGTGCCAGCATCCAGTCTGCATCGGAGCCAGAGGTTTCCTTTAGGCTTCATCTGTTACCCTCCATGCCGGCTGTTCCTTCCTCGTGGGCCCCAGCAACTGACCAGACACCCTCCTTGCAGTCCCTCCTTGGCCTGAGCCTGCCCCCTCCCGTGGCTCTGCCCCACAGGTGGGCCCAGGGTTGTCCCCGTGTTCTGTAAAGTCCCCCTTCTGTCCAGCGTCTCCTGCCTGGCCACCTCGGAGTTCTCTGGGTCTCCCTGCGAAGGCAGGGTCGTACACTGGGCTCCCTGGGGAGTGGCCCATAACTCAGCACTGGGGCCGGAAGCTGGCGCCCAGGACATGCCTGGCCCTCCCTCAGCTCCCTGGGCAGTGGGCTGCAGTGGCAGGAAGGCGACCCCTCGCTGCTGCTCCTCAGGTAGCCACCACGGTGCTGCCATGCTGCCAGGACCGAGCTGGAGGAGTGGCCCCCAGCTCAGAAAGCCACAGAACAGGTGCTGAGGGGTGGTGCTGAGCGGGGGCAGCAGATGGAGGGGGTGGGGGAGCCTTGGACAGCAGCGGTGAGTGAGGGGCTGAGCCATGGAACCCAAACGAGGAGGAGCCCGGGCTGAGCCCCCTGGACCAGGAGAGAGGTCGGGAAGGGCAGAGACATGGCGTTCCCGCTGCCTCCCCGTCCATTCCTGCGGAGGGCACCCCCACGTGACCATGGCACTCTCCCCTGCTGGCTGCTGCTGGGAATCCCCCAGCCCAGTGCCAGGGCCAGAGAATGGCTTCTGTACCCACCATCCAAGTTCGCCTCCCTGGCCCTGCTGTCCCGGTCCCCCCTGTAGGCAGCAGGGTAGGACAGGACTGGGGTCTCTGCGAGCATTGCCGACCTCCCTGTCTCCGAGCCTGGAGAGCCTCTCCAGTCTCCTCACCCCTCCGTCCATCCTACAAGACTCTGACTTCAGGAGCCCCCAACCAGGGATCCCCTGCACTCTGCAGCCCCTCGGCACCCTGCATGACGCTGCTGTTCCTCCCCAAGCTCTCTATTTCCCTGTCTTCACCACCAGTTTTGAACTCTTGGCAGGAGCCTGAGTCTACATTGAGTGCTGTAGCTGTGATCTCATTTAACCCTCAGAATGGTCTGTCGCAGGTGCGGCCGTGACAGAGGTGGCAGCTCAGACTCAGAGAGGGTAGGTAGTTGGCATCAGATTAACAGCTAGTAAGGATTGGAGCGGGATTTTGCCCCATGCCTGCAGGCATCTCTGCAGAGCCAGGCACCCCCACGTCTGCACGCTGGCACTGAGCGTGGGACCGGCGTGCGTGGCTGCCTGGCAGTGGGGGGAATGGCTGTGTTGGAAGCTGAGCACCAGCAGGATCTCTGGGGCCAGCCCCTTAGCTCCAGCGTCGTCGTCAGATCTGTGTCCCTGGGTGACAGCAGCCAGCAGCGGCCAGGAGGCCCCTGGAGCTGGGTGAGGGCGCCCGTCTCCCTGCGTTACCTGCTCCCACTGTTGACCAGCCATGAACGTCCTTTTTTTTTCCCTCTCCCACTGAGTTCTGCCCCCCCACCCCCATCAAGCCCTTTAAAGGCACAGCCCCCTCCCTCACCACCGCTCCACCTGCCTCTGGCCTCACGGGCTTTAGAATGCCAGGCAGGCGTCCAGGCCGCTGGGAGCTGGTCTTCTCTTCACAGGCATTGTTGAGACCCAGCTGCTTGGGGCGCCAGGGCTCTGGGGCCCCAATTCCAGCTCTGGGGGCCCTGCCGGGGGATTCGGTCACTGCCACGGGAGGAACAATTCAGCACATTCCATCCTGCCTTAAAAGAAATTGCTACCAGGAGGAAATCCCAGAGCACAGGATTGAGGGATGGGCCTGGTGTGGCGAGAAAGGTGCCCAGGGCAGGAGTTAGGCCTTCTGGACACCCCAGCTCTGTCCACCTGTCCTGCCCTTGAGGGCTTCTGTTTGGCTTGCTTTTACCAGGGCCAGCCCTGTGCCAGGCCTGGGGGTCAGGACGCCAGTCTGCCCTCGATAGCCAGCAGTCCGAGTCCGGCAGGGCAGACCCCACACAGCCCACAGGACGGTGAGAGCAGTAACGTGAGAGCCTGCTGCGCACAGGCAGTGTGACCGCTGACCCCACGTCCACTCTGCAAAGTGGATAAGTGTCCCATTCCACAGATGGGGAAACCAGGCCTCAGAGAAGCAGCTGCCAAAAATTTGGGTGGCCCAGACTAGGACAGCCTTGGGGCAGCCTGAGGGCAGCCCTCCCCTGCCTTTAGGGCGCCCTCTTCTCCTGTCAGCAACTTGGGACAGCCCAGAGGGCGCCACTGCCCAGGTCAGGGTCCCACCACCTCTCACCCCTGGCGTGGGTGGCTTTAAGGTTTGTTTTGGAGAAGCAGTGGGGCCTTGCCCTGTGGGGAAGCCTGGCATGTTGGGCAGGGGTAGAGCGGGGACAGGCCCAGGCCCCTCTGCGTGGTAACCATGTGGGCGGCTAGGCCCCAGAGGTTTGGGTTTGCCACCTTAGAGCACGTCAGGATGTTGACAGGCCTTGTGACCCAGCTTCTCACTTGTGAGGAGCTCAGAGTAGTTTGGGGGCGCCTTCACTGGCCCCAAGAAAACAGTGCTGCTCCTTGGCCTGTCTAAGCCACACATGTGGCAGCTTGCCAACCCCCTAGGGACGTCAGCCTTCTGGGAGCCGTGTAGTGGGGGTGAAGGAGGCACCTAATTTGAAGGAAAAATGTCCCTCAGGGCCCAGTGTTGGCTTGAATTTTTTTTATGATGTTACTTAAGTATGTGCAAACTTACAACTAGATGTAAGTAAGCTCCTTATGTTTGCAGCTCTTAGACAACTGTGGAGCTAACACAAATGCACAGGTTAGCTATAACCAGACCTGTAAAACCAAGGATGCCTTCGCCGTTGATGGATGTTTTGCTGGGGTTTTCTTGCGTCCCTGCTTCCTGAGTGGATGGATGTGCAGGTTTACTGGAGAGCTCGGCTGGCCGTGCGGACAGCTCACTGCTCTTTTCCCCTTCGGAGCCCCTGTGAGACCTCCCCCAGGCAGCTTGGCGTGGAGGCAGAGATCTGTCATCCTCATTTTCCTCAGGAAAACACAATGCTCAGAGAGAGTGGACATTCACTGAGGACCCAGCCCTGGAGTGTGAGCTTCGTGACCATAGGGACTGTCCTGCCTCGTTCACCACTCGTCAGTCCCTGCAGCTGTACTTGTTCTCCCTAACAACGTGGTTGGCCATGCCCCGCCTGCCTCCCTGCTCTCTGACTGTGTCTGCCCTTCCCCCACCACTTCCACCTCACTGGCCTGCTATCATTTAGATTTTCAGACATGCCGAATTCCCACCTCAGGGCCTTTGCACATGCTACTCCTTCTGCCTGGACTGCTGAACTCCTCCAGCTAACTCCTGTGCATCCTTCAGGTCTCAGATTGTTACCTCCCCACACCTTCCACCAAAAAAAAAAAAGTCCTATTTCTGATCTCTAATTTTTTTCATTTATAGCACTTCTCTTGATATGCAACTACCATGTACATCTGTTTGTACAAGCCTTCAGTTTCTCCTACTGGACGATCTGGGGGACACTAGCTGTGTCTCTTTGTCCTCCTGTTTCCCCAGGGCCCAGCACGGTGCCTGCCTGGTCGCGGGTGCTCGGGGAATGTGGCGGGAGGGAATGAGGGCGGATGAGGAGTTCCCATGTTCCAGGTGGGGAAAGCTGGGAGTCTCAGGGAGTCACTGAATTGTTCAGGGCCGTGCTGCTGGTACATAGGAGGGCTGCGTTCTTACAGCCAGGCCTGCTGCTGTGGGGTCTGACTCCAGCCCTGCTGTGTGGCCTCTTGATGGTCGCGTTGTTCCGATTAGGACAGAACAGTGGGCGCTGGTTCACATCCTCTGTCTCTCTCCTGTTCCTCTGCAGACTCTGCGTGTTTCTCCCCTCAGTGTCTCAGAGTGGCCCTGACCCTGTCTGTCTGTCACGGCGGGAAGCTCAGCCCGGCCCAGGGGCCAGCGGTCCAAGTGGCTGGAGGCCAGCCCCACCAGCTCCGGAGCAGCAGCCTCAGGGGCTGTTCTGAGCTTTACACAGGAGAGAAGAAGCTGTCTCCGGTGTTCCGTGTGCCTGCCGGGGCCTTGTCCGCTTTGCAGTGGTTTGCTGGAGGAGAGGACCTTCCAGAGGAGCATGGACTGACACCAGGCCTCCTGAGCCTCGGGGAGGACACGTTTGCAGAGCTTTGAGGTCACCTGTTCCAGCAGGTCCTGGATTGGGGCTGGGGCCGGGCAGGGAAGCGCCTGGGGTGGGCTGGGGGCGGTGCGCACTCATGGCACAGCCTTTTCTGTCGGGGGTTGCAGTGTCCCCCACAGAGGCTGTCACAGGCCTCAAGGAAGCAGGGTCCACCAGGACCGAGAGCCGAAGTTGCCGCGGAGAAAGTCAAGGACACAAAAGGGGTGGAAACCTGTCAGATGACCTCAGTGACATTCACAAGGCTCCATTAGCAAATGACACCCAGACCCCCAAGTGAAAGAGGAGATCTCCTGTGGCCCCCTCCTGGTCAGGCCAACTCTACCCCAGGATGCTGTGCCCGGATGCGGACACACGCTCCTGCCCAGTCACACAGCAGGACTTGGCCCCCAGGTGACACATGCTGCCCTGTCACCTCCCCTCTCAGAGCCCACCCCAAGAGGCAGCAATGACCCCATCTCCTGACAGGACCACACTGTGGCCTACCCTCCAAGACTAGTGGTGGATGTGAGCTGGGGGCCACAGAGGGACTCTGGGGCGCCCACCATGGATCCCACCAGGGCTGTACTCCTCTCAGCATGGAGGATGGCAGCAAGGCCACAGACCCCGACCCCCAGCCAGCGCCCACTGCCCCCTGGCATCTTGGCCTTCCTGCTGGTAACTGAATCTGGTCTATTTGCCCCTGAGCTCAAAAAGTACAAATAGTCCTAAGAGAACTGCCAAACCTTTGTTTTCTTCACCTCCCCAGTCATTGGGTCCCTCGTCAGTGTCTCCCCAGCGTCTGGGGTTCTGGAGAGGTCAGCTCCTGCCAGCGGCCATCCTGACATTTAAGAGTTTGGGGCTCACCCCTCGCTGGCCCGGGTGCGCCATTGGAGGGGGAGGGGGCTCTTGGTACCTTGGCCCAGACCTGTGGCTTCCCAGGCCGCCTGCCGTGTGCACAGTGCCGGTTGATGGGTCCGGATTGGGGAGCTGTGTTGCTGATAAAGATCTGAGGCCACGTTACATACTGGTGCTTTCCACAAGTCAGCCCTGCCCCTTACAGGCCCTCCACGCTGGCGCCAGTCCTGCGCGCATCTCTTGGGGTGTGGAGCCTTTGGCCTGGGTTTGCCTACTGAGGAGCCCCAGCCGGGGCATTGGCTGCCACCTGGGAAAAAGCTGAAAGCAGAAGCTGGGTCTCCAGGTTCCGCAGACCCCGTCCACGTCAGAGGCTGGCCTCCTTGGCCCTCGGGCTCGGCTCAGCCACCCTGAAGCCATGTGGCTCTGGTCCCAGGAGATGGCTGTGCTGGAGAGCTCGCGGCCCCAGGGCAGTGGGGCTGGTGGAGGAAGCTGCAGCTCTGGGGTGCCCCCAGGCCTGTTGGATTGCTGAGTTGAGACAAGCACACTTCTCACACAGTGCAAAGGGCCTCACAGAGGGGCTTTCCTGAAAGGTGCATTGCCCTTATCCATTTCTAACTTAATAAAAGAGTTGAGAAAATTCTTTGCTTTCTTTGGGCGCAGGGACCAGTCTCGGAGGACGTAAGGCACGGGTAGACTTCGTTTCCTCCCCACCAGCCAGGGCCCCAAATCTGCCCGTTGGTGTCTGACCCTCCGGTGAATTGGAGGATGGGGCCCCCAACCATCAACCCCAACAGTGTGTGGCCACCTTCCTGCTCAGCACCGAAGCTGTGACTCATAGTGGGGAAGGAAGGGGCCTTTGAAGCGGCAGTTGTCTTTTTTTTTTTTTTTTTTTTTTTTTTTAAAGATTTTATTTATTCATTTTTTTTTTTTCCCCCCAAAGCCCCAGTAGATAGTTGTATGTCATAGGTTCACATCCTTCTAGTTGCTGTACGTGGGTCTCGGCCTCACGTTGGACGGAGAAGTGGTGCCTCGGGGCGTGCCCGGGATCCGAACCCGGGCCGCCAGCATCAGAGCGCACGCACTTAACCGCTAAGCCACGGAGCCGGCCCGCGGCAGTTGTCTTGAACGTTCTTCTGGGTCTTCACTAGGTGGGTATCTTGCACAGAAAGAAATTTCTGAACTCCATTCTGTTGCAGCCCCAGCCCCAGTGGCTTCACCAGTCTCTCCCCTTCAGGAGGGGAGCGGTCTCTTGCAACACAAAGCGGGGGCTTCTCTGAGGAGGCCAGCCTCCCACGGCTTTCCTGCCCCTCCAGCAGCCGGGCTAGAGCCTGCCCCACCTGGCCTCCGGGCCACAGCACCTTCGGGGTCGGGCCTGCTTGCAGCCGAGCATGGCTGGGCTGACTCTCCAGCACGCCCACAGATCTGCCTGGATGCTCACCTGCCCTGTTGGAGCCTTGGGCTTCGGGCTCGGGCTCTGCCTCATTAACCATCAAGGAGCAGCCTGGAGACGCCTCACCCAGGATCGAGTTCAGGGGTCCATGCACTTGTATGGGAAAGAATGACACCCTTCTTTTCAGTAACCTCTAAGTGATATTCAGCATTTCTTCAACTAGGAACGCAGGCACCGCCCCACTGGTATCGGCAGCCCCCGTGGCTTTGTCTCTGGATAATCTCATAGTACAGTTGTCGATATCTTGAGATGTCATACTCATTACTGTCTCCAGATTACAGTTATTCTTAGACCGGCCACTAGATTGCGTTACTTCATGTGTTAATAAAGAAGCACAGATATTACCATTAATACCATAAATTTGTGTTACGGGTTGAATTGTGTGCCGCAATTCATATGTTGAAGTCCTAACCCGCAGAACCTCAGAGTGTGACCTTATTTGGAGAGGGTCGTTGCAGATGTTAAGATGAGGTCACACTGCAGTATGGTGGGCCCTAATCCAGTAGGACTGGTGCCTTAGATGGAGGAGAAATTTGGACACAGACGTGCTTAACGGAACGCGTGTGAAGACTGGAGTTATGCTGCCACACGCCAGGGAGCTGGTGAGGACAAGGTCAGGGCAGAGCCTTCCCCGGGTGAGGAACACGGCCCTGCTGACCCTTTGCCCTTGGACTCTGGCCCCCAGGGCTGTGAGATAGTTTCTGTTGTTTACGCCCCTCGGGGTGCGGTCCTACTTGGTGAGGCAGCCTTTGCAAACTGAAACAACAGGTTTCCTTTGCCAGCCCGGGTGTTGTGTTTTATATATTTAGAAACCTCCCCCCAGGAGTCCGCAGAGGGGTCCGGAGCACAGAAGAGGTTAGGGAGCCCTGACCTAGGGGAGCCGAGGGCACAGTGTCCTATCCCCACGGAGCTGTGGGGCTCGGCTCACAGGAGGCCCCCTAGCGGCCACAGGCCTGCACGGGGCCCTCAGCTCAGCCGCCGCGCTGAGTGCAGCAAGCTACGTGCCTTCCTGGCGTTCTGACTGGGGAAGGGGCTGGGCCTGCCCAGCCGCGACGTCCCTTCCAGGCGGCAGATGGGCAGGCGAGGGTGGGGGCCTCCCCAGGAAGCCCGATGCCCAGCCTCACTGGCAGTGGGGTTGCTGCCCCTCCTCCAGCCTGTGTTGCACAACTCCGAGGGCGCCAGCGAGACTGCAGTGTCTGCGCCCAAGTGTTGGCCGCTGGGCCCAGGCCTCAGGGAGCCGCGCACCTGCTGAGCCTCCCACACCCGAGGCCCCTCAGAGCCCCCAGGCGATGGCTGTGCAGAGCCGCTCCTGGGGCTCATCTCCAGCAGCATCCTCCCTGACGACAGGAGGCCAGAGCTGGGCCCTGGGTCAGAGAAGTGCTGGCTGAGCCTGCGAGGAGCCCTGGTACCGTGGACACGTTTGCGATGTGGCTGCACAGAGCCCGGTCCCACTTCCCAGATCCAGACAATGGGGACACCAGGGCCAGCCAGGGCCACAAGCCCTCCTCCAGATGGCCAGGCAGAGCCGCAGGAGGACTCATGCTGCGTCCCCTCTGGCCTATTGTCCTTGATCCGCTCTCACCTGGCCGCCAAGTGCCCAAGCCGGGACCTGGCCACCTTGGTAAGAGATGACTGTAAAGTTGTAAGTGGAGGAGGAGCAGGGGAACCTAGTTCACACCCAGTTCACAGCTCGCTCGCCTCACCCCTCTGGAGACCGTCCATCTGACGGCAGGCTTCGGGGTAACCGTCACCAGCTCACACGTTCATGTTTGGCTTTTGTGTGTCCCCCCTTGGCTGCTTCATGCAGACCTGACCTCGTGGCTCGCACGCCCTCCTGCCTTGGACCAGACACTTAAGGTCCCTGTGCTTCAATTGCCACGTGTGTAAAAGGGGGTGTCACCAGTGGCCGTTTCACTGAGTCCTGAGGAGACCTGAACGACACATAGTCTTGGGTGCACGAAGTCCTCAGATGGCGCCGGCACCCGGAAACCCTCAGCAGACACAAGCCAGTGGTGTTTGTACCGTGTGGGTCTCCCACCCCTGCCCCTGGAACCGCGGCCGTCAGCGTGCAGGGTCGCGGGTATCAGCGCCTCACCATGACCGTCTCTGTATGCGTCACTTTTTCCTTCTCGCATCAGTGCTTGGGGCTGTGTTCCACCCTCAAGTGGTTTTTGAGGTCAGAGTGCACCACAGTTTTAATAGAAAAGACCCAGGCTTTGAGGGAAAAGGGCAGCGTCTTGACCAGATGAGACTCCAGCTTCAGAGCCCTGCAGATTCGGATTAAGATCTGGCGTCACCCGGTCCCGGCCGCCTGGCCCTGGGCAAGACAGACAGTCTGAGCCTTGGTTTCCTCATCTGTGAGAGGAGAAGGCAGGCTGCCTACCTGGACGGATTGCTGAGGGGCTTAAATAGGAACATGTGCATTTCTTTCGTTCTTAAACAACCAGTGGGGCTGGGAGAGCGCTGGGTAAGAGGCCGGTGGGAGCTGGCGCCCTCCAGCTGTCAGGGAGCTTGCTTGTCACCAGGCACCGCCCCCGTGTCTGCCCTTTCTAGTTAGGGCCTTTTTTTTTCAGCGTGGGCCTGGAAGGCTGACCGGCAGAGGCCGGGGTTGCCTTCAGAAGGAAGCTGAGCAGAGGGCACCCCGGGCGTCGAGTGACCTGCGTGGGGACGGCGAGCCTCCGCGCGGAGGGTGGGGGTGTGGGCGGGGGCGGGGGGGATGTTCCTCGCGAGAACCTGGATTCCATCGAGAGCCTGGGCGCTTTCGCCCTGTGTCCAGTGTGACCAACTGTCCTGGTTTGCCCGGGACTCCGGGGTTCTCGGGATGTGGGAAAGTCCTTTACAGACCAGGACAGCTGGTCCCTCTGCCTGTTCCCCTCTGCTGGCCCCCGGGCGCAGGGAGCCTTGCCCTGGGCTGGGGTGGCCTGGGCGCGCGGCGGGAGGTCAGGCCTTGAGCGTTTGCAGCAGCGAAGGGGAGCAGTGGCTTTTTCGGGCTCTCCCGCTGGTCCCTCTACAGACCAGACCAGAAACCCCAGACGCCTTCAGGTGCTGCATCTGTAAAGAGGGCCGGTTACCCCTTCACGGGCTTAGTTACACAGCTGATGGCTGTGGGCCCTCCCAGGGTGGCAGTGCCCGCGGCAGGGGCTTCATAACTGGTTCATTGAGTTGAACGGGGTAGGACTGGACCATTTTCCTGGTCTTCTGCAGCGAAGGGAGAGGAGGAGCGTTACTCTGGTACCCCAGAAGAAGCTTCTGGACACCCTTGCATAGTATGATCAATTAATTTATCTGATTTATGGGGCACCACCTCCATGCCGGGCACTGGGCTCCATGCTGTTGCCCACCCCCCCCGGGGCCCGGGGGCCCAGCCCTCCCTGTGGTGACAGGCCCATCCACATGCTCCCATCACGTCTCTGCCTGCCCAGCCAGACCCCCGAGGCTCTAAAGCAGTTTGCAGGTCGACTCCCTGCTTCGCCTGTGAGCTCTCTGGGCGCTGGCTCCCCCACACCCCGCCAGCCCCGTCCTGTGGGGTGAGCTCTGCTAGGACCACAGAGTGTCGTCCAGACAATAGCGCTGAGGGAACAAGCGTGCCCCGAGAGTCAACGCCACGAGTGGCTTCTGTCCCACAGGTTAGCTCGTTGCAGCATCACTCTGACAACTCTACCTCCTGTCCACCTTACGGAGGGGACGCTGGCACTCTTGGTCACTTCTCTGTGCTCCTGTGAGGGCCTTGTCACAGACTAGGGGACACTAAGCCTTTTCTCTTCCTCTCTCCAGCTCCTGCTTCTCAGGGAGAGAAGTGAGATGTTAAAACGGGAGGTGAGCTACTGTGAAGCGCAGGCCGCAGAGTGACTGTGAGGGTGGGCCCCACAACGGGGCCGGTCAGGGCTCCCAGCTCCCGTTCTGCTCACCGAGCCGGGGGGCAGTGCGCTGGGGCTGCCTTTTCTGCTTCACACCGACGCTCCGTGTAGGCCAGCGCTGCCCCTGCCGTGTCCCTCCCCTTCCAGAGGGGTCTGAGCTGCGCTCTGGGGCCCAGGTCAGGCCTCGGCGGACAACGTGTGTTGTCCCCAGCAGCTGAGCCCTCAGGATGCACAGTGCAGGGCGGTGGGCACGCACAGGGAGTCAGGCCAGCTGGGGCCCAGATTCCAGCTCTCCTTGTATGCAGTGACTTCCTCGGGAAGGTCCCTTTACTCCTCAGGTCAATAAAGAGGTTCCTAGAGACTTCCTTCAACAACGTCCATTTCCTTTATCCCATATAAGGTTCCAACTGAGTAATTTTTGAGGATATGTTAGGAAATAAATTAACTAGAAAGAGAAAGCACCCAAGATTTTTTGGGGGAGTCAGAGGAAACTCCATTAGAAAGACATGTTTCCCTTTTTGCCCTGGCTCCCAGGAACCCCAGAGCTAACAGGTGCAGCACAGAAGCTGTGATTTCCCTCCTCTTGGCATGCATGCTTCCACGGCCCAGATTTTCGTTTCTGGAGCCACCCTGCGGACGTGGTTCCTGAAATCACGGGACCTCAGCTCCTCCTTGGAAAATACAGTCTTCAGAAACTTGATTTGGCTTCCTGACTTTCGACTTTTCTCCTTGGGAGGCCGACTGCCCCAGGAAGAGAGATTCCCTGTGTTGTTGGTGGGGACCTTCACCTTCAGGTCCAGGTCTCCGTCTCGTGCTGAAAGGAGGGTGTTCTGGTCCGCTACTTTGCACAGCGCACGCCAAGCATCGAGGGGCCTGGTCATCACTCAGACGTCTTCCCCAGGAGACCAAGGGGGTCACTGGGCGCTAGTGGGTTTGTCCCCACCTGTCTCAGCAGGAGTCAGGGCGAGTGACTCAGGAGGCCTTTTTCTCTCTCCTCCATAAAAGCCGGGCTCCCGACCCTGGTGGTGATCGAGAAATAGCTGGAAACTCCCTCAGGAGGAAGCAGCCTGCGGCCCACGTCTCCAGATCTGGAGGGAGGCTTGGCGATGGCCGAAGGCTGGGAGAGTCCCAGGCCTCCTCTCCAGCTGCTTTTCCCAAAGACGCTGCCTGCGACTGCTCCTCGTTCACACCCCCTCCTCAGTCGTCCTTCTTTTGTTTCACACCCCTGCTGGAAATCATTATGCTGCATCGCCCAGAGCACAAAAACTGTCAGGAACGGGCAGTGCTGAGGGAGGGGCTGACAGCAGAGCATACCGGTATCAAAGAGGCAGTGACTTTTGGAATTCAGTTGACAAACAGGTGGCAGGGTTCCACATCTTTGTGTGCCCATCTGTCCATATGTCTGTCCTTCCATCTGTCCATCCACACATCCATCCTAGTTGCCTCCCTCCCTCCCTCTCTATCCAATTCTTATTTTGAATCATAATTCGAAAAACGGATTTGTGCCTGGGATGTAGATTAACAATTTTATTTAAATTCAAAAAACAAAATCAGACTTTTTCTGGTAGACATGAATTCTGGAATCGGCCCGTTTGCCAGTAAGGACTGGCTTTGCTAATTATGTTACGTGTCGACATTTTCTATGAATAGAACAACTTAAATCTTCAGCCTTAAATATACTGAAAGCATGTAATAATAGGTCCCCGATTATATACTTTGTAATTGTTAAACTTGTGATACCATTTTAGAGATCAACTTAAAAATGCAAGAGTTATGTGATTATTTGCAATTATTTTAGGGGGGACATGTGAACCAAAAAGTTTGATGACCACTGCCTGGGCCTGCCCTGTGCTGGGCTGGGACTGCGGTGCATTTCCTCTCTGCCTTTTGGGCCTCTGTGTGGCTAACGCCTCGATGTGGAGGAAGAGGCAGCCGCATCAAGCCCGTGGCCACAGCTGGCCTGAGACCCACTCAGCACCTGGTGCCAACCCGGGGCAGGGAGAGGAGGCGGGGATGCGAGGAATGAGCAGCCTGGCCCGGGGCTGGTTGCTCCAGGCTCCTTGTCCGAGCAGCAGGCTGGGTTCTGAAGGTTCCTTCCGGAGGAGGCCAGGTGGGGCGGAGGCACGGGGGCTTGGAAGTCTCACCCGGCTGGGGCAGAAAGGGGGGGCCCTGCCGCCTGAAAGCATAAGTAGTCTCGTTTTAGAGCCCCCTGTTTGAAATAAATTTACTGTATTATTGACATAAACTGCTATGTGACCATGAAACATAGATATCTGACGACTTGGAAAGATGCTCATGATATATTACCAAGTGGAAAAAAGCTGGATTATGCCGTCTTGTAAGATGAACTGTGTGTGTTCATAGAAAGGAGACTGGAAGGATATATCATAATGAGAACTGTGCTTATTTCTAGGTGCTCACTGTAGGTGATTTTTAGAAACAGCTTTGTGGGGTACCATAGATATACAATAAACTGCACATATTCAGACTGCACAATTTCATAAATTTTGATAGATGTGTACACCCATGAGATCAGCACAATCATTGTGGCGACACATCCTTCACCCACAAAAGATTCCTCGTGCCTCCTTGTTAATATCTCTAACAGCCTTGTTGAGATAGAATTCACATACTGTGCAATTCACCCACGTGAAGGGTGCGATTCGATGGCTTTTAGTATACTCACAGAGTTATGCAACCATCACCACAGTCTATTTCAGAACGTTTTCATCCCCCCCACAAGAAACCCCAAACCCATGAGTAGTCACGCCCCATCCCCCTGACTGTCCCCGTCCAAGGCGGTCACTAACCGCCTGTTTCTATGCACTTGCCTCTTCTGGACGTTTTGTAGAAATGGAGTACAATGGTATGTGGTCCTTTGCGACTGGCTTCTTTGCGTAATGATTTCAAGGCTCATCCCTGCAGCATCGGTTGGTACACCACGTTTAACGTTTGAGGGGCTGTCGGAGTGTTTTCCAAAGCAGCTGCGTCATTTTATGTCCCCTGATTTCTCTACATCCTCCTGCAAACCTCGTTATTATCTGTTTGTTCTTTTTTAAATTATAGCCCTCCTAGTAAGTGTGAATTGATATCTTATTTTTTTTTGTGGTTTTGATTTGCATTTCCCTGGTCCCTAATGATGTTAAACATCTTTTCCTGTGCTTATTGGCCATTTATATAGCTTCTTTGGAGAAGCGTCTATTCAGATGCTTTGCCCATTTTAAAATATTATTATTTGTCTTTTTATTATTGAGTTGTAAGAGTTCTTTATGTATTCAAGATACAGCTCCCTTATCAGATCAATGATTTGCAAATATTTTCTCCTACTTCATGTGTTGTCTTTTCACTTTCTTGATGGTATCTTTTGAAGCACAAAAGTGTTTAAATTTGATGAAGCCTAATTTATGTATTTTTTCTTTTGTCATTTGTGCTTTTGGTCTCATATCAAAGAATGCTTTGCCTAACCCAAAGCCACAAAGATTTGCTCCTATTTTTTTCTCAGAGTTTTATAGTTTAGCTCTTACATTTAGGTCTATGATTCATTTGAGCTAGTTACCGTGTATGGTGTGAGGAGGGGTCTGAATTCATTCTCCGGCGTGTGGGCGTCCAGTTGTCCCAGCAGGGTTTATTGGAAAGACTGTTCTTTCGACACTGAATGGTTTTGACACCCTTGTCAAGAATCAGTTGACCATAAAGGTGAGAGTTTATTTCTGTCATTGTCTCTCTGTCCGTCCTTAAGCCCGTCACGCCCCGTCTTGCTTACTGAGCTTTGTGGTAAGTTCTGAAATGGGGAAGGGTGAGTCTTCCAAGTTTGCTCTTCTTTTTCAAGATTGTTTTGGCTATTCTGGATCTCTTGAATTTCCATATCAATTTTAGGATCAGCTTCCCAGTTTCTGCAAGGAAGCCAGCTGGACTTTTGATAAGGGTCAGGTGAATCTGTCAATTACCTTGGGGAATATTGTCATCTTAACAATGTTAAGTCTTCTGATCCATGAACACAGGTGTGTTTCCATTTGTTTAGGTCTTCTTCTTTTTTTTTTCTTGTGAGGAAGACTGGCCCTGGGCTAACATCTGTGCCCATCTTCCTCCACTTTATATGGAACGCCGCCACAGCATGGATTGACAAGTGGTGCGTCGGTGTGTGCCTGGAATCCCAACCCCGGGCCACCGCAGTGGAGTGCTCGCACATAACCACTACGCCACCGGGCCGGCCCCTGTTTAGGTCTTCTTTAATTTTTTTCAACGATATTTTATAGTCTTCAGCATGTAAGTTTTTTACTTCTTTTTTTTTTTTTTTTTTTTAAAGATTTTATTTATTTATTTTTCCCTCAAAGCCCCAGTACATAGCTGTCCGTCATAGCTGCACATCCTTCCAGCCGCTGCACGCGGGACGCGGCCTCAGCATGGCTGGAGGAGCGGCGCCTCGGCGCGCACCCGGGATCCGAACCCGGGCCGCCGGCAGCGGAGCGCACGCACTCAACCGCCAAGCCACGGGGCCGGCCCTAAGTTTTTTACTTCTTTTGTTAAATTTATTTCTGGTTTTTAAAATTTTCTGAAGATATTGTAAATGGAATATTTTTCTTACTTTTATTTCCGATTGTTCCTTGCTGGTGTACAGAAATACGATTGATATTTTATATCGAGCTTGTACCTTGCAACTTTGCTGGACTTGTTTATTAGTGCCGATACTTTTTAGTGGAGTCCTTAGGATTTTCCATGTACGAAATCATGGCATCTGCAAATAGAGATTGTTTTCTTTCTTTCTTTCTAATCGGAATGCCTTTTCTTTCTTTTTTTCATTTTTCTTGCTTTTCTTTTCCTTTTTTTTGCTGAATTTTCCTGGCTAGAACCTTCAGGACAACATTGACTAGAAGCGTTTATGTCCCTTTTTAAATCGATCCCTCCTGCCCCTCCCCAGTTGCCCCCTGTGCATCTCCAGGCAACTACTGCTCTATTTTTTTTTGTTATAATAGATTAGCTTGCATATTGCAGAATTTTATATAAAGGGTACTATACAGTATATTCTCTTTTGTGTATGTGTGGATTATTTTACTCAGCATAATAATTTTGAGATTCACTGATGTCATTGTGTTTATCAGTAGTTTTTCCTTTTTCTCCATTTGCCTATTGATAGATATTTGGGCTGTTTCCAGTTGGAGCTCTTACAAATAAAGCTGCTGAGAACATTCATGTAAAAGCTTGATATTGACATACGCTTTAATTTCTCTTGGGGAAACACCTAGGAGTTGAATGTCTGGATCACATGGTAGGTGTATATTTAACTTTTTAAGAAGCCACTAAACTGTTTGCCAAAGTGGTTGTACCATTTTACATTCCCACTGGCAGAGTGTGCGAGTTTGTGTTCCTTCACATCCTTGCAGTGTTGGTATGATTAATCTTTTTAATTTTAGTCACTTTAATAGCTGTATAATGGTATCTCATTGGGGTTTTAATTTGCATTTCTCCATTATATAGTGATGTTGAGCATCTTTTCATGTGATCTGCTATCTTTAGATCCTCTTGGATGAAGTGTCTGTTCAAATCTTTTGACCATTTCTTTTTAGTTGCATTGTTTGCTTATTATTGATTGTTAAGAGTTCTTTATATGTTATGGACAGCAGTCCTTTATCAGATATATAATTTGCAAGTATTTTTTCCTACTCTGAACTTTGTTTTTTTAATTCTCTTAACAGTGTCTTTGAAGAGCATAAGTTTTAAATTTTGATAAAGTCCAATTTATCATTTTTCTTTTATGGATTGTGCTTTTAGTGTCATATTTAAGAACTCTTTGCATAACCCAAGGTCAAAAAGATTTCTCCTATGTGTTCTTCTGGTATCTTTATAGTTTTAGCTTTCACGTTTAGGTCGATGATCCATTTTGAGTTAACTTTTGTATACGGTGTGAGGTATGGATCAAAATTCATTTCTCCTCTCCGTTGCATTAAGGTTCATGGTACATACCTTCACCTTATCACAGTCCACCTTCACGTGATATCATAAGCTTCATGTGGAGTACAAGGATCCTCAGTAGTGTCCTTCCATTTCTCTCCAATTGGCCTTTGTGCTATTGTCATACATTTTATTCTTACATATGTTAAAAACCCCATACTACATTGTTATTTTTGTTTAAACAGTCATCTGTCTTTTAAAGAGTTTTAAATAGTATGAAAAAATTCTTATATATTTTCCCAGGTAATTACTATTTCTGGTCCTTTACACAGATCCTTATTTCCATCTGGTATCATTTTCCTTCAGTTTAAAATATCTTGTAGTGAGGGTCTGCTAGAGAGGAATTCTTTTAGCTTTTGTACATCTGCAAAAGTATTTGTTTTGCTTTCACTTTTGAAACATATTTTCACTGAGTATAGAATTCTAGGTTGACAGATGTTTTATCCTCAATATTTTATTTTTTATTTTTTTATTTTTTGTGAGGAAGATCAGCCCTGAGCTAACATCTGCCAATCCTCCTCTTTTCGCTGAGAAAGACTGGCCGTGGGCTGACATCCGTGCCCGTCTTCCTCCACTTTATGTGGGATGCCGCCACAGCATGGCTTGACAAGTGGTGCATCGGTGTGTGCCAGGGATCCGAACTAGAGAACCCCGGGCCACTGCAGCGGAGCTTGCACACTTAACCTCTGCGCCACTGGGCCGGCCTCAAGGGTTTTTTTTTTATTACTGGTTTTGAGCAACTTGATTACAATGTGCCTTGGTAGCGTTTTCTCATATTTCTTGTACTTGGGGTTTGCTGAGGCTCAACTGTGGGTTTATATTTTTCATCAAATTTGGAAAAACTTGGCCATTATTTCTTCAGATAATCTCTTTCTGTTTCCTACTCTCTTTCTGGAACCCAATTAGAAAGTTATCAGGTTGCTTGAAGTTGTCCCACAGTTCACTGATGCTATGTTAATTTTTTTCAGTCTTTTTTTCTCTTAGATGTTATTGTTTTTATCTGTAGAAGTTTAATTTGGGTCTTTTTTTTTTTTTGATGTGGAAGATTGGCCCTGAGCTAACATCTGTTGTCAGTCTTCCTCTATTTTGTATATGGGATGCCGCCACAGCATAGCTTGATAAGTGGTGTGTACATCCGCGCCTGGGATCCGAACCTGCGAACCCAAGGCTGCCGAAGCAGCATGTGCAAAGTTAACCACTACACCACCCGGCTGGCCCTAATTTGGGTCTTTGACTATATCTTTCATGTTTCTGAAACTTTTTGAACATATGGAACATAGTTATAATAACTTCTAACATCCTCATCTGCTAATTCTAACATCTGTGTCAGTTCTGGGTCAATTTAAGTGATTTTTTGCCTTCATTGTGAGTTACATTTTTTTGCATGCCTAGTGATTTTTATTCGGTGCTGGACATTGGGAATTTTACTTTGTTGTGTGCTGGATGCTTTTCTATTCGTGTACATTTTCCTGAACTTTGTTCTGGGATGTGATTAAGTTACTTGGAAACAGTTTTGATCCTTTCAGGTCTTGCTTTTTTATTTTTTATTTTTTGCTGAGGAAGACTGGCCCTGAGCTAACATCTATTGCCAACCTTCCTCTTTTTTTTTTTGCTTGAGGAAGATTAGCCCTGAGCTAACATCCATGCCAGTCTTCCTCTATTTTGTATGTGGGTTGCTGCCACAGCATGGCTGACAAGTGGTGTAGGTCTGCACCCGGGATCTGAACCCACAAACCTGGGCCGCTGAAGCAGAGCATGCCAAACTTTAACCACTATGCCACGGGGCCAGCCCAGGTCTTGCTTTTTAAGATTTGTTAGGCAGGGCTGGAGCAGTGCTCCATCTAGGGCTAACCGTTCTGCATTACTGAGGAAAGACCTTCTGTGTCCTCTGCACTATGCCCTCTGAATCATGAGTTTTCCAGTCTGGATGGTGGGAATTGGCACTATTCCTGGTCCTGTGTGAGCACTGGGTATTGTCACTTCTAATCCTTTGGGATGGTTCTTTTCCTAGACTTGAACATGTTTCTCACACGCGTGCACTGATCAGTTCTCTGATGAATACTTGAGGGGGGCCCTCTGAAGATCTCTGAAATTCTCTCTGTGTGCAGCTCTCTCTTCTGTATTCTGTCTTGTCAGTTCTATCTGCCTTGATCTCCTGACTCTCCGCTTGGGGCGTCTGCCAGGCTCCATCTGTGTTCATCCTTTGCTGCAGCCTGGAAGCTTAGGGCAGGGGCAAGGCCTGAGACAGTCACAAGGCTCCCCTTGGTCACTCAGGGTTTGCTGGACTTTGTCATCTGATTTCCCATGTCTTAAAAACCATTAGTCAGGGGCTGGCCTGGTGGCGTAGCAGTTAAGTTCGTGTGTTCTGCTTCAGTGGCCTGGGGTTCGCCGGTTTGGATCCTGGGGGTGGACCTCCTCACCACTCATCAAGCCATGCTGAGGCTGCACCCCACATAGAAGAACTAGAAGGACCTACAACTAGGATATACAATTATGTACTGGGGCTTTGGGGAGAAAAAACAAAAGAAAAAAAGAGGAAGATTGGCAACAGATGTTAGCTCAGGGCCAATCTTCCTTAAAAAAAAAAAAAAATTAGTCCATAGAGTTGGTCTGGTTTTGGGTTGCTTTAGGTGGGCAGGTAAGTCTGATCCCTATTACTTACTCCATCTTGGTTGAAACCAGAAGTTCCTACTATGGTTGATTTTTATTTATTCTACTTATCAATGGTTTCTATATTTTCTCTAATGAACATGTTTTGAAGAAAAATGATGTTATAAAATAGCCCTGTATGTTATTCATAAAAGTGAAAAGTTGGAAATTCCTGAATCCCCAACAATGATATATCTATAAAGTAGAATATTAAGCACCCGACGTTCACACCCATATGTGAAATCAAGTAAGTAGGCTATAAATTCTATATAGAATGTGACCTTAATTTTGCTAAAAAAATATGTGTACACAGAAAACATAAGGAAATGTTAATGGCTAGTTTATCCTGGGCGATGGGATTATAGGTGTTTAAAAATGTTTTAAAAGTAAATATTAGTATTTCCCATATAGTCTTCAGGGAATATGAATTACAATAATACTAGACAACAAACACGCCCTAAATGTTAAGACAACATCTTTACAGAGGAGTGGCTGGTATCAGGCTGGGGAAGTGGGTGGATGGAGAGGATGTGGAGGTGATGGGGCAGGAGAGGCAGGTCCGGGATGATGAGGGCCTAGAACCCTTGGAGGAAAATCAGCTAGAGATTGGCACCAGAATCTGAGACTTTCAGGCAGGGCTTGGGCCAACGGAGGTTGGCTCAGCCCATCCAGAGTGGGCTGGGGGCCCTGTCTTCTCTGCCATCACCTTTCATTGCTTCTCGAGGCCCCTGGGTTGTTTGCTCAAGCTCAGGCCTTTGAGCTGTGCTCCTCCCATGGGCAACAGTTCTGCCTCATTCTCCCTCGTGTTTGTTTACCCTGCTGCTTGGCAGCCTCCAGTGGGCCCCAGGGCCCAAGGAGAGAGCTGTTGTCCTTCAGGCCTGGAGTCCTGGCTATGCGAATCTCAGGCTTCCATCAGACACAGAGCTGGCTCCATCTCAGGGGAGCTCTGGATCAGACACCCAGAGGGAGGGAGCTTCACCTGCAGAACAGAGCTGATCTCTGGACCATCAGTCTTTCAACCTCAGCTGCGTGCAGGAACCACCGGGAAGGACGAAAATGTCATGATGCCTGGGCCCACTCCAAAGGTTCTGGTGGGATCTGCCACAGGTGTGGCCCGGCCAGGCGAGGCTCAAAGCTTCCCGGTGATTCTGATGTGCAGCAAGGCTGAGGGCCACTGCCCTAGTCCAACCACCTGTTTTGTGGATGTGACACATTCAAGGCTACCCAGGCGGTCCGTGACGAGGTCGGCACAACCATAGTAGGAAATATTTATGGAGCATTTGTTCTGTGCCGTCCTGTCATTTCATCGTCACAGAAGCCCTATGAGGTCGTATTGTTCCTATCTTGCCATGGCTCACCACAATTTGTGAAGAGCCAAAATGTCTGTGGAGGATTACCTGCAGAACAAGAGCAGGCTTCCGCTGAGGGAAGCTCTTTCTGCAGAGTGGAAAGGCTCCAAGGGGGTGGGGTCCCAGAGCTCCTGCTGACATTCTTTGTTCATCTTCGTTTCTCCGCCCTCGGTTCTCCCTGCTCTCCTGGGTGGGAGTGTCAGGGAGCACAGAGGGCCTCTGGCACTTTACAGTGCATAAAACTCCCCAGGGGGTTAGTTAAAAATGCAAATTCCCCAGCTCCATCCCGGGAGACTCTGACTCTATAAAGCTGGGGTTGGGCCCAGGGAGATGCGTTTTCACAAGCAGCCCCGATAGTTCGGATGCAGGGATCCACAGACTGGACTTTGAAGAACACGGGTCTGAAACCCCCGGGCGGCAGGTCCACCGGCCTGGGGCTGACCCTGGCTCCGGCTGGGCCAGCGACCTCCCTCCGTGAGCCTCGGTGTGATCCTCCACAGATGGGGAGACTCACACCCCTTCAGGATGTCAGGTTCAACGGGGTCATGGATGTGAGACCTGAGGTGTCTAGCCAGTGAGAGCCTCTCGCTCTTGGGCCTCCATGGGGAGCTCATCCCGAGAAGAAGACACAATACTGGCAAAGTGTCTTTGAGCCAAATGAATCTGAAAGCATTTGGGAGCCCCGAAATCACCGTCAACTCTCACACCTGGCAGGCCCACCCTTTAGGGAAACATGTACACACATTTCTCAAGATCTGGGCCTTCATCTTTCAGTCTCTTCCTGTCAGGTAGGAAGAAAGGACAGGTAATGCTTTTTTCTTAGAATAACCGTGGGGTAGGTGCCATCATCCCCATTTTACAGGTGAGGAAATTGTAGCTCAGAGAGGTTAAGCATGTTGGCCCAGGACACACAGGAGTGGGGCACCGGCGTGTAAACTTGAGTCGGTCTGTTTCCAGACCCAGCTGCTTTGGCTCTCCCAGCCCCAGCGGGAGAGGGCAAGAGACCCGGGGATCCCTGGTCTCAGACTGGGGCAGAGTGGCCTGGCCCACTTTTGGCCTAAGATCTGGTGGGAGTAGGGCTCAGCTGAGCGGCCATCTCAGGGCTTGGCAGCTGGATTCTGGACAGTCCAACTGGAGGCCACAGCGGGCAGAGCCTTCCGTGAGACGACTGGCGCTGAGGGCCACCCTCCAGACCCGGCCCTGCTGGCAGAGTGGTGGCCCCTGCTCTGCCAGGCCCTGAGACAGTCCTTTACTCCAGCACTCCAGCCGTGGAACGAGCGTTGGGTGAGGTGGCATTTCTAGGAGCAGGGGCCTGGGGCTCAGCCTTGCGCTCTGGCCTGGAAGCCGGTGGGAGGCGAGGCTAGCGGCAGAGCCGGGTGGGCCCAGTCACCACACGGTTCTGGTTCTGTGTAAGCCGCAGCCCGGTGGGTTCCAGGTGCTACGGGTAGATAGGAAGGAGGTCTGGGTTTGCCCTGGCTATCGGGGAAGGCTTCCTCGAGGAAGTGACAATTCAGCTGAGCCAAGTGAGGGGAAGAGGCACAGGTATTCGGAACCAGAGACAAGGTGCTCGGCGTCGAGTGCTGCAGACAGGCCGATGGAGAAGGCCAACTCTGCCCTGGGGAACTCTCCCGCTGGGAAGGGAGACAGACGTCAAGGATGCGAGTCTGGGGGCCACTGCTGTGACAGGCTGCTCCTGCTGCTGTGGATAACAGGCTGGAGGAGCGAGAAGAGAATCACGCGCTGGGGCCCAAGAATTCAACAGCCGGCATTTCATAGAGTCATTGCGGCACATCTGCCAGCTACATACACTCGTTCCCCCAGGAAAGAGACATGGAGGCGGACATTCAGTAACTTGTCCAAGGTCACTCGGCCATTTAATGGCAGCACTGGACGTGGAGCCCAGACTCTCTGGTCCAAAGTCTGTGCCCACTCCTTTGCTCACTCTGTGGGCTCCGCAGTCTTTGTCCACAGCCCCCTGGACGGAGCGGGACCCTTGCTTGGCCGCCTCCCCAGCTCCTCCCCGCCAGCTGGCTCGTGCGGTGTGGGGAGCATTGTTTCAGGTGCCCAGGGTTCTGCTCCTTTGGATGCAGAGACAAAGCAAGACTGGGAAAAATGGAGGTTGTCTAGGCAACCACCCAGCTCCGACTCCGAAGCTGGGGGTGGGGTGGGAAGCTCAGGGACCCTCAAAGGGAAGGGGTAACAAGGGAGAAAAGCAGGCCTGGCTCACAGTTGGTCTGTTCCAAGGAGCCAGTTTAAGTCACTCCCCCAACCTCTGCCCCGAAAGTCAATTCTCCCACAGAGGCCCTCCAAGCCCCCCCACCCCACCCTGCAGCTCCACGGTCCAGATACTGTTTCCCAGGATGAAGGCAAGCTGCACCAAGGCAACTGGAGGGAGGAGCAGTCCCAACTTCAGTGGGACTAGTTACAACTGTGTTGAGCAAGCAATTACCATGTGAAAGAGGCCAGAGGGGCCTGGGGACAGCGGAGGTTGTCACTTGGAGACCAAATGCAGCTGGAGAGTTGGGGGGGCAGGGGGAGGGAGGCTGGTGGGGCCCTGTGACCCACATCCTGCAAATCTGGGGCACACACCGACTCCTCCCAAGCCCTGACCCCCTTTCCCACTGAGGACCCATCTGAGGGCACCCACGGGGGTGGCAGGGCAGTGCCCAATCGATTGCTCCACTACCTTCTGGGTGACCTTCTGGCGGTGCCGAGGCCCCTGAAGAAATGGGAGCAATTTTAAGAGGAAAAAATCTCCTTAGAATCCGAGAACAGGAGCTGTGGGGGTCGGGGGGAGGGCTTCTTGCTATGAAGGTGGCATCCAGGCCCCAGACTGCACCAGAGATGAGGTGACTGGGCCCCCAGGGTGACTTCTGATGCTCTGCAGCTCGGCTCACCCTGCTTCTGCTTCTGCGACTGCTTCCAGGGAAATGACAAAACCTGCGCACTGCATGGCCCCCTTCCCCGGCGTGCTCTGGTCTGGACTCGGGCATCTGACTCAGACTTCGGTCCTGTTGCACTAGTTAGTTACCACTTCCTCTCCCGCCACAGCCCTTGCTGCAGACCCCAGCCCGAGCCAGCTGTAGCTGGCCTGCCACCCATCCGCCAGGGCTTTCTCTCTGGGGGGTGGGGGAATCCTCAAACAGGAAGTGGCCCCTCAGGCCACTCAGCGGCCGGTCATGCTGGGCAGAGGCTCTGGGCACAGCAGTCCCCCTCAGAGCGGGCAGACTCCCCAGCCCCGCTGAAAGGCTGTCCAGGCCTGGAGCTCTGCGTGCTGTGAGCCTCTGCTGTTCTTCTGAACCAACAGTGGAACCTCCTCCCTCTTCCTGCCTCCCGGAGCCGGTCCCTAGCTCAGACCCAACGAGTGGAGGACAGAGGCTGTGGGAACGACTCTCCTTGCCCTGCTAAGGGTGGCTCGGTGGGACGGCGTCCGGGTGGAGTGGGGAGGGCCTGCGGGAGCTGTGGGGACAGCCAAGGGCAGCAAGGGGGTGAGAAGGGACAGTGTTTCACTGGCCTGTGGGGAGACAGCTATCGCCAGGGCTACCAGCGACTTATAGAAATCCGTGCACTTCCAAGTTGACTGAAGAGGGAGGCCAGTTGCCGTCCTGGCAGGACTTCCTTCTTGTCAGTTGTCGGGTGGGGGGACAAGAGCTCGCGCTCAGCAGGGCCAGGACCCGAGGCCGCTTTGCCCACGTCCTCTGCGTCACCTCACGTGGCACCTTCCCCACGGCCCGCTGGGCTCAGGGCTCTCTCCTGCAGGACAGCAGGCGGACTCAGGAGATGGTGTGGGCTCCCGCAGGGTCAGCAACGGCTTCTCCCGTGCATTTCAGCACTTTCTCAGGGGAACCCCGGCATCCTGAGATCCGACCCCGTAAATCCCTGTAAGCTACATGTAAGTAGGATTTTCCTTCCTGAATTAGTTTTTGGCAATTGCCTTTGTTTGCAGGTAGGATGGGGTGAAGCAAGTCGGCAAAGGCAAACTAACCTTAATCTTCTTTACATAGTACAATCTATAGCAAAGGACATTTTTTGCCGCATTGATTTAGTTGGAAATAGTTTTGACCTCGGCACCCTCGGGTTTGGGGTCCGGCTCCAGGAAAGAGGGAGGAGTACCCCGGGAGCTGCTCAGCGCTCCAGGACTCTCCTCCTGGTTCCTGTTCCCAGTGCAGAATTAAGGCTGCGCTGGGAAGAAGCCAGCCGGGAGCTGGGGAGGGCACACCCCTTTACCAGGAACCCGGAGGATCTTGGGATTCTCTCCAGGAAGCCCACCAGGACAGGAGTACATCACAGCCACAATCAAGACTTAAAGGACATTTATTTTTTTGAAAGGGTCGAGGGGGACTTTACAAGAGTCTGAAGCTGATAACTAGAAAGGAAGATAAATAAAATACAGAGCCAGTATGTTGTGGCAAAACTCCAAAAAACACACTGAAAAAAATCTTTACAGTTTAAAACTGCTTTACTTTATACATAATTACAAATTAATATACAGCATCTGGGTTTTAACCCCTTTTTATTTAATAGACTTTAGCACAGAAATGTTCATATAGCATTTGAAAATAACAAATGAAAGCAGAGGTACAAGCGTATGGAAATTACCCTCCTGCACAACCTGGTGTCTCCCGCGCACGCGCCCTCCGTGGGGTGAGTGACACACGGGAAACCCCAGGCGAAACCGTCACCACGGGCAAGCTGGCCGCGCGGTCCCTGTCGGTGCTCTCCGCGGCCCATCCTGTCAGGCGGCTGCAAAGGTGGGAGTTGAAGCGGGTGAAGCCCTGGGGTGAACAGAGGACGGGGAGGCCAGCGCCCCGGGTCGCAGCAGTGAGGAGCCCCCAGCACAGGCCGGGCTCAGCCTGGGGTCTGGGGCGGGTCGTCATGGTCTGTGGCCGGAGAGACTTTAGCCAGTCAGGTCTGCCTGTCTTTAAACCTTAGCAAGATGGAGAAATAATTCAAGGCCTGTCAATCTTCTGACAAATTAAATTAGATGAGTACATGGAGAGAAGCCTTTGTTGTTTTCTCTTCCTTTTTTTTTCTTTTCCTTTTTTGGCAGCATTAAAATACTTCTCATTTTAAAACCTGGCCAGCAGGCAGTGGATTCCAAAGCTCTGGTTACTTAGGAATGTTATGCTACATTGCAAGAAAAATGAAGAACCAAACCAAAACAGAGTCTCTGCCCGCTCCCTGTCTCTGAGGATGAATCAGAGCAACAGCACCGGGCTGGGACCGACCTCAGGACCTTGGGCGTGTGTGTGTCCAAACGGCCGTGCTGACAGAAGGCCAGGCACATGTCTTTCAGCCACAGCTCCCGTTTCATCTGAGGGTTACTGCTGGGCTTGCACACTCCAAGGGCGTCCAAGCATGGGGGGTTGGTACCATTTTGCAGTGTTTGAGTCCCCTCCAGGACACCCTCTTTATGGCCACTGAAGCCCCCTCCCCAGGACTCTCTCTCTAAAGCCCTCCCAGGGCTGAGCTGTCCTCTGGGCACAGTGGCCACCCATCAAGAGTGGAGTAAACTGCAGCTCCAATGCAAATACCACACCCTGGGGAAGAAAGGACTGGCTCTGGAAAAGAACCTCAGAGACAACAGGAGGAAATACAAAGCACTTCTGTGAACAGCAACTTCTGATCAAGTTCTGGCCTCTAAGGTTCTGGTTCTACCTTTTATTTAAGGTGGATCCCATTTCATTAACCCCGACACACTAACACCCATCCCCCCAAAAAAGGTACAACAAACCCTACAGATCCTAAAAATTTGTGCTCGCAACTACTAATACTATGGGCTTGGGAAGACAATAGGTAAGGGAGAAAATGAGCAAGGGACAACTTTTAGTGGTATTACCCTGAGACATAAGAGGAAAAAAGGTAAGATTCGTACCTTTTCAAAAAAAATCTTGATAAGGATTTCTTCCCCACAGAGAGCTCTCATGGGGGTAGAGGATGGAATGTTGGCAAAGAGTGAATTATGGCAATTTGCAGGTTTTTAATCCTCTCCATTTTCAAAGAAGAACACAGTTAACATAGCTGATTGTCTCAAAATTGAAGCCAACCGATGAAAGCATTTAAAGTGCACATGTCACCCAGATGGGCTGACAACTACTGAGATGATATAATTTTTGAGAGAAGATGTAACCTCCTTCCAGGAAATTCACTAGATTCTGGAAATCTGGGGACTCTGGATGGTGTCTCCATCTGTCCCCCAAAACTTAAAACACAAAGTCAGGGATCTGATTTCTTGAGCTTGATGGAGAAGCCTGGCTTCCTAGCATGGGAACACTACGGGGAAGTGAATCAGTCACCCTAAAAGACAACCCCTTCTCATAGGAAAGAAACCCAGACAGGGCTGCAGACTCAGCAGCCAGAGCAGTTCTTAAGGTCAGAAGCCAAAGCCCAAGCAGCAACAATCCCAGGTGGCTTCCCAGGCCCCACAAGAAATCCCCAAGCTCAGTGTCCAAGGGCGAGACGGCACAGGCAGGAAAAGCCCGAGTCTTGGTAAGCGGCGCTCTTCGGCACACAGACTCGACTCCGGGCAAAGCTGGGCGGCTGGGACCAAGGCAGGAGATGACCTTCTGATTCTCTGATTCTGCACTTGTCCAATCGGAACCTGACCAAATTATTTTAAGTTAGTGGGGTGGGCAGAGGTGAAATTTCTACTATTAAAAACTAGCACTAAAACAACCAAAGCAACGTAAACATCACAGCTAGCTCGGAGTAAAAGACACTTTAAAACTGAAAAGCTGTGCCGCAAGGTAGAGAGACTCAGCGTGCACCGAGCTTTGTGAAGAGCGTACGTGAGTGCAAACCTCACCAGCACTGAGCCCTTCTCCTCTCAGCCCAGAGACCAGGGTGGCCTGGCCTCCCTCGACACAGAGGGAGAAGAACGCAGGTCTCCATTCTCCAGCACCCTGCCTTTCTAGCAGACCACTTCTCTGTGGGACATGGAGCCACAGAAGGAACTCCAGCAAGTGACAAGGACAGAGAGCTGAGCTGCATGCAGATCTGAGGAAAACCAGGACAGCATGGCCATACCTTGGAGCTGCACGGATTGGTGGAGGGAAGCAAATGACCTTTTTGCTGCTTAGGGTCTTTAGGGGCCACATCGTGGTTCAATAGAACATCAGCTGGTTGTGTTCTCAGTCTATTTCTGAAGGGTAAGAAATCTCCATGACAAACACAGGCAAATGTAGCTCACAGGTGGCACGTTTCTTAACTCTCAGGCAAGGAAGAAGACAGCCCTTGATCAAAGGATGACGTGGGGTGGGAGGAGGGAAGGAGACGGACCCCGTCCCCAACACTTAATTCTCTTCTGGGCCTTCAAGGCACTTGGACAGACGCTGAGAAGCAAGCAGGGCTGGCTGCTACTCCCTTCCTGCCCTGACACAGAGCTGAAACCGTTGGGCTTGTACGTTCACCCTTACGACACACACACACACACACACACACAATAAATAAAACAAATCTAAGCTAAAAATTTTAAACCAGACCTCTTTCAAATAAACTGAAAGATAAATATCTCCATCGGCAAGGCCAGCTTGCCCTTCATCAACAAGCACCAAGTTACAGATTCGTTTTTTTAAAAAAGTATGTTCAAAGACCCATGCTCCTGAGGGGAAAAGAGCAGGAATCAAAGGCCACAGGTAAAGCACAGAATGTTCCAGGGTCTCCCCTCGGGGAGTAACAAGTGCGGCAGGCGTACGGGCCTCAGAGGGAAACACCGCCAAGGGACTGTCCTGCACCTGCCAGCTGCTGACAAGCCTCGAGCAAACACTGATCACAACACGGTGGGAAAAGGAAGAGAGAATAAAAAGAAAACACAGGCAGCATCTGTGGTATCTTCAAGGGGTAGAGTATAATAACCAACAACCTTTAGATTGAAAAAACTTTTTAAGAAATCAAATTTTGCCAAGGCCTCCTGACAGAATGAGAGCTCTCCCGAGCCACACCTGGGCCCGCTCTTGCGTCTGTACTGGTGGCAACCACCATGTAGGGGCTTACCACCTTCCCCTGCACCTAGTTCTCGCCAGCTGTCCTAGGTAGGGGAGGGGACAACCTCGTGCAGGAGAAGCAGGCAGCCCCAGTGGTGGAGCACCCACAGGGCCATCCCACCCAGCAGTGAGGGCCAGGCAGAAGCAGCTTCCCTTGGGAGCCACGTGAGGTCTCAGGAACACTCCAGAAGGCCACGGCCACTTCTGGTTGGTGACAATCAGAAAGTGTCACACCACAGGGGTGATGGCAAGGAGGCCTCTCTACTTCACCTGCACCCAGAACATGTGGGCAAACATCTTGGAAAGCCAGTATATGATTTTCCTGGATTCGATGATGAAATTAGATACTTTTTTTTTTAGCGATTGAAACACCAAAATCAAGGTGGTACAGATCACATGCTTGTTAAACACATCAAGCCTTCTCTTAACTGGTTTTCACAAATGTTTGCCATCCCTTCTAAAATGAAATGAGAAATGCATGCAAAGAGAGGTGAGGTGTGCGCAGGTGGGTTTACAGGGAGACAGCCTCGAAGGACAGTGGGTGGGGCCCCGAGCACCCACGTGCTACCTGAGCAGTGCCAGGCCACGCCCCTGGCTCCCAGTTAAGCTGACCAGGTGTCTGGTACATAATTCTGGCGTACCCCACGTGTGTATGCAGATGGGCTACTGTACATGTACACACATAAAGTCCAAACTATCTGCTGTTTGAATTTTGGTTGTGTTCCCCCAAATAAAAGGCAGTCAGAGTTTCAGATCTCATTTGGAAACACTCTTTCGGCCTTTAGGAATTCCTGACATGTCCAAAACCGTTGCCTGGACTTCTGGGGCCACTACTTTCAGGGTAACATCCCCAGTAGGGCCGGCCCCAACCCACGAGTCACTGGCAGTCACCAATCCTGGGCCTTTTTCCCCACCCTGACACTCAAGACCATTTGTTCCTCTGGTCCAGGACCTGGGGCAGCATGGGAGGACCGGACGCTGAAGAGCTCGGGTGTCCAATGGAAGAGAGTGAGCACACAGGAACAGCAGGAGGGGTGGGGCCGTTAACCACTGGCCAGGACGGGAGGCAGTTGCCTCAGCAGAGGAAAGGGGTCAGCAGAAGATCTCTTCACCCTCTGCAGGTACTTCCGATGCAGGGCCCTCTGGAAAACGGGAAACCAAGAAGGAAAAAGAAATTCAGAAAAAATTGCTCTTTCCATTGAACTTCCCTTCCTCCCCAAACACGAGTCTCCTGGGATGCAGGAGGACAGCTGGGGCCAGTGGGCAGTCAACTCCCTGCACACCAGGTTCCCTAACTGATGCAGTAAATGAGGTCTGCAGTGACAGCCTTCACGACCTGCTGCTCCTCTAACTTCACAGAAGCACCAGACTTTGTACTTACAAATAGGCTGGAAAAAGAAATTTCTCTGTAACCTCCCACATAGACGGGAGAGAGCAATCCCAATGACAAGGGACAGAAGGATTCGCGGACAAAGTGGGGCCTGAACTGAGAGCCTCATTCAGTGTAACTGACCCACAAGCTGTGACGGCAGGCACATCACTCAGTCTCTCTGGTTCATGTCACCTACTTCACAGTCACTTTGAGGATTAAATCAGATCTCGGAAAACGCTCACCAAGTACCAGTTACTATTACCCATTACTGGACTAGGCCTTAGAAAGGCAGGAAGACTAATTGCTTCATCGAGGTGAGTTTCAGTTCCTCGGTTGGACAATAAATGCCTGAAAAACGAAACCTGCACTATTTTGCATGCATGTGCGCACAGTGGGCTCTTACACGCTCGTTAAGGAGTGCTCTCAGTGTAAGTTCCAACGGTCCTTGGCGGTCACAGCAAGTCAGTGTGGTGAAAAGCATGACAGTTCAGCTTTTCCGCACCTGGAGGGCATCCTTCTATTAACCCTCCCACGCCGCGACAATCTGCGGCTCTGCAGGACCCAGCGACACATGGCCGCAGGGAGACCCGGCTGTGGCACTCACCACCAGGCTGCAAGCGGCCCCCTTTGTTCTTCTTTTTCTTCTCCTTCTTCTCCTTCGGCTTCGCTAACCCAAAGAGGCGGGTGGAGCTGGAGCTGGACACTGGGGTCTGGCTCTGACCCTCTGCTACTTTGCTCGTCTGGCTGGTGGAACTCAGTATATGAAAAGGCCCCTTATCTTTGTGTGTCCGAGAGATGTTGTTCCTTTTTGGGGACACTGAGAGTTCAGAGTCCAAGGACCCTGCTTTGGCTATGGAAGGTGCAGGCGGCAAGGGGGACTCCTCAGGACTGGGAAAGAAGGATGGGATCCTCAGCAGCTTGCTGTGTTGATGCGAAACCTGCACATGTTCAAGAGAAGGGGTTTTAACCTCGAGGCCTGCAGCATCCCCGGTGCCCACTCCATGACCTCTGGCTGAGATCCACTGGGTGGTCAGCCCGGATACACCCCCTTCCTTGGACTCTGTTATAACAACTCTTTGTAAAAAGATTCAGAACTTCTCAGGTTCATTTACTGCTCCTCCAAAGAGTATCTATGAAAGTGTTAAAAATATTGCCTTTGACACCATTAATATTTTTATCACACGCACTTAACGTCTGCATCATCAAGAACTTGAGAAAAGAACTCCCCTTCCCTGAGGACACAAGGAGAGCTGCTTCTCTGAAGACTGATTTACACAGGGATGTAGATAATTATTTCAGGGCTAAGAGATTATAGAAGCCAATTCAGGTTAGAGGGCTTATACCAAGATCCTAGTCAAAGGTTAAACCAAAGATAGAGAGAAAGATAAGATAATCGGTCTAATCTGTGCCCTCTCTGTGCCCTGGAGCCTTCCTTGTGGAAGTCCCGCTGATTGTATTGGGTGGGGGTGGAATCCATCCTTGTGTCATAAAAAGCAAAGCAGAGCCATTTGCTGCTCCCCATCACACATTTGAACACCTCTGCAGGAAGCTAAACTGCCTCCCTCTGGAAGATGACAGTTTAATTTTCTTTCATGGTCCAAGGTCAATTAGTCAAACAAATGGCAACATGATATGAATATCAACAGACACGCGAGATCTGTGTCACCCGAGCTTTCCATCTGCCGCAGGTGTCCGTGTTGCCGAATAACCACAGAATATTACCGACATAAACTTGGAGTCAGTGTGGTGAAAAACTGAAAGCCTTCCCATGTAAGTAAGCAGCTACAGAAAAGGAAAAGTTTCGTCAACAGTAGCAAGACAAACCAGGAATCAAGCAGGGCCCAGATGTCTGAACATCTCCGGGCATGATCATCACCTCTCCACAGAAGAGTGGCCGCCTCCCATCCGTTTGCTGCGATGGGCTCTTCCCTGTCACTGACGCCCACTGACCCCACCACGTAGGTTCTTTCGGTGAGTCGTGCATCAGCGCCACTTACTGCTGCTGCCTAGCGACCACAGGCACCGCATGCTCTGGTGGTCCTTTATCCTTGGTGTGTCTCCCCCACTGGGCTACAAGTCCCTTTAGGTGGGGCCATTCGATTTCTTATGTGGCACAGAGCAGAGAGGCTGCTCCCGAAATCCTGCACGGCTGACCCCTAGCCTCTCGACACACTGCGGCTACTCCAGCCTCAGCCCATGATGGCTCAGGGAAGTGCCAGTCAGCTCCAAGTGTCCATGAACTTCCCTGCCCCAAACCCCAGCATTTCCACTCTCCTCATCAACCTCTTAGAAATGCAAAAAGGAGAAGACTACTCACTTCCTCACCTGCTCCCTTTTAGTGTAAAAGGATTCTGTAAAAACAGCCTTTACATCTCGGCTCACTTCCTTCTGGTGCTCAGTACACAGAGGGCTCTTCCCTGAGTCAGTGGTCACTGCCTCGCTGCGACAGTGGGAGGCCCGGTAAAGCCCCCCCTCCACCCCCGGCTGCCCTTACCTGACAGCCCTCCCGCTCCATCTGCCTCTGGTGCTCCGCCTCTCGTTTCAGCTGCTCCTGCTCTCTCTCGAGCTGCTTCTGGGCCGTGCGCAGCCTCTCCAGGTCAGACTGGTAGGCGCCCTTCTTCTGCTGGAGCTCGTCCCGGTCCCTTTCTAAGTCCTGCTGCCCCCGCTGCACCTCCTCCTCCCGCTGGGCCAGCCGGGCCTCGCGCTCCTGCAGCGCCCTCTCGCGGGCCTCCCACTCGCGCTCCCGCCGGCGCTTCTCCTCCAGGTGCTGTGCCTGCTGCTTCTGCAGGTTGGCCAGGTCCTGGCGCTGCTTCTCCAGGCTGCGCTGCTTCTCCTGCTCGATGAGGGAGCTGGGGCGGGACAGGCTCCGCGTGAGCGCCCTCTCGGTCAGCATCAGCTTCTGGTCCTCAATGTAGCTGTCCTGCTGCAACACCACACCCTGAGGGAGACACAGAGGGGGAGAGAGATGCAACACTGCTTCCAGGACCCGGCCCCCCTACCCAGGGGCACTGGTCACTATGACAGACTACAGCTCTCCCCTCATTTTTAAGCTGAGGGGAGAAACGCTCCAGGATAACCCCTGCAGTTATATAGGAATATCAAGGGTGCAGGAACTCTCAGTTTTTTGTTAAACTTGGTCACAGGCTATTGACATTGCCTGGCGTGGGGAGTGTGTGTATTCTGGAGGTGGGAAGAGGTAGCTATTGGATTGCTTAGATCTTCAAGAAAGGAAGTGAGCAGAATTTAAGGATAATTCCCAGGAAGTACTAAATAGCAGCTGTTTTGGGAGGGCCACCCTATCCAAATACCACACAGAGATATGAAACATGGAAACTTAGAATCATAAGAAATCCTTTCTGGATTGAAATGACCTCTTATGTGAATGTTAGCACCTGTGTCTTTGTGCATGGCTGTCAACAGTGCCCACGGCCTACCATCTGCCCATCAATTGTAGTCTCAGGCCAATGACACTCTAGCCACTGCGTCTTGTAACCTTTCTCATCATGACAGCCTGTCTTCCCTGGACTGAGGACCCCATTTACGCATGAGCAACCTGCAAACCTCACAGATCTAGGCCAACAATATCCTCTTTATTGTTTTTCTGGAAACCAGTAAGTGAAGGGATGACAGAGAAAGGCACGTACCTGCAAGGTGCTGAGGAGTTCATGGAGATGAACGACGCTCTGGACGACCTGCTGTGAGAGGAGCACAATGGAAACGTCACCTCAGGACAGTCTCAGAACCCATCATGCCACAGGCCACCTGACAGGACGGCCCCCTTAACACACACGAGGTGCCTGTACTTGGGTGAAATATTTCCAAACTGAAAGCACCAGAGAGAAGCAGCAGGTACCAGTGCCCAAGAAAAACAAAACAAGATCAAACAACAAAACTACCGCGTGTGCAAGAGGGACATCAGCACAATTTAAAGCGTATTCTAAGCTCCCGGTATTTAAAATCACTGGCACAAACAGGCAAACAGACCAACATAAGAGGACAGAATGCGCAGAAGCAAACTACAGGGATTTAGGACATGATATAGGTAGCATTTCTAAACCGATGGGGAAGGAAAAAACATTCAATGAATTGTTCTGAGAAAATTGGCTAAATCTTTGGAAAAAATTAAGTTGGGATCCTGGCTCTCACAAAAAACATTCAAACAGATAAAATGTTAAGTGTAACAAAAGAACCATAAAAGAGCTACAAGTAAATATGAGAATGTTTCCTGATCCTGAAATAGGAAAGGCTTTTCAAAGACAGAAGCAATGGAAGAAACCACACTCACATCTTTAACTTTCACTATGTAAAATATAAAATAAAACGGCAAAGGACAACCTGAACAGAAAATCAAACGGAAAAATCTTTGATTTAAAAGGGCTCTCATAGATCAATAAGAAAAATGAAGTACCCTAGTAGAAAAACAGGCAAGGAACACAAACCAGCAGTTTACAAAAGAAGAAATACAAATGGCCAACTATATAATATATTAAAAATGATTCAACCTTATTTGAAATCAAATAAATAAATACCACTTGAACTTATCGAACCAACAAAACATCAATTAAAAATGGTAATTCCCAACGTTGGTGAAGAGAGATGCGAATGGATACTGTTATGCTGAGGGCAGGGATAAACTCTGCATAGCCGTTCTTCTAGAGAGCAGTTCGGCATGTTGAGGAAATAATCAATGTGTGTACGACGATGCTCCTGGCTGCATCATTTATTTTTATTTATTTTTTTTGTGAGGAGGATCAGCCCTGAGCTAATATCCATGCTAATCCTCCTCTTTTTGCTGAGGAAGACCGGCTCTGAGCTAAAATCTATTGCCAATCCTCCTCCTTTTTTTTTCCCCAAAGCCCCAGTAGATAGTTGGACGTCATAGTTGCACATCCTTCTAATTGTTCTATGTGGGACGTGGCCTCAGCATGGCCGGATAAGCGGTGCATCGGTGCACGCCCGGGATCCGAACCCGGGCCGCCAGTAGCAGAGCGCACGCACTTAACCGTTGCTAAGCCACAGGGCCGGCCTTTTTTGTTCGTTTGTTGGTTTTGGTGAGGAAGATTGGCCCTGAGCTAACATCCATGCCCATCTTCCTCTACTTTATATGGGACGCCGCCACAGCATGGGACAAGCAGTGCATTTGTGCACGCCTGGGATCCCAACCTGCGAATCCCAGGCCGCTTAAGCAGAGCACGCGCACTTAACCGCTTGCGCCACTGGGCCGGCCCCTTGGCTGCATCATTTAAAAAGCAAAAAAGTAGAGAAAGAATTAACCACTGGAAAGACTAAATAAATTATGGTGGACAACACTGTAATATACAGCTGTTAAATAGCATGTTTGTACAAATGCCCCTGGGGAAATGCTTCTAATGAGTGTAAAGAGAAAAAAAAGCAGGATATAAAGCTCCAGAAAGTATTGATATGAACTGTATAAAACTATTCACACTCACACAAACTTAGACACGTAAGAAGAGGCTGGAAACACAAACACCAAACACTTAACAGTAGTTATTTCTCAGTGGTGGGATTATGTTTACTTATTTTTTTCTTTTTTACATTATTGGACATTTTTCAATTTTCTACCATGAACATGTATTCCTTTCATAATACTTAAAACACAAAAAACTTAATCATCAGGCTTAGCTCTTCTGAGAATACTTTTACCCCTCATTTAAGTTTATTCTTAATAAACAGAGAGAGAGAAGTCACAGAAGACCGGCTGACTGGCTGAGCACCCACGGTGTATAATCCAGTGTGTAACCTGTGCTGGAAACGCCTGAGGAACACTGCTCTCGTACTGTTTCTTACTGACTCTTCTCACTACACATAAGGGAAATTCAAATATAAATTTCACCAAATGGACAAATCGACTAAGAGCTAAATTTCCAGCCACAGATACAGACAGCAGTGGTCTGTGTGAGGGCAGGCTTATTTCACTTAAGGACAAATACGCCGAAGGGGATTCCTTCCGGATACCACAGTATTTAGACTTCCATGCCAACAAAGAGAAAACAATATCCTTCTGGGTTTGAGAGGAAAAAACAAAAGATTCTCTTAATTTAAAATTTCAAAACAAAGCTCCTCAGGGATTTAAGATGTTATGTTAAAAGCAAGAAGCAAGACAAAGAACATCCTGAGAGGGACACCCTAAAAAGCCACTACCCCGAGTCTGCTGACACACACAGTCTCAGGCTCAAAGTCAAGCAAGTGTGGAGATGGCAGGAACCTCGACGAGGATTTCCTGAGGAACGAGGAGAGGCGGAGACAGTGAAGCAGCACAGTTACCCCGCAGGAGCAGCGGAGCTCCGTGGAAGGAAGGTGAGGAAGACACGCAGCAGAATCTCATCTCTGACCAGGAGGACGCCCAGGCTACTTTCAGAGTGACAAGCACACTGAGTGAAAAGCAGCGCTCAAAGGAGAAAACTCAACCCGAGTCCCTGCAGGATGAGAAATTACTATGCAGAGTTACCGCAAGTTAATTTGCACGTTCCAGACTTGTGGTGTTGGTGCCAGGCTTGTGTTACAGGAAAGGTGGCTACAAATTCTACTCAGTGTGTTGGGACTGAACGAAACCACCACGGAGGCTTCACAGCCCACGCCTGGAGAAAGCAAGAGGCTTCTCGAGGACAGAAAAGCAGAGGCCACTGTAGTAGGCAAAACGCTGACAAAGCCGCCGACGCCCTGGGGGCCGGAAAAGGTAAAGGGAAGTGACAACTGCACTGTTCATGCACAGCTCACAGCCAGGGGGCAGCCTGTTTACAACAGAACAAAAGTGAGTGCTCCTAACTAACAATTACAACAAGATCATGTTCTTCTAAATAGCTCATAATGTCCTTACCTCACTGTTTCTTTTAAGCATAAATACCAGGTTAGCATTTCCACCCTATAAAACAAAAAACAGGCATTAAAAAAAAAAAGGTCCTGAGGCAAAAATTACATTCACCGTGTGTCTCGGTTATGCTGTGGCTTCCCATTTTCATTCTTTTCTACCTTGGCCTCTCACTGCAGGGTGATGAAGATTTCAGGGTGAACTGGTGCGGAAGCCTGGTTAAGAGTTCAGGCTGGTTTGGGGCATTTAAACAAATGGTCCTGCCAGGGCCACGGTAGAGCCATGAATGTACACATGGTATTCTAAGCCAGAGAGGGCAAACGGCCAATAACGTGCAACTCTTAACCGTACTGTTTAAAAATGTGCTTTCCTCTTAAAACACAGGAGGAAATAAAAACAGCAATCCAGACATCTAAAACAAGATCAACTTGGACTAACTTCCAAGATTATGAATTCAGAGGGAAGTGCCAAGGAGGTTTTAGTATATTTTAAAAAGGAATACCTTTTTCAGACCACTATCCGATTCTGTTCTCCTAAGATCTTGGCCATCATCTCCCTCTTCCTTCTCACCTCCTAAAAAAAAAAAAAAAAACACCTTGTTTGTTTGTTTAAGTTGTAAAACAAATTAGCCAAGAAAAGAATATAATATACATAGCTTAGGGATATAATATTTCTGAATTCTATTAACGCCAAAAAAGGGGAAGAAATTTAGTGGCAGCTAAGTGATTATTAATACTTTCACTGATGCACAAGAACTAGAAGCAGAAAGGGAAAAACAAGAATTATTACTCCTTTGACTACAGCTTAGCTGACATCCCAGGAAAATCTTTATTACTCAAAATGAACATGACACTGATAGACGTTCTTGAGTGTTTTAGCAGCTAGGTATTAGGATTTCACTTAAGTACTGACTGAATGGGACAGAGGAGCTACCAGAGTGCAGATCATTTTTAGCTGTGTATGACAGTCAAGGACTGCCTAGAAAAGCACATGAGTTCAAAATCATTTACCTTTTGAAGCATTCATCTGATGGCTGTCAAATCCTCCAAAGGTCTCTGCTCTGCGGGGCAAGGAAACAGGGCCGACCATGCCTTCTGGTTCAACAGGGCTGCTGACAGCCTGCCCGAGTGTGCCTCCCAGGCTTCCACTCACCAAGCCCTGAAGGATCTCCACTGGAAAATATATGTATTTTTTACATATGTAATATGTACATATGTATATATATATACATATGTATATGTATGTGGATGTATATATATATAAAACCTCACTATATAACACACTATATGTACAGGAAGCATGATCTGAAAATTCCAGAGGGTGAGTAGGTGACTTCCTTCACTCAGAGAAAGGTCTCAGCTCAAGATATGTGTTGTGGTTGGATTCTACAAGAAATTCAGAGATTAAAAACCTTCAGCCTTATTACATGAGGCCTAGGAAACTTGAAAGAATACAGGGAAGGCCGAGTAATTTACTGGAAGGAGCATGGCTTCTGGAGTCAGATCCAAAGTAGCCAAAAGGAATGCCCTGGAAAGTAAGGTGAGCAAATTTGAGAACAGCACCTAAAACTGGCCAGGTTTTTTCCCCCTTCTGTAGTGAGTGGTTCAAGGGACTAGAGTAGTCCAAGTATCTGAATTCTCAAATCCAGCCAGCTAGGGGTCTTTTCTAGAGCAGGGTCCCACAGAAAGGAGACAGTGCTGAAAGTGGAATAAAACTGAGCAAGAGAGGAGCAAAAGACATGAAGAAAAAGGGAGGACCAGATAGAGGGAGGGAGGGAAATAGGAAGGGACTCGCACAAGACAAGCCATTGTATTTTTTAAAAACACTACATGAAACCAAAAGAAGAGTCCTGTGAAGTGAGAAAAGCTATCTGAACTTAAAAATTTAAGACACTTATTTCACATAAAAATGAGCAACAAAAAACATCAAAGTCACATCTCATACAAAGTTAAGAGAGAGTGAGAGAAAGAACAAGGGGCACGTCCATAAAATAAAGGAGCTGATAACACTAAGAAAATGTCACGACATGAAAGAATCTAAGTCAGAATTAGAAACACAGAAATGAGGCAGCAAAACTCGAAGTGGAAACAAAAGAAAAAAGAATCATTTTAGAAATGAAAACTAAACTAGAATACAGGAGCAAATAAACCTAACAGAAAATGACTTAAGAAAACAGAAGGTGAAAGGAAGAATATTTAAACATTAAGAAGATGAAGAGCTGAAAGTATTATGAGAAAGCAACAAGTACTGATAATAGGCCAAGATGATCCAACACATGGATAATGGGAGTTCCTAAAGGAGAAAAAGGAGGGAACAGGAAAATAATAAAAACTATAATTAAGAATACTTTTCTGAAAAATCGGAAACCACACACCAAAATAGAACACTGTGATCCTGAGAACGTCAACCCAGAATAACCAATACCAAGGCATATTCAAACTACTCAGATTTAGGGGAAAAAAAACCCTTTGGGCATCCAGGCAAAGAGCATGTCACTTATATGGGGCAAATCAAATTAAAATCAGACTCAGACAGCAATGCTTTATGCCAGGAAAAAATGAATAACATATTTGAGAATAATTAAGATACCCAAGGGAAGAAAATGTGAACCAAGGATTTTATATCCAGCGGAACAGACTTTCAAGTATAAAGGGCACAAATTATTACCAATATGCAAGAACTCAGGGTATATTATTCTCATGAGCCTTTCCTGAGACTTCTACTGAAGAATAAACCTCAGACATCCAAAATGACTAGAGCGACACTGACCTAAGAACTGGTTGTGGTTCCTGTAGAACAAAGACTACAGGCCAGGCTAAAAAGGAGAGTCCTGTGTGTAATGGTTATAAGATGACAGTGTAGACACAGTATAACTGTTAAAAAAAAAAAAAAGGAGGGAGAATAGGGATACTATATAAAAATCATATTTGGTGACAGTTGTATTAGCATTACTATTCTGACACTGTTGTGTGTGTTCAGATACGACAAAGCCAGTAAGTAAATACAGGATGTGCTACTTCTATGATGTATCCTTGAGAGGTTAAGTAAAAGCCCCATAGTCCACAACCTGAAGTAGATCGTCAATGTGAATCCACACTACACACACACACACACACACACACACACTTCCCCCCAGGCTGTCCACTGAAAAGGCTCAAGCAAAAGCCCCAGTAGCACTGACCATCCCTAGTACCCAGATTGTGGTCCTGAAATCATTTCCCACTAATGGAAACCAGAGCTTCTTAGAGGAATGGCTGATTCCAGATCTGGGCAGAAAACAAAATGAGCCTGGAACTTCTTAATATAGCAAAGAAGCTCCCAAAGACTACTAGCGTCATGTCAGCAGGACTTGGAAGCCAAACCAAGAGGCGCTCACTGGCCAACAGGACATTTTGAACTTTTAATAAGGATAAGAATCGCAAAGATTTGAAACCCATCCGATACTGTGTTTAAATTAATGAGTCTATAATATGTAAAAAGTACTGGTCACCTTCAGAGGATGACCATAAATCAATTCACTATCTTGAAAATTGGTAAATAAAGGGGGAAAAAAATCAAGCATTTATCTTTTTATTTAGCTTTTCCTGTATGTTACCAAAAAGGGGACAACTAGATATTTTGTGCCTCCTGAGGGAAGAGCACAGCATTACAAGACCACCACCACAAGCCTGCTAAAGGGATCAAATCTGAGTAATGAAGCCTCTGAATCCAGCTGCGAATCTGAAGGAACTAGAGGAGAGAAGAACAGAAGCACCGCACGAATAAAATTCCAACTGTGAGAAACTCCACAGGTCAAAAAGCTCAGAGACTTCAAAGATAAATGTATAGAAAAGGGATGGTGCAGGGGACTGTAAATTAAGAATCTTAAAAAGCATATCAAAAAACATGAGCCAGACTAAGCTACAGTATCTTTGAATAAGCACTTGGCCATAAAACCATAATCCTAAGTGATTACTGCAAAAGTCACAGTACCTGCTCCTTTTTGGAGGGAAGGAGGGGGCTCTGATGGGGATAGGACATGTCCAAGGGCTTTGAGGGTGTCTGGTCACATTTTATTTCTTGACCTGGGTAGTGGTTATGAAGATGCTCACCTGACAATAATTTACTAACGTGAAATATTTGTTGTGGGTTGTTTTCTGTATTTGTGCTTTATTTTACAATAAAAAAGTAAAACCTGGTAGATAACATTGGCATGTAAACCACTCTGAGAAGAGGTGAAGGGGGGGCAATGCTGACTGCAAATTACCCTCATTTATTGCACTTTTCATTAAGGGGCCTCCTTTGAGAGACTCTTCTGTGTTGGAGCGGAAGAGGATTCTAGAGCTGTGTGTCGGGGAGCAGTCCTCTGGCAAGGGAGTGCTGCACTCAGTCATGTCCCGGAAAATCATCTCCTTCTCTTCCAGTAAGAGGAGGATCTGCTGGTCCTTCTGCTGAAGTTGCTCTGCGGGGTGGATGGAGAAAAGCTCTGGTGACTTGATGGGCGTTAGTACGATGAGATGACTAAGACACAAGCGCCACCTTGTGGAAGTTTATGGGACATCACAGAACAAGGCCTTTTTTTTTTTTCCTCTCCTTTCTTTTTCATCACAAAGGCAATATCAAGTTTTTGTTCTGTAACTTCTACTTAGGAAACTATCCGGGTCTTTCTAGGAAAACACGGGAATTTCTGACATCACAAGCCTGCACTTCGTCTCCATTGCCCTGCCTCCTGTTTATCTCTCAACCCACTCATCACTCCGCATCTGCTCTTTCCAAGGTGACCCTTCAATGCTGAATCCAATAAGCTCTTTTATTTCCTCCTTTCCAGCGTGGATGAGTCCTCCCTCCTTTTTAAACTGCTTCCTTCTCCCACTTTGAGGACATCATTGGTTCTCTTCCCACCATTCCTTCTCAGGGCACTTTACAGACCTGCCATCTGCAATGGAATATGTGGGTTCCCTGCTTGGCTCCATCCTGGGCTGCCTTCTACACCTTACACACTTTCCTCCTGGGGATCTCATTCACTCTCATGGCTTCAATTACTTCCTATGTGCTGATAACTCAACAAAAAGCATCCCAAATCCTACCTAGGTTTTTGAGCACCAGACCACTGAGCCCCTCTGTCTAGTGGCTATCTCCACTTAGATGCCCTGTCCTCAGCATGTCAGAAGCCTCTTTTCTCCATTCTTGCCACCCCACCTCCTCCGTTTAGCCTGTGATCTCTTCCTCAGTCAACAACTTCTTCCTTCTCCAGCTTACCCCAGCGGAACCTGGGAGAGGTTCCATCTCCTCACTTTGTCCCACCACCCACATCGGTTCCTCATTTGTTACCCACACCCATCCCCACTCCAGCTCATTTCTCACCGAACCTATCCTAGAGTCTCCTAGTCTGTTTTTCCGCTCCCAGTGGCTCCCTCACTCCCTCAAGCAATTCGCCCAATTGGCTTCAATACCAATTAAAAAGATTTAAGTTTAAATTTTGCTAAAAAAATTATATCATTCCCTTGTTGCTTTTTAAGACCTGGTGTCTTCCCAGCTTAATCTCCCATCACTTAACCCTGACCCTCCAGACATACCAACCCTGTCATTCCTTGGCAGACACGTCCAGTCCTTTTCCACTTTTCACTTAACTACTCTTCTTGTCTGGTGAAGTAATTTTTTTCAGATGTGGCCCGTGTGTCAGCCTCTCTGTGAGGCTTACCACAGGCAGGGCTGGAAGGTCGCCACACTTTCTGTGTGCCTGTGGTTTGGTAAACCACCCGGGGCCTGTCAGGTGTGGATGTCTCCCTTGCCAGAGTGGGAGCTTCCCAACGGCAGGGACTCTGAGGAATCTCTGCATCCTCAGCGCCTGGCCACACGCCTGGCCAGGTGCTTCCTACATGTTAGCAGAGGGACGTTTTCATCCCTGCCATCCTAACCACGGGCCGACAGATCTGATGTAACGCGGCTTCCAGGCTAAATCCATCCACCTTTTTTTTTGCCTCACTGAAATAGAACGTTGCCAATCTGTCCAGCTTAAAGGACCAACAAAACTCGCTGGGTGCTTACATTTATTTGACTCCGGGCCTTATTTCCACCCAAAGCACAGTCTTTACTTCAGAATATTCAACAAGCACCAGCAAAGAGAGAAGAGCACGAGGCTCTGCCTTTCAGAAGCCATGAACTGAGGATGTGAGCCTGCGCTGTGTGCTGTGCGGGCCTCAACGTTCCCATCTGCACAACGGGGATTAGAACATGTGTCCTGCAGGGATGTTGACAAGACCACACCAAACAGTAGGGACTCAATAAATCGTGGTCAGACATAAGCAATAAGCACACTTCTCCCAAAACCACCTCATAACTCATTTGTGAACATGTGGCACAGAGGCAGGGTAACCGATAAAAACAGATTAACTGGAAAATTCTTTTCCTCAAGTACCTTTCTCCTTGTTTTAATCTTAGATGTGACCATGAATTTTGGCAAATTCTTCCGTGACAAAGTACAAACAATGTCACCAGGGTCCCAGAACACTGACTGAGACAAGAGAATCAATATTCCCTTGACTTAGTATCAGACAAATTTTTTTGTGTGTGTGTGAGATCAGCCCTGAGCTAACATCTGCCAATCCTCCTCTTTTTGCTGAGGAAGACTGGCCCTGGGCTAACATCCATGCCCATCTTCCTCCACTTTATATGGGACGCCGCCACAGCATGGCTTGACAAGCCGTGCATCGGTGCGTGCCTGGGATCTGAACCGGCGAACCCCGGGCCGCCGCAGCGGAGCGCTCGCACTGAACCACTTGTGCCACCGGGCCGGCCCCTCAGACACATTCTCATAGCCATTTTTCACCAGGACTCGTGTCAGCTCAGATCTGGTTTCTCTTTTGTTAAAAGCTGTTCATCTCCCTGTCTTGAGTGCCTGCCAGGACGGCTCTGGCACTGGGGAGGAGCAGCAACTTAGGAACTGCCAGCAGTCTCCTGCGACTGCAGACACGCCAGATGAGGCGCTAAGACACTGCCAACAGCCTTACCTTTCAGTTCCCGGGCTTTGGTGTCCAACAGCTTCTTTTCTTCCTCATTCTCACTAGGAATTCCTTCATCTTCATCTCTGTTGCTAATACAACCAAAACAAAACAAAACATTCCTAAGATGTCAATTACTCTGGCCACTGTCCAGTCTATTATGAAATCACAGAGGCCTTAGGAGGCTGGGATGGGCCCTGGTGTGGAACTCACAGGGTGTTGATTGTGTCCTGAATGATCTGAATCCAGCTGTTTCGCTCCTCTTTGGAGGTGGCATGGACTTCTACCATCTCGGGATTTTTCATCCCCATACTGATGAGGAATAAACCTTTCTCCTCATGTGCTACTTCTCTGACAATCAGCTTCTTTAAAGAGATCACCGTTGACTTCTGGTCCTGGAAAAAGGGGAGAGGGCAGAGATAAGACATGTACACAATGTTCTAACTCTTAAAGACAACCTCGAGCTAAGGTAAGACTAGATGGCTTCTAAAAGCATATGGTTTAACAAACAATGGCAGATTCAGGATAATGAGAAATAGCTCATTATTTCATTATTTTATCAAACAGAAAATGATTTCCAAAAAGGAAATGCTAATTTATGACTGTAAGGGGTCTCGTCATGTTTTCTACGTCATGAATACTTCCAGATTCTTCACAGAATCTGGATGGCAATATTATTATAAATTAGCACAATTTATGGGGCATAATGTGCAAGAAATCCTCCAGTGACATATTTTAGATCAAATGTCCAAGACTCTCAAAAGGATTGTTGAGGGAACAGAAAAATAATTTGTTTGGGGGGGAGGGGGCAGAAAATTGCGAGGGTAAGAAATTACTCAGGAGAATTTGTCCTGAGCTAATTAATTTTGAGAGGGTGCGAGAGCACTAATACAGTGTTGACACTCACCTACCCTAGCTGCTCTGAATAGTATAATTACAAACAGAAGAGACTAACAATTCAGCTTACCAATGACGCAAAGATGTATTTCTGGTCTTTTTCTTGAAGGAAAACTAAAATGTCAGTAAGCAGAACTGCTTGAACCTCTGTGAAGGGGGGAAGGGAAGACAAAACAATGACTACTTGACAGTTAAGCCCCATCAGAGAGCTTTTATTAGAGGCTAATTCAGCATCAGCAACATACCCCACAGAGCAAATCAGATGGAGATTACCCTCCTCAGGCAACAGTTTTACATTTCTGCAGGATCCAGACCTGGTCATCAGATTTTTAGAGGCATTTTAAAATGGGATTTATCACCAAAGCCTTGTCTTGGAAAAGTTTAAGCGTTCAGTTCTGGAAACATATATCCCGTAAGGCAAGATTTTAAGAATAAAATACTTTAAGAATAAAGTTGGAAAATAGGACTTTTAACATGTTAAATAGCACCCATTCTGTGAATTCTCAGATTGTAATATTTCTGAACTTCTGATTACAGTAATGGGAAAGGCGTGGGACAGCAGACAGGAAAGCTGCCAAAAGGTGATGTATAAAAACATCTGAGTCTCAGAAAAGGTAGATTTCCTCCTCAGCCCAGACAACAGGAGCTAGACAGCGCCCTGAGATTTCACAGGGTCACGTGAACACAGCGGCTCTTCTCTCAGCTCCGACATGCCCCAGTCAACCTCAACCCCACAGCATGCAGACAGCCTTCTCTTCTCAACGAAAACAAAACAAACACCAAAGGAACATCTCTAACTGGATCTAGGAATCAAAAGAACGCCACCAACACTTGCTCTAATTCTCCGGGAGTACAAAGTGACATTTCAGACATTAAGGTCCGAGATGAGCCATCTCTTGAGACCTAAGAGGCTGGCCCCTTTGTACCATCTTCAGTCTAGAAAGGGGAGGCTACAACTCCTCATGAAAGAACGGAAGTGCCTTAAGCAGCCCCCTCCTACGTGGTCGGGCCCACTCTGGGCTTTTCCACCACTTCTGCCACAACTGGAATCCCCTTCCTGTGTAATTCATTGCAAAGCTATGAAGAAAACAGAAGCAAGGATGTCTGATTCTGAGGGAGGTCTAGGTTTTCAGCCTAGACCACAGTAATTTTTCCATGCACTGCCATTAGTTTTCACAAGTTTTTTTTCTTTTAAGTTTACTTTTAAATAACTCAGGTGTCTGCCAAAAAAAAAAGTTCTAAAACACAAGTTTCAACTTCATTGGATCCTGAAGTTTATGTGATCAGTGTCAGTGTCAGTGGATTAGAGAAAAACAATCCCATCCCTTTCGCAGGGTACCCGACACAGTACTGGCTGTTCTTGGCACAAGTTCGCTGGGGGTGAACATGACTCCACACCAGCTCCTGTCTCCACTGGAGGCACTTCAGGCCAGAAAACCAATCATCCTGCCATTGGCTTGACCACAGCGTTATTCCAACAGCTGCAATCTATTAGTTTTTATTTTGGGAATGAATAAATAAATGTTGTGTAAAGGAAAGAATCAAGTGCTAGCTCCAGGCAGCAGCAGCTCTAGGAAATTCAGGTCCTTACAGGAGAGGGCAGCCTGAACTGCCAGCCTGCCTTCGAGACAGTCTCCGGGCGGCAGTGTGCAGAATCCTGAACTGGGATCTTGGAACAGCACAGAACATCACGGCTGGGAGGAAGGAGCCCTGGGGACCACCAGTGTAGGTCATCATGGAGCACTGAGACACACAAGCAGTTGGTGGCAGGGAGGGACATTTCTTTTCTCTGAAACTATCCTGTCCTTCCGCTCATGACCTCGACTGGAACTCAGGCCCCGATGGCTCTTCCTCGAGTCCCTGCAGCAGGGACTCTCCTGTTTCTCTGTCACCAGTCTCCCCTCACTCCTGCTGCACTCGAAACGACCTCAGTCGTTGTACTAAAAACAATCTAGTTTATCCCTTTCCTGCTGAAAACCCACCACTTTGAACCCCTCCTTTGCTCACCCCCATCAACAGTATCAACTGTCAACCTCTTAGTGTGGAGTATGTACCCTTTACAACTGGCCCACAGCCGTGTCTTCAGGCTTCTTTCTCGTCCCTCCCTGCCACTCACACTGCTGCCTGTCTGACAGCGCCCCCCGCCCCGCTTCCCGGATGTGCCCTTTCAACTCCATGCTCTATGCTTACTCTTCCCTTTCCACTGGCAACCTCCTCTTCATCCTCCGAGACCCCCCTCAATGCCATTCCTCACCCTTCCCCACTCTTTAGTTCACGCCTCTATTACAACACCATCCCACTGTAGAGCAAGGACCTCTTACAGTCTCTTCATTCTGACCCCAACTTCTCAGCAGGGTATCCTATCTCATTCTCCTTTGAAACCTATCTGATTGCCTGGGACTTTCTGACTGTTGGGTCTAAGCGTTGAGACTCTAGCTAAGCACTCCTGGGTATTCTCTGACAGCAGTACCTACAGCATTGCTTACAGCTCAGAGATGAGAGCAGCACAAATTTCACCCACCTTAGAGTTACGCCCCTGGGGCTGACAGCACTGGGCTAGCCTGCTTCGTGCACTCAGCTCACTGAGGCCAGGGAGGAGGGAGGTATACTCAAGGCTATTGGTGAAGTCAGAGCCACCATACAGGCCCAGAGTTCAGGTTTGAGGACAACAATTATTAAAAAAAAAAAAAAAGCAGGTGTACAGATAAATTAACAAACCTTATAACTTCCTTAACTTGATGTAGCTGATCACTTGAAAAGTAAAAATTAAGACCAAATGCAAAATGAGTATCTTTTATGACTCTTTTGCTTAGAGCACGATAAAAGATACGAATATCATAAAGCTTAATAATATATCTAGTCGATGTGGGTTAAATGTACATTTCTCTAAGGTCTCAGGAGCTGAAAATTCCTCTAACATCTCTTCAGAACGAGTGATATATTTTTAATCTCACGGATTCTGTGAATTGTCTAACTGTTGGTGTTCCCTCCTTGCAACTGTTTTGCCCTAGACCCCAATCCCAAATGTGCTGCCCACCTCTCATGGGGGAACACGCCCTCCTTAACAGCTAGCGTTTTTGCATCAATCTTGTCTTTTGCTTTGTTTTTTAAAATCTTTTTTTCCATTTTCCCTGCCTATATCACTTCCTTGTTATCTTACTATATTTTATATGATTTTGTAAGCTATCTCATACTAGTCCTTTTTGACATAAGATTAAGAACAATCAAATGATTGTTGCTCCTGTGTAATGTTTGGATATGGGCTCCCTAGGAAAAATCTGCTGGTGAATTTCTAACAAAAACATTTGGATTTTCCCTGCTCTTCTCTGGCACACGCTTAGACTCAGACAAAAAGTGAGCCTTACCTTTCAACCTTCCTGCTGCGCTCTTCAGAAACACACTCCCATCCCGCACAAGCTTCTTCCGCTTCAAATCCTCCTTGGCAAACATCTGACCGCTCTTCATGCTCATGATCGACTTGCTGTCTGTCTTCGTATAAATCTCATTGAGACGTACTTTCTTTTCATAATTTGCCACTGTACTGTCTACAGCTCCAATCACATCCTTCACCAGGCTCAAGGACTGAGCCAGATCTTCCTGCTCCACTTCATTGTCTGAGAAGGAAAGAATAATTCTGTTCTTAATGGGTCCTTTTGGACAAGGGTAGAAGGAGGAATCCTACTGTCTTGCTCTACATCACTTCCCTTTGTGGGCATGTGATCACAGCAAAGCCAATCTATCAGAGGTCATGGGCCTATCCCTCTCTGTGATAAGTTTAACTCTAAATAAACTTTGACATTTTCAATGACAGAGATAACAAGCAATTAATTATACGCTATTCTAAAGTATAAGGAACCAAACATTTTTAGGGAGGGAGAGGAGCAACAAGTTTTTTATTTACGTCTCTGTTTTACCTAATCTTTAATGTAACTGCCTTGTAGTTTTTAATGTAGTTGCCTAGGAGCAGGATTAGCCAAGAGAGAGAAACTAGTAAGTACTGATTAAATGACAAACAGCAGCAATTCCAGCACTTATGGGAAGAACTTGTGGGAATTATCTTCCAGTCTGGGGGTAAGGGAGAAGTTGTTCAGACTGCACTCTTGATGGGACCAGTGAGTGGTTCCTTCCATTCCTGCTATCATCTACCCTAAGTCTACTGACATAACTATTTCACGTTTTCACTTAAGAAAACCGTTTTTAAGATAAAACATAGGATCTCTTTCAGACCCGTGTCTTCTATGAGGTCTCTAGTGCTTTTGGACATACCGGCAACAGTCCGTTGGCATACAAGACTGAGTAAAAAAGGAGACTCACCTTTGGTACACTGCAGTATTCTTTGGAATAAAACTGGGTATTTGGTGATCCGTTGGGTTACCAGCAGTATGCACTCTGGGATTCCAAGCCTTCTTACGACTGAACTGCTCATCTTCTTCTGCAAGGGAGTAAACGAACTATCAGGAACTACCCGAGGAGGAAGGCTCTAGCTAAAACAGACAGTGACACAATGCTCTGGACAACGATGGGGGTTTCCAAGTTTCACATCAATACCTTTACAAAGGCCTGAAAACGCTTATCCTTGGCATGAAGATCTTTGAAGTAGTTTACAGACTGGTTGTGCTGCCCACAAAACTTGCCATATGTCTTCTTTAAGCGTTCTGCATTGTCACCTGAAAACTGGAGAGGAGAGAGAACAGAAGTATGCCGTAAGTCAGGGTGCTCAACTTGTTATTACCATTTTGTTCAAGGTTTCCAGTCCGTTTGTAAAACCCAAGAGTGCTTCCTCATAAATTCCCCCAAATGATTAAAATGGTGCAGCAGCTTTGGAAAACAGTCTGGCAGTTCCTCAAAAAGTGAAATACAGAGTTACCATATGACCCAACAATTCCACTCCTACACATAAAAACATATGTCCACATAAAAACTTGCATACAAATGTTCATAGTAGCATTATTCATAAAAGCCCCAAAGTGGCAATAACCCAGATGTCCATCAAAGGACAGATGGATAAATAAAATGTAGTGTATATATATGATGGAGTATTATTCAGTCATAAAAAGGAATAAAATACTGATATATGCTAAAATATTGATGAACCTTAAAAGCATTATTCTAAATGAAAAAAGCCAATCAAAAGGACTACATATTGTTTTATTCCATTCATATACAATGTCCAGAATAGGCAAACCCACAGAGACAGAAAGTAGATTAGTGGTTGCCTAGGCTGGGACAATTGTGTGGGGGTGGTACGTGATAAAAATGTTCTAAAATTGACTGTGGTAATGATTGCACAACTCCGTGAATCTACTAAAAACCACTGAATTGTATACTTTAAATGGGTGGATTATACGGCATGAGAATTATATTTCAATAAAGCTGTTTATCTTACTTACCTCAGGCCAGCAGCCCTAACAACTCTGCATGGCCCTTAAATCACTCTCAAATGTGTGCAATCTCAATGGCTCATCTGAAGGTATGTTCACTCTGGGGTAAACCGATGAGTTTCTGTATGTGGTCCATACGATACGTGCTAAACATCGATTTCCACTGTACTAAAAATCTCTGGAGGCAACACAAATTGATCCTTACCAAAAAACTTGAAAAAGGGTTCAGAGTAGCTTTTCCTTTTCCCCTTTACCAAAAGAGAAGCTGAGGCAGAGACATTTTAAGTGTTCTGCTCTCACCATAAAGCAAATGCCCTAAAAGGGTGATTTCAGCAGTGGCACACAACCAACAAATGCACACCATGGGGCTAAGACATGAGCCCTGCCATCTAAGATCTACTGGAGGACGTGCACAATACAAGGAGCTACAAACTACACAAGTTAGGGTTAGATGAGGCACCTGTGCAGGTCTGAGGGCAGAGAGCAGGGGCAGAGAGAGACAAGGAGAACACTGGGAGAGGGGATGTTTGGGGAGGAGAGGTCCTCACTTGCAGAGTTGAAACCATATCATATCTTGATGAAAATATCAGCAACAAGATATATTTTATGAAATATTTTACAGATAGTTTCTCATTCAATTTTCTATGCTCAGGTGGTTTTTAGATAAACGAGTTCCTTTTGATTTGAGGCATATGGGGAAGTTGAGACTTCCAACAAACGTTTTTTGATTTCTTAAACTGCACTGTTTTTTGAACAAGAAAACCTTACTTTTATTGAGTATCTACCATATATGCTAGGTACTTTATATATACATTCCTTTTAACTTTTAAAAATAGCATTAGGAGAGAAAAATTTACTGTCCTCATTTACAGAAAAGGGTTGAGGCTCGGCGAGATGAAATAACCTGCCTAAGCTCACACAGATAATAAACAGTAGAGTTGAGACGTGAATGCATAGCTACTGGACCCCAAAGCTTCACTCTGCCCCCCAATGCGTGTGAGAAGAACCTGAGATCCTCCTCACTGCTCACCTGATTTACGAGCACATCTCCCATCCTCTTGATGAGAAAGTTCTTCTCACTTTTATCCACCAGAGATTCCTTCTTCCGCTCCAGGATCCTCTGAAAGAACTGGCTATGGATACTAATCAGCTCATCCAAACAGGGGAAGAGCTTTTCCACCATCTGCTGCTCGAAGAGCAGCTCCGTCACCATGCCCCGGCTGTACACATCGCTCATGATCTTGAGCGTGCGGACGTGGTGTAGCTCCGTCTGCATCAACTCTGAGGGGGACACAGCTTAGCGGTCAGAACACTCCTGTACAAGGACCTCCTTCAAAGATCACTGGCTGCTCGTAACAGCCCAAGTTAGTCTTAAGGCTATCTGGGGCCCAATTTAAACTTTAAAACTCAGTCAATAGCTGTCTTTTCCCTAAAGTGTTTTCACCTTATTCTTCTAATTTTCACATGACCTAACACTATTTTCTGACAGGCACACTAGATTCCATCACTCTTAAATGGTGGTTTCCAGAGTGCTCTTCACTGGATTCAAATCCTTTCATCATTTACTGTGTTCCCATTTTCTACGAATGACTTCTGTTGAGTCTAGTTTCTAGTGGCGCTGAGGACTTAAAACTGTACTGCCACAAGAGATCTCTTTCTAGGACTGTGGTATAAGTAAGCACTCATTTTAAATAAAATGTTCAATAAAATTGAAATAATTTCAAAGAGAGGGAAAAGGATAGAAATAAACTCATGTCTCTACACCTCAAAGTTTTTAAAGAAAATCTTTAAAAGAGATGCCATATACTTGAAAATTGACTTTCCATTGCTCAATAAATCACGTGATAAAAAGTGCCGGACAACGCAAATCAAGCATTAGCAGAGCAACTAAAGAGTCTCACCATAAATCACTTCTTGCCGTTTGACCACATCTTTCTTTTGCTGTTTCAGAAACTTGCTGTCCACTATTCGACTCCAGGACTCTGCTTCTAGCTGTTTGGCTTCAATCTCAAAGTCGCCCATTAACTGGCCTTCATTCATGTCTGTACCTACTCCTCAAAATACCAAAAAAATCAATATCAGAACCTGGGTCTGTGACCTCTAAAAAGCCTATGTTGGACTCTCCTCAGGGTGATAATTTTGTAAGACACAAATACTCTGCATTAATTAATACTGGAATATTCATAGAATACATCTTGCACTACTAGAAAAGAATCATTTCTTGTTTGTGACATACAAACAAGAGTGACATGCTTGACATTCAAGACCTTGGTTAACAGTGATAAACATCACCTAAATCAAACGTGATTAAGACATGACTCCTATGTGAAGTAGGAATTGGAAGGGACCTGGTAACTTCACTTGTTTAAGAGAGCAGGCTTACAACTGTGCTAAGAGAGCTAGAACAGAATGCGTACAAAAGTCTAGTGGAAGAAAAAGAGACTAGTGGAAGAAAAAGAGACTAGTACTCAAGTATGACCACATTAAAATCAGTAACATCCTTCAATGGACAGCCATCTAACGACTGGATAAGTCTGGTTACCAATTCATTATAAAGCATTTGAGGCTTTGCAGACAATTTAGAGAATCTTCACAGGAGTAAGAAGAGGCAGGCATATTATTTCATTAACACTTGTATTCTAGATAATGGCACACAATCTCTACATATGCATAAAATATCGGCCATTAAGTTCCTCTTACCCTCATCAGTAAGTGATTCCGTTGACTCATTGACCTTGCTGATTTTATTTAGTGAGTCTGTTGAATGAGACAGGAATTTCCAGGTGTTTGATATGTTCTCATCATTGCCAACTCTGGGGACAAAAAGAAGCACATACTGTCAAATACATTCTGATAAGCCACAGTTTGCATTTTTAAATGAGTACCTGAAAAACTCTACAGTCGCAGCTGGTTGTAAGTACTACAATGACTGAAGACAAATTACTTATGTCGGGTACCCAGCAACATGCAACATGAACTACGAACAACGGTTGGACGCATTTAACATAACCGCAAACCTGAATTTTTTTTTTAATGATAGGTAGCAAGGAGAACTCTTTTCCCTCAAATTGTATACATATTATACAAGAAATTGCTCTGTCTGACACTCACTGTCTTAACCACTACACTTCCCCCTCTTCCATAAATAACTACAGACCAAGCACTTATAATAAACTATTTTTTTGAACTTTCTCAATCCCAACTCACCAGCTAGCATAGTAGACACCCAATCAATGTGTGTGGTATGATACAAAAGCAAGCCAGAGCCATTTAAAACTTTAAATTTTACTTAAAGACCAACTTTTTAAAGTCATAATGCAAACAAATTTTGATACCATAACTTTAAAAAGAAGGTCTTGGGATAATGACAATACAAAGACAAAAACAAACTAAAAATACCTGAAACATTTTTTTTTTAAGGAAGAGAAAACATGAGCCAGCACAGACGTTAGGAAATACAGACAAGAGGAGATTTGCATCCTTTAGTTAAGCATTTTCCTCCAGCCTAGGTTAAGAGAGATGCAAGAGATGTTTCGAGTCCTACATTTAAGATGACTTCTTTACTTGATGGAAAGGCAGGTGTCTGACCCCAAACAGCCAGCAAGATCATAATCAGCCCTGTGGTAATCACGTGACAGCCGAGGCCTGAATAGTCAGGGGCCACAGCAACTTTTGCAGGGACCACAAAAGGAACTCAGTGCAAATGAGTTAGTGGGAACCTCATAGCAATAACTGGCCTATTATTCACTCCCATGAAACTGACTTAAGAATCAAGATGCAAAGATGAAAACAGATTAAAAAAGAAACAAAAATCAGGTTCATCTGACCAACAGAAAAATGTGACATCTGAAAATATAAGTGGTTGCAACTAAAAATTCAGAAGTAAATCATCGTTTTTCCTAGTCCCACTTCTTACTTTGATCTAAAAATCATCCTTTTAGGACTCAGGTTCTTTAAAAGCAGGGCTGATCACGTACAAAAGCGTAGGACAACCTGACCCAATAATGGTGTTTAAAGGAGATCCTTGTTACAAAATGGTGGTCACGACAGTACATCTAAATGGAATCCTCATTCTCCTCATCTGTATCATTCAGTTGTGCACCAACTCATTATTTTATACATTTTTTTCTAAAAGAATCTTTCTGTCAAATGATATGATTATTACGCTCTTGTCAACTAGAGGTCAACTGTGCTATCTTTAAACCCCACTTACCCAGCAATGTTCTGTATGGAGACACTTTTAGAGAGGGAGACGCTTTGCTGGGACCGTCTATTAGCAAATATGGGGGCAGCAGTGGTTTCATCAGCCAAGAGGACTGCGGATCGAGGGCGCTCCTTAGGCTGTGAGGCTGTAAATGAAGAGAGAACACCAACTGAAGCATCGTCCATCCATGCCCACCAGTACTGACGCATCTGACAAATGCCAAAGAGGAGCAAACTGCTTTAGAATAGATTGCCCTGGGAGTACAGATGGATACAGAAACTCTATGGAGGACTATTTGGCAGTATCTTTTGATATTGCGTATTTCAATGCCCTCTGATCCAGTAATTCCATTTTAGGATATGTTTATTCTACAAGATATATTTGTACATGACTGAAATGACGTACGTTCAAAGTTACTCAATGCAACATTGTTGGTAAAAGCAAAAGATCAAAAACAACAAATGAGTATCTAAAGAATATCAATTGATAAATTATGGTACATCATACACTGGAATACTATATAGCTTTAAAAAATGAGGACAGTCTTCATGAACCACCACAGAGTGCCAAGATAATATATTAAGGGGGGGGATCAAGGTGCAGAACAAAGGGCACAACAGACTATCTTTTATGTTTAAAAAAAGAAAAATTAATAATTCAAATTGGTATTTCCTTTATTTCAATAAATAAATTTGAAGAAGATAGATATAAAACTAAGAGTGGTTACCTGCGGGCTGGGATGAAAATCAGGCAATGAGGACAAAGAATCATGGGAAAGTATTATATATTTAAAAATTTAAATTAATTCAAAATAAAATAAGATTGAAAGAATTTCAAGAATAAAAGGAACTTTGGAGATAACTGAGGTCAGTGTTCTCTGGGAGTCCCCACCAAGAAACATCTGAGGAACTTGTTAGATATGCAAACTCCCAGCCCTCCTTGTCGTTCAGGGGTGGGACCTGGGAGTCTACACATTTTACAAGCTCCCCAAGTGATTCTTCTGCACAGCACTTGAGAACACAGATTTTGACCAATTCCTTTAATTTGCAGAAGAGGAAAATGCAACACTTGTTTAATGTCACATAGCTAATTTGTTCTCATACTGCATATTTCTCCTGAACACGACCAGAGAGGAAACGAGAGTTCTAATTTTATGTTCAAGTGGTCACACTGGCAGCAGGGTAACACATTACTCTTCCTTGGTAACTGAGCTCCTGCCCCAGACATGAGGAGCACAAGCTGTCTATCCCCGGGAGTGTCAGGAGCTGAAGGAAGTATGACCGGGCGGCTGTTATGACGTCACTGTATTTCAGGATGTTTTTGACTTAATAAAAATTAATAAAACCATTAATTTCCAGTTCAAATTCTATTTAGAAGAAGGTGATACAATAAACACCAGAAACATGCTACACTACAACACAACCAGACCCTTCCTGCAGGAAGCACACAAGGAGCATGAGATGTGGGCCCCACCTCCACAGAGAATAAGGCAACTGGTAGAAAAGGGAATATGCTTCAGTGCCAAGAGCCTGGACCATATTCTCCATGTTTCAGAGGGGACGTCCGTGAGCAGATACACTCTAATGGGGGAAGGAACACTGGTTCTTACAGAATGGTAATGGTGTGGACAGGTTGGAAGGAAAAGAGGACATTCTTACAAGGAGAACTATATAAATAAAGGCAGAAATAATCATGTAGTATTAATGTAAAAAGGTGATAACAGGTAGGGAGTAAGGAAGCAGAGGATGCACAGAAGGGATCAGGGAAAAGGCTGAAGGAGGAGAATGAGGCCATGTTATGCAGACCCTGAAAGTTATAAAGAACAACTTGTATCTAAAAGGCAGCACAGGAGGCTGAAAATGACAGCTTTCCCTTCTTTGAAACCAATCCATAATCCACTCAGGTAAGTTACTTAATATCTCTGAGCCTCAGTTTCCTTATTTGGGATGATGACGACAGCAGCAAAAGCCATCACTTAAGGAGGGCTACTACAAAGTACTTTATAGGTATGATCTCTAGAACCCTGACTGCCACCCGCTGATACTATTACCATCCTTCTAGAGAGGAGGAAAATGAGGTCCAGGGGGGTTAGTAACCGTCCAAGGTCACACAGCTATCGAGTGGTGGTGCTGACACAAACCCATATGACCTGAATCCACAGTCCATCCTCTTAACCACTACATCGCCTCCGTGGGTCAAACGGGTTATAAGAATACTTGTGGGGATCAGAGATAATATACATAAGGAGCCTGGCATATAATAGGTATTTAAAAAAACAGATGCTATTTTATCTGATGTGAAACAAAATAGGTTTCTGAAACAAGGAATAATATCACAGAAAAGAAGAGTTTAAGGAAGATTAGACTCGTAAAAGGTGTTGGAATGGGTTGGGTCACTGATTAAAGTGGGTGGCAGTCTGGCAAAACTTCTCTTCTAGTAATTTACATGCAAAAATTGATAACAACTGTACTCAGTATGTCTAAAGGGAATGCATGCTGTCTGTGGGAGTACAGTCTGGGACAGCCATTCCTGAGCTATCTGGAGGGACTTAGAGCTCTTAGGTAAAGAGCAGTGGTTCTCAAGCTTGTGCGTGCCTCAGAATCACCTGGCAGATCTATTAAATCACAGATCACTGGGCTCCACCTCTGGAATTTCTAATTTAGCAGGTCTGGGTAGGGCCCAAGAATTTGTACCTCTAATTGATCCAGGAACTACACTTTGAAAAACACTGCCTTAGGTTAAGTCTCACGTAAGCTCCGATAGAGCCAATTAAGATGATATTCATTCCTGCGTTACTCATGGTAGCAGTTGGGAACAACTTAGATATCTGTCTTTAAGAGCACTGATAATTAAAATGTAGTATACCTTCCCAAAAGAATACCACGCAGCAGTCTGAAACAATAGCTTACATGTAATAACATGCATCGACCTCAAAACGACACTGAGTGGGAAAAAAAGCAGCAGAATGGATAAGCCTAAGTCATATCATCTGATTTAAATTCAACACACAAAACAGTAAGAGATATTTTCAGAAATACACATATGTCTAAAGATATGGCAGAGTAGAAAGATACACGTTCAATATACTACGGTGGACACTAAGGAGGGGGAAGAAACAAGATAGTGAATGGAAATGAAAACAGGAAAAATATTAAGTAAAACCCAAGTGGAGCCTTGCACAGACTGGGAAGATAGTGTGATGCGAATGGGAGAGTGTGACTTACTCAACTTTGTGTATCACTTGAAGTCCTTGGAAAAAAAATTAACTACTCACATAACTTCACAGTTTATGAAGAAGTTTAATAGGCAAGATCTCATTTGATTCATGCAACTGTGAGGCTCTAAAAGCAAGTATGATTGTCAACTCACTCAGAGGAATTCTGAGATGCACAGGGGTCACTACACAGGGCTAAGGTGCTGCCCTTTAAGCTAATACACACACTGTTCTAGAAACCTTCCAAGAGAGTTTCATGGTAGAATGTTAAGCTTTTGGTCGATGAATCTATAGCCTTCTCTAACTTACCACAAAATAGCTATTCAAATTTTGATGAAGAATAACAAGTGAATATCACAAAAGTATGTTTACATCCTGAACCAGAGTCAAAAAGGAATTCTGAGAGGTGGGCTGAGCTACTTACACTTGTTTCTCATGATGACTGTGGGCAGTGATGACGTGTCATGTGCCTGAAGGCTCCCTTTGGGCTGCTGAAAGGAAAAGAAAACAAATATGAGGACTGTACTTAAACTGATCTTCTGTCACATTTCAAGAAGCCTAGAGTAGGAAGAGAGCCAGCTGCTCCCACTTTCCTGCTCTATTCCTTGCCAAGGGTCCTCAGCATCTTACGTCCTAGCCACAGTCACCTCCACTGCTATCCTCTGAACCTGCCAAGCACTGTGATTCCACAAATGCTGTTTCTTCTGCCCGGAATGCTCTTCTCATCTTCACAGCATTCTTCCAGTTCAAGACCATTTGAGTATTACCTCCTTGGTAAAACCATCCATCAGCTTCGTTCTTCTCCTCACTCAGTGACTGGCACCCCCTCAGAATCCCGCAGGTAAGCTCCACAGAGTTCTTTCCTCATGTGGTCACCGTCTGTTTGCCCATCTTCCCCACTAGAATGCTGGTTCCTTAAGAGCAGCATCTGTGCCTTTTTCATTTCTATTTCTGCAGTGACTAGCATTTATAAGGTGTAAATAATTCTTAGGTAAAGTGCTAATTTTAGTTAAGACTTTTGTTGTGGCATGTAACAGACTCACTGTGTGTGTGAGAAATTACAGATTGAAGCAATTAGTCCAAGATAAATCATTAACGAAAATGAGTTACTTCCAATTTAAAGTGGTTATATTCTCTTACATGGGAGATGCTATATCTCTCTCATAATCCTTCTATAGAACCTAGTACATTCACAATAGTAAAAAGTCTTATCAGAGATCACAAACTCAAACGCCTGTGGGTGAGCCAGCTAACAAATGCCAGCAGCAAGTTGGGGGGAGGGAAGTGGCAATGTGGAACTTGTGCAGCCTGTATACAGGAGGCAGCAGCCACTCAGCTCCAGCTGATGATCACTTCCCATCCATCTCTCCAACACTGAAGGATCTATAAGCCAGATACCACTCTAGGGGCTAAGGATCCATCAATGGATCAAACATTCCTGACCTCAGACTGCTGTTTTGGTGCTTCCATTCTAGTGGGGGGAAGGTACAGGCCATAAAAGATGAATGTAATAAATAAATACAGACTGTTAAACATAGAGTCTGAGAAGATCATAAGTACTATGAAAAAAAGGAAAAAGAACAAGGTAAGAATTGGGAATGCTCAGTAAAGGGAAATACCAGGGTTGTGAGATCTTCCAATTTTTCAAGAGAAAACAGAAATCCAAATTGATACAAAACATGATTTTTAAATAACTGCATTAACTTAAAAAAATACTTCACGAGCCAAAAAATTTATGTCTATGGGCTGAATAAGGTCCGGGGTACAGAAGTTTGTCATCTCTACACTAGTTCAGTGCTTTTCAAAGTGTGGTCCTCAGACTAGCAGCATCAGCATCATCTGGGAGCTCCCAGAATCTGAAACTCAGGGAGTGGGGCCCAGTCAGCTATCTTCTAACAAGCCCTCGAGGTGACTCTGATTCACACTAAAGTTTGAGGCCACTGCCCAAGATAAAAGTGGTTACTGATGAAGCACACAGCATGCTGAGCCTTTGTGTTTTGCTGGAGATTACTCTTCTGACTAGGAATGAAAATCCATTTATGGGTGATGAGAACACTGAAAACCACATAGGCTAACTAAAAGGCATGCCCCCAAGCCATACTCTTTTTCTAAGGGCCACTCGATGAGCAGTGCACATTATTACACAGCGTGCATTCTCAGAGCAGGTACCACCACACAACTGGCACTTCCTGTTCTTGTGTCATGTGATCAGTCATCTGTACGTTCCCTGTGGAGAAAAGTGCTGACAGACAGGCTGCGTCTAACCCTAACACTCCCCAGTCCATCAGGGTCAAAGCCCCTGATATCCACCTGCTGCTCTCATGGTCCCGAATGAGGAAGCCAGGTGTGTGAATAGCAGAGTAGGTCTGCAGACATGGTTAAGAAGAAAATCACCTTAACAGTGACACAGAGATATTAAAATTACAGAGAAATGTATATTTAACATGGAGAAGTTCCGAAAGCATTTTATTTTCCAAAATCCACAAATTCCCAAGTGTGTTAATTAAAAAGAGAATCAATCACTTGATTGAGAATATTTTGGTTACTTTGGTCTCAAAGTTGGTACCAAATGATTAAAATAAACAAAAACCACAACTTTAACTCTCCCAACTCTGAGGATGTTATTGGTTTAGCTAGAAATGTCTTACCTTCATTTTGACCTTTGCACAGGAGGCCAGACTTTCTCTACAGCCCTTGTGGACGAAAGCACTGCAGCCTGAAAAGAAAGCAAAACTCAGGTGACGTTGACAAGGCAGACAGACATCGATTCTGACTTTCCAGTGCCCCAGCTGCCTATGGGTTTCCTAGTGAAGCCACTCACACTTCAGAAAGTGACTCTAACTGAAATTGGGGACTGCAGTCCTCTTCTCTATGAAGCAGGCATGTGATGTCATTTGAAGGAGGAGAAAAAGAGCAAATGTGATTTCTGATTAAGAAAAACTACAAGTCTGGAACTTCTCAGGCAGGAAGCTGCAAGGCCATCAGAACTAAAAGTAAAAGGGGCTGGCCCGGTGGCACAGTGGTTAAGTTTGCGTTCTCTGCTTCAGCGGTCCAGGGTTCGCAGGTTAGAATCCTGGGTGTAGACCGACGCAGCACTCATCAAGCCATGCTATGGCGGTGTCCCACATACAAAAGGGAAGAAGATGGGCACAGATGTTAGCTCAGAGCCAATCTTCCTCAGCAAAAAGAGGAAGTTTGGCAACAGATGTTAGCTCAGGGCCAATCTTCCTCACCAAAAAAAAAAACAACAAAAACTAAAAGTGTTGGCTGTCAATATGTAAGTTTAAGTCATGAATAAACATATAAGGAAAGCCCCTAATAGGGGCTGCGAAATTTGTATGACTGTCAAACGTAGAGTGTGGATTTGAAAACTGACCTGTTCATGTCCTACTTGGGATCTGAACTACCCTGAGCTTTTCACAACCCACCACAAGTCAAGAGCCACAGAAGAAAGGTCATCAGAACTACCCCAGAGCACTTCTGGGAGCCCCGACTTGAGAAAATGGGAGGCTTCTTGAAAGATGAAGGAGAGACCACAATTTGCCAAGGATACGATTTTATCTCAACTTTTATTTCTCACTCCCCTGGCCTACAAGGGCCACTGATGTAAAAACCCAGCCCTCTGTGACTCAAAAGGGTCACCATCAGCTCTAACTGCCGCTATGAAGTCATAAAATAGAACTGTGCCAGGAGGCCAGAGGTGAAGTAGAAAGAAATAAAAGATCTGTCTTTGGGGACACCCAATGACGAAAGCCTCCCCAGGGAAAGGCTCCTTGAGAAAATCAACCAGATACCATTCATGAGGCAATGCTTCACACACTGATTCAGGAAGCACCACAGGTCCTGCCCATGTCAACTCACTAATTATGGGCAAAGATGTTCTTTTAGCTCATACATATTGACTCCACTCCAACTTAGGCAGAGTGGAGGGACGATGGGCAGGATATCAGAATGGAGACTGCCAGAATCCCAGACCCCACAGGTCTTTTCCCAATCCTTCCTCAACAGTTGCTCCTGCAGTGCCTGTGTGGTTCACAAGTCTTTTCTATAATACCACCAATCATGTTGTATTGTGATTGTTTTCTCCTCCACTGAGTGCTCTTCTAGGGCAAGGACCCTTCGTCTACTGCTGAATCTTCAATTAAGTCTCTCTAGCAGTGCCTGGCTCATGGCACCTATTCAAATGCCTATTTTAGACCCTATGTCTACTTTACCCAAAGCCAAGTGCCCTGACACAACCTTGATTACAGTTTGTGAAACATCAACTTAGTAACACTAAAAGGAGTACAAGAAGAACAGCTACCAAACTAAGTTTGATGTAGGTCCTGGCTCTGCTGATTAGTTACTGTGACCCTATGCAAGTCTCTTCTCTAAAGGCCTCATTTGCCTCATCTATAAAATGAAAAGAGGGACTACATTTTCCCCCAAGTTCCCTCTGTCTGTGATTCTATAAGACTCTTTATGCTATCTGAAGAAAGGGATAATTTTTCGAAGTAAATTCTGCTGGACTGTTCCATAAGGTTCATGCTGCAGAAGAGTTTTCAACTTCTAAGTCATCTGAATTATCACTAGGATAGACTCATCCTTCAGGGCAGGTAAGGGAAGGACTCAGTAGTCAGTAGCTCTGATCGGAGAAATCTTGGCTGAAGTTATCACCATAAAAGAGGCTATCAGGAACAACTCTACTTTTGCCAACGGGGTGGCCCAGAGTCGGAACTAGTCTGGAAGTCTTGGGGGTGGGGTGGGGTGAGGCTTTAGTCTGGGCCTTTTACTCCTAGGCATGTGGATGCCTCCTATCTAGCTAACTTCTTCTAGCTCCACCCAGTGTGAAATTCACTGTCTGGTCATTTTTTTCTGATATTAATAAACCAAAAGAGACATCCAAGTTCATTTACCAATAGAAGCATGAGAAGAGACCCTTCCGGGAAAGGCTCACTGAGGAAACCAACAAGAGGAAAAAACCTGGAAGGTTTCATCTCAGTCAAAACTCTATTCTTGCTTCCACTGTATTCTTCTCCAGGAATCGACTGCAAGGGAGCTATATGGATGCTATGCTCCTTGTAACTTCTACTGTCCGTGATATGACCATTTCCACGTAATTCATGAAGCTGTTCTAGAAGCCAGCAGTTAGAAAAAGGTTACGTGTCACCAAAATTAATACCAGGTTTCTCTGCAACATCCCGTTCTGGGCACAAAGAGGCCTTTGCAGAAGAGACCCCTGGGGAGTGACTCATTCTAATCAGCAAAAGGAAACATTTGAATATATTTTTCTTAAGAACCGGAAACCACTGGTTCTCATTAAATTGTCTAGTTCTCTGCTACTTGAAAATAAGGATAAATTTTGATAAAGAAATCACTGTCTTATTACTACTCAGAGAAAAAAGTAGAATCACAAACAGAAATCCACACAACTCCTGAGATGCCAATGCCATTATGCCCTTCTATGCATCATGCAATATAACTCGTATTCCAGGATCTAGACTCCAGTGAATCTTGGCTAAAGGCTTTAAGCCTCTCTAGCCAATGGTCGTCCACAAAGGGTCAAAGAGGCAAGAGGTGGGCTGGACCATTTCTCTTCATTGATTTGTATTCAAAACTTTTTGCCTCTCAGTTCCCAAAAACTCTTCAATGGCTCCCCGTCATCTCTAGGATAAAGCTCAAGCCTCTGAGCTAGATATAGCCCGTCATGCGTGGCTTAAATTGCCAGGCCCTTGCCATGTTCTGTCACACCTCTGAGCCCTGAACACAGTGTCTCTTGTGCTTGTGTCCCTTCCCCTGTCTTCCTTCCCCAGGCTAGGCTGGCAGGACTCAGCTCTATGAAGTCTTCTCTGACTCTTCCAGGGAAGATCAGATTCCCCACCTCTGTGCTTCTGGTGTTCCACGCCTGCCTCCAGGTATTGCACTGTAGATTGTACGTTACATGGTACTGGTCTGTAATGGCTGCACTCTTCCACTGGACAGAAAACTCCTTGAGGAAGTCTAACTTTGTCTTTTAAAAGTTTTAACATCCCTATTCCCAGTCCCAGGCCCATAGTAAGAACTAGACGCCTGAATAAGGGAGACGAGTGGGCAAGTGAGCTCCAAGCTGCACCACAGCAAGAAGCATAACAAAGCAGTTGAGGCAAACTTCTATATTCACTTCTAGTAAGACAGAATGTGTCTCCCCCCATCGGTACCACTATCCTTACTCAGGGTACGTGATGTCTCCCCTCTCCTGCCACACAGATGCCTGGGACTATGGAGCTGCCTTGTTCCAAAGCCTAGTTGATCCATCATCTCTTTCTCATGCACAGGCTTCATAGCTCCCCTACCCATCTTTTTTCTCTATCTTTCACAAATCCCTGCTCAGCTAAAGTCTTTCAAACAGATCTTCTTTAATCCCATTCCTCCTTCCCCTCTCTCAGAGTCTTGCCTATTTACCTTTAAAAGAACCTCTCGTTCACTTCATTCTACCTAAACACAACATACTTTAAAGCATGGGTAATAAGCATATGAGGAAAACTAATGAATCTATACCATGGACAAGGAAAACCACACATTCTGAAATGAAATGAAATTTAGTGCCACACACAATAACAATAACTTAAAAATGTTAAAAACTCCTCATAAAACAATAAGAAAGAAACAAAGAACCCAACACAAAAACTATACAAAGACTATGAACAGGCAATTCAAAAAAAACACAAAACAGTGCTCCATCTCTCTGGAAATTAGAAAAATGCAAACTAAAACAACAAAGAAATATCATTTCATATCCAACCAGATTGGTCAAAATAAAAGTCTGCCAGTTCTAAGTACTGGTGAGGATATGGTGATGCAGGAACTCTCATCATCTACTGATGGATCTAGAAATTGGTACACCCACTTTGGAGAGTAATTTGGCAACATCTAGTAAAGGCGAAAATGTGCCCACTTCATGAATTAGCAATTCCATTCTTGGTATATACCCTGGTGATACACACGAGTACATAAGGATGTTCCTTCTAGCACTGTTTGTAATAGAGAGAAACCGGAAATAACCCAAATGACTTAGCAGTGGAACAGATTTGATATATTCATAAAACGGAATACCATTTAAGAGTTAGCAGTCAATGATCTGGATCCATCTGTTTCAATATTCTGGATCCCCCAAATACAATGTTGATGAGAATAAAGCAAATTACAGAATGAGATACACAGTATGGTACCATTTATGTAAACTAAAAACAAAAACATTAAAGATTGTTTATATATGAGATAAAATTATAAAACATAGACTACATAGACTTCATGATAGCATTTGTCCTTGGGGAAGAAGAAGAAGGAATCGGATTAGGCAGAAAAACATACGGGAATTTGACTTTAACTATAATGGTTTATTTCTTCAAAGCTAAAAAATAATCTGAAGCAATATGACAAAATGTTACTGTTTTTTCATTTTAAGTGCTAGGTACATAGGTGTTTGTTATATTATCCATGTACTACTTTGTATTAGTATTTTTTTTTTAAATCTAGTGTATCAAATTCTAACAACCTTCAAAGTTCCTTGGACTTCCTTAGCTTTTAAAAAATTAATCACATTTGTGATAAATTTAAAACAATTTTCAATTAGATTTTATTGTCATATTCCGGTTACAAAAGTGCCTTTTCTCTTTTGCTTTAATGAAAATCAGTAATATCTTAGGCATTTATGGGCAACATAGGAGGTGGTGGATTTGCTTGAGAACTTGCCACTAATTCTGATCTACAAAAGTGACCAACTAGCACACTGTGGACACAACTTTTTTCCAAGGTGCATTCCTCCTGTTCCTTGCTTTCCAATCAGTTCCATCCCTCTATAGGGAATTAAGCAAGGGCAATTTTTGAGGGAGTGGTGCTATCACTTTTAAACAGACTTCAGTAATATTCAAGTTCTCAGGCCGGTGTTTGACTTTTAAGAGACAGCTTCAATTGATGAATCATAAAGGCAGAAACAACATCTAAGATGTGCTTCTAGTAAACAACTTGTCACACAAACCCACAACTCAGTTGAAATTTTAATATGCACTATAATACGGTCACAAGTCTTAGTGATAAATAGTTCGCATGGACATCTGCTTAACATTCTCAAGTACCTACTTGAAAAACACTCAAGTTGTTACCAAGTTGTCCTGGACTCAGTTCACAGCGACGGTTTTAGTGGTGTGTGTGGGTGATTTAGAAACTTCGGCCCCACTGACATCAGCCAAAGTCATGAGGTTAAAACCTTATTTTCTGTTTTGGAAAATAGACAATTACCAAGAACACAAGATTCGAAGACAAATCTAATACATTTCAAGCTCTCTGCCACAAACCATACCATGTTGTTACGGAGATCAAAGAATTATTTGGCCTTTTATTTATTTATTTATTTTTTAAAAAGATTTCCTAATAGCAGTAAGCAACATGCTTTCCTTTTTCAAAGTTCTTTAAAAAGGTCCCAGCACAGTGGTTTATGGAAACAGAGCCGACCCCTAATTAAATTCCTCTGAACTTAAAAGCAAACAGCCCAGTCTTCAACTTCTTTTTTCGCTACAAGGAGGCATCAAACAAAAGAATCTGAAGGAAAACCCACATGACTGTGAACTATCATCTGTCTGTTGTTGCATTTTTTTTTCCCCCGAGGAAGATCAGCCCTGAGCTAACATCCATGCCAATCCTCCTCTTTTTGCTAAGGAAGACCAGCTCTGAGCTAACATCTATTGCTAATCTTCCTCCTTCTTTTTTCCCCAAAGCCCCAGCAGATAGTTGTACGTCATAGTTGCACATCCTTCTAGCTGCTGTATGTGGGATGCAGCCTCAGCATGGCCAGAGAAGTGGTGCGTTGGTGTGCGCTCAGGATCCAAACCCAGGCCACCAGCAGTGGAGCGCGCGTACCCAACCGCCAAGCCGCGGGGCCAGCCCTGCATTTTTTTTAACTTCTCCCACCAGCCACCACAGATCTTTAGTCAACTGTTATATACTAGACAATCTTTCTCTTTTAGCAGAAAAATAAAAGAACCCGTTAGAGAGACAAGCTTAAGAAAATCAGCTTTATAGAAGGAAAAGAGGAGTGGCCATACCTAACTGAACTGAAACTACAGAATGGCGTGAATAGTCAAGGACTGCCCACTACAGAAAGGATTCACCTTCTTGACCTAAGCTCTACACAGTCAGAGTTCTGACGTAAGGGATCTTCTGATACTCCAGTCCATTGACCATCATTAGGGAATATGCTGGAGACTTCTCACTGTTCTGCCTACTAGAGACAGATCTGAGCAGCAAAACAGATCTGGGGAAAATTCTCTGATCCTTCTTAAGGATACAGGTTGAAGAGTACCTTTAAGTAGAGAAAGGTGCAACTTCTTCCTGTCATTTCAACCCTAACCAAGAAAACTAAAACAAAACAAATGACAACAAAAACAAAAAACTATTTAAATATGAACAACTTAGAGATACATGCTCTGAAACTGTCTGCAACTTCTTGTTTAAAATCTTTGGGGTGTGTGAGACACTGCCTGGTCTGGACTGATAGAGCTCAGATACAAAAGGCACGTAGATGTTCTTGGCAGCTGGTGTAATAACCACAGTGTTGATGTACAGAACAAGAGGAAAGCCACAAACAAGAGCCAAATCATCTCAGCTGAAGTGCTCAGACCACAGCAGTCTTCATAAGAACACTGGTAAACAAAAATGAAACAAAACGCAAGTGCTCTGCTTGAACAAGACTGACTTTATTGCCTAGGCTTTTCTTTCACCTTCCTTTGCCCTAAATAACAAACTTCCTTTCTTTAATCAATTGTATGCAGTTTACCATCTCACATAAGCAATGAACTCTAAATGGCAGAAAACCGTCTATTTAGAGAGCTGCTTTTCCAGAAGAAATCCAAAGCAAAATCCAACCATCACACATTCTAAACTCCTATGTCTCCTACTTAGATTGTACCTCGTCTACTTGTTTATTTTTTTAATCAAGGGAAACAACCTACCACAAAAGTACTCAGAAGCTGCTAACACAACAGAAATCATTAATAATCTCAGTATCATTTTACATCTCTTAAAGCAAACAGAACAGAACCACTGGCAAGATCCAAAACCCCAAATGTAATGGATTTCTTACTCTGAAGGACTCCACCAAGCATTCCAAAAACCAAATTATTTGCAGCAGCTGGAAAGAACAGCTGATTATTCAAGGGAAGCTTTACATAAATGAAGTAGTAAGAACTGGAGACACTCCTCTCCTCCCCCTTTTAAAGTCACCTAATCTTAGAGCAAGAGTAGAGTTTTGGCTGAGAAAAAAAAAATCTGCCAGGTTTCTCCTAAATTAAATGCCTTTGAAGCAGTCCTAACAAGGGCCTTCAGTCTTTGCTGCCCCTGTTTTTTTCCCGGGAGTAGACTGCAAAGGAACTACACGGAAGCTTTGTTCCTTGCCATTTCCATGTCTGTGATCATGACATTTCCACAAAAGTCCACTCAGCTTTCACCCATGATTATGAGCTCAGACTGGTCCAGGTGTAATCCAGTGGAGTCAAGAGATGTTGATTTGTTTAACAACATTCTATCCTGCTGAGTCTCTTAGTATTTGCACACAGAAGGATACATTAAAGTGACTACAGACATTTGGAAGACAGGTGCCAATCAATACCAGCCATGATCACACATCATCATGATGGCCTATGTGGCTGATCTTTCTAATCCACGAGTCAAAACTGACTGAGCAGCCACTTGGGGTACGAGGCTCCAGGGGTCAGCAAACAGGGTTATGTTAAACCAAAAAGGGAAGCTAAGAGCACAAGGGTTTCCCGGGAGGAGAACGACTAACTGGAGGGATGCTACATTTCCTGAGACTCCTGGGAAGATCCTGAACATGAGAGAGGAGGGAGGGAAGAGAAAAAAAAGATTCTGAGTCCCCAAATTACTCATATTTTCCACTTCCTGCAAGATAACAGATGGTGCTTCCTACACACCAACATTCATTGTAGGTTCCATTCTTCAGGAAGCTGGAGAGAATCAGCCAATTACTTTTGTCTCTTTGGGAAGATGACTACACATTGTTCCTTTGCTTTCAAGCCTCAATTTTTTCCCCTCTTCTTTTTGTAAGTGGCAGGCTGCACGCTGTCTGTCATACACAAACCTCAATGCTAGCACTAATGTTGTGCCTATTTCAACACCACCTCAGGAGCTGAGTGCAAAGTGCTAGCTGCAGCAGGAGCGCCTCCATTTCTGAGGTGGGGTGGTATGCAAATTAAAAATGTATTTTGAACCTTAGGTGCATATTAGGGTGACAATCAGGTCCTATCAAACTGTTCCTTTTTGCTGTCTGATGCTTTCAGTTTAAATTTCAAAAACATTAACTCGTTTCTTTGTTTTTGCTGAGCAAATGGAACTAAGATAACTTGTGACATTTTAGTTAGATCAAGCTATTGCCATCAAGAAAAGAACCGCTGCCAGAGGACATTATGATCCTGAAACCAACTCTCCAAAAGAAAAGACTTCAGCGATGACACACTGAACTCCATGAAATGATCTGCTTCCAGAGGAAATAGACTCCTTGGGTGACTTAATATTAAAATTTACAAGTGAAACCAAAAAGTCCCATCCTACTTATTATAAACACTGTTAACATAAAACTAGTAGCCGATCTGCTATTTACCGGTTTTCTACTTTTAAAAAGTCTTAAATGAAATAAAATGTTATATTGTGTGCCATCAAATATGTAAAATATTTAGCATAGATTTTTTAGCTATAATTTTAACATTCACTTTTTTTTTTTTTTGGCAAGGAAGATTGGCACTGAGCTAACATCAGCTGCCACTCTTCCTTCCTCTTTTTGCTAAGGAAGATTAGCTCTGAGCTAACATCTGTGCCCATCTTCCATTATTTTGTATGTGGGATGCTGCCACAGCGTGGCTTGATGAGCGGTGCGTAGGTCCACGCCCGGGATTCAGACCTGTGAACCCTGGGCTGCCAAAGTGGAGCACCCAAACTTAACCACTATGCTACCGGGCCAGCCCCAACATTTACTTTTAATTTTTGTGTGTGTGTGTGTGAGGAAGATTAGCCCTGAGCTAACATCCAATGCCAATCCTCCTCTTTTGGGCTAAGGAAGATTGGCCCTGGGCTAACATCCGTGCCCATCTTCCTCTACTTTATATGGGACACCGCCACAGCATGGTTTGACAAGCAGTGCATCTGTGCATGCCCAGGATGTGAACCTGTGAACCCCGGGCCACTACAGCCGAGAGGGTGCACTTAACCACTGCGCCACGGGGCCAGCTCCCTAACATTTACTTTTAAAGTCAATAAATGAGAACAAGGAAGCCGTTTTGATGGATCCAAAAGTGAGAAATCAGAGGTACATGAGATACTTAAAATTCACACATCTACCTCAGAATCTAATTTATTTCTCTATTTATTTAGTTTTGAATACACAATATAGAGAACATCTTCATTCACCTAGATAAGAAGGTGCAAATATTAGCAGTTTTTAAAAAAAATGGCTTGCCTTGCAATCACATTATATTTTTCAGTTAATTAGAGATGGAAGGAAAAATACAAACAAGTAGGTAGGCTGAAAGCCAGTTAATATGTTGACATTAAAATTTGCTTACACTTTTTAGCATGTATAGTTTTTATGCATGTTTAAAATTAGTTTAAAATATATAAATTAAAAAATCTGTGGGATTTCTAAAACATCAGTTCCACAAAAAACATTGTGAAAACCTCTGCCCTATGTGTTAAACTATTTAATTACTACACTGATGTGTGGCTGAGAACTTAAGTCTATAAGTCTCAAACCTCCTACATTTAGTTTTTCCTAATTGGTACCAGACCCCACACACGTGCTTTCTCCACGTGTTGCTTTGGTATCTTTGGGCTATGGAAGTCTCCAAGACGTATCCCAGATGCCCCTCTCCAGGAAAATTCTAGCACACATTATACTGACAGCATAAGCAGTTCAACAACCTATGGTGTCCTAGCTATGCCTCACCATGGAAGGAGAACAGAAAAGATAATTTTTATTTATGTTTAATGGGAAGAATTATCAATAAAACAAAAATGGGCTTAGGATGCCTGTGGTTAAAAGAGGTGCTACATTATAGTGGAAATATACATAAAGGATATTTTTGCTATCTGACAAATCAATCAGATGCCAGTTGCAGGTTTAATTCTGAGTCATTATCGCCTAATGTAGACTAATACTTAATACAGCCAAGGAGGGCAAAATTCAACTGTTTTTAACCTAGAAATAATGTATACAGAAAAATCAAGGGCAGTATAAGACTAAATATACACTGATATAAATTAGACAACTTTTTCCAATCTAAATTTAAATTGAAAAGTTGTCTGGAGCCAGCCATGAAAAGAGTCATCCGTTCGCCATAATCATAAACCAATGGTTCTTAAACCTATTGTTCTCTACGCCACAAAGAAAGAGATTCTTCGGGTCTTCAAAAAAGATTTTCCACCTCTTTTGTCCCTACATCTTCTGATAATATTTCACATCACAGTTCAGAACTGAGAGCTGGAAGAATCAATCACACTGCTTCTTATTCAATCTGGTGCTTCAGAAACAGTGATGGAGCAACTCTCAAGTCTTTTGTCAAGGTGACTGTTTTCCAGTAATAATTCTGCTCTTTGTCCATTAAATTCTTGAATCAAATATCAACATATTTTGCTCTTTCATCAGAGACCAGCTGACAACCAGAAAAAGCTCTGAAGGTATCAGTGATCCAAAGTTTACATTTTGGTTTTACTCATACAAACAATATATAAGTACATTCTTAAAAAATTCAAACAGAACAAAAGTATGAAAAAAAAAATTTAGTCTTCCTTCAACCTCTCCTCCCGGAATCACTTTCTTCAAATTGTTAATAGTCTGATGTATATTCTTTCAGAAATTCTTGTATATTTACATAACCAATTACTGTTTACTTATTTGTTTTCCATAAATTGGGATCATAATACATGTCTATTTATTGCCTTTTCAACTTCTCAAAATGTCTTGGAGATCCCTGTACCTGCAGATCTATCCCAGTGGCTGGCAAACTACGGTCTGTGGGACAAATTGAGCCCATACCCCGTTTTTGTGAGCACTGTTCTACTGGAACACAGCCACATTTATTTTTTACGTCTTGTCTACGGCTGCTTTCGTGCTACAAGGGCACAGTTAAGCAGTCATGACCAAGTCCTAAGGGCCCGCAAAGCCTAACACACTTCCACCAGTTCCTTTGCAGAACACGTTTGCTGACCCTTGAACTATCCTATTCTTTTTAGTATCGGCCCAATATTCCATCTAATGAATATACTATATTTTATTGATAGGTATTTAGGTTCCTTTTAATTTTCCCACATTATGAACAAGGCTGCAGTGAGTAAATACCAAGGATTAAACTCTGAGAACTCTTTTATAAGTCATGTGTAAGCAACCTGAGAAAGGTGCCTGGCATGTACTGCTGCTCAGTAAATACTTGTTGAGGAGCTGCTTTCGAATAAATCACAATACCAAACACAGTGCCTTGCAGAGTTCGGGCAACTGGTCTTTGCTAACTTCACTTAAGATCAGGAACTCAAGTGTATAATTATTGAGAGTTAAACGTAGAAAATAAACCCGGTTTGAAGTCAAACATTTCCTAGAATATTCACCCAGCTCTCTCCTTACTAGAGCAGACGACAGAGTGAAAGCCATTTTCCTCCTTTATAAACAAATATAAATCAGAACAATCCACTGATGATGCAGAGCACTGAAATATTTGAAAACTCTCCATGGAGACCCTTCAAGGACTATTCCTCTTCTTGAAGTTTTATTCAGTTATTTTTCAAATCTACCTCTTGGTTTTTACGTTCTGCTCTTCCGTTAGGGATTCCTATTCCTTTCAACCTCTCAACAATTCTCAACATCTTCTCTTGCTTGTGCATCTGCTAACTCTTCCTCCTTGTGGTTTACTTCTTATTGTAAGCTCATCCACAGCTTTACAGGACTTTTCTTCCTCCCGTGGGAACCTCTAGATATCCTGTCCTGCCAGAGTGACCCTATGGTATGCAGTTCTGCATTTACTTCAGCGGGGGACCCTCCGGGTTTCATCATTCCTAGACTGGCATTTCATTAAACCTCTAGTGAAAACTTCTTAGCTTGGGGTTCCAGTACATATAGACGGTATTAATTCAGACCCCAGATTCATATCCGAGGGAGAGTTCTCACTCAGGGTCCTGGGGAGAGGACAAGTTTCCTTGCTGCTTCCGAAGGGCCAGGGCGTGGATGTTACCATCTGTAAAGCTCTTGGTTTTATTTAGGGGGCTCAGTCCCAGCTCCCACTATCTGCCCTGAGGCCACACATCCTCTCCCCAATTGGGAGAGATGCTCTTCACTGCTCTGATTATGAGTTCCCTCAGGAACTTTCCTTTTTGCAGGCTCCATTACATATTAGTTTAAAAAATACATTTTATCAAGCATTTTTATGTTTTACAGCAGAAAGCAGGTGTTCAGTCTGCGTTACTGATGAAGTTCCTTGAATGTCAATTTCATCCTGCCAATCAAGAAATACGATCTCTCCCTGTTTTCCTATGAGACCAGTGCTCCCCAAATGGAGAACAGGCACTTTGCAGGAGGGACACAAAATGATCCTTTGGAATACAGGAGGAAAATTCTACAGCTCTCATTTATATTGAATTGACTTAAAAGAGAAATGGAGTTAATATATAGATTAATACACTGGTGCCTCACTCGGCCCTTCTGTTAGGCAGCCTCACTTTACATATGATACTAGAGGTTTCTTGAGAAGAAGAGGTCCTCAGAAGGTGGGCTACGGATGTGTAGTGGTGGCACCCTTCCTCATTTGTTTACTTTCAGCATGTTATGATTGATGGAAATTTATAGCTCAATTAAGTGAGTTTATGGATTATATTTAGTTTCAACTAAAATAAAATGAAAAAGAGACTTACACAAATTCCTGCAAAGACACTATGGATCTAAGACAATATCAAGAAGACTAATAACTAACTAGCAAACAAGAAAATGGCAAATCTGACTTCTCTTAGTCCTAGAATGAGCTCTTTATAAGTACAGTATAGGACATATATGTAATTTTTATGTTAACTATATATACCCTGTGAGTAGGCTGAAAATGTTCTCATGATGGATGAACGTACTAAGAAGGGCTCAGTGACTACTGCCCTCAGCACCAACTTATCTCAGCACTGACAGGGGACTGTGTCCAGCGGCTGAAAGATGCAACTGGAGACATTCAACTGAGTCCTAGGCATGAGTTCCATTAGAAGGATCTGGCCTCCACAATAAAAACGCTGGCAGATACTGGACAGTGACAGTCTCCTGTTTCCTAGAGGTCACATAAAATGTATTACCTCGCTGGAGTAGTTCTCAATTTCCTGGCAAGTCACACATGAAGGAGGACATAAATGTGTGATATATCTGCCCACAGGATGCATAAAGATTTAGACGAGAGCTCCCATGAAGTTGTTGTTATAAAAATAGGACAGCAAAACAAATAGGGCTGCAGACAACATTTAGGGTATACTATATCCATAAAAGTCATTTTACAAGAATATGCATGATAAAGGCAGTCATTTAAAAAGTCACAACAGCTGAAGCATGGAGAAGACAGGCTGTGGGCTATGGGCTGCCTGTGACTCCACTCTCTTCTCTTCAAGAAAGCGAGTGAGTGGAAATTATTATTGCAGTAACTTTGACTCTGCTCAAATAAACTTGTAAAAATTCTGAACTTCAGTGTTAACTATGTTTAGTAATCACTTGGGATGCTCCATACAAACGACTGAAGACACGACATTGCCATGACATCATGGTCTGAGAAGTGCTTCTTGGTGTCTCAATTAGTCACTATTTTGTCTGAACTGGTTACAGGTATAACATGACGCTAATCACCTCAGCCTTCTGGGTGACTGGGCTGGGCCTGGGGCGGCTGGACTTCCATATTGGTCACTTCTGACAAGCAGCCTCCTTGATTTACCTTGGTGTCTGCTATGGATATTATGCCTTTCTCTCCGTGCAATGATAAAGTTTTGAGACGTAGTGCCTTAGAGCAGGGGTCTCCAAATTAAGGCCTGTGGGCCAAATCTGGCCTGTAGCCTATTTTTATATGGGTTATGACCTACAAATGGTTTTTACATTTTTAAATCGTTGAAAAAAATAAAAATATTAATATTTCGTGACACACAAAAATTACATGAAATTAAAATTTCAGTGTCCATAGATGAAGTTTTACTGGAACACAGCCATGCTCACTGGTTTATATAGTGTCCATGGCTGCTTCTGTACTATCATGGCAGAGTTCAGTAGTTGTGGCAGAGACTGTACAGCCCACAAAGTCTAAGATATTTGTTATCTGGTCCTTGACAGAAAAAGTTAGCCGACCTCTGTCTTAGAGTAGCTTATCAAAACCAGGAACCATGCTCAGTTAACAGACGGCTTCAACGTGGTTTTAAGCAGATCAGCAATAGGTCAATGGGGAACATCTTTGCACACGAAGGTACCCTCCCTTGGCAGCCACCATGACTTGATGTTGGTAAATGGCCGAAGCATGTACCAAAGTACCAGAATAAAAAATGTGCATATGAGACCTGACAAGGGACAGCTGGGCAGCTTTAGGGTTTGAGGCTACGAGACTGTTTTGATGCCTACACAGACTTCTGGAACAGGCAGTGGCTTGAAATTCAGGCTGCCTGAAAAAACACAGGCTGTATGTTATACATCTAGAATTTATTTCTTTAATGATTATTAAAGAAAGATATAAAAAGGGCTACTTCTAAACGAGGAACAGATAAGGAGTAGGATGGATAGGAAACCAGAAATGAGCTTTCCTGAGCCAAGAGAGCTCCATCTTACAGAAAGAAGCATTCTCTTACTTGCACAAGTGTAGGCATCTTTGTTGGTGAAAGGCTTCACACACTGGCTACAGCTGATCGGACCCACAACAGGAATGGAACTGAAAGTATGCCCATTGACAGTCTTCTTGTCCTTCTCCTTCTCTTTAGAATCTTTCTCCTTCTCTTTAATTTTATCTTTCTCTTTTTCCTTATCCTGCCAAAAAAAGCATCAACAGTTAATTGAACACCAGAAGGCCTTCCCTTTACCTAGGCACCCAGATGGCATGTGGTCAACAGTGGTCGGTGAATGTTTTGGACAAAAGTCAGGAACACTGTTCTGGACAAATTTTTTTTTATTAAGTTGTGAGCACCCAAGCTACATTAGAAAAACAACAGGAAGACTGGGCAGGCTACACAGTTCTGCCAGTGGCTTGTTCAGTGATTATTTATACTGACAGACAAAATGCCCAAGGCCCAACACCGGAAAGAGGCTTCTGGTGTTGGAGGAGTGTGGGGTAGCTGTGAATCCTCCCCAGGAAGCCAAAGCACAGCCCACCTAGGAAGCCAGCAGTGAGTTTAAGGCCAGCTGCAGGCAGGAGCAGAAGAAAGGATGGTAGCAATTCCGGGATCAGAAGGACACCCTGAGGGAGAGGAAAGATGACTGGGCAGCACGAGAAATTACTCTGAGGTTCCGCTCTGACTTCCTCACACCAGTCACAGATCCCTAAGTGAGAGCACATCTCTGATGTTTTCTCCCTTATTCACCCAGAAATATTAAATATCCCCCACATATAAGTTTCCAGTTTTTACTAATTAGAATTTCAAGCTTCATAGATATTAACTTTGGCTCAATTTTTAAATTGGGGGGAGGAGGGATTTTAAAACCTGAAAACTTGAAGAAATACTGATGAATGCTAGATCCTTAATGAAATAATACCTAAAGAAGTCAGGAACATTCCAGGTGCACACGACTCTTAGGCGGCTAGGACTGTGGGGTACAACTATACTCTCCATAAAAGATCCTTCAGAGAAGCACTGTTAGGCAGAGCACTTAGCTGGTTAATCAATGTCAATTGAATAATTTCCTTTCAAACCAACTGGACCATGAACTACAATTCAGAGGTAGGAAGAACACATTTAGTAGTTGTCATGATCACTAACTTTGGGGTACCTATTTTTCAGGAAATACAGTACTATTGTTGTAATCTAAAAAAATTCCTTAGAAAATGGGTACCCCAAAGTTAGTGATCATGTCAACTACTAAGTGCCTTATACTTTGAATCAATGCCTTCTACACACATTATTTCATCTGATTCAATAACTCTGAAGTGGGTAGGGTGGGCATTATGGTTCCCATTGTACAACTGAGAAGGTAAAGATAATAAATAACAGCTAAAATTTTGAACAGTTACTATGTGCCAAGCACAGTAGTAAGCAATTTACTTGTATTTTCTCCTAACAACCCAATGAACTAAGTACTAGTTATTCTGTCCCTTTTACATTTGAGGACATGGATGCTTGGAGATCTTTAATGCTGCATTTGAAGCCACACAACCGATAACTGCTCAAGCTGGAATTACGATCCAGATCTGGCTGACTCTAAAGGTCAGCTCGCACTCACTACTCAGTACTGCCAAGGGCTGGAGAGGTTTGTTGACTCACAAAAGGTCACACAGCAAATGATCAGCAGTCAAAATCAGAATCCAGGTCTTCCGACTTCCTATTCAGAACCCATCCACTATACTGAAATGGTGAATGTTTGCGAAGTCTATGATTCATGTGAAGTGTTTTGTTAGTAGAATATGCATAATAAAAATCTAAGAGCCAAACTGATACACTTCAGAACTACAAAAAATAACAAGAGAGGAAGGGAGAAAAACAAACTACTTCACTTTACTAAACAGGAAACTATTCTGAGAGAAAAATTAGTAACCACTAAAGTACGTAGAACTAATAAAAATCAATAACAAAAATTGAATTTTTTCAAATAATTTTTCCTTTTAACTAAATTTTGCTGAAGGCTTCTCCATGCATAAAATGTTAAAGTGAAAAGCATCTGACTTTTTGCTCAAGAAAGCTAAAGCATGCTCCAAGAGTTAAAAAAATCTTCTATGGCAACTAACTTATTCTCTGAAGCCTTGCAACGCTATTCAAATCTGAATAAATAATAAATAATTTCCTCATTCTTTGCAACAATCCAAACTAGTTCTTTCAAGGATAAAAACAAAACAAAACAATAAACTCCACTGTCTCTTTCTGTGTTTATTAGAACTCAGTGCTTAAAAGAAGTCAGGCTCTTACCTCCCCATGTTTTGGTCCTATGAGTCTCACTGTTATGAGGGGTACTTCATGAAATCGACCCCATTTTACCGACATGATCCGACCCCCATGCCAGGAAACGTGCTCTCACAGAAGGAGGGGCTCATGCCAGCGGGGAGAAGCCCAGCAGCCTCGAGCTGCCATTAGAGAACCCGTAAGAGGAAGCCAGAGACTGGTTGAGAAAGGGAAGGAGGGAGGGCTGAGGCTGCTGGTTTCCTTCAGACAAGCTTAACTATTTGAATGCTGCCGGTAAAGCCAACCACCGTAGTTACAAAGGACACAGGAAATGAAACAAAACTAATTCCCCAAAATACGGTGTGTGTGGACAGTGCTTAAGTAGCAAGATGGGAACTCTGGCAAGGATTGAGGCCAATTTTTTAACACTAGAAGTTAAGGAACACATCTTATCTACTTAAAAACAGAATCCTCATTTACTAAAAAGAAGTAAGTTTCCTAAGAAAACTTTTTAGTGAAGTTGCTTGTGGTAAAGTGGTGACTGGTTGTTTTAGGAAGATTGACTTTTCCATGTTTTAACAACTGCCAAAATGCTGTAACTGTGTGCTGGGAAACAGAGGCTGACAGTATTTAAAGGGTAAGATGCAGGTAACAGCTACACTAGAAAACTATGAAGGAAAATGATTTTTCACTTTTCCAAACCTACCGTTTTAGACAAATAATTACAATTCAAAAAAAAAAAAAATCAGAGAACACTCTGGACAACTGTAAAACATGCCGTGATTAAGCAACTGTCACACTGCAGATCTTTAATCAAAGAAGGAATGAGAGAGATAATTATATTTAACATTGACCTAAGCCTTTGCATACACTACTTTACTCTAGCAGGCCCTTTTGAAAGGCTAATGGGTTTAGTCCCTTCCGTCTTTATACAGACCACAAGAACTAGGAGTTGGAGCTGAATGTCTTAAGTTATATAGTACTTTAGCAGCTGTGCAGGAATTTAACCCTTGCACAATCCAAACATGCTTACTTCAAGTCATATTAAGAATTTGTATAGGGGGTAGGCCCAGTGGTGTAGTGGTTAAGTTCACATGTTCTGCTTTGGCTGCCCGGGGCTGGCAGGTTTGGATCCCAGGCGTGGACCTATGCACCGCTTATCAAGCCATGCTGTGGCAGGCATCCCACATATAAAATAGAGGAAGATGGGCACAGATGGTAGGTCAGGGCCAATCCTCCCCAGCAAAAAGAGGAGGAGTGGCAACAGATGTTAGCTCAGGGCTAATCTTCCTCACCAAAAAAAAAAAAAAAAAAAAAGAATTTCTCTAAAACATTTCTAACCATCTCCTAGTTGTCTGTAAAGAGTAAAGCTTAGAAAAAAGAAAACCAGTGATAGGATGGTTTAAAGAGGGTCACTCCACTCCCTTCATGAAGGTGAACATTATGCACATTAGTGTTTAAATGCCCTGCAGCAAGCACACTTACTTAGGAGGAAACAGTACGATCTCTTGAAGATATTAAAAGACAAAAGCAGAAATGGCCAGTCTTCCTGTTTTACTTCCTGTTTAGGCTCTCGCCTTTCAAAAAACATTCAATACATTTATCTAATAACTCATGCAAGTTACTGATGATTCTTGAAAGAACATCTGAAGGATCAGCACTCAATTTCTCAAATCCTATATACACATAACCCAATTCTACAGGCAAAATGTACTACCCAGGAATGTGAACAATTTGGTGCCTAGTGGCTGACTTTTGGCTCCTTTGAATATTATTCAAGAATTGTATATTTTCACAATTTAACATATTGATTGTAATATATCTAAGCTAATAACTATAAACTATTTTTATATGAATACACATATAATACTTAATTATAAGAAAAGGAGGCATTTCCAAACCATTCTTAGAGACTACTAAGAATTAGAGGTGGCAATTTAATACAATCTTCAATAAATGCTTAAAATTTTCCTTTAAAAGAAACGGGAATGGTTAAATTGTACAAAAGATTGATAAAAATTTATTGGATGATCTCTAATAGCATCTCTTTAAAAAATAATTTAAAAGAAATAAAAAGGTATCATTTTCATTAAAAAATTAGTGTTAACATCTATAGTAGCACTTTCAATTTTTTAACATAAAGAAAAACAGCAGAGTTCACATCATCATGCTAAGAAAAGTTAATATTCACTTATTTTTGTGTTATCGTTTAGAGAATAAAACACTTCTGTATGCTAAAGCTCTACTGTGGGTACCTGGCACATAAAGACAGGGTATTTAATGTCACTTAACACAAACGTATTGATTCACTATTCCCCCTACTTCTTACCACCTTTTGCTACATTGACAAAAGCAGAGCTATTCTATGGGAGGTTCTAAAACAATCTCATTTAAAGTTCACTAGTAACAATTATGAAAGGTGACTCAAACTTCTTAATATATTTGGCCACTGGGGCACTCTAAACACCTGATAATGAGAAATGGACTACAATCTAGGGTTACCAATTTGTAATTTTTTGAGACTTTCCAATGCTAGATACAGCACAAGCCCCCAAAGATCAAATCTTGAAGCCAAGTCTGAAAGAGGAACTAGTCTCATTGCAAAAGAGTGTTGTCATTTTGACAAAGGAGATGATCAGAGGCAACAGATCAACTGATATGGCTTCTGCCAGTGATGACAGACTTTGCTCTAACACAAATTACCTTCTTTTCTCCTGCCCTTTTCTCTTCATCCTCTTACTAGCCAACTCCATTCCTTTGAGATAATTAAAAAAGTTAAAAAGAAAAAGATACTGTTTAGTAAAAGATTTTGTTTAAGAGTGAGCATGAAATGAAGAGTACCACTTGCTGGAAGTCAGACCACAAAAGGTTCTCTGCCTTAATATTATCTAGTTCTGTGACCTGAAGTATACTTCCCCTGCTTCAGTTTGTAAAATAAGGAGGCTGGGATGAGACTTTTTTCAAAGGTCAGGTTCCAGTTTCTAAATTCAGTGGTACATGTTTTGTTCATGTCTGTTTGTATGACTTCACCAACATGATCAGTAGCATATTCACTGCTCTGCCCTGAAAGTCAACGTCACTGGGGAGATGGATGGAAGGGGGAATCCATCTCCCCTTATTTACTGGTCTTCCAATTAAAAGTTTGTTTGAAGAAAAGATTCCACAGTTTAAAAACAAAATAAAAACAACAAAAACATTCTGAGATCATCGAAACAGATCATAAAATTTTTCAAAGTAAAGACTATGAGCTTTAGTTCTTTTAGGTGCTTGTTAGCACCCAGCAGAATGCTGACACAACAGAAGTCACTCAATAACACTTGCCTCATTTATATTGATCTTTCCAAGGAGAAGATCTTTTGTTGATGCCAACCAGTGTCCAAGCTAGCAGTGATAAATAAAATAGATAAGGCTCTATTTTAAGCCTTGCTGCCAACGTGTAGAATACTGATAAGCATTCTGCCCTCTTTATCCTTCATTTTTTTGAATTATAAAATAAGGCTAAGGGGCCGGCCCGGTGGCAAAAGTGGTTAAGTGTGTGCTCTCCGCTGCGGCAGCCCAGGGTTCGCCAGTTCAGATCCCAGGCGCGCAGCGACGCACCACTTGTCAAGCCATGCTGTGGCAGCGTCCCATATAAAGTGGAGGAAGATAGGCATGGATGTTAGCCCAGGGCCAGTTTTCCTCAGCAAAAAGAGGAGGACTGGCAGATGTTAGCTCAGGGCCGATCTTCCTCACAAAAACAAAAAAAACACTTTCAAATAAAATAAGGCTAAGTATGAAGTTAATATTTAAATACGTGATTATTCTAGAAACAATTTGCTAGACTCGCTGCATCTTTTCCTATTTCTCCTGATTGCCAACTTCCTGTCCATTCTGCACTTGGGCGGGAGAAATAAAGAGAAAACCCAATTCTGGTGGCAGGTTTCGTGGAAAAATTCATCTGAGTGATGATCAAACCTAGTATTTGCTAAAAGAAAGAGCTCTTACTCACAAAACTTAGTAAAATACATTGGTTCTATTTCCATCAGTCTACTTAACTGAGGGCATAAGAAGCTTGTTGTGTTATTTAGGGGTGGGGGGAAGAGGAGTGCGGAGAGGTGCACTTTTACAAAAATATTCTTGAGTTCAGTGTTTGTTATTCCCCTTACTTCTAGGTATGTATCAGTGTGTATGTATATAACACAGACAAACACACACGCGTGTGTATATATAGTGATTCCTTGGCAAGAGCTCTTTAACTGATTCCAATTTTTTTTTTACTTCTTTCTTTTGTTGGAGGTTGGGTGGGTGGATGAATGGAGTGTAGCGGAAGTGGGAGGCAGAAAGTTTTTCCCCACTGATTTGAAACTGAATCAGTTTTTGGTTTAGCACTGGGAATCAGTATAAGAAAGTTAACTCCTTTTCCTTCTTACTTTTAAAAATATGTTGAAAAGATTAGAAGAGTAGTTATTATTATTTTTTTTTTTGGTGAGGAAGATTAGCCCTGTGCTAACATCTGCCAATCCTCCTCTTTTTTTTTTTTTGCTGAGGAAGACTGGCCCTGGGCTAACATCCGTGCCCATCTTCCTCCATTTTATATGGGATGCCGCCACAGCATGGCTTGCCAAGTGATGCGTCGGTGTGTGCCCGGGATCCAAACCAGCGAACTCCGGGCCATCGCAGCGGAGCAGGCATACTTAACCACTTGTGCCACCAGGCCGGCCCCGAAAAGTAGTTATCTTTATGTGGGGTTATTATAGGTGATTTTTATTTTCTTGTTTTTGAACCTCTGTCCACATTAGGGGTGTACACACAGATAAGGGAGATAACATCCACCTCACAGGGTTGTGGAAAGGATTACATGAGATAATATATGGAAAGCTCTTAGCATATAGTAAAAACTCAATTACCGGTATTAGCTCTTGTTGCCATTTTTAAATATTAGGCTATTTCAGAGAGTATCTCTAAATTTATTTCCACATGTGCCCATCACTCAATAAGTGTTTGGGTGTATACAGCTCTGGCTGGCGCCCACTGATGACTGACTGAGATGGTCACACAAGAATGCCCACGACAGTACTTACTCTGCTCTTCTTACTGCTGGACATTTTATTCTTGATGTAGCTGAACGTACGACTGACTTTTGTTCCGCTCTTCACTTCAAAATCCTTCTTGGAGGGGCTTGGTGGCAGGACATTACCGTTCTCTTCTGTTATACTAAGTGAAAACAAGATTTTTAAAAAGGATTACAGAAGTTAACTTTTAAAAGTTAACACACCTTATAATTCTTTGTAACCATCATTGTCATATTTTAGCTACAAGTCACAACCAACTTATACACTCACATGAAAATGGGACGCAGGATAACAGGCTGCTGAAGGGTTTTATATAATAATATTCAAGAACAGAACACAGCACAGTGCTCACGTTCTGTTGCCAAAACCTGGCTAAGTTTTCTTATATCAGTTATTAATGTTTTACTAATGAATTTTCAGTGATCTGATGTTAAATAGAGCCTAACTGTCAATTATTCATTAATTATTTTATCTGAAATTTCTGAATCTAAAATAGCACTCAATTTACAAACTCCTTTGCATCAAAGAGGTGCCTGAAAACAGACCCATGTATGTGATGGAATGATGGACTTGTTAACAAAGGTTGCAAACCAAGGAATTTTCATGATTGAATGCATATCCAAGTTCCCTAATAGCAGAGATGACACCTCTTTTAGTTTTATGGCACACTGGACAATCAATACTGTGGACTGGTGAATAGAGGCAGACGTCGTTTTACTGCGCTTTACTTCATTGCACTCCCCAGATACTGTGTTTTTTTTAAGACCCTCCACCAGCAAAAAGATCACAACTCGCTGAAGGCTCAGATGATGGTTAGCGTTTTTTAGCAATAAAGTTTTTTTTTTTTTTTTTGTGAGGAAGACTGGCCCCGAGCTAATATCTGTGCCTATCTTCCTCCACTTTGTATGTAGGACACCGCCACAGCAGGGCTTGACAAGCGGTGTGTAGGTCCACACCCGGGATCTAAACCTTCGAACCCCAGGCCACCAAAGCGGAACGAGCAAACTTAACCACTATGCCACCGGGACAGCCCCGAATAAAGTATTTTTTAATTAAGGTATGTACATTGGTTTTTTAGACATAATGCTATTGGCACACTTAATAGACTACAGTGTAAACATAACTTATATGCACTGGGAAACCAAAAAATTCATGAGACTCACTTTATTGTGGTGGTCTGGAACTGAACACGCAATATATCTCCAAGGTGTGCCTGTACAGCTATGTACAATTTTAGGAGGGAATATACTGAACGGCAGGCAGAATTAAGGCAGAGTGTAGAAAGATTCATTTTATGAGTTTCACATAATCCAGATGTACCAATCCACTTGTTCAAAAAGCCTATATAAAATCTAAGTCCATCCATGATGGACATGCTTGGACCTTAGGAAACTCAGAATGGCTGATTTCCTCAAAGAATGCTGGGCACTTATACATATAATCCATTACATAGAAAAGCAATCTATTTATACTACTTTCCTAGGTGTTCTAGAACAGTTAGTTTAGAACTTTTCCACCGAAAAGTAGTGTTTACCTCAAGGGTCTCTCTGAGACGGCAGACAAGAGCACAACCACAGGGGTCTTCTTCAATAATTAAAAGTCTATTTATACATAAAGTGTTGTTTACAAAATAAAGCAGTCTGTTACTAGGATAAGGGGGAAATGACGTGATAGTCACTGCTCTAGAAAGGACAAAGAATAAACAAAATATGACACAAGTCCAAAGAGAAGTATTCATACTGAGAGAGTTCTGATCACTGAGTCATAACTGAAGCCTTTGTGAAAAGGAGAGCAACTTAAAAAAAATTGCAGGGCAACAATCAGAACCCCAATTATGCTTAATTAGAATATTTAATCCCATAAGGATGAAAAGAGGAATACAGAAATAATGAGTGAAAACAGAACTCTTTTGGCTGCTGTCAAGTAGAAAACCAACTCACTTTCTTGGACAGAGCTGTGTACTGTATCCATGGATACAGAAGAAAATAACTTTAAAGCTTAAAATGATTAAGAAGGTAGCAGTACTGCAGGAACACGTATACAGACACACACACTAACTAGGAAACTAAATGTTGTTAGACTTAGGAATTACAAATCCCCATAAGCAAACAGTGCAAAAGTTCATAAAGTCAAATGTAAGCGTATCCTCATGTGAATAAATGCAAACGATAATCTTTATCATTAGCAGCATGTAAAGAATAAAGGTGGATCCATGCAGAAATAGAAGTATAATGATGTACACCTGAAATTTATACAATGTTATAAACCAATGTTACTGTAATAAACAAAAAATTAAAAAATAAAAAAGGTGATGAAAAAACAAAACAAAACAAAGAATAAAGGTGGAAAACTATTGAAGACATTAATTAAAAAGGATATAGCCTTCATGACAAAACCACTTCTAACCATTATTCCAAATTTATCACTCAAAGAAGTAAGAATCCAACGAGCGCAATGAACTTAGTTTACTTAAATGCCATAAGACATTTCGGATTTCCTTCACTTCACCTTGGGAAAAGGAATAACAAAATAAATGTAGAGTACCTCTCGGTCAGATTGGCACTGGTGTTGTGGAAGGGCCGTGAATCTAGGAAACAAAAATGGCAGAGAAAAAGTTAGAACAAAAGGATTTTACCTGATGATAGAAAAAGTATTTAAAATTTTTCTGATGACACAGATAAAGCAGAAATAGCAAGTGAAAGCCAGTGGCGGGTGCCTTCTTCTCCTAAGGGTTTGGAAGAAGGAAAAATTAAACATGAAACCCTCAAATTAAAACTGGAAATAGGCAGCAATAGGGAGTGAATTTTCTATGAAAAAAAATTTAATCCAGGATTCAAGTTAACTGAACAAACCCCAAATCAACTTTTCTAAGTTCAAACACACATGAAACATGTTTAATTCCTGTTCTTATCAATGTTCAGTTTCCATAGGCCATCTTTCTGAGATATGTCACAGGAAGAATATAAAATAGGAAACTAAATGTCATACTTTGTATGCTGTTAATTTTGCTTTCATATATTTCTATACTAAAAATTTAGCTAAGGTATATCTGATATTTTCCTGAGCATTCTTGGAAATGGCTTAGTGAACGGGAAAGAGCATCAGAGCTGGTTTATAAGGTCTTGGTCCTGTCACTAATTTGGGGTGAAATCTCTGGATTTCACTTCCTCATCTGTGAAATGAGGAAGATAATACAGACGCTAGGTCCTTTCCAGGTTGATACCAACAAAATGACTTGGGCAGATGCATTCTTCCTCCTGCCATAACTATGAAACCATAAACTGAAGCGGGTCATTAAAACTAAGGCTAAGTCAGATAGCGGGGCAATAAGCTGAACAAATAGCGGGAACACTACCATCATTTTATCTACCACTTGCAAAAGTCTGAGCTACTTTCGAGGAAGGCCTCAGTCACACAGTGACAGATGGTTCCCAACTTTCAGGAGATCAGGTATAGAAATACTTTCTGTGCATGGTTTCAGGAAAAGGAGGTTGCTCAGTATAACTATTATTCTAATGTGAACAAAACACACTCATTCTCCTTGAGATTGGTTTCAAGGATCTCTGAGACCACTGTGAATAAAACTTTAATTTGACAGAGATTTGAAGATGTTCCACTACCAGATTACCATCATTTGCAACTCTTAAACTCCCAAACTGTTCTACATTCTGAATAGAAATGTAAAATTGCAGTTATTACTAAGTAATTTAAAGAGTTAACAGGTGGAATTAATGCACAAGAAATTTAAAGACGAACTCTAAGTCTTCAAGATTGCTTTCTACAGTTTTCCATTTTACTTATTTGGGGTTCTTCTTCTATTTCACTTACAAAGCATGGTAACAACAGCCAGCTGAGAGAGAAAGATGAGCAGAGTAAGAATAAGATCTGGGATCTGTCCCTCAGTTCTGCATGATCTAAGTGTAAAATCATCAGCATTTTACCCTCAGGATGCCTTAACTTACTTAAAAAACGAAGAGTGTGGTTTAGATCAGTGGCTTTAAAACTTTTTCCACCCAAGGAGCCTTGAATGATATAGGCATTAAGTTCTCTCAGGCTGCCAGGATTCTGTTATACACTTAAGCAATTACCTAATAAATTACCACCCTAGTAACATGAACACAATGAAAATAAAACCCATAATGAAGAAAAATACCAACCAGCACATAGCCTGGCCAAGAATAAGCTCCCAGTAGGTTTCTGTTGAATAAATTAAAAACTGAACAAGTAGTGGGAGAATCTCTGACTCCCATAAGGATTTCCAAGTTTTTCACTGCTGAAAAAATTTTAATTCATTTACTGTGACCTCTCAGATGTAGTTCCGAAAACAGTGATTAAGCCACCAATGCCTCTGAAATTCCTAAAGTGTCATCAAGTTTTCAAAGCATCTAAGAGTATGAAATAACCAATGTTACTTCCATGATATAATTACAGACAAAGGCAAAGAAATCTCTCATTGAAGTTAGCCTGTGAAGTGTTATCACAGGTAAATAGCATATTTCAACTAGACTTTTTTTTAAAGGCATAAAACAACCTGCAGACCTAATATACTACATTCCAGCGTTAGAACTACCGGATGGACACAATATTTTTCAAAGTGTGTTCCATGGAACACTAGTCTCATGAAATATTATACACACTACTGAACATATCGTACTTTCATGATTAATAAGTTTGAGAAACACAGCATATTGAACACTGCCTTGGGAATTCACAATGCACACATTAGCATATGAAACCTGCTCAACCCAGAGTTTCCTAAATTTATTTGGCCATGAACCAACTCCTTCTTTTTCTTCCTTTCCCCCAGCCCCTCAACATAATTCTCACTGGTATCTTTGAATTTAAGGAACACATTTTGAGGAATGCTGGACACTTGATTCAAAGGTTGTCAAGCTTTTATACTTTTATGATTCCATCATGTTGGATTAACTGAGTAACCAGTGCCGTTATAATTTTAGATTAGTGGTAGAAGAAATACTACTTTACTTCTGTTTTGTTTGCTATGCTGACCTATTTCCCAGCATATTACAAATACTTTGATATGAAACAGCCTTGAGAATTCTGAACACTCAAAGTTGAAAGTGGATTTTCACAACTTCCCTCCTATTTACAACTGGTGTAAAGTGAGTATCGTATTGTGTGGCTATTTACCAAACATCTTTTAATTTTGAAAAAAGCACTGAACATATAAGACCTCCACTTACAGGAAATTAACTGAACTTTGTGCTATTGTGCCTTACACTTTCCTTTAAGAACAATGCAAAAATGTTACCCTGAGCTTAATACTGCTTAAATATTAAATTTTAATATTTAAACATTAAATAATCAAATACTTAAATATTGCTGAAACTTAGGGTCAGCAGGTGGTAGGGTATTACAGCACTCAATCATATGGATATTGTAATTCAGACTCAGTTATATGAAATGAAAATAATCCATTATTTAACTTTGTATTAGAAATGGTTTTTCCATTAAAAGTAGTAATCCTGCAATATTTTACAAATCTTACGCAATTGAGAACAGTGATTTTCATGAAGGGGAGGATTCATTTCCCTTCCAAGTTTACTAAAACTGATACCCTTTAAAAATTTTTTTTTTTTTTTTGCTGAGGAAGATTCACCCTAAACTAACATCTGCTGCCAATATTCCTTTCTTTTTTTGCTTGAGGAACATTAGCCCTGAGCTAACACCTGTGCCGATCTTCCTCTATTTTGTATGCAGGTCACTGCCACAGCATGGCTGATGAGTGGTGTAGGTCTGTGCCCAGGATCCAAACCTGTGAACCCGAGCCGCTGAAGTGGAGTATGCTGAACACAACCACTATGCCAAGGGGCCAGCCCCTAAAGTTTCTAAACTAGGTATTATCAACTAAAGATACAGTCATCTGAAACCTGCTATGTAGAGAAAGGACAGAAAAATAAAAGTTCCCAAGGAGAGAAAGTAGGAGGGAAATAAATACATAACTCTCACCCTCAATTCATGGGGTCTAATCTCAAAAGAAAGGTATTTTTAAAGAAACGATCTGGGACCGGCCCTGTGGCTTAGCGGTTAAGTGCGCACGCTCTGCTGCTGGCAGCCCGGGTTTGGATCCCGGGCGCACACTGACGTACCTCTTCTCCGGCCATGCTGAGGCCGCGTCCCACATACAGCAACTAGAAGGATGTGCAGCTATGACATACAACTATCTACTGGGACTTCGGGGGAAAAAAGAAATAAATAAATAAAATTAAAAAAATAAAAATAAAGAAACGATCTGAAAAGGTGAGAAGTAAAAAGTTTAACATTAGCCTTTAAATACCAGAGATGGACATCTAGGTATCTGTCCCATGAGATAAAAAAGCAAAACAAGGAAAAATGAAATTTATATTATCAAATGCAAAGTTTAGTGAAATTAGTATTCATATCATAAAAGGTACAAGGTGGGAAGGGAATACATCCTTTATGCCTTTGAAGATATCTGTGTTCTGGGACAATACCTTGTGCCCTGGAATGAGGTCACTGGATCAGTGTAGTTAGTGCACAGAAGACAAAAAGTGCTTTATCCAAGGTAATTTTCAAAGCAAAGCATGAAGACAATGATTTAGGAATGATGGCATGCAAGGCAATGAAAGTCCCCAAACAATTTCTTAGTATTGAGCCTAGAGTGATTTCAGCGCTGGTCAGACCCTGGAGAACAGCCATTGGACACCAAAGTTGCTTACTTACTATGCAACTCCTCCTCCTCATCACTGGAATAAGAAGAGCCAAGAGAAAAGACAGTTTTAGACTTAAGGAGGAGCGGAGAGATACTGACGGAGAAGGAGATCCGTCTTGCTGGCTGCATCTGCTGCTGGGCTGAGAAGTGGTTAACAGAAGACATTAGAGCATGCACAGATTATACCAGGACAAAGTAAACGGCACCTCAAACCCATGTTGAAACAAAACAATGTCACTGGCCTGTATGTTTCCAGGGAAGGCTGCCTAGGTGAACAATGTAATTTATTCACACTTTCAACCTTTATTCCTAAATATGTGGAGCTCTAATGCAGCTTAAAAAAGTTCATCCAACAAATACATACTTGTTAGATTATGAAAACCAGAAGTAAATTATTTTTAATCGTCATATTTTTTTTTGTGAGGAAGATTAGCCCTGAGCTAACATCTGTGCCCATCTTCCTCTATTTTTTTTTTTTTTTATATGGGATGCCGCCACAGCATGGCTTGACAAGTGGTGCATCGGTGCATGCCCGGGATCCAAACCTGCGAACCCCGGGCCGCCAAAGCAGCACACGTGCACTTAACCGCTGCACCACGGGGCCGGCCCCTTTAATCGTCATAATTTATAGCTGGAGTTTTTTTCCTTCAAAGTGAAAACACCTGGAGCAGTGGTGTTCCTCAGGATTCTGTATTTGACTCTCTTCTCCGTCACCCTGAATCTCCTCACTCACTCTCACCGCTTAAAGCATAATCTGCTTATGATATACTGGTGACTCACAACTTTCTATCTTCAAGCCAGATCTCTCCTTTGAGCTCAAGATTCATTCATCTCACTGCTCACCTGTGGGTGAATAGCTCACCGGCAGCTCAACTGAACAAGTACATAAGTGAACTTCTCTTTTCCTCCAGACCTGCTCCTCCTCCTATATTCCTTTGTTTGGTGAGTGGTACCTAACATCTAACTAATTATTCAAAACAGAAACCTGGGCACCATCCTTGAGCCCTTATATACACCCCAGCCTGCCCTTTTGATTTTGTCTTCTCGTATTCTCTGAACATCAACTTCTCCCCTAATACCACTGCTCTATGCTCTGGTTCAGGCCACCAACTGCTCTCATGTGAATCCTCATTTGAATCCTGCAATAGCCTTCTACTCATCGACCAGCCTCTCCTCCCTAACACTTTCTTCAATGTGGTCTCTCTGAAGTGGATGAATCAATTAATCAATTAAATTTTTCAACGTGGTCTCTCTGAAGTGTATGAATCAATTAATCAATTAAATTAACTTAAATCACTCCACTGCCCTCAGACAAGCAGCCAAAATTCCTCAGTCTTGCTTTCCACATACTAATTCACCTAGTGAATTCCTAGTTTCCTTTTGGTCTCAGCTTTGATATTACTTCCCCCTTGTAAGCCTTCTCTGACCCCTCAAGTCTGATGCTCCTATAACACCCAATGTTTCTTTCAGTTGCTGCATTTATCATTTTCTATTAGTCACCTGTTCTCTTGTCTGTCGGCCTAAGTGTGGTCAGAAAAGTTCATCCCTCTCCTACCGCTGTCTACCCTGCTGCCTAGCAAAGAGTAAATACTCAAATATTTATTGAATAAATAAATTAATACATGAATTTCCCTTTGTCAGGCTTCCTGAAAGCTCAATGTCCTAAATTAAATGAAAGAAAAAGCCCTGTACCTGCCCAATGTGAAAGCCACTCCATACCCCAGATAAATGCTAAGTGATGTCAGCACTGTCCACAGCCACTGCAGGTAACAGAGATCAAACAACTATTGGCACAAATAGATGTACCTTGGCATCTTAGGCAGTGACAGCCCAGTACAAAAGTAAGACACCATTTTAATGTGTGTTCTAAAGTATTTGCAAATATGAAGCAAATTTAGGAAATAAAATGAGCTAGCTCTCTTATTACATGAATAACAGAATAAAAATATTCTCTTCTTTTGCCGTAAGATCATGGATCGTAAGGAAAAAGCTATTTATATGAATATTTAAAGAGTATCCTCAACATATATGGAAATCTCCAACATATATGGAAAGAATATGTTCTGTTAACACAGAGACTCAATTTTATAAAATACTCAAAGTATACACACACACACACACACACAGTCATGCGCTGCTTAACAGGGATACATTCTGAGAACTGTTCTGACAGATGCATCATTAGATGATTTCGTCGTTGTGCAAACACCATACAGTGTACTTACACAAACCTAGGTGGTAGAGCCTACTACACAACTACTACACAACTAGCTATGTGGTACTAATCTTATGGAACCGTCATCATAAATGTGGTCTGTCACTGAAACGTTATCACGTTTCACATTATGCACATGACTGTGTATGTGTGTATATGTATATATTTAATGAATATGCATATATTTCAGGCTTGCAATTTAATCAAAAGACCAATATAAAAAGTCTATTTGCCTGATTAACTTTTTGTTCTGACATATTTATCAATGTTATCTTCTCCAAATAGAACCACTCTCAGAAAATACATGTATTCCAATAAATTCTCAGCCCACTGTACACAGGCAGAGAGAGAAAATAAGCATAGAAAGTAGAGCTAAAATATCCTCATTAGCATTGATGCCTAACTTTCCAGAGGCCCACCCTGATCTTCGGTCACTTTGGATCATTTATCTTTTTGGATCTGGTATGTTTTACATACGTAAATGCCAGAGTCCAGCTCTTAAGACTGACTTAGCTTTCACAGTCTAATGCAAGCTATCGAGTTCCAAGCTAGTGTTCCCATCAAAGCATGCATAAGGAACCTGGCCAATTCACACACCATGAGTGAAGGTGTGAGAATGATCCCAAGGACAAGTGCCATTTGTGGACACCATTCTTTGTGACAATAAACCATGCAAAATGAAGGGGAAAATGAAATCTTGTGAAGAAGCTCATGAGGTTAAAACATCTAATGGGTACAACTCTCCTTTTAACATTACTGCCAGTAATGCGCTTAGAGGTCTTCCGGGGATACAATCAATCAAGCAGTTTCTCTACTGTTTGTAAGCCTCTTCTGGGTACAAACAATGAAAAGTTAAACAATACAGTCTTAGAAAGGGATCGCCTGTAATAACTGAATTATTCTATCTAGGCAAAAATGAAGTTTATTCTTAAGTTCCGTCAGGAAACCATCTGAGTTTTCTGGCAAGCTGGGAGTCTCCACTCAGTCCTCTCTGATGCAAGAAGGAGAAACGCTGCAAACACATTTCCTGGAGCAGTTCCTCTCAGAGCAGTCCTCCCCAGCATTTTCCCACATGATAAAGGCAGCGTCAGTGCTATTCTGATTCCCTAAAAAATGAGCTGGCAAGATGCATTCATCATGTTTCCCCCATCAAGACAGCAAATTGAAGAGCTGAGATAGGACTGCTTTACCGCCCATTGTGGTTCCTAAATAAGCTATCGTCTGTCTACTTTCCACCCTAGAAAACGATACAGAAATATTTTAGTCACCACCTTTACTAAGTATTTTTCTCCACTTCAATGGGTTTTTGAAACAGATCCTGGCTTAGAAATAATGCCACAAGTTTGTCTGGTTTTCTAATCTAGCAAATGACCTAAGAAGACATTCCAGACAACAGCTCAGTGGACATACATTTTCAGAAATGCTCAAATGGTAACAGCTGTGAAAGACTGGCAGATACAGCTAATTTCTTTAAAGGAAGGAGACAGAATACAGGTAAAAGCTGGAAAGTAGCGAGATAAGGATGATTTTAGGAAGTATTTTGCTCCTAGACAAGCATGCTCATAAGACACAGCCACTTAAGACAATGAGGGATATTGTTCCCGTTTCTTTAGCATTGCTTAAACTGCTCAGAGAAAAACGGACCCTGGGCTCTGGGAACTAACTCACTCCATAATGATAACAAATGCTTATTATAAGCCAGGAAATATGATAAGGATTTTAATAAATTCACGTTTAAACCTTATCACATTATTATCCCCGTTTACTAGTTCAAGTAACTGAGGAAAAGTTTCAGGACCTAGCCCAAGGTCACACAGCCACCATGTGTGCTTACAAGAAAGCATCAGTTAGAATATCTTATGTGTACCAGACATGTTAGGCTTAAAATCACTGTGCAGATTTTAATTATGATACTTTCAGCTAGGAAGACCATGACCAAAGATGAATCATGCAGAGTATTTAAGCAATTTGGAATTGAAGATTTGAGTCTGTGGCAAATCAAGAACTATCCAGTTATCCTGATGCTTAAAGGCATAGCACATGGAACAGACTTCTTTCAGTCTTCTGCTCAACAACCAGAATTTTAACATCTGCAAAAAGATTTATCATGTTTCTAGAGCAGAATAAAACATACAGTTGGGAAAATTCATTTAATTGTACAGGGGAGGGACGAAGGAGAATAGCGTCCTTAGACTTGATTAGTCCTCCAATTACAGTATCTGCTAACTTAGGGAGGTAAGTGGGGCAAGTTAACTGATTTGAGACCTCTCATTCAAACCAGCATGAAACGTACACTACAAATTAGGATGAGGGTATCCTATTTTGTTGAAAGTTTTAAACTGTTGCTTAAAGCTCTCCTCTTGACAGCGGTCTATTACTGATTTAAGTCCCCCTGAGTGAGCTGAGCAGAAAATCTCCCAGCAACAGGAAGAAGAGCTCTCTGTGCCAGAACTCTTGGGCTCTAGGACAGCACTTTCTGGGAGTCGGTCGCATTACTTACAGTGTTTGGCTAGCAACCGAAAACACAGTCAAAAACCATCTTGCTCTCTGGAGGAAAAATAATGACGTGTTTCATGCACGAGGAAACTATAGGAAAAAGCTCTGTCTGTGGGACACTCTGCTGGTAGCGTGCATCTGTTGCTACAGGAGTAGAACCTCCACCACAACATTACTAGTCACGGAGGGAGGCACACGGGGCAAACATCTCACTGAGGAGTGCTTTCCTGTCTTTGAGCTCTAGCATTCCAGGCTCATCAAATCCACTATAAACTGTTTTATTATAATAATTTTCATTCTATAGCAGCAAAACCTCTAACCCAAAGCCAAATCAAAACAAAACCAAAACAGGAAAAGCTATTTCTGCCATGGTTCTGTGAGGTTATATCTGTATCTTTGCAAATAAGTCATCATCAGGCACCTTTAGTCAAACAGGCCTGATTTGTATTTGAAGTATTAATCATATGAAAATGAAGATAAAGTTAATAGAATCATCCATTATGTCGTAATTTCACTGTGGAAATCAAAAAGATTAGGCCGCCAGTAAGTCATGAATTGAGACAGAACATCTCATTAATGCAGGGCAGCTACTTCTGTCCCCAACTCTTTTAAACTAAGTTATATCAGGGGATGCTGAAGAGACACCAGAAACACCAGAGATTTTATTTATTCCCTTTGCTTCAGCCTCCTCAGTACACAGTCTTTCAGCAAAGAACATAACATATCACTCCCCCTTTAATGAGAATTTAAATCTTTATATCAAGATCTCACCCTGCAACTACTCATGAAAAAAATCAATGTTTTAAAAATAAAACAGAAAAAGTGGGGTTTCTCAAAGAACAAGCTGCCTTTCCATGGCAAACCTTTGGATCCAATTCAAATATGTTCATGAGCATCTTTTATTTGCAAATGCCCTGTGCTTATGGATGCCAGACATCTCTACAAAACTTTCATAGCCAGTGGATCCTGAATCTGCATACAGTTCCTCTGATCACTTTCAGATGTAATCCTCTTAGCATCTGCTTCACTAACAATGTCTTTCTCCTTCATGAGCTGAAGATTTTTGAAGAGCTCAGTAAATTAATATTGGATAAAATTTGGATAACTGTACTGTGGTAATATTAGAGAATATCTTTGAGACATAAGAGCATTATGTCTGTAACTTTCTCTCAAGTGTTTCAGAAAAAACTTTGAGGGAAGTGAAAAAGAGAGGGAGAGAGACGGACAAAACAAGTGTTATGATACTGTCTGGGGACTCCAGGTGAAGAATAGACGGTAATTCTTTGTACTATTTTAAAAGTCTGAAATTACTTCAAAATAAAAAGTGTGTCAGGTTTGGGCCCCAGAATATAATGAATTTAACGTATTAAGGAGATTTTTGGGTAGTAAAAGGAGGAAGATGCCACGGCTGAACTCTATGCTCTTTTCTGGTTAAGTGCTTAGCCATTCATCAGAGGAAGAGGCAGGCAAATTTTGGAAGGTAATGTTATAGGGTCTTAAAGAGAGAAAATGATAGGAAAAGTATTTAAAATATAATCATTTAATTAAAGAAAGTATTATACTCACTGTCCAATACAGAATGGCTGATCGTCATCAATGAGATGGATTTTGTCAATGGAGAAGAAATGGCTGATGTACAGTAATTAAATCCCTGTTGTTTAGATCTGTGACATGTCTGTGAAGTAAAAAAAGGTGAAGAACAGCTTCTAAGTATACGCTCTCATATCTTTAGATAAGCACAAACTTTGCATTCTGACCCAACCTAGGAAAATAAGGCAGTACATGAGGGCGTAACAGCACAGGCTTTGCAGTCAGACTTGGATTCAAGCCTGCCTCTGCCACCTGATAGCTGCTCCACTTCTGAGAAGTTACTTAGCTTTTCTGAGCCTTAGTTGTCTTATATGTAAAATGGGGATAATTAGAGTATTCATCCTTTACAGTGGTTTTGTATCTTTCACAATATCTAATAATGTTTCAAACTTAGTAAGTGCTTAATAAACATCTGCTGAATGCATAATCAGATAAAAATAATTTCACTGGAAATATCAAACTACATATAGTTCTTGTTCTTTGAAAATCTAAATATCCCTTATAGATATAGAGTAGGATACCAGTAATATTATTCTGATTTTAAAGAGTTGGAAACAGAGATGCAAGTAAAAAGTGTCTCAAGATCATAAGCAAAGCAGCCGCGCATCTGCAAACAAGCCTAAAACTCTTTCATTTCCTCTTCTAAGATTAGTCTGCTTTTACATGACCATGAGGGTGGCTGAAATTTGATAATTTAAGTCCCTCAGTAAATTCACAGCAGCTTCAAGGCTATGCAATCCAACCAACTGCAGAAGTTCCTGCAATAATACCCCTGAAAGAGAGTCAGCCAGTATTTACCAGCATACTTCCGGTGACCAGGGGCTCCCTCCCCCCGCCCCCCCCCCCTTTTTCTGGTTGTTGTTGAGGAGGATTGGCCCTGAGCTAACATCCGTTGCCAATCTTCCTCTTTTTGCTGAGGACGAGTGGCTCTGAGCTAACATCTGTGCCCTTCTTCCTCTATTTTGTATGTGAGATGCCACCACAGCATGGCTTGATGAGTGGTGCACTGGTCCACATCTGGGATTTGAACCTGCGAACCCCGGGCCACCAAAGTGGAGCTTGTGAACTTAACCACTATGCCACCGGGCTGGTCCCTCTTCTCTTTTGTTTTGAGAGAGCTCATACTAATTAACTAACTTTAATGATCATAAATCCCTTCCCTTCATAGTAGACTGAAATCTGCTTCCTTCTGACTTGCACATGTTGAAAGGGAAGCAATGAAAATCCATTACTAGCATGAACTTGACTCAATCACCCCGAAGACTTCTGATTATTTAGAGCTTGCTCCATGTGTAACCATGGAGTCCGAGGCAAACGGTTGCTATGTTTCAAATACAACTGTGAGGTCTGAAAAATGACCTCAGTGAAAGGCAGAGACCTTAAACAGGAAGTTGGCTGCAGGCAACTTGTCCAGATCAGAGATACAAGCAGCTCAAATACCCACTCTGAGGTTGCACACAAGACAAAAAGCTATAGGTGACCAGAGAGTTCCAGGAAGGCTAAAGCACAGCAAGCCCCTAAAATGTCGACAACTTTATTGAGAAAGACTAACTCAGAAAGGCCATTTTAGAAAGACATCAGTGGTAATTAACATCACTTACTAAAAGGGTTCATCTCTCAAATTCCTGGAAATGTCAGTTTCAGAAAGTTCCAGAAAATGTCAATTTTCAGAAAGAAATATTCAGAAACAATATTAAGAAAATTAAAATGTTTTCATTTTCTCATTAAAACTCATCTACTTCAAAGACATGGAAAGAAGCAGCGAGCCTAACAGCCAGGAATTCTGAGTTTAATACTGTTCAGCTAATAGTGAGTTACAAGGCCAGGCCTTAGGCAAGTGACTTAAATGGGCTTGAAGTTCTCACACACAAGGGCTTAAGCGGAAACCAAAGGGACAGATAGTCATGAGCCACATAAAGACATTTTGGTCAACCATGGATTGCATATACGACGGTGGTCCTATGAGATAGTACCATAGAGCCTCGGCATAGTAGGCTATACCATCTAGGTTTGTGTTAACTCGATGATGTTCGCCAATGACTGTATTGGCTCTGAGTCTATGATTCTGTTCACAAATCCAAAATTTTTAGTATTTTAGCTGGGTCCTGCAAATGACTTCCAAAGGATTCTATACACATGAAATGCAATTTATTTTTCAGACTTTCCACTTATCAAAGATGTTCTCAGTAGTCACCAAACAATTGTTTCTATTTTTTCCTCCCTTTTTCTGTTACCATTAGACTGAATAAATGTAAATCATTTGCTTCAATAAATATATTTTCCATATTCTTATTATTTTTTCCAACTTTTTCTCAAGTATCAGGCCAAGAAGACACGGGTGTGGTGAGGAGAAAAAGGTGGCAAAACTCCTTTAGGCCTTGAATCTGATTTTCATTAGGCCCAATTCTCTTAGGCTTCACATAAGCATAAGTGATACATTCGTTACTAAAGTAATCCACCAGTGCCAAATTTATATTTGGTCATATCATTGCTATGTAGTAGGATGTAAAAAAAATTAAATTTCTACACAAAACCTCAGTCATCTATTCAAAAAATAGTTTGTTTAACATTTTTGTTTGTTGTTTAATTAGAAGTGTTTCATTATATTTTTACCTAAAACTCCAGTCACCTATTCAGACAGGTATTTTAACTTTTTTGTTCGTTTAACTAGAAATGTTTCATTTGGATGTGAATCCTGGAATCCTCTCAGAAATTAATCCAAAGTCTCCTTGGCCCAAGAGGGGCAAAAAGGACGGGGGGCAGAGTAGGATGCTATAAAAGCATATAATTCAAATTCTCAACTCAAAAACTCCCTGAGGGAGGGTCAAAAGTGGTAAGTGATAATGAAGGGCCTGAGAAGATGTGAACCAAGAAAAAGTCACTTGATTAGGTTGACAAGGAAGTCCATGACCTTCACGACAGGAGCGTCAAGAGAGTGACAGTGGTGGACATTCAGAGATCACCAGGTGGTGAGAAAGAGAAGGCAGGGATGCAGATGCTCTCTCAAGAATTCTGACAGTGACAGGAAGCAGAGAGAATAAACAGTTATTTCCTAGACAATGTGTAAGGCAAAGAATAAGAATTTTTTTTCCAGGAAGGAGAAACTTGGGATGTTTTTGAGAATAGGGAAATTTTATAATGGTATATATTACACTTCAAGACTCAGTTTACTATTGGGGTGGTAAAAGAAGTCCTCAAATAGAAAGAAAACCTCAATTTAACATCCTGGGGGCCGGCCCGGTGGCATAAGCGGTTAAGTGTGCGTGCTCCACTGCGGCGGCCCGGGGTTCGCCGGTTCGGATCCCGGGTACACACCAACGCACCGCTTGTCAGGCCATGCTGTGGCAGCGTCCCATATAAAGTGGAGGAAGATGGGCACGGATGTTAGCCCAGGGCCAGTCTTCCTCAGCAAAAAAAAAAAAAAAAAAACAAAAAAGAGGAGGATTGGCAGATGTTAGCACAGGACTGATCTCCTCACACACACACAAAAAATAATAACAATAATAATAATATCCTGGATACTTTCCTAATTTAAAAAAGTTGCTTTGATGGAATATTTAAATCTACGCAGATTAACGGTATTCTTTAGTATTAAGTGCTAAAAACTTGCTTTGTGCTAGATTGAGTGTATTATATAATGGGTACGTAATTATAGCTACTAGCCTTATATCAACGTAAGTCTTGCCTTCTTTGTTCCTAATATGAGGAACAAAGGACATATTTAGGACAAAATGAGGACTATTTAGGGAAATCAAATTAATTTTTTCCAAATTAGCAACATACACCCATTTCATCCTTACCTGTTGATCAAACCTCCTGTGTTCTCTCTGGCCTGATTCCAGATCTTCTTCTGAAAGGGACATCAAAGAGTCACCCCGTTCCTCACCATTCAAAGGGTGTCTGAGCTCTTTGGTGTTTGCAGGGCTTACTTCTAGAGGTGAGGATGGCTTGTTTCCAACACCAGCTCCTCCTGCCAAGCCTTCTAGACTGAAACTGAACACAGAACACAAGAGTTAATTTGTTCTATTTCTGAGTCTCAGAAAGGAAGGAGGATACAAAAATCCCTTTAGTTGCCTAGCAGAACTGTCTACAAGGGCACGGCACAAATGACTGCCACTACAGCTTTTGGTATGCTGAGAAAGAATTCTGCACTTAGATTTTCTTACCTCATTACATCTATTCACATGTTGAACCATCTAAGGTCATTTTCGCAGATTTTTTTCAATATACCATGTAGACAGACCATATTTATCTTACTGATCTTTTATTTATGTGTTTTTCCTTAATCCAACACGATTAATCTTTGCCAGAATATAACTTTGCTAATACCAAAGAATTAATGGGCACAGAGAAAATATGAGCATAAGTAACTTTTAGAAGGCAAACAGAAACTCAGACTTGCCCCTTGTGTCCACTAAGTGGACCTTCATAACTTCGCAGGTATGCGTCCACCCCAGAAAACCCAAGTGTTACCTATGAGCATCATCATCTGTGCACACCTGGCTGGACAACAATTAGTTGACAGGTTTCCTGAGAATTGTTAGTTGCAGACAGGCACACATAACACCTTAAAGAACAAAGGCTGAAAAGCTACTAAGTCTAGAGTTTTAATTTTTTTGTCTTGATATTGACAAAGGAAGCAGAAAAGGCAATTTAGGGTTTAGTATCTAAAATGGGATCCCTGGAATAAAGATTTTGTGGTTTGCAGAGTGAAAAGCATTTTCTGTAAGCAGTAGGCTGCAGAGAGAGGTTAGCAATCTATCCTCCTTGGGGTCGCTAGCCAGAATAATTCACATCTGTCACAACTGCAGTGGAAACTTCTTTAAAGTAAGCAAGCTCTCAAACTGTGGCTGTGGCTGACCATGTCCTCAGTTATAAGCAGCTGAAATTGTATTTGAATGTATACTGAAGCTATTTAGTTATCTCTGCTCAAAATGTACAGTTAATTGCTACAAATAATTCTTATATGCCAGTCCAGAAGAGCTTGCATTTGCTTTTTTTGTTTCACAAATTACTTATCAACTGAAACAATATGCCTCTATTTTCTCTAGTGGGTAAATTAAACAATGGATTTTGTTTTTCTTATTTCAATATGACAACAGAAATCATGACTAACTATAAGTGAATGTCTTTGTAAAACTCATGTACCAGGTATGAGAAGACAGGCTACGTGAAGAAGAAATTCAGTTTTCTATTGTGAATTATTTGTAAAGCCTGAGAAAACCAGATCTATGCTTACCACAAAACTTAATCCTGAACATGTCTTAGTAATTAGATCTGGCTACTTAGTTGAGAGAAGAATATGAAACGATGAAGAGTCTGATTTGGAATCTAAAGAGATTGGTGGATTTGGAAGCATGACAGAAGTAAGTGCATCTTATTAGCTCCTTGCTTCTGTCATTGTTTTCCCCAGGATGTGGGAATTCCTAGGATCTAGGAATTAGGACAGACCAAAACAGAGAGATAAGTCGTCTATCACACCATGGAGACAAGTCTGTGCAGAAAACATCAAATCTATAGCCACTTGAGACAAACAGGATGCATCAAGGTACACCGTCCGACTCTTAGGCTGTACCCCTTCAAGTAGATTAGTGATGCCCATAGCAGAGGCAGCTGAATACTGTGCTCACAGACAAAGCAGGCTGCCATATGCATTCCAGCCACACAGAAGCCAGCTCCAAGCGAAAAGCCCAGGTGCCATATTTTATGGTTCCCCATTTGGCGGCTGGACATCTAACAATACCATACCTTCTGTAATTAAAGTCAGCACTCAGGACAGCAGAGTATTGCACACCAGAGGGACACCAGCTCATACTGGGGTTGACATCAAAGGCAGAAACAGAAATGGAGGGAGAAAAGAGGAAACAAGGATGGGGTTATTGGGTTTAAAAAGAATGGGCATAGTTAGAGACAGATGGATTTATCTGATCATCAAAAAATTAGGAATGTAACATTGATTTAGAATTTAGAAAAAGTCTAGAACAAAAACCATGGAAACTTAAAATTGTTCTTTTGATGTCCATTTAGGTAACGGGTTGGAAATGACTACGTGAGCTCTTTACAGGGTAACAAGTTCAATCTGAAACCCAACCTTGAACAAAGAGCCCACCCTTCCTGTGGCTTCCTCTTCAGGCGCTCTCAAAGAGGTGTTTCAACCTCCACTATGGGGACAATCTCTCTATACATCCCACCACTCCCACGTCTCCCTTACCATAGCATCTATAATCCTTAACTAAAAGGAACAGAGACAAACTGCACTGGGGTAGGCTTACTGAGTCATGAGTTTTTGTCATGAGTGTTTCCAGTAAGGATCCATCTAAGCCAAACGATTCATAAATCTTCCATAAAAACAATACCTAATCAACACTCAAATCCATCTTCAAACCCTCACTAGGCTGTTATGCTAAAGATAAAGCATATAACAATGGTCACATTTCCTTGTAGTTTAATGATAATGAAGGGATTTATTTTCAAAAAAAAAAAAAAGGAATTCTATGGTACTGAGTTAGCAATGCGTCTTTTTAATTTTAAGTTTGTATCCATTTTCCCCATAAGATTAAAAAAAAAAATCCATTTGATTATCTACTTCCTTGATTATCTCAGCACTGATATTCTCAAGCAGCAGGGACAGAAAATCTGGTGTTGGAAATGCCAAGTAAATATAACGGCTAAAAGACAACCATTTCAAAATATCAGGTATTTTGTAAAGGGAACTGCATCAATGGGTCACGATTTCTGATTAACAAAAGCCATCATTTAAAAAACACACTGCTACTATTTGGAACTTAAAGTTCTAAGCGACATGCTTTTGTTTTCAGAAGGGAGATACAAACAGAGCTCCTGGACAACAGTAAAACCACTCAGCTCCCTCCTGAATCATGCAAATGGGAAGACCTGCAGACACCAAAAATGCCTATCTTGATCTCATCTAATAACTGTGTTTTGCTGACAAGTGGGGGTTTTTGACAGAGGAAAGGAAACAAGGAAAATGGTGAGAGAATAAATATAACAGCTACCCCTAAGGCTCTTCTAAAAGTAAATCTTTAAAATAAGACTTAAAAATAATTTAAATAGTAAAACATTTTAAAATCACATTAAATTAATAGTACAAAGCTCACAAGTGCAAAAGCAGAAAGTAGAAAAACATAGCCGAGACACGTCTCTAGTCTGCTAAGCGAGATCAGACTAACTTATAACTTACTCGTGTGAGTAGAAGCCAGCCTTAATGATACAGTTTACAAACACACCGAAACTCAGAAGTCCATTCTTTGAAATTATTAACTTAATTTTAAATCTCCAAACTGTTAATAAAAAGGCATATTATACCTAAATATCCAACTTATTAAAAACAGAGTGCGGTAAATCAATAACTGAATATATACTACCAAATTATCATTCATAGAAATAATCTCCTTCTATAGCTGTAAACATCCCTTTACTCTCAGAAAATGATAATGACGTGAGAGACTGGGATGACATTTAAGATGAAGAGAATGAAGAACAACAGAGAGACAGAAAGAGAGACATAGCTGTTCCAAGGATCCAGGAAGGAAGCTGCAGGTGGTCCTACAGTAGCAGAAAAACTGCCCTTCCTTGTAGCAGAAAACTCATTTTGCAATTGAGTATTTTTGACAGCATCCTAATTTCCTCAATTCCTCAATTAGTGGAGGTAATATTTAATGGTTCTTTGGTTTTATTTTCAGATTTAGGAAATTCTAGCTCTAGATTTTAAAAAAAATAAATATCCTGCTCCCTTACCTTTGAATACTTGTTGGAATGTTTCAATTTTCCTAGCTAAGGCTGAATACAAAATTTAAAATTATACCTCATGTTCTTCCTACAGAAATATGACTACAGGTGAAATTGTAACTGGAGATGTTATGCCAGTCGTAGCTACATGCTAACTGGGACTGTGTCCAGCAACTTGCCACCTCCCAGTGTCAGCAAGTGCATGTTTTTAGTAAGTTCATATTTAGAGCTTTAATGGAGAAGAGCTTTAATGGAGAGCCAAACAAATATCTCTCTAAAGGTTTAGATACTTCTATTGAAAAAGGCACTTAACAACTTGTTCCCCTGGAGAAAAACTTAACCAGAGTCACGATTATCTGAGATTCTGAGAATATTTGTATTTAAGCTCAATTTTGTGCCTAAAACCTGGAATTAGAGGAAGCATCCACTTGAAAAAGATGAAGTGGGAAAGATCACAATTCGCCCACTTTCCAAACAAACAGCTTCAGCTAACAGTTAACAATACTTCTTTACAAATGTCTCCTAACAGAAGATGCTAACAGAAATCCAACTATCATTTTTAGATTTCTAAATTTTTTCACACACAATGAAAGAAAAGATCACTAATGACTTCTGAATAATAAAACAAAACTCAGCATTTGAAAAATTTAAAGCAAATCAGCATTTTTTGACTAGAAATGACTTTTCAGCTTATAAATCACTAATTTTTAGCCTCAAAATTTTACCTGACAAAAAATAATGAATGAATTAAAAGACTGAGAGGACCCCTGAGAGCAGTGAGGCCTCCCACTTACTTTAATGAGTGACTACATCAACAACGGAAGGGAAACCACCAGGTGGTCCAGGAAGAGAGGCTTTCAACAAATTTTAAAGAATACGTTGAAAATATATTAGGGCTTGTGTGCAAGCGCACACATATTTCTAGTTCTCCCCCATTTTTTTTTTTTTTGGAAAGAAAAAGTACTCCCCAAGGTCCATCAGACAGGCACAACATAGACATTTCTTTGAATTCTCCTAGAGAAAGCTGGGGAGACCCTAATACCAAAGTGATTGAAACACAAATAAGTGCAAGACGGAAAAAAATATCAAAAAAAATTTTTTTTTAAGATAAGTAGAATAGGAAAATACTTCAGATTCAAGAAATTATTTCATATGGAATGGACATGAGCAATTAATAAATACCTATATTTTATCTGTCTGAAGCAAACATGACAGTATTTAAAAACAGACTTTAATCATGGATTAAGCAGAATGAGATGCTTGTTAGTATATGCTCAGAGGCAACATGGTTAGTACATCAAGTTAGCGAACTCTGTACCTTCTCCTATGAATGGGAGGTCTCCTGACAACATCCCCAAGAACTCGCATTGAACTGAAAATGAATGGTGGAAGAGGTCAGTGCCAAGGTGAAACACAATGGATACAAATGCATGAAACATACAGATATCACACTGGGAAGAGATACAATCACCAAAGAGAACAGCACAGGAAGTAAGGGAATGAAAGAATGTGGAATAAGAAAAATATCAGAACCACGAAGGCCTCCCATTTTCTGTGGAGGGTTACTTTGCTCCCTCCTCGCTCCATGGAGTTAATCAGATGACAAGGAATGAGGTTTATTAAATTATAAAAGTAAAAGGATCAGGGGGAAAAAAAGGCCATTCAAAACTTTAAAAGGGTTTTCTTTTTTTTTTTTTTTAAAGATTTTATTTATTTATTCCCTGCCCCCCCGGCCCCAAAGCCCCAGTAGATAGTTGTATGTCATAGCTGCACATCCTTCTAGTTGCTGTATGTGGGACGCGGCCTCAGCATGGCCGGAGAGGCGGTGCCTCGGTACGCGCCTGGGATCCGAACCCAGGCCGCCAGCAGCAGAGCGCGCGCACTTAACCGCTAAGCCACAGGGCTGGCCCTAAAAGGGTTTTCTTAAGAGTTTAAAATTCAGGTTACACTATATGCAGATAACACTATAAGAATTAGTCAAACTAATTAAAGTGATACCTAACTTTCATTCCATTATCTCCAGAGGTATTGGGACAGTGGTGCTAGGTTAATCCCTAATGCTATACTCAAATAGAAGATTCCATATTATATGGGTTGGAAATATAAATAATTTGGGTGGTAGGGTTCTAGTCTTAGTTCAGCCTTAAGATCACCATGTAATCTTGGGCAAATCATTTAATCTGAGCTTCAATTTCCTCATCTGAGCTACATAATCCATAAAGTCACATCTAGCTCTGAAATCAAAGTCATGGCAAAGGGATCCATAGTGGGTTATAAAGAAAAATAGATTATATATAAGAGAACTCTCATTTCTTGATGCTGTTATTATCTGAGACAAGTATGTCCTGTCAAGAAGCTACTCTTACATCAGGAAGAGAACTCTGGCTGTAGGGATCATTCCCCACATCCTTATTTTTTCTATTGGTGTGAATGCTTTAAAAAAAAATAAAAGTGCAGCATGAATAAGGCTGGGAAGAAAAGCTTTTAGAAACTGCTTTTTATAAAATCTAGGATTTCAAATGTTTGTAAAAACTACCCAGCAGAGGGCCGGCCCCGTGGCTTGGTGGTTAAGTGTGCGCGCTCCGATGCTGGTGGCCCGGGGTTCGGATCCCGGGCGTGCACCGAGGCACCACTTCTCTGTCCATCCTGAGGCCGAGTTCCACATACAGCAACTAGAAGGATGTGCAGCTATGACATACAACTATCTACTGGGGCTTTGGGGGGAAAAATAAATAAATAAAATCTTTAAAAAAAAAAAACTACCCAGCAGATAAAGCAACTGCTTCTTTTTAAGATTAGCATCCTGAACTCCACTACAGAATAATATGGAATCATAGAAAGAGCACTTGACCAGGAGACCAGAAACCTGGATTCTGCTGACCTTGGGTAAGTGATATAAACTATCTGCACCAGTCCCATCTGCAAAAATGGGGATAACACCACCTGCCTCAGGAAGAAGACTGGAAAATTGCCTGAGATAATGTGATATTAAAGGAGTCTGAAATTGGAGTAGCAAACTAGGAAAGTGTAAGGTATTACACTGTGAGCTCCATGAAGGCAGGGCCTTGCTCCTGTTCACCTCTGTGTCTTCAGAACCTAGAAATGCCTGGCATGCAGTGGGTGTTCAATATATGTTGGTTAAATAAAGGAATAAATGAGTGAATGAATGTGATCAGATTACACGAACTTACAGCTATGAAATCGGAGCCAAAATATTATGAGGACAAGGAGTTAAAAAAAAAAAGCAACAATTTCCCCAGATGAGTTGTTTACATCAATTGCTTGTTTTAAAACAGCTGTCAGCCTCCTCCTCTAGCTGCTTTTCCTCATTAAGAAAGTAGCTTTGGAGTAAATGCACTCTTGTGTATACAGTAGGCATCATAGCACTTGTTCTTTAGAGCTAAAACCATCTGCTTGAATTCATCTAGGCAGCCAATGGTCAGAAGCCAAATCCAACTTATCTTCTTGAATAGTCTGCTTCCAAACTGAAGGTTTGAGACTGAGTCACACTTATGAAAGTCCCCAAAGACTGGATGACACATGGAAAAATACCAACCATTTAACAATATTTAATGATTCTTATGCTCTCTTGAGGATAAAATACTGATAATTTAGACTTTATCAAAACTTTCTGCATTAGAAACAGATGGCAATTCCTGTGAAGCACTTTGAAAAACTTAGATGTGTTGAGACTTTAAGATTTCATGTTTATAGCAGTCCCCCCTTATCTGCGGGGGAAACATTCCAAGAACCCCCAGTGGATACCTGAAACCACGCATAGTACCGAACCCTATATATACTAACCTAGATATAAGTTTTTTCCTAATTTAATGGGCTAATGAGTGGGTAGCATATATAGTGTGGATACACTGGAAAAAGGGATGATTCACATCCCAGGCAGGATGGAGCAGGACACTATGCGATTTCATCACACTACTTAAAAGCAGGGCGCAATTTAAAACTTATGAATTGTTTATTTCTGAATTTTCCATTCAATATTTTCAGACTGTGGCTGACTGCAGGTAACTGAAACCACGGAAAGCAAAACTGTGGATAAGGGGGGATTACTGTATTCCTTAATTCAAAACTGATATGAAACTATTCCAATATTTTCTAATTTATGAATTTCATTAAAAAATATGGCCTGAATAAATGTCACCATTTATTAAACATCCACTATGTAACAGGTATATTTCACTTGTAATATTTATTATTACAAATACTCTGAAAGGAAGATAGTTTATAGATGAGAAAATTGAAGCTCAGAGGGGTCAAGTCACTTGCCCAAGGTTATCTACATATAAGTTAAAGAGCTGGAGTTTGAACACAGATTTTCCTGATTCCAAAGCCTATTTTCTTTCTTCTATACCATGGTGTCTCCTAAAATCTTTTACCAACAATAACACCAAATCACCAAATCAAAAGCAAGCAGACACTGAGAGACTAAACAAACAGCCTGCCACCTCACCTCCGGTGGTTCATTTCTGCATCGCTGGCTGCATTCTTCCCAGGACCCCAGCTGTGCCTCCGGAAAGGGGACAGAGAGCGCATGGAGCTCCTCAGGACAGAGCAGTTTGCGGGCACTTCGGTGATGCTGTCCATCTCCTCCTCTTCAATTTCACCTGACCCAGCAGGTTCACTCTCACTCTCTCGACCCTCAGCTCCCACCCCATGGCTGTGGAAGCCATCAAGGCATTGCTGATCTCTGGACCTGTTCAAATTTGAAACCTGGGGGAGGGATACATCACTGCCATGAGAAGAGTGTCGATCCAAGGAAGCTGTGTCATCGGTGGAAGAAGTGGATCCAGTGATATCACAAACCAACTGTTCCTCCAACTGTTCCTCCTCCGGCTGTAATGGAGAGAAAATACGTATGGTTGAAAATGTCAGGACCATGCAGACAGCCTCAGTTACTCTCAACAGAGCCAATGACTTCATAGGGGGTCAGATGGGCAAGGTCACCACTGGCTTCAAACCGAGATTTCCGTTTTAAAGCATGATTGCAGTTGGATTCAAACAGTCCCCAGTAAAGGTACAGTCTAGGTCCAGGCTCTTTCTACCCTCTTATGAGAGTTATGTACTTTACTAGACTAGAAGTACATAACTTTTCCTTTCTTACAGAGGAAAAAAAATCTAACTTAGTTCTTTCAGTCAATACCATCAACTGAAATGAAGGGAACCCATATGGCTCTGCGATTTCTGCTATATGAAAACTTTAAATTCATATCATATTAGGTTTAATTTTTCTCACAGGCCTTACCTAAAAACAAGGTAGTCTGCCTGGCTGCAGTGATGATGTGTTGAAGTTAATATTCCAAAAGTAAGCCTGTGATTGTTTTTAGTGGCCTTGTGAAAAATGCAGAATAGCTTATGATCCCATTTGAAGTCTGCCACAAATGCCAAAATTCTGGCTACAAATACCTAAAAGGAAGAAATCTATTCCTTTTTCTCATTTCACTGAGAATTGGCTGAGTGTTATCAAGCCAAATTGTACACAAAGTAATCAGTCCTAGCAATGGAATCTCTGATAAAGTGATGATGCTCTTTCCCTGGCCAACCTCTACAGCCTAACAGGAATTGTGCAGTTTTGATCCCGGCAGCCTGACATTCTCCACTTGCCGAAAGACACCAGAACATATAACTTGATGGGTGAAGGAAAGATGAGTTTCATGGCACCCAAAAGATAAGTAAAAGTGTCTGAAGAATGCATGATCACACTCTCAGCCACAGACGTGGGCACTGTACTGTCTCTGCATTCTTATACGATAGGAAGCAGGGAAGAGTGAAAGGCATTGCGATGATTTTCCTTCTTCATAGTATTTTTCTAATTAGCCAATCTACTCAAAGTTTTAATTAAGAGTGAAGAAACATAGTTCTTGGAGAAAGATTTAAAAAATTACGAGAATTAATGAGCCCTTTTAGCTTTGGAAGAGAAAACAAGTCCGATATTAGGAAAGCCTCTTCAACAGTTTAACATAACAGTTTGAAAGCATGCTACCTTCCAAAAGCATTTATAGCTTTTGGGCTGATTTCACCAGCTTGTGAGATTTTTTTCCCCACTCTGTAGAATCCAGTTTCCTAGGTTAATTGCTCTTTAAATGATACAAAAGGGATGAGACTGAGAGTCTCAGAAGATGTGAGGGGGTCACTGGACAGTTAGGAAACCGAGGTCTAGACTGTCTAATAGGCTCCCCCAAGGTCATCGGCAGTGAGCACCAGAGGCAAGATCTGAACCCTGGCTAATTTTCAACTAAAACTGCCCTGTTATGTTACCTTTATCACCTTTAAAAACCCTGTAAGGACAAGATTTCAAGGTCAATATCAGAAAAGTCCTCAGTGTTCCCTTTACTGGGCCACACTGTCAAATAAAACTATCCTTCACCAGAGACCCTAAAACAGAGTAGGTATTATCTTCAGACAAAATTATTGGCCACTCTTAAATTAATGAGGATTCACTTGGCATCCTCAAGAATTTCTATTCATGGGGCCACTCTCTACAGAGAGGGGAAATGTAAATGTTTATGAATACCAACTTTAGAAGACACTTCCAGGATGTTTTACCTTTCTCACTGTACTGGGTTGAATACTGTCCTCCTCAAATTCACGTCCTTCTCAGAATTCATGACCTTATTTGGAAATTGGATCTTTGCAAATATAATTAGTTAAGATGAGGTCATACTACAGAAGGGTGGTGCCTAAATCCAATAGCAGTGATGTCCTATATTATAAGAGGAGAAGAGACACTCTTCTGTCAGGGGAGAACGTCATGTGAAGATGAGGCAGAGACTGGAAGGACGCATCTACAACCCTGGGAACGCCAAGCATGGCCAGCAAGCACCAGAAGCTGGGAGAGAAGCAGGGAAGAGACTCTCCAAGATCCTCCAGAAGGAAAGCAGCCCCTTGGATAGACTGATTTTAGGATCTCTTGCCTCCAGAACTGTGAGAGAATAAATTTATGTTGTTTCAAGCCACCAAATTTGTGGTGATTGGTTACAGCAGCCCTAGGAAACTCATACACTCACCCTTAATACATTTGATTTACATGGAGTCAAAACCAGGGTTGTAAAATGATAGTTAAACTGATCCCATGGTACCATTCCTCCAGACAATCAGGAGTAATATCCCAAGTCCCTGAAAGTCACTTAATATACTTATGAAATGCATTATGTATATGTGTATATATATGTATATATCTAGTCTTATAAGCAGATGGCCAAAACATAATTCTCTGCTAAATGCAAGATTTTTTTTCCTTAAGATGCACTATTAGGATGGGGTTAGGGCAGAGAAGAAGAGACTTAGAAAGGTAGAAAGAGTCGAGAAGGGGTGGTTGGGAGTTGTGTATGTATGTGAGAAAGCAAGCATATTGGGAAAACAGACTGACTCTATATCTGAGATTGACACATGAATCCTTCCTCCCTTGAGTTTTCATAATTGGTTTTCCTCCTGCATATGGGAGGATGGGAACACACATGAAAATATTATTTCTACCATCAGCTTCTGTTTTCTTAAGGCTCGTCTAATCTTGAAAATCTGCAATGGTTTTCAGACTAGCAAAAATCCCTGGGAGTCAAAGAGAGAATGCTTGCAAAGAATGGGCCCTCTAAGCAACACAAAGGTGTGAGTGTGGCTGCTTTACAAGCACCAGCCTTAAACGGACAGCTGTGATTTCAGGGGCAGAGGCAGTGACCCAAAGGTACTGTTTTGCTTAATTTCAAGTCAAATAAACCAGAGAGATTGAAAATACAAGTAATTATATAACTAAAAATTAATGAAAAAGTCAAATTAAAAGATGATACTGTCTATATACAGCTTGATTAACTATTATTATTACTTAAATATATGTGCAATATAACTATTATATAAATTTGAGTAATAATTATTTACTGGATACTGACTACATGTGAGGCTCTGAACTAAGTGATTTAGATGTATTCTTTCTTTTAATTCTCACAACTATTTGACTTAGTAGGTATTCTTATTCCCATTTTACAGATGAGAAAGCTAAGGCTCAAAGAGGTTACACAATAAACTCAAGATTCTAATTTAACTGGTCTGGGGTAAGGGTCAGGCTTTTTGTTTTTTCCTTCTTCTTCTAGCTCTTTAGGTGATTCTAGGTATAGGTAGGATTCAATCCTATTGCTATGAACTACAGAGCTGTTTTTAAAGTGTTTGAAGTAAAACTGAGATGGATCGGGGCTGGCCCGATGGCATACCAGTTAAGTTCGTGCGCTCTACTTCCACGGCCCGGGGTTCACAGGTTCGGATCCTGGGTGCAGACCTACGCACTGCTTATCAAGCCGTGCTGTGGCGGTGTCCCATAAAGTAGAGGAAGATAGGCACAGATGTTAGCCCAGGGCCAATGTTCCTCAGCAAAAAAGAGGATTGGCAACAGATGTTAGCTGAGGGCTAATCTTCCTCAAAAAAAAAACAAAAACAAAAACAAAACCCTGAGATGGATCCTAGTCCTAAATGTAAAAGCTAAAACTATAAATCTGCTTAAAAAAACATCATGACTGGGAGCAAACAAATCAATAACAGGATAAGACACAGGTAGCAATAACCATAAAGATAAATTACACTTCATCAAAATTAAAAAATTTCAGACACCATTATGAAGGTGAATAGGCTTTAGAATGGGAGAAAGTATTTGCAAAAGATAAATATAACAAAGGATTGGTGCCCAGGATATATATATAGAACTCCTACTTCTCAACAACAAAAAGACAATCTATTTTTTTTTATACGGGCAAAAGATTTGAACACACACTCCATAAAGGAAGATGTACAAGTGGACAATAAACACATGAAAATGTGTTTAACATCATCATTAGTCGTCAAGGAAATACAAATCAAAACCATAATGAGATATCATGACATGTACACCAGAAATGCTAAAATTACAACAAAACAATTATACATGTTGGTAAGTACGCAGAACAACTAGAATTTTCATACGTCACTGGTGAGAAAGTAAAATGGTACAACCACTTTGGAAAACGTCTGGCAATTTCTTATAAAACTAAACCCACACTTACCATATCACTCCTAGATATTTACCTAAGAGAAGTGATAATATTTCTATTCCATTTATATGAAGTTTTGAAACAGGGAAAATTAACCCGTGGTGGAAAAAAAAAATTAGAACAGTCCTTGTCTCTGGGAGGTTGGAGAGGAGATAGACTGGGAACAGGCACGAGGAAACTTCCCAAAGTGATGATAATAGTCTATGTATCCTCATGGGGGTTTGGGTTACAAAGATGAATGAATGCATTTATCAAAAGTCACTGAGGTACAGCCACTACAGAAAACAGTATGGAGGTTTCTCAAAAAATTAAAAGTAGAACTACCATATATGATGCAGCAATCCCACTTCTGGGAATATATCCAAAGGAGATAAAAATCACTATCTTGAAGAGATATCTGCACTTTCATGTTCATAGCAGCATTATTTGCAGTAGCCAAGATATGGAAACATTCTAAGTATCCATCGACAGATGAATGGATAAAGAAAATACTATTCAGCCTTTTTAAAAAAGAAGGAAATCATGAATGGACCTTGAGGGCATCATGCTGAGTGCAATAAGCCAGACACAGAAAGACAAATACTGCATGATCTCACCTATATGTGGAATCTAAAAATGCCAAACTCAGTAACAGAGTAGAATGGTGGTTACCAGGGGCTGGAGGGGTGGAGGAAATGAGAAGATGTTAGTCAACGGGAACAAACTTTCAGTTATGAGATGAATAAGTTCTGGAGAACTATAGTACAGCATGGTGCCTATAGTTAATAATAACGTACTTTGGATACTTGAAATTTGCTGAGAGAGTAGATCTCAAGCGTTCTCACCACACACACAAAAGAGGTGACTAAGTGAGGTGACAGATCTGTTAATTAGCTTGATTATGGTAATCACTGCACAATGTATATGTATATCAAAACATCATGTTGTACACTTTATATATAATTTTTGTCAATTATACATCAATAAAGCTGGGGAGGAAATCACTGAATGGCACCCTTGAGATTGTGCATTTCATTGTATGTAAATTTTACAAGAAATAAAACACCAAAATCCTATAGATAAACACCGAATTCTAAGTGTTTAGGGGTAAAGTGTATTGATATCTATAACTTATTTTGAAATGCATAAAAGAAATTAGATGGACTGGTGGGTGGATAGAAGGACAGAGAGAAACACAGTTATGTAACAAAGCAAATATAATAAAAAACTGATTGTAGAATCTAGGTAGTGGGTGTTCACTGCACATTTCTGCCAACTTTTCTGCATATTTCAGAATTCTCTTAATAAAATGCTGGGAAAAAATGCCTGATTGGCTTTCTTGACCAGAGCTATACTATGATATATATGTATAGACAGAGGTATAAACATCACATACACTTACATACATAGAAATATAAAAACAGTTACCCACTTTGTATCTTATTACTACATCTGAAGGAATCATGCTTAATACTGACAAAATACTTTAATTTTCATTCATGTATTCATCAAATATTTAAGTTATTATCTATTATATTATATACAAGCCGTTGTGCTATGTGCCTTGGAAAATAATAGCTCACGTTTTAGGCACCTAATATATGCCAATTCCTTAATCCATTTATGCACAATATTTTATCTAAGAATCTTAAATATCTGATAGCAAGCATTATCCTTGTTTCACAGTTCTGAAATTATAATAATTTCAATACTTGTGCATAAGCAATTATAGTTTTTCTAATTTGGATTCTATAAATATATTTACTTTTATCCTTAACAGGTTAAAAAATAAAAGGTAATTTTGTGGCCTGGTGATCAAGTACTTGCGAGGCAACTACAGGATGTGAAAGAGGATATTCCCTTAAGGTTCAGCATCTTAGGGGAGTTCCTTTGTTTTTTCTAAATCAATTGTGGATTTGCTTTATAACTCAGAGAAAAAACAAGGTGTAAGGGCTTTGATTTTTCTCTCTTTGGGAAAAGAGGCAGCAACTCAGTATTTTCTATGGACTTCAGTTATACTTTTGGATAACATGGTGGCCTAGATCATGTATTTTCCAATTGCACTTGCCCTCTTAGCTAGCACCAAAAAGAATCTTAGGATTTCTTCTCATTTAAAAACAAAATCTAAATTTTATGCTTTTGATCTAAAAAAGAAAGACCTCAGGAACCAGCAAATATTCCTAAGAATAAGCATGAAGCTCACAACACTCAACAAAGAGTCCTATTTACCAGGAGGCATACTGAATGGAAATGTAAAGCTACTGTGAAAAGTTCATGACAAACATTGCAGGCTGTTAAAGAGACCTCTGTAAGGCCAGAGTCACATGAATGGCTGCAGGAAGTGACCTAACGCACCACTCAACAGTTCACAGAAGAGGATGTTGCAATGTCTTGCCTACAGATTATGTTTTTAGAGAAGGGAGGAGAGAAGGGTTAGAGTCTGGGGAGAGAGCCTGGGCTAGTCTGATGTTCCGCAGCACACGCTGTGTGGAAGATCACTGAGGAAGGCTTTTTTTAATTTTTTTTTGTTTTGTTTTTTTTGTTTGTTTATTTTTCCCCCAAAGCCTCAGTAGATAGTTGTAGGTCATAGCTACACATCCCTCTAGTTGCTGTATGTGGGACGCGGCCTCAGCATGGCCGGAGAAGCAGTGTGTCGGTGCGAACCCGGGATCCGAACCCGGGCCGCCAGTAGCGGAGCGCTCACACCCAACCGCTAAGCCACGGGGCTGGCCCGAGGACGGCTTTTAAAGAAGTCGCTGATGGCCTGTCTGCCACGGCCATGCTTCTGTATATATCACTGGCTGTTAAAGTGTTTGCAGACTGAGAACAAAATAACAAAAAATGAAGAGATTTTTGAGTCAGGCCTAGCTACAAATCTCAGTTTGGTTACTAACCAGCTGAGTAATTTTGAGTAATCTTCTTTACCAATCCTAGTCTCTATTTCCTCAGGAGTATAATGAGAAGAAAACCATCCACTTTGCAGGGTTGCTGGGAGCATGACATGAGATCACAAATGTAAAAAATCCAGTTCAGTGCCTCGTGTATAATAAACACTTTGTAAATATTAGTCTGTCTCTCTCCTTTCATTATCATATGTAAACCCTTGGTTTTATTAATGCTAGAGAAAATATTTATTGCAAAACCTCTCCTGGTCACAGACAGCTTTGTTAGAGTGGACACGCTAAGAGGAAGAGCTCTCTTGATCACGTCCCAGGCCATGAGACATTCTCCTGTGTGCATCAAGAGGCAGAGGTACACCCACCATTTCTGGTTTCCCTGAGGCACTCCAGTATGAAATGTAGGTAAAAGTTAATTTAGGGAGTATGCTTCAACTTTTAAAAACTGTATCTGTCTAGTCATCCTGAAAAAAACTGCCAAATCTAGCACTGGCCATTTGTCTGAACCCTCTCTTTAGTGCTTCTGGCAGTCTGAATAAGAAGGCAAAATACAGGAAATTCTAACTCTCCTTAGCTAGGAAAACCACTCAATTAGTGACCAGAAATAACTATCATTCTGCAGAGATGGTGACATCCAGGGACAAGCTGTCATGCACCCAGAAGGTGGCAAGCAAGTAATAAAGACGTTCTTAATGAAGATTTTTCAATTTTTAAAAAAACCTTTTCTTATGAAAATTTTCAAACATACATAAATGTTTAAGAAATCACGTCTCCATGACCCAGTTTCAGTAATTATCACTGATCCAATTTTTTTTTTTTTTTTTTTGGTGAGGAAGATCAGCCCTGAGCTAACATCCATGCTAATCCTCCTCTTTTTGCTGAGGAAGACCGGCTCTGAGCTAACATCTATTGCCAATCCTCCTCCTTTTTTCTCCCCAAAGCCCCAGTAGATAGTTCTATGTCATAGCTGCACATCCTTCTAGTTGCTGTGCGTGGCACGTGGCCTCAGCAAGGCCAGAAAAACGATGCGTCGGTGTGTGCCCGGGATCTGAACCCGGGCCACCAGTGGTGGAGCGCACGCACTTAACTGCTAAGCCACGGGGCCGGACCCTCACTGATCCAATTTTAAGGCTGGAGCTTAGAATGTGATCTAATCTATTTATCTCAGACAAAAGCAATATATTTTTAGAGACATGTACCTTCAGAATGGTATTCCCTGGGAGAGGAGGATACTTTAGAAGTCCTTACAATGAAAACCTCACCATTATAGTGGAAATTACCCAAATTCTATTTGTTTAAAAATCATATTGGTTTCCCTCTTCTTAAAGAACTTCAGAGAAGGACAGATCTTCCCAGTGTGTGGATTTTTACTTTACAGAACCCCCCTGAGTCAACCGCCTACAAGTAACGATAGGAATCCTGAAGTTCCATGAACCTTTCCACGGACTCGGAAGATAATGAGCAGAAGGACAAGGAACAAGGTGCAAAAGGGTTAGCGAAGGCACATTAGAGCCGCTGGACAGAAATGAAAAGAAAGTGCTTGAGATACATTCACAGAGGCTTAAATACGTCCCGGACCAGAATCCCAGAGAGGTAAGCCTCCCTTCTCCTACCATAAGCTTTAAACAGCATCATCACACTGTCTTGGAGAACTAATCACCACTAACACGACTGCTCCCGCCATTCCTCCAAAGTCATCACAACACTTCATAAAGGCATCTTAACGGCTGCCATCATGTTTCTGCCCCTTTACCCTCTTGCTATTAAGACAACCATGTGCAGCATATAATTGAGAACTATCTGCTGATCCTGCTGTGGGAAAGCCCTCTATTCTTCTTAGGAGACAAAGTAGAACTGGCTGCAATCCTTCTTAGGATACAAACATAAGCAAGAAAAAGCAAACCGCCCCCATCCCCCACCCCCTAAGAGAGCCTCAAATTACATGAAAACACGAGGCGATTCACATGGATGGGCTTGGCTTTTCACAGGGGAGAAAGTTCGGGTTCCTTATTAGAGATCTAGAAAGTTCCAATTAAGCAGGCTAGATGAGGAGGGGTGACATCACCAAGCTCAGCAGCGAGCTTCAGTCCTCAACACATTAATCAGAAATGACTCTATGGTTAGTTTACAAACATGACATCATACAGTCTGAGCTGCGGTCCCTTCCTGCCCACTGAAAAGTATTCACTGTCATCTGATTTAATCCACACTAAAGAAACCTCCATTTCTTTAGGCTTCAATGTGAGCTTCAAAACCTGCATGAGCCCAGCCATGATTCTATAGAAAATAAAGTGGCCAATGCCTTTTCTAAGCCCCCAGCAACCTGGAGCTTCCTTCAGGGAACATTTATACTTTTCTAAGATCAAATAAGAGCTGGAAAGAAGGCCCGTGAGGCTAGCAGGATGACAACAGACTAGTGGCAGTCACATACTGAGGCAAACAGTACCTTGGAGAAGATGCTGCTGTCCACTTCTTCACCGGGTGAGCGAAAGAGGTCAGAATCACTCCCAGACTGTCTTTTAAGGACACCTTGTTTTGAGGCACACTCTCTGCCCAGCCCAACATCCAGGAAGTTCTCACATTCTGGAAAAAAAATTTATTCAACCAATACTTAAAAAAAAAAAAATTCAGTTTCTTTTCATTCCAGCAATCAGCCTTTTAAATCACCAACTAACCTCCCTTCCCCACTCCCTGCTAATAGTAAGAAGCTGTAAAGGACACAGTCAAATTAGTACCTTTCAACTCCGGTACTCCAATTCTAGGTTGATACAGTTATTACAGGACAATCACGAGTTTGCCATGTAAACCAGAGGTACAAAAGATAAAATGATGATTTAAAGCCATAATTGCACCTAAATTCCACCATTTAGGTATTTAAATGGTAATCTTTTTCTCCTGGTAGTTAGAGAATTTTTTTCTTTTGCTACCAAAATCGGAAGTCCTTTATGAGGAAACTATGTGATAGGGTTTGTGGATAATTTCTGTTTTGAGATTTAAGTTCTTTCTGGAAACTTGTTACTTTATCAAAATACTGAGACAAAAGACAAAGGGGGAGCATAGCTAATAAACATATCAGTGTTATTAAACTTACGGGCTCTAATGAGTAATAACAGAAATATAATTATTTAACTTCTACCTTAAACAGATCTGTCATTGGGGGAATAATGCACTGAAGAAGAAAAATGTGTTATCTAGAATCTGTTTTCAGTTCAATAACTAGGATAGGGACTCTGATGAACCAGATGGAAGGGGGCTTGACAGAAATATTACATTGGTACATCAAAGAATTCTAAACACTTAGTATACTAAAATTAGCAAGGTGTTTAATCTGTTCTCTCCTATTAACTTTGTAAACAAAAAGGACATGTGACCTGGTAGCAACGGAGTTAAAAACATTTGCACCTGGTAAAACCAAGAACTCAAAGAAAGTCGATTAGTAGGTAGATATCAACCTCCTTTAAGAAGTTCTGAAGGTAAGAGTGAAGCATCTCCATTCTCGTCAGCATTTTTGTGTGTGACTGGACAGACATGTACGTATGCTTATGAAATCTGCAGGTGATACTAAGCGATGAGGGACAGAGCAGATAACCTGGCTACCTAGCAGTTCATGAGGACTCTACCTGGAGCTTTTCATTGAAAGCAAATTCAAGAGGAGCGGATAATACAAAGTGATGGCAAAACAAACAAAAAAAAACACTAATAGTTCTAGGCTCTATTAATAGACAGTGTACCCAAATCCAAAATGGGGACAGTCCTGCCACTACATGCCAGCTAGACTGCACCCACCGGGACTGTGTTTGTTCCTAGACAATATTTAAACTAAAACCCCAATAAACAAAAATGCATGCGTGATAAAGAGGTCACAAGAGTGGAAATACTTGAGATACACGCAGCTTACAGAGGAGCTTGAAGAAAGTGTGTCCAAGGACAGCTGACGATTTGCTCTGTGCTGTCTCAGAGGGGAGGCTGCAGAGCTGCACCATAACCAGGCTTCTGGGTAATGGGACAGCAGCCTCATAAAGTAATGAGCGTCACCTCACCAGACAGGGTGAAGCAAACGCTGGATGACAGTGTCAAGAGGTTTCAGAAGAGATGTCTACACAGAAGGGGAAGTGGAGACTGAACTAGATAACCCCCAAAGTCGCTTTTAATTCTTAAAGTCTACGCCAGGACAATAATTGTGTGTGTGGATGTGTGTGTTGGGAGCAAATAAGAGGAAGTTGCTCTTATCTAAATTAACTAGTAACTGATCATTAATAAATTATTTGCTCTGGATTAGCCAGGAATCTCAGAGGAAGGGTCAAAAAGGCATGGTACTGGTACAGGTCATGAATTGCTTGTCAATAACACGACCTTTTCTATTAGTTAGGTATTTGAGTAGGTACTGGGGAATGTCCAAACAAAAAGAGATGTTTGGTGGGTGGGGCGTGGGGTGGGGTGGGGGAGTAGTTTACAATCTTGTAGCAGAAATGAAGATATTAAGAGACAATTTCAACACAGAAGTACACAAAGGATGCCACAGGAAGAGAGGCAGGGCCCACAGATTAATATGAAAATGTTTCAGTTAAAGAAAAAAAAAAAAGAACTTAGTCCATTTCATTCTTGGTCCAAACTATTTATGAGTGAAACAGTATGAAAAAAGACTGGAAATCATGGGTATTCCGGAGGGTTTCTTTCACATTTCAGAGAGTATGTACTAACTTAGGCGGAGTTGGTGGGTATGATCTTTCTACTTCTTCCCCTTTCCCCACTTGAAAAAATCAAAAACTGTATTCTGTGGCTGAGGGGAAAATCGGGGGGCTAGCCAAGAAAAGAAAGGGCTGTCACAGCAACTATGCTGAGCTGCTTGCTGTCCAGCTGGCAGTCTAACAGACCACGTCCAAACTCCAGACTGGAAAACAAACCAGCTCAAGACATTCTAATGGAAAATTCACAGGGCAGATCCAGATTCAGCCCTCGTAGGAACACCTCACCCAGAAAATAAATCCAAGCCAGCACTACAAGGGACCACAAACCAAGTTTGGGAAAAAGAGTCTGCTGTGTGATACAATGTCGATTGTCCAGTTGAGGAGGAAGGAAGAATAAAAACAAGGAAACAGGGAGACAAACGGACCTTAGGCCATTATGAAACCCCCACAAATGGGGGAGGGGGCCTAAAGGCAAAGTTAATTACACTCCACATCACACGTGTTGGTAAGTTTTCAAAATGAATGAAATCTTTCCTTTCTTCCTATAGGCCCCCTTCCGAATGAATAAAGTGGAGCAGCATAGGAAGGCATAAACAAGAACAATGAGTGCTGGTTTCAGGGTTAGACTGATGTGGCTTAAATCTAGGTCTGACTATTCATCAGCAGAAGGATCCCAGGCATGAAGTAATTTAACCCCTCTCAGTCTACATTTCAATACCAGTGAAATGGGATGATTAGTACCTCCCTAAACTAGTTCCAATGACAGTTAGAAATACTTTATACATATAGTAACCAGAACTCTGTGCCTCAGCACACGGCAGGCGTTCGAGATAAACACGAAGTTTGCAGCTTCATTAACCCATGATGTGTGATGCCACAAGCACCTTACGGTAAGGATGTTACCTTGAGGTGGGCCAGTGCCATTTTATGACTCACATATAAATTTGTCTATAACTTTTGGGTCCTGAGCCATTAGTGCTTTAAAAGCTAGCAAAATTTGTACTTTTTAAGGCTCTATCTAGTCATCTGCATTTAAAATTACATATATGCAAACAAATTATAGTTGAGGAAGGATAGGAACATACCAACAGCACGCACTAGGCTTTGCTGAACCATGCTAATCATAATGCTATCTCGTATTTATCCAGAATTGAGGAATATACAAAGTGATTTTAAAAGACACTATCTTATTTGGTTTAACACGATTGCTGTCTTGAGCTGTTTTTATCAAGTAAAAGAAAGAAACCTGCAAGACTGTAAGTACCTAGAATTCACAAAAAACTATGCCTAAAATCAAAATCTCAGGTCTGAAGTGCAGAAGCATAATCCAGACCACGGATTTTGTTAAATTAAGGTTTAAAAATAATCACTCTAGGGGGCTGGCCCCGTGGTGTAGTGTGGCACGCTCTGCTTCAGCAGCCTGGGTTCACAGGTTAGGATCTCGGGTGCAGCCCTACATCACTTGTCAGCCATGCTGTGGCAGCAACCCACATATGAAATGGAGGAAGACTGGCACAGATGTTAGCTCAGGGCTAATCTTCCTCAAGCAAAAAAAAGAGGAGGATTGGCAACAGATGCTAGCTCAGGGCAAATCTTCCTCAATAACAACAAAAAAGAATCACTCTAAAAAGACCAAAGTGATCATGCCTGGGGTTGGAGTGTGGAAGGGGTCAACAAAATTCAAGATTATATGCTGAGGAAAACGCTCAGGGGCTCAAAATTCATTTCTTTAAATGAGTAAATTAAACCACAGCGTGTGGAGAAACTTCCTGTAAACATTCAAATTGTGAGGCAACCTCATTTAACCTTTACACAGCAGACAGTTTCACTGCTTGGATGGTTGAGAGTAATTACACTTTTGGAAAAAATTTCAAACAGTTTAAGGAACCAAAACATAGCAGGTAGTATACTTTTAAATAGAAGATTCTAGGGGGCTGGATGTGGGAAGTGTCAGCTAAATTTGTGAAGAGGGTCAATCTTACAATATGCGGAGACCCTAAACAAAACCATAGCATAAGGATATCCTTTAGCCACTTTCTGTATGTGAGACAAAAATAGAGAAAAACACTTCAGATTTGTTTCCAACACTTCCTTGGAGTAAAGTCAGTTGAGAATCAGTAGAAAACCTCTCTGGAGATAAAGGATTTGAACAGTTTGTCTTTAAATTGAATATGACTGCAGGTCATCCACCGCTAAATTGTTTCTAAAAGGAACAGTAAATGAGGACCCACTGATTTTAGTTTAAAGCAGGTCAGTAAAAACTGGGAAGGTGAGCAGAGGTTTTGTCGGGTAAAGTAGACTCAGGAGCCCAGAATGCAAATTACCAGCGTCCACAGAGCAGCTGCAAGAACAGGCACAGGGACTTACAGTTACTCACCATGTCAGACAACACCCCCCACTGAGGAAAGCTAGCGATGCTTTAGAGATGGAAGACAGCAGAGCCCACAGACATGAGGGAACATCCCTTACGTCACAGTGAATTAGTGGCTAAACCTAGGTAAAAAGTTGGGACTCCTAACTAACCACAAGCCATGTGCTGTGTCATAAACAAGCAAGGTCTTAAGAGCATTTTACCCTCATCTGTTGTTACCAATACCTCATGGGTGCTTAAGGAGAGACTCAATGGCTGACAATGCTTTCGAAGTTTACGGTTCTCAATCCTGGCGACACAGTAGAGTAACTGAAGGAGCTTTTAAAGATTCTGATGCCCAGGCCACACCCCAGCCCAATTAAATCAGAATCTCTGGAGGTAGGACCCCAGCATCGGGGTATTTTTAAAGCTCCCCAGATAATTTCAACGTGCAGCTTAATTGAGAGCCACACGTTTGGGGCTGGCCTGGTGGCGCAGCAGTTAAATGCACATGCTCTGCTTCCGCGGCCCGGGGTTCACAGGTTCAGATCCCGGGCGGGCACTGACACATCGCTTGTTAAGCCATGCCGTGGCAGTGTCCCATATAAAGCAGAGGAAGATGGGCACGAATGTTAGCCCAGGGCCAATCTTCCTCAGTAAAAAAAAAAAAAAGAAAGAAAGAGGAGGATTGGCATCAGATGTTAGCTCAGGGCTAGTCCTCCACACACAAAAAAAGAGAGCCACAGGTTTACTCTTTAATAATATATATTTATAGTTTTACCAGATTAAGAAACCTTTATCATATGTATATGTACAACACATATGCCTTAACAGATGAATTAATAGATCATAAAGCCACGTGTGAAGACTTACTACTAAAATGAAATTTAGGTAATTACATTATATGTGCTCATTTTCAATTGTGAGATGAAATGCCTACAAACCCAAATCACATATACCCCTTCCTCTGACACACTGCACAATCTGCTAAGGAAGGACAGATTTCCAAATCAAAAGATCTGTTATTAGAGTGGGACTGTGGCTCTAGAAAATGGTCATTTTGGATGCAGTTATTCAAGCTAATTGGAATTTGGGAAATCTCTGCATACCTGGGCTCTGTGTGGGAGCCAAAAGAGATGTTGCATCAGGGCATGGCTCTATTGTACACCAGCTTTCTCGGTTTATCTGAAGGAAAAGAAAAACAGATTGAGTTTCAGACAGTGCAGTAATATGGGATGATTTTATTGCAGCTGCAAGTATATCTACTGTACCAACACTCCTATCTTTTTCTATAATACTTTATTGCAAAGTAGGTAAATTATATCAAGAAAAATACCCTTTTCACAATACAATCAAGGCAATCTATACTTAATTAAGGCTCTAAAGAGACTGTCAATAAAAGTTAGGCATATAAAAGCAACAGAAAAAAGATACATAAAGAGGAAGACCATGGTGCAGGCCAAGGGTGAAATAAAAAAAAAAGAAGTTAACAGATGAAATGGATAAAATATTAAAATACATGTTTGATGTCTTGGTTTGTAAGTTTAAAAAAACAAAAATTTTCCTATTTATTCAGGAATTACTATACGTTGGATATCAGGTTAAGAATTCTATGCATATTATCTCGTTTAATTCCTACAATAGCTACAACAAGTTTGTACTATCTCTATCCAAAGAATAATTAGGCTCAGAGGGGTTGCTGAGGTAATGTCAGGGCTGGCAATGCAATACAAGTCCATGTGATTCCAAAGCATATTAAGAAGCAAATACACCTTCCTAAAATAAATTCTTTTAAAAAAATTTAGCTTTTACAACTCCCAACCATCTTGACATTATAACCCTCTACATTCATTAAATTTAAAATAATCTAATTTTTAAAATTACCATTAGAGATTTCAACAGTCCTCTCTCAGTAACTGATAAAACAAGTGGACACAAAATCAGATAGGATACAGAAAACTTGAAAAACATTATCAACGAACTTGATCCACCCAACACATACAGAGAGCACTTCTCTCAACAGCAGAGTACACCTTCTTTCCAAGTGCACATGGAACGTCTACCAAGACAGACCATGTTCTGTGGCATAAAACAAGTCTCAAATTTGAGGATTAAAATCATACTAAGTATGCTCTTTGACCACAACAGTATCAAATTAGAAACCAAAACCAAAAAGATTCTGGAAAAACCCCAAATATTTAAAAATTAAGAAAAAACAAAACTTCTAAAAAAATTCATGAATCAAAGAAGAAATCTTAAGGAAGCATTAGATATTAGTTAAATATTAGAAAATATTTTGAACTGAATAAAAACACCAGATATAAAAATTTGTGCGATACAGCTAAAACAGTCCTTAGAGCAAATTTTATAACATTAAGTGCCTATATTAGAAAAGAAAGGTCTCAAATCAATGTTCTAGGCCTCCACCTTAGAGAGAAATTAACCCAAAGCAAATACGATAAAGAAATCAAAGAGCAGAAATCAATGAAATAAAAAACAGAAAAACAATAAAATCAATAATACCAAAAACTGGTTCCTTGAAAAGATCAATGATATCAATAAAACTCTAGCTAGACTGATTAAGAACAAAAGTTACAAATTACCAGTATCAGGAATTAAAGAGGGACATAATTATAGATCCTATAGACTGAAAGTATAACAAAGGAATATTATGAACAATTTTACTGCAATAAATTCAACAAGTTAGATGAAATGGAAACATTTCATGAAAGACACAAACTACCAAAATTCACTCAAGAAGACACAGATAATATGAATAGCCTTATTCTATCAAAGACATTGAATTCATAGTTTAAAATCTTCCTATAAGGAAAACCCCAAGCCCAGTGGCTTGGTGAATGCCACCAAACACTTAAGGAAGAAATAATACCAATTCTACACAAACTCTTATAGAAAACTGAAGAGGAGGGAACGATATACAATTCATTTTATGAGTCCACAATTACCTTGACACCAAAACTAGACAAAGGCATTATACTAAAACTATAAATCAATATCCCTCAGGAACACAGATGCAAAAATCCTGAACAAAATTTTAGGAAACTGAATCCAGCAATACAAAAAAAAGATAAACTTATCATTACCAAATTCATACCAGGAATGCAAGGTTGGTTTAACACTTGAAAAAATTACTTTATTAACAGACTAAAAACCGCCACAAACTAATAATTATCAACAGATGCAGAAAATAATTTGGCAAAATTCAACATCTATTCGTGATAAAACTCATAGAACACTGGGAACATAAAGGAAATTCCTCAATTGATAAAGGGCATCTATATTTAAAAAAACCCTACAGCTAACATCATATTTAATGGTTAAAGACTAAGTGTTTTCACTATGAGATCAAAAACAAGGCAAGAATGTCCACTCTCATCACTTTTATTCAACATTGTATACGAGGTTATAGCTAATGCAGTAAAGCAGAAAAAGAAATAAAATGCATAGATTTGAAAGGAAGAAGTAAAACTCTCTTTATTCATAGATGGCATGACTGTCTATGTAGAAAATCCTAAAAAATCTACAAAAATGCTACCAGAATAAATGAGTTTAGCAAAGCTGCAGGATATGAATTCAACATACAAAAAAAATCAATACTAGTTCCACGTATTAGCAACAATTAAAAATTAAAATTAAAAACAAAAGTAATACCATTTATAATAGCATCAAGAAATATAAAATAATTAGGCATACATTTAAGAAAATATGAGCAAGACTTGTACTCTAAAATCATAAAACAATGCTGAGAAGAATTAAAGCAGGCTTAAATAAAGCGAGACATCATGCTCATAGATCAGAAAACTCAATACTGTTAAGTTATTAATTCTCCTCAATTGATCACTACTTGATTTCAAGACTTATAATAAAAGCTACACTAATCAAGTCACTGTGGTACTGGTATAAAGAGAGACACACAGACCAACAGAATGAGAGAATCCACAAACAGACCTTCACAGATATGGCCTATTGATTTTTGATAAAGATGCCAAGGTATTTCAATGAGGAAAATAACGGTCTTTTGAACAAATGATGCTGCAATAACTGGATGTCCATACACAAACAAATAAATAAATCTCTCAAAAATCTCAAATCTTGTATCATCTATAAAATGAACTCAAAATATGTCTAAATGTTAAAGCTAAAACTACAAAACTCCTAGAAGAAAACATAGGGGAACATTTTTTGTAACTTTGGGTTTGGCCAAGATTTCTTAGCATGCATAAAAAAGCAACAAAAAACGATAAATTTGACTATGTCAAAATAAAAAATTTGTGTTCCTCAAAAGGCATTGTTAGGAAAATGAAAAGGCAAAACACACTGGGAGAAAATATTTACAAAACATCTATCTGCTAAAGGACTGGTATCTAGAATATTAAAATATAAATAAACAAGAACAAAAACCTCTTACAATACCATAATAAGACAAACAACATACTTTTTAAAATGAGGAAAATACTTGAATAAACATTTCATCAAAGAAGATATATGAATGGCAAATAAGCACAGGAAAAGATGCCCAAGATGATTAATCATCAGGAAAAAGGAAACTAAAACCACAAAGCAGATGACACTCCACATCCATTAGAGTGGCTAAAATTAAAGACTGATAATATCAAGTGTTGACAAAGATGTGGAGCAACTGGAACACTGATACATTCCTGGGAGAATAGAAAAATAGTACAGCCACTTTAGAAAACAGTTTAGCAGTTTCTTGTAACATCAAACATACACTTACATACAACACAGCAATCCCACTGATGGGTATTTACTCAAGAAAAATCAAAACATATCTTCACACAAAGACTTACAGTGGAATTTTCATAGCAGCTTAATTCATGATAGCCCCAAACTGGAAACAGCCCAGATTGCCATCCATGGGTAAACTGATAAACAAATTGCAGTGGATTCATACAATGCAAAAGACTCACAATAAGAAGGAATGAACTACTGATACAAACAACATAGATGAATCTCAAGAGCATTATGCTAAGTTAAAAGAAAAAAAGCCAACAAAAAAGACTACCTACTGTATAGTTCCATTTACATGACATCTAAGAAAAGGCAAAACTAGTACAAGAAAGCATATTAGTGATTAACAGGGACTGGAGGAGGCTACTGACTGCAAGAGGACAGCAGGGAACTTCAGAAGTGATGGAAATATTCCTATCATGATTGTGGTAGTGATTACACAATTGAAACATTTGTCAAAACTCATCAAATTGTGAATTTAAATTGGTGAATTTTATTGTATGTAAATTATATCTCAATAAAGCTGGAAAAAATATCACCCAAATAGAAGTATAATATATGTTTTAGTTTTTACAACTCCCAAACACCTTAATATTATAATTCTCTAGTCTCATTAACACTGAAATAGCAGTAATTCAAATAATAGTAGGAGTATATAAACAAATTATCAAGTTGGTGAAGATTTGTAATGCTCAAAGACAATTTTATTTAATGACCTCTAGAATATAGTATGTACCTACTAGTAGATTTCTGATTGCTTTGGTGAGAAGATACTAAACTATATTCACGATAAAGATCAATAGTTTTATTGAAGATGCTAAATGGGATAAGGCAGAAAGCTTCCGACATTTTGTTAAATTATCACTGTTTGACAAAGAAGAAATGCAAGGAATTAAACTGCTACCAAATAAACATGCAAATCTGGAACCACATGAAACCAAGCACCAAACCACTTGCTCCTTGCTATTTCATCACCATTACAGAGAGGAGAGGAGGCAGGAACCAGGGGCCATCAATGTTTCAATTCCTGGTGTGTGGGGAAATGATGCCAAAAATTTGAAAGTGATCCTCAATGGAAAAGAATCTTCAGCAGGTTCCCTAGGATTATGCAAAATATCCCCTTCAAAATGTAATTTGAATGTGCACAATAAGGAAGTAACCTCAAATTCAGTAACTTTAACAAATCCTACCCACATCTTTCAAAGAAGTGAAACAGTAAATTTTCTTTAAAAAAAATCATTCATTGGGAGAAGGATTTTCTTACTGTAAACTGTATCTCATCTGAAATGAGCCAAATTTCACTTACAGTGAAATAAGTTTTTCTGCTAACAGTAAGAGTCCAGAACTACTATTCTTCAACAGAAAACTACATTTTGAAGTTGGAAGAGAAAAAAATTGTTTTTCTTCCTGAAATAGGAAGAGGCTGCATGAATACAGCAACAAATTTAAATAGTTAGAAATAAAAAAGCTTAAAAGACCCTTTAATAACAGTGAAGAATGTTGAACTGCTCTGAATTATCATGACATCGCTCTCTCCTTCCATGACCTTCAAGACCTTTTCAGCCAACATTTCAGGAAACTTTGCTGAAATTCTATATTTTAGAATATTTTTCATCACCTTTTCAATACCACACGTTATTCCACAGCCAATAAGTAAACTGAACCTTCTTTGCCTTCAATATGTAAGGGACTAAGGGACTATATTTTTCATGTCATTTTTGGCATTTGGATGTTAAAAAGTGAGTTGCACATTTTGCAAAATAATATCTAATATAAATAAATAACATATAATATAAAGATATTTAATAAAAACTAACTTATTTAAAATATTTATTATTTAAAATAACATATATAAATACTTACTGAAAGAATGAAAGTAAAATTAAATCAAATCTCTAACTGAATACACTGATTTCTGAATAACAGTAATGAGAACATATTAGTGTTGGGAGACAATTCTCCACGGGTATCTATTTCTTCTGCACGTCTTGTGAACCAAGGCACTGATTATCCTTTTGTTCTAGACTCTCTTTTCAAGAATATCTGTATATCAAACAGCCTTTGAAGATAGAGATATTTTTTCCTTCTGAAGCAAAGGGCAGGTTTGTTTACCGACCAGTAACATAAAGATAATGTCTCAAAGGCAAAGGTCGGGCAGGCTTACTGCCCATCAGAAAAACTCAGAGTTTTTAAGGTTGGGGTTTCTCAGCTGTGACGTAGCATCCACCTGGGTCCCTCGGTGTTGCCCCCCGTGGGACTTGGGAAGCAAGAAGGACCAAGAAGAAGCTGATGGTCATGGTGCTTTTTAAGTATACAGTAGTAAAACATTTAAACACAGTGGCAGCCAAAAATCTCTTGATATGATCACATCTAGGTGGTAAAAAATCCTAATCTGATTCAATTTTCCATTGAGTGTTAACGTTATGCTTGAATGATCATAAAGAGACAATATCCCTTTTAACTTTCCTGTAGTTCCCCAAATTTTCTTTAATGATTATGTATTACTTTTTGTTTTTTTAAAATTTATTTTGATATACTTTTTATTCTGTAATAACTTTAAGTTGACATAAAAGTTACAAAGATAGTATAGGGTTCTCACATACCCTGCCCTCACCAGTTTCCCCTAGTTAACATCTTACATAACCACATACATTTGTCAATACTAGGAAACCAACACTGGCACATTACTGTTAACTAAACTCCAGACTTGATTTAGATTTCATTCATGTTTCCACTAATGTTTTTTCTGTTCCAGGATCCAATCCAGGGAGACAGCACATTGCATTGTGTGTGTGTATAATTTTGCATTTTAACATCTTTACTGAAATGTATTTCATACACTCTAAAACTCACCCAATTAAATGTAAATTCAATGGTTTAGTATATTCACAGAGTTGTGTAACCATTACCACTATCTAATTTTAGAACATTTTCTTCACGTCAAACAGAAACTCTGCATCCATCAGCAGTCACACCCCACCCCAACTCCTGCCTCCCAGTTCTAGGCAATCATTAATCTACTTTATGTCTCTATGGATTTGTCTACTCTGAACATTTCATATAAATGCAATCATACATTATGTGGTCTTCTTTCACTTAGCAAAATGTTTTCAAGGTTCATCCATGTCATAGCTTCTAACAATACATATGTCATTCCTTTTACTGCCAAATAATACTGTATGGAAATAGCCACATTTGATTTATTTATTCTTTAGTTGATAGACATTTGGCTTGTTTTTACTTTGTGGCTATTATGAATATTCAAATACAAATTTTTGTGTGGACATGTGTTTTCATTTCTCTTGGGTATACACCTAGGAGTAGAACTGCTGGGTTATGTAATTTATGTTTAACATTTTGAGGAACTGCCAGACTTTTCCAAAGTGGCTGGACCATTTGACATTCCCACCAGCAATGTAGGAGTGTTCTAATTTCTCTACATCCTTCCCAACACCTGTTATTGTTCTTCTCTGTTTGATTGTAGCCATCCTAGTAGGTGTGAAGTGGTATCTCATGTGAGGATACATATTTTTTAAAATAGAAAATATTTTTTAATCTATTGGTTACTTTCTAGTAAAGGAAGATACTGTGAAGACAATGCTCATCACCTTCAGCTTTCTTTCCTTCTTTCTTTTATTAAAAAAATGTATTAAATACCTTCTATGTATCAAAACATTGTATATCAAGTCTTAAAAGCAGAAGTAGTAAAAGAACTTGTCTTCCAAGAACTCAGAGTTTATGTGAGAGAGACATGAAAAATGTTAAGTAAATAAGCCTCTCACAGCATCCTGCACATGGCAGGCACTGAAATGCGTACTGACTTGGACAACACGTGCTATAATTAATAGAAATGGGAATGAGAGTGAATGGAACACTGTAATGACTTATTATATTTTAAATGCTACATACATTTGGGGCCAGGTCACAAATACTACATACACAGACATTGGGCCAGAATAACAGCTTGCCTCTTCCACTTCATATAAGGCATTGCACAATATAGAGAGAAGGGAAGTCAGAGACTGCCACACCTTTGTAGAAGCAGAAGAATTCTGAGAGATTAGAGTTTCACAGAAGTTAGGGAAGCAGAAGGCTGGGAAGAGAAGGTAGGTTTCACAGCGCCAACTACTGCAGAGAATTCAAAACTGATAAAAAAAATAAAAAGAAGTTACTCAATTGGGCTACTGTGAGGTTTCTGGTGACTTTGGAAAGAAGCAGTTTAACAAGACAGAAGAGATCAGAATTAACAATGTAAAACATCTCATTATATTTCTAGACTCACGGTACTTTAAAGTTTTTAAAGTGCCGTCACCTAGATTTGACCTTTTTCCTGCCCACAAGGAGGCATGCCGCCCTTTTAGAGAGGAGATCACACACTCAGCAAGGCTACATTGGGGGACAGTATCTTTGTGTGTGAACTATATTGTACTGGTAACTTTACCTGCTCAAACGACTGTAAGCTTCGTGAGAACAGAAGCACATCTCTTATACCATGGGTCTCCCCAATGAAATACAGTCATATGTCGCTTAATGACGGGGATACACTCTGAGAAATGCGTCATTAGGTGATTCTGTCATTGCGTGAACACCAGAGTGTACTTACACAAACCTAGACCGTCCGGCCTACTATAACCCAGGCTATACGGCACTGACCTTACAGGACGACTGTCGTATACGTGCTGACGGAAACATTATTATGTGGTGCAGGACTACAGTACGCGCGTGGTGCATGGTGGAGGCTTAATCTCTGAATTATTTTCAGTGATTTTACAGAAAACTAAAAGGTGGAAGAGCCTCTAGGATTATCACTCTGCCTCCCTTTACCAGATCCACTAAAAAAACCCTGAGGCCAAATGAAGTGAAGAAACGTGAAGGTAATACAATATTTAGAAACACAGAGAGGACCCAGTTTTCCTCGCTTCTAGTGCAGCATTCTTGCCTCATCCCCACGTGTCTCTTCTTGTTCTTTATTTTGTCTTGGAATTTAACAATTGTTTAAACAATTTTTAATAGCAATATTAAAATGAATAAGTCTGGCAAAGTGCATTTAACATCTCTGGAGAAGATTTGCTGGAAAATAGAGTCATTGTTTAATTTAGACAGAAATATTTAGAAAATTCAGTATTATCAAAAAGAAACAACTAAAATATGGAACCGTGGGTGCCAATTTTTTAAACATCAAAATGCCGTAATTGAAAGAAATGTTTTTTGTTCGTTTGTTTTTGGCTTTGTCTATGTCTAGGAGCCTCCGTTTTCACTCACTGACAGTTAATTAACAATGGTGTTCTGATAAGGCTCACTATTTCTAAGTACACAAGAAACGTAAGCAAATCTGGTGATGATGCTGTTTCACTCAGTTCCCTCTTCCAAATTAGGCTTCATTTACAAACATTTAAAAGTAAAACCTATACTGAAAAACAGTAAGATTTCAGGTAAATCAAGACTTCCTCACCAGGAAAGGATGGGAGAATCTAGCATAAGAAGGCTTGCTAAAGCTATCTTACTGTCAGCTATCCACTGATCCAACCTCACAGCTGGCCAGTCAACACTTAGGGAGTACCCATTAAGAAACATGTTAAGATACAGCAATAGACAGAAAGATGAATAAATCATGTTCTTGATTGTAATTTGCACAGTATGTCCCACAGTTTGCAATATGACGAGCCCTTTTTAATTGAAAATGTCATGGGTTACATTTGCCTCCACATCCCAGGATGAGAGACATATACAACCACATGGGTCTATGGATTATCAGACTCAATGACATAGCTCCACAAACTGTGGACCACAGGCTGGGAAACACTGATCAGTTTGTGAAATACAATAGGTACACAAGTACCTGAAATTCATGGAGATAAGGAAGCCCCTAGTATAAAAAAAGATAATTTCTGGTTCAGAGATTTGGGAAAAGTTTAACAAAGGTGGTGGTATATGAGACAGGCCTTAAAAGGGGGCAGTATGTTTAAGGGAGACAGACAGTAAGGCAGAGAATTCCATCCATGTGACAAAAAGTACGAGCAAGGATGCTTTAGAGCTGGAGTTCACAGCCTTCTGTGGCACAGACTCCTTCAAGAATCTGAGAGAAGCCATGGAACCCTTACCAGAAACACTGCCTGTGTGTGTCCAATCACTGGTTCTGGAGCATATCTTATTAGAGACCCTTTCCTTAGATGTTTTTAGGAGTACAAAAAGCCCAAAGGTGTCCAGAAGTATACACTGAGGAAAGAAGAATAATGGGAGATATGGCTACAAGGAATCTAGGATTTATTCCCTACCAAGGGTCACCTTTCTGTCCCCCCCCCGCCACGAGTATATAAGCGAGTGAGAAGGTCAGTATTATACTAGGAAAATAACTCTAGAAGAAGTGTATAGATAAAATGGGATAGTGGGGAGGAAGGAAGCATGGGGCATCCGGGACTCAAAGACCAGTCAGGAGGAGGGTGAACTGGTTTAGTCTAAAGGCAGCACATGCACCTGGACCAGGAAGACGTCCTCTGGAGCCCAGAACCAGCAGATCAGTATGCTAGTGCAAAGGACAGAATCCACAGAAAAAGAGAGAAAAGGGGGTGGGGGGAGGGGTCCAAGATCCACAGTTTAACTGATATAGGAAATCCAGAGGGAAGAAGACGATGATGCATTTTTTTGGACTACATTGAGTTTGAGGTGTTAAGATGTCTTTCAAATGGTTAAACAAAGTTACGGATCTTGAGAGAAAGGGTGGATGCTAGCTTCATTTGTTCTTGAGGTAACAGGTGAAAAGAGTATGCAAGAGAGCCAAGGCAGAACACACAAGGAGACAAGACACACTGAAGGCAGCATTCATGTTAGATAACACACATTTGCGGATGGAGTAGCTTGGAAAGTTCATACTAGCTGGCTTCATTTTTTTTTTTTTTTTTTGAGGAAGATCAGCCCTGAGCTAACATCCATGCTAATCCTCCTCTTTTTGCTGAGGAAGACCGGCTCTGAGCTAACATCCACGGCCAATACTCCTCCTTTCTTTCCCCAAGGCCCCAGTAGATAGTTGTATGTCATATGTGCACATCCTTCTAGTTGCTGTATGTGGGATGTGGCCTCAGCATGACCGGAGAAGTGGTGCGTCCGTGCACACCCGGGATCCGAACCCGGGCCGCCAGTAGCGGAGCACGCGCACTTAACCGCTAAGCCACGGGGCCGGCCCCTAGCTGGCTTCTTACAAACACAGCACAAAAGTAAGCGTATATGAGGGAAATGCAAATAAATCAAAACCACGATAAGATACTACAACACACCCATTAGGATGGCTATTATAAACAACAAAACAACCAAAAAATAAAACCAAACCAGAAAATAAGAAGCGTTGGTGAGGATGTAGAGAAATTTGAACCTTTCTGCATTGCTGCTGGAAATATAAAACGGTGCAGCCACTGTGGAAAACAGTATGGTGGTTCCTCCAAAAATTAAACATAGAGTTATCATATCATCCAGCAATTCCACTTCTGGGTATATGCACAGAAGAACTGAAAGCAGAGACTCGAACTGATATTTGTGTACCAATGTTCAAAGTAGCATTATTCACAATATATGAAAGGTGGAAACTACACAAATGTCCATCGACAGATGAACGGGTAAACAAAATGTGGTACATACATACAATGGAATATTATTCAGCCTTAAAAATGAAGGAAATTCTGACACATGCTACATGAATGAACCCTGAAGATGTTAGGCTAAGTGAAATAAACCAGTCACGAAAGGACAAATATTGTATGATTCTACTTATGTAAGGTACCTACAGCAGTCCAATTCATAGAGACAAAAAATAGACTGGTGGTTGCCAGGGGCTAGGGGAAGGAGGAAATAGGGAGGTCTTGTTTAATGAATATTGAGTTTCAGTTTGCAAAGATGAAAAAGTTCTGAAGATGGATGGTGGTGATAGTCGCACAACAATGTGAATGTATTTAATGCCACTGAACCATACACCTAAATGTGGTAAACTTTTTGTAATGTATATTTCCCACAATAAAAAAAGTGAGTGTGCAGCAGTTAGAAATAAGCAAGCTTGTTTAGAGAAGAGCAGTCAGGCAGCCCACATAGAGGCAGAGCTGTAATCTGGGCCAGATGCTACCAATCATGGTCAGTGCCATCAACCAGAGGACAAACTCCATATGCAGTGAGTATGGAAACAATGTTGAAACATGTATCAGCATTTTCAACCACATCCTGTATGCAGTGACAACACCAATCATATCATATTCACATGCGAAAAACACTGTGCTTACTACATAAGTAAGCTGCCTAAGAGAGATAAATTGGATTACAAAACACCTCCCCCTCCTTCTGCCTGGTATCCGAATCACTGATGTGACAGATAAATTTGCCCTAGTCTTGCTTCTACAGCAACTCCACTGTTTGTTTCTCACTCATACAGTGAGACAACTTAGAGGCCCCACTATGTGGCTCCATTTGAAACATTTTCAGAGTGCTTCTTATAGGCCAGATACAATGCCAGGCCCTGAACACATACATAGTAACACATCTGTTCTCATATTAGCCTCTTTTCCTAAAGGTGACCTCTAAAACTGAGCTTTTTACATTAACGGATGACAAGCTGGTTCTCTGTACCACCAACACTCTTGGCTAGCTCTGTGACTAGGCTAGACAAAAGATTCTGATTGCCAGCAGAATGAGGAGATAGAATAGGAAGAAACAACAGTGTTGAGACTGCTAATAATCTGAATTTTAAGAGAAAAACAAAGATGATTATGAGCCCCTCTATCCAGATTTTGCTCTATGGAATCTTTGAGCTATTAGCAAAATACAGGATTGGCAACTGACTGAATGAGTAGGAGCGGGAATAGTTCAAGACGATTCAGAAATTTTGTTTAGCAAGTAGCTGGAAAAGGGGAAACAGAGACTTTGCATTAGATATTCATGTCTTTTGGAGGAATAAGTTACCAAAACCCACTTTCTGGCTCTGATCCCATTTATGATTCTTTAGCCAAAAAAAAACCAGTCTTTTTTTCATGGTTTCTTCATGACAACCAGATCATAGACACTACAGGTATTTGACATCGAAAGTTCTGTTGAGTTACAGTGCACATGGAACATAGGATAACGAAAGTTACTTCACAAGAAATGTCAGATCCATCCAGGTAATTTTTCATTCCTGCCATGAAGCCTGGGACCTTATGTTAATCTAAACTACACCCACGTTGTGTTCCCATCAGTCTGAAAATAGAGTTGTACATATTTTCAGTGGAGAGGAACTGCCTTTTGTTTTTGGCAGTGTTTCTGCAACTGTTTATATCTGAACATCCTAATAATACAGCTCATGGTTACACCCAGCCTTCCCAGCCATTGCCCATATTTACTTCCTCTGCAACTGTCTCAGGAGATCCAGCCAGAGTAACAAGGTTGAACAAAAGGAAGCAAAACCCCACTATCCGGACATGGAAGCCAACACTTGAGTCAAAGTCTTTTCACGGAATCAGATTGCAACCAAGCAGATACGTGCAGCTATCTTCAATCCTTAGCCTCCTGACGTCTTTTGTTTGATGCAATGTGGAAGCGTATTAGAGCAAGCAAACTTATAAAGAATGTGTATTTCTCTGGAAAATGACACTAGACTTACACTACTCCTTTTGAGCTTTGGCTAATGAGGTCATGTGGCCTGCCCAAACAACATGGATGAGGAAGGGTTGTTCTCCTCTTGAAATCTTTTCATTCAATGCACATATAGCATGGTTGCAAATCTTTTAACCATTCATCTGACACTGAATTACTAGCTACAAAGTATGCTCTCAATAAATCATCAATAACAGGAAGAATCATGTTATTATTAGTAGGCATTATTTTTCCAGGAACCCAAAGTTATAAAATTAGTAAAACAGAAATGGCCCCTGGACTAAAATCAGTTTAAATCAGCAGTTAATCCTAGATTCTGATCTCTTTCTTTTTGGCATGCTAGTTTCGCACTAAGTTTCTGACAGTTGGTGTCCTCTTGAGTTGAGTGGTTTCAGGAATGCTCATCATGAATTAGCTATCGAATTGCATTAGGCAGAAAAGCTCCTATCATTCATCAAATTGTGAGGTCAATACAGGATTTTTGAAGGATGCTGAGAAAAATGGTCATGTTGATACCAAAGGGCCTCTGCCAACAATTCAAATTCTTCCATATCCCATTTTGAGCACGTGATTCATAGTTACCAACCACTTATATCATAAGAGCCATAAGTTATATATGCATCGAGAGGTGGTAACCAAAGGAATGTCATATAGTGGGGAAGAGGAATGCATATGTGTGTACTGGGCTGGGGATGGAGGGGTTGGTGACCAAGGGATATATCAACTTATGCCTTATTATTTAGAAAATAATTCAGAAAGGAGGTACCATTTCAGGGATGCTGGGGGGTGATGATGGGAAGCAAGAGCTATCTGAGGATACAGACTAATGTATCTAGCCTTAGGGAAATCTTAAGAGAAGGCCTTGATGCAGAAGAGCTACCATGAAACTAACTACAGAGAACTGACAACGCGAACAGATCAGAATGCAGAATAAGCCAAAGAAAGTATGGGTACATAACAAAGGAGGAGAATTTTGAAGCTAATCTACAGTGAATTATTGGGATGCCAATGGGAGGGACTGGGGTTATAAACATGGAATACCAAAGTGACAGGCTCACAATCTAAATTTTGTGGGTAGTCATACTTCATCTCTGTGTTCTTATACCAACCTTATCGATACATTCCATACAGTTTACGTAACATGACGCTTATGAATCCATACTTACACATCTTAAAAGAGAGCATTTAATATGAATTAGGGACATTGTTTTGAGTACTTAGATATAGTAAACAGATGAAAAAATTATAAACTTCTTAAAAGCAAACTTCCACAGATAAAAGTGGAGTGAGAACTATACATGATCACTTGAGAACTGCTCAACACACACTCAATATAATTATTTTTTAGAAACACTAATTAAAAGCATTAAAATTCAAAATGGAAGATAATTGGAGAACACTTCTGAATGATTAAAAAAATTGGGGAAAACCTGCTAAAAATTGTGTGACAAAATGAATTTATATGAGATCATACACCTGTCCTAAGTGTTACAGAAGAAATTTCTGCACTGGGAAGAAAGTGATCGATATAACTTGTAAGACTTTTTGCAACATGAAAAGTCTAAGACAGAAAAAAAATACATATGTACATATAAATAAAAACTGATATACATATTCATGTAATAAAACGAATTGGTCAACTCAAAGAGGAGGTCTAGGATAGCAAAAAAACCCAGGAACTTTGAAAACAATCTGATCTGGGGTTGTATCCTATTACCTATTACATATGAGCTGTGAGCCCTTCGGAAAATCACTGACTATTCGAATCTGTTTCTCCATATGTAAAATGAGACAGATACTAGGAATGTAAAAACTAAATGCCTGTATCTCATATCCATCCACTTCTTCCCACTTCAGACCACAAAACCATTTTATCATGCCTGGACTACCATAATGGCAGCCAAACTGACTCCCACATTGCCAGAGTGATCTTTTAAAAACACAAATTGAGAAGTAACATAGCCAAATAAAGCAAACGCCTCCATGGTTGTCAAGGCCCTGCTTTTCTAGGTCCCATGTCCCATGCCAGCCTTCTTCTCATGCCACTCCCTGCTTGCTCAGTATGCTCCCGTCACAATGGCCCCGTCAGTTCTTTCCTACCTCAGGGCCTCTGTATTTGCTGTTCATTCTTTCCAGAACTCCTTCCCTTGGTATAGCTGGCATCTTTTTATCCTCTGGAGATCAGTTTTTTAAATGTCAGCACCTCAGAAAGATCTATCTCAAATAGGTTTTCCCGTTATTTCCTATACAGCACACTGCTTGTTTCTGTCAAATCACTTATAATAATTCATACTTTTTATTTCTCTTTTTATTATTTGTCTTTAAGCAATATGAGGATTTTAAAGAACTATGTACCCACTGGACTTAGCACCATGCCCAGCATGAATAGGTCATTAATATTGTTTTAATGTATAGCTCTCAGTGATGTCACCTTCTTCCCTATTTCCAAAGCAAAAAAATTAACACCAAACTTACCTATCTCATTTCAAACCAGAAACAGGGTGTTTTCAGGACTCCTAGTGTTTACTGATTTCTAATAAATTGTCTATTTTCTGAGAAGTGAAGTTTTCTCCAGTGAAAATCTTTCATTATGCAGTAAGCAGTATGGTACAAAAAAAGAATACAAACATAGGTTCATCAAAAAAACTAATTATATCCTTTACTAGCTGTGGCCTTGTGAAAAAATCACATCTCTGTCACTCAAGATCTTCACACTCCTCACCAAGGCTCAAGCTTGCCTCACCTCAAGCTCTTCATATGAAAATGGGAGGAAGAAGTTGCTGCCTGACAAGTCAGTCTCACATACTGTATGTGGGATTGTTTTGCTAAAACTGTGAAATAGCATATACGAGGCTGATAAGCCTGTGTCGATTTAGCTCTACTCGGGAAGGCCTTCACACCCGGAGCATAGAATACTGTATGTTCTAGTGTTATTTTAAATGTACGATATTCCCTGTGATACTTAGGCTGAGATTTTTCCATCTTCTCTCCCTCTTTTCCTCCTTTCTTTTTCCCCCAGACAGGTAAAATCATACAGTCAAGCAGATAACGGTCCTAAAAGCAAGGCCCTCCTATTTATATGAGACAACAATTTTAAAACATCGCTGTGCTTTCACAGAGGAAATCACATTTCAGAGAAACTAAAGTGAATAATATCTTGGAACAAGTTCAAAATGCCAAGTTGCCAGCTGCTCCCAGCCTAGGCCTGGCCAAGTCAAACCACCCCCGATCGCCATTATGGAGAGACAATGACACCACTCCACCACAAATCACAACTCCTATACCTAACCCCTGTCCAACATGGTATTTCATTGGCTTCTGTGTTTAGCCTTCTGAGCCCATTTCTTGGTCTCAATGGATCAATGAAAAAATTAGGGAGTCTCAAGTAGTAAATTGAATTGATAAATCAACAAAACAGCTCCACTATTTCCCTGACCACGGCAATATATTACTACTCTGCCTAGACTCCTCTGGCTCCATACCCTCCCAAGTTCAGGTACTGAGGTTCTTTTGGCATCTGTGAAGCACTTGGTTGGCTTTCAATTTCCCCTGCCTTTGCCAAAAAACTGATAAACTTCCAAAAAGTGCTCCTTAAGTCATCCAACATTCCCAGACTCCCATCTTACGGCTGGAGGAGTCCTTACTAATTTTAGATTCAAGGATGCCTTCTGTGAGCAACTAGCTATTCAGAGTCTCCAGCCCATCCTGCTTAGACACCCAACATCACTAATGCGGAGAAAACAAACAAATACAGCTATCAACGGGATCAGAGGCTAGACCTGAAAGCAGTCAAACAGAGCCAAAAGGGCCATTTCACTGCTTTAATAAATAGGTTGATTGGAGACCCTTCCAAAGGAAATAAATGTTGTCAATCTTTCCCCTAAAGACTTATGAGTGAGAGAGAGCAGAAGTAACAGATAGAAAAGACAGAGAGACCAAGAGACAGAGGCAGAAAAAGAGACAGACAGAGAAAGATACTCAGACAGAGGGGGGCTGAGGTGGGAGATCAGGGATGACAGGGATAGAGGGACAGACAGAGATATCTCAGGAAAGAGCAACTCGGAAGGTGAATTTCTCCCTCTGTGATTTTCAAGAATATGAGGTTCTCCTGAGCACAGGAATCCATTTTAAAGCAAGTAAAATGACATTTAAACAGTAGCTCGATGCTGATTCTCAAGCCCCCATCGTCTCTGTTCAGATATTCCTTTAAGAACCTTAAAATCACCAACCCGACCCACCACTCCCCACTGTCCACACGTACTTCTCATTCTCAGCCTTTTTCCCCATACGGGGTGGCTAGGGACCCAGTTATTGGATTCAGAGACAAACGGCACTGAGAGCTTTCGAATGTATGAAATGCGGCCCCTTACCTTCAGCAACACCACGTCCACCGTCCTGTCCACCTTGGAGATGTCACAGAGGCTGTAGCGCCTCTTGTGCCGTTCATACATTTTGTCCAAATGCACAAGAGAGGAGAAAAAATGCAGGAGATGTACCCACTGTTCACTTGGGGAACCCGTGCGCTCCTGCAAGTCCAGAGTTCTAAATTTCTCACAGTGAGCTGGAGATCTGTGCCTTCCTGACTCCTCTATACATAAAATCCTCCAAGGGTCAAAAAATGAATTAAAAAGAAACCAAGCAGATTCCAATTCTCTGAACTGAGAACTTCCTGGCAACGTCTCAGCACTGGGATGATGAATTTATAATTCATAATATAAACAATAAATGCCTCCTGATGCTATACTTTACGCAAATCTTGACTGAAAGAGAAGCACACATCGTTTCCATCACTGGTGATTACTCCAGTAGAAAAATGAAGAATTAATTGGCTGAGCATAATGGCCAACGCACGTGGGGAAAACACCCAAAACAGCCAATAAAATTCCAATATGTATTTTGCCAGGAAAAGAGAAAGAGAAAAAAAGGGAAGACAACTCTCTTTCAAAGGGATGACATGAAAAAATTCTCTCATTAAACTCTGTTCTTGCTTAAAAAAAAAAAGGAAAATCAATTTTCCTTTCCAGGGGGAAAACAAAAGTAGAAGCTTGGAGATTCTGTTCAAAAGTAGTCTTTAGAGTTAGCCTCTTGCTCACCAGGCAGTAGAGCTTGGTTCTGATTTCAGTTGAAAATAGCTAATGACAGCAGAGTAAAAGGAGGAAAAAAAAAAGACCACTCCTCCTGCTCTCCTCCCTCCCTCCCTGCCTTCTAGGGCGCTGGCCCTTCCCTACCCTAGCCCCCTCCCCCTTCTCCCTCACTCTCAAGAACGTCACTGCTTGCCCTTTCAGCTCCACACCAGCGGCCTCCGAGGTTTGAAAACCTAATTGCAGTGGTGGGAACATGATTCATCCACAGACAAGAGACAAACAAGGCTTCCTTTTCCAACCCACTTCCTCCTCCTCCTCCTCCTCCTCCTCCTCCTCCCACTGTCCCCTATGAAAAAGGCTCTGTCAGGCATTGCAAGACGAAGCTCGAGTGCTTTGATGTCAGGGCAGTATGCTAATAAAGGGAGGGGGATGTCATCCCAAACACCCCAAGCAAGTACAACATAGTGAACTATTCCACGAAGTACAGAAAATTGAAACTACCCAAGGCTCACACTGCTTCTCCCTGCCAAACGCGAACCAATGATTTAATATGAGAAAAATGTTAGCCAAATATTGCAGGGCTATGCCTCTAGGATCCAGAAGTGGCTAAAAAAGTCTCTGACAAGGTTTAAAAATCAAGAGTTCGGCAATTTCCGGGGGGAGGGGAGAGCTTTAAAGAAAATCGAGGGGGATAGGAGAATGAATGGGTATGTGTGCCAATACTTTTTGCGACTAAGAGTCACCTGGCTGGGACATCCTTCCCCCTTTCAAGGCATCCATTCACATGAACTGAGCCTTGCATGTGGCTGTTATTGCATCTGCCTGTTTTCTTACTATCTGAGACCCCTCTAGCCCCACCCTACCCAGCATTCTCAGGGGCAGACCTATCCAGAATTCATTGTCTCACTTCAGACGTTCTCTCACTTGGGTCGCAAATGATTTGGGAGGGAAAGAAGGAGGAGGAACTGAAGGAAGCAAAAAGGGGAAAAAAGTGGAGAAAGGGAAAAAATAAAAAGATCTTCTCCTTCTAGGAGCATTAGGCTGCTGACATTTTTCTCAAGTGGCCAGAGGAGTCCTTAGCTAGACCTGGAGAATGTGAATGAGGAGTTTCAAATACCACAACAGAAAGGAAGAAAAGAGATTTAATACCTAAATTTCTGTCAATATTGCAAACAGAGTTGATGATAAGGTTTTTCAGGAGCTATAAAAGGAGTACACAGAAGGTCTGACAAGTCACCATTTCCTCAGGCCAGGCGTTCAAGTTGCCAACCAGCTCAAAGGAGAGAAATGCAGCAAACCCTGCTAGAATGTAAGCATCTCCTCATCTATCCATTAACACACCAGAGCTACAACTATAACCAACGCAAAGCCTTTAATCCCCCATCCCTCACTGTTTCCTCCACAGCATGAAGGTGAACAGCCCTGTCCTTCCCCTTATGCCCCGTGAGCCTTGGCTCTGTAATGTTACCAACACGTACAGTGAAACAGATGCTGCTTTTCATTACAGTGATGATGGAAAACAGTAGAAACAAGATGATTAGAGAGAGATTAAAAAGTTGTAAATAAAATTCTTGCTCAGGCTTACCAAAAGGGTGGGAACCTGGCCAGGGATTTACCAATACTTTGAAACTATGTGGTCTAGGGCACAAATCGAAAGATCCTTTAGACTTTAGCATACGGAAGAATTGATAGTTTATTTTTTTTTCTCTATGGACTTTCACCAAGCTATAATTTAGACTTGCCCTCCTCCCCATATGAACACAAAGCTGCCTCCCCTCTGTCCTCAATATGGTTTATTCCTCACTGCCACTCCCTTCTGATTTAATTAGAATCAAATGTTTCCTGCTTCCAAGGTTCCCAGGCATCTCTCTAGGGATCAGAGATGCTTTAATAGAGGCTTTCTACTCCCAACATCATCTAAATATTGACTTTATTAATATAGATAATCCATATTAATTTAATCTATAGTGATAATCTACATTTTGTGCCTTGCAGTGAAGACAAAAGAAATGAATAACAAAGTCTCTGTCCTCAAGAAGTTTATGTAATTAGGGAGAAATCTGTTTCAAAATAATATGATTGTCTGAAATGGCATATATTATATGTTTTGAGACATACAGATTCTCCTTTTTATTCCTGACGATCTGCTGGCTTTGTGCTGCAGGCTGGAAAACTAGATTGCCTAGTCTTTCTGCATAGTAAACATATTAAAAGGATTTGGAATTGTCCTTATGTATTCTATTCCTTCTTGGAGAACAATTGCTCTGGGTAGGGAATGAACACTCTGGGTGGGGGAAAAAAGAGTCTGTTTTGCTTTCCCCTCTGGATCTATTCAGCACTCTCCACAGAAGACAGAATCTGCAGTCCTGTGCTTTTGCTGCTGATGTGACAATTCCAAGCTTTTATCAAAAACATCTGGAACCTCTGAACAGTTCTTGTGTTAGGATTTTGAAACACAGCAACCAATCATTTTATATCCAAACCAGAGCTGAGAGCTACGAAATGTTCATTTTGAGAATACTTCCCCTTTCCTTTAATTTTGAGAACTTGTGGTAAAATATGTTTACTATTTACAATCTCTTACAATAGTAGTTATTTATAAGATTAATTATATCTCCCTTCTCTCTGTGTACTCCATCTCACTGTCTGTCCACAAGGAGTCCCAATAGAAGCAACCAGTGCTTTTAGTCTGTTCATACCACAGGCCCAACATATGTTCTTAAAGATTTTAGAACATGAAGTATAAAAATATTTTATGCATTTTTATTTAACTACAGCATTTCCATTCATGAATTAAATTTTCTCTTGATTTATTTAATTACAAGATCTAACACCTTACCCATATTATTTAAGCATTCTTACAGGTCAACTCTATTTGGCTCCTTTCATTCTAGTTAGGGCAGAACCCTGTCTAGGGTCCCACAGTAAAGTCTGAATAGGACACCACCTAGTGGGTATGCTAAAGATCCAAACAGAACACCAAAGGCTAGTAAGCATTTGTCGGGGGGGGGGGGGGTGGTCTACTGCTACCAAATATTATTCCTGTAACCACAAAGTGAACATAAGGTAGTAGCATGTGACTGGGCACTGGCTAAGTGACCCACCAACAAACGATCAGTTTAGTCTCTGCAGGGAACACAAGACAGTAGGGTGAAAATCAAGGCTTCTTTCTATTCCCAGGTGCACCACTACATCACTGAGCAACCTGGGATAACGAGTTTGACTCTTTGGACCTCCACTTCCAGAACTGAAAAATGAGAGGACTTCGGCACCAGACCATATCTGAAGTTCCTTCTTGATCTGATATTGTCAGTCTGACACTAAGAAACCTTTATCACCTGTCATATAGCTCACAGGATGTGGGTAGGTTCAGAGGAGAAAGAAAAAGGAATTGAGAAATTCTCTCAAACCTTGTGGTAGAAAACATGTAGTATATTCTTGCATAATTGTATTTTCCACCTCCATTTTTCACATGAAATAGGAAAAGTCTACCATAGTTAACAATTTTCATTTACTTTAAAAAATAGGGAGTCATTCAGAGTTACACATTTGTTGGTGGCAAAATTTAGTAGAATATAGATAAAATATTTAGTCTCCACTTGAGCAACTCCAGTCTACTTAGAATAACAAACTTCTTCAAACAAGAGGAGAAAGAAGGAAATTATTTACAATGGCTGCAAAGGAAAGTGTTTCCATCTAGGATTTCCTTTTTAATTTCAATTTAGGTGTTTAAGCACTACTGGCCCTGGAGAGGGAGGCCCAGTGTTACTCGCCCTGGCATTTGTTTGACTCAGAGATGTGGAGGTTCCAAGAAGGTTAAAAGAGTAAAGGAGAAGGGGACGGCCACCAGGGCCATCACCCAGCAATTCTTTTCAAATCAGCATGGCAGCAGCAAACAGCTCCTTTGCTTAAGCCTGTACTGCTTTCGCAGGAAGAAACCTTAAGACAATTCAGCTGGTAGCAGCAAACTGTTCGACAACAGTAAAATGGCACAAAGAAATCAAGACGGAAGAATATAAGAAAAAAGAGAGCTTTAAAAATGTCTCTTCAAGCTTGCGCTCCTCGCAGGAAACAGGTCTCATGGAACAAGCACACAAATGTTACATTTTACTAAAATTATTGACAGCTGGGTGAAATAAAAAGAGGAGGATGGAAGACAGGGAGATAGCAGAATCATAATTTCAGTTGGAAAAGTCATGAGAGGATAGCTTAATCTCTAGGATAGGTTTTCTGGGGCAAGATTTATTAGTAACGACATTTACTGAATAACTGTCAGGTGCTTCCACACGTACAATTTCATTTATTCCTCATAAAAAGCTGTAAGGTGAAATATTACATCTACAGATGAGGAAAAGTCACTCTCAGAGTTTAAGTCAGTTGTATAAGGTCACAAAGCTAATAAAACAAGTTTGCATTAAACTCAGTTCTGTAAATCTTTCTTTCCACTATACATCTTATTAACTGCCACTTGAGTAATGCCCCAAATTAAAAGAAATGAAACTATCATGGAGAAAATGTATGTTAAAATTTGAGGAAAGAAAACTTAGAATTTATTACTCATATCATTAATATCCTTACATTTGATTTTACACAAATGTCAAAAGATAGAAAGAGATGTTATTTTTTCAATAAAAATGACAAATGGTTCCTAATTTTAGAAAGTACAGGTAGAAAGTGTGTGATTAAATTAAACAGACTCAACTTCTTTACCAATATCTTAATACTTGATATTTGAGTTTTTTAACAGTTTCTAACAATTAAGTCAAGATGGTGGCATAGGCAGACTCTGAACTCACCTCCTCCCGTGGACACAGCCAATTTACAACGACTCGTGGAAAAATTACCCCTGAGACAGAACTGAAAACTGGATAAGAGGACCTCCTGCAACAAACGACAATCCTAACTGAGGTGGAAGAGGCAGAAACTCCCTTCTGGAGAGAAAAAAATGCCACCTTCACAAGCCGCCAGCTTCACGGCTGCCTGGGAGCAGCCCAAAGGTACGTAGCCTCCCTGGAGGAGTGAGGTCCTGAGCCGGGGAGCGCTCCCGCTATAGGCACTATGTGGACCCAGCACAATCCAGATGAGTGGCATAATATCTGACTTTGCGTGCTACTAAAACATTGGGGAATACCCCCAGAAAAGCTGGTTCACAAAGAAATTAAAACCGGCTCTTAAAGGGCCTACACACAAATTCACCTATTTCAGAAAGCAACCCAAAATCACCAGAAAGAAAGGTCCACAGTGCTTTGGTGAAAAGAGACTCACCTGATTAGGCTCTGAGTGCACCTCGGTGAGGGGTGAGACCTCTCCAGGGACTGGGACATTGGCGGCGGCCATTGTTGTGGCCTGGTGTGGGCGTGCTGACACAGACACCATTGGAGTGCTCCCTGGGGCCTGCTAGCCCAGGGTCTGCCCCACCCACTAGAGCACTGATTTAATCCAGCTCAGCCAGGGCGGGCTGTCCACCCTAAGGACTGGCCCCACCCAACAACAAACCCTCGGGCAACTTGTGGGCCTGCTAAGTGAGCCGCCTGGATTCTCCACAGCTTGGCAAGTGGTTCCACCTCTGTTGGGCAGGGCGTGTGCAAGGAGCGGGTGGAGAGCGTGGGGCAGTGGTGGAGTGTGTGGGACTCCCGCCTTGGAAAGACTGGGTCCACTTCAGGAGGTCGGGGCACGCACACAGGGCACGACTGTTTGACTGTGTGTGTGGACCTGTGGGCAGCGGGGCTTGTCAGCTGCAGAAGACTTGTGCTTCTCAAAGACCCACAGAGGGGATTTGCCCACCTTCCAAAGCCTGAAACAACTGGGTGCTCCCGTGCCTGAGGCCAGCCCCACCCAGCTGCAATCCTCAGAGAGCTGACAAGAGACCTAAAGGCTGGAGGCTTATAGATATTGTAAGCCCCTGAGCCTAACAACCTGCCACGCTGGGGGCCTACTCACGTAAAAGAAATACTGCAACACAAATGTGCTACTAGAACTTGCAAGCAACTGTGCTGGGGCTCCCTACACCCGATAAAGAGAGTGAAGGGCCCATAACAACTACAAGCACCTGAGCATTGCAACAGCTGGCCAGGGGTATAGCTCAGCCTCCCTGAGCACCTACAGGGACAGCAACCACATCACAACAGAAGGACACGTGGAGCCCACATAGGGGTCACTCCTGGAACATTCAGAACTGAGGGAAGCACACTGCTGGGCCTCATAAGGCATCACTTATATAAGGCCACCTCTCCAAGAGCAGGAGACATAGCTGACCTACATAATAGATAAACGCAAGCACATGGAAAGACGCAAAATGAGGAAGCAAAGGACTATGTTCCAAGTAAGGGAACAGGACAAAACCCCAGAAAAGAAACAAAGTGAAACAGAATTGAGCAACCTACCCGAGAGTTCAAACAAAGTGTGTTAAGGAGGCTCACTGATCTTGGGAGAAGAATAGATGAACTCAGTGAGAATGTCAACAAAGAAATGGAAGATATAAAAAAACCAATCGGAAATGAAGAATGCAATACGGGAAATGAAAAATTCACTAGAAGGACTCAAAAGCAGAGTAGAGGATATAGAAGAACGGATCTGCGAGCTGGACGAAAGACTAGAAGAAATCACCCAAGCTGAACAGATAAAAGACAAAAGAATTAAAAAGAGTGAGGACAATCTAAGGGACCTCAGGGACAACATCAAGTGCACTAACATTCATGTTATAGGTGTCCCAGAAGGAGAAGAGCGAGACAATGGGGCAGAGAATCTATTTGAAGACATAATAGATGAAAACTTCCCTAACCTCAGGAAGGAAACAGACATCCACATATAGGAAGCACAGAGAGCACCAAACAAAATAAACCCAAAGAGGCCCACACCAAGACACATCATAATCAAAATGTCCAGTCATAATCAAAATGTCCAGAATTAAAGATAAAGAGAGAATCCTAAAAGCCACAAGAGAAATACAAGTTACATACAAAGGAAACCCCATAAGGCTATCAGCTGACTTCTCAGCAGAAACCTTACTGGCTAGAAGAGAGGGGCATGATATATTTAAAGTGCTAAAAGGAAAAAACCTACAGCCAAGAATACTCTACCCGGCAAGGTTATCATTCAAAATAGGAGAGAGAAAAAGTTTCCCAGACAAGCAAAAATTAAAGGAGTTTGTCACCAAGAAACCAGTACTACAAGAAATGCTAAAGAGACTTATTTGAGGGGAAAAGAGAAGACCACAAATAGGAAAAATTATCTATTCCCATGGTAAGAGGGTAATGGATACAAATGCACAAAAAAGAGGTTAGATATGATATCAAAAACATAAGACGTGGGAGGAGGGGAGTTAAAGAGTAGAGCTTTCAGACAGAGGTCAAACTAAAGAGACCATCAACTTAATATAGATTCCTATATATGTAGATTACTGAATAAGGACCCCAGGGTAATCACAAACCAGAAACCTATAATAAACATGCAAAAAACTAAGAGAAAGGAACCCAAACATAATACTAAAGAAAGCCATCAAGCCACAAGGGAAGAGAACAAGAGAAGAAAGGAACAGAGAAGGACTACTAAAACACTGAGGAAAAAAAGTTAAAAAATGGCAGCAAGTACATACTTATCAATAGCTACTTTAAATGTCAATGGACTAAATGCTCCAACTAAAAGGCATAGGGTGCCTTATTGGATAAAAAAACAAGACCCATATATATGTTGCATACAAGAGACACACTTCAGACCTAAAAACACTCACAAACTGAAAGTGAAGGGATGCAAAAAGATACTCCAAGCAAATGGCAATGAAAAGAAAGCTGAGGTAGCAATACTCATATCAGACAAAATAGACTTTAAAACAAAAACCGTAAAAAGAGACAAAGAAGAGCATTACATAATGATCAAGGAAACAATCCAACAAGAGGATATAACACTTGTAAATATCTATGCACCCAACGTACGAGCACCTAAATATATAAAGCAATTATTAACAGACATAAAAAGAGAAACAGACAGTAACACAATAATAGTACGGGACTTTAACACTCCACTTACACCAACGGATAGATCATCCAAGCAGAAGATCAATAAGGAAACACTGGCCTTAAATGACACACTAGAACAGGTGGACCTAGTAGATACTTACACAACATTCCATCCAAAAGCCGAAGAATACATGTTCTTCTCAAATGCACACGGAACATTCTCCAGGATTGATCACATATTAGGCCACAAAACAAGTCTCCATAAATTTAAGAAGATTGAAATAATATCAAGCATCTTTTCTGACCACAATGGTATGAAACTGGAAATCAACTATAGGAAGAAAATCAGAAAAGCCACAAATACGTGGAGATTAAACAAAATGCTACTCAACAACGAATGGGTCAATGAAGAAATCAAAGGAGAAATCAAAAAATACCTGGAGACAAATGAAAATGAAAATACAACATGCCAGAATTTATGGGATACAGCAAAAGCGGTTCTAAGAGGGAAGTTTATAGCAATACAGGCCTATCTCAACAAACAAGAAAAATCTCAAATAAATAATCTAACAATGCACCTAAAGGAACTGGAAAAAGAAGAACAAACAAAGCCTAAAATCAGTAGAAGAAGGGAAATAATAAAAATCAGAGCAGAAATAAATGAAATAGATACTAAAAACAATAGAAAAATTAATAAAACCAAGAGGTGGTTCACTGAAAAGATAAACAAAATTGACAAACCTTTAGTTAGACTCACTGTGAAAAAAAGAGAGAAGGCTCAAATAAGTAAAATCAGAAATGAAAGAGGAGAAATTACAACAGACACCTCAGAAATACAAAAGATTATAAGAGAATACTATGAAAAGCTATATGCCAAGAAATTGGACAATCTGGAAGAAATGGATACATTCTTAGAATCATACAACCTTCCAAAACTGGATCAAGAAGAAGTAGAGAATTTGAATAGACCAATCACCAGTAAGGAGATCGAAACAGCAATCAAAAACCTCCCCAAAAATAAAAGTCCAGGACCAGACAGCTTCCCTGGTGAATTCTACCAAACATTCAAAGAAGACTTAATACCCATCCTTCTCAAACTCTTCCAAAAAATTGAGGAGGGGGGGACGTTCCCTAACTCATTCTACGACACCGACATCACCCTGATACCAAAACCAGAAGAGGGCAACACAAAAAAAAGAAAATTACAGGCCAGTATCACTGATGAACATCGAAGCAAAAATCGTCAACAAAATACTAGCAAATCACACACAACACATTAAAAAGGTTATATACCATGATCAGGTGGGATTTATTCCAGGGATGCAGGTATGGTTCAAATCAATCAACGTGATACACCACACTAATAAAATGAAGAATAAGAATCATGTGATCATCTCAATAGATGCAGAGAAAGCATCTAACAAGATATAGCATCCATTTATGATAAAAACTCTGAATAAAATGAGTATAGAAGGAAAGTACCTCAACATAATAAAGGCTATATATGACAAACCCACAGCTACTATCATCCTCAATGGTGAAAAACTGAAAGCTATCTCTCTAAGAACAGGAACCAGACAAGGATGCCCACTCTCACCACTCCTATTTAACATAGTATTGGAAGCCCTAGCCACAGCAATCAGGCAAGAAAAAGAAATAAAAGGGATCCAAATTGGAAAGGAAGACGTGAAACTGTCACTATTTGCCAATGACATGATTTTATATATAGAAAACCCTAAAGAATCCACCAAAAAACTTTTAGAAGTAATAAACAAATACGGTAAAGTTGCAGGATACAAAATCTACATACAAAAAGCAGTCGCATTTCTATACACTAACAATGAAGAAGCAGAAAGAGAAATTAAGAATACCATCCCATTTACAATTGCAACAAAAAGAATAAGATACCTAGGAATAAACTTAACCAAAGAGGTGAAAGATCTGTACACTGAAAACTATAAAACATTGCTGAAAGAAACTGAAGAAGACACAAAGAAATGGAAAGATATTCCATGCTCTTGGATTGGAAGAATTAACATAGTTAAGATGTCCATACTTCCTAAAGCAATCTACAGATTCAATGCAATCCCTATCAAAGTTCCAACAACATTTTTCACAGAAATAGAACAAAGAATTCTAAAATTTATATGGAACAACAAAAGACCCCGAATTGCTAAAGGAATCCTGAGAAAAAAGAACAAAGCTGGAGGTATCACACTCCCTGATTTCAAAATATACTACAAAGCGATAGCAACCAAAACAGCATGGTACTGGCACAAAAACAGACACACAGATCAATGGAATAGAATCGAAAGCCCAGAAATAAACCCACACATCTGTGGACAGCTAATCTTAGACAAAGGAGCCAAGAACATACAATGAAGAAAGGAAAGTCTCTTCAACAAACAGTGTTGGGAAAACTGGACAGCCACATGCAAAAAAATGAAAGTAGACCATTAGCTTACACCATACACAAAAATTAACTTAAAATGGAATAAAGATTTGAATGTAAGACCTGAAACTACGAAACTTCTAGAAGAAAACATAAGCAGTACATTCTTCGACACTGGTCTTAGCAACATATTTTCAAGCACCATATCTGACTGGGCAAGAGAAACAATAGAAAAAATAAACAAATGGGACTATATCAAACTAAAAAGCTTCTGCACAGCAAAGGAAACCATCAACAAAACCAAAAGACAACCTAACAACTGGGAGAAGATATTTGCAAACCATACATCTGATAAGGGGTTAATCTCCAAAATATATAAAGAACTCATGCATCTCAACAACAAAAAACTACCAACCCAGTTAAAAAATGGGCAAAAGACCTGAACAGACATTTATCCAAGGAAGATATACAGATGGCCAACAGGCACATGAAAAGATGTTCAACATCATTAACTATCAGGGAAATGCAAATCAAAACTACAATGAGATATCACCTCACGCCCATCAGAATGCCTATATCAACAAGACAGGAAACGTGTTGGAGAGGATGTGGAGAGAAAGGAAGTCTCACACACTGCTGGTGGGAGCGCAAGCTGGTGCAGCCACTATGGAAAACAGTATGGAGATTCCTCAAAAAATTAAGGATAGAACTACCACACGATCCAGCTATTCCACTGCTGGGTATTTATACAAAGAACTTGAAAACACCAATGCGTAAAGATACATGCACCCCTGTGTTCACTGCAGCGTTATTCACAATAGCCAAGACCGGGAAGCAACCTAAGTGCCCACCAAAGGACCAATGGATAAAGAAGATGTGGTATATATACACAATGGAATACTACTCAGCCATAAGAAACGATGAAATCTAGCCATTTGTGACAACAGGGATGGACGCTGAGGGTATTATGCAAAGTGAAATAAGTCAGAGGGAGAAGGTCAAATACCGTATGATCTCACTCATGAAGTAGCAGATAATGACAACAAACACACACATAGAGACAGAGATTGGATTGGTGGTTACCAGAGGGGAAGGGGGGAGGGAGGAGGGCAAACGGGATAATTAGGCACATGTGTGTGGTGATGGACTGTAATTAGTATTTGGGTGGTGAACATGAGAACATGATGTAATCCATGTGGAAACAGAAGTATAATGATGTACACCTGAAATTTATACAATGTTATAAACCAGTGTTACCACAATAAACAAAAATTAAAAAAAACACAAAAACAAACAAAAAAACCCAGCTTCTCACTATGTAATATCTTACAAAAATCAGAATGAACGCATCCAACACAGAGACTAAAAGATTTCTGGATACTGACATCTGTTATCCAGGTCTTCTTTAGAATGAATGGGTACAGTGATCCTAGTTTTTTTCTTTGGAACAAACATTAGTTATTTCTTATGGCAGCATTTCACATATTTAAAGATACCCATCACTCAGCCACCCTCCTCCAAGCTTCTCTTCTGGATCATGATTCCCACAACTATTCCTCATGCAAAAGGGTACTGACTGAGGGCTCTCTAGTTAATCCCTGTCCTTGTGTTGTGGACACTCAAAACAAAATCCTCTGAAATTGCAACACTGGGACAATTATGATCAAATTGGCTTTCTTAATACAAATACCGCAATGCTAGAAGGATATAAGCTTATGGTGAAATAACCTCACTTCCCATATCTCTTATTTCAGTTTGACTTATGTCAAAACAGGTCTCGGGGCTGGCCTAGCGGCCTAGTGGTTAAGTTGGTGCCCTCCTCTTTGGCGGCCCGGGGTTCACTGGTTCGGATCCCGAGTGCTGACCTATTCACTGCTCATCAAGCCATGCTGTGGAGGCATCCCACATACAAAATAGAGGAAGACTGGCACGGATGTTAGCTCAGGGGCAATCTTCCTCACCAAAACAAACCGCCAAAACCAAAAAAAACCAGGTCTCTTCTGTACTATAATCTTGTAATTTTATTTTAAAACTCACTTTACATCTTTCCCTGATAAATTCTCTCATTTGTTTTCAGTTATCATTTTAGACTAAAAAGAGCATCTTGAATCTAGATTCTGTCACTGAAATAACAGCTGATCCTCCAAACTTTGTGTCATCTATAAAGACAATGTGTCATCTATAAAGAGCAAGGCTAACAATGAAGACCTAGAGGGTATGCCACTAAAAGCCTCCCCTGGAAGGAAGTCAATCTATCAATCAGCACTCTTGATAAAGTGCTGTTCCATCAGCTACAAAGCCAATTGAACACTGAGCTACATTTCTTTATCTTCTATACAATATGGAACAATCTGTAAAATTTCTTGCTGAAATTAATACATACTAGATCTACGGCCTTCTCCTATTCACCCCATCTAGTAATCCTACCAAAAAGAGAAACGAGACACCACACATGCAGTGTACTGTTTGAAACCAGATACCAAAGACTGTCATATCTGATCAACTATAAACCATATTTACTGTTGTTTCTTAATCCTCTAGCAACATGTATTTTTAGCATGACCACCACAGCATCACATAAGATAGTACAGTACTGACAAAAACAAAACAAAAGCTACTCTAATTTTTTCCTTCATAATGGTATGATACAAGAATTTCTTGTCACATGTAGAAATTTTACCAACTTCATGAAGCCTATAAATGCAAACTTTTAATTGAGTAAAATAACTATAAGTAATAGCATCTTTTTCTCCTCAAGGCACTAATGGTAAAAAGGCTATGCTCCTTCCAAATTTTCTTATTCTTAAACACTCTAACTATACTACTACTAAAGGGTCAATTCAATGAACTCATATCCTTTTGCTCTTTTTCCCACCCAAATAGTTTGTAAATATATTTACAAGTGCAAAAAAGCATGGGATTCAGACTAAACTGTTGGTCATAACTTCTATTTCAGATGCTAATCTAGACCTTGAAAAATATTTTTTTACTTATTATTTAAATAATTTTTGAGCAGCTTTACTGAGGTATAATTGACATACAATAAACTGTACCTATTTAAAGTGTACTAGATATTTTATAAACATTTATCTATCTATCTATCTATCTATCTATCTATCTATCTATCTATCTATCTATGTATGGGTGTGTGAGGAAGGTTAGCCTTGAGCTAACGTCTGTTGCCAATCCTCCTCTTCTTTTTGCTGAGGAAGATTGGCCCTGGGCTAACATCCATGCCCATCTTCCTCTACTCTATACATGGGATGCCGCCAAAGCATGGCTTGATAAGTGGTGCACGCGAATTTAACCACTATGCCACCGGACCAGTCCCTAAACGTTTGTTTTTCTAAAATGAATTTTCAAAATTTCCCAGATAATGTGGCTTTAAAATATATTAGTATTTTAAAAACTTGGAATGTTAAAAATGGCAAATTTAGTATCAGTAACAATTTAAACCACCAAGAAACTTCACATGGAAAATCCATAGTATTGTTGTGATCATACACTACAACTTCACGTCACTGTCCTAAATCTTCAACGAGCTCTTCAGTAAATGAAGTTAGTTCAACCATTAGATAAGTTTATTGAACACCTACACATGGCACTGAGGATACAGCAGGGAACCAGACTGACATTAAACAGTTACAATAATGTCTAAGAAGTGTTAGAATAGAGGAATCACAAGGTACTACAAGAACATTTGCCTTCAGATGTAACACACTCTAAGGGCCAGAAAAGGCCTGCTGAGGAAATAATGACTAATCCGAGACCTGATGGATGAGGAGTTATTAACCAGGCAAAAGGTGCACGTGTGCCCAGTGGTATAGGGAGGCCGGAAAAGGAGAGCTAGAGAGACTGACTTGGCGTACAGGTTCAGGCAGAGGACTGACTGAGTGCTAAGGCCCAGAGGCAAGAAAGAACAAGTGGCAAAGGACGAGGCCTGAGGAGCAGCAAGAGGCCAGCTGCAGACTAACACACTACTTCTGTTTAGAAGTCTGAGTCACTGCAACAGGAAAAAGCACTGAAGGGTTGTTAGTAGGGAAAGGCATGATCAGTTCCACATTTCAAAAACATCATTTTTTTCTAGAGCAAGCTCAACAGACAGGAGGGAGCAAGACAAGAGGCAGGGAGGTTTGCTACAAGGCTGTTACAGAAGTTGGATGAGAGATGGTGGTAGCTTGAATTGAGGTGATGAAAGTGGAGATTAAGAAAAAAAAATTGAGAGTCCAAAGATATTTAACATTAAAAGGCATTGGGGGTGGGAGGATGAGGGAACTGTCATGCTTGTCTAGGATTCTGCCCCAGGCAACTAGATAAATGGCAAAACGGAGCACAAGTAGGTGGCAGGGAGAGATCAGATGATGAGTCTGCTTTTAGACACAGTGAATTTGAGGTATCTCAGAGATATCCAAGCAGAGAAATGATAAGCAGATGAATGTAAGTATCTGGATCTCAGGAGAAAGGCTGGATTGGGCATACAGATTTGGGAATCAATACACACATGTGGGGGCCGGCCCCATGGCTTAGCGGTAAAGTACACGCACTCCGCTGCTGGCGGCCTGGGTTCGGATCCTGGGCGCGCACTGATGCACCGCTTCTCCGGCCATGCTGAGGCCGCGTCCCACATACAGCAACTGGAGGGATGTGCAACTATGACATACAACTATCTACTGAGGCTTTGGGGGAAAAATAAATAAATAAAATGATATTAAAAAAAAATAAATACATGTGATATCAAGGAAACTAAAAGAAGGAAATATTTCAAAGAAAGAAGGGTAGACAGTGCCAAATGCTGTGAAAAGGACAAGCAAATAAGAGATCTGGATTTTGGTATGTAAATGTCTCGTGGACCTTGGTGAGGGCAGTTCTGGTGTAGCAGCAGAGTGACAAAAGCTGGATTTCAATACTCTACCATTTCACAGGGGAAAATTTAAGCTCTAGCCATATATTCAACTTTTTCTAGCTTTCTCTTAAGACATTGTTCCCTTTAGAGCAAGTATCTTAGTGCATTCTTATATAATGGTTGCTATAGGATTATTAACCTGGTAATAAACACTGTGGATTATAAAAAAACTTTCTGAGAAGTAAATGAAGCAATGACAGAGAAAAAGGATAATTAACACAAAGTGAGTTCTTTGCAATACGTACGCCTGTTCTTTTGTGTACTTTCAATTCTTTCCAAGAGATTCTGTTAGAGAGACCCAAAGAGAACACTTGAGGGCACATACTGCTATCAGTGTCAGGAATATGGTCAGGTCAGGAATATGGACAAAGATTTCATAATAGCTAGAGGAGGGAAGCAGAGTGGACAGTGTTTTGGCAAGGAAATGGAAAAAGAAGGAAACAGCCAACAAGTAAGAAACTCCCTTTCCATATGATCATCTATGGAAATAAGAACAAACCTCATTCTACAAAACAAAGGCAATGAGATCAAGGGAAACAATGCTGACATTTACTGACCAGAACTTCCTAATCTGATTTTGTCATCACCAGTATGTCACGGCCAATTAATAGCAAATGAATGAATATTAGCCAAATTCATTTATCTATTCAACAAGTATTTAAATGTCTGCTGTAGTTATGTTGCTCCATAAGGTATTATGAGAGATAAAAAGATGGATAAGACACTTCTGGGTCCTCAAGGAAACAGAGCAGAGGCAACAGCATGAAATATAAGACAACATGGGCAGTACAAATGAAATGCAGAATTTCAGCAAAAGGAATGAGGATCTCTGGCTGAACTGATTAGGAAGAGAAGTTTCATGAAGGTGGTGGTTGAACATAAAAGGATGGAAAGAGAAAAAACGGGAGGGAAGAGGTGGGCATTGACTATGAAGTGTGTGAGTGAAGGTCAGACATTGCTGAGTGGCAAATACAACAGAGGACTAACAAGCTGTCCACTTATATGCATCAAATTCCTGTAAGAGAGTGCTATGACATTAGCCTGATAAAGCATTAACAGCCTAGATTATAAAAGCATATGATGTCATGCTAAAAAGTTTAGATCCTATTCAGAGGCAATTGGGAGCCAGCGAAGATGCTTGAGCACAGGAATGGTATGATTTGTGCTGTAATTCAGGAAGACGGTACAAAACCTTAGCCTCATCAAGTCTAATCTTCCTTGTCTGGATTTCTCACTGCTCCATGATTCTTACCCAATCTCATTTGCTACTATTCCTCAAGATAGGTATACAGCTCATCTCTCCAAGTTCCACCACCAGGACCTGGTTCTTCCCACCTCAATACCCCTGGGCTCTTAGGACAATCATCTTTTCTGGAATTCCCTATCTTGTCTCTCCACCTTAGCCAAAATCTACCCTTCAAATCTCACTTTCCTTAATCGAGCTCTCTGCGTACTCTAACCCTCCTTATAACTCTGTCCTCTGAACTACAACGCTCCTTAGACTCTGATGCACTCACTTTAGAGTGCTCTTTAGAGGTGTTCTTCCTCTATTGTTCCTTGATGCTGCACGGTGCTCTGGCTCTAAGTAGATGGTGAGTTCCTTAAAAGCAGCAAGCACCAGAGTGCCAAATACGGTACTAGACATCCAAAGCCTAGATGACTAACTGGTTATGTACTCATTTATTACCACAAACATAGTCCTAAGACTTTTCCAGACTTTTGTGATCAGATTTAGTTATTAAACAATGAAGAGAAAAAAATGTATGTCATTGTTAACATACACAAAAGGTGAGTAACCTAAAAGAGTTTCTGAATTTAAAGGATAAAAGTCCTGGCCAGACATGAAAACTTGTGTTCAAAATAACTATACCTTTAGGAAAATTTTGAATCCCACATAAAATGAAAATGTTCTACTTTAGGAAATTACTTGACTTATTCTTATTTTTGACTTCACGGAAAAAAGAATAGCTCTAGCATAGTCACTCAGTCAGACGAGCCAAAAAATGATTCAGCTTCCCGTGGAAGACTTCCCTCATCCCTCCAAGGCAAACACACACCACTGCACAGTCACGCCTTCCAGAAAATGCAGAGGTATAACTTGCTGTTTTTATCAGTTGTCCAAAAGACAAAGCAAAGGGGAAAAAAAAAAATCCTTCAAGAAAAAAACCTATTTCTCAACACTACTGCCAGGTCAGTTTTGGCATTCACTCATCCCCAAAAGAGTAAATCTGGTTTTGTTCATTTAGAGACTACTATTTGGAGCTTGTATTTGATAATTTTATTCAACTAGAATGGATGTTTTAACATTCTGAAGAATTTTAAGGAAGTACAATGTAACTGTTTACCTTGATTAAATTGTGAGAACTTGTTCTGGAAGGGCTGTTATCACAAAAATATGTTTAAAGGGGGGGAATATGCCCCTTTACTTAAATACACACAAGCAGAGATATCCTATACAGTACACATCACAGAAAGGGAAGGGATGACCAACAGGCTCAGCGCCTCTATTCTACCTAGTGGTTAAGAGGACGGACTCTGGAGCCAGACTGCCTGGGGCAAGTTACATAATCCCTCTTTCCTTACTGTCTCACCTGTAAAATGGGGATAAAAATAATAAAGACACATAGGAAACGAAAAACGTTGTTAGGAAGAATAAATGAATTAATACACATATTTTGTATAGTGCTTGTGGCATGAGTACTATGTGTTAGTTGTCATATTTTATCACCATACATTTTTGCCTTATTTTAAAAAAGGACGTATTTAAGTCAGCCTACAAGGGTGCATATAAGATAAAACCAAGTAACCAACATAAATTCTGACTCAAGTTAGAACTGAAAGAACAAAACACCTTTGCTTTGAATCAGACCACCATGCTCCCTCTGAAAATATTTTGTATCATGGGACAAGAAAGCAGAGAGAGGGAAAAGTTAGGTTTTCTTTTCTCTCATAAGTGGAGAAGGCAGGTAGCTTCCCCAGAAGCTAGCTAAAGGAGCTATTGAGCTGTTTTATGGAGAAGTAGTTCTCTAAAAAGGTCACGATAGGACTGGGAATTCAGATGGAAAAGTTAGCCTTGGGAAAAAAAAGAAAAAAGCCTCTTCATCTGAGGCAAAGGGAAAGAAGTAAGAAAAGATATTTATAGATTTTTCCTGGCCAATCCCCAAATGCCTAATTTGGATTGAACTTAAAGTGTCCCTGAACAATCCCCATCCAGAAGGCTGAAATACCAATGTGACCCATTGGGATAAAGAGCATTTGGCTCTAAGAGGTGACTGGAGAAAAGCTTAGCACCATGACAGCCTCTCTGGTCTTTTCTCTCACCTCTCCTTGTAAGACTCTTCTGCTGCAGGCACACAAGTCAACTTACTGTGCTCAGACTAGACTTGACACCTAGCTGCCTCCATGCCCTTGACCTTGCCCTCATGTTCTTTCCCAGAGATGCAAAACTGCTAAGTCTTTAAGACCCCTTCAAAGGCTATCATATCCACAATGCCTCCACTGAACCCCTCGGTCAAAAAACAGGCCTGTCCATCCTCTGATTCTGTTAGAGCTGCATTAGCACTTCCACCACATTTAAAGCACCCACTGACTACCACATTCATCTGGGTGTCTGTTGTGCAGGTCTCTCGAACCAAGACACCTCCTATTTCTTTAGATTTCCTACAAGTTCTTGGCCTTGGTATTCAACAAATGGTTCTTGTGTGAATGAATAAATATCTATCTCCCTGTCTGAAGAGGAACTTTCAGGTAAGGTAACCCATTCTCAGGAGTAGATTAAACTGGTGCAGGCTATCTAGATTCAGAAGCTCCTTAATGTCGTAAATTTACATGACCCACAGGTTTTTGATACAGAGATATGCACTAGAGAAAAGGGCATCTACTATGCTCACTACAAACAAATGGCAATAGTTGTTAGACCTTGTATCAGTAAATGCAAGACACCAGAAATTAATCAGCAAGTAGAAGAACTTCTCTGCCTCTCCTTGAATGCTCTTTTAAAATAGAAATTGTAGGGGGCTGGCCCAGCAGTGTAGCGGTTAAGTTCGTGTACTCTGCTTCATCGGCCTGGGGTTTGGAGGTTCAGATCCTGGGTGTGGACCTATGCACTCCTTATCAAGCCACGCTGTGGCGGCGTCCCATATAAAGTGGAGGAAGATGGGCACGGATGTTAGCTCAGGGCTAATCTTCCTCAGCAAAAAAGAAGAGGATTGGCAATAGATGTTAGCTCAGGGCTAATCTTCCTGAAAAAAAAAAAAAAAAACTTGCAGTTTGGGTGGGTTCTGTAAGATCATCCATTGTGGAGATTTGTCTGACTAAATACATATTAATTTTTAGGTTACTGTTTCATTTCTTCATAATTATTAACAGGCTGATATCCTAGCACCTTTCTAAATATACAGATGTCTCTTTCTGGAATTAATGTAAATGTTTTTAATATAAACCTTGAAAAAAGAAAAAAACTGCTCTCAGTGAAACTTTTAAAAATATATACTCTGCACAAGGGGCCGGCCCCGTGGCTTAGCGGTTAAGTGCGCGCACTCCACCACTGGCGGCCCGGGTTTGGATCCCGGGCGCGCACCGAGGCACCGCTTCTCCAGCCATGCTGAGGCCGCGTCCCACATACAGCAACTAGAAGGATGTGCAACTATGACATACAACTATCTACTGGGGCTTTGGGGAAAAAAAAAAGGAGGACTGGCAATGGATGTTAGCTCAGAGCCGGTCTTCCTCAGCAAAAGGAGGAGGATTAGCATGGATATTAGCTCAGGGCTGATCTTCCTCACACACACACACACACACACACACACACACACACACTGCACAAAATGGTCAATTATTCAAGACCAAACGTCATGCAAGCATTTTGATAATTTCTCCAAAGGTATGTGTTTTTAACGGCTCAAAAGACTGCACAGCACTGACTGGTTGTGCATTATGTTAAGGACAGTGCATTGAACAAATCAGGTAACCCATAGGGATAGTTTAAGCAACAGTTAAGAGCATGAAGTATTATCAGGGCCACACACTGAGCAGGACACAAAGAAGGCCTTTGCTCAGGCTCTCCAACTTTCCATGTGTAAGATTATTATTAATATCTCTTTTCTGCCTCCCCTATGAGGATAATAATACTTATAATAATAAGTATTAGTGGTCTTCAACAGAACACAACATTATTTAATATGGATTACTCTTTTCTTTCTTTCATACAAGCAGAATTTTCCCGGGTCTTAATTCTAATGGCTCTATGCCTCCAACTCTCACAATGAAAAACCCAAAGAAGTGTTTGGTCTAGTTCTGTGTCACTGTGAAGACAACTATCCAAATTCTACATGGACAGAAAGATGAATTACTCTTCTTTGTTCAATCCTAGATACTCATATTAACGGGTTATCAACGAATATCTTCCCCTTCTCCACTTGAGTTTTAGTTGCAACATGTGCCATATTGATTAAATCAGTTTTTTTTCCTCAAGCAACAAAACTTAAAAGCTTTAAATATATTTGCGGTAGAAATAGGAAATAGGGTTTTAAAAGAAAGGGAACTACTTAAGGTTGTCAGTGTTCTGAACTAGAGAACTTAATAAACAGATGAAGTAAATATACTCTCATGTAGAGTTCATGAATATAGAAAACTTTCAACCAACTAGAAATCAGCCTTGTTGAAGTTCTTCCTGTGTTCCTTTTTCTTTCAAGATACTCACCATGCAGCCAACACTATAAACACCTGTCATGTGTGAGACAACGTGGCAGGTCACTGCACAAAAACATGCTAAGGCAGAGTCACAGGCAGGAGGCAGCGATGCCCCGACGCAGTACTGTGCAGGACTCATGGCTCACGTCACAACTCCTCCCCTCTATGCTCCAGTGTGGGGTGAGAGAAGAGGACACAGGAAACCTGAGAGTGAAGAGGGCAGCACAGGACAACACAGCACCTCTGAGGAAGGTCTTAAAAACAAACAGTACCCAGGTAGACTCCAAGGATGCATTTCAGGCAGAGAATACCAATGAGCAAGTATAGCCATGGATTTTAACCGAGGAAGAGGAGTCTGGTGTGGCTGGCAGGTGGACTGCACAACAGAACAGCATAGCTTATGGGACTGTACAAGTTACCTCAGGGCTAGATTGTGAAGTCCATGCGTGCCACACCAAAGTTTAAAAACTAAGGAGCTATCTGACTGACTTTTAGCAAGAATTGTAACATGAGCTAGAGCAGTGGTTCTCAAGGTGTGGTCTGCAAAACCTGCAGGGTCCCAGCGATCTTTTCAGGGTACGTGTAGGGTCAAAACTATTTTCATAGTAATACTAAGATGCTGTTTGCCCTTTTTACTGTGTTGACATTTGCACTGATGGACCTTAGCACAAATCAAGGCAGAGGTACCAAAGTGAACCAGTAGTCATTATATTCTTTACTTTCACACACTCACTGTTTCAACAAAAACACTTTCACGTGGAATGTCCTTGATGAAGCTGTAAACATTATTAATTTCATTAGAATTCAACCTTCAGGTACACATCTTTTTAATACTCTTTGTGGCAAATGGCAAGTAGACATAAAATACCTCTACACACAGAGGTATGATGGCTATCTTGAGGACATCACTTGTGAAACTGCTTTCAGTGTAAGCTGATCTAGCCGCCCTCTTCATGGAACAACATTTTTACTTGAAAGAATGACTGAAAAACAAAGGTTATTCAGAACCTGGGTATTTTCTTGGAAATGAACAACGTGAACCTGTCTCTCAAGAGGAAAAACTGGCAGTATTTATTGCTGATGATAAAATTCAGACTTTCAAGTGAAAACGAGAATTTTGGAAAACCTGTATCTGACACTGTGAACTTGCCAGTTACCAATACTTAAAGACATTTCCAATGAGATTGGTGGTGATATTAACAAATGTGATTTTCTGATATTGTAGAATGAAATGTTCAACATTTAGAAGAGCTGTATTACTCAGTGAATCAATATTTTCCAAATGACCAATGCATGATGTTAGAAAATCACGCATGGATAAAAAATCATTCAAAGTACAAGACAGAACAGTGGATTTTAATGTACGAGTATAAAAAGTTCAGTGATAGGATTTCAGATTCCACATGGCAAATAACTTTTAAGAACGTGTCATTTGTCAATTCTGATGTAGTATCAAAGAAGAATATCACAATTATCTGATAAAACTACTAAAATATTCCTCCCTTTTTGAAGCATATATCTGTGTTAGGCTGAATTTTCTTTATCTACTTCAACCAAAACAACATATTGCAACAGGGTGAATGTGTAAGAGCTATGAGAATCCAACTGTTTTCTATTAAGCTAGAAGTTAGATTAAAACAACATCACTGTTCTAATTTTGTTTTTGTTTTGGAAAAGTTACTTTTCATAAACATATGCTCTTTATGTTAACAAGCAATGGGTTCATTATTGTTAGTATAAATATAATTAATACTTTTAAAATGTATCAGTTTTAATTCCTAATATAGTAAATATTTATAGCTATAACCCACACAGATGAAATTTCTTTGGAGTTTTTAATAATTTTTTAAAGTATAAAGGAGTCTTGAGACCAAAAATTTGGAGAACTGCTGGGTTGTAAGGTAGAAAGAGATTAGTGGTAAGGAAAGCAAAGAATCCAGGTGAGAGAAGATGAGGGGATGGACCTTCTAAATCAGAAGTTTGAAGCATTAAGTTAAATTTGACAGAAAAAAATTTTTTTTTGGTTTGGAGAAGAGGGAAAAATCTGGATGAGGGCTTTCAACCTTCAGGGACTGTATGAAACCTGATGCCTTTAGCTATAAAGTGAGACCCAAACAATTTCATAATATTTTTAATGAAGCTGATGCATTAAGAGTAACTAGAGTTAGGGCCGGCCCTGTGGCTTGGTGGTTAAGTGCGCGCGCTGCGATGCTGGTGGCCCGGGTTCGGATCCCGGGTGCGCATCGAGGCACCACTTCTCCGTCCATCCTGGGGCCGAGTCCCACATGCAGCAACTAGAAGGATGTGCAGCTATGACATACAACTATCTACTGGGGCTTTGGGGGGAAAAAATAAAATAAATAAAATCTTTAAAAAAAAAAAAAAAAAAAAAAAAGAGTAACTAGAGCAGAGATGAAAAGCAAAGATGGCTTTCTGAAGGATGAATATAATTCTTTAGGAAACGACTGTTTCCGTGGTCTATGTAAGAATGAATTTAACTGAAAGGCACTTCCTAATAGACCACATGGCTTAATATGTCTCATTCCATTTTTGAGAGATTGGGGCCAATGACCAACACGTAAACTAACACGAGTAACTCTTTATTCCAAGTTCCCGTACTACTAGTAGGTTTAGTGCCCACTGATGCACGTCTTTATTACATAACAGTCAATGACAGCCATAATGATAATTCTGAGCCATCAAGAAGAGGATACATTGTGTTCAGTGTTTAAGAAGTCATCCAAGTACACAGTTATTTTACAAGTAACTACAGCAAAGACTTCCAAATTGAAGCTCCAGCACTTAAGGCTTTACCTCCAGCTACCTGAAAACTCTGTATTCCAAAAAGATTCAGTGTCAACGGTTCCACAGAGTGGAAATATTCTAATCTAATTATAAGATGGTCTTCACTCCTGGGGCACATAATATCACGAGGAACCACAAGCAACAATTCTAAGCAATGGAAACATGGTTGAAAACGGGGCTGGCCTGGTGGCCTAGCGGTTAAGTTTGCACATTCCGCTTCGGCGGCCTGGGGTTCACTGGTTCGGATCCTGGGCACAGACCTACTCACTGCTCATCAAGCCATGCTGAGGCAGCATCCCACACAGAAGAGCTACAACTCTACAACTATGATACACAACTACGTACTAGGTCTTTGAGGAGAAGAAAGAAAAAGAGGAAGATTGGCAACAGACGTTAGTGCAGTGCCAATCTTCAACAAAAACAAAAACGCATGGTAGACTTCATACAATTTTGTCTCCCTGCCAAAGCTGAGTTCTCTGCTCAGCTACTGCTTGTGGTCATCAGAATATATGTGTGTGTTTTGTTTTTTGGGGGGGGGGGGGGCGCGTGGGGCGTGGGGGGGGGGTACGGGACATATCCCTTTTAGAAGGCCACCTTGTTAAAATTTAAAATCAATGACAGGCATTTGTCAAATGTTTTAATTACTATTTGTTCATTAAAAAGAACTTCCTAAAGGAACATTTGTTTTGTGAAAATGAATGCCAATATTTAAAGTCCTTTCTATTATATTAAAGATGGCCCAGCAGTGCCTCACTTAACAATAGCTGTTGAAATCTCTGAGTAACTGTATATCGAACAGTAAGAGCCTTGCTTTTAAAACTATTTGACAATTTCCACTTTTTACTTATTTAGATTTGTGTAATTATCTCCTTTCATTAGACTAAATTAGTTGTTTATGTGATAAAATCCTTTTCAGAGGAAGAAGAGTTAGGCAGCCCTTTCTTCTTTTTTAAAAATTTCACTTTATATTCCCATCTTCCCCACTCGATGCTGGGGCAATAAATTACAGAAGTTATAGGAAGAACTGCTAGAAGAATTAGACAACTTGGGTCTTTTCACAGGTGTTGCCATTTCATGCCTTTAGAGCTTGGTCAGTTGCAGATGCTGTAGAGACTTATGCTTAGCTATCCTTCTGCCTCCCCAATCCCCACATTAATGCTCTTCCTCATCTTCCCTTTCTTTTTTGCTAACCTCCCTCTTCCTGCTCCATGCTCCCACTAACTAGCCTTAAAAGGGGAGGAATGATCAAGGCAACTTTTCACATCAGTCATATTTCAGGGCACCTTCATGTTTGTCCACTAATAAATGGCTAGCATTAGATAACCTCATAGGGTGAGTCAAAGTTTTAAAAAACAAGACAGATTCAGAGATCGTATTCTTAAAAGGGCATGCATTACTTTGTTTTTATTTAATCCCTGCTCCTTCCCAGAGAGTCATGCTAAGAAACAGACACACAGCAGTACAGGTTCCCATCAGGAATAAAACAAAGATAAGAAAACTTGGCATTATTAGGCTCTGATGAGCTTGCCCCCGACTCCGGCTCCAGGGACAGCTAAAAGCACAGTTGCTCCTCCCAGTGTGAGACTGAAACCAAACTGAGTAGGTAGAAATACATTGTAACTATGACACTAGGCAGCGATGTCAATCATCTGTATTGACCATGGCCCAGCATCTCTAAAGAAGCTCCACTGGCTTCACAGAAGCCTGGGGGGCCACGGGGGTAGAGTGGGGTGTGCCAACAACAAACTCTTTCTTAAAGCCTAAAGGACACAGTCTTTTGACTTAAAAAGCAAACCTAAGAGCACTATACACGTTATATTATACGCCCATCTTGAAACAATATTACTCCTCAGCGCTTGCAGGTATGCCTTGTCATGGGTTCAGCTGCAACAGCAACTGCATTCAAGTTCCATGTCAAGAAAGCCAGGATTTAAATCCTTTTCCTGACTCAAGGAGGAAAGAACAGTCAGACAAGGAGAAAAACAATCCACTGAGTTTGATGTGAAGCAGATACAGCACTAGGTTTCAGCACTAATGAGGGAGGAGGGCCAGAGCTCTATTTTCCTCCTTTAGATCATCCCATTAGGGAAACCTAATGACTCCTAGGAAGGAACACGGCCTATTGTGCTGTGTTCGATGGTGATAGGGACAGGAACTGTTCCATGGCAAAACAAACATGACACATGCATCACTTTCTGGAACCGGAATGAAAAGACTGACTCTATTTTAAGGCCAGCAAGGCTGTCAACAAAGGAAAATCCCTTGAGTGAAACGTTTCAGCAGAATTCCACTTAATGCCTGATGGTATAATACCACCAAAAGTGAACAGTACAAGGGACATTGGTATAGACAGGCCTAAACATTAGATACTTCCTTCTCTGAGTTCTCACGACCCAGGTGTCAACTCCTGGTTCATTTCTCTGTCTCTCCCAACAGAGCTTCTTGAGGGATGGGATAAATCTTATTCATTTTACCCATTATGGCATTCCCAGTTTCCAACACAACGTTCTGCACATAAAACAGTGGATGTGTGCAAATTAAAGGCTCAATTCAGTTTTGGAAATGCACAACAAGTAATTCCTGTAGGAAGGGAATATGTTCTAACAGCATAATTTCTTGTTGGAATCTTTGTTATAAATGTTTAAAGTAAGGAACTCATGCATGGATATATATATGTGCTCTCTCCATGCTTCCCCTGCTGACAAGCCAGTCTGTGGCTTCCCACAATCCCTGGCCTCATAGGGGTGGAATGAGAGAAAAAACTCCTGAGTCTCTTAGAATGAATGTCTGTTGCCCACAAAGTGGAGATTACACACTACTTGGGCTCTGGTGCTTCTTGTCATGCAGCCCCCTCCAGACTGGTCCAGGCCCCGGTCCAATCTCAAGAGGCCTATAGCTGAGGCAGTGGTTCTGGTTCTTCTTTAGCCACCTCTGGCAGGGAGAGGCCTGATGCCAACCCACTGTGTCCCAGGCCTAAAAAGAGGTTGGCTTGTAGATGATTCAATGGGGAAAATGAATACGATACAATTTTTGGTGGCAAAATGAGGAAGAATGGCAAAGAAATAAGTTGATGATATCAGAAGTAAAAGAGACCACAAGCACATTTTCCATAAGTTATTATTTTCATGGTAACAGAAGGAGAAAGGGCATTGGAAAGAGGATCCTACAATTCTGCTTCTCCCAGGGCTACTGGGATATATCCCTAGTGAAGGACACGCAAGCACAAGGCTCCTCCCCTTTTCACATCATTCATCTACTGTGGCACTGCCAGAAAACATCATTAAAACAAACTTGGACTCCTGACCAACTCATGCAGGCTCATTTGAAACCAAAGACCCCCCCACCCCCCTCCCTTGGTTGGTAACAATTTTCATTAAATTACAGGGAAGGTAACACAGAACAAACACTCATAAAAATAAAGACACCATGTTCTAGAAAGGAGAAGGCAACAAGGGGGTGAGACTAAATAGTTAACTAATACTTAAGTCTATTCAGCTCACCCTACACTGTGATCTGCATGAGGCCCAGCCACAAATCTCCAAGAATTTACAGGAGACGGCAGTTTGCTAGAAGGAAGTGCAGCAGAGCCACCAGAGCAGCAGATGCACACAGCTTGTCAACCACAACACAGGATTCAGTGTACAGATTCAGCTGTGCCCTTCCCATAATTCTCTCAATGTATGGGGTGAGGATTTAATTAAACAGAGGAGGGTCAACGATCAGTAAAGGTGGTCCTATTTAAGGATTTCCACAGCAGAGTAAGCACGGGCCTGGGAATCGGTAGAAACACCGGAGAGGGTCGCAGGGTGCCTCAGCATACGGTGTGACACTGAGGAGCTGATTTCAGTGAAATGAGGTGATCTCTAAGGTAGAGATGGGCAAGAAGGGAGAGGCTGGTCCACAGCAAGGCTCTAGGGTTCAGGGTCTTAGGCCTGACTCTGGCACTAAACAGCGGGGCAGACCAATGGCAGGCTCTTGGAGCGCTCTGGGCTCAAGTTTCTTCCTTGCAAATTAAAGAGTACAGACTGCAAGATAGAGACTACAATTCCTCCTTACACTAAGATTCTATAAGGAGAACAATTATTTCTGGAAGATTCTGGATTCCTGTAGTTACAGAATCTGGAATATAAACAGAAAAGACCTTTAAATGGTTCCATTACAAATCTTATGATCCTATGCTCTCTATTTTTGCAAACAAACCAAAGGGGCGGTGGGACATCTCCAACTGAAGAACATTTTTCTAATGGCCTATCTTTCCTCAAGCAGATTCCAAGCAACAGAATTTAGTTTTTCATTTGTTATCCCTCTCTCTAATTTTTTTTATTGCCTCAGGGAAGGAGTTTAGCAGAAATTTCCCAGACGCTATACCACTCGCAAGGTATCTTCATGTTCTGTGTAGTAAAAGAAACACACACACACGTGTATATATCTCACTTAATGAAAGTTCAAAATCAAATTTATACATTCCAATAAATATATTCCACAACGTCCACTTTGGGAAGCTATACACTTATTCCAATTATTCCTACTGTAATTGGTTCAAACAATTTCAGAAATCATCTTCTGCAACTATCTTCAACAGAAATCCAAGAACCACACACGAACAATCTGTTTCATGTCTATACCTCAGTTTAACCCCAAACTTCAACCCCAGAATGACTAGGCTTTCAAAACTCGTAAATATATATCAATCCTGATGACTCAGTCAGGCCAGAATGCCAACTACACATAAGGAAGAGCAACATAATAAGTATTTTTCTGACTTCTGAGTGAGGCTTAAACCCAGGATATTTTAAATGTGCTCATAAGAGTATTCTGTTTGAACTTTACAGAAGGTATTTTCACCATCAACTGACTTTCTTTGGAAGACTACATATGTGGCACTGGAGTAACAGTTAAGATCACCATCACAACAATCCTTTGGGTCCACAAGCAGTGACAGGGCTTTGGGGGTTCTCAGAAGGAAGCAAAATGTCTCGATCACTGCATGAAATGAAAGAGGCAAGGAGGGAGAATACAGTTATACTGGCTGAATGGAAATATTCAACCAGAAGCAACACTCTTTTTAATTCCCACATGGTTCACAAGAATGGAATACTTCCATTCTTCATACTTCTCTCAGTAAATGTTACTTTTCTCAGTTTCCTAATGCGATTTTTTTTAACCTAGATTATCGCCAGATCAGTTACCCTGCAAATTGGGGCATTTCTGGCGATTCTTAGGCAATTCTATGATCTTGGAGGGGTGAAGGACATCGTGAAAGCAAAAAAAGAACTATAAAGCTGGAAAGCACATCAAAGGCTCCCTGAATTGATCCCTAGTCTTTCCAATCAATGAATATGTATACCACATGTGTTACAACTCGGTTATCACCAAGGCAACCGTGGAAACTTGATGTTTCAAACAAGCACTTCTCAAGACAGATTCATCTCTCTGTGAACTGCTACAGCAGGTTAATAGTGCCTTATGGCATGTAACACACACTGTATTCACATACTGTGATTCTATCTGTATGTGCTTTATCTAACTAGATTCTAACTACACCAGGGGCAGAGACAATATCTAACTTTTTAAAATTCCCTAGATATTTGATGCAATACCTTGAAAGGGTAAGGCATCCGTTTAATGTTTACTAAATGAGTAAATGAATGAAATCAAAGCCACAAGCTATATCACAAAATTGAGCAGCCTCAGAGGCCAAAAACATCTGAAATCAGTACCTCTGAAACCTTTTATGGATAAAGAAAACAATTCTATACACAGCGTGCAACTTTACTCTTATGGTGGCCAACCAGCAAGACATCAGCAGGCATCTTCTTAAAATACACAATCAAAACCTAATATGAGAAATCTAAAACTTCCCCAATCATGTATATCCCTGAGAAGGACCCAGGCCTTTCTTCACAGATCGAATGACATTTTCCTTATAGTTTTTCTACTATGGAAGCCTCCTCTTTTAAGAGACAAAGAACAAGCAGCCATGAAGTCATATTTATGTCAGTAAGCTGAACACAGAACTTAGGATCAGAAGCAATATATTAGTTTTTCTAAGAGACCACCTCACGGTGGCCCTTCCAAGTCTACTGGTGGAAATAATGGTTACATTACAATTCAAACTTGTGTTTCTGACTCATAATGCACATATTTCCACTTCCACAAAAGAGAATCAGCTTTTAAAATGAAACTTGGAAAGTCACTTGAGGTAAATGGTGTAAAAATAAAACACCATTCTCTAGAAACTTCCCTTCCTAAGGGGGTAAACAGGAGCTTAGAGTGAAGAATTTACTGTCTATCTCACTGAAAGATGTCTATTCATAAGTAATCCTATGTTCAGCTATATTGGTTTAATAATCATCTCTTACCACGAGAATATGAGCCTTTGAACGCAGAGACTGACCTATTTTCATTTCATCATATCTAAGGCCTAGCAGAGTTCAATGAACATTTGTTGAATTAAGTAGTGAATAAATTAGTGCACCCTCACAGTAAACACAATAATTTAAATGAGTACCACTGTGGCCTCATATAATTTCTTCTAAGACCATTTTAACCATCATCTATCTAAAATTATTCATCCACAGAGCCTTAAGAGGGGGTCTGATAATTGTGATTTAGTTTCAAATGAGATTAGAATTACATCTACTGCTTATAAAATGCCTATTACAAGCTAGACACTATACCAACTCTAGTTAGTACAAATCACCCTTGAAGTAGGCATCATCTCAAACCTACAGGTGAGGAAACAGAGCCTCTAAACAAATGGATCTAAACAAATGGATCAAAGTGGCAGAACTGGGATGAAAACCTTGGTTTAGTGGGCTCCATAACTTTCCACTACGCTTGGTCACCATCCTTGGCTGTCAATATAATGAGATAAAAATGAACAGAAGTGAAATGAAGAGTGTAAGAAATGAGCGGAAAGAATGATAAGAATCAGATCTGGTTCTTTTGTCACAACAGGAAGAAAAAAAAACACACACCCCCTCCAAACGCACATATGACCTATGGTTAAACAGTTCTACGAGAGAAAAAAGTGGATTACTAATGTAATTTATTTTAAGATTCCAGAGCAAAACACCTTGGAAAATGTTCAGGGAAAAAGTGATTAGTTAAGAATTTGGCTATTAAAGAAAGTGTGATTTTAAAAAGTCCCTTGTGATTGTCCTTTTGGTCCAACACATAAATTACACACCCCAACACGTATGAATTTATTCCAATCATTTTAGAATCATACACTGGTCAAAAATTAAGAGCTGGAAGAAACTTTAGAGATTATCTAACCATTATACAAAAGAGAAAATAGAGACCAGAGAAATTAAATAACTTGCTCAAGGTCACTTAAAAATGTACAGCTAGATCATTAAATTATACCCTTATATATAACATCTACAGATATTTTTACATTAAGGTTATAGGTTTTCTACTTGTGGCTTTACGATCTGGGGTTCCTCAAGGCACTTCTTTTTTGAAACTACCTACTCTAGAAGAACATTTGCAGAACTTCCCAGAAACTCTCTACTTCAGAGGAGACACAGAGAAAGGGTTATCTTCAAAAAATTTGTATGAAAAAGCTGAGGAGTAAACTTCCTTGTGGAAGCTAGCTCTTTGAAGCTAGCTCTAGCTTTAAACTCAAAAGGGATGATGGCGGGAGGGCTGGTTCTCGTAAATGCCAAATACATGCAGAGAAGACTTATTGGCGACTCATAAAGAGGCCAATTTGTCTTTTCCTAGGTGACACATACACCATGAAACTATATATATAAATATGATAGCAGAGACATTTTTAAAAGGACCTTTTTAAAAACTGAAAACTGTTAAATAAGACAGTAGGATGTATAAGCCACTTTGAATATCAGTGTCATGGCTTGTCAGGTTAGTTACCAAATAGCCTGAGAGCTGTCATATTTTCCTATGGCAGCTGAGCAGGGAGGGTGGGCACAGCCACACAGAACAAAAGCATTTAACCAGACTCCTGGACTAGGGATGGAAATGCAAGCTCGCCCCCTTGAGACAAGAAAAGAAACACAGTGTTCCATCAAGAATAATAAAAGTACAGAGACTTCAAGAAGATATTAACCAGAAATAGTCCAACACTGCCCTTACCACAACCTTGAAGAAACAAATATTAATATTGTTGTAAAAATAATTAAGAATAAAAATTCAGTTAATCTGATGTTTGGCCATGTAGTTATAAAAAAGAGGAGCATGGTTCTAACTTAAAATGCTTTCTTGATGGGGGAGCAGGTGTTAAATAAAAAGTAGACTTTCCCAGTAATCTAATACTCAACATATGGGATTTTATAGCTGTGCTTGAACATATTTGTTCTTGAGTGTTTGGCTGCTAGGACCACGGGCATCCTGACAAGATATACTGGCTTGGTGAATTAACTGTTCCATATGGCTAAAAAGCTTATGCAATGAGCATTTGGAAACAGAATTATTACAGAGATACCTCAATGAACAGATAGCCCAGGGAGGCAAGCTCCTTCCTAATGAACCTGGTCACATACTGAAGACAAAAGATTCCTCAAGACATGGAGAATGCTGGTTTGCAACACTGGGGCAGGGAAGCAGGAGTCAGAATTCTTTCCTGGCCACCATGGAGCATATCCTCAAGGTGAATGGTCCTGGAAGGCTTTCTATTGTGGACTTAAGTATTCAATGTCATCTCTATACCTAGTCATATCATTCTTTAGGAAATAAAAGGCAGGTCTGGAAAATCTTAGTAATTTCTGCACCAAAAGCAAACTCTTTGGACAAACACCATCTTGGCAGTATTTAGCTGCAGCTAAACAGATTATAATAAGAACTTGAAACTTACTTTAAAGTGAATCAGCTTAGGTCCTAAAATGGCCAGCAGAATTTCTCCAAGCATCTTTGAAAGCACAGGAGTATAATGCAGTGGTTTTAGAATCTTAGTGTGGGTAAGCATCATTCACGGGTACTTGTCTAAAATGCAAAAACCCATCCAAGTGAACTGAATTCCCCAGAAGTGTACCTTCAGGATGACTCTTCTGGAAACCATAGTATAGTAGAAACATTACTAACATAGAACTGAGGTTCTAATCCAGCTTACAGGATTAACTAGATGCGAAATGAGGCAAGTCACTTAACCATACTGAAACCATTTCTTCTCCTATAAAGCAAAAGTGTTGTGTTGGACTTGAGATAATCTTCAAGGTTCATTCAAATTCTAAAGGTCTCAGAGGTATAACAAGCTCCACGTCTCTTGACTTAAATTCATGTCTGATGCTATTCCTGAAACTTTTATAATAATGTTCAAGAAGCAGAAACTGAGTCTTGATTGTTTTGGCAACCACCATATGCCACTGGTTACTTAAATGAGTAAAAAGAATATTAGAATCTGAAGTTATGAAACTAATTAATAATAATAATAAATCTAAGCTGTAGTTATTGCGTGTCAGGCTCTGTTCTAAGTGCTTAATACATATAACTCATTGAGGGAAAAAAAGAAGACAACCGGGGCTGGCCCAGTGGCGCAAGCAGTTGAGCACACGCGCTCCGCTGCGGTGGCCCAGGGTCTGCCGGTTTGGATCCCAGGCGCACACCGGCGCACCGCTTGTCGGGCCATGCTGTGGCAGGCGTCCCATATAAAGTGGAGGAAGATGGGCATGGATGTTGGCCCAGGGCCAGTCTTCCTCAGCAAAAAGAGGAGGATTGGCAGATGTTAGCTCAGGGCTGATCTTTCTCACACACACAAAAAAAGACAACCAAAGGTAATCTGAGAACCTTGAAATCACCAGAGTATGTAAGAGAGGATAACACTGAATATGAAACAGTAACTTGTATTAAAGCTTTGGCAATACTTAATAACAAACTACAACCATAAAATGCTGATAAAACTACTAATGGGAATGGACTATATTATGTGTGAGTAAATGACCTGGCCTCCTAAATTGTGAAAAAATTTCAACCCAGTGAAGAAATATCTGTTAGGACTGTCTATCATCTGTGGAAAAACCTGCAGCATTTAACATATACATGTGTTTTTTCTAAGAATATAAGCAAGTATTAATCTAGATATTGCCTAATTCCTTTATGAATCATGATTTTAAGCACTATTAACCTCCAGAGTAAGGGCTTATTTACAGCACGATGTGTCAACCAGGTTACGGAATGAAAAATTACTCCTCAGTTTGTATGACAGATATCATACTACTGGACTAAGAAAATAGGAACCCAATCGTACCTTTTTTCTTCAAATACTTGGTAGTGCCACACTCGACTGAGGTCCCTATGTGCTGACAATTGCATATGTTTAGAGAAGATTACAAAACAGGAAGACTCCTATAAGAATTTAAAATGGATTCTTTATTTACTTTTATCAGAAAATTGCCATAAATGCACCACCATTCTAGGGTTTCAAGACAGTAGCAAAGCATAAAATATACAAATTCTGTTTTACATTTGGAAGTGGATGATTCAGTGAAACAATGATTGAATGAAGCAACGACTGGCCTATTCCCAAGGCCAACACAGGGACTGGGCATGTGTAAGAAAGATCGGATTAAATAATATTAAACAAATGCCACTCCACCCTCAACTATAATCACAAGCTCAAGTAACCCTTTTCAGACTGCAAACACAGATCCCAGAAGGTTAAGGCTAGAAGATGAATAGAGATAAGGAAGCTGAACTCTGCAGAAGCTAAGTCAGAGAGCTGGTTCGGAGAGTCACAGAACTGGAACTCTGCCTCCCAACCTGCAGTGTAATAACTAGAGCTTTCACCAGAAAACAAAGAAAACAATTTAGAAAAGAAGTCTACTTGCTTTCTCCTCCTTTTCATCCATTGGTGCATAAGTATTCGGTATTCTCTAGGCCAGGGGCCCACAAACGACTGCCAGCAGCCCATCACCTGTTTTTGCACAACCCATGAAAAAAACCTGAGAATAGATTTTACATTTTTAAATGATTGAAAAAATATGTATTCAAAAAAGAGTATTTCATGACACATGAACATTCTCTGAAATTCAAATCTTAGAGTCTATAAATAAGGTTTCACTGGAACACAGTCACACTCTTGTTTACATTCAGCCTGTGGCTGCTTTCACACTATAACAGCAAAGTTGACCAGTTGTGACAGACCAGATGTCCCACAAAGCCTAAAATACTTACTATCTGTCCTTTACAAAAAAAAGTTTGCAGACTTCTCTCTCTTGACCCAGTGAAAACCTATATAATGAATATATATCATATGAAGAGTTAAATGGGAAAAAAAGAGAAAATGGGACATGGGAAAAATTAAAGTGTGTGTCCACGCTTTATCCTTTCAATTCACAGCAAAAAGGGTAAGTTCAGCAAAGCAACAGCAAGGATTGGTAACTGGTTAGATTTCACATTACACATTACAACAATGCTATGCACACAAACATCTCCACTATTTAGACCTGACAATCTTCAAGAACCAAAAATCCCATTAACATATGCTTTCTCCAACTATACAAAGTGAGGGCAGACACAAAGCATAAGGCAGAGATCTCCCAGCAACAAACAAATAACATGGTTCTAACCTACTGATACTCCTTAGAATATATCCACCAGTCATAGAGCCTGGGGTAAGAGTCAAGAAGGAATGTGCCCTGCTGTGTAAGTCCAAGTTAGAGATCAAACTCCAAGCTCGCATTGTAGCAGGGTCTGACCTTGAACTATTAGTCATGTGACTCTCCAAAGGGTCTCATTCTTTTATCTTTAAAATGAGGCATGCTGACCAACTAGAGGAATATCATCTCTCTCAACTCCTAGAGGAAAACTAGAGGAAAAAGGAGAACAGTAAAGAGACGAGGAGAGGAGAAACTTTTTTTTTTTAAATAATGTTTTGTTTTCTTCTTTATAATAGACAAGATACAATTAGGATTGAAAGATCCCTCATCAGAAAGCAAAGGGTCTATGGCCAAGCATCAGGCTGTGTTCAATGACACTAATCACTTCAATGTTATAGATGGAGGACTAAGAAACAGAAGCATGTGAATTCAAGGATGTGAGTTTGTTCCTTCCCTTTTTTAGGGGCTTCTGGAAACAAAGACGCATGTACCCATGCAGGGTGTGTTCTCTTTTCTTTCCCCAGGGGCAAAAGAAACATTTGTCTGAATAATTCCTGCTAACAAGTAGCCACCCAGGCATTAGTCATGAATACTATCTGTAATAAGGGGCGGGTTAGAACAGTCAGCACCTCCTTACCACTTTACTCTAATAAAAGGAGGCTTGTTTATCACAGTTCATACACTGGAAACAGTTTGGGAGGGTACAGTTCTGTTTACCTTCTGGGGTAACTTTAAGAAAAAATACCACTTAGCCCTCTGAAGAGCAAAAACAGTACACTGTCAAGTCTAGCCAAGGAAGACTGATTTTTCTCAAAGGCAATATGATTTAGTCCAGTAACTTGATTTTCAGCTTTCAAAAGGTTTTTTTTTAACCAGCATGGGATCTAAAGCTTAAAGCACTATTTCTCTCATAAAGTTTAAGTTCCCTTGGTTTAAAAGTTAATAGCTTTAAACAAGAATAAAAATAATCTCAACATGCTAAAGAAAAACATTTTAAAAACTTACTGAACATTAAATCCAGAATTACCAAATGATCCAGCAAATCCACTACTAGGTATATGAAAACATATGTCCACACAAACTTGTACACAAATGTTCATAGCAGTATTATTCACAACAGCCAAAAAGTTGAAACAATCCAAATGTACAACAAAATGTGGTCTCTATCCATACGATGGAATATTACTTGGCAACAAAAAGAAATGAAGTACTGATCAACGTTACAACGTGGATGAACCTTGAAACAGCATGCTAAGCGAAAGAAACTAGTCACAAAAGACTACGTATTGTATCATTCCGTTTATATGAAGTTTGAGCATGGGCAAATCCATAGAAGCAGAGAGGAGATTAGTGACTACCAGGAGCTGGGCGGGGGCACGGGGAGGACTGCTAACGAGGATGGGGTTTCCTTTTGCGGTGACGATAACGTTCTAAAATTAAGACAGTGGTGACAGTTGCAGAACTCTGCAAATATATTAAAAACTACTAAACTGTGCACTTTACTTGAATGGGTGGATTTTATGGTATGTGACCTTTATCTCAATAAAGCTGATATAAAAAACTAACTGAATCTTTTTCATCACTAAAAATGACAACATATTTTAGACAGTATTCAGTTATAAGTTAAAATCTCATTTTTGCTATCAGTTTCTATATAAAGAAAGAAGAGTCAGATTTAAAAAGGGTCAATAGATCTCCTTTTATGGTAATCTTCATTTTGCGACACGTTAACCTTGATGACAAACTGAAAAGTCTTGTGCTCACAGAGAAAATCTTGTTCATTATAATCTCCAAGGGATCCATGCAGGAGGGCCCGTTCCAGAAGTATGATATGTGGTGCACACCATTTATGAAAGCTCAACTGCAACAACATATTCATGTTTATACATAATGGAACAAGAGAGAAGGGGAAAAATACTACGGTGGAAAAAAAAAACCCCAAAACAAAAAAAACCGAAACCATTAATCAGACACAGCAGACCAGGCTACACACATTTTGTGCTTGTAGAGATGTGATGCCACTTACCGCCTGGGTCTTCGGGCCTTGCTTCAGTGTCATAGCTATGCTTCCTGTAGCCACCTCTTCAGAAACTGAACTCTCCCTGTTATTACTCAGAAAATCCACTTCATCTTCAGCTTTTGTGTCTGGCATTTCTGAAGAGAATAGAGGGGTTACAAGGTGCATTTGAAAAATTGATTCCTGTGCCTTACTATTTACACAACAAGCTTCAGGTTTCAAGTGTTTGTTTTTGCTTTTGTGTTAAATGGAGAAGTGCTCGTTTGCTTTCAGGAGCTGGTGTCATTTCTGACCCTCTGCTGAGCTATTCCTTTATCACATGGCTGTATGGTTTTCCCTCGCCTCTGTATGGGTCTGCAGCTAAGGCAAGATCCAAGTCCATATCTATTGTACTTCTATTTTCACTACTGACTTTGGTGCTGACTTGTATATGGAAAAGTAAATTCACAAGCTTAAGGGAAGAGATTAACAGCTGAAGCTAGGTAGTCCATCTTGACCATCATCAAAGAGGTAAGAGATGTTTGAATTTGTTCAGGACAAAAAGCAAAGAGCTGCTGAGAATGAGATAAAGCCTTTGTGAAGAGTCTGAGTTTCCTTAAAAACATACTATACACTCGCATCCACCTATCACTGCAATTGATAAGACTGAACTATTCCAGTAAGTTATTTTTTGTTTTAACTTTTATTTCTTCCCAAACCAAAACATAATCACGAACTAGCATTCTTTTTCTTAAGAAAAAGTTTTTACAGGTTTTCTTTAGAATTATGCTCAACAGATGAAACAGTAGTGGTTTTTGTTACCCGACCACCATGTGGTCAAGCAAATACAGGAAGGAAAGAAGTAACAAAATGCTAGCTGAGGCAAATTTAGGCTTTGACACTTCTTTAACGGGAACTGATGACTGAACAGTAAAATTCACCTTGATAATCCAAATACAAATGGAACTGTCATCTCAATTTCATGTGGAAAATTTTCTGTGGTTGTTACTAATCTGGTCATGCCACTACTCTGGCAGAGAAAAATGTTCCCTACACCAAGTGACAGAGAAGTTTCTTATCACCAAAAATAAATTATATTAAGATTTTATTCTAATAGTCCATTGTGACATGCACAGAGGTCTTCTTTAGATTTAGGAAAGTTACATTCCTATAAATGAACATTTATAAATCTTCTTTCCTTGCCCTTATTTATAATTATATAATCTTACCAGCAATTTAAAGATGGGCAGACAAGTTTCTTTGCCCAAAAAACCAAAATCTGTCCTACATTTCATAAAATGTGATTAAAGTTAAAAAAAAGATCTGACTAAGCAATCCCCTTAGAAATATTCCTTGATCAAAACATTTCTGAGTCAGAGTAATTTTTTTTTGGTTGTTAATGATTTTTATTTTATTTATTTGGGGATGTGATTTTTGGCACAACCTTACTATCCTATACCCATCAACTGAAAATATGTATCTTGGCAAGGAGCAAGCAGTCACAATGGTAGACAGTGATTACTGAGACCTGAGGGGTGTTGGCAACCTCTGTAGGACTAGCGTGGCTCAGTCATGTACAACTGACTTCCAAAGCACTGTGACCAGTGCTCTTGATGGGAGAGGGGCCACATCCCCTCTTTCTAACTGGAAGTTTTGTGCTTTCCCCATCTCAATTTCTCTTTGGCTTTATCTACAGCAGTTTATAAAAACAGAAGCCAATGCCATGAGGCTCCTTCCAATCCAGCAGTTAAGCTGATGTCTCTTCACTCATAAAATAGCATGGTTAAACTCTAGAATGGAATGTAAACTTCCTAGAAAATACCCTTTGGCTCTGAGCTCACAGGTGCTTTTTCTCTGGGACAATGTGACCAGGGACTTCCCCCAATCCCGGCTATTTTCTGAAGAAAGCACTGATTTCTTCATCACTGGCTACTTCTCTCTGTAGTGTGAGACCTTACACATCGAGTACATACAACTCCACTTCGTAGCAGAACAAGTAACTCACCCACACATATCGACCAACCCCAAACCTAGACATACCGTTGAAACTTCATACATCTTGTTTTCTGTCCTAAAACCTTAAAATCTTAAAAATCATTTCTTAGCATCTTTACTATATTTACATACTATTAAAAATCAAAGCCTGAAATTCTCCCTGGTTTCTACCTTTTCTCACAGGGTACTAGACACAAACCTCACAAAGTTTTCACTTGCTTGGGTTAAACCTGACTACCCAGCCAGAAAGAGAAATAATTCCAGCCCACATGGCCAAAGACGCAGCACCCAAATGAAAAGAACATAGCCAGGCATCAGCTTACAGCCACTCCCATTCTTCTGAAACGTCAGCCTGCCAGGGCCCCCGAAATAGACTTGTTGTTGTGCCTTATTTTAAAAATTACAGACCTTCTTATTTAAATTCTGAGATAGCAGTCAACACATTTCTACCACTAACAACCCAAAACACTAATAAAACTAAAGACCTGAAGTCACCAAAAATATTACCTCAGGTTTCTTAAATCCCTCAACCGGAAGAAAAAAAAAATATTAGAAATGGTTAAAAACCCGTTATCAGGGAAAATGACCACTTTGTTTAAATTGCTCTTTTTCCTAAGCAACTTCTTTTTTTGTTCTATTTGTTCATTTCTCCACACATTCCGCCCCCACACTCTTAACGTGTACTAAATTTAAAAGGATTTTCAAAAATTAGAAAGAAGAGCAAAAACAAACCACAAAAACAAAACAGGCTACTTCTTACCTACTAAAGCCTGGGGGCAAGCATGGAGACAGGTCCTCTGTCTATACCTGGTAACAGGTGGTAGTCGCAAAGTGTGAATCAAACTGACCTTCAAAGACTTCAAGAGTCAATACTGAGTCCAACTCCCGTTTCAGCTTCAGCCTCAACCTCCTTCAAGTTTTATTCAGATGGCTTATTTCCACTGAGCAATAGTGGTTTCTCTTTGCTCTCTCTGGACATGGTTACCCACAGATGGAACAGGCTGCTGTGAGCAATCTGCTCAGTGCAGCTGCTTCACCAAGATAAGCAGACACAACGTCTGCCCTGTGACAGCAGCTCAGCCGACTGGGCTTGGGCGGAAATCCTGCATCCTATCCCCTGCGCTGTGCAGGGTCCTGAATTCCCAGACTGGTGCCCAAAAGCAACAGGCAATGGAACGGCAGGTTTGCTCCTCAGGCAGGAAAAGGAGGGAGTTCCCTTCCCACCGGCCCTCCCCGATGACCTAATGCCACCGTTTGGGATGTTGGGCCATCGGCTTAGAACGATACTTAAAGAGCTGTTCATGAAACTGCTCTGACTCTAAATTTGCTCAGAACATAGACTAGAATGATAGGGAAAGAAAGGAGTTTCAGGCTTGTAAATAAAACATTGTTTTTTATGGTTCTAGAGAAGAGGACTAAGCCATGTGAATAAAAACATCTGTTAAATTCCTTTATCGTTTTAGAGCACCTGTGATCTAGGCATTGTTTTCCAGGTTAGGAAAGTTGCAACCGCTCCAGGGTGACAGACAGAACACTTACAGGCTTAAGCAATCGAGCTAGGAGTCTACAATACAGGAAGCAAAATCTGTCCAACCCTAAGATGACACGCCTCTCCTGGTGGGGGTGACTAGTAACTTAGCAACCTACCCAACGAATGCAAGGCCCCTAAACAACAAACACACCTATATTTTTACCAGCACATCATAGAGACTCTTAAGGGAATTTGTTTCTCAAACGGTTTATTTTATATTTTGCTTTGCTTACCTGTTGCCGGCTCAGGTCCTTGGACAGGCAGAATAATCTCCTGTGGCTCCTCCCTTCCAGCAAAACATGCTGCACCGTTCCCAGGGGCTTCTTCATGAATACTGCCCATTTGTGGGGTCTCCTCAGACAGGAGAGCACTCACTTTCCCTGGAGAAGCACTCTCCAGCTGTTCAGTCACTGGGCCTGACTCTGAAGGACTTGACAGTGACATCTGACTTATTTCCCCCTCTGTGATCAGTGTTCCTGAGGCCTTGACTCGTTCTATGACGGCATCCACTATGCAACTCGCAGCCTCCTCGATTGAGTCTGCTCTCTTAGGCAGATGCACAGCTTCAGCGGAGACAGTGCAAGGCAGAGGGGGAGCACCCCCTTCCCAGCTTGAGGCCTTGTCATCACTGCTCGAGAGCCCTGTCTCTTTGGGGCGCTCTTTGGCAATAGGCTGTGGTAGGACGTGATGTGCCTCATCACCCATTCGTGCCTCCTTGGAGTTGCCCATGAGACAGCTGCCGTCTGCTCCCTCTAGCTTCCCTTTCTCCCAACCAAGAGGTACCATCTCTGGGGCTGCAGCATCCTGTAGATCGGTCACATCTTTACGTGATAAAGCTCCTGGCAAACCCAGGATCATATTCTTCTCCTGGCTCAACAAGACTTTTGGAATTGGGCTGTCTTGGGTGTTGTGTGACACATCCTTTCTTCTGGCTCCAACGGTACCTTGTAGAGCATCAACCACTGCCACATCCAACGCCACATTTCCACTCACCTCACAAGCAGTGTTTTTACCTTGGGATTGAGTGTTTTCCACCCCAACATCCAAAGCAGATCGATTGCAGTGAAGAGCCTCAGACCCATCTGGTAACAGACCTGGCAACAGAGGTGAGCTGCTCTGCTCTGCACCCAAGGTTTCCTGGCTTGCGTCTGCAGCCAGACTTGCTCCTGGTGGCACCGGGCTCTGTGCAGCCCCACCTTCAGTCAGCAGCGAGACTGGTGGGGCCACTTCCTTGTTATGTTTAGTTTCTGCATTAAGACCGGCCGAGGGTGTGCCCAGTGAATTACCCTGCTGAAGGGCTTTGTCCTCAGCACAGGCAGCTGAGCTAGGTTCTTCATGGAATCCTGGTGCCTCCTGTCCAGGAAGAGGTATTCTCTGCTCTTCTTGCAATGTATCTGAAGAAAGAGTATCTTCCTTAATGGAGGAACAAGTCACTGCTTTATCCTTGTCATCTTGTCCCTGAGCTGCAGAGCTTTCTAGAACCACCAGATTTTTTCCTTCTTTAGTCAAAATGGAATCAGAGGCCAAAGTGGCCTTACTCACATGTAGCAGGGAAGAGTCAGTCCCCTCTTCGATATTCAGAACTTCAGGGGCTGTGGAGAGGCAGGGACCCTCATGCTCCTCACTAAGTCCAACGGGACTGGTATTCCCCATGCTGGGCTGAAGATTTACAGCAGTGGAGGACGTGGACAGGCCTGCCGCACCGTCTTCTAGTGGCTGCTTATCAGGATCATTCGAATCTCCGTCTGGGCCATCACTACCGTCTGTAGCCGTATGTAGTTCAGGAGTTGCTGTTCCCTTTTCCTTCTGGGAGGGGACAAGAGAAAGCACGTCATCTTTGGTTACTGATTCACTGCCTGGACTGCCTGCAAGAGAGAAAGTCCTGTCTGATGTCACTGCCTGCTCTGGCACCAGTTCTTTCTCAGCTTTGGGGGCAACTGCATGTGGATGTTGAACCACCTCAAGCGTATCTGTTAAAGATGCTTCTAGTTTCAGATCTTTTCCTTGGCCCTCTTTATCCGAAACTTCGAGAGGACAAAAATCCACATGTTCCTGGGTATCTCTTACAGCGTCAGGGGTGATTGTGTTAGCCTGTGAGCCTTCAAAGCAGATGGCAGAGGGCAGATGTTGTGTGTTGGGCAGCCCTGTGGTGGTGCTTTCAGGCTGGGTAACCATATCATCACAAGGTTTTGCAGCCAACACACCACCAGAAGTCACTGTGTCCTGTCGACATGAAGAGGCAGCACAAAGTTTATCATCTCCAGTTGTAGAACAGATGGGTGATTTGCTGTTTTGGCTTTGAACATGAGATGAATTAGTTTCTGATTTGTGGTTTGCCATAACATCCTTTTGTGGCCTGGAAACAGTTAAATCAGAGGGTGACACTGCTTCACATATGCCCGTTAAGGGAGTCTCAGGTTCGAACCCATCTGAAATCTTGTCTTCTGCAGCAGCTGGAATTACCAGAGAGTTCTGACCTACTGGAGCATCAGCACTCTCTTCACAACTTCTTGAAGTTTCAGTTTCTGCAGTTTTTTCAGTGGAGGTTTCTCCACTGCTAAATGCAAATAAAGACTCAGCCGGTTTGTTACCATCCAGGGAGCCAGTGGCAGAGACACAGTTTGGAACACTGGCTTTATCCACAGGCTTACTTGTGACTTTTACATCAGAGGCTCCAGCTGTGCTGCTATGAGAGTTCTCCAATCTTTCCTTTGTACTTTCCCCTCCTTCAAGCACATTCTTCTGGATGGTGGCATCTGCGTTCACGAGACGACGTTCCATTTCCCCTGAAGTCTCTGGGACACTGCCATCTGTTGTTGAACTGACTACCAGTTCCCCTCCAGAGAAATGCTGCGCCATGCCTGGTTCCACGACCATGTCTTCCTGCAGGACTCTGTCTCCACTGCTCAGAGACTCCTGGGCTGTGGCCACTGCAAAAGATTTTGTTCTAGTTTCTTCATTTCTGATTCCACAGGATGGAAGGCCACCCGTGTCCTTTCCTCCACACTCAGGCATGCTCTGAAGGCAGCTGTCAGGATCAGACACAGTTCCAGAGTCCACAGTAGGTGTTGGCTCCGCCTCTTTCCCTTTTCTCTCCACGCCTTTATTTTCCTTCCTATAAGAACAGTCTGTATTCTCTTCCTCAACCACGCTTGACAAATCATAGGAACTTTCAATCTGCCCAACAGTGCTCGCCTGGCAGCATGAAGAGCTCTCAGTCTCTTCAGGAAGAGAAGAAAGCTGCTGGTCCCTGGGCTCTGATGTGCAGGGAAGACATTGGCCATCTCTATCTTGGGCACTGGGCAGACTTGAAGGATCCTGTGCTGTCACCATTAAGGGCATAAGACTGTCCATCTGCTTGAGGTTTGTTTTCTAGAAGGAAATGAAAGATATTTTTAAAATACTGTCCATGGGAAAAGATGCCACTGACAGCTATACGCAAAAATCCTGTTGGAGAGAACTCTCTGCCATTCCAGCCCTTCTTAGGTCACATGATAAGCTGATCTAAAGAAATACAAATAATTTTTTTCTTGTTCCTGATACCACCGTCCTCTCTTATAATTGCATACCTACTGGAATGATAAAAATGGTCAAGAATATACAAGATGACTATTTTCTACATTATGAACTTATTTTACAAAACAGATTAAAATTGAGCCTCAAAAACCTTATTTTAAAAAAAGCACAGTGACTATTTTCAAATGAGCAGCTGAGAAAGACTTTTTTTTTAATAGGGTCTTCAGAGGGGCAGAGGCTGCTTCCATCCCACCCCATAGATACAAGTAAAAACTAATCCTAACCAGTTTGGTAAACTCTCTTTAATCACAATGCTCAGGCAGATGCTCCTGTGCCCTAATTCTTACTGAGGAGTTACACAATGTCCTTTAATCCTCAAAACACGCTCCATTCAATCTAGTTTATGGGTTCAATTTTAGTTATGGGTTCATAATTTCAATAACAATGGCATGGTAGATATTCTTTTACTTTTTGATAAAAGTAGTTCCTGTGTTGTTTAATATTGAATATTAAATACATAAGAACATATCAAATTAATAATACCTAATTCTTGATTATTCTCACATGGTACTGTGGCTTGAGGATATTATAGGTCATCTCAAAAACAGTTTTTGTAACTTTAAAGTATCTTTTAAAACATAAACAGATATAACCACCACATGGGAATGGTTAAAATAATCATGGTTGATCAACCTGATGGAAAATTCTACGCTGTTATAGAAATGTTAACCATGAAGACCATGGCAAAATCCAAAAAAGATATTTATAATACAATGTTGAAAAAAATAAAACCTATAGTTAATCTAAGGTTATAATTATGCAAAAATCACATGTACATGTAGACAAGGATTAGGAAATGGAGAAAAATATAGCTGATCTTTAGGGTGGGTTTGCCTTTATATCAAAATTTCAGAAATTCTTATAATAATACTATTTGTTCAACAAATAAAAACAATTTCTAAAACATCTGGTTTGCTCTTCACTCATTTTCTGATCTACTGCAATAATCTCATGCATCTCTGCTGTCCACGGTCCTCTCCTTCATTTACTCACTCAGTAAACACGTTGAACACTTAGAGTACCCCATCATCAGACTACTCCTGTCCACATACTGGGACTTTCGTAAAGTGTACACATATAAGTGCAAAATGTTATGCTCACTAAAGTCCTTCTAATAAGAGTATAAGAAAAATGGATTTTTGCTAAAAGCTTCTGTGTTGTGTTCCTTAGAGTATTCAAAATTAGCTTGCTTCTGGCCGGCCCTGTGGCTTGATGGTTAAGTGCGCGTGCTGCAATGCTGGTGGCCCAGGTTCGGATCCCGGGTGCACATCGAGGCACCACTTCTCCGTCCATCCTGAGGCCGAGTCCCACATACAGCAACTAGAAGGATGTGCAGCTATGACATACAACTATCTACTGGGGCTTTGGGGGGAAAAAATAAAATAAATAAAATCTTTAAAAAAAAAAAAAAAAAATTAGCTTGCTTCTGTTTCTGCTCAGAGTACAACAGACTCCTAAAAATTATGAAAGCAGGTCATTAAATTTAATAAAGAATGAACATTATAGAACAGAGATTTGAAGAAACAAGTGTTGCTTGACAAATTTTAGAAGCTTCTAACACACGCATCCTCTCACAGTTTTAATTTCTCATGGTTTCCTGTCAACTATTCCCATACGTTGCAGGTAGCTTTGGCACCTCCAAACTGATATTTTCAACTGGACTATCATTCACCTAGTAAGAAGAGCCCTAAGGGGAAATCTGACTTTCCGGCAGTCCATTCAGAGGCAAATAAAATGACACCTGTTCTGGAACAAACATGATTTGGAAAGGCAGAGGCAGGAGCATCATACAACCCTACTATGAGGTGTCTTGGCCTGCTGGTCTCAAAAATAATGCCTGCTCCCAAAGAAGCCTCCAGCATTGAGCTGACCCTAAATGACCTTAAATGAAATTATTGTCAAGCTTTTTCCAAATCAAATCAGCTCTGAAATAAACTGAGTGGAAAAATTATCTAAACTTAGCCTTTCAGATGTTATGGCCAAGAGAGATGTACCCATATGACGTTTATATTATCCATAATAAATGCTACCAGGGAGTCTGTAATGTTTTTATGTCTGGCAACAATTTTATCTTGAAGGCTTGAGTGGATTATAAAATCTTTATTTTTTTAGTGATCTTTTTACCATACAACTATCAATTTAAATATAGTAACACTATCATCACTCATTGAAATAGCTGTGAAAAGGCTTTCTTTCTGAGTAAATTTGGTTCTTGTTCTTTAGCAACAATCTCAGAAACTGTTTTGCTCATTTAGTTTTATAAAGTTAAAGAGACTAATTTCCTTTTATGCCAGGAAAACTTAGTTCTGGTTGTTGCATATTTCTGTATCTGCAATGTGTATGTGTACCTTTTATAACTTAAGAAACCTGGCAAAAACCAATGAAAAATTCTCAGTCACCTACTGCTACAACCCCAATGCTAGCTCTGTCCCTATAAGCAGTAACAGCTAACACCACTAAAACTGCTTTACAGGTTCACAATCTTTGAGGGAAGCATTTTTATGTTCTAATTATAGCAAAGTTCATTGGACGAAGCGGTGAGGACACAAAAGCCTGAAAAGGAAAATTTTCTTCCTTACCATTAGCTGCTGTTGGATGTTCATAAGTTTAAAAATATGTCCAGTGCAACTGTCTCTAGGAAATGGGGGTTCATGACGTGATTCGGACTCAGAGGTTAACGTATAGATGTCCAGCTCTCGATGATGCCTCACTGAACAGTCTCCATAAGGTATCTCATAGGATAAACTGCTCCAGGAGTCTGGTTCTCCAGCGTTCTCCCTGTAAACGAGCAATCTCTGGTTAACATTTGTGTGTTCTGCCTCCCAGGCAAAGATTTAACCCTCTAAGTCTTATGCAAAATTTCTAACCTGATTGCTCTTTGAGGCTCTGCAGCAGAAATTTGGTTTGTACAGTTCCCCAATGATTCAGGAATATAACTATTCCATCCTCCTCCTAAGAGGTCACAAATGGATTAAATGAAAACTGCAAGATTCTTCCCTAAGCACATTCTTTTGATCAAGATAAAGAGAAGTCTGGGATCTGAAAATAGTTAATATTATATGCTAACAACCAAATAATGAGGAAATGTAAAGAGGATAGTTTTAGCCTGGTTTTCAATAGAAACAAGGCTTATTAAGCATTTCTCTTAAAATAGGTTACGCCATTTGCTAATTGCAGTTGATTATACTGGGAAGGGAAGAACCAATCACTCTGACCCATGCAAGGGCACTCCAACTTTTGTTAACCATAGATGGAAGAAGCACCCTCAAAATTCTCTAAGTCAACCATGCAGAGAAAAACTCCTACAATGCCATATCATACCATACATGTCAATATAATTATCAAATCCTATTGTAAATGAAGCACTTGGTTCCAAGAACTCCAAGTGAAATTTTTTTTAATTTAAAAAACAAACACCTTTGCTCAACTCATATCATTATACACATACATCATATCCAAATCAAGGTGACAAAGGCACAGGTATGTAGAAAAGCCTTTCTGGGACAGGCTTCCAAACATGAACTATGTGGTTCTCGCTAACGAACCAGTAGAGTGGTAAAGTATCCCAGAGATTCTGCAAGAAGGAGGAAGGTAACGTTTGAGATTATCATCATGGAAATGGAAGAAACTAAAGAACTAAGAAATAATAGACATGCCATCCACTGACAAATATGAGAACGATTACTTCAACTTCCTCTCCAGAATTTTGTCTACTAAATCATGTCTGTCATTAACAACTCACCTGAGAATGACTGGAGTTTGAAAACTAAAAACATGCTATAGCGGAAAACCTGTAACAAACTGGAGAATAACGCACTGGCTGAGGGTTAACAATTAACACTGCTCCAAAAAAAACCACTGTAATTTCTGTACTCAAAAGGGTCTCCCCAACAGCTGCTTAAAATGAGCTTGGCATATACTATGCTAAATGTTTTATGCATTTACCAAACTGCACTATTCTGAGTAAAGTGACCTCAAACAGAAAAGGACCTGTAAGACTTACTTACTTAAAAGATCAACTGAATAACTCAGCTATACCAAATGAGCCGGCGGCAACTTCTCTGTAAATTCAGCTTTGAAACTTGGTTTGACATTGTCATCTACTCTGCTTAATTAATTCTCTGACAGACATTACTGGCATATCTGCTTACTCAGATTACCATACATAGTCATACTCCACAAAAAAAGGCCTTTGAAAACAGAACCTGATTTATATACCACCATTCAGTGTGAATAAAATATAACAAGCTAAGAGGGGACTGTTTGCCAGGCAGGGGCAATTAAAACCCGATCCAGTCCATTCTCAGCAAAACGGAGTTATCTACCAACCTTGCCACTGTTAATTTTCAAACCGTTTCCTTTCTAACCCTAAACTTTGGGAAATTCCCTCTGCAACCACAACCTACTTGCCTTCTACCTCTCCCATGCTCTCCTTCCAGCGGAATGTGCTTTTGTTGCCACAACTACCTTCAAGTGCTAACCCTTCCATCTCCCAATTCACTGTCCCTGTGGATTGCTGTTGCTTCCTAGCCCATCTAAATGCCAAGACTAGTCAATGCAATTCTCCTCCCACCGGCCTCCATGGATATATGAGGCGACTGACACTTCCAGACACCTCTTGCCTGCAGGTCTGAGTAAACCCCACCATTCAGCAAGTATTTATGCGCCAGCCACTATTCTAGGGGCTGGTGATACCAAAAACTCCTCATCCTGTTGGAGCTTATCTACTTAGCAAAGGAGACAAGAGTAATCGAGATAAACAAAATACCTGCTATTTTGGAAGACAGCAAGTGCTATGGAGAAAAATAAAGCAGAGATGAGGGTTGCCATTTTAAATGTGGTGGGTGTTCACGGAAGGCCTCACTGAGGTGACATTTAAGCCAATACATTTTCTGCTCTGTGTTCAGCATTGTATAAAACCTTTACTAGGTCCACCAATAAAATCTGGCAAAGCACTATGAATAAAAATGTTTACTGCAACTTTAGGTATAATAGTATTAAAAACTGGAAACAACCTTACCAAGTCAGTAACTAGAAGGTTGTTTTGGTAAATTAAAAAAAGATCTATAGACTATCATGTAGCCATTAAAAATAACTGAAATTAACAGTTCTATAACATTAAAACCTACAATGTTCAGTGAAATAAGCAAAATAAAAAAGGTAAAAAACGTAGGTAAGTCTAGACAGTAAAACGCACAAATAAAAATAGTATGAGGGTGTTTGGGTTATAGGTTTTCTTCTTCTCCAAGATTTTAATTATTGTTTTTAATAATTTTTTTTAAGTCGCTGTTCAGCCATGCCTCACTGCTGCTCAGTAATGCTTTTACTCACTTGTGTGTAATCTATCCCCACAGTGGTTACTGAAACTTTCTATAATGTCCTCAAAGGCCCAACTTTAACCTTGTCTACTTCAGTCTCAGGTGACCTTTTCTCCCTTCTTAGTGAGAAGCTTGAGGCCATCTAAGGTGAGCTAAAACCATCTTCATCCACTAAAGGGCCTCTGCCCATCCCCTCTAACTTCCAGGATGCCTCTTCTGAACAGTGGGTTTGCTCCGTTTCCTTCTGCCCTCCTTAGGTACCTGATTCAGTAATCATCCCCTAGATGCCTGTGGTCTCCCACCTGCTCTGGACTAGCTCTTCCCCACCCACCTACAAGGACACCTAAAACATGAGCAGTAGACAGAGCAGCAGTGGCAGTAAAAGGGATCACTGCAGCGGGTGGAAGCAGCAGCAATCCTCATTCAACGCTTTATACAGGCCACTCGTTCTCACCCAGGAATTTGGCCCCCAGGGGACACTTGACAGTGCCTGGATACATTTTTGGTGTCATTTGATGGGGGTAAGGGGAAAAAGGAATGTCCTACAAGGCACAAGACAGCTGCCTATAACAAAGAATTATCAGGCCCAAACTGTCAGTAGTGCTGAGGTTGAGAAATCCTGATGTAAACCCATTGAACCCTTTCTGTCTGTCCTCCCCTTCCCTTCCACTTCCTTACCAGCCATATACACACTTTAAGGCTTTGCAATCTGGCTCCTACTCACTCCCACTGCTACTAGAACTCCTTTGTCACAGGTCTCCATTGACAAGTAAATCCCCAAACCCCTTGGCCTTTGTTTGTCCCCATCATCCTTGAGGTTTACAGAATTTAAAAATGGTGACCTAATTCTTCTTTTAAAATTTATTCTCACCTGACATCCTATTCATCCACTGTTTTCTTCGGCTCTTTCTTCCCTTCTCACATCTTAGATGTAAACATACGTCAACTTTCTGAACTTGGTCCTCTTCTTTATTCATCCTTTCCCACAGCCCCAATTCACCTCCCAAATCTCTCTGGCCTCAAAGTCTCTCTGAGATCCTGCCCCACACTTCCGACTACTTGATGAATGTCTCCACCAGGATGTCCAGTGGGCATTCTCAAATTTCAAAACTCAATTTCATGTTCCTCCATTCCCAAAAGCAGCAGCAACTCCAAACTCATTTCCATGAATGAAATGATTGTTCTTCCTAGTAACACCATTTCCCTTGTTCAGAACACTCTGTTAATTGTGTGTCTGCAATGCTTCTCCCATTCAAACACCTACACATTTGATGTCAATTCTTTAAATTTTATTTATTTATTTATTTATTTCCCCCCAAAGCCCCAGTAGATAGTTGTATGTCATAGCTGCACATCCTTCTAGTTGCTGTACGTGGGACACGGCCTCAGCATGGCTGGAGAAGCGGTGCGTCGGTGCGCGCCCAGGATCCGAACCCGGGCCGCCAGCAGCGGAGCACATGCACTTAACCACTAAGCCACAGGGCCGGCTGCTGATGTCCATTCTTATAGGCATTGCTCTAGTTGAGACCTTCATTGAGTTATCTGGACTCTTGCAGCCACTCTTGTTACAGGCCAGCTACCCTAGAACCTCTACCACTCTCCAAATCTACCCGAAGGAATTATTTTAAGGCAATAGTGATGCCATTCTCTTGCTCAAAAGTTTCGCTCTGCAAAACCACACAATTTGTTGTTGTTCTTTTTGCAATTGGGAGTAAAGCATGTACCACGTGTGCCTGTTTCACTTAGCCTTTCCCTTTCAATCTTAGGCATTCTATGTAGCATCCCATCTCTATGGTATGGACATATAAAGCAGAGAGCCACAGAACTTTACAACAAAGGTTACTCAGCTACTAATCAGAGCCAGAACTACAACTCTCTCTCTCCATTCTATGATGGTACTGTCATAGCCATGCTTGACAAGTACAGCAAGGCTTCTGCCTGGCCACTGACACCTCCACATTAAGACACCGTTGTTCTTTTCGTGAATTTATCTTCTTATACTCCATTCTTCTTATACCCTATTCTGCAGCTATACTGTAAATGCCCATTCCTCAAGGACACTCCATCAGCCAGGGATGCCAGCCTAGCCAAAATCCACCCATCTTTCACAGTCTGGTTTGCCAATCTCTTTTTCCATTTTTCTCTCCACTGATATAGAATCTTTTCTCCCCTCTGAACACACAAGATCTTATTATATCACTCTCTTGCAGCTTAAAAAGAAAACCTCTTTGGGCTACTTAATAGTTATTTAGGTACTTATCACTGTCACTAGAATACAAGACAAGCTCCTTAGGAGTGGGATGGTGGCTACTGGAATTGCAGTTTACTGAAGGTTTAAGATCAACAGTCAGTACGGAACACAAAAATGAGAGTGTGTAAAGAATTTCTCTTTACCACTATTTTTCTTGGCTTAGTAACAAATGAAAACCTGGCCTAACATTTTGGGGCTATGTTATATAAAAAATTACACATGTCCAAACAACAGAATCACAAAGCACAGACAGACATACACACAGAAGAGGAATGAGGGAATTGAGACTGAGGAGGCATTATAAACTGACTTCCTAAGAAAATGAGAATCTAGCTTACTACCTGCTCCCCTTCCCTAACAACACCTGCACACCACCTGACCTTTTCTCCTCATAATAGTTAAATTTTGGCTGCATCAGCGTTCACTGTCTACATTATTATGCATCTAGAAATGCTGTTCACAGCTGATCCAAGTTATGCACTATGATTACTTTTCTGTTCTTATACAATTTATTATTTTCTCTTGAATTAAGTGAGTTACTTTCTTTTTTCTAATTACTTCTAACTAGAATCTTGTTTTTATGGTCTTGCTTCACAATGTGATATTCAAACATCATTCAATGAAACATTTACTGAACAACTATTAAACGGTAGGCACTGGGCTAGATGCCAGGGCTACGAGGATCAATATGATGCCTTTCTCAAGGAGAAATGTAAACTCACAGTCTAAGGTCAAACATAATTACTGTTAGATAGCCACGGTTTGGCTTATTGGTGTTACTGTCACCTCCATGGAAGCAAAAGCAGGAAAGAATCTATTAGGAGTTTTACCCCTCTAAGTGTGGCATTTTATACAATAAATATACCATATTTCATCAACATTACAATGCTACTACTTGTAAAAAAGTACCACCATTTTATGTACCACTAAGGAGGAAAGAAACTGCTGTGAATTAAATTATGACACAATGTTGTAATAGGATTGATCAAAATGTATCTGATTTCTCAGCTGGAAAAACATACATCTTAAAAGAGATAACATAGAGTATAAAGTCAACCGTCCTGAATACTGGCAGTGGTAGCACAAAGAGTTCACATGACCAAACCGTTCCAACATCATCTGCTTTCATAGTATGCTCTGCTTAACTTAATGTTAACATTCGCCTGTGTTCCCAAAGCATGCAACAAGTGGACAGCAGATACACACGAAGAAAGCAGCTCAAAGGCTTTAGATTGAGCTGCAAGGAACCTCAGGAAACCATGGCTTGGTATACGTTAACAAAAACATCTAAGACACTAGCTCTCAAACTTTTAAGTAGCTCAACATTTTCAAATAAAAACACAGGCATAAAAAGAGTTGCCTGGTGATGGGGCTAGTGGAGGGAAGTGAAGGCAAAGCCCTGCTCTCTCTCCATCCGCCTTCCCTCTTAGGTGGGCTGTGGCGCCCAGACCTAGAACATAGCTAGATGTTTTGTAATTTTAAAAGTACAGACCTACTTTATGTACAACTACCACATTTCTCATTTTAAAGTCATTTTCGTTGTTTAGTCTCCTTTGCACTTGTAGAATAACTATTCAGCATTCTCCTGATTAGAAGCTCCTTTCTATGTCTAGAGTTAGTAATTAAATTGTTCTTAATACTCAGCCTTGTATTTCTGCCATGGAGAGGAATATGCCTGGGTATCTAAAATTTACCTTAGCAATATACACCAAGATTTTATTGTAATCAAATCAAGTCTGGCAGGACAGAAAAGCACCCACGAATGTACTAGAAATTCTGGTTGTTTCAGTTGGTGAATTAAGAGGCACCCTAGCCTCAGCTGAGGCTTCTTAAAAAATGAGTGAAAGGGATATCTGTAGATGAAGGAGCGCAAATGCTGCAGAAAGGTCTATAGAGATCTCTACCACATTTCATTTTTCATCCCAATGAGGGAGGGCACCACTACTCTGAAAAAATGAAAGGGTATACTGTGGAAATTATGCAGTACAGGCATTATTTCATTACTACTACAGCAGACAGCATTGAGGTCTCTCAGTATTTCTTAGATTGTCACATTCAACCAGATCCCAGGACAGAATTCAAGACAGAAAAGGTCGATATCATGATTACCCTGACACTTTCAATCATCCTGCCATAAGGCAATTTATTGTTTCCAACCATTACTGGGTGTCTTGAATTTTATCTAGAGTTTCCAGCACAACTCCAATGGCAGTCTCCCCCTTCTGAGCTCTGAAAGACTTGCTGCCCAGCACTGTAATGTTCTCTTTATGCATCTGTACCCCCACTGAGGACAAGAACCATGAGGACAAGGACCATATACCTCTGACTTGCTGGGTCTCACTACCCTGCTCCATCCCCTGACACGTTGTTGGTACTCAAGTACCCAGGGCAGAAAAGTAGGAATATTCTTCTGTTTTCCTCAAGATGTTACAAATGGTTTGAGACCACGAAGAACTCACTCTCTGTGAAGTAACAGATGATCTAAAGAAGTAATTCTAGTAAAACCCAATGTAGTGGCAGGAGACTTGGTAAAGCAGACTAAAAAACCATGAAAACTAAATCCAGTGTATGACAAGACAGGGAAGAAAAATCACTGCTTAAACGGGTATTACTGGGCAGCTGGTGAATAGTGAATATAAACTATACATTAGATAATCATATTATATTAATGTTATATTACTGATTTTGAAAACTGCACTGTTATAATATGCTGATATATTTAGGAATAAAGGGGCATGATATCTACAACTTACTCTCAACTTCAATAAAATTATATACACACACTCACAAAGCAAATATAACAAAACAAACAATTGGTGAATTTAGACGAAAGGTATACAAGAGTTCATTGTACTATTCTTGCATCTTTTCTATGAGTTCAAAATTTTTCAAAATAAAAAGTTAAATGTAAAATATTAATTTTTAAAAAGGCAGAGGTAGCAATTCTTTCACTCTTCTATGATTACTATTTACTTAAGGCAGGGAAGAAACTAATATTATATGGGTATCTACTGAGAGACAGGCACCATGACAGGTGCTTTATTTTATTTTTTTTTGCTGGGGAAGATTAGCCCTGAGCTAACATCTGTGCCAATCTTCCTCTATTTTGTATGTGGGTCACCACCACAGCATGCTGACGAGTGGTATAGGTCCGTGCCCAGGATCCGAACCAGTGAACCCAGGCCACTGAAGTGGAGTGCGCCAATCTTAATCACTACGCCACGGGGCCGGCCCCAATAGGTCCTTTTAGGTACACTATTTAATTTAATCCTCGTATGAGTCCTTCAAAGAAGTGCTATTCCTAGTTCAGAGGAGAGGAAACTGAGACTCAGAAATATTAATGCATTTGCTCAAGATACCACATACATCACAGTTTGATAAACCTGACTTCAAACAACAAGCCTCACCACTTACAAGAAGTGAGAACTTGGGCTACATACTTAACCTCTCTGAGCATCTATCATGAGCTGTAAAAAGAAGACAGTGATAGTCCTTTTACAAAGTTGCTGTGGCAATTAAAGGCGACAGGAAATAAATTAATAATGCCTGGCACACAGTAGACAGTCAATAAACTTTCGTACTATCCTTACTTAGCACACAGCTACTAAGTAGTGGACGAATGGATTTGAATCCAGGTTGGACTGACCCCAAAGCCTGTGCTCTCCCACTATCTAACGCTGCACTGCTCTAGGTGGAAAGGGCTGGTCTTTATAGGAACGCCTCACAGGGCGCCACAGCAGGAAGTATCCAGGGTCATTTGAAGGCAGCATGGAGCAAAGAGGCTTTTAGAGGAAAATTTTCTTCACGAATTAAAAGAATGCCCACTGCAGGCAGAAACGTTTTTCACACACAAGCATTCTCTGATAAGAAGTTCTCAAGTCCACCATCTGCTGAATTACTCAACAGGATGATGAGCAGATCAACCACAGCTATTCTCAGGTATCTGATGAGATTCTGACAAAATGTAGGAAAAACCGCACTGCCCAAATTCTCAGTGCCTAGCTGTTTGCAAAATAAGCACGTTCTACTCAAATGAAGAGCAATATCTGCTTGGACATTTATTCTTTCAATATTTTTCAAAAATGACACAGTCAAATTGTTCACCACATTTTTCACCAAGGTGATACCAACCGGCACCTATCTTTTCCTAAGGGGAAAAAATACTCTACTTACCACACCAAATCACCACAAATTTATCTAATGAAGTTCAATTTAGATTTCCCTAGAGGTGAAATCACTGGGGAATATGATGGAAAAAGCATAGGTGTTGAGGTCTCAGAAGAATCCCTTTTATACCATGGTCTGATCTAAGACAAATTATCTAGCTTCCATGAGCCAAAGTTTTTTCATCTATTTTTTTTTTAAAGTGGGAATAATATCAGCTTTCTTATGGAATTGTTTTGAGGATTAAAGATATATGGATTGAGATAACCTTAACTATATACACTACTGGTAAGTACTCATTAAATATTAATTTCTGTTTCCTTCCACAAGGGATACACACCATAACCACTCCCTTTTATTGCTAAGTTTATTAGTTGTTTAACAACGTATCAAATATTGAGCTATGTGTTTTACCTATATCACCTCATTTATTCTTTTAACTATCCTGTGAAAGAAGACATTATCACCCCAATTTACAGATGAGAAAACTGAAGTTGTTGGAAATTTAATAACTTGCCTAACAGCTACTAAGTAATGGAGCCAGAATATGGACTGACATTCTAAACCACCACACAAAACCACCTCTACTGCCTATTTTGCACTAGAAAATGCAGACCAATAAAACAAACCAAATATTTTTAACATACACACTTTGGGGGATTAAGTTGGGGGATGCAAGTTCTAGATTAATGCGCATTATGGATATGGGGTATAGTTTGTGGTCCGTGGCTTCCACGGTCGTTTTCCTCTCCTGCTTTTCACTCTGAGGGGCTGCTTGGGCTCTCTTGCTCAATGGTCCCACGACTTCTGGAATACTTTGGTCCTCTAATAGCCAAAGTTCTGTATTTTCTAGTCTCACCTTACTGTCCTGCTTTCCAGATCTTGAAAAAATCATTTTTAATCTCCTACCATGATACTAGTTATATATGCATCAATACCTAATATACCAACATTCACAGGATAAGTAAAAAGAAAGTTAAATCAAGTTTATATTAGACTGACATTTAAATATTTATTGATATGATCAAGCTACTGAGTTGTTGATTCCTCTTATTTACTCAGATTTAAGCCACCAACCTGATTCAACAAGTAACTCTCAGGAACTAATTTTCAGATGCAATGTTAGGTCTAATTTTCCCACTAAAGCAAAGTCCTTGATCTTAACTGCATTTTAGAATTACCTGGAGAGCTTTTAAACATCCTGATGTCCAGATCACACCTCACACCAATTAAATAAAAATCTCTAGAGGTGGCCTTCAGGCATCAGTATTTTTTTAAAGCTCCCCAGAGATTCTAAAGTGTAATTAGAATCCCCATGTGATTCTAATGTGCAGCCAAGGTTGTAAAACAGCACATTAAAGTAAACCTATTGGTGCCAGTTCATTTAAAAAAGAAAAGTATAGCAAAGGCTGGCAAGACTGCAATGAATACCGGAGTTTTGAGTGTCACATCCTTTGACCTAATTATACAATTCCTTGGAGTTTATCCCACTGAGGTAATTTAACAGAAGCAAAAATCAACAGGTAAAAAATGAGGCTCACTAGAACATTCATTAGTTATTTTCTGATTTTTTTAATGATAAAACTAACATTCAACATTTGGTTTAAATACTCCAAATATTTTAGAGGACCTCAAAAAGAATTATAAAAACCATATAAATAGATGAGTAGGATACAGTGAAAATACCAGAATACAAAATGGAATTATCACTGCAACTGTTTAAAAAACTCTATGCACTGTGGAAGGTAATATCTGATCATGAAATAAACCTGTCTTATGATAGCAGCATTATAAATATTATGTATAACTTAATTGTTAAAAAAATAAATGTTAATTCTCTCTCCCTGTCATCCTTCTTGCTTCTGGACTAAGTCAGAGGACAGAGACAGCATAGGGCAGGTGTCACCGAGAGCTACTTCAAGGGAACATGGAGAGATAAACCACAACACCGAAGTCTGAGCACACAGTTATATTTAATTCATCCCCAGAACAACACCGGGCACTTCAAATAGAGCCTCAGCTAAGAAACAACCCAGATTGACCAATCTCTATTCACTCAGTAATGCACTTTCTCTTTTTCAACCCTCTGACTCCCCAGATGACTTAGGTCATCTAAGTGATTAATTAGAGATTTCTATTTAAGTATCATTTGATTTATATTTATATAAAACTAGGATGATCTCTCACAGAACTTATGATTCTCTGCCTATTTCATGACAGTTATTGGCTTAATAATTATTTATTGTCCTCTGCACGCAAAGTGCTTGATGTTACTTAATCAAAGTGAGAAACACAGGCACGTGAGAATTACTGTGAAAGGGAGAACATTATCACTGTTGACTAAAATCAAATTCTAGGTTGGGGAAAGAGACAGAAATGCTTACAAAATAACCTGAAACTTGGGAAGAAGAACTGGATAAAGTAATTTCAAACTGATGATGGAAAACAGATCAGGAAGAAAAGTTAAATATCCAACCATGACAAGAGAGGTAACATGTCTCTAAAATGTTGAGTTTCTTTACCTTTCTCATGGAGCAAACACACAAAACAAAATCAAATAGCAACCCAACATGTTTAACAATTTAAATAACCTAATCACAATAGAGAGAAAGGAACACACATCCATTTCTTCCAGTCTTATTTTTGAAAAGCATTTGAAACTCAGTATGACAGAAAGATTAAGAGCTAAATACGAATCTGTAACTCCAGTATAACGGTGACCATTAAAATCAGTTGATTACCAAGCTTCCAATGGTGAAGATTCCATGATTCTATAGACTAGCGATTCATTCCTTATAGACACCGATAACTTTAATCACAACCATGTCACCACTCTTGTAAACTAGCTTTTCCAGCTAAGGAAAAAGTCTGGGTAGGACTCTTTATCTTCAGGCATGAAGTTCACCTGACTTTACACCAGGTTACTGTCATTAAAATTTAAGAAAAGAAAAAATGCAAGACATCAGGAGTTAGGCCTTGGTGTTTGATCTCTATGCATGTTTAGTCTTAGAAGCCACCACACTGGGCGAGTAGGCATCTTAAATCTGTTGGTTAATAGACAAAGCAAATCAAACTCATCTGTTTCTCAAAAAAAAAAAAAAAAAATTTAAGAAAAGAACCCATACTTAAGTCCAATAAGCTTCTAATGATCTTGTGTATTTTTATACAACCCATTGCCCTGATTCAGCACTTTTCATAATTCAATTGTTGAAATGGATTAATCTTATTTAGAAGCAGTTAGACAAATGAAATAGGTCAAAATAAAGAGAGGGCTGAATGAGAGCCAAAATATAAATCTTTTTATTAATTCCAAGCAATCTATTCCCTAGCAGTTTAGTATAGTAACTTACATGGATTAACGAGATGAAAAAAGCTAAAAGCAAAATGTTTCTTTAGATTATGTTAAAAAAGGTACTAAGAGGTAGTCTACTGAACACTCATATCTTAACCAACAAAAACATTTTCATATTAGCATGTATTCTCTAAAAGGGTACGCATATACCAAGACCCCAGAAGACATTTACAGCATAAGTATACAGAAAATTTTAACTTACTCTATGTAAACTTAAAATGCAAATCTAAATCCTATGAAATAGGAGGGAACTGGGTAATACATGAGGCAATTACAAAAATACTATTTCTCAGTATATGAAAATAGACTCTATATGAATACTTTTTCAAATGTTCATATAGGTACTTTTCTATTATTGATAAAATGTCTCCATTACTCTGTTGGAAAAAATAACACTACAGATGGCATGCCATTGTATTAAAAATGCATTCTACCTGGAATCTGGTCTTCTCTATATTGTTCTTAAGTTCATATTTCAAGATACCTTAAAAGACCACATTTCCAGAAAATGAATGGTCTACGTCATACATTTATTCATTCAAACATTTAACAAATATTCATGGAGTATCTACTACATTCCTAGATGCTAAAATATATTGATGAATAAATAAGACAGCCAAGGTTCCTACTATAATGGAGCTTATATTAATAGAGGGGTATAATTATAGTTAGAGATAAGTGCTCTAAAGAAAATAAAACAGAGTGCTTATGGTGGAAAATTCCTTGGAGTGGAGATAGTGGCTTCTTCAGATAGGTGGTCAGGAAAATTGCTGAGAAGGTATGACAACTGACCTGAATCATATGAAAAGAGCCAGCACGTGGTTACTGGGACAGAATATGTCAGGCAAAGGGGACAGCAAGTGCAAAGATCCTGAGGTAGCAACCAGCTGGCCAGTATGGCTAAGGCCAGTATAGCCATGCAGAGAAAGCAATGGGAATGAGGAGAAGGTTATGAAATGAGGTCTGAGGGTTGTACAGGGTTCAGATCTCATGGAGTGTTGTGAATCGTGGTAGGAACTAAGATTTTATTTTGAGTGGGGTGAGAACATAGGAGGAGGAGGAAGGCAAAAAGGAAATAAACAAAAGAATGATACTAACAATATTACCTATTAGTATGGTACCAGATGAATATTATTTACTTTTAATCCTCACAACTTTGAGGAAGGTATCAGTGTATTTCCATTTTTCATGTGAGGAAACTGAGGCTTAAGGGACAATCATGGGGCCGGGCCGGTGGCGCAAGTGGTTAAGTGCGTGCACTCCACTGCGGCGGCCCGGGGTTCGCCGGTTAGGATCCCGGGCGCTCACCAACGCACTGCTTGGCAACCCATGCTCTGGTGGCGTCCCATATAAAGTGGAGGAAGATGGGAACGGATGTTAGCCCAGGGCCAGTCTTCCTCAGCAAAAAAAAGAGGAGGATTGGCAGATGTTAGCACAGGGCTGATCTCCTCACAAAAAAAAAAAAAAAAAGGGGGACAATCTGCCCAAGTACATAGCTGGTAAGTGAAAAGCCCAAATGTGTACCCACACCTAATGCCAAAACTTCTGTACCTCTTCCCACTTGCCACAGCGATACTTACCCTCTAACAGTTTCAAACCACGACTCCATTCAAATTATAAACTGTAAGTCTGATATATTTATCAGAACCTAATCAGGTATATTAGGTTTCTGTTGTCATAAATTTTAGAGGATTCACAGCAAGTTTTCAACTATGGAAAAAAACAAACTAAGAGACCATTCTTCAGAGATGGTGTTACAGCATCCAAATTGAGTATCCATGACTGGCCCCAAAACTGAAGGTTTATGTATGTGGTACAACAAAATCGATAAAGCCCAGGGAGAATTTCAACTAATTTCCCAGCATTCTAGCCACTAGGCAAAAATCAAGAACCAATCACCCTCTGCCTTCTCACCTTGTCTAGGATGTTGCAACTCAAGAAAGAGTTCAGGTTTAATATGCTAACATATGTGTAAAACCCGGTCAAATCAATTGCAGAGAAAAACACTTTTCTGGTACTAACAACACTAGTCATTCAGGGGGAGTTCAAAGATCTGTCTTGCTGAGATACAGCAAAAAGCCAGATCAAATGTCAGAGAACAGACAACGAAGATCAACAACGCACGAGTTCGGAAGCTGATACTCACTTACGGCGGCCTGAGCACCAGGAATATCGCAAGCCCATCCTATTTGGGTCTTGGCTTCATACTACGACTTTAAGAGTAGAGAAAAACAGCCAGGTCGGCCCTCCCACAGGGTGTGCTTGCTGAGTCTCCTTCTGACAGGAACTGCAGCACCTAGTTCCTTATTTGAGGGTTACTGCAAGATCTTCATGAAACCACATCACCAGAGCAGGGTCAAACCTCAAGGAGTCCCATAAAACCAACCACAGCTCCACTGAAATGGAAGGAGAGAGGCTAGATGCCAGAAAAGGCAGGGAGGGAGGAGAATCGCTGATCCACCTCAGAACGAAGAGGAGACTGCTATCTTAGGTGTTTGTAGGGAACTCATTGCTAGACTAGTTACACACTCATGCACATGCAGATTCACTAGAAACTGTCCTTCCTTCCTTCTTCTTCCTTTTTTTTTTTACGTAGTACTGCCACTCTGCCGTTAACAACTAGCATGGGAATAGTGCAAAGGAAAGAGGGCACGCAATCTGAAACACTGTGTATCAGCAATTTGTTATAAATTCTATGCTGTTAAATAATTAAAAACAGAAAAGTTTTATAAGGTGATGATTAGAACATGAGCTGGAAAGTCAGAGACTGGTTTGATTCCTTACTCCGACATTACGATCTGTATGATCTTGGGTCAGTTACTTAAATTTCTCTGCAGCGCCATTTCCTCATCTGTAAAGTGAGAACACTAGTTTGTTGTGAAACCAAATGAACACAAATGTACGGTGTTAGGATAGCATTTGGCCTTCCCAAAGTGCTCAATAAACTGTGAGTATATGGTTTACTACAAGGTTGGTGTAATTCTAATGAACAAAAATGAAGGCCATTTCTGAGTATTAGACATTTAAAAAAAAGAAAGCATAGGGATCCTGCTTGTGAGATAACTGTCAGGCAACTACCCCTGCATCACCCTACCACTATTTACTCCCAAAAAATCCAAGACGAAAATGGGGTCTAATTCCCTGCTGTTTCAAGGGATAGTGTTACAGTTGTGGGGTGAGGCTGACCAGGAAAAAATACATCAGAAACTGAATGGTGCAAAGAGATGTCATATTCGCAGAAAGCTGAGTGATCATCTTATTTCCAATGTATCTTCTTTCCTAGCTCTACAAATAAAGGAACATGCTAAGTTTCTAAGAACTTTACAAGTATGTTCTCATTTAATCCTAACAGATCTATGACATACATTTTATAGATGAGGAAACTGAGGCTCATAGATGATAAACAACAGGGATGCAGCCAAACTTAGCTTGGCCATTTTTAAGGCCAAATAGTTGAATGCCTACAAAACATGTATGTGATCAACGATCAGGTGACTACAGAGGTTACCATCATACCAGTGAAGCAACATCACCAATTCAAGAAACACTGTTAAAATAAGGAGTATTCTCTAAGTACTCTCTACATAATTTAAAGTGCAAATCTCCTTATATGCTTTTTATGCAGAAATTCTATTGGTCAGTTAAAGCATAAATGTGTATTTATTAAAAGAGTACACTGCTACGATAATTAGTGATTGTGAAAACTTTATGCTATGCACAAAAACAAGAGTTTTCAAATGGTTAAATTAATAGAGAAATAAGTTGACCGTTAATACGAATATTAAGAGAAAGTGCATTGGCTAGATAACTTCAGGAAGAACACGATCTTTTTTGAGCCAACAAATGTTTATAAAAATTTAAATGATACAGGAAGAATGACATGTATTAGATTATTACAAAACTATAATTTTGATTAACTTTTTGTTAATTATCACTCACATTAAATAAACATTAAATAGAATAACTATTACAAATTGTATATATCTCATTCCACTTAGGCCATGTGTCTGTCTCGCAAGGGAAAATTCTACTTATAAATTATTCACATCTTATAAAAAACAAATTAAAAGCAGAATGTCAACGCTGCCACCTCAAAATTTTAGAAGGAAAAAATGGCCAAAATCATGTATAACAACTATGATAAATCATCCTCAATCCAGATATAAATGCATGAACAAATGTGTTAGAAAAAAATTAGGTATCCCAAACACATTTTTTTGCTAATTAAATGTCAAAACAACTGACTCTATTAAGAATACAGGCCGGCCCCGTGGCTTGGTGGTTAAGTGCGCACGCTCCGATGCTGGTGGCCCAGGTTCGGATCCCGGGTACGCACCGAGGCACCACTTCTCTGTCCATCCTGAGGCCGAGTCCCACATACAGCAACTAGAAGGATGTGCAGCTATGACATACAACTATCTACTGGGGCTTTGGGGGGAAAAAATAAAATAAATAAAATCTTAAAAAAAAAAAAAAAGAATACAATTCCTCATAGTTACGAGTGTATACGGACACTAAACATTTAAACAAAACCTTGTCAAAATAACCGTTTTTACAGTGCTTATCAATTTCAGTAGCTTTTAAAGCATTTTGAGATTCACCTAAACTAAGAATCCTAAGTACAAATCTCCTTCTAGAAAACATGTTCCTAAAACTTTCCTGAATTATAATTTTCTACAGCCCAACTAGTTAGAGACATTATTGATGTGCCAGTAGAAAATGAGTATGCTGTTTAATGAATCCAGGGCAATCTAGAAGCCGGTAATGCTGAGAAAATACTGTTCTTCCACTGTAAGGTCAATCTTTTAAAACAGAACTATTAAATTTAAATAAACATATAGAATTAGTTATATTTTATACTAGTTCCTATTTACTCTTGTATTACACAACTTCATTCTGTGCTGGTGACACTCAGCTTTGGCCAAATATTGATTGTAGCCAAAATGTTCATTCAACATGCCTATTTTTTTCCTTGCTTAAGAATCATTTTTATTTCTGTTAATAATAAATACAGGTAAAATTTTCAAGTCATTCTCTCTATTGGTATGCCTTTAAGGAAACTTCAAAATTGATCAAATAAAAATAATGTGCAATGGTTACTAAAGGACTGTGTTTTTTAGAGGGTGGAAGGTGCCAAGTGATCTTTCCTTTTCTCACACACACATACCGTGTCCTAGACTCCAGGTTCAGGTTTCCTTCCACTTAGGTCTATAGTGAAGTCAGAAGTATTTTCAAAATCACATGCTGTTGCCACAGAGAATTTGTTCCCACAGGTTAAGCCTGTAACTTCACAACTCTGAGGCCTAAATATTACACAGTAGCAAAAACAAACATAGGTTGGGGCCACGTACATGCATACAGCAGGGAGAGAAAAGAAGCGTACAGAAGGAAACACAAGACATATGGAATGGCTTTGTTATTACAACCAACTTCCAACACCAATCCATCTTCTTAGAAAGTCTACAGCACTGTAAGAGTTCACAGGTTCCGGAGTTACAACCTGGTTGAAGTTACTGCTCTGTTACCTACCAGCTATGGCAATCGCCTCGTGAAATGAGGATAATATGCCCACCCCCAAAGGGTTGGGAAGAGGATAAAATATATGAGAATTTATGCAAAAGGCCTAGCACAAATACAATAAATGGTGACTAGTGTTATTGTTGTATAAATATAAATATTATCCTCCGAAGGTACATTTTGCAATTTTCCAGCATGTTGCCAGATCGGGCAATCCTGAGATTACTATTTGAATGGCTTAAAAAAATCTACAAAAAGTCAAAATTCTTAAAATGCTTCAGTTGAAAATTTACAAAAAAAGTCACTGAAAACCAGATCTATGAAGCATCATAATCAAATTAGTTTGGTTAAAAGCCTGACAATGTTACCAAATACGCCTCCCCACAAAATTCTATCAATAATGTTTAAAAAAAACCTGAAGACAGGCTTGTGAATAACAGCAACTTACTAACTACATGGCCTTGGGCAAGCTATTGAGCTTCTCCGGCTCTATTTTCTCACCTGTAGAAGAACGCTGACTGTATCAACTACACCTTAGAGGGTCGCTGGTAGGTTTTAAATGAGAACACATGCAAAGCACCGATGCGGCAGGTACTCAATACTCAACAAATGGTAGTGCCCTCCCTCCTCTTTCTAGTTTCCACTCAGTTCTACCACCTTATCTTTACCGAAACACAAAGACCCAGAGCACACAGGGAGGGAGGAGGGAAGGAAGGAGGGAGGGAGGGAGGGAGGGAGGACGGATGGACGGGACTTAAGCCAGAGAAATGTAAAGAAAAAAAAAATCCCGGTCTCTGGCTACTATTTTGAAGCTAAGTTTGTACATGCGTTTCATCCTTTCCCCTCCTAAGCAAAAGCAAAGGCTCCAAACTTGTTTTGTACCAGATGGGCACTGAGGACCCACTTGTCAAGTACTTGAAGAGGATCCTAAAAAGGCAATCACTATGTCAACAGAACATATTGCTCAATAGCACTTGGTTCCATTGTGAAATATGTACACTTGACTAGTTACTCTACCTCCTGACCCTGAACCCAGGTTTCAAGTGCAAATGTGTCAAAAGAAGGACTTGAGAACCTATAGACACAAACTCTGAGAGGGGCCAATATCACCCACTACAATAATAAACCACGACTGAGAGGTGGCGTTCGCCAGGCTGGGTCTGTGCTCTGCATATGCCATCTCAACCTGGACAGATCACTGGACTTTGAGCCTGAGCCTGGTTCTGTTACTTTTGTAGCCTTGTGACTTCGGGCAACTCACTCCACCTCTCTGGCCTCAGTTTCCTAGATTATAAAATAGGGATAACAATCCTACCCATTCATTAGGCTGTCATGAGAATCAAATTATAGAAAAACACCTTGAGTGTAACCAACAATACTTTTAAACTATATGATGGATGGTGAAAATGTAAAGCTATTACACTGAGGATCTTGTTTTCCTCAGGAAAGGAGAGGCTAGGACTAAAAGGAAAGCTTATAACCCTTTCCTAACTAAGTGCTATTCATCCTGTGTCCCCGTGGCCTCTTCCTAAGTCTCGCTCCTCCTGTCAAATTTCTGTAGAGGGAAGAATATGGGCTCCAGAATTCCACAGATGTGTGTGTAACAGTAGCTCTACCACTTTCTATAAAGCCTTGGGCTAGTTACTTTAGTTCTCTGAGCCTCCATATTTCATCTGTAAAACACAGATAATGCCTATTTCAGAGTTTGTCACAAGGTTGAAATGAAATATTATCTGTAATGTACCAACCATGATTTCTAGTGCATTGTAGGAATTCAACAAAGATTTATTGAACTGATACTGAAAATAAGAGGAAGTTAAGAGGACAAATACTTTTAAACTCACTCTTAGGGCAAATGAAGTATTTCAGCACTTTTATGTCAACACTCCAGAGTTGAAATTCTTAAAAGAAATTCTCTTCCTGTAAGGGTGGCAGCGTTGTAAATGATTCCTTATCAATCTAGAGTTCCATGTTCCATCAACCCACAACCACCGACATCATAGCAGGTATCAGAGCCAAACGCATTTCTGTAAGTGTTATCTCTTACACTAGGGAATAACTTCAAACTCTTATCAAGGAGGGACATCCAAATGCTGCCTGAAAATACTTCAAGATTCTGGCAAAATTTCCCTAATGTATGAAAAACTGATATAGGCCTAGAAGGAAAGGGAAATTAAGGAAAGCACAATAGTAGATAACATTTATGTCAGTCACTGTGTTATGCCCTCTATGTGCATTCTTTCTTTTATTTCTCAAAGCAGCCCACAGTAATGATAGTCTTCTTACTCTTCCCATGTGACAAACAAAGCCCTGAGGCTTGGAGAGGTTAGGCGAATCACTCAAGATCATACAGCTTCACAGAGGTAGACTATGGATTCAAAACTAGCCTGCCTCATTGCAATTCTCCCAACCTCTCCACTAATTTTTTTTTTTTTATAATTTTATTTATTTATTTATTTTCCCCCCAAAGCCCCAGTAGATAGTTGTATGTCATAGTTGCACATCCTTCTAGTTGCTGTATGTGGGACACGGCCTCAGCATGGCTGGAGAAGCAGTGCATTGGTGCGTGCCTGGGATCCGAACCTGGGCCACCAGCATCAGAGTGCGAGCACTTAACCGCTAAGCCACGGGGCCGGCCTACTAACTTTAATTAACCACAATACATAACAAAAAAGAGACTTTAGGTAGACCCATCAACTGGCATTTGAGTTTCACTCGTAAACTATCATTTTACTGATTTTACGTCCGTACAAGAAACTTTCACATAGAGCACCTTAGAGTTTAACAAAGTATCTGCACAAATCGCACCTGATTCTAACAACCTGGTGACATAGGCAAACGAGGTATAATTCATAAGAGATGAGACACATGAGACACAGAGTGGGTAGGGGACTTTTTCCAAGTCACACAGGCAACAAAGTGGGGAAGCTTAGATTTTAAATAAGCTCTTCATCCCTAAGCAATTCCACCCATACTATACCATCTCTCTTCAAGCTGAAATATTTATCGTCACTATATTTGCTCCAAGAAATAACCATAACCTGTGTCACAAACCCTGAATTTTAACATTGCATGTGTCAGGCACTTGGTTATCATTCCAGGAGGTAGACCTTATTATCCTTTTTTTAAAATCAGATGAAGAAATTGAAGCCTAGAGAGGAAAGTTTACTTAATGCTTCCACAGTAATAGAGCTAAAAATGGCAGAGCCAAAATGCAAACTTAGGTTTGACTCCAAAGTTTGCACACTTAGCCATTACCTGGAACTGCCTCTTTTCTCAGCTCTCTCCCTCCCCTAAATGAGTGACCCAGGTCCTAAGACTTCCCATTTGTCATGTGGAGTGAGACACCGGACAGCATCTGGCTCTAACATCCTCTCACCAGATGACTCCAATGCAACACTCATCCAACGCCATCACTTCCCAGCAGTCACTCAATTAAGAGCCTCAAGATGTGGGTTCTCTCCCTACTCCCACCATCACTAATTATGGGACTTTGGGTGAGGTGTTCAACTAACTTCTCTTCAACATGGGGGAGCTGATTGTGCCTCTACTTCACAGGAGCAGGCCGAGGTGTTCTGGGTTCCCTTCTAGGGACAAGATTTCTCAGGCACTGGTGGCATTTTGTTTAAGGTGAATTTTCAGATCACAAATACATTCATATTCATAATGTAAGATCAAAATATAAATATAAAGAAAAAGAGCAATGAGTCAATAAAATCTCTCCCCTCCCTGTCACTGAACTAAGGGAAAGTTAACAATAATGGGTTGCAGAAAAGGGAAACTGTCAAAAAATGTGAATAGTTGTTACTGTCTGGTGGGATTTAATACCAATTTCAAGAGTTCTCTAAAGACCTAGGTCTTATTTAGAGAATCCTTCTACCTCCAAACACAGGAGAATCAATTTTCACAAGGAAGTGACATAGTTTATCAAAATAATCCTTGGACACACGAACACAAAAAGAACTGGGACCCTAATCAGTGCAGTGTACCTCTCTCCCCCCAAAAAACCAAAGTGAGCAGCAAGGAATTAAAACAAGAAATTTATATTGGGAGAGATATAAAAGGAGTTATATAAACTTGCCTTTTCAGTTAAGACTGGAATGTAAACAGTTATTTAATAAATGTAAAATGTATATAACCATATTTCAATTTCATATTAATTGAAAAAAGAGGATAAAAGAGAAAGTCCTATTGGAAAAATTTAATTTAAAAAGGAGGAGGGGTAACAACACCCAAATTAAAGATTTTAGTAAACTATTAGAAAAGTACTATCCTAATGGTGGAACAATTCTTAACTTTCCACAAAGCTCTTTGTGAATTTCACAACACAAACTCTTTCCTCAGAAACACATATACATAAACTATAATTTCAAAGGATACAGAACCATGATGTCTATTTTTGGGCCCCTTGTTAAGAATTCTAGAAGTGAAGGAGCTCTGGACAGCCTCTTAGGAGATTTGGCTTCTATTTCTCACCCTGCCGTCTTGTCACCCTAAGCCAGTGACTTTGCCTCTCTGGATCTCAGTTTCCTCACCTGTTAAAAATGATCTTTCCTGACTCGTTATGGTTGAAATTCTAGCCAAGTCTACTAATATCACAGTAAGATTGAGGGATTTAGTAAAATCACCTCCTTACCATTTTCTGGATTGCTAATTATGATTCAGAGCACTTTTTCTAGGTTGCAGAACAATAACAGCCAAAAGAATCCAAGCCTAGGGCTAGATCTGCAGCAAGGTGCTCATACTCTCCTACTGTAGTCCTCCATTTGAAGATTTCTCAAACTTGGCTTTCCCTTACTACTGCCCTTCAAAAGGAGATAAGTAGCTTTCCCACATGTAACAGAGGTAGTACTATATAAAGCAAGGCAAAAAATATTCTCCAAGAATAAACACACTCTAGTTTTCTTAAAGCTGTGCTGCAATAACAGTCTTGTGACATCCTCAACCAAGCACATAATGAAGCTGTTGTAATCACTTTATTTCCCCATTTGGATGGTAGTCCTTAACCAACTCTGCTTCCCAGCAAAAACTCGAAGATCAAATTTAGAGGAACTGCATTTGAACTTCACAACAGTTATACTGGTTAATTGTTTCAACTTCTGGAACCAGGCCTTTCTTCCTGAGGCCGTGAGGCAAACAGCAGAAGGAATCCAATCACTGGCCAGATGGGAAGTGCAAAGGAATGGAACATACCGCTCTCTGGAATAATGTCACAGGAGAGCTCAAGTATCCACAGCTCATTTGAGAGGAAGAGTGCCCCTCCTACCGCCATTGTATCTGCAGCACTCATCAGAAAGCTTTCTGCAAAGAACCTTCTGTCTGGCTTGATTGGGAAAGTTATAAGTTTGGCAGGTAAAGCAAAAAACAAACTGTTTGTATAACAGTAAGTAGCATTACATTCTGAGATCTCTTCTTGGCCCTTCCAGACTACCTCCCCGCTGCCGCTCCCCCGCCTCCAGCTAAAAATGATAAAAAATAAATGCAACTTGGGCCGGCCCCGTGGCTTTGCGGTGAAGTGCACACGCTCCGCTACTGGCGGCCCAGGTTCGGATCCCGGGCACGCACCGATGCACCGCTTCTCTGGCCATGCTGAGGCTGCGTCCCACATACAGCAACTAGAAGGATGTGCAACTATGACATACAACTATCTACTGGGGCTTTGGGGGGGAAAAAAAAAGGAGGAGGATTGGCAATAGATGTTAGCTCAGAGCCGGTGTTCCTCAGTAAAAAAAAAAAAGAAACGAGGAGGATTAGCACGGATGTTAGCTCAGGGCTGATGTTCCTCACAAAAAAATAAACAAAAAAACAAAACAAAAAAATCAATGCAACTAAATTAAGTCTAACACAAGCACACTATCTGAGAATTTGGGAATACCGACAATTTACAAGGGCCCCTCAAGTGCTAAAGAACATAGATCCAATGGGGTTTACTCTTGTTCAGATTATCTGGTGGAAAAGATGATGATGAACATAAAACAACAAAAAATACATAAAACAAGAGAAACTATACTTGGAATTTCTGCCTTTTATAAATATTCCAGTGAAAAATGTTGGCTGTTGTAATGCATTTATTTCTCTATTTATACAAGAAAAAAGAAGACAGAACTCTTCAAATGTTTTGACTAATAACCTTCCTTCAAAGGACTCTAAAGAGTCCGCATATTTAACAATTGAACCCACAGACACAGACAGGATTTCCTACCGCACGTTTCCAAGACAACTCAGTTGCTTTTCACTGCTACTTATATGAAAAGACCATTGCTCTCAATTTTATTCACAGAAATTGCATTCAAAACAAAACTCAGTGGTTTAGCCTATTTTCCATATGCAATTATTATACTAATAAAGTATTCATTTTTAATTAATTCTTTCAAGTCTTAAAGACACATCAGAAAAAAATATATGGCACAGAACAATTGTTTCCTCTTGTACTAAACTGGGATAAATTGGAATGCTACTCCCACAGACGGGACCTACTCTGAGTTTTCAGTAAAATATTAAGAGGCAAGAAGCAGTGAAGGCAGGGAGGTAGAGCAGAGAAAATAGGAATATGACTTACGTTTGTCTCTCTCAGACAATGAAGTGGTTAGCAGGAGCAAGCTTGTTACAAACCTCCAGCAGAAGGCAAGGCACAGTTGAGGTTTTAATTCACGGAAAACTTACACTGAGATGCCAAGCGGGCGGTAATACTACGAATCAGGGGGGTGGGGCTGGTGGTGAGAGGAGGGAAATAGGGAGAATGAGCACTTACTCGGTTAGAAGCTGGTGCAGCTTGTGATAACCCCGCTCCAAGGCCAAGCTCACAGGTGTTGCTCCCTCCTGGTTGGGGATGCTGAGAGCTCCGCGGCCACCTGGCTTCTGCAACAGGAACCACGTCAACCTCAGCAGTCCCAGCCGCACAGCAAAATGCATCAATGTCTCCCGGGGGCCACCATCTGTAGATGGGGCAGAAAATGAAAATAAGTGAGGAGGAGAATGTGAAAACAGAAAAGAAACAAAAAGACAACCTAGGTAAACACCACTGCCTCCAAGTACCTAAGATTCTAAAGTTAAGCCACAATACACAACATGAACAATTTTATTGTGGCCGGGTAGAATCAGCTCTCAAGTAAAGACAAAACAATGCTAGAAAAAAGTATGAGAAGCAAAATCTCCAATAGGAGACAGTCCCACAAAGGAGAATCAAGTCATTTCTATATCCTGATTTAATACATTTATACAGGCAGATTTATAAGGGTGACTCCATGCTTATGTTCTTCTCCTTTAAAAAAAAAGAAGTGAATGCAGCCTCACAACATGGGGATCCAAGTGGAATAGCTGTTGGGGCTTAGATGGGTGTTATCAAAAAGGGTATAATTACTTAAAGAAAAAACAACACCCAGACAGGAGTTGGCTAGTTAAACACTAAAAACAGGTTCTGCTCGTTAAGCACACACAGGTCTTTTTATTCCCCCACATTAAGGACAATTCAAATTGCTGGCACTGCCAGCATTTGTTGTTGTTGTTTAATGAAAGAAAGAAATGCATCTCCAGGCATAATAAGAAAGACTAATTCTAAGATAATATACTAATAACTTCAGAAAGAAAAACATGTGCTTGGGCTTATTTCATTTGAAGTGAAGGCTCCTTCTTGGTATAGTGAGTCATTTGAAAGTGGTGGAATGAGGAAGGGCTTTGGAGTCAGATAAATCTGGGTTCAAATTTGGCATTTACCATCTGTATGACAGGGCATAATCCATTTAAGCTCTCTGGGCTTCACTTTCCTCATCGCCTCATTCCCAAGTAACAAACGAGAGGAGGTGGGTGAAATGCTGATATGATGATGGCCTCCAGTAGGTACACATTAAATACCAGGTTCCTTCCCTTTCCCTGCTCTCTGTCCTCCTGGACTTCAAATTACACTCTCAGTTCACTAGCAACACGTTCTCTCTTCCTCAGGCATCTTCTTGTGCCCAACCTGTGATGACAGGAGCTAAGGCCACTGCAGGGTTGCAGTATACAGCCCCACAAGGCTGTGCATTACTGAACTCCAGGGAGCAGCACTCAGAGACTGGAATGTGAATGGTGCCCCGGAGGTGCGCCTGCTTTCTTCCTCTCAGCTTAGCTAACATCTCTCGTTCTCCAAGGCTTCCCTCATGTCTCAATTTCTTAACTGAGCATTTGCTGACTTCTTGGACCCATGTTTTCTCCTTACACTGAAGTCCTCAATGCTTCTATATATGTGAATAGCCAATAAGAATGAACGCATTTTTGAACCCGTGATTTTAGACCGAACTGCATTGTTTTCTAATGTCACATGTGCATAAGTCTAGTCTCCCTACTGCCAAGGTAAACTTCCTTGGAAGCAAAAGCTATCTTTCATATTTTACATTTTCCCTTAGAACTTTGCATACTGACTAATTCAGGATTTACAGGGTGTTCAGCAAAGGCACATGGCTGGAAAGAAATCAACACCCTAGAAGAAATTACTGCATGTGTGGGTACAAATTTTAAAAATCAACACCTCAGAGCAGGTGGCAAGGCCAGATAAAAGGACAAAGAACCTTCAGAAAAGATCAAATATCACCACCTGACTTGTGCCTTACAGTTGTTCACAAGCACTCTGACATCCTTATCAAAAACGAAAAAGCTAATAAGGCACCGATCAGGAACTATGTGATTTTTCAGAGATTGGTTAATTCTGGCCTTACCAGGTAACACATCCTCTTAAAGGAGTTTTCTCTACACCCCTACCCTTTCTGATCCCTTATTTGCTCTGAGTCAGTTCAGCATTTAAAAGTCGAGTTCCAACAAAAAGGCCATCCATCTGCTTAAAGCTGGCACCCTGATTCCGGCACCTGCGTCCTCCCTGAATCTCACTCTAAGATCCTCAGCAGCAAGCGCCACATCTGCTTTTAGGTCACCCCCTTCCTGAAATCAACAGAGTATAAGAAAAATAATACCTGGTGAGGACCTGCTAAGTGTCATACACTGGGCTACGTAGTTGTATTAACTTTTTTCATTCTCACAGTAACCCTATGATGTCTCATTATCCTCATTTTGCAGATGAAGACAGGTTAATAACTTGCCCACAGCAAGCATCAGCAATATTTGAAAATTCTTCTTTCTAGAGTCTAGAAACCATACCCTCTCCATTACTCCACCCTGTCTCTTTTTGTAAAAATTAAGCAATCATGCAAGCAAGCTAAGCTGTGGTTTAAAAAGCATCTTTTCATGTTTTCTTCCAATAATAAAAATTTTTACCCAGCTTATCTTCCATTATTGCTTTTGTTCCTTTTGTTTCACTTGAAACTCCAGAGCACCTAGAATTTAGGATCAGTCTCTGTTCTCTACTCTCTATATTTGTTTTTTGTTCCTCTCACGATTCTTTGTCTTTGTCCTCTGTACTCAGAGTCACTCAACTTTGTTTTTCAAATCACTAACTGCATTTCCTATGATGTCAATTGGGTCCTTTGTCCCCAATTTGAATTTAATTATGCTACGGGATTCTGGATGTCCTTGAATCATTTCAGCCAACTCCCTTTCCATCTTTGTCCTCACTGCGATGGCTTTTTTGCAGATGTAATTAAAGCTCCTAATCAGCTGATTTAATAAGGAAGATTATCCTGGACAATCTGGGTAGGCCTAACTCAATCAGTTGGAAGGCTTTAAAAGCAAGGCCGAGGTCTCTGCTGGAGAAAGAAGGAATCGAGTCTGCGGAGGACAGCTTCGGCCTGTCCTCGAAGAGCCCCATCGTGCTCAGGATCTCCCCCGTCGGACTGTCTGAGGATCCAGCTTTGTTTGGCTCATGCTGGCGGTTTGAGCTTGCCCATGATCTTCTGTTCTATTCTTGCCCTACAAATTCTGGACTTGCTTAGGCAGCCCCCACAATTGTGTAAGCATTCCCTATAATAAATCTTAATACATATTTCTCCTACCGGTTCTGATTCTCTGGTTGAACCCTGACTGACATATTCATTAAACCCATTTTTCTCCTTGTTGCTTCCTTTTCTAATTTCATAATAGGTCTGACTTCTTCAATCTTTTAAAGGACAAATGGAAAATCTCTTCTAAAGTTTTCTTTGGTTTCTTAAAGACAATTATACTCATCTTCCATCTGAATACTCATGATACTTTTCCATTTCCTTTACACTATAATGTTATTTCATTGGCCATATGTTGCTTAGCTGGTTTTCCTGTTTAACCATACTCAATTGGAAACATGCTTCTACCCACAGAGAAGGTAGGAGAAAATGTCTTAAGTCCTGTTTGCTATCTCCTTCTACGCTGGAAGTTCCTCTCCCAGACACGTTCCCTCAGATCTACAGAGGAAGGTGATGTGCCTGGTAGGCACTCAACTGTGATGAGGATGTTAGATATACGGCTGCATGTTTTCAAACTGTCAGATCTTCTAACTAAGCAAAGCGTTCTAAGTTCCGTGAACAACACAGTAATCAAAGACTACCTGTACTTTTCCCACCCCATCAATCCACCACACTCTCTGTTCACAGTACTCGACGAATCTATGTCATGCGACTTCAAAATCACTATTCTGTACTGCCTCTTAAATAAACCTGATGTCCCACGTGATGCAGGAATTCTCACACCCCATAGGGAATAAAACAAGAGGCCAGTGTGAGAATGGGCTTTTGGGAAAATGACACTTGTAACTTTGTGACAGAATCAAGGTTTGAGAGGCAACAAAACCTTTTGGAGCTAAGTACTGCCATTACTAGGAACTGCTTGTCTTGGAGTCAACAGATATTAATCCTCTGTCAAGAAAAAGATCCCTTAGAAGTCTTTTCAAACTTTATCATTTTCTTTTTTAGCAGCTATGATAGCTGAAAAAACACAAAAACACTAGTAAGTGTAGCTAAGGAAAAATTTCCCCGGAAAGCTATCACACAATCTGGAAGGGGTGTGGGAACTAAAACACCAAATGATTACGGCTGAGGTTCTATTGACCAGCATCAGTGATAAGGAACTGAGAATGCATAGGCTGTTTTTAGTGCAGTCTTTCTTAAACCTGTTTTATCCTTGTCTCCACCCAAATTTCTCTTTGTAGGGACAATTCCCACCCCCAAAGATGATTAGATCCTCTTTTCCTTTAGTTACACAATACCATGACTAAGTAAGAATGAAGACTTCCCCTAGCATGCTTCTCCTCCTGCTTGCTTCAGAGCAAGTCCTGGATGGGTCCACCCTCTGTTCCCTGACAGCTGGCTGACGGCTACCATACAGGATCTTTCAGGGGGAAAACCATCTTTTTGTGTGTGTGTGTGGGAGACCAGCCCTGAGCTAACATCCGATGCCAATCCTCCTCTTTTTGCTGAGGAAGACTGGTCCTGAGCTAACATCTGTGCCCATCTGCCTCCACTTTATATGGGATGCCGCCACAGCATGGCTTAACAAGCAGTGCGTCAGTGAGTGCCCAGGATCCGAACCGGCGAACCCCGGGCCATCGAAGCAGAGCACACGCACCCAACCGCTTGTGCCACCGGGCCAGCCCCAGGGGGAAAACCCATCTTAATTCACCATTTCCCTAACCACTGAGGCACTGAAGAGCTGAGACAACTAAGTGAGCCCTGGTAACTCAGAGGGAAGAGATCCTTACCCCACTGTTCACCCCCCACCCAGATGAATCCTTACTACTCGCATTTAAGGCAGAACTAAAGCAAAAAGTACACTGCTGGGCTGGCCCCGTGGTGTGGTGGTTAAGTGCGCGTGCTCTGCTGCTGGCGGCCTGGGTTCAGATCCCGGGTGTGCACCGATGCACTGCTTGTCAGGCCATGCTGTGGCGGTGTCCCATATAAAGTGAAGGAAGATGGGCATGGATGTTAGCCCAGGGCCAGTCTTCCTCAGCAAAAAGAGGAGGATTGGCAGATGTTAGCTCAGAGCTGATCTTCCTCACAAAAAAAAAAAAAAAAAGTACAGCGCAGAGGCTGCTTTATGTAACTAGGAATTAAAGAACACGTGGAAGAACCAAAATGGACAAACTCCTTGATCATGTTTATACTGAGGATTAATTTTAGAAATAAGTAAAAGCAAAAGAAAAACTGTCTCATTCTACTTTCAAGAGCCTTTCCTTTGAGTGTCGTTTCATCCTTTCATAGGACGGGTTACTGTTCCTCCTCACAGCTCCTCACCTCAGTGTTTTGTCTCTAAAAGGTTACTGGAGATTGGTCACAGTATATTCAAAACAAATAGCTTCAAACCAGCACACTATCTGGATATATTTTCCTCCACTTTATAGATGAAGAAATTGAGAAACAGAGTATTTTGCACGAACTCTCGCAATGAAGCCAGGATATAAACAAACTGACTGCCTCCACTCTGTCCATTTTACAATACCAAATCTAAACCAACACAGTCCTTAACTTCACGTTCACGCCTGCAGTTCAGGGGGACTGTGAATCCCTGAAATCATATGTAAATTTTTGCAGGTAGGCACCTATATGTATATTTTCCTGAAGAGAAATCTGAGCTATTTTCAAAGGAGTCACTGACCTGGAGCAAGTTAAAAAGCACTGCATCTAAACAATTAGGAGGATTACACGTAAATCTTACACGACTCCTTTGACCAAGTATTAGGCTGGAACACCTGTAAACACCCTAGCTTTCAAAAGCAAGCAGCCCTCTTATGTAACAAGGTGCCCTATTTACCTGTATTAATATCCCAGGTAACAAGCTTATTTCATACCTTCTTCCTTTAAATTCCTTTTAAAAAGTATTTGATGTGCAACTTATTGATGTGAGCAGAATGTTCCTTTACATTCATCCCTCAGCACCAAGCAAGCAGCTGTTAACTGATGCTACTCTGCCCTTAAAATACCCAGTGTTTATAGATTCTAATCCAGAATTAACTGAACAATTTAACCTGCAGAATGTGAATCTAGAACTTGAAATCAGGTTCCTGATCCCAACTGTTGACTTACGAGCAGGTCTATCAAGTCCCCTGCAGATCCTCACTTTGAATTTAATTACGCTACGGGATTCTGGATGTCCCTGCATGCACTGCACCTTGCAAAGCACATACCTCGCTTGTTCAATTTCTTTTGTTCTTTTGATTATTTTAAATTTATGTACAATGAAATTCACTTTTGGGGGGTGTACAGTCCTATTGAACACACACATAGATTCTTATAACCACCACCACCAAGATACAAAACCATTCCAACACCCAAAGAATTCCCTCATGGTATCCCTTTGCAGTCACACCTTTCCTAGCCCCTGGCAACTACTGTTGTATTTTCTGTTCCTATAAATTTTGCCCTTTCCACAACATCATATAAATGGAATCATACAGTAAATAACCTTTGGAAACTGACTGATTTTACTTAGCATAACGCATTTAAAATGTATCCAAGTTGTTGCATATGTCAATAGTTTGTTCCTTTTTTATTGCTGTGTAGTAGTCCATTGTATAGATGTACCATAGTTTGTTTATATATTCACCCAGTGAGAGAACGCTATTTCCAGTTTTTGGGGATTATAAATAATGTTGCTAGAAGCACATTTATGCAAAGATTTTTTTTGAGTAAATATAAGTTTTCATTTCTCTAGGATAAATAGCCAAAAGTGGGATGGCTGGCCATATAATAAATGTACATTTAACTTTATAAGAAACTGTCAAACTGTTTTCTAGAGTGGCTATATCATTTTGCATTCCCACCAGCAATGTGTGAGATGTTGTTCTGCATCCTTGCCAGTACTTGGTATTTTTAATTTTAGCATATCCTAATAGGTGTGTAATGGTACCTTGCTATGGTTTTAATACATTTCCCTGAGTGTTCAAATTTGATCTAGACTTTGCCAGCACTGCTTGAGCAATTTTATACAACAGAAACTTAAGAAGCACATGGAAAGTTCACAAAAATATTAAAGCTGGCCAGTTTGCTATTAAAGACAAGGCAGCTAAGGCCCAGAGAGGGGAAATGATACACCTAAAGTTTCAAATCTGTGCTTTTTCTAATGGTAACATGAACAAACTATACAGCTCCTGTGCCTTCTCTAAACAAGACAAAACAAAACTATAAGAACACTATAAGCCCCACAAATAACTAGCGCAATCCAAGCTGATACTGATTTACAAATGATAACCAGAATAATCATTCCCAGATCAACACAGAAACAGTAGGGGCTAGAGGCATTAGGTTCCAACATCAGGTTTCTGAAAAGGTGCTCATGCCTTATATAAGGGCAAATATTCTGATCTCTAGATCTCAGCAATGCAGAGGTTTCTTGGACACTATATTAATTAAAAAAAAAAATGAAAAAGAAAAGGACAAACGCTTTCTTCCTGATTTGATCTGCGAGTCCACACTTCTTTTCTATTTTACCTGGGCAGGACTGCCCAGCAGTATGCTGACAGTAAGCCCCTGTGTAGTAGGGGACACCATTCCTGCAGTTGATCACAGGCTTCACTGTTAAATTCAGTGGATATAAGAGAACCAAAGCAGGCAAATACCTCTCTACCCTTCTTCAGTGGTGGGAAAGATACATTCATTTAATGGGTCTGTGAGAGCAGGAACCCGGCAGGCCCCTGGCTCAGTCCCCTCTGGGCGTTCCTCCTCAGGATCTGCTCACCTGCAGACGGTGACTTCTGGTCTGCTCTTCCTACATGATATAATAAAGCTGGATGCACGCTGAAGGGCAGTCCTGTGACTGTCCAGCTCTTTCAGAGGTTAAGTAGAAAGGATAAGCAAACCCTTCGGGCAGGAGATCAACGTCAGTCTTCCAATCTAGCTTTCATCAGTAATAGAGCAAACATTTTGATCTCTGCCTAACTCCTAAATCTTTCAAATGGACTTGAACTCAGGAGGGAAAGAGGATGTTATTTACTGGACCCCACGTACATACTGTTTCATTTATGTATGTATATACAAAATCATGACATCTAGTGGATGTCATTTGCCACAAGAATAATTATGTGGGAAAACCCCTGTCTGAAGAGGAGGAACATACAAAGATACTTATTATATCAGTGTTTTTTAAAAAGCGAGCCCTTCATTGAATTCTTATATGCACAGCCAGTAGATAAAATAAGTAAGAATGAAAATACTCTGCTTAAAAAAGGGTGGGATTTCTCAGAGCTCAGCCTGCTCTCATGCTTCCCCCACTCACTCCCCAATCTTTCCTTTCCTCCAACTCCATGGAATCTCTCGAGAACTTCAGAATAATAAAAACCCTGGCTTTGATAATTAAACACCAAAAAAGTAACAGAAAGTTACTCTGCTACTCTCCTCATGAAGGACGGGTCACTTTCTACATCTGAGAGATCAAGCCTGAAATCCAGACCCACAGAAAGGTAATGTACCACTCTCCATTAAAATGAGAAGCGACAATGACTCCAGCAAGCTCTCTCTTGGTTCATTTCGCTCAAGAACACGTTTAACAGCTGAAGAACCTACAAGAGATGCCATCAAGGCCACTTTGCTACAGTAATTACGAGACTTATTCAGCCGCTGTGGAGACTTGAAGACAATGACCATGTAAAAGCAGCCCCAATAAAAAACACAAGTATTCCAAACTCAAAGTTTGTTTGTGGGTCATTTAAGTTCTTACCGTGTGAAGTCTGATCTGTCCCCAATACATTCCACTCCGCTGGCAGCTTCAGGTGTCTGAACGCCAGGGCAACCTTCTCGTCAAGGGAATTCACATCTGTGGACGGGGGTCCTGACCGATCAAGAAAACGGGTGAAATTCAGAGCCTGCTGATTGCCAGCACTGGTTGCCAGGAATTGGGCTGCATCATACGCCTCATCCTGGATGAACTGAAAGTCTTCTTCAGCCACCACGAACACAGGGAGGCCCTCTTTGGAAGCACAGAGCAGCACCTTCACTGTCTCGCAGCAGTCGTGACCTAAGGAAAACACACGTAGAAAGAAGACAGTGTTAGAGGCCTCCTCACGAAAGGAGGACCCTGGTGGTCCTCTTAGCTCTTCCTACAGGATACACAAGGTCCCCTTCCTGTAAGAAACCCCTCCTTCCTCTGACCTCTGACAGCACTCACAAACTTCTTAAAACTCCTTTTCCAGCTCTTTTTTTAAATTGTTATTTGCAAATATGAGTTAGTTCCCTTACCAAACATTAAACAACTTTGTGTCCCAGCTGTCACCAGGCCTATAGCACAGTGTTTGGCACTGAACAGTCTCTGAGTATCTCAACATATACTGAACTGCAGCTGTTCAAGTTGAACAAATTAAAGAATGAAAGCTCAAGGATCCTGTAAGGCCTAGCCTATAGCCGGTAGTCTTACACCTACTGCCCTGAATCAGATCTGCAAACCCAATAGGAAAAAGTCACTCATGCGGGTTACATGGGAGGAACTTCACAGACGCCCCAGCACATGCTGCACTCTCACAATACGACCGACCAGGTGATGAAGCAGTTTGAAAAGTACAAAACCACTTGACTTTATTTTACTATTATTAGCAATTCAAGGCCTAGAAGATAACTTTTGCTCTCAGATACACGTTCTTTCCAGTAAGGTAATGAGGACTTAATGAAATCACCTGGTTCACACAGAGATGACGCAATGCCGTGGCTAGAAGCCCAGCTCAGGAAAAGCAAGCATGACACAGAGGGTGGTGCCCACTGTACAGTCGGCAGAGACCTCAGGAGCTGCGACACCAGGCAGCAACCTACACGCCACCCCAGCTCAGCTTGAGTAAACTCAGAAAGGTTTAACAACACTGTTTCTGTGGGTAAGGACTTCTTGGAGAATCATACTTCCGGAATTTTAGCTTCAGAGAATTAGGTATTTCCAAATATGCAGAATATATTCATTGAAACACATTGTTTTTCCTCAACTTTCAAACACTGATCTCAACTAGCTAGAACTAGTCTCCTAACATCATCACCATTCTTCCATAAAACATCTTTCTGATAAAAAAAGAAAATGGAGTTGATGTGTGTGTTGCTCGAGTTAGGCCACCTCGTGCTTGGCCTGATTAAGCACAGGCACCTGCGCCCCCACAGCTCTCCTGAATCCACCAGTATGCACAGACTGCTTCTCCCCAGCAGGAGGGAGGCAGACGGAAAACTCCATGTGGCTCATCAATTTGGCTTCCCAGACCATGGGCACAGGCCAATAGAGGCTTCAGACTTGGACAGAGCAAACTAAGCTTTCTGCTGTCTTGAAAGAGAAAACAGCAATTTTTTTTTTTGATGTACCAATGAGAATAATAAGTAAATTGATCTTCCACATACTTTTCCCCCAGGGGCCTCCTGAAGCCCTTTACCCCTGTAACAAAAGAAATCTCTCACTGCTGTATAACTTCAGGGTGGCAACAAGTATTTACTAACCAAGTACCTACTACATACCAGGCATCTGACAGGTCATTTTCTCTATACAACAAATACACGAAGTATGAATTGTCCTCAGGTTACAGATGAGAAAACTAAGACTTCAAGAAGTAAAGTAATTTGCCCAAGGTTACATGGATATTAAGAAGCAAAATCCATTATTCAAATTCAAGTCTGATGCCAAAGGACATGGCCTGTTATACCATGATGCACGAGTTTTGTGCCACACTGCTTATAAACAAAGGAGGAAGGGTAACAGCTACGTCCCCGCCCAAAAGGAGCCCAATACTTGGAATGACAGGCCAGTACAACTACTAAGCAGGAATAACTGGTTCATGAACCACGGAGATCAGTCTCCAAACACACACATAACTCCACCAGATACTCCCACTGCCTTCCAAGTTGAATTTGTTCTACGAAGGCTGTACGAAACTGAAGCATCCCCTGCCTGGTGTGTGTATACACACCCACATATATATTTCAATTCAATATATATGTTGAATTTATACATTTAATATATGAAATGAAATTAGAAAAAAATCTTAATTTTTCTTTGAGGGGCAGACAGACTAATTACATAAGACAACAATGTCAACAGAAACCAGTCAACCAATTCAGGTAGTAGGTTTGAGAATGTTTTATTTGGCAGGAAGTAAGTGTTCCTTTTAAACTGTTCTACAACGTCTAACAGCTATATCCACCAAGCCCAGGGCACTGTGATTAGAAGGCAAAGATGAGTAAGGTAGGAGTCTCAGCCCTCCAGAAGTTTACAGTCTATCAGGGGGAATCAAACAAGCTGTAGAGAACTGCAACATAAGTCAAAATGGAATGAGTTCTATAAGAAACACACAGCAACACTGGTGGGAGGAGAGCAATGCATTTCACAGGTGGGCAGAAGTGGGAAGATTTCACAGAGGAGGTGGCAGTTAAGAAAGACCTTTTTGATAGGCATCCTGCTGCCAACTCTCCAACCCCAGGGGTTCTTCACTGCAACTCTCAGAACTCAGATCCACAGGCCCAGCTTATCTTATCTTATCTAGCTAACAAACACTTACATAATACTTGCTATATGCCAGGCAAGAAGCCAGCCCTGGTGGTCTAGTGATTAAGTCTTGGTGCTCTCATTCCCGTGGCCTGGGTTTGTTTCCTGGTCAAGGACCCACACCACCCATCTGTCGGTCGTCATACTGTGGCAGCTGCACGTTGCTGTGATACTGAAAGCTATGCCACCAGTATTTCAAATGCCAGCAGGGTCACCAATGGTGGACAGGTTTCAGCTGAGCTTCCAGACTGAGAGACTAGGAAGAAGGACCTGGCCACCCAGTTCTGAAAAAATTGGCCAGGAAAACCCTATGATTAGCAGCAGAGCTTTGTCTGATAGAGAGGAAGGCACAAAAATCTTGGGCAAGGTTCTGTTCCACTGGACATGGGGTCACTAGGAGTTGGAATTCACTCAATGGCACTAACGACAACAGTGCACCAGGCACTATTCTCAGTGCTTTCCAAATGACAGTTCATTTACTCATCATAACAACCCTATGCAGTAGGTATTATTATTATCCCCATTTGCCGGATGAGGAAACCAAGGCACAAAAATGTTAAATAATTTGCCCAAGGTTATAAAATTCTTAAGTGGCAGAATTAGGATTTGAACTTGTTTCCTCCCTCTAGATTCCGCCCCTACACCCAAGATTTAGGTGTAACAAGAAGGAAAGGAAGAGGAAACATGAGTACCATGGAACAATCAACAGGAAAGCAATAAAAACACTCTGTTCAAATCCTGGCTATAAGACCCATAAGTTGTGTGACCTCTGCTTCTCTGGGCCTCAAGTTCTTCATTTATACCAAGACAGAACAGCCTCTACAGGCTGTAAGGTTTCTCCAGCTGTAAAAGCCTGTGGGTTTTACCAGGCAGAAGTTGGGGAGGGAGAGAAAGTTAGGAACAGATTCCAGAAATAGGAAACAGCTTCAAAAACATAAAAATGAAAGCAGAGGGTACATTCAACAGATGGAATAATTACTGCCAGAGACAGTTTCAGGACAATATTAACTTGGCTACACCTAGATACTTAGTGATAGGACAGACTGGGTTCAAACCTATTTTCTTACTTATTAGCTATGCGGCCTGAAGTAAATGACAACCGCTCTAACAATTTTAAATCTAGATAGTCTCTTAGTCTTACAAGGGCTATAATTTAGAAGAGTCCTCTCAAATTCTTTAATACTGTCACCCAAAACAACATATATAGCTTCACTTCATTTCCAATTAGATTCGATTAGATAGATAGATAGGTAGGGAGGTAGGTAGACAGATAGATAGATATAGCAATATGTATTTCAGTCAGAAGAATTACTTTAAAGTAAGAATGTTGTAGTTCTCATTCATGAATCTAACCAATATTAGTATTTTCCCATTTATTCAGGATTAAGCTAATTTGTAAACTCCTGAAGTCCTCTGAGGTAGATATGAATAAATGTCAATAAAAACTAAAATCACACGTTTCACAATTCAACAATGATAATGTGAATAATTTGGGACCAAAACTTAATTCTGCCTTCAAAACTTAAACTCACTGTGTCTTGGAAGAGGTATTACACTAACTTAAATAATATCCACTGCCCCACTCATCTAAACAGTTCTTAGTCTTTCTTACTAGTCTCCTTCCCCAAGCCTGTGCAAAGGTGAGAAGCCTGAAAGCTTGAACCAGAAAGGGAGTCATGACGCCACTCAAAGTAAGTATCATTCACCGTTCTGTAAAATCACCTTCTGTATATACACAGGGTTCATACCACATTCCATTTCTTCAACTGCATCACGCACATATACACACAGAGCCAAAAGCCATGGTGAAGCAATACCACTTATTCAAAACCGGAAAGGGCAGAAGGAAGGTATCTGCACAGAAATCTATCGGGAATTGCTAAAGTGACTCTTTACTTGGGTAGGATGGGCGTGGAGAGAGAAGGGGCACAGAAGCAGAAGGAGGTTTGGGGCACTTGTGTGCATGCACACGTGCTTAGTGGCATAAGCAGGCATATCTCTTTCCGTTGCTCTAGCAGAAGAATTTGTTAGAAGGCAGAAGGACATACGGGTGAACTACTGTCAGCTCTATTTGTGTACAACTAAAATAAAACTGTATATTAGAGGAGGCAGAATGTCAGAAAAGGCCACAAAACAGATATCTAGGAGAAGCCATCCAATTGTTAGCCCAATATTTCCCCTTCAGATGTAAACTCATAATCTGAAGGAGAAACCATAAATCCTCCTAAGTAAAATGTGCCATAAATCTGGAATTTGTTTGGTATGATTATAAACTTCTTTTTCAAAAGGAAAACTGAAGGTTAAAAGATGAGTGGAGAACTGAGAGTTTCCTGTTTCCTGGATCAGTCTTCATTAAACTTAGAGTAAACTGAAAGAGTTACTACTGATCAAGAACAAAGTACCTGGCCCTACTGCCTGGAAATCAATAACACAAGGTTGGCAGGGCCACTCTCTCACATTAATGTCTTCTATTAGGCTCAAGTGGTTCTCAAGATTATTTTTTAATCCCTATAACCTTTCAGATAAAGCATCTAGGAGGAAAAAATGTCAACCTTTTTTAAAGCAAAGCTTACATAATATAGACCCAGTAATAAAACTAAAATCACTTAATATGCACACATAAAGCCTCTTACTACCATCAATTAGCTCTGGAGACATGACTATTTGCAGGGGCCATTAGTCTTATGACTGCTTTTGTACACACAAAATGCAAGTATTCATGATGTCTACATCTACATTGCAAAGACAAAGGGATGGGAAACCACATCCAATTCGATATAATAACCACAAGTTAGCTTCTTTTTACATGAAAACAGAAGCTGCAGTAGAAAAAAGAGTAGCAAAGTTTTCAGCTAGTTCCATGGCTTTTTTCCTTCCACTCAATTTCCTGGTAACAAAGAAGGAAAATAAAAATCACAAGTCTTTTTAAAAAGGGAAGTTCTAAAAAATGTCCTGAGCTTCTTCTGAAGGAAGTACGCCCAGAGAATTTAGAGAGGGGAAGAGAGAGATAAATTGTTAAAGAAACATAGCCTAAACTTTAATTCCGTTTTTTAAATTGCCTTCTGAATTTATCCCACAATCAGGTCCAGTTCATTTACATTTATAAGAAATATAAAGTAAATCATGGGGTGGGAGAGATCTGTTTCTAATTGAGTGAACTGTAAGGGGTCCTGAAGTATGCTGGTAACTAGCTGTAGAGTCAGAAAATACTAGGTTTGAATCTCATCCTCCATTGCAGATAGGTTGGGTTATCCAGAAAGTTACTCAACCTTGAAGCCTGTTTGCACACAAAATGAAACCACCACCAACCTTCCGGATTGTTAAAAAACATTAGAGATGGCCGTACACAAAGCACCTGGCATAAAACAGGCATCTAAAACTGGTAATTATTATTATTATTAGCTATTAAAAGGCTCCTGTTCAGGTCACTCAAGGAGAACAGATCCCTAACATTCTACAAAGAGCTTCTGCAGCATGGCCCACAAAGCTTCTGAGCCAAATGTTGCCACTGGCACAGCAGAACTGAAAAAATAAAGCGAAGAGGGAAGAAAGCAGAATAAACAAAAACACAACAAGGAGCGCCTAGGTGGGAAACAAAAAGTTAACTGCTAATTGTCCTCCTAAAAGCACCTAATCCAAACCTGTTTTAAGCTCGCAGGTCAGGAGGCGTGTGCTCAGAGGGGCGGAAGAGCTTTGCTGCGGTGCCTTATCACCAATGCAGCCCTCGCACCCATGGAAACGGAATATTGCCACAGAGAAACAAAACTGCTGAAGCACGACCCAAGAATTACTTCATTTCCTACGAAGCTACAAGTGGCACACATCCCATCCGGCCCTTCTCTTTTAAGGATGAAACAACTAGGACTTTGTTTCACCAGCTATCCAAAAACGACCCCTCAAAGTGCTGGCTGGGCCAGCCAAGCCCAGTCCCACTCAGATCATCTTCTAAGGGAAAGGCTGCATTAGCCGTCAATGGTGGAAAATACAGAACTATAGTAAAGGATACTATTTTTGTCTCAAATTATTTAAGAATTTGGCGTCTTTTTCTTCCCTCTGAAGTGGCTATACAGGGTTAAAGGAAATTTTCTGTCTTTAGACCCACACTCTTAACAGGAGATAAGATTATGTGCAGAAGTATGCACCTACTGCTAGTTTTTGGTGGCTAACAGTAGATGTGCAAATTTGGTATGTGTGTAAAATGTCTCTACATGCAGAGGAGGATTTAAGCAGAGGGAAAAAAACAGCAGGTATAGGAATTTCATCATGTATGTTTTGGGGAAGAAAGGAGCTAATCAATGCTAAAAAAATGTGATCTACCATATTCCAGTCTATTACTCTAACGCAGTTTCTCAACCTTTTATTCACTGTCATCCCCTAAGGAGCCTTTTTAGACATTTTTCTCTATTTGTCCCCCATCCTATGAAAATTTAATACCACAGATATACCATATACTTGTGTGTGTATATCTGTGCTTTATATATCAGGAGTAAGATTTTTTTGCCCCCCACCCCCACCCAACAGCCAATTTTCACCCCCCTGGGGTGGAGGCTGACCCCACTGTAATGCATGTGCTGGGATTCCAGTACTGTGTCCACAGTGCCAAGGTGATGCAGTATACAACTGCCACAGAAGCATGACAACTGGGACAGGAGACAACAGATATCCTTTCCCTCCAACTAGTTCTCAGTTTGTTTTTCTAGGATAGCCACTATATATATTGACTAACAGTGGGACAGTTTTTTAAAATATAACATCACATCACATCTAGAGATAGCCTTAGAGCAGGAGTATTTCAGAATAGGGAGACTGTTAGAAAACGTCCAATAAAAAATAACATTACTTTGGCAGAGAGGGAGAATATCGGAATTCTCTGATTACGCCAGTTTAAAGCCTACAACTTCTTTTCTAACGCGTTATTCAATTTGGCAACCTTTGGACCTCTGCTGCTAGAAACAGAGTCCCGGTTCACAAGGACTGAGAGACAACATCGTGAAGTAACTAACCGCAGGGCTCCCTGTTGAGACCTGGGCTGTAAGCACTGATTTTCAATTAAGCCCCAAAGGACTTCTAATCATGGTAAATGTATTTTTTTTCTTTTTTTTTTTTTAATGACAAATCTACTTTATATAGTACCTTACCCTTGATGAGTGAGAAAGAAAAGTAAAATAAGAAAGAGCTGAGTCAAATTTTGAGTCAACAAATGTTTGTAGTTTTCCCGTCAAACAAGAACCCTTGCTATGAATTCTGAAAGTAAATAATAGACATGCTGAAAAAAGATTTCTTTTTATGAAAGATTCTGCACCAAAGCCTTTCATAAAAATATTATGCAGCATCCACCTCGTCTTCCATTCTGAAATCACTGGTTGCTTGGTTTAAATCCACATTTAATGACAAAAAACGAACACAGTTAAGACGGTACTCCAAATCTCTCCCCAAAATTGTCTTCCAACGATACTCAGATTTCTTTACATTACTCACCAGTCCTATACCGGTCTTTTAAAGAAAAAAATCTCAGCTTCATCTCTGGAGGAAAATCACTGTTCAGTTAAAATGGGATTTGGGGTTGGATTCGTTTCACATGAAGAGAAAAGAGTGGAGATATTTTATTTTCATTTACTACAAAGGCAACACCTTCTGTCTTAGAGATGTATGTCATTTTCAAGTTGTATTTCACAGCAAATTATACTCTTAAACCAGCCAATTTATAGGTATTTTGAATATGATCTTTTTTTTTTTTTTGGTGAGGAAGACTGGCCCTGGGCTAACATCCATGCCCATCTTCCTCTACTTTATATGGGACGCCGCCTCAGCACAGCCTGATAAGTGGTGCGTGGATGCACTCCTGGGATCCGAACCCGGGCCGCCAGCAGCGGAGTGCGTGCACTTGACGGCTATGCCACGGGGCCAGCCCCTGAATATAATATCTTATTACAAAACTTATTTGTCTTTGCCTAGTGTTAATTAGCACAAAGATGGATTTATTTTCAAAAGAGAGGACTTTGTTTACAGTCTTCAAAATATTTTTATTAAAAATTACTATCTATATATGTTAAAAGTAACATGCTTGTTGTAAAGCATTCAAACAATTCAAAGGCAGATAAAGTAGCAAGTCAAAGTCTCCACCTTACTGTCTCTTAAGAAGTTATTACTCTAAACATACTTTATTAAAAAAGGGGGAATCGTATCATGTCTACAGCCTTTCAATGGTAGCAAGGCAAGAAAAGATTACTTTAAAAAGCCTTTACGACTTCTTTATAATTAAACACACACAATTCATTGTAAGCTTCTCATTAGAAAACAAGCAAAAAGTGAGAAAACAGCAAAAAAGAAAAATAATCTCAATATCTGAAGTCAAAGACTTTTTTTAAGGAAACAATTTAGAACTGTCTCATTCTCCCACCCCCAACCCCCCCAAATAAGGAAAGGTTACAGACTAACATCAAGAAGTAGCTGCCTTTTGAAGGTCAATCAATCAATCATCTGGTTTTAGTAAAAACTAAAATGTTACAAAACATTGATAGTGAAACACAAAGAGAACTCAAAGAAAAGTCAGAGCCAGCAATCTGGATAAAACATGACATTAAAAGCAAGAACAAGACATTAAAAGCAAAAACAAGACACAAAGGTCTTTTTCTTCCCATAGTCAGTCAAAATGACTAGGAATTGCAGAGCTAGTCCACACGTGAGCAGAAGCGGCGCAGAAACATCCCTCTGAGCAGCAGCCACTGCAAACAGACCTTGCACATTTCTCCAGTAACTGGGATGCACAAAGCAAGTACAGACTTTCCATGAAGAATCTTGACTAACTTGACACTGTCTCAGCAGACAGGAAATCTGAGGCTATCGATACGGCTAACTGATGCACAGAAATCATCAAAGGTAGCTCTGGAAAGAGAACAGACTCCTGCCCCAAGCCAAGAATTCAATTCAAGCCAGAGACTCCTCTTGCATTTTTCAAAAGAAAGGGTGCGTGTGCGCGCGCACGCACGTACATGTGCACGTTTCTAGAAGGATGGCTTCTGAGAATCAGGATGAATGCTGACACAGTGGAAACGCTGTTCCATCAAGTGGTAGGAATTCCTAGAACAAGCCTTCTTAGTACCTGCCAGTGAATAAAACTAGACAAAAATCCATGCTCTCATGAAGCTGACACTTGAGTAGAGGCAGGTAGGAAATAAATAGAATAAATAAAACATATAACATGTTAAAAGTTGATAAGTGCAATGGAGAAAAATTAAGCAGAGAAGGGTAACAGGGAATACAGAGAGGAGTCAGTTGTATACATTATAAGGTGGACGTTTCGGAAAGGCTCACTGAGAAGGTGGTATTGGAGTAAAGACCTGAAGGAAGGTAAGGAACAAATCTAAGACGTCCGTAAAAAGAGATTTAAGGCAGTTTAATTCTAGAGTAAAATATTATCTCCATGATATAAACAAGAAATTCAAAATTAACTTAACCCCCAAAATGCCCCTACCCCTACCACGCCCCCCCCACAAATTACCACAGGAGACGTAGCAGCTGAAAGACAACCTCATCCATCATGACCAGAGCAATAGGGTCCCTTCAGGAATCTCCTTTGCTTAAATAGTTAACAGAGCTTCTAATTCACCAACTAGGGACCTCACTGGTACCCCTGCACATGTATCAGAGGCTCAAAAAGTGTGGCCTTGCTCTTCATTTGGTCTGCTTGCACAAGAAGGTCTTTTAAGGACTCTAATCTTTTGTCACCTCTGCACCTGATTAGGCACCTCCTATCAGCAGCCTGACTGAATTCAGGTGGGTAGTGGAACATTCGGGCCAATTGGCACGAAAAGGGGACAGTTCGAGCCCCATAAGCACGATCAAGAATAGTGGAAGTAGTTGAGATCATAATTTAAAGGGAGGAGAGCTGATTACTAGAAAACAAGGAGAAGGCAGGTACTAGGGCTCCAGGCCCCAAGCAAACAGGTCAGGAATGATTTCTGAGGATTCGAATCAAATTAGAAGAAGGCAATGGAGTACAATATCCATTCTGGTTGGTTGGGGTCGGGAGGGCAAGGTACTCAGAGTCAGTAAGTACAAAAGGACACCCAGAGATGGGTGTGGCTGGAAAACAGGGGGTACTGCAACATATGCAGAGGTTTTAGAACCAAAGGCAAGGGAAGAAATGGAAAGAGTTCAGAAAGGTAGGCTGGGGACAGTATACAAGGGTCTGGTACAAACCAAGAGCTGGAGGCTGTCATAAGTACAATGGGTTTGTGACTCTAAGGAAAGTAATTGCCTGTCGCCAATCCTAACTTAAAAACCTTGCCTAGATGTTAGCTCAGGGCGGGTCTTCCTCAGCAAAAAGAGGAGGATTAGCGTGGATGTTAGCTCAGGGCTGATCTTCCGCACCAAAATAAATAAATAAAAACCTTGCCAATGAAGGTGTGAGAGCTGTCATGCATATCCCTCTCCACCAAGAGGCTGGGCTCGGCTGGTACTTGTGACTGAGGATTGCAGCTAGGGCACAGGCTACATCCTTGTCATATTTGTCCTTTCTCTTATAGCCACTTGCATTCTCCTCATATCTACTTATAGGCTTTCTCACTCTCACTCTCTCTATATGCACACACACATATGTACACACACACACTCCCCAAACTTTAACCCCTAAAGTGTTTCTAATTCAGGAAGGAGTAAGTTTGTAAAATTTACCTCCACTCCTTTCCTAGTTAAGAGCCCAGTCAGGGACTGACTGACTCTACCTTGCTGAGGAGCTCTTCTCACCACCACCCACATGTAATAAATGTTTAGCAATGGTGATACTGGATGGCACCTGCTAGAGAGCAGACCTCAAGTTCCAGATAAGCCTTTCTGACATGATATACATCACAGGAAACAGGATGACTGGAGCTTTAAGTTACAAACGACACTTAATACTCTTTAGAAAAGAAATCAGTATCTATCCTGAACTTCTTGTTAAATTTCCTATCCTTAAAAACTTGGGGGGAATATTCATAGTAATTGTCAAGAACTTTTAAATCCTATACTTTTCAAAATAATTTTTGCCAAGTAGGAGGATAAATACAGCTTTCAACTGTCATAATCTCAGTTCTTGAATGTGGTATAATTTCCAGGAATTGGTGGGTATCAGACATGAAGTTAATTTATATAAAATGGCAGAGCCACAAAAAACTGGCAATGTGCAAGACCACATACTGAAAGTGCTTCATAAACTAATAATTTTTTACACCATCTATTTCAACGAAGTGAAATCTGTTACATAAAAACACCGTTAAAAAGAAATGTTGCAATAAGAACTAAATCCACTTTATTCTCTAAAGGAAAATAGTTCAACTGCCGACACTTTCTGGGGGTTCCCCCTAAATGTGCCCTCTTTTATATTCTGATGAAAACTGGTCCATTGTTAACTTTGAAAAAAGGTTAAAGAAAGAAAGAAGCTCATCTCCAAACACAAATCAATACACCTTCAGAGGGTGGGACAGGTCAAGAGAGGCACTACTTCATCAGCAGTTTCCAGTGGAAGTAGCAATGACTTAAGGACTTTGTAAAGAATTTTTAATAAGGAAACATTTTCCTTTTAATTCTGTTAAACTTATAAATGCAATAGTGATTAAGCACTCGTTCCACCATGAACTGCTTTTATGGAAGATTTCTTAAGTCTTTCCCACACAGACACTGAGGAAGGTGTTACTAATTGGGTTTCAACCTTTCTTTTGCCACTACAATATTCAGAATCAAATCTGCAGTCACACCACAGTAACCACATAAGAACTTTTACCTTCCACATGTGTTGTAGTCTTCCTCAAATCTCAATATTCCAATAAATCAATATTTTTGCTGATCCTGATTTTTATCTTTCAATTTATGACACCACTTTAATTCACTTATTTCTAATTAGGCTCAGAATTTGTGGAACAAGCAAGATATAAACAAACTATTTTAAACTGTATTTAAAATAAAGATCTGACAATAGTTCTATCACTCTGATTCATTCTTCCTATCGCTCTATACTAATGAACATAGAATACAAGTGTTGAAGAACTAGTAACGGCTAGTAAAGACTCCACTCAAACACTTACCAGGAGCAATGGTCTCCAGCGTATCAGAGCTGACCTTCCGTGTACTTGTACAGTGATGGAGGGTGGAACCCGAAAACACCAAGTAAAAGACCACATCATCCTCAACTTTGTCCTCTTCAGCGAGCAGTACAGTAACAACACAATCGCCCTAGGAAAGGGAAAGACAGCAAGTCTGCATTAGAAAGGTTCTTCTTGGGAGTCTATCTTTATAAAACATCAAATTTAAAGGAATATCAAATTTATTATCTAAACTGTGCCCCATTCTAGAAGGTTTATACAAATATAAACACTGATTGAGCATTTACGTGCCAGGAAGCATTCTAGGCACTGAGAATACAAAATGATCTGAAAATAAGACCTCTGTCTTCTTTAAGCTTCAATTTTAGTGGAGGTAGTCAGACAAACAAGTAAACTAACAAGGTAATAGCTGGTATATTTACTTGATGAATGGGTAAAAAAGGGAGAAATCCAGAAAAATCCAAAAAATGAGGCAGAGAGGATGGAGGAGGTATATTAAACAGCTACATCCTTATACTCGGAACGCCCCTTAACGCCTGTGGTTCCAGTTTCAATAACTCTCTGAAGTCTACATCCCACAAATCGCCGCCAAATCCATCCATTCTCCTACAAAGGTGGAGAGCCTCCAACAGGCCAGAGTTGGCCTGGAAATGACAGAGTGCAAAGAGCATAAACTTGGGCTCCAGACAAATCTGCATTTAAACTCCACCTACAAAGAGTTTACTTAAACCCTCTAAACCTTAGGTTCCTTGACTATATAAATAGAGGTAATACCTTCTCCTCTTACAGCTAATATACGAAAACTCTTGGAACATATTCAGCTCTCAATCTATGATAATATTCTTTATCTATCAGGATGAAAGAGTCACTTTTCTAACAATTTGTTTCCTGACCATCTGGAACCCCTACTCTTTTTCATCCACCCCTCCAGTTAAGCCCGTGGAATCAGACAAAACTCTTTTCTTTTTTTGTGAGGAAGATCAGCCCTGAGCTAACATCCATGCTAATCCTCCTCTTTTTCCTGAGGAAGACCGGCTCTGAGCTAACATCTATTGCCAATCCTCCTCCTTTTTTTTTTCTCCCCAAAGCCCCGGTAGATAGTTGTACATCACAGTTGCACGTCCTTCTAGTTGCTGTATGTGGGACGCTGCCTCAGCATGGCCGGAGAAGTGGTGCGTTGGTGCGCGCCTGGGATCCGAACCCCGGGCCGCCAGCAGCTGAGCACACGCACTTAACCGCTAAGCCACGGGGCCAGCCCAAGACAAAACTCTTGTACAGTAACTTTGCCCATGACTCTGCAACTACTTAGAAGTTAAGACATCTCTGTCCTTTATTTGCAAATATTCTTCCAGCAGTTTTTACATCTTCATTTTTAAAAATTTAAGTCAGTGGCTAAATTAAATATATTCTATGAAACATAGTCCTAATTACCATTCTCCCAATCATAAACGTAATATAACTCATGTTGCAACTATAAACAAAAGATTTTAAACCAATGAGGCTTAGTATTGTGTAAATCTTAATAGGGCACAAATTAGGGAAAGCCAGGCCATTTTAGCATTATATAAAGGAGCGAATTAAATAAGAGATAATTTTCATTACTTAAAAACAGCATTTTTTCTCTTTCCATTTTAGCAACAGAGCCTATTAGAGAACCATGCCACCCTGTGGCCATAACTTGCTAAGCCCAGCAGCACAATGGAGCAGCAGGTAGTGTTTTACTAAACACTAAAAACCAGAAATCATAAGGTCAAACTTAGGATCAAGTCTATTAACAGAAATGCTCTAATAGGCTGATTCTGGAAACAGAATTCAAGGTACTTCCCAAAGCCCGGAGTGTCTGTCTCTGACTTGTCCCCAGGGCTCTGTGCAGTGCCCTGTACATGGCAGCTGCTCAGGGTGTTGAATGCAACACGTAAGATGTTAGAATGAACACAAATAAGCTGCAACTCACTATGAATGCCGAAGCGAAAGGTTCCAATGCACCCTAACACAAAGAATAGCACAGTCGGTAAAACAGAATGATCGCTGACTTCAGTCACCATTCAGAATTATACTTTAGACTTGTGTAAGCCCCTTTCTTGGAAACGTTTTCACAAAGCTTAGGCTAGGGGCCGGCCCGCCAGCATAGTGGTTAAGTTCGCATGCTCTGCTTCGGAGGCCTGGGGTTCGCTGGTTTGGATCCTGGGTGTGGACCTACACACCACTCGCTCATCAAGCCATGCTGTGGCAGCATCTGATATACAAAACAGAGGAGGACTGGCGCAGATGTTAGCTCAGAGCCAATGTTCCTCACCAAAACAAAACAAAAAAAGCTTAGGCTAGCAAAATGTTTAATATCCTTTGGCACGATAACCCACAAGTTAAAATGTCTGCAGCACATATGAGAAGAGTCCATTTCTCAAGGTACTGAAATACCATTATAACCTGAAAAGAAAAGTATAAATGAAAGTTCTCAAGTTTCATCCTTTGGAACACAGGTTGGCAAACTATGCTTGTTTTTATAGGGCTCACAAGCTGAGGAAGATTTTTTTTTTTTTAATTGATGTTTTAATGGTTTCTAACATTGTGAAATTTGGGGTTGTACATTTTTGTTTGTCCATCACCATATATATGACTCCCTTCACACCTTGTGCCCACCCCCCACCCCCACTGCCCCTGGTAACCACAGTCCAGTTTTCTCTGTCCATGTGTTGGTTTATATTCCACATATGAGTGAGATCATACAGTGTTTGTCTTTCTCTTTCTGGCTTATTTCACTTAACATAATACGCTCCAGGCCCATCCATGTTGTTGCAAATGGGACGATTTTGTCTTTTTTATGGCTGAGTAGTATTCCATTGTATATATATACCACATTTTCTTAATCCAATTGTCAGTCAAGGGATACTTAGGTTGCTTCCACTTCTTGGCTATGGTGAATAATGCTGCAATGAACATAGGGGTGCATAAGCCTCTTTGGATTGTTGATTTCAGGTGCATTGGATAGATTCCCAGTAGTGGGATGGCTGGATCATAGGGCATCTCTATTTTTAATTCTTTGAGGAATCTCCATACCGTTTTCCATAGAGGCTGCACCAGTTTGCATTCCCACCAGCTGTGTATGAGGGTTCCTGTTTCTCCACATCCTCTCCAACATTTGTTGTTTTTTGTCTTGGTGATTATAGCCATTCTAACAGGCGTGAGGTGGTATCTTAGTGTTATTTTGATTTGCATTTCCCTGATGATTAGTGATGTTGAGCATCTTTTCATGTGCCTATTGGCCATCTGTATATCTTCCTTGGAGAAGTGTCTGTTCATTTCCTCTGCCCATTTTTTGATCGGGTTGTTTGTTTTTTTGTTGTTCAATTGTGTGAGTTCTTTATATATTATGGAGATCAACCCCTTGTCAGATGTATGTTTTGCAAATATTCTCTCCCAGCTGGTTGGTTGTCTGTTCATCTTGATTCTGGTTTCATTTGTCTTATAAAAGCCCTTTAATCTGATAAAGTCCCACTTGTTTATTTTTTCTTTAGTTTCCCTAGTCTGGGTAGGCATGTCATCCGAAAAGATTCCTTTAAAACCAAGGTCAAATAGTGTGTTGCCTATATTTTCTTCTATGAGTTTTATAGTTTCAGGTCTCACCTTCAGGTCTTTGATTCATTTTGAGTTAATTTTTGTGAATGGCGATAGCACATGGTCCACTTTCATTCTTTTGCATGTGGCTGTCCAGTTTTCCCAACACCATTTATTGAAGAGACTTTCCTTTCTCCATTGCATGTTCTTAGCACCTTTGTCGAAAATTAGCTGTCCGTATATGTGTGGTTTTATTTCTGGGCTTTCAATTCTGTTCCATTGATCTGTGTGTCTGTTTTTGTACCAGTACCATGCTGTTTTGATTACTATTGCTTTGTAGTATGTTTTGAAGTCAGGGATTGTGATGCCTCCTGCTTTGTTCTTTTTCTTTAGGATTTCTTTAGCTATTCGGGGTCTTTTGTTGCCCCACATAAATTTTAGTATTCTTTTTTCTATTTCTGTGAAGAATGCCATTGGGATTCTGATTGGGATTGCATTGAATCTGTAGATTGCTTTAGGTAATATAGACATTTTAACTGTGTTTATTCTTCCAATCCACGTGCATGGGATATCTTTCCATTTCTTTATGTCATCATGGATTTCTTTCAATAATGTCTTGTAGTTCTCATTGTACAGGTCCTTCACCTCCTTGGTAAGATTTATTCCTAGGTATTTTATTCTTTTTGATGCAATTGTAAATGGTATTATCTTTTTGAGCTCTCTTTCTATTAGTTCATTATTAGCATATAGAAATGCAACTGATTTTTGTAGGTTGATTTTGTACCCTGCAACTTTGCTGTAGTTGTTGATTGTTTCTAATAGTTTTCCAACAGATTCTTTAGGGTTTTCTATATATACAATCATGTCATCTGCAAATAGTGAGAGTTGCACTTCTTCGTTACCTATTTGGATTCCTTTTATTCCTTTTTCTTGCCTAATTGCTCTGGCCAAAACCTCCAGTACTATGTTGAACAGGAGTGGTGAGAGTGGGCAGCCCTGCCTCGTTCCTGTTTTCAGAGGAATGGCTTTCAGTCTTTCCCCGTTGAGTATGATGTTGGCAGTGGGTTTGTCATATATGGCCTTTATTATGTTGAGGTACTTTCCTTCTATTCCCATTTTATTGAGAGTTTTTATCATAAATGGATGTTGTATCTTGTCAAATGCCTTCTCTGCGTCTATTGAGATGATCATGTGGTTTTTATTCTTTGTTTTGTTGATGTGATGTATCACGTTGACTGATTTGCGGATGTTGAACCATCCCTGCGTCCCTGGTATAAATCCCACTTGATCATGGTGTATTATCTTTTTAATGTATTGTTGTATTCGGTTTGCCAATATTTTGTTGAGGATTTTTGCATCAATGTTCATCAGCAATATTGGCCTGTAATTTTCTTTCTTTGTATTGTCTTTGTCTGGTTTTGGTATCAGGGTGATGTTGGCCTCATAGAATGATTTAGGAAGTGTTCCATCTTCCTCTATTTTTTGGAATAGTTTGAGAAGGATGGGTATTAAATCTTCTTTGAATGTTTGGTAAAATTCACTGGAGAAGCCATCTGGTCCTGGACTTTTATTTTTTGGGAGGTTTTTGATTACTATTTCAATCTCTTTACTTGTTATTGGTCTATTCAGATTCTCCATTTCTTCTTGGTTCAATTTTGGGAGGTTGTATAAGTCTAAGAATTTATCCATTTCTTCTAGATTGTCCAACTTGTTGGCATATAATTTCTCATAGTATTCTCTTATAATCCTCTGTATTTCCATGGTATCTGTTGTAATTTCTCCTCTTTCATTTCTAATTTTATTTACTTGAGCCTTTTCTCTTTTTTTCTTAGTAAGCCTGGCTAAGGGTTTGTCGATTTTGTTTATCTTCTCGAAGAACCAGCTCTTTGTTTCATTAATCCTTTCTACTGTTTTTTTGGTCTCAATTTCATTTATTTCTGCTCTGATTTTTATTATTTCTCTCCTTCTGCTGGCTTTGGGCTTTGTTTGTTCTTCTTTTTCTAGTTCTGTTAGGTGTAATTTAAGGTTGCCTATTAGGGCTTTTTCTTGTTTGTTCAGGTGGGCTTGTATCGCTATGAGTTTCCCTCTCAGGACCGCTTTTGCTGCATCCCATATGGTTTGATATGGCATGTTATCATTTTCGTTTGTTTCCAGATAGTTTTTGATTTCTCCTTTAATTTCATCAATGATCCATTGGTTGTTCAGTAGCATGTTTAATCTCCACATTTTTGTCACTTTCCCAGTTTTTTTTTCATGGTTCATTTCCAGTTTCATAGCCTTATGGTCTGAAAAGATGCTTGTTATGATTTCAATCTTCTTAAATTTATTGAGTCTTGCTTTGTTTCCCAACATATGGTCTATCCTAGAGAATGTTCCATGCGCGCTTGAGAAGAATGTGTAGTCAGCTGTTTTTGATGGAGTGCTCTGTATATGTCTACTAGGTCCATCTCGTCCAGTTTTTCATTTAAGTCTAATATTTCTTTATTAACTTTTTGTCTGGATGATCTATCCATTGCTGTAAGTGGGGTGTTAAGATCCCCTACTATTATTGTGTTGTTGTTGATTTCTCCTTTTAGGTTTGTTAATAGTTGCTTTATGTACATTGGTGCTCCTATGTTGGGTGCATATATATTTATAAGTGATATGTCTTCTTGATGTAGTGTCCCTTTTATCATTATATATTTCCCTTCTTTGTCTTTCTTAACCTGTTTTATCTTGAAGTCTACTTTGTCTGATATGAGTATGGCAACACCTACTTTCTTTTGTTTGCCATTAGCTTGGAGTATTGTCTTCCATCCTTTCACTCTGAGCCTGTGCTTGTCTTTAGTGCTAAGATGTGTCTCCTGAAGGCAGCATATTGTTGGGTCTTGCTTTTTAATCCATCCTGCCACTCTGTATCTTTTGATTGGAGAGTTCAATCCATTTACATTTAGGGTAATTATTGATATATGAGGGCTTAATGTTGCTGTTTTGTCACTTATTTTCTGGTTCTTTTGCATTTCCTTTGTTTCTTGTCCCATTTGTTTTGGACTGCCAATTCAGTTTGGTTGTTCTGTCTTATGATTCTTCTAGTTTTCTCTTTGTTTATCATATGTGGTTTTGCTTTGATTATTTGTTTAGTGGTTACCTTGAGGTTTGGGCAAAAAATCTTGTGTATGAGATAGTCCGTTATCTGATAGCCTCCTATTTCCTTATACTAAGTCAATTCAGTCACTTTCCTCTTCCCCTTCTAAGTTGTTCTTGTTATACCTTATTCTATCTTGTGTTGTGGCTGTGTGTTTACAGTGATGAGGTTAAATTTATTTTTGGTGAATTTCTTCCTTTGATCTTTGAGTTTAGTATTTAAGTGGTTGCTAACCTATTCCGGTAAAGATCTACTATTTCTCTGATTTTGTCTACCTACTTTTCTCCTTCCTCCAAGCTTTGTGTTCCCTTTCTCTTCTTTTTTTCAGGCCTGAGGGCCTTCTTGAGTATTTCTTGTAGTGGGGGTCTCGTGGCCATGAACTCCCTTAGCTTTTGTTTATCTGGGAGAGTTACTATTTCTCCATCATATTTGAAGGATATTTTTGCTGGATAGAGTATTCTTGGCTGAAAGTTTTTGTCTTTCAGTATTTTGAATATATCATTCCAGTCTCTTCTAGCCTGAACAGTTTCTGTTGAGAAATCCGCTGAGAGCCTGATGGGAGTTCCTTTGTACGTTATTTTTTGTTTTTGTCTAGCTGCCCTTAATATTGTTTCTTTGTGGTTGACCCTGGCTAGCCTTACCACTAGGTGTCGTGGTGAAGGCCTTTGTCTGTTATTATATATAGGTGTCCTGTTGGCTTCGCTTACTGGTATTTCCTGCTCCTTCCCCAGATTTGGGAAATTCTCAGCTATTATTTTGAGGAAGATTTTTAAGTGGTTAAAAAAATTCAAAAGAAAAACATCTTTTAACAAGTGAAAATTATGACAGAATTTCAGTGTCCATAAAGTTTCACTGAAACACAGTCACGACCATTTGTTTATACACTGTCTACAGCTATTTCTGCACTACAACAGGCCACAGCAGAGCTGAATAGTTGCCACAGAGACCCTATGGCCCACAAGCTTATTTACAACGCGGACTTTTACAGGAAAAAAAAAAGATTTTTTTCACTTAGATATCTAACCTGGAATTCTAAGAATATATTTCTTTTCCAAGATCGAGGATTTCCTCTCCATATGAGACCCAACATCTTGCTAGGAAACTCTCTGTGCCCAAGATACTAGTGGTATCTGGGGACAAAGGAGATGCCTAATAAGCAGTTGAAATTCTTTTAACAATACTCTCAATATCAACCTCTTTTTTTATTCGCAAGACCAAAGTAAGTGGTAAATTGCTTTCATAGCTTTGTTTTTCTTTAACATTAAGTCAAACTACCCAAAATATCAAGCAGAAGGGAACATAGAAGACTCATTGACTTCAAAGCCATTGGAAATTTAGATTCCAAAGGCACTTGAAATTAAACTACCTGTTTTCCTTAAAGGAGAATTCTTTGCACTCTGATAAAGTCACTGAGAGCAAACAAAAATTCTTACTCTGCATTTCCGCCGTATGACTCCTACTATACTGCAGCAGTACCAGGCACTTAGTATTACTCGAGATGGCCTTGAAAGATTAAGCAAGTGGAGTGATGATTAAAGAATAAAAATGAAAAACAGATCTAAGTAAGAATTTTTGTTAAGGTGGTTGCTTTCATTACACCCTCCTTGAGGGATACCCTGGTAAATGATTTTGCTGCTCAAGAGAAGGACCACCCCCACAGAATAAGCAGAAAAATCAATCTGAATGCCCAATTAACAAATGCATCATGTTTCTAACCACAACAGATGAACTTATTAACAAGGGCAATTTCCAGGACATTCTTGATTAAAATTTTTGTTTGACCCAAACCCAGGAAGAGAATGCATCTACGTCTCCACTTTTCCAATAATCTGAACTCAAGAAACAAGAGTGCTAACCTTACAAAGATATTTTCCATGTTTCTTCATTAATGAGAAATTTGTCCTTGAACTTGACAGTTTTTTCAGGGTCTTAATTAGCTTTGCTGACAGATGACACAAGAACTAATGGAAAAGACAATCTATACTAGGCCCCATTTTATAAATATAGGTGATCTTCCAAATATACATGTATTGTAGTTCTAAATGCCACCAATCAATCACATATTTGCCAATAAAAACAGGGTTTTAAATGGTAGCTATGGTCTCAGTTGTCCCTATCTTTAACTTATTTATAAAGTAGATATACTGTATTAATAGTACTGTAATCACCTTTGTATACTTATTAATAAGTAAAAAATATCTTTTTCCACTTAGATTTCTAATCGGGAATTCTAAAAATGTATCTTCCTTTTCTAGATCAACGATTTCCTCTTCACATGAGACCCAGCATCTTGCTAAGAGACTCGCCATGTCCCAAGATACCAGTTACGTCTGGGGTCTTCCTTTAACTAAGGACAGTATCTTGATTAGGGAAGAACTGGAATGAGAACGGGAATGACATTTGAGACGTGGGAAAAAGTGAATTACAGTATGGGGACGGGTGGAAGAGACAAGGCCTCGGACACAGGGAACATGTTAGACGGAGACTAGAGGAACGAGATAAGAAGTTTTGTGGAAGGATTGGTAAAAGAAGGGATAGCACTGATGTCTCAGATAGCAAGACGGTGCCAGCGATAAGGTTTTAGAAGGTGAGCCCAGCGAGCAGAAGATAACTGCACTGGCATGCAGGAGTTGGCTTATGCAGGCTTGTGAAAGCTGATCGTTATGTTTTGAAGAATTCTGCAAGCCACTTGTTAAACACAACCATTATTAAAAATTAAATGATATAAACCTACAATTAAATAAATTATATTAAAAACAAATGTAATAAATTCTCAAAACATCACTTTTTAATATTTTGCCACATCTTACTATTATCTGTGCTCTTGAGGTTTACATCTACTGTACCTCTATGGTAGAAATTCTATTATAATGGTGTGCTGCTGCACCTTTTCCCAGCACAGGTCTCTTGCCAACTCTCCGTTCAGTGATGTGGCACTGATAACTTGAAATCAACCATTATGGGAGTATTTCAACCACTGTGATTGGCAAATGCTACAAATCAGGGCTTTTCTTTTTTTTAGCTATCACATCATTGAGAACAGGTCAGCAGAAGGGAGGAGGGGGGAAAGGGGAGAATTTCCACAGGGAACGCAACGGTACACCATGGCAGGCCCAATTAAGAGAGGTCATTGCTTATGAGAAGTAAGAGTGGAGGGCTTGCTTTAGGAGAAAATCCTAGGCAAGTACTAGCATCTCAGGTCAGGGCTAACAATGCTGCCATAGCTCTGCTCACAAGAGTTCAATATTATCACTGCCTAAGTCAATTTGTTTTCTACCTTTCAAACTTGGCTTATATATAACTTGTCAGCACAATGCAGTGGTTAAGAAGATGGTCTCTGCCTGAATCACAGTATGGCGCATCATTTTCTAGCTGCTTAATCCGGGGTATGTTAAATTCTCTGTGCCGTACGAGAGGACAACAATCTACTTACCTTATAAGGTTGTTATAAGAATTAAATGACTGATAAAAGTAAAGCACCTAATGCAGTGCATGGCACATAATGAATGTCCGATAAATGATAGATCTAACAGATGTAATGTAGAATAGATGTACTGTACAACATGGTGACTACAGTTAACTAGTTAACAATACTATGCTGTGTCTCTGAAAGTTGCTAAGAGAATAGATCTTAAAAGTTCTCATCACAAGAAAAAAAATGCATAACTATATATGGTGACGGATGCTGACTAAACTTATTGTGGTGATCATTTTGCAATATATACATCTATCAAATCATTATGTCGTACACCTAACACTAACACAATATTATATGTCAATTATATCTCAATAAATAAATAGATGATAGCTATTATTACCAGAATGTAAACCCCATGAGAACATGCTTTATTCACCCCCTTTGCCATCCCCTTTGCCTAGAAAAATAAGTAGCAGGTGCTCAAAACAGACATTTGCAAAGAAAGAAAAGGAGACACCAAAACTTTAATAGCAGTTATTCCTAGATGTTGGTTGAGGGATAAACTTCATGCTCTTCTGTTTTCCAATTTTTTAAAATAAAGATAGATTATTTTTGAAAGAAAAAAACATTTTTAAAATAACCTCATTTATAAATTACAAAAGGAAAGATAGAAACCGGAAGATACCACCTGAATTAAATGATCAAAAAAGTTAATGTCATGAATAACGAAACTAACATCACTCCTGATACCATCCACTGAGGACACAGCGCCACTTACAGGGTTCCTAACAAAAATGTGTGACCTCAATCCAGTTGTGAGAAAACATCACACAAACCCAAATTGAGAGGCCTTCTATAAAAAATCTGGCCTGTACTCTTCAAAAATGTCACTAATGAAAGACAAACTAAGATTAAGGCACTGTTCCAGATTAAAAGACTAAAACAATTTGCCAACTAAATGCAATACATGATCCTGGACTGGATCCTGCAAAATAAAAACAAACTGCTATTAAGGACACTATTGGGACAACTGGCAAAATCTGAATGAAGTTTACAGATTAACATTGCACCAATGTTAAAATTCCAAGTTTTGGTAAATGTGCTGTGTTGATGTAAGAGACTACCTTTGTTCTTAGGAAATACACAACAAAGTATTTGGGATAAAGGAGCATGATGTCTACAACTTACTCTCAAATGACTCAGGAAAAAAAATGAGAGACAATGATTAAGCAGATATGGCAGAATGTTAATAGCTGGTGAATCCTGTTTTCGGGTATATAGGATTTCTTCGTACTATTCTTACAACTTTTCTGTAAATTTGAAATTATTTCAAAATAAAAAGTGTCCAAGAAACGATTTCTCAAATAATTAATATGACCAAATATTCAAAGTTAAAAGGTGCAAAATTAAGTTACATTTCTAAGGCTATTTTTTACATCTTCTAGACATATATTTTCAATAAAGACATTCTTGCAGGGTTCCAGAATAATGAAATAATAACAAAAAGTACCTTCCATTCAAGAATCTTAAAGGAGTTTTACAGGCCTTCCCAAATCAATTTCCCAGTATGTCAAAATGACAAGATATATACTCAATGTTCATATGGGAAAAATGAAACAAAGGAGATAAGTAATACTAAGGAAATATTCAGCATTACTCCAAAGTATTATTTTTCCATGAGGTGGCAATTATTATAGTACCAAAAGAATAACTCCAAAGTGAGTCGTTGTATAATTCAGATACTATTTGCATTCATGCAAATAGCTTCCTTCTCTCCTTTAAATACAAGAGTATAGTCAATTGATATACCACTTTTCCCAATCATTTCCTAAAGCAACCAAAGACTGATAGCTATAGTTTTTCCACAGCTTGAAATGCAAAATCTGTCCCTTGGAAACTCATGGTAGCTAGCTTCCAATTTCATTCAAGGCTCACAGAACAGAGGGACACCCAGTAGCAATGAGCACACCTAATGCTCAGATCTTGGTCACTAACACCATTCTCCACTAAAAGGAACCAAGGCTGCTCAAAAGAATGGCTGTTTCCAGGCCTACGTCAGGGTATGTACAAGATGAGCCTGGAACATCTTGTTTTGACAGAAAATAAGGAAGTGCTCAAAAAAAAAATGATGGGGCCATGTTGCACATTGAAGTGGCTTCCTCTGGCCAAATCTAGGACAATCTGAAGACCAAAACAATTAAGAATAGTAATGGATTATAAATAATAAAAAAGGAAGTCATGAGTCTATGCTAATAATAGACAAACAGAGGGGAAGGGAGAACTCTTGTGTATAACAGAATGATGAAGGCTGACTGATAAAGTGGAGAGAGTGCTGGAGTGGTAAAAATATCATTTCTGCAACCATAATGGTAAAGATTAATTCCGGCAAAAATTATCAATGAATGCTCAACACTAGGGGGAAATTCTGATGAGGAACAAGATACTTACATTGTCTTAAAGTGTCTCCTCATAGACTGCTTATTAGTTGCAAGGGAAGAAAAAAAGTAGTATTTATTCAGTGAAGAAATCTACCAAAACCTTGACTAGGTAATCAAAATAAACACCCCCAATAAAGACAGATGAACATTGTGTGCCTCCAGATGCGACACCTGGAGGATGCATTGCGTATGCAGTACTCTGACCAAGAATGCAAAACCTCAACCTAATCACATGGAAACATCAGACAAAAAAACAGAGAAACATTCTATTAAAAAAAAGGAGAGGGCTGACCCCGTGGCTTAGCGGTTAAGTGCGCGCGCTCCGCTGCTGGCAGACCGGGTTCGGATCCCGGGCGCGCACCGGCGCACCGCTTCTCCGGCCATGCTGAGGCCACGTCCCACATACAGAAACTAGAAGGATGTGCAACTATGACATACAACTGTCTACTGGGGCTTTGGGGGAAAAAATAAATAAATAAAACAATTATAAAAAAAAAACAGGAGAGAAGTACTATATTCTTCAAAATTGTCAATGTCATACAAGATGAAGAAAGGCTGTGGACATGACCCAGGTTAAAGAATACTAAAAGAGACATGTCAACTAAAAGCCTGATCTAACCCTCTTGTGATTATAGAAAAGAGTATCTCTAGTCTTAGGAAATTCCTACTGAAACATTTTAGGAGTATATGTAACTTACTGACAGACAGTAAAGGAAAAAAATGGCGGGTGTATGTAAGTAGAGAGCTAGAGAGAGTGCAAATGACAAAGCAAAGAGGGTAAAAGGTTGACAGGCGTTATCCTGAGTAATGAATATTCGGGTATTCTTTGTATACTGTTTTTGGCAACGTTTTATAAATGTGAAATTATTTCCACATAAAAAATTTTAAAAACAAGAAACAAATTTTAACTCAAAAGGCTTTAAGGGAATTAAGGACTAGGGACGTGGGAAGCTCTATCAACAGAGATGTGGACAAAGCTCTATATCAACAGGAAACTTTGTTTCTGAAGTTCCCTTGGTGTCAGGCCCCACACTGGGAGCACCAGCCTATCCTCACCTGTGCAAAACTGTCTCCTACCTGACAATGTAGGAAAAATAAATACAACACAGCAGACATTTTTATCATTAAATTAGTATTACATAAACAATAAATGCTATAGGAGTTCGGTGAAGAGAAAGGGAGATGAGCCGACAGTGGCTCACTACTATCGTTTTCTGAATGCCCTACTACAGGTCCGTGGCTGAACCAGCTGCTCTACAAATACTGCAAGGTAAGTATTTTTACCCACATTTCAGAGATGAGAGAAAGTGCAGCACGGAGGATTTTTAATATCTTGAGTAAGAACAAACCTAGAAAGGGCCAAAGCTTGGATTCAAATCCAAGTAGGATTCCAAAGTCTATATTGTTTCACTACTGTGACTGTGAGGTTAAGTTCAGGAGACAGAGTTAGGTGGTAGAAAAGGAGAAATGTGTAAAGAGCTAATTATCAATAGAAGAAACACATGTCCAATAGCAAGCAAGTAGTAGACACCAAAAGGACTACAGGAGTTTAGAAGGTACTGAGAACACGGGAGACAGAAGCATCTGGAGGTGGTGAAGGGCAGATCAGGCAGGAGATACACTTACACTTAGGGTCAACTCAAACCCAGGCACAATGGCTGCTTGGACCCAAGGATGTGTGACAAAGCCAGAGAGGTATGTTTAAGTGCACACTTATCCCACTATATTGTACATATTTCTCATCACCATCTGAAGCTTGTGGAAAGCAAGAACTGTGTCTTTCTTGGCACGTCACATAGTGCCTATGTAGCAACAGGAAGTTTGTCAATACTATATGAATGAATAAAGGTGGCAGAGATCAGCTTATGTATAATACTAACGGCAAGTCAAAAGATTCATACTTGAACCTGTGTAGGCAAGAAAAAAACCACAGCCTTGTGTGGTATGTATTAGGCAAAAATTGGGGTGAGAGGGATGGAGGGTGACATGTTAAAAGCAGCAAATGTTCTCAAAAGGTTTATCTCTCAGTATCCTAAGAAAGAAAAAAAGAATAGAGGCAAGAAAACCATTTGGATAAAATATTACAAAAATACAGTGTGAGGAAGCAAAAAGAGCTTAAACTGCTATGGCAGCAAGATGATCTAAAAATAAATGTGAGAAAGGCATGCTGTTGAAAATAATTTGATGAAATATGGTAACTGACTGGAGGGGGCTGGGCAAAGACAGGAAGACAGCAAACATGAGGCGACATTAACAGAAAAAGGGGTATTTATTTCACTAAGGAAAAATGGGGGGTTGTGGGAATGATTTGTGGGAAAGAGGACAATAAGCTTTAAATGTCAAGTTTCATATACTAGCAGGATGGAAAATTGTAGATATTACATATATATCCAACAGGCAGTTAGCAAGACAGGTTGTCAGAAAAGGTCTGGGCTGGGGAGGCAGATCTGAGAGTCAACCTGGACTAAGTTAAGAAGCCTTGACCACAGATGAGTTAGTTTTCCATAGTAACAGAGAGCCAAGGACTAGACCCCGGCATTCCTCCAGGGGAGGGCAGGAAGAAGAAACTGATGTGGAGAAACAGACCAAACAAGGAAAGGCCAGCCAGAGCAGAGGGGAACCAGAGAGCAGAGGATCAGAGATGCCAAAAGAGGCAAGGAATAAAGGAGTCGCAGCATTAACAGGGTACGATTTTTCAGCAATCCTCAGAACAGGCAATGGAGGAGAGACCTGAAGACAGAAAAGCAGCAAACTCAAGAACTGTTTCATTTTTCTCTAGCCTTAAATGGCTCTTTTCAAAACATATCGTTCATCTCTCTATTTCAGTGCCTCAACCCCAGAAACAGGGTCCTTTGGACCCAAGAGGAACCCAAACTCACATGCCACCAACAAAGATTTTGAGACTTAGGATATCTCTCTTTGTTAATGGCAGCCACAACAGAGCCCCTCTACAGCTAAAAACTTAAAATACTTATTTTCTCAGTTCACGTCTTTCAGAGAGAGCACATTTGCTAAACTAAAATAAATCACTTCCTAGATTCACGATACAGTTAATTTCCCACCATCTAAAATATTTCAGATCTCTCTTTATTTTAACCATCTTCTTGTTAATAATACCCCCAGTAACTACAAAAGCCTTTGGGGGGAGCTATAATCTAGGCAAAATATAACTGTTAATCTGTACTAATTAGGTATAAAGCTAGATTGAATTAATGCAAGTTAAAAGACTTTGAAATGACATTGCTATCAAATATATATAGGACTGCTATCCATTAGTATTGGGATTTTTAAAAGACGAATATTAATGTTGATATGTAAATGAGCCTTAAAATGTCTGAAAATATTACTGTAAACATTTCCTTTAGTATATTTTACTATTTCATTATTTTTTACTGCTTATATAAAATTTTTATTCCAGTCCATCGAGTAAATTAATTAGTAGAAATATATTTAATAGCCCAATATTAATATGTTTGCTACATTCCTTTCCGTTCTGTTCCCATTACCACTGCTTTAAATCATTCATCCATTCACACTAAACAAGCATGCAGTGCGCCTTCTGTTTATATTTTGTCTCTATTATCAACCAGGTACTAGAATTATAAATACTTTCTGGTGCCTGCTCTCCAGAAGCCTAGACAGACAAGCACATAGACAGAATGCCACGTAGTAAGTGCTATAACTAGCACAAATGCCAGTGTCTCGAGGTGTAGAGGGGATGGACGCTCAAACTCTGCCTTAAGTATGACTAGGAAAGCTTCTGTGGAGAAAATGCCTATGTCCAATACTGCTCAAGGCTCAACAGAGATCATGTTCGTCAGGAACACACCTTCTGAAAGCTTAGCCATTTACGATGAAACTGGGAAAGAGACTGTATCTAGCTCATCTTTGTATACTCTACATCTCTTTAAAGGGCCTGATACACAGCAAGTGCTCAATCAACGTTTGTTGGATTGAACCAAAAACATTTCATCCCTTTAAAAAACAAAAATTAAATTGCTACAAATAAGCAAAATACTAAGTTTGTGTTGCTTATCACCTTCCTCACTTAAGTAAACATTGGTTGCGCACTTGGGTGGGGTACTATGGTAGATCCTGAAGATATAAAGACAGTTCTTGCCCTCTTGGCACTCACAGTCTTTTAAGGAAGAAAGAAACATTTAAAGCAGTAATAGCAGCCGTGTAAAAAGCACTGCAGGAAAAGCAAGGATCAGGTATTGTAGAAATTAGAGGTGGCATCGGACACTGCACTGAGCAAAAGTTGGGAGGGGGGCTTCCCACTGGGGCATTGCAAACACAGGTCATTGGAAGGAGCCAGAGGAACAAGAATTCTCACTTGCCGGACTTCAAATTCTGTTTAAAAGAGATGATCATTGCAATGAATGGACAGGGGTAACGGGTGGGAGGAGGTGAAAGAGGCTACAAACTGAATCCAAAATGATTCAGGAAACAGCTGGCAGATCTGAGAGTTTTTAAAAACACTAGATATTATGGAGCCAGCAAAATATCACATAGTATTAGCACATCTCAAAGAAATACCTATCTTGTATTTCTAACTTTGTGAGCACCCTGAAGTGCTGTTCCTTGGCCTTCTTTACACTGGAATTCATTTGAAAGGAGAATTTTAATTATAGGAGGACAGATGAGTTACATTTGTGCTGTCTAATATATTGGAGTGTTCTAGGAAAATAAAAGGCAAATTTATAAGGCACAGTCATGGCAAAGCAGCACCCCCAGCATCTTTAAGATAAGAACTAACAAATGTATGACGTTGCCATCAGGCTAGAAAACAAAAGGCCTACCAGAAGAAAAAAAGTCCAAAACCCCAATCACTGGACAAGACTATTCGGTTCTGTTGATTTTTAAATATCCCCTCAAAGTAGCTTGCATGGTTCTCAGAGTAGCCTAGTTTTTCTGGACAATTAACATCATTACAAAGCATGTGAGAGAGAGCATGTGTGTGAACAAATCTTCAATGTTATTTAGCATCCACTATTTCTTAAACGCAACATGCTACTCCGTAACAGAGTATATGCCACTGCATAGGGTAGTGAATAGAAAAAAACAGTCTCGGGAATAAGATCAGAATCAGTCACTTAAATAGCTATACATCTGATAACTACTTGAAACTTATTTTGTTTGTCGGCAAAATGAATTTATTCATTACAGTATTTATTGGTCATCAAACATGTATCAAGCTTTGTCAAGATCTAGGGAATAAACATGAAAGAGACCTCTGGCCTCATAGAGCTTATGTTTTAGCAGGTAAGACAATCAAATTATAAAAAAGTAACATCAGGGAGAAAGTTCTGTTACAAAGAATAAGAGGGTAAGGGGTTCAAGAGTGTCTGAAGTAGAGAGAGAGGCTGTTTCAGATAGGGTGGTCAGGGGGGCTACCAGGGGAAGTCACATTTGACTGAAAGCTGAATGAAGAAGCATGTTACACTTAAGTGTTCAAGGCCAAGAGAATAGCAAGTGCAAGGCCAGTATAAACTCAGCATGTACAAGGAACAATAAAGTCAGTCAGTCTGGAGGAGCAAGTGAATAAACACCGGATGGGAGATGAGGCTGGAGTTTGGATTTTTTCTGAATGTGATGTCAAGCCACTGGAAGGTTTTGAAAAGAGTGACATAATCTGATTCACGTTTTAAAAGAATCACTGGGGTTCCCTCTCCTTGGAGTGACTTTATCCTTTGTCTGCCTAGTCAACTCCTACATGTTTTGAACAAACATGGCCTGTTTGAGGAGTGCCGTGCCATGGCTTGAGCACAGAGAACACGTAAGCAGAAGACAAGGACATAAAGAAATGCCAAAGATTTCAGTCTTTAGTCCAAGGGGAGCCATGGAAAGCTTACCAGCATTACCTGCCCTGTGTACTTCTTCCATGGTTGGAAGATCAAATGAGATAATCATAAACAACTTTTATACAACATTACTGATCATTATTATTCAAATGCCCCCTTACCAGAGGTCTCCCCTGACCGTCCTAAATAAATACAAACTCCCCTGCCCCAACTCTCCTTATCTATCCTGTCTTGCTTTTTTCCCCCATAATACTTTTTACTGTCTGACACATATATTTACATATATATGTGTATATATATACAGTGTGTATTATCTATGTATAAAGTTAAGAGTATATATTTATTTGTTTATATATTTCCCTGATTTCTCCCTCTCCTCTCAACTATTATGGAAGCTTCAACAGGGCCAAGGACCATATTTGCTTTATTCAATGCAATATCATTGCCTAAAAATGTATCTGATTGTTTTAAATGCTCAATAAATATTAAATGAATGAATGAATGAATGAATGAATTCCTCATGGAATTCTCTTCCTGTGAACAATCTGCCTCTCTCTGCCTCTCTCTCTTCAATTCATTTAAACACGTAAGATGACTAGATGAGAAATGCAAAGACATAAAATCTAATGCTCTGGCTATACCAAATTTTTAGCTCAGTGGTCCTTAAAAAGTCACTTAAAATATAACTAAGGCTCAAAAGGACCAGTGACTAGAAGAGAATATAACAGCATCGCCCCTGTTCATCTAACCTAGAGGCTCTACTCATATCTGTCTCAGGTGGAAAAATATCCAGATACTCTCCTCAAATAAAGCCCACTCTCCAGATTCGCCAGCAAAGCCCTTTTTATGAAGCTTTCCTTCCAAGATGCCTCAAAGTACCTTAAGTAACATGAACAGAAATCCACTGAGAAATTTACTGACTTTTGGCATAAACTAAATTCATTCCACATAGACAGACTTTGGTTGATTTCAATGTTAGAAAACATTTAACAGTTTTATTTGACATTTAAAGTTAATTTTTATTTCAACCAGGCTAATCTTTTGCCAGATAAAGATACGAGTCAATGAAATCCCTATAACCTGCCTTCTTTAATCACATGTCTATATTCCCACCAATAGCATCCCCCCTCCCAATGCTAACACAAAACCGTTATTTTAAATACTACTATTAATAATAATCAAAATTCATATTGTCTTCCAGCTTCCTAATTTTCCAACGCTAAGATATACGCAAATTCTTAAAGACTTCATGCACCACCTACTTGGTCCATTAAAGTAAAACCAGCAGATGGCGCTCAATAAATCTGTTGAGTTCTCTGTATGGAGTGGTTTTAGAGACTACTCTCCCTAATGGGAAAGAATCTTGAAACTTCAGCCGGAAAAGGAATCAAATCACAAAAAGTTTGGAAATCATTTAATGTATGGTCGCCTTAACGGGAAGTGTTCCTTAAAAAAATGACAATTTTTAAAAATTCTAAGAGTATAAGCTTTTTGTTTCGGTGCACAACCCTGCCTCTCAGTCTATTCTTGTTAAGCAAAGCTAAATCGGTCAGAGGGTGTTGGCTGGTGGCTTAAAAAAACAAACAAAAAAAAGCCTCTCCCTCTCATAAATGTTTCACAACTCTCTGGAACTGCTAGAATAATTAGGTCAACACTTAAAGAAACAGTCTCCACTTTGTTAACAGGACCAGATATTTGGTTAAAATGCAGAGATCAAAAGGATTTCATTAATTCTTGATAGAAATTTAATGAAAGAAGTGGAGGTGATTAGATACAATCTCTCTGGCTCCCCATTCCTCTCTTGGCTCTCTCCCCTCCCAGAGAGCAGATGACTAAGGTGGGGACATTCTGTAATTAACATCTATCAGCTGGACTTCTGTTCTCACCCGTCTCACACTTATTCACCTGGCTTCCTTGCTTATTCCTTGGTCAGTTCTCTTGGTTTTCCTCTAAAGTTATCCACGAAAGTGAGTCTCTAGGCTTCTAGGCTTGCGTTCCACACACTAAGAAGCAAAAGAAGAGTCTCCAAAATATAATCTGATCGAGTTAGTCTCCTGAAACTCTTGGACAGCCAACAGGATAACATTTATGTGATATGATTTTTACCAATAATGCTGAATAAGAAAAATGTTACTATCATCTGAAATGATTGAATATTTCTTAACTACATTTATGGTTTTTAAGAACAATCATGCATCAGTTAATGATGGGGATACGTTCTGAGAAATGCATCGTTAGGTGATGTTGTTGTTGTGCAAACATCATAGAGTATACTTAACACAAACCTAGATGGTGTAGCCTACATTACACCTAGGCTCTATAGTACTAATCTTATGGGACCATTGTTGTGTATGCAGTTTGTCGTTGACCAAAATGTTGTTACTGTACCATGTATTCTTTAATGCCCATATAGCTATTTTGTTATCAATTAGAAAGTTTAACCAGCTTTAAGAAAGTTTTATAATTTACCTTTTAAACTAATCAAGCTTTTTTACTCTTTCTATATTCCCTTATGACTGCTTTCTAGAGGGTTTCATAAAACCAATTTTGCCATCTAGTTAAAATTCTTTACCCATAATTAAAAAACCCATAAAATAGTAAAACTTATTACCACACTATTTGGTTTTGTTTGAGAAATATGTTTTACTAGAAGAGATCGTAAAGAAAGGTAAAGACATGGAGATTCTGAAATGTGGGATATTTTTATTTACTTGCAAATGGATGGGAACATTTATTTTGTGCCTACTGTATGCTAGACACTTGGCATACCTTGTTAAAATACTAGTACTTAACTTTATATGGTTGTTGAGGGGATTAAATGGTAACCCTTATCTGTATAAAACATTTGAAACAGTGCTGGCATATAGTTAGCACTCGATGAAAGAGCCATTATTATTGTTTGATGCACTTCAGATATGTGAATATAATAGATACAGTTTCTACCCTCACAGAGTTTACAATCTAGCAGTTCCTAGAAAGGATTTGAGGTAGTTCCCAAAAGAATCACAGAGCTAGTAACAAATGAAGCTGGTATTCCGAGTCATGTGATTTCACAGCCTGTGGTCTTGCCCACCAAAGCAATGTCTCCCGTTCTGTATTTGCAGCTTCCCTTCTTAATCTTGATGTAGTTGACAGTGTCCCAGTTGCCAACTTTGAGTATCTCTTTTCTGTAGTCGCAGTTTGTTGTATCCTGGGTTAGGAATGCGATTTGACCAGGTGTGGTTCAGTTTGACCTGATGGGTTTCCCTCCTCAGGCGTTGCCCGTGCACATGCCCATTGCCCAAACAGGGCAGGCTCCAGGAGTTGGAGGAGACCTTGACTTGCGTGCAGTGGGTGAGGAATATGTGAGATTAAGAGGCCTTTCACCTGAGGAAGGGGACCAGGTGTCTACTCAGGAAGGAAAGGCATTGTCTCGTTTCATGGTTTACTCTCTTGCTCTAATCATCAGTCAGATGAGAGGAAGATATGACAGGTAAAGGGAGCTGCATGGCCAAGTAGTGAGACAGGTAGGAAGAGTGAGGCTTAACGGTCTTCGTGTGATCTTCAACTATCAGCGGTCTGCTATGATCGTGTGAGTGTCTGAGGAGAGAATCTGAGGGAGGTGAGGTTGGAGAGGAGCAATAAGCAAGGGCTAGGTTGTGGAGGCCTTGTTTGCCGCAAATTGGAGGGACATGGTCAGGAGTCAGGATGATAAGTTTTTAAAAATTTTCCTTTTAAAGTGTCAAAATTTTAAAAATAAATAAATTAGCTTTATGAAAATCTATCTAAGATGCCTTACACATTTCCCGGACTTCTTTTTTTTTGTGGTAACGTTGGTTTATAACATTATATAAATTTCAGGTGTACATCATTATATTTCGATTTCTGTGTAGATTACATCATGTTCACCACAAAGACTAATTACAATTCATCACGATTCACATGTGTCTAATCACCCCTTTCACCCTCCTCCCTCCCCCCTTTCCCTCTGGTAACCACCAATCTAATCTCTGTCTCTATTTGTTTGTTGTTGTTTTTATCTTCTAAGCGAGATCATACTGTATTTGACTTTCTCCCACTGATTTATTGCACTTAGCATAATACCCTCAAGGTCCACCCATGTTGTCACAAATGGCCAGATTTCATCGTTTTTTAGAGCTGAGTAGTATTCCACTGTGTATATATACCACATCTTCTTTATCCATTCGTCCCTTGATGGGCACTTAGGTTGCTTCAAAGTCTTGGCTATTGCCCAACACCATTTATTGAAGAGACTTTCCTTTCTCCATTGTATGTTCTGTGTTCTTGGCTCCCTTGTCAAAAATTAGCTGTCTATAGATGTGTGGGTTTATTTCTGGCCTCTCGATTCTGTTCCACTGATCTGTGTGTGTGTTTTTGTGCCAGTACCACGCTGTTTTGGTTACTATAGCTTTGTAGTATATTTTGAAATCAGGGAGGATACCTCCAGCTTTGTTCTTTTTTCTCAGGACTCCTTTGGGCTATTCGGGGTCTTTTGTTGTTCCATATAAATTTTAGGATTCTTTGTTCTGTTTCTGTGAAAAATGTTGTTGGAACTTTGATAGGGATTGCATTGCATCTGTAGATTGCTTTAGGAAGTATGGACATTTTTAACTATGTTAATTCTTCTGATCCAAGAGCACAGAATATCATTCTACGTCTTTGTGTCTTCTTCAATGTCTTTCAACAATGTTTTATAGTTTTCAGTGTAGAGATCTTTCACCTCTTTGGTTAAGTTTATTCCTAGGTATTTTACTCTTTTTGTTGCAAATGTAAATGGGATTGTATTCTTAATTTCTCTTTCTGCTACCTCGTCGTTAGTGTATAGAAATGCAATTGATTTTTGTATGCTTATTTTGTATCCTGCAACTTGACCATATTCATTTATTATTTCTAAAAGTTTTTTGGTGATTCTTTAGGATTTTTTATATATAAAGTCATAGAGATGATCATGTGATTTGTATTCTTCATTTTGTTAATGTGGTGTATCATGTTGATTGATCTGCAGATGTTGAACCATCCCTGCATCCCTGGAATAAATCCCACTTGATCATGGTATATGATCTTTTTAATGTATCATCATAATTGATTTGCTAGTATTTTGTTGAGGATTTTTGCATCGATGTTCATCAGTGATACTGGCCTGTAATTTTCTTTTTTGTGTGTTGTCCTTGTCTGGTTTTGGTATCAGGGTAATGTTGGCTTCATAGAATAAGTTAGGAAACTTTCCCTCCCCTTCAATTTTGGAAGAGTTTGAGAAGGATAGGTATTAAGTCTTCTTTGAATGTTTGGTAGAATTCACCAGGGAAGCCATCTGGTCCTGGACTTCTATTTTTTGGGAGATTTTTGATTACTATTTCAATCTCCTTACTGGTGACTGGTCTATTCAAATTCTGTTTCTTCTTCTTTTTTTTATTTTCTTAATTCAGTTTTGGAAGATTGTATGATTCTAAGAATTTATCCATTTCTTCTAGATTATCCAATTTGTTGGCATATAGCTTTTCATAGTATTCTCACACAATCTTTTGTATTTCTGAGGTGTCTGTTGTAATTTTTCCTCTTTCATTTCTGATTTTATTTATTTGAGCCTTCTCTTTTCTTCTTGGTGAGTCTAGCTAAAGGTTTGTCAATTTCGTTTATCTTTTCAAAGAACCAGCTCTTGGTTTCGTTGACTTTTTCTATTGTTTTTTTAGTCTCTATTTCATTTATTTGTGTCCTGATTTTTATTATTTCCCTCCTTCTAGTGATTTGGGGCTTTGTTTGTTCTTCTTTTTCCAGTTTCTTTAGGTGTACTGTTAGATTGTTTATTTGAGATTTTTCTTGTTTGTTGAGGTAGGCCTGTATTGCTACAAACTTCTCTCTTAGAACCACTTTTGCTGTATCCCAGACAAATGCTGAGACCATTTGTCTCCAGGTATTTTTGGATTTCTCCTTTGATTTCTTCAATGACCCAATAGTTGTTTAGTAGCATTTTGTTTTATCTCCACATATTTGTGGCTTTTCTGATTTTCTTCCCGTAGTTGATTTCTAGTGTCATACTGTTGTGGTTAGAAAAGATGCTTGGTATTATTTCAATCTTCTTAAATTTATTGAGACTTGTCTTATGGCCTAATATGTGATCTATCCTGGAGAATGTTCCATGTGCATTTGAAAAGAATGTGTATTCTGTGGTTTTTGGATGGAATGTTCTGTATATATCTACTCCAAGTCCATCTGGTCTAATGTGTCATTTAAGGCCAATGTTCCCTTATTAATCTTCTGCTTGGATGATCTATCCATTGATGTAAGTGGAATGTTAAAGTCTCCTACTATTATTGTGTTACTGTCTATTTCTCCTTTTATGTCTGTTAATAATCGCTTTATATATTTAGGTGCTCGTATACTGGGTGCAGATATTTACAAATGTTATATCCTCTTGTTGGATTGTTTTCTTTATCATTATGTAGTGACTTTCTTTGTCTCGTTACAGTTTTTGTTTTAAAGTCTATTTTGTTTGATATAAGTATTGCTACCCCAGCTTTCTCTTCATTGCCATTTGCATGGAGTATCTTTTTCCATCCCATCACTTTCAGTTAGTGAGTGTCTTTAGGTCTGAAGTGTGTCTCTTGTATGCAGCATATATATGGGTCTTGTTTTTTTAATCCAATCAGCCACCCTATGCCTTTTGATTGGAGCATTTAGTCCACTGACATTTAAAGTACCTATTGATAAGTATGTATTTATTGCCATTTTGTTACTTTCTTTTCTGGACTTCTTAAATATGGACAGGGAAGGACAGGAATATTGACTGAGCAACTGCTATGTGCTAGAATCTTTATATGTGGGAACAGCAATATTTAATTGTTGAAGAGTAAAAGATATATATGAAGCACTTCTCTAAGTACCTAGTACTTAGTAAGTATTCAATAAATGCTAGATATTGTAATTTTTAAAATCATATTTAATCCTCATAAAAATCCTATAAGAGAGGTATTACCCTGGTGAATTTCACAGATGAAAAATCTAAGACATCCACAGTTAGTTAGCACTAGAGCAGGAATTTAAACCCATATCTACTTGACTCCTAAGCCCCCATACTGTTCTCTACAGGGGTTATCAAAGTGTTGTCCCAGGACCAGCAGCATCACCCGGGAACTTATTGGAAATGCAGATTTTCAACCCTGCCCCAAACCTAGTAAATCAGAAACTATGGGCTTCTGTGCAGCAATCTGTGTTTCAATAAGCCCTCCAGTGATTCCAGTGCATGCTCAAGTTTGAGTGCAGCCCCACTGCACTACACTCCACTGAAGCAGTCATCACAGAAAGCATATTGTCTGTCCCTAAATGGTTCCCCCTCTTCCCAACTAATTCCACTTTTCAATCATTCTGCCTTTAATAATTCCATCAAGGCCCCAATTTTCCAAGTCCTCAGCAAAGCCCACTTCTTCCCACCCATGCAAGGTAAGAGCAGACACACAGCAGCAATATTCTGACATCATCAGGAGTCCAGGCTTCTAAGTAAGAAAGGCCTGGTATGAACTCCAACTCTATCCCTCACCAGCTGCATCACCTCAGCAAGCGACTGAAGTTCTCTAGCCCTATTTCCTCATCTTTAAAATACAAAAAACAACAGGTTTGTTGTCTGATGGTTGTTAAGAGTGTTTAAATGAGAAAATGAAAGTAGGACATACAGCACAGCGGGTAAGTACTATAAGGTATTCAATAAATGGAGATTCTTATGACTGCCATTTTAATACAATAGGCATTTCTGCCACCCTCCACTGCATACACATACATTAAGTCAGATGAAAAGTCAACACCACAACCCCACACTCAACAGGAAGACTGGGGTTGGAATCTCAGTATACCTTTTCTTAAAACACCCATTTTTATCTCATAGTGAAGGAGAAGATCTATTTTTAATTCTGAAATTTACTAAGATATGGACAACATATGATCATATCCATAGATGTGGCAAGGATAAAATAAATTTCATAGAGATCTGGAAAATGGGGATTTGCGGAGGAAAGATATTGGCTATGAGAAACGCTCACAGTAGTAACTTAATATTTATGCTGTCTGGGATCCTTTAACCACACAAGATAGGACGAACTAGGCAATGTTGGCAAAACCTATTAAAAGCTTTACTCAAAGCAGAATACAGGAAGGCAGGAGGTGACTGAGAAGGAATCCATATTCCTGAGGGTAGGTTAAGATCACCCCTGGCCTTTAACTAGTTCAAGAAGATGACAGGAATGGTAGAAAATGAGCACACTATCAGATTGGTGGGTCCCATGGACAAAAAAGGAATGTACCATTGCCTGAGTAGTAAGATAAAACTCACATTTCCTTCTGTGGACATAACAAAGAGACAGCTGAGAATTCCACCCTAGCTGCCAGATGCTCTGTATATCACTCGGGGTCAGCAGTTAATCCAAACACAGAGCTTCTAAAGGGCTCCACGGATGCACGAGGGCTGAGAGCTCTTTCTTGGTTTAAAAAAGAGTACACAAGCAAACAAAATTTGAGTGTATAGATGACGTTCTCTATACTTACGGGTAAGGACCCTAAATTACAATCCCCACATAAAAGGAATAATCAGACTCTCTGGAGGATAAATGTGGAGGAGTGAGAAAAGTACTAAAGATGTGCATCACCAGTCCCTTAATCAATCAATGAATTAGTGCACCTTTCAGAAAAATGTAATTTCCACATCCCTGCTGATATAAATATATTCCTAATGTTCTATTTGGATGGAGCTATTTGTGGACTTCTGAATTATAGATTCAGTGAGCTGACTTTATGAATCTACCTAACAGACTTATCTCAGACGGCATAGTGAATTCCAAAGAGGGCAATGAAAACCTTTAGGATTACAATGAACAGACTAGAACTTTAAAATATAAATCTTGCTGTCTTGGTTCCCCCATCTGTGAAATAAAACAATTCCTCCTAATTCATAGTTTTGTCAGACCAAGAAAATAAGATTAGTATAGAAAGAAGCCAACACAGCGAGTTCCAAGTAATCAGCCCATAACAACACAGAAATATTAAACTATTTGGGTTGAAATTCAGTTTTTCATCAAGTGTCGGTCCCAAGTTTTCCTACAAACTCCATCTCACAGGTCAAAGCAAAGAGACACTTCTGTCACTGGTTCCAGGTCACAAAGCCCCCTGTGTGGTTTCATCTCTTGACTGATGATCTATCGTCTCTTGACTGATGATCTACAGTGGCCTTCCCTTTGGGGTCATAAATCTTACCAAAAAAGATCTCATCTTAAGCTAAGCAGACAGGTATAACTAACCATGCATGGGGCAAACCTCTTTCCCAAAGAACAGCTTTAATTCTATTTAATCAAAAACACTGAGCACCTACTATGTGCAAAGTACTGTTGACAGAAGCTGAAGTTAAAATAAGGGCAATAAAAGCAACAACTCCAATATAAAATCTCTGCCCTCAAGATGTATACAGTAAATGGAAAAAGGCACGTAAACAATAGCGCACTCATTTAAAGTGTCTGAGGTGTTGTCATAAAGCCCGGACCGAGTAGCTGGGGCCTGGAGGGAGGAGTGACAGATTCCACAGGAGGCTGAAGCTCAGGCAGGGCTCCACAGAGACAAATGACAGGAAATGAATCCTGAAAGATGAGCAGTTTTCTCTGTGTGTGTGTTGGGGGTGATCAAGGGGGTTTACTGTATTTCAGAGTTGAAGAGATGCAAAAACTGTCTCACATGGCTGAAGGCTAACATACATAGAGTTGGAACTGGTTTACCTGAAGCACCAGTGACTCACCACGGAGTCCACAGCTAGGGAGTTGTAAACTCCCGAATGCTGACTTCACAATATTGTTTTTATTTATGCTGTCCGAAAATCTGTTACAGAAGCCTGTCTACAACCTCATTCCAACCCAGGTGCTCTTATCAGTTCCATTTGCATCATAACCTGCTCTGCTTACAAAGCAGACATGGCTTTAAATTATTCACGACCACACAAGGAAGAACTCATGAGAAATCCTAAATGACATAAAAATACTGTGAAAAATAATGTGAAGTATGAATTCCCTTAACTGAAAATAATCACTACTACCTTCTGCTAAGAGATAACTAGCCCTGTGTTCAATAGTACACACTTTGATATTACTGTGAGTTAATAATCCAGTGATAATTTACTCAGGAATCTACCACAGATCTGCCCCTTTGAAATAACATCCTACTTAATGCATATAATTTACACGTATCTTCACAGTCAACCACTGCTGATGGGTTAACAGTCAGCCATATTGGAAGCCCTAAATCTACCCAAACTGCTCCAATTTAATTCATAAGGAAGAACCTGTAAAACTATCCTTTTTAGGGGTTGGCCCAGTGGCGCAAGCGGTTAAGTGCGTGCGCTCCTCTGCAGCGGCCCGGGGTTCGCTGGTTCAGATCCCAGGCGCGCACCGTCGCACCGCCTGGCAAGCCATGCTGTGGTGGCATCCCATGTAAAGTGGAGGAAGGTGGGCACGGATGTTAGCCCAGGGCCAGTCTTCCTCAGCAAAAAAACAGGATTGGCAGATGTTAGCACAGGGCTGATCTCCTCACAAAAAAAATAAATAAAAATAAATAAATAAATAAAACTCCTTTTTGTTTACTTGGTTCATGCTTACACTCTGAGGTGCAGCAGAATCATTCTGATTCAGTAGGTCTGGAGTGGGGCCTGAAAATCTGCATTTCTAACAAATTCCTAGTGATGCTCATGCTGCTGGTTAGGGACCAGACTTTGAAAACCAGTGCTCTAGAACAATCCAGTTGTAAGTCAGACCAGGTCACCCCACAAATCAATTATTGCTGTGAGTAAATTTTTATAGGATCTATTCTTACATTTGAACAATGGATGGTAAACAGAATTCAGTGCTAAAGACAACTTCTAAATGTAGAATGTGATATAAGCATCACGCTTCAAGTTACCAGGTCAAGAGAGGGTGGTACTAACTTGAGGAACTGATAGTGAAACCATCCTTACTTGTAGAGATTAGACAGAAAGAGCAAAAGTTTTGAGTTCAAATCCCTGCTTCACCTCTTCCTAGCTTTGTTCCTTCATCTATAATACAGGCCTCATAAGGGTAAGGGGATAACGTATGTAAGTCACCTTACATGGAAGGTAATCAGTAAATGGTAGTTCCCCTCCCCTTTCTAAGCAAACAAGAGCTGTCAACAAAAGTGTATAAGCAGAAGATGTAAGAGGAAGCCACACAATATAATGTTTATATGCTTTCACACTGTGTCAAAACAAAGGAGATGGGTCTCTTTAAAAACTACCTATATTTAAAGTTTCTATCCATCGTCTGTGAAATGTGCTTATATCACCTCGTTTAATCCTATCACCCCCTAAGCTTGTGGTAAAGATGTGACTGTTCTCCCTCAGGCTTCCAAGGCAGCTCCTCCTCCTAAATACTCCTCACTTGTTGGTGCCACACCCTTCTCCCTCAGCCTCTCATATTAAAATCCTCAATGGTCATATCTGTGGCTCTTGGATGCTTTCAGTCATTCTATCAGACAAAATCCATATGTTCTTCCTTCGGAACAGCTTAACTACTCTCACATTCCATTCAGTATGTTGTAACAGTGAAGTAACAGGCCTACTTACTTGATAGTCCCTCACTGCTCTTCCTCTACTCTCTACACCTGTTGATCAATGTTCTTTGGGTACTCCTTCCATCATGCCACTATTTCCCTGGTCAAAAGATCTCCAGTTGCTCTCCATCCCGCTATGTGAAACTCCATATTCTCTCTATCAGTGCTGGCCAACACAACTTTCTGCAATAATAGAAAAATTCTATATCTGTAGTGTCCAATATGGTAGCCACTAGCAACATGTGGCAACCGAGCACCCTGCAATGGAGGAAGTGAATTTTTTATTTTATTTCATTTTAATTAATTTAAATAGCCACATGTGGCTAGTAACTACTATCATGAACAGAGCAGCTATATATACAGTAGTCCCTCCTTATCTGTGGCTTTGCTCTCTGTGGATTCAGTTACGCGCAGTCAACCTCAATCTGAAAATATTAAATGGAAAATTCTAGAAATAACAATTCATAAGTTTTAAACTGAGTGGCGTTTGGAATAGCATGATGAAATCTTGAGCCATCCTCCTCTGTCCCACCCAGAACGTGAATCATCCCTTTATCCAGCATATCCATGCTGTATACACTACCGGTCATTAGTCACTTAGAAGCCCTCTCACTTATCAGATCAACTGTGACGATATCGCAGTGCTTGTGTTCAAGCCACCCTTATTTTACTTAGTAACAGCCCCAAAACACAAAAGTAGTGATGCTGGCAATTTGGATATGACAAAGAGAAGTTATTGTTGTTAATCTCTTACTGTGCCTGATTTATAAATTTAACTTTATCATAGGTATGTATGTATAGGAAAAAACATAGTATATATAGAGGTCACAACTATCCGTGCTTTCAGGCATCCACTGGCGGTCTCGGAACATATCCCACCTTGGGTAACAGGGGGCCTACTGTAATCTCATGTCCAAGTATTCTCCAGTGTGAACTGTCCTCTCCAGTCAAGCCAGATCCCTCACCACCCCTGAGGATACCATGTCCCTACCTTACTTCAAAGACTATATTTCGTTCTCTCACTCTGCTCTTTCCTCTCTCCACAGCCTATCCATCCAAACTACTAGAGCCCCCATCTTTCTTGAAAGCTTCCCAATCATTTCTGCCAATAACCGATTTCTCTCCCACTATGAACCATCTCTGCCTGTATAACTCATCTAGCTCTTGAACACATGTTGTTTGCGCTGTCATTTAACTCCTCATGCATCTGAGCCCCTGTGAAAGAATCTATTCCTCTAAGACCAGATCCTCCATTTGCTTAACAGGTACTTCAGAAATACCTGTTGAATGAAGTAAAGGTACAGAGCATTATATTTTGGTCTTCCTTGGATAGAAGTCTTCTCTTCGCTAGAACCAAATGAAAATTTTAACTCCAATCCCCCCCACTCCTCGGTTTTTCAGATGCTTAGGAAACACCAAGTTATTGTAAAAGCAACCTGCAGATAGGCCCTGAAAAGTCTTTGACCTATGTATCTTCATCTGCTCTGAAATTGCCAAGGAAAAACAAGAAAATGCTATCTACAAATGCAGAAGCCATTAACTTCAAAGCAAGTTTCTAGAGACTGATTAAAAAGTATAACAGAAGGAAAATGATGTTCTTGCTCTGTAAAATCATCAAAAGCTAGATTGAGGAACACTTGACTTCCTTATTTCTTCTGGCACTAGTGACAAAGTGTTGTTATTTAAATACAGTCCTCAGATCTGGCTGGAAAGGGCCACCAGTCTACGAAACTGGAGCAGACCCACCAGACATGTATTGTTAAGGCAAAAGCAGGTAATTCATTTATGAGATCAAAAGGCTGATAAAGCTCTCTTTGAAGGAGCAAAATGTAACCGAACAGCCAAACAAGAAGCATAGCCAGGTTACTTCAACTCCTGCTATTGTAAAAACACATTTCCCAGGAAGAATAATAAAATGTTGCCATGACCAAATAGGCCCTCTTCTCTACAATGAAGCAACTGAGAAGATTAAGCTGGGGTAACCTAAATTCTGTGGCCATTCAAAAATATGACTATTTTTGCAAACTATACTTATTCAAGAATAAAGTTTTTAATTGATAAAAATTTTTAAACCTCTTCCTTCTGAGCACAACATCTCCACTTGTACTCTCATCTTCTGGTACTCTACAGGCTCTGAGATCTGTTCTGATTAGCAGGCACAGGACATGTTAATCCACTGCACAAAGTCCAAGTCTTCACTGAGGCTGGAAACATAAGCCCAGAGTCAACAAGAATCCAATGTGGTGGCAGGAAATCATTCTGATAAGTTTTTCTCAAGATCTAAATGTGAGTCAAATGGATATGCTCTTCTGATCTCCCTTATTTAAATGAGCTTTGAAGTCACCCGCAGGATTGACCCCTAGGTTCCCCACAGCTATGCAACCTTACACAAGTTACTGACCCCTCTGAATCCTCACACCCCTGGGCTGTAAAGTGGAAATATTAACCAAATCTTTTATGTCCTCTGTGAAGATTAAATCAGGGAGTGTGTATTAAGTGCCCACCATGGTACCTTGCCAAGAGTAGGTTCTCAACCAATACCAGAACCCTAACCTACCTACTTTTCCCTTCCCTGGGAAAACAGAGTACATCATCACCATAAGAAATGGTCCCTATTCTAATTCAAATAATCATAATAATTAGATACTGTTTTGCTTTGCACATTTTGAATAAAGAAAGGCACCCAGTGCCAAAGATACTCTTTCTTATGATGTTCCTCTATTGTCAGGATGTTTTTGCCTCTTCCCAGAAGCAGTTACATGCAAAAACATTCAGTACTAAGGAAAAAGGAGATGGGAAGGGAGAATAATAAACCAGATCTGCTGCGGTTCTGGAAATTTGTTTTCTAATTGGAATGGCTCTTCCCCTTGGAAATCTAATAAATGTGGGTTTTATCCCAAACATATGGCAGGTAATGATAATTATCCCATATATAACCTTGGAGCATGCCTTGGAGCAGAATTTACATCTCACATCTGAGTATCTCTCTGGTTTTAAAAAGTATTTAATTTGTAAGGGAAAAATGCCTTTTGGTTTTCCTGAGGGAGACCTAGAGATGTGTTCAACAGACCACAAATCTTGGGGACACAAAAAAAAGTTTATAACCGAAGAATCTGCGAAGTGCACCCCAAGTTTTCCCTCTTTAAATGTGTTCTTATGGTCATTTTAGATAGTGAATCATCACCAATATAAACCTTCTCAGTCAGTGTTAGCCACTGCCATCCATTCTGGAGTATCATCAACCATAAAGTGTCCAATGCCCACTGGAACACTTTGGAAACCAATAAAGAACATTATTCTAATAGAGAAAAGCATCACAGATGCAGGAGCTGCACTTTACAAGAGACATGCCCTACTGTTCCAGGGCCTTGACCTTCCTTTCATGTGGGGCTAAGAAGTCACCCATCCTCTTGAGGAAGCTCTAAGTATCAAGTAAGTATCTGACCAAATAATTCATCGGGGTGGCTACTACTCACTTTCCTATATCAAAAGTCACAATATACATTTTATTTTCACTCTTTTTTCCACTTAAGAGGAATTTCAAGTATTAACTGTAAACTATTCTCCAATGTGTCCACCCCCCATAAAGTCATTCTAACCCTTACCTGTTCACCCCTGCGAGAAAGGAGCTCAATGCTATCTTTTCAAATATTCCTCTTTTCTTCCAGTCTTCCCATTGCTACTTTTCTCCCTCTTACTTAGCCCACTTATTCCGAGACTTGTACTGTAACTTCTCTGCGCATGTACTTTGAATCTGGAGTGCAAACCAACTAACGACCTGCCTCCTGTACCACTAGCTACCTGACCAGATCTATCACAACTCCCAGGAAACTTTAAGGAAATCCTTCAATCTCTCTGTTTCTTCACTCTTCCAGAAGAGTGGGCTTACCCATCCCTAAAATATGATTCCTATGACTCATCCAATTTTTCTCTAGTCTGACTGTGGGACATTCAGCACTTGGGTGCATGATCACAACTTTTTCTCCAGAAAAGTGAAGTGACGAGAAGAGAAAGGAAGTGACTTCCTCTGTCATATAGTGTACTGGGTTAATCTGAGTCTCTTTATTCTTGACACCTATTGTCTGCGTGTACCTTGTAGAGCTTCAGGCCTGGCCTCGCCAGATCTCTTCTAGAAGAAGCGTGGGGCCTGAGATAAGAGGCATCTTAAGACCCTTTCCTCCTCTTGCTTCCTTTTCAGCTGTTAGCCAGGGGGAGGATTTGTTTACTATTGCTAGTATCCAGTTGCTAGGTTGCTAGGTCCAGTAGTGCTTAGCATGTGGGGGTGGTGGTAGGGCCCATTTCGTTTGTTTTATAAATACCAACCTTTGCTTCTTGTGCCTGGCTTTTTCTCTTATCATCTGACGGCATCCCTCATCCCCTACCCCTTCTGGGAAAAGCCTATACTTTTATCTTGACAGTGAGAAGGGCTCTAGAACTAAAAGGTACACGGACTACATTCTTAAAATAATATTAGCAGTCATATGGTTTACTATATGTAATTTGCTGTAAACAAGTGGCTCAGACCACAAGTCCCGTAAGGACTAGAGAGAACAATTCAGGACTCAAGAAACATAGGCATGATTTCCAGTATGCCTTTTCAATTCACTAAATGACTAAGTAAGTTACTTATCTCACCAAATATGTCTCTAGAATAAAACTCTATCAGACACTCAGCTACATTTCATAGGGATACAGTGCAGATTTCCTTAGAATTGTAATGAAAGTTACACAATAAAGACATCGTTGTCACATTTATTTCCTTGTTAGCAACATTTTCAATCACAAAGAGGGCATCACTAACTATTCAGGGCCCACACAAGGTAAATTAATAACGAAACATAGGAAGGAAATGAGCAACTTTAAGAAAGGCATTTATTCTATCAAAAAGAAGCAAAATTTACTAGTCTTATCTAAATCGTATTTCACTTAACAACTGTTCACTGAAGGCCTACTATGTTCCATATTAAATACGGTTGGTACACCTTAGCTGAGAATTATATTTGTTTAAAAACCCAGTGTTGAGCCGGCCCGGTGGCTTAGCGGTTGAGCGCGTGCGCGCGCTCCACTGCTGGCGGCCCAGGGTTCGGATCCCGGTGTGCACTGACGCACCGCTTCTCTGGCCATGCTGAGGCCGCGTCCCACATACAGCAACTAGAAGGATGTGCAACTATGACATACAACTATCTACTGGGGCTTTGGGGAAGAAAACAAAAAAGGAGGAGGATTGGCAATAGATGTTAGCTTAGAGACGGTCTTCCTCAGCAAAAAGAGGAGGATTAGCACAGATGTTAGCTCAGGGCTGATCTCTCTCACAAAAAAAAAAATAAATAAAATAAATAAAAACCCAGTGTTGGGGGCCAGCCCAGTGGCATAGGGGTTAAATTTGCACACTCTGCTACGGCGGCTCAGGGTTCACAGGTTCGGATCCCAGGCTCGCACTGGTGCACTGCTTGTCAAGCCATGCTGTGGTGGTATCCCATATAAAGTAGAGGAAGACGGCGGGCAGGGATGTTAGCCCTGGGCCAATCTTCCTCAGCAAAAAGAGGAGGATTGGCAACAGATGTTAGCTCAGGGCTAATCTTCCTCTCATACACACACACACAAAAAACCCAGTGTGTATCCACAAGGGCAGAGACAATGCTCTGTTCAAACCGCAGGCAATGAATTACTCACAATGAGCTCTCTGCTGACATAAGCCCTTTCACCTATATTCAAGGGCACACCTTGCAGAGAACAAGGGTGCCTATTTTAGGAAAATCCAATATACAATAGATACTTCCAAACCAGAAACAACATTAGAGGGGGAAAGGGAACAATTACACCATCTTATTTAAATGCCCAATTCCTTCAGAACAGATAAATTAAATTATATAAATTCAACACCACTTTAACCAAGGGATCAAAGTTAACATCTCCAATAATCAGACAAGAATATATCATGTGTCCTCCTAATGTGATACATCAATAAGGACATCTTTTATGTAGTATTCCTGCCAAAATCAGGAGAAAATGTCATATAAACTCCAACTGCTACAAAATAACTGGCCTATACTCTTCCAAAATACCAATATCATGAAAAACAAAAAAAAGCAGACAAACTATTCCTAAGAGACTACAGAGACTTAAAAAAATACAATGTGTAATCCTGAATCCTCTGGATTGGGGAGGGGAAAAGGGAGGATGCTATAAAGCGCATTATTAGGATAATTAGAAAAATTTGCATATGGACTTACATAAGAGTATTACATCAACGTTATAATTCCTGTTTTTGTTAATTGTACTGCAGTTATGAAAGAGAAGGTCCTCGTTCTTAGGAAACATGCTGAAATATTTAGGGGGAATAGAGTATGATGTCTGCAACTTGCAATTGATTCAAAAAATATATAATACAGAGAATGATAAGCAAATGTGACTAAATGTTGCTAATAAGAGTTGAATGGATAAGTTGTATTTTTGTAATCTTTTCTGTAAATTTGAACTTATTTCAAATAAAACATTTTAAAATCTTAAAAACGTGAAATGGAAGATTAAATCTGGATTACATATAAGAAAAATGGACTTCATGGAAGTCTCTATCATATTAAGTGCTATGAGATTTGTGTGTTTTATGGAACAATTGCGGACAGCAACTGTGTAAGAAGTTTGGTGTATAGAAGGAAAAAATGGATTTGAGAGTTACAATTTCTGGTAAAGCCCTACCTTTTGCATTTACGAGATGAGCCATCTTGAGCTTTTGTTTCCTCGAGTATGATGAGGGTAATAATGCAGCTTCCTCCACCCTCACAAGGTTGTTGTGAGAACCAAATGACATAATATATGCAAATGTGCTTCTTAAACTAGGAGGACCATACTAAATGAGCTCTTGCTTTTAAGAAGTTATCATCTAGAAAGGTGATGGAAATGAGTGCTACACCAGTAGGTGAAATATTCACAGAAAACCAGAAAGTCAATGGACTAATCTTAAATCATATCATACATCGTTTATTTAGGTTCACAAACGGACTAACAGTAATAAGTTTTAAAAATATGTTGTTTTTTCTCCCAAGAAGCAATTCAGCCATGAAAGAATATAAAAACAATGCAGATTTTTTTTATTACACTTTCCTCTGGTAAGTGACAGCCAAATCAGCTAAATAATGTTCCTCAATTGAAGAATGTCCAATTATCATAGAAAACGTGGACCTTACGGATGACTACCAAGTACTTAAACTATTTTTCTTCAAATGGGTAGTCCACAACACTATGTTTAAACTGCCTAAGAATCCAGGCTGCCCAGGGCCTGCAGCTCCACATGAGGATAAATCCCAATATCACCAAGAGGTGTGACTTGACCCAAGCATCAAAGGCCCCCAAGTTCAGGGTACACTCAAAGATGGGTGCTGTGCTGCGATTCAGACATGATGGAAGGCAGGCCCAAGGAGAGCACCCAATGGTCTGTGAAGTCCTACAAGCTCAGGCTTTTCCCTCATCTCCTCCCTAAGTGTCCAACCTCATCAGGAAGGAAAAACCGTGCTCCGCCCCTTTGCACTCCCTGAGTCCCAGGCATTATTTTTTCTGGTCCTCAAATGTATTAAGCCAGCCCGCACTTTAGAGCTTTCACAATTCTTCTCTTGGGCTAGAACACTGTGGGCTAGCACTCAGCTTAAATGGCATGCCCCTCAGAGGCCCTCCCTGTCCACTCAACCTAAAATAACCCCAGTCAGGCACTAGCACATCCTCCTGTTATTTTATTTTCAGTTTTTCTTCCTGATAGGTTTCTTGCTTATGAGTTGTCTGTCTTCTCCTCACTATAATGCAAGTACCATGAGAACCGGGACCCTTCTGTTTTGTTCATGGTTAAATCTCCAGCATTCAGAACAGGGCTTGGCACAAAGCAGGCACCTGAACGAAAGAATTCGACAGCTCCACCCCCAAATTCACTTCCAAGCCCATGTGTGACTGAAATTAAAGAACTCCAAGAATAAAATGTTAAAAGCTTAAGTTTGCCTTTTCTGCCATAGTCCACTATTCAAATTTCAACCACTCTTCTATCTTCTCCAAGAGCTCATCTACTCTCATACTCAAAAGTATCAATTTGTTATAGATGACTTAAACTATCTCTACTTCAAAGCCAACTTCCTTTCTCCACAGTTCCAAGCCCACATCTCCAGCTGTCAACAGAACATCAATATGCCCTTCAACATGTTTAGAGAACAAGCTCATCACCTTCTTTCTTTCCCTTATCTGCCAATGGCACCAGCTGTCATTCACACCCAAATTCTCAATCAACTGTCATTCATTCTTCTGACTCCTCATATCTAATAAAGCATTTGGTTCTGCTGCTTCTTTTAAAATACTTCTTGCATCTACCACTGCCTCTCCATTTTTTACTCCCACTTAACTATCTAGGCCCTCACCACCTAGAGGGATATTACTAAACTTGCCGAAGTTTTTAACACCACCGCCCAATGGCACTGAAACTGCAATTCTCATAAATTCATCCAGCAACAATCAATACCTTTGTGGAGGCTGAAAAAAATACCTGACCTAGTGATGTAACTAGCTTGCCTAACACAAAGGTGGTACCAGTAGAATCACAGAACTGACAGACAAGGAAACCAAGGCACAACCATTTTAAGACACTGGTCTCTATAGTTTCAGGCCAGTGTCCTGCACACTCCACAATGAGCATTTCACCAAAAATAATTCATTAAAACAGCTTCATTTAGGCGTTGGCCCAGTGGCGCTCGCTCCGCTTTGGCAGCCAGGGGTTTGTGGGCTCGGATCCCAGACATGGACCTACGCACCGCTTATCAAGTCATGCTGTGGCAGTGTCTCATATAAAGTAGAGGAAGGTGGGCACGGATGTTAACCCAGGGCCAATCTTCTTCAGCAACATGAGGAGGATTGGCAACAGATGTTAGCTCAGGGCTAATATTCCTCACACACACACAAAAAACAGCTTCTTTTAAACATTCAATAGTACTGCCACCTGTAGTTTGGAACCTTTCTTAGATTTTTAACTACTCCAACTTATTCTGGACACATTTTCATTCAAAGACTGATTAAATATTTATTTGGAGTCTAGCCTATTTTTCTTAACTCACAGATAAAAGTTCTTCTAAGGATCCAGTGTTTTTCCTTATATCTAACAGTTCTTCTCTCCTCTGATGATAGTTATCTGTAGCAGACCCCAACTACAGACTAAAGGAAAACCTTCAACACACTCGGTCTGTTCTTTGTTTATGACTTCTTTCTCTAGGTGCAGAGAATTGCCTCCTCTCCAATGGACTGTCATATAACAGTTACTTTATTTCACCAAAATAGCATAAACCCTTGTGACTTGACTTAGTTCATCGAGAACAAATATATTGTTACTCTCCTTTCAAAAAAGGGATAACAAATTGCTCCATTAAGTATTACTGCTTTTTTTTTTTGTGAGGAAGATCAGCCCTGAGCTAACATCTGCCAATCCTCCTCTTTTTTTGCTGAGGAAGACTGGCTCTGGGCTAACATCCATGCCCATATTCCTCTACTTTACATGGGACACCGCCACAGCATGGCCTGACAAGCAGTGCGTTGGTGCGCACCCAGGATCCGAACCGGCCAACCCCGGGCCGCCGCAGCAGAGCACGCGCACTTAACCGCTTGTGCCGGCCCCTAAGTATTACTGCTGATAGACATACTTGGAATCTGAAATGTAAAATATTCTTCTTCAGTAGAGCCTGCCCCATTAGATTAAACACATAATCATATTAATCAATATAAGAATATTCCTCAGAACTGATTTCTAAAGAGCCTTGCTTCCCTAACAGAACGAAGCTCTTTTAAGCTTAACAAGCTTTACAGTGGTTTCTAGACTAAGCCCAGAAAATATAGATTTAAATCACAATTTTACTATCAATTAGCTGTGACACCTTATCACATTATCTTCAAAACTCATTTCCTCATCTCTAAAATGAAGACGAAGTAGATAATAGCTAAGATCTTTATTAACTCTACGGTTCTCAGATTCCATAATGGCAAAATCAGAAAACTTCTAACTTATCTCTATGCCTCTCCTTCTAAATTATCCTTCACACTACCACAAATTAATTTTCCCAAACGATGACTGTATTAGCTTTCTATTGCTGTTACAACAAATTACCACAAACTCAGAGGCTTAAAACAACACAAACTTATTATGTTACAGTTCTGGAGGTCAGAATTTTGAAACGACTTCCACTGGGCTAAAACAAAGAGGTCCACAGGGCTGTGTTCATTTGGACCCTCTAAGGAAAAATCATTCCCTTGTTTTTTCCAGCTTCTAGAGGCTGTGTACCTTGGCTCATGGCCCCTTCCTCCTTCTTCAAAGCCAGCAGTACAGCATCTACAAATCTCTCTCTGGCTCATGACTCTCCTCTTGCTCACTTATAAGGATCCTTGTGATTACATTGGGCTACGCAGACAATTCAAGATAATCTCCCATCTCAAGATCCTTAATTAAATCTATGAAGTCTTTTCTGCCATGTAATAAGATAAACATTCACAAGTTCCAGAGATTAAGACATGGACACACTTGGGGAGCCATTATTCTGCCTACCACAACAACTTAAGTTACATTAGCCCCCTAAGCAAAAACTTTCAATGGCCAAAACCAGACAAAGATATCAGAAGAAAACTACAGAATATATCTTTTACATATAGACACAAAAATCCTCAACAAAACACTAGAAAACCAAATCCAGCAACATATAAAAAGAATTATACACCATGACCAAATGGAATTTATCCCAGGAATGCAAGGTCGGTTTAACACTCAAAATCAATCCATGTAATACACCACACTAATGGAATGAAAGAAAAAATCCTCAGGATCATCTCAATAGACAGAAAAAACCTTTGACAAAATCCAATGCTTTTTCATGATTAAAATACTCAAACTAGGAATTAGAAGGAAACTTCCTCAACCTGATATAGGCATCTATAAAAAACCCACAGCTAACAACATCATACTTAATCTTAATGGTGAAAGACTGAAAGCTTTCCCTTTAAAATCAGAAACAAGGCAAGGATGTCTGCTCTCACTACTTCTATTCAACACTGTACTGCAGGTTCTACTCAGGGCACGTAGATAAGAAAAAAGAAATAAAAGACATCCATATTGGAAAGGAAGAAAACTATCTCTATTTTCAGATGATATGATCTTGTATATAGAAAATCCTAAGGAATCCACTAAAAAACTATTAGCTAATAAACAAGTTCAGTAAGGTTGTGGGTTATAAGATCAATATACAAAAATCAATTGTATTTCTATACACTACCAATGAACAATCTGAAAATGAAATTAAGATAATATTTACAATAGCATCAAAAAGAATACAATACTCAAGAATAATTTCACAAAAGTACAAGGTTTGTACACTGAAAACTATAAATCATTGTTAAGAGAAATTAAAGATGACCCAAAGGAAAGGACTAGAATTGAGAGTCCAAAAACAACTCCTTACATTTATGACTGATTGATTTTCAAAAAGGTGTCCAAGAAAATTCAATGGGGAAAGAAGAGTCTTTGCAACATATGGTGCTGGGACAACCAGATACCCACATGCAAAAGAATGAAGCCGGATCTCTCCCTTACAGCATACACAAAAATTCACTCTAGAACCACATACCTAAATGTAAGAGCTAAAGTTCTAAAACTCCTAGAAGAAAACATAGGAGTAAATCTTCACAACCTTAAGTTAGGCAAAGCTTCCTTAGATATGATACCATAAGTACAAGTGATAAAAAAAAATAGGTAAATTGGATCAAAATAAAACCTTTGTTCTTCAAAGGACACCATCAAATAAACAAAACGATAACCCATACAGTGGGAAAAAATTTTTGCAAATCATACATCTAATAGGAGACTTGTATCCAGAACACATAAAGAACCTTTACAATTCAAAAATAAAGAAGATAACCCAATTTAAAAATGGGCAAGAGATATGAATAGATATTTCTCCAAAGATATATAAATGGTCAATAAGCACCTGAACTATGTTCAACTTCATTAGCCATAGGGGAAATGGAAATCAAAACCACAATGATATGACTTCACAGCCACCAGGATGGCTACAATAAAAATGTCAGATAATAGCAAGTACTGGAAGAATATGGAAAAATTGAAACCCTCAACATTGATGGTGGGAATGTAAAATGGTGCAGCCACTGTGGAAACAGTTTGGTAATTCCCCCAAAAGGTTAAACAAAGAGGTATCATGTAACCAAGCAATTTTACTCTTAAGTATATAGCCAAGAGAAATGAAAACATAGGCCTACACAAAAAATTGCTGTTCACAGCAGCATTATTCATAATAGCCAAAAAGTAGAAACAACCCAAATGCCTATCAACTGACGAGTAGATAAATAAAATGTGGTATATCCATACAATTAAATATTTGTCAATAGAAAAGGAACAAAGTACTGATACTTGCTCTAATATGTACCTTAAATACATTATACTAAGTGAAAGCCAGTCACAAAAAGCCACATGTTGAATTATTCCATTTATATGAAATTTCCAGAATAGGTAAATCCATAAAGACAGAAAGTAGATAGTGGTTGCCAAGGGCTAGGAACAGGAGGGGAATGGTGAATGACTGCTAATGGGTATAGGGTTTCTTTTTGGGGTGATGAAAATGTTCTGAAGTTAGACAATGGTTATGATTACACAACCATGAATATACTAAAAACCACTGAATCCTATACTTTAAATGGGTGAATTTTACCGTGTGTGAATTATATCTCAATAAAGCTGTTTTTTGTTGTTGTTGTTTTTTGTGTGTGCGTGAGGAAGATTAGCCCTGAGCTAATATCCGTTGCCAATCTCCCTCTTTTTGCTAAGGAAGATTGGCCTTGGGCTAACATCCGTACCCATCTTCCTCCATTTTATATGGGACGCCGCCACAGCATGGTTTGACAAGTGGTGTGTCAGTGCGCGCCCAGGATCCGAGCCTGCGAACCCGGTCCGCCGCAGCGGAGCACGCGAACTTAACCACTACGCCACTGGGCCGGCCCCTCGATAAAACTGTTTTTAAAAGTCTAAGGTACTTAGTTCATGTGCAAACCTACTGCTGAACATACTAAACTGTCTTCAAATAGTCTGGAAAGAAAATAAGTACATAAAATATCTTCTAAGAACACATATTTTTCTTTATGTTATATTTAACATAAAAATCATCTATGCAGGAGAGTGATCATATGAATGTGCTATGTTAGAAAGGTATATGACTATTATTAACATAGAATGGTTTAAAATAAATGCATAAAATGAACAGCAGATTTAAAATAAACGCCATCAAAAGCTCCTCTGTGGTCACAAAATAAATACCCTGCACCTTTGCCTTCACAGTTGAGCTCCAACCATCTTTTCACACTATTCTCCCATTACTCCCCACCACAAATTCAGCTGGGCCAGACTCTCCACCTGCCCAGCACCCAATGAACACCATGCCCACTGCCATGCATCCCTCTACCATCTGCCTTTTGTCTTGAACAAATGCTAAGGACTTTTCACCCAACTAAATGCTCTTTAGTCTTCAAGGCCCGACTCAAGTCCAGTTCCTTTAAAGAAACTTTTCTCACCTCCTCCAGACCACACAAGTCCAACATCCACCGGCCTGTCACTGCTCTAACTGTCACAGCTCTAACTGTCCATATCTCTAAGCTGGTTCCTCATCAAACAGGCACTTTTCACCATCCCTATTCAGCTAACGCACTCTCACAACAACAAGAGAGAGTCACCTCGAGTTACCTTTTCCTGCCTTGATTAACCCATTTATCCATTTCATCTTATAACTCCCTTACTTAAAAAGGTGATATTATCGGCTTTCACCCAGAGTCCTAAATAAATAGCACTCTTGCCAATGACAGAGTGCCACCTAGTTGCAACACAGGGTAACTCACAAAGGCAGTAGGAAGATCTCCATACTACTTTTATGCACTCTACATAAAAAGACGAAGCCACACCATCATTTTGCAGGGCAATGTAACTGTTTTATACGTGCATCTTACCACCCTGACTATATTACCTCACAAGTCTTACGAGTATTATTTGTTCTCAGCTCAGTACCACGCATGTATTAGCCATTTAGATTTACTAAATCAAATTCAATTTCTGAAGTGTACTATGCCAATAAATTCATGTATAGATGGTTAAAAATTCCTTTGATAATCACATGAGAGATCTGTGAGTTTATCAGAACAAGTAAACAGCACAGATAAGTATAAAATAAAAAAGGAATCTCGTGATTTACTCACATATAATGGAGCTTGTTGTGGATTAAGTTTCATGACCCAGGACACTGAAACAGAAATGGAAGAAATAAATGAGAACAAAGGAAATAAATGACAATAAACTTAAAAGTTGTCACAATATAAAAACCACCTAAAGTCCTAGATATCAACCACAGCTATATGAGCACAATCAGAAGTCTGAGATTACTGTATACCTAGCTTTCCTTAGAGGTTTGGGAAGGCAGCAAAGTCAAAAGGATTGCAGAATTCCTTGTAGGCCAGATTCAATCTTTTCAAGTGGAGAGAAAGATGTTCTCATTTAAAAATACAGACAAAAGGCTTCACACTGTCACAGAAGTTGTTTCAAACAACAGGATATTTAAGGCAGTTGCCAAAGTGTATGTTGTTGTTACATTTTTATATAATTTCTCAACCTGACCATACCGTTTACCAGAGCCTCCTCCAAGTCTCACTAGGGAGTTTAGGGGAAAAGGAGGTGGCAGAGGACCCCTAGAGCTCTCTTCCTCTCTGCCCCTCTCTCAGAGGAGGGAGGCCACAGCTGGCCTCCAACAACTAAAAGTTGTTACCCTCTTCAAAATTAATAGCTAAATTTGCCATTGTTACTTTCACTAAATGAATTCTCACAAAAATCTTCTGAAGAACTTTAGAGAAGACTTCCAGGATTGTATAATACATCCCTAAATATTAATAATAGCATGTTCTTAAAAGTTTAACTTGGTGATTTGACCAGGACTTCATCTAGGCTAAAATATCATGGTCCAGAATCATGAACTTCAGAATGGCAGGTCCTTTGCCAAACATCCTGAATTTGAGTATAAGCTGACCCCATCCTCATAAAAGTCAGAGAAGCAGACCCAACTGATTTCATTATAAGAAGTTTCTTACTCATAATAGGTAACTGGATTAAATTAAGGCACATACTAACCAACTATATAAACAACAGTAGAGAAATGTCATTCATACATGCAAAAAATAGACAAAATTACATACTTTGTATTCTACCAGATCACAAAAAACTAACAAAGAATTGAAATTCAAATAGCACAAATTGGAAGTTATCAGTGACCAAATGTTTAGAATAAAGAGCAATGCCTCAGCGACCATGCATAACTTAACAGAATCCTCTCAATATTAAAATCCTCACAGATCTGCCAGTTTGGTCAGGCTGCGGATGTCTGAGATCCAGGCTTACCCAAAAAGCAGTTAATACAACTTGGGGGTGGGGCGGGGGAGGGGAGGATCTATAACCAGGCTCCTAAACCCAATCCTCTCCAACCAGCCACAGGCCATAGGTTTCAATGTGTTCTGCTGGACAAAGGCAGTAGATGCTGACAGCTCGGTGGCTCCCCCACTTTGACTGACCACCTCCAGGCCCACCTGGAGGCCCACCTGGCTCATTCATTCTCGGTCCATCCCCACAATTTAACAGACTTCCTGGCTCAGCATTCTTTCCTTCCTGCCTGCCTTCATTTAATGATTTGTATTCGTAGGAGCTAAAACTACCTGCAGAAATCCACACTGAAAACCAAGCTTGAGAAATATAGCAACAACCAACTCTTTCAGTAGAAAAATAAACATTTCCAGACCATCAGATTCAAATGGCAAGCATGGATGAAAAAGAAAGATTGAAGCTCTTGAATACTTCTCAATGCATTAAATATCCATTTAATTTAAAATTAAGCTCATTGTGCTCAGTGGTCTTTTAATCAGCTTTCCAAGTCCTGTTCAGACTTGCCTGGGACAAAGGATTGAAAGAACCTATAAATTTATGAACCAATCTGCCTTAACTAACTTCTGAAGTGTTCCTGTCATCACAAGCAAGAAGAAATACCAATGGAAACTGAAACAGGAATTAACACTTTGGTAATTCATAAGGATTGGAGAAATCTGTGGAGACAAACTAGTGACTTACCGGCCTTCTGATGTTTCTTGATTTGCCAAGAAACTTAGGATGACTAGGTAAGGACCATAAACATCAACTTATCTGAGTGGCTCCCACTACATTTTGGAAGAAAAAGCTGGTGGAACTCACATGGCTCTAAGGAAAGGCTAAATCATCTAAACTGATTAGAATTATGAACTCGCCTAAACATATTTCAAAGCCAGAACCCATACAAGTTGTTCTGGTATAAGGATTAAAGAGGGATGACAAAGTGTCCTCCCACACTGGTCAAAGGGACAGGTCACTGTTATGCTGGCAACACAGGCTGTTGAAAGAACAAGTTTGTCAAAAGTCATCACGGCAATGACCCCAGAAGCCACAGATTGGTAAATTCAGATTGCCTTTAGGCATCTTCCATGCTGACACACACAGAGAAAGAGAGGACTAACATTTACAGAGCTTTATATTCAGTATCATATTTAATCCCCATAAAAAGATACTATTTTCCCATTCCATTGGTGAAAAAATTGAGTCTTTCAATGACTAAGTTATTTAACATCAACGTCAAGAAGTGGAAGAGCCCAGATTCAAACTCAGTCTGATGCCCAAACATGTGCTTTTTCCCCATATCATAAGAGGATCTCTTATAAGAGGATCTCTTATGATGCATCCTCTTATGAGGATCTCTAACCACCTCGATGTACAAACTGACTTGCCCTACCTCTAGCCCTCACTCTACAAACAACATAGATTCTCCCTGACTTTAATTCAACTATTGCTGTGCATGTACAATGTGCCAGGCACCATACTCCTCCAGGCACTGCAGGTACATAAGCTTCACAGAGCTCATTCTAGGAGTAACACAGACCAATAAAACACTAAAATAAATGGTTTTCAGATAGTGATAAGTTCTATGGAGAAAAATAAAAGAGAAAAGGGAACAGAAAAGGAATAGGATACTGTTTTAAATATGGTGCTGAAGGAAGGCCTCTCTGAGATGACATTTTACCCAAAAAATGAAAGAGATTAAGAAAGTAAGAGGTAACAGGTGAAAGGTGTTCCAGACCCTCAAACTGGCCCCAAAACTGACAACTCAGAGTTCTAATGCTAAACCATCAAAAAACTTGCTACATATAATGCAAACTAACTTATTATACACATTTAAACAAACTTAATTTACTTGAGAACTGTGTTCTAAAGGAAGAAGCATTCTACAGGACGGCAGTCTTTGGGTCACAGTAAACACACTTAAGAACCAAACCTATACTCCAAGAACAATTTCAAGTCTTCACTTCGTCAACAGATTTTTTTATCCAATTTTCCCAAAAGGAAAATTAAAGAAATGTACAATGTTCATCCAATGATTTCATCAAGAAATTTTAAGAGAGAAAACCCTATAATTTCTTCCTTACCCAGTAACTAGTGGATGACTTTGAGCAAGTTTACAAGTTTACCAGGGCTGCTTTCATATAACACAATACATGACAGACACCATGGGACAGTAAAGGTTGTGTACCATTTGAAAGACTACAAAGAAAAGGAAATACCAAAATTGACAGACTTAAATAATGTGGTTTATGGATGTTCACCAAATCTACCACTCAGTAGTAACCAGCTAGAGTTCTGGCAAGTCATAAATTTGAGGAGTGTGAAATAATAACAAACAGTAATTAAGTATTTTTATTCTTCCCACATTTTCCATTTTATTTCAAAATGCTGAAAGAAAATAAATTTAATAGTTTACTATTGTATGAAAGTAACACATTCACTTTACGCCAAAATAAGACTCACTCAATTTTAATGCAACTGTCTCAATTATGTAAATCTATATTCTACCACAACGCCCACATGTAAGGGGTCTTAGGGGGCTGCTGATTAGAGAAGCAAAGACTGCATTTCCACCAACCAATGTGCCTGAGCAAATGAATGCAAAACCTTAGAAGCTAGAAAAAAATTACAGACCTACATAGAAATTGCTGTCCACAGCAGGGGTCAGCAAACATTTTCTGTAAAGGGCCAAATGGTAAATATTTTAGGCCTTGCATGTCATATGGTCTCTGTTGCAACATGTAAATGAATGGGTGTGGCTTTCTTCCAATAAATTTTTATTCACAAAAAGATTCAGTGCCAACTCCTGGACAAAAACTAACAAAATACCTCAAGCCAAAGAAGCAGTGTGTCCCCATTCAACAGCTTTATATGTCTCAAAGATATTTTCAGCTAAAAAAGACCTCAAGTCACAGGATGTTGCACAATATTCTCTAGACAAGAAATCAAATTAAATGGTTGGGCATCCCAAGTTCTCTACTAATTAACTATATGACTTTGAGCAAGTCATTTAACTTGTCTGAACCTCAGTCTCCTTATCTGTAGAAAAAGCATAATAACTCCTGCCTACACCATGGAGTTGGTGGAAGAATAAAAGAGATAATCCAAGGAAAGTGCTTATGCACACTGCCAGGCCCAGCATAGAAGCCACTGCTGCTTCTTCCCTGCAGAGTTTCTAGGTCTCGATGGAGACTCCAAGCAAAATACTTTGAAAACCACAAATGGTTCAAGGAAAGGCTTCAGGTACCCAGAGATACATTTCTGTCTTAAAACACATTGGTGGGGGGCTGGCCCAGTAGTGTAATAGTTAAGTTTGTGTGCTCTGCTTCGGCGGCCTGGGGTTTGCAGGTTTGGGTACCAGGCATGGACCTACTCACTGGTCATCAAGCCATGCTGTGGCAGTGTCCCACATACAAAATAGAGGAAGACTGGCACAGATGTTAGCTCAGGGCTAATCTTCCTCAGCAAAAAGAAGACTGGCAAAAGATGTTAGCTTAGGGCCAATCTTCCTCACCAAAAAACAAACAAACAAACACCACAGTGGTAGGTAAATTACAATTCTAAAATATAACAAAATAACCATAGACAACAATCTGGAAGAACAAATACCAAAACGTTAAGTGTACATATTTCTTCGAAGTACAAGGAATTTTCATTCCTAAGTCATCACTTTCTTAATCATAACTATTCAAACAATGAACAGATATTACTTTTGTAATCGGGAAGAAAACATTATACACAGCACATCTGTTTCAAGTCCCCTGTCATTCAGTGCGTCACAAGTGAACTGGAAATGAATAAAAAGACATTTTTTCCTAAATGTGCAAACTGAAGAAATCTACAACCTTTACTAAGGCTCCCCAGAGCAGATAAAAGAAAAGCAATTAAACCAGATTATCTGCACCCCTATCTATGTAAACATAAATCCAACTCACTCTTCTTTAGCTGTACCCACACATCAGACTAGAGAAGCCTTTATTTAACAGGAGCTCCACTCTTAATCAAACGTCCCGAAGACGAGGGGGAAAAAAAATCACAGGCCCAACATTGTATCAGGAATTATACTGCAAACTGAAACTCTCTTGAATCTGCTAGCTTGGTGTTCTCAGGCCATTTCCTAACGACCCAGCTGTCCAGGTCTGAGGAACCTATCACTTCAACTGACATGGTTTTTGTCATTCACAACAGGGAAGCTTCCAAATCACAAAAAAGATGTGAAAACCAACCCCCTCCCACCACCCCCATTCTCAATAGGAGGAGGGCAGCTGTTTGAGACTCAGCCAAGTGTAAATAGAGGATTTTTACCTGCAGGGTACTTCTATGGCACAATGCACTTCAAATGAATTTCCATGGCCAGGGATCCTACTAAAACTGGGCTACAGTAAATCCTTCAAAACCCACAAAAATTGGGGTGAAGGTTAACATGGAAATTACAACGCACACACTGGATTCTTGTAAAACAACATTCAGCTCTTCCTCAAGGAAAATAACAGGATCCAAAGACTCTTTCCTTCATTCCTAAGGAGTCTGGGCTGGTGGCTATAAACATGTTACACCCTGTTGGGAGGGGGAGCAGGGAATTCTGAACAACAGAAAAGGAGGGGACAAAGAGTGAAAAGCCTTCTCCTGTTGAGGATGCCAAGTTCTACAAAAAATATAAAGTACTACACGTACCAAGTGTATTTCCTGAATAAGAGACTGAGGAAATCTTACAGGAGCCTCATAATTGTCTGACTTCCATTTAAAGTTGCAGTAATTAATAATGGAGGGGGCTGGCCCGGTGGCGCAAGCGGTTAAGTGCGCGCGCTCTGCTGCGGCGGCCCAGGGTTCGACGGTTCGGATCCCAGGAGCGCACCAACGCACCGCTTGTCAAGCCATGCTGTTGCGGCGTCCCATATAAAGTGGAGGCAGATGGGCATGGATGTTAGCCCAGGGCCAGTCTTCCTCGGCAAAAAGAGGAGGCTTGGAAGATGTTAGCTCAGGGCCAATCTTCCTCACAAAATGTAATAATAATAATAATAATTGAGCAGTTAGCTGTAAGCAGTGATTCTCAAACCTTAGTGCACATGAGCATCAGTTGGAGGCCTTGTTCAACAATGCAAATTCTTGCATGCCCCCCACCCCTTCTACCATTAGAGAGTCCAAATCAGGAGACCGGACCTGGTGATGCCTTTGCTTTGGGAAACAATGGTGTCGAGAGCCGTAACATGTGTCTGATTCTCTTATGGCACAGTCAGCGTTGGTCTGTCCCACCACCACATGACACGGTACTCAAAAATCACCAAGAAAAAAACAAAGTACTGGTCACAACTGGAGTGAAAGGGGGAGGAGAGCCCACAGCAGGTGGGTAGGACTTGACGAGAATGAAGAGTCCAACACAAGGCAACACTCATAGTAAAACAAAAGGATACGGCAAATTAAAACAAAACAAAAAAACACGAACATCCAAATTCACTCATTTAATTTATTCTTTACCAGTGCTAGATTACCCAATAGGCAGCACTGAATTAGGGCAAACATATACACACAAATAATTATCGTGGAATAAAAAAATAAGAACTCTTACCACAATAATTAATCAATGAATTTAAATAATTAAAGAAATTTAATTTAATTTAAAAATCAGAACTCTGACTTTCTTACACTGAGAGTTTACTTTGAAATTCATATGGGAGAGTACACCATAATCTTTTCAGTACTCAGGGCCTCCTTTTCTTTACATATGTGTATATCTGTCTGGCACAAAAAGACTCAATAATGGTAGACAATCTCCTCATATTTCTGAGCCCCATGTACAGCTAGTTGCTGAGCTTTAGAGATAAATAATACATGGCCCCTATCAATTTAGTAAGGGACATAGACATGTATACAGATAATTACATTACAGTATGATAAATGTAATAATAAAAATGTTACAACGATCAGGAAGAAACAATCAACTCTCCAGAAGGTGGAGGCCCAGAGAGAGCTTCCTGGAGGAGGCCAACCCTGAAGCAAGTTTCATCAAGTGGACACAGGAGGAGAAGCATAGAGCAGAAGGAACAGCATGTACAAAGCCAAGACAGCACAGCGAGTTGTTGAAGACTACGCATACAGATAAATGAGAAGTGCGAGCAGGGGATGATGAGAGAGGAGTCAGGAGAGGCGCTCACGTACATTCACACAGCTCAAAGCTGCTTGGCCTCAGAAACCAAAGAAAGGAAAACAGAAGAAAACAGTCATGCACTGCATACTGATGTTTCGGTCAACAACGTACCGCATGTACAACGGTGGTCTCATAAGATTAGTACCATACAGCCCATAATGGGTAGTAGGCTATACCATCTAGGTTTGTGTAAGAACACTCTACGATGTTTGCACGACAAGGAACTCGCCTAACGATGCAGTTCTCAGAACGTATCTCCGTCATTGGGCAACGCGTGCATATATACAAACCACTGTGACATGGCTCTACCCAAAAGAAATCACAGCCATATAATGGCAAGGCACTAACAAATCTCTACCTTTCTTTTTTCTTTTTCTTTTCTTTTTAAGCTCAGCTCAAATTTCTGTTCATTCACAACTACAGGTTCAAAGATTCACAAAAAGTAGCACTGGAAAAAGTCTGTAATCAAGCAGCCTAAACTCAAACCCAGACAGAGCAAGTATCTGTTGTGGGTCACAACCGGTAAGACCAGCCCAGAACCCCCACCACGGCTTCCCTGAGGTGCAGCAAGCAAAGTCTGGCTTTCCAATCAATTTGCACAGGCCCTGGAATCCTCATTCCAAACCCTAGCCAAATCCTGTCAGCCACAGGACTTTATAATTAGAAGGGGTCTCAGAAGCAGCCCACATCACCCTTCTTCCCCAAGTAGGAATCACCGCCAGTCTACCTGTCTCTGCTTGTAGACTGCAGGGCCAGGGCCTTATCACCTTGAGAAAATCTCTCCATGCCCCAATTGCACCTCTGACTCAACCTTCCTAAAATGCTATTTTCATTCTGCAGCTCCCTCTCTGCCTACACAGTAGTAAGCAATCTTTTAGAAAGGTTCTTTTCAGGTACCAACCTCTTTTCTTTAGGGAGTTCTAGGGGATGACAGTAAGATCTGCCATGATTCAAGAAGGGGAGAGAAAAGCTTAACAATAACATGTGATCACAGTTTTGGGAACACATTTAACCCATCTTAGCTTTTCTAGATCTTTCAACCTCTAAAGCTTAAAAGTGGAACCCTGCACCCTGGGGCTCATAAGCCCAGACGCTGCATCCACAGACGCGCATGGGCAGCGTGGGACTGGTGGCTGCCAGCAAAGAGATTAAGCTCACTATACCTCCTCTGTAAAAAACCCAGTATCATATTTATTTTATACCAACTGTCTATAAGCCACTTTGATAAATAATGAAGACATTAAAGGAACAGATGATTGCAGAGTCCTCATCCAGACTGGAGACAACTTTCTAGCATTTAAGAATTCTTTAAAAACCTTTAATAGAAGAATGTAAGGACAAAAATGAGAATGACAACATAATTCAGAGAAGGAGGCAAATAGATTTGGATTTGAGTTGTAACTCTGGCACTTGTGGCTGCATTATCTTGGACAAGTTACTTAACTGCCATGCTTTATTCTCATATGTAAAATGTGGAAAAACAAGAATAAAAGATGTACGTAAAATGTTTAACACAGTGGTAGGCAATAAGAAAATACTCAATAAATTAAGTCCCTGGTACTGCCTGGTATGAGTTACCTGATTAGCCATTTCAGCACTAACCTCACACCACATTCAACTCCCACGTCTCTTGGACCATCGTAATCACTGTATTGATCCCTAACTCTAAATAAAGGGTATTGATGAGGGAAACATAGACCCCAACAGATATGGTGCTCTGTTAAATATGCCCTTTATCTTTGGTGAACTCGCAGAAACCATCCAGGCTCCCCGTTACCTCTTCTGGGGCCTCCGAACAGTATTCAGTGCATTACCTATGCAACCTTATTTAGCACTCCTTCCCCCGCACCCCTCCCATCCAGCTCCTGCACACACCATCTGCATGCGCCATGCTCAGTCCAGTCTTCACACCTTTGCTCATGATAATGCCCTCCATCCTTGCAGATTTTGATAATAGGTTTATTGCTGATAATCTAAACCACACAATCAGCAATGTCACATACTGTCTTGTATTTCTCTTTTATTTCTGTGCTTGTCTTTTCACCTTGTTTATGCTAGTCTACCACAGTGTAGATGTTTTCCATAGCAGTGCTCTACACTACTGCCGCTCCTGCCACAGCACGTGGCACAGTGCTGAGCACCCAATAAATACTGAAGAAATACTTGAAATGAACATCAGAAACAAAAATTAATCAGCAGCTTTTCCGCACCATTTAATGGCAAAGGATCCATAGCTATAGCTATAACAACAAAAATCCATCTTTCAAAATCAAAATACCTAAGGTCAGTCTAGTCCCAGAAGGTTAATCTAATTAAAGGTAGTAGGGATCCTGCCAGGTGTTGAGAAATGCAGCCTGGATCAATTTGCTTAATCGGCTAGAGAGGTAATAGGGACCAGAGTAGGGGAATTCAGCATCTTCTAACTGGACAATCTCAAAGCAAAGGGGAGGGCAAAGAGCTGCTTCACACTATACTTAGGCTCTCACATGATGCCTGGTACCTCTGGGAAGAGGAACACATGCACATGTTATTTCAATTCTCTTTTGGTATTTAACACAGGCTTGTGGTTTCCTGTAAAAATAGTTTCTGCTGCTTTGCAAAGATCTATACGGAGAAGAAAACTCCAAATGGCTATTCCACAGGTGAGAATTTTGCCACCAGCTGTATCCTGTTATCCAAAGGAAACGGAACTGTAAGCTGCCAGGAGGTCCAGACACAGGAGAGCAAGACCATAAATTCACTAAGTGCTGACATTCTTATCCCTGTGGTAATAAGAATAAGAGACTTCAAATTTAGAAAAATTCATACACAGCTGGGCTTTATGTAAATTAACCAGCAGGGGTTAAAATAGATATCCGGTAAATAGACTGCCAAATTCAAGCCTTTATACTTCCTTCATCTTCCCTAACCTTCACCATCCAAAAAGCAAGCAGCCCAATGGACTAAATCAATTGCAAACTATTTGGAAAGACTAAATATAGGCAAGCGGGCTCTCACACAAATGTAGACATTACTAAGCTGGACGAACTTACCTGGACAAATCCCAGGGCCTGGAATAGCTACTCTGTTAGGAATTATTTCACAGTGACACACAGCCCACCTTCTTGGACACATTACATAACAAAAGCACTATCAGATGATTCCCGTAAGGGGCAGGGAAAAGAGGTGTTAGAAACAGATGCTAGAAATGTTTCAATGTTTTAAATTGTTGAAATGGTTCTCATGTCTCAGGGGCACTTATTGCCTTCAACGTCACGATTTTCCAATGCTGTCTTTAAACAGCTGAGAACGACATTGGAAAACACAGACGAGATGGCAGTTTTGTTTTTTTTTTTAATCAATCATCTCAAAATTGGAGGGAAAGTTTTGAGCAATAAATCCAAATAAAAGAAATCTGTATATTTCACAATTAAATAAAAATGCTACGGAGTCAAAGAAACGTCAGTATTTTCAGTAGCTCTGAAATACTGACAGCAAATGATAGTAAAATATCATTTCATTAACTTCTTAAATGAAAAATTTTATTTTTAAAGGGGAATTTCTATTCATAAAACATCCCTGGCCTGACTTATCCTTTGGAGAGTCATTTTTGTTCTTTATAATATACACTGAACAGAGTATTAAAAAAACTACTGATATACTTATTTTAGGTGGGAACAAACTAGGATCACTCAGCTAAAAGCACATGAAAATCATCACCACTTCGAACAACCTAGATGCCATACAGAGCTGTAACATGCAACAGAACCTGCAATAACTTGATTAGTGTTTTTAGCAGAGAATTTAGCTATTAAAAGACAAAATGATATCAGCGTTCTGAAATAACAGAACTGTTTCTCAATCTCTCACTACCTGGGAAGGGTACCTCTCAGTAATCTCTCCTAGTAACATGGAGGGTGGTGCTGAGGGAAACTGAATCTGCACCGTACGCGTCCACAGTGCAGGACGAGGAAGTACCTACGCATTTTGAAAACGGTAATTTACAAGAGGTGTGGATTATTCTGTTTAGATATTAATAAAAATAGTTCACTTTCAATTCAGATATACTGCTTCGCAAAACAAACATAACAAGTGTTTGGCAATACTAAGATAAGTGGTAAGATTAGATCACAACCGAGTTTAAAATCAACCAGTAGGTTAAAAAAAAATCATGTTCTGCAAATTCTCCTACCTTGATCAATTCATTGATAATGGTTTAAAAAGAAAGATTAAACATACAGCTTTTCATCAAATTATTAAAAAGTTATTGCTAGGCTAAATCTGAGTGATATTACACTTGTTCTGAAATTAGAAATAACAGATTTAAGAAAAACTTTATGCATTATTCCCTGAATTTCAAATTTTCTGAATTCCTTTTAACAGGAAAGTCTTAGAGGGCCACACATGTTAATAACATCATACAATGCATGAATGGACAATTAATTTCCCCACTTGAACTAAGTTAAAAAAAAAAATCAAGTTGTCATGAAAATACAGACCTGTTGCTTTAAAACATTTTAGCATTTCTAGCTGTGTACGAGGAGATAAACGGCACATAAGAGAAATGCATAATGATGATTGTTGTTTCTAGTAAATATGGAAACAGACCATATTACTATGCACATGAGACTTCAAATATTTAATACATTTAAGCTAGAGAAAGTCGGGCGTCTAGTACACAATACCTCTTCCTTTAAAATTACACCACTTCAAAATTCAAAGAATATATATAAGTATTTCGTAAAATCAACGTTAGAACAACCCAAGTGCTAATAATTTGGTCATAATGAGCAGTTCAGTTGGCTACTTTTCCTGAGAATCTTTACAATGAAAACGTGAATTAATTTAGGGAGTGAGGAGCAGGTACCTGTGCATGTGTCTCCAAAGAGCCCAAGCCGTCCAGAAAGCAATTCGATGTGCAAGGGGATGAGGAAGAGAAGACGTAATGCATGCAAACAAAAGGTATATGAAAGGCAACAAAGGGAAATAATTCAATTCAACAAACACTTGAGTGCGTACTCTAGACAGAGACTGTGGACAGAACAACAAACTATAAATAGTCCAAATAAACTCTCCCGAGAGCTCTGAGATCCTGGCTTTCTGGTTCTCCACATAACTTAAAATGGCCCGACAGCAGGACCCCCATGACAGCAAACAGTTGGTTCAGAGCTTGATTAGTTGTGGTTAGAAGACGGCCAGAATTCAGACTGGACTGAAAGACCGAAGAACTAATAAGGTTGCTGCAAAAATCTAAGATGGCCAAAGCGAACAATCTCACCTTAAACATGCCATGCCCACTGACGGATGGTGGACTGCTGTGGCCATAGTAAGACCGCCACGAGGGAGGAGGGAGCTGAAGTCCAACCCCTTGCTAGCTAAAAGCTCTTTCTCCTCTGTATGACACAGTTACTGATCACTTGCCCCTGAGAACTGCTGTAGTAGGTCAAATAAATTTGTGCAGCACCGTCCTATGGTGGTAACACAGAGCAGATGTCCCATAAACTCTTTCACTGACACCACCCTAGCAAAGAGGCACACCTGACTTGGGACAACCAACAGGAAAAAAACAGTAATGCAAGATGGGAAAAAAAATCCTTACTCCTTACTTGCAGCCACAGCATAAACCTTAAGAAATAGAGCCCGCTCAAATAACCACTACTTTGGAAGTTTAAAGTTAAAACCTCCATGATACCAATTCTCCATCTAAGTGACTTGAACAAGATGAAAAGGGTGTTTTCAACTACCAAACCTGAGCTCAGGAACAGGTGTCTTTGTGGCTGGCTCCCCATGAGGAGGAAGTAGCAATGGTAAAAACCACAAGCCAACTCAGTCTCAGCCTCTACCCCAGGAGGGAAAAGCTCATAGGCCAACTCTTTTCATAGTCTTAAAAATGTATTTCTGATTCCTCTTTCTTTCCTTCTGTTCCCCTTCCCACATGCGGGTACAACCAAACTAAAGATCACACTCAAATAATCTCCAGAAACATTTAAATAGAACAAAACTGCCCCAGTACCTACTACAGGAAAAAACTAAGCAAAAATAAGGCTGAAGACTGACTGCCGGTTCTATCCCACATTCTCTCACCCTGTGCTCCTCCCTCCCCAGCTGGCACATGACCCTTCTATGGAGAGACCTAGTCATTTTCTAGCTCATATGTTTGTACAGAAATAGGAGCACTGTAAATGTCCAAAGAACAGAGTAAAAGGATTATCAACTAGCTCCAATTATACCAACTGACCTCATCCTCTTGTTATAAACTGCTTCCTGGCATCTGAAATCCATTTCTGAAACTCAACCAAGGGCATTTAAAAAAATATTATTCCCTCCCTCATTCTCTCATGCACACACTGGAAATACACCAGGTGGTAAACATATGCATTCACTGGCTTTCAGAATTTATACTCATCAAAAACCACACAACATACACATACCTCACTGACAGATACGTCGTAGCCTCCTGTTTCTCTCCTCAACAGATGTTCTTCTCATTTGTTCATCCAAAAAGTAAACACCTTAATTCTATGGTTCTGACATCTTACAGCTTATCAACTACAAGGACATCAACCACCAGCATCATCATCTTTGCTGGTACTTATAAAAGCATCTACTTACTCTGTTTCCAGGTACCGTGTTAATCCTCACATTAATCCATTTTACAAATAAAGAGATTCATGGTTAAAGTTTAAGTTAAGTTACCTGTAAACGGTCACACAGCTAGTAATTAGTGGGAGTCAGAATGTGAACCCAGATCTGACTCCAAAATCCATGCCCTTAAGCTCTAGACCACTACATTGCTGCCTCTCTTAAGCTGCAGCAAGCTCCTGACTGCCATTTCTTATGTTGTGAATGGCAGGAGCTGGCTTCCGTAATCGTGCAAGTTCCTCCCATCTCTAATACATCATAATTCCATGCACAGAAACCCTGGGTACCTTAGGTATATAAACAAATGAGGCGATTTTGTGAGCTGGGGACTAAACACAGTGAAGATGACAAGGAAGAGAAGTTCTCATTCATTTAAATAGAAACTGCTTGGTGTACGAAGTAGCATTTCACTAATTTAAAGACTGAAGGGAGAGGAGGAAAGCAGAGACATACACTTGTTTAAAGCTTCTCTGTAAACTAATTCATCTGTTTCATCTCCCCCAAAACTTACCATTGCAGACTAATTTACTTATGTGTCCTATTCTGTTTTTCCAAAGTAGTAGGTAATAGCCTACAGAAACAGTCAGCTGTGTAATTACCCAACAAGTAAAGCAACTCAACAGACCAACATGTTCCTACCCACATCCAAATGGAAATGTTTACAAGCTTGAGAATCAGCTGGGAATGGACTCCCTTCTACACAAACACAGGCTAACATCTGCCAGCTGAAATCTGCTGCCCAAAAAATTTAGTTGATGTTACATAAGCAACAGGAACTTCTGAGAATGTTTTTCCCCTAAATTCTACAAAAATCTGATGAAGAAAATAATTAAGCTTCAAAACCAATACTTAAGTGAACCCCCTGTTCGTTTAATGAGAGCAAACAGGGAGTCTTTCACATTCAAAATTGCAGTGAAAGTGAATGAAATGTTTCTGTCAGCATGATATTAAATTACACAAACTGTAAGTACTAATAAGAAGTATACCATCTCATCACTTCATGACACATACTGAAAAATACATCGGTTTTTCATATAGGTAATCAGCAGTCTTGAAGTTTGCTACTAAGCTGAACAGAAGATTAAAAAACAAAGCAGTTACAAAGCAAGATGGACAGACCAAAGACACATATACCACAACCTTCCATTGTAGACCCTGATTGCTGTCCCAGGTCAGAGCAAGGAATAAATAAAGAATGCAGCCACCCACTGAATACCTCCCCACCCAGTACGAGAGAAGAAAGAATACCACAGGTGGGAAATCTAAAAACTCATGGAAATCTAAAAACTTACGGAATCTCCAAGGAGACACTCCTTTGTAGTTGATATTCAGATATGGGCTAACAGCCTCAAGCCCCCAGCTTTAACAAATACAACCAAAAACGCCACTAAGGGTCAGCGTTAGCTACCCTTACCAATCCCAAGGCAAGCTCTGCCGTTCAAGTGTTCTCAAAACAGCACCAGAAGCAAGGAAAACATTTTTTAAATCTTGCCAACCAAATCACTTCAAAATTTTGAACTCTTTCACTTTCAAAAATTTGAACTCTCGAGTTAGGTTTCCAGTGCCTCATTAGAAGAAATACTATGGAAAGTTAACTGGAGATGACAAAGGTTTGCAGAATATTCTTTAATATGTTCTCTAAGTCGTATACTGCCTTTCTGAATGCAATAAAAGGGGAGAAGGCCCAAAAGGATTCAGAAACATTGAGGGAAAAAGAAGGAAAATATGGACAATAATTCCAGGAGAATGGATAAGTAATGATTTTAAGACTAAGGAGCTCCACTATTTAAAAATTCAACAAAAAAGTAAAGGCTGACTACCCTGTATTAGACTATTGCTCTTACAGATAAACAATTATAACTGAATAAAATATAAAAAGCTACCATTTGAAAGCATTAGAAGGAGATAAAAGCAGACAGAAAGCTGACAGAAGACAAAAGTATTGGGCAAGATTCACTTTTATATTGCTTTTCAACTAAGGGTACTCTGCAGATCACATAATACAACAGAACTCAAGCAAGAAAGCTGCAGTCTTAAAACCTGCATATAAGCTCTCTCCAAATCCTTAGAAGACCCCTGAATTGTACATACATTGGGAAGAGCCCAAAATTTCCAGCAGAAAGCAAATCTGTCATGCTGAAAAAACTGAGCAGAGATTAAACTAAAGTGGGAGTTTGAGTCCAATCCAATTAGGTGCCTGCTAGACAAAAGTTAACATTTTTCAGAAGAAGATAAAAACCGTAGTGGTCTCTAAAACATATCATCCACAATGTGCAGCATACAATAAAAAATTACTAGATATGCGCAATCTGTTTTAACATCTTACTGGATCCCTCATTAATAAATGAATTAAATAAAATCTTCAACACACAGTCATTTTGTATTTGCATAAGAGTCATAACTTCACCTTTGAAAGCCACAGACAATATCCGCAAATCGTATATCTGATAAATAACTTATATCCAGAATTTATAAGGAACTCTTCCAACTCAATAATAAGATGACAGTCCAACTAAAGATGCATAAAGTACTTGTACAGACATTTCACTAAAGAAAATACATGAGTGGCTAATAGGCACATGAAAAGATGCTCAACATCATTAGTCATCAAGAACAGCCAAATTACAACTACAATGAGATGCACATCTACCAGAATCACCCTACATCTATTAAAGAACTTGAATTCTTAAGTTTTATCACAAAGAAAACTCCAGGCCCAGGTAGCGTCAAGTAACATGTACCAAACACTTAGGGAAAAAATGACACCAATATCAAAAAATGGGGGAGGGGGTATTTTCCAACTTATTTTATAAAGCCAACATTACCATGATACTAAAACCAGACAAAGACATTACAAGAAAAATACAAGCCAAACCGCCTGTGAACACAGACACAAAAATCCTTAACAAAATATTACCAATTCAAATACTGAAATATAAAGAAAGGATAATACACAATGACCAAATGAGGTTTATCCTAGGAATACAATGTTGGTTTAACTTTTGTAAATAAATGGAATTCACCACATCAACAAAATAAAAAAGAAAAACTATTCAAATGTCTCATTAGATGTAGAAAGAGCATTTGACAAAACTAAATGCCAACCCATTACAAAAACTCTCAGCAAACTAGGAACAGAAAGGAAACTTCCTCAACCTGATAAAGGGAATACACAAAAATCCTACAGCTAAAATTATACAGCAGGATGAAAGTCTGAATGCTTACCCCTAAGATAGGCAACAAGAATGTTAGTTCTCACCAGGAATCTACAAAACAGCTACTAGAAATAAGTGATTTTAGCAAGGTGGCAGGTTATATAAGGTCGATGAACAAAAATCTATTATATTTCTATATGCTACAACAGATGGTTGGAAGTTGAAATTTCAAACATTTATAATAGCACCAAAAATATGAAATACTTAAGTATAAATTTAACAAAATATTAGACTTATGTATAAATTTAACAAAATATTGCAACCGAAAACATGCTTTAAAAAAAATCCTAAATAAGATATTTTAAAAGAGATATACCATGTTAACGGATTAGCTCAATATAGTTAAATGCCAATTCTCCCCAAATTGAGCTACAGATTTAATGCATTTCCAATAAAAACTTCAGTACGCTTTCTTACAGAAATCGACAAGCTGATCTGAAAATGTATATGGAAATGCAAATGACCCAGAATATCCAAATCAATTTTGAAGAAGAACAAAGTTGGAAGACTTACACTACCTGACTTCAAGACTTAATTATAAAGCTACCATGATCAAGAGAGTGTAGTATTGGTCTAAGGACAGATATACAGAGCAATGGAACAGGAGAATCCAGAAATAGACTCACACATATATGGTTCACTCATTTTTCGACAAAGGAGTCGAGGTAATTCAATAAGGAAAAGATAGCTTTTTTCAATAAATGGTGCTGAAACAAATGGGTATCCAAGTGCAAAAAATGAATCTCAACCCCTACCTCACACCAGCTACAAAAGTCAACTCAGATCACAAATCTAAATCTAAGAGAAAGAAGTTATCAAAGAAGATGTTTGTGACCTTGGGTTTGACAAGATTTCTTATACAATACACAAAAAGCACAAACCAGAAAAAAATGGATACATTAGGCTTCAACAAAATTAAGAACTTCTTTCTGCTCTTCAAGAGACACCATTAAAATAAAAAGGAGAAATTATTTGCAAAACATATCTGATAAAGGACATGTATTCAGAATATATAAAGAATTCTTATAACTCAATAATAAGACATCTCAAAAATATGGCCAAAAAATATATTTTTTTTTACCAAAGAAGATATATGCTCAATAGTAGTAGTCATTAAGGAAATGACAATTAAAACCACCATGAAATAAGCACTATACACCCACTAGCACGGCTTAAATTTAAAGGGTTGACAATTGACAATTTTTGACAAGTAAAGAGTGACTGGAACCCTCATACATTGCTGGTGGAAATGGAAAAATGTATAACGACTTTGAAAAGCAGCTGGACAGTTTCTTAATAAAGTTAAAGACACACTAACTATATGACCTGGCAATCCCACTCTTGGGTATTTACTCAAGAGAAACGAAAATATATGTCTACATAAAGACTTATAAGCAAATATTTCTAGAAGCTTTACTCTAAACAGCTAAAAGCTGGAAACCATCCAAATTCCAGCCAACCAGTGAATGGATAAACAATTTGTGGTATATCCACACAATGGAATACTTCTCAGTAAAAAAAGGAACTACTTTTTTTTCACATGTGACTACATAGATTTCAAAAGCATTATGGAAATGACAGATATAAAAAAATATATACTCTATGATCCCATTCTTATGAAATTCTACAAAAGGCAAAACTGACACAAAGTAGATCAGCGCTTGCCTGGGCTCTGAAGTGAGGGTGATATGACTGATCGCAAAGGGGCAAGAAAGAACTTTCCGGAGTGATACAAATGTATACCTTGATTGTGGTGGTGGTTATATGATTGTATGCAAGCGAAAGAACTAAGTAACTGAACTGTACGCTTTAAATAGATGAGTTTTCTTATATGTAATTTTATACTCTAATAAAGCAGATTTTAAAACACATTTTTTTTCATTTCTTCAAACAATTTAACAGTGTTTTACAAAGCTGTAATGCTCTATGCCATTGTGCTGAACATCAACTATCCCTGTTCTATGGCTGGGCCAGGATCAAGTCTTAGCTTTTTCCACAAGGAGCGCAGTAACAGGCTGGCAGCAAGAGGCCAGCAAGAAGTCACAAGGAGTGTGGAAAGTGCATAAAGCTAAATAACTAGGATATTACCATACTTTTGTTAGATAGCATTGAAAAGTACACAGATAACCAAGATAAGGAAGAGCAAAGTTACAATGACACTTAACGAACAGCAGCCACATGCTGTTATGGCTCAAAGAAAAGTATAAAATTGAATGTTCCTGGAAGATGCAGCCCTGTTTCTCCCCACATCTCCAGAGACATAAAATCACTGAATTCTCTTCACTGTCAATGCTTAAAGCTCTGGCCCTTTGTCTAACTGCATGTCTGCTGAATGCACATTGGCTACTCAGAACAAAACAAAGTGATCAGGAAGTACAGACTTGATTAGAGTTATACAATCAAAGGCAGGGAGGGATGAGAGAAGTTATTTTGAAAGAGGAAAAGCTATTTTAAAAAACCCAAACAAGAATCCATAAGCTAGGTAAGAATTTGGAAGAACTTTGTACAAGTCACTTAATGTCTCTAGGCCTCAGTTTATTCCTCTAATTATTCCTCTAATTTAAGATTCTCTGTTCAGGGGTCAAGGCAGTCCTGGCCAAAGTCTATATGCATACTTACCAAAACAGATCAGGTGTGTTATTTAATACATGCTGTTTAACAGTCAATGTCCTCGGGTTGAAGGGGAAGAGGTTAGTAGTTAAATCTATATCTTAACGGAAGCAGGTCCACTAGAAATGATTGCAAGTGATAACACAGAATTGCATCATATCAATCACTGAAGTAACGGTAGCCATGTTTCCAAGCAGCTATTTCAGAAGTATGCTTAGGGATAACTGCTAAACTTTACACCTAAAACGGTACCTGTCTATACTGGATTAATCTATCACAATTTCAAGCAACCTGGAAAGAGGTAGCCTTGACGACAGTAACACCCAATAGTAATATACACTGCACATAGCAACTACAGCCAGCAATTTTAGATCTACCTATTCTAGAAGGCACTATTATATGCCATTTCTTACTAGCAGAGGCACTTTCTGGTTGCATAGGACACATACACAGGTATAGGGCCTCTCATTTATCCTCTTAAACATGTGCACATCTAATGAGGGCCAGGCACTGTGCTACTCTTGGTACACAGAAATTATTCATCTGTTAGTCATAGCCCTGAAGGAGCTCTCAATCTGTTACACAGATATGGGGATAGCTAATTGCAAGGCAGTGATAATAATTCTACAGGTATTTACCTAGTATAAAGGGTGGAATAGGGGCAAGCTTCACAGGAGTAGTGCTCTCTGACCTAAACAAGATTAGTAAAGACTAAACTCTTTCCCCAAATGTTAATTTAATTGTTTCAAGTCAGACTTTATATAGAATTCTATGAATCCAGTTCACATCCTAAGCCCTTTACACTTTTTCTGCTTTGTTTGGGTCTTTTCATATGATAAAGAACAAAACTTCTAAAAGTGACACAATGAGACTCATCCAAAAGAACCAAGACATCTCTTTAGTACCCCAATCTTCTTTAAAATAGCAAAGCTACATTGTTAAAATGCAATGTGACTACTCTTACAACTACAAATCACAATTGATTTTACCAAAAGTTAACTTTATTACATAGTCCTTTTCCAAAGATATTACCTCTCATCTGCTACTAAAATAGTCCAATCTTACAGAACAACCACTAAATCCACAAAAATAGACATAACAGTTTTATTTTCAAATGTCAACATACTTCTAGAAGGGCTGGGATTTTCACCAATCTTAAAGGGTCATCAGCCATAAGAGAATTTGTTCAGGCTAAGTTAAAATGTAATGCAAATTGTGAGCCAGGCTAGATAAATTAGAAGGCAGAGACAGGATTCCTAATTTCAGTTCCTTGCAGCATTAGTAGGTTTTCATGGAATATCTCAAAACTTCCTTTACCCTGAAAAGTACCAGAAGCTTTTCCAACATGGTCTCATAATATTCATTCACCTGAGATAGAGTTCAAGAACCACCCACCAGCACAGTATTTTGAGAGCAAATGATCATAAACAGACTCTCAATCTGGTTACAAAGTGAGCTATTCTGGGCTGTTCCTATAACCATCTAAGCCATGAAATAAATTTTTTTTGCTGCTTTCTTTCGTATTATTCTGAGACAAAAATACATAGAAAATTTAATATATAAATTTTAGTTCTTGAAGATACTAGAAATCAGACATTAGAAATGTCCTCCTCAACCCTGCTTTAGTCAACACTTACGTCACTAACTTGGATGAAGACAAAGAAAGCATGCTGACCAAACTTGCCAGATCTAATAATGGCTAACAGGTTGGATAACAGAATCCAGATCCAAAAAGATTATAGGCTGGAACACCAGGCCCTGAAACTGTTCATTTGTTTATTTATTCATTCACTCATTCACCAAAGTTTAGTATGCAGCTACTGCGAGGCATACTGTGTTAGATATTGCAGATGAAAATAATAATAAAAATACATTCCAAGGGAAACAGATGTGAAAACAAATAAGTGAAATGATATGCCTTAGTTATCCAGGTAGAAGAAGACACAAGGGAGTGTAGGGAAGAAAGAGTGCTCAGGAAAGGCTTCACAGAAGAGGTGACTCTTAAGCTGAATTTGAGAAGTTGAAATACATCATGGATAAGAGAAGAGTGGTCATTCCAGAGAGATAAAACTGCTGTGTGCATACTCATACAGAAGCATAAATAACTCACAGCTATTTAGGGTACAACTAATGGTAGTTCAGTAGGCCTAGAGCACAGGTTCTGTGGGGATGATGTTGAAAGAAAGAAAAAAAGAAAAAGCTCAAGGAGTAAGCAAGTTCAGGGATAAAAATCCCAATCATTCAAACATTTATTAATTAACATTTATTAAACTACTATGTACCAAGTACTGAAAACAGGCAAGGTACACATTTAGAATCAACTAGATCAAATAAAGGTAGGAAAGATATAGCATAGCAAAAGCACTTGTAAAATACACTTAAAGATTGGTTAATACTAAACTCCAATGAATAGTCAAAAGCACAAAATGGCTGCCAAAATCACCAATATGCACTAATAGATGCATAGTGAACACAGTTATATATATGTATATATGTGTGTGTGTGTATAGTTAATACAATAACAGAGAGTGTCCAAAGCAAAGAAGCTGACAGATGATTCCAAATCACTATTTACTCAACAGACCTAGAATATAATGGTCCATTCTAGGAACTCCACCAAGATAGACACAAATAAAATTAAAAAAGGTTGGGAACAAAGTGAAGGGGATAGTAAAAGAAATGAAAAACATATTTTAAAAAGTAACAGCTGATGAAACTAGAGAGATTTAACCAAGACAAAAGATCCAAGGATCTTTAAATTTCTCTTAACTCCAAGATTCTACAACTTGACAATGGAGGATAAATTTGAAAAGCTTACTGGGGCCGGCCCAGTGGCATAGCAGTTAAGTTCGCGCACACTCTGCTTCAGTGGCCTGGGGTTCGCAGGTTCAGATCACCGGTGCGGACCTATGCGCCACTCATCAAGCCACGCTGTGGCGGCGTCCCAGGTATAAAACATAGAGGAAGACTGGCACAGATGTTAGCTTAGCAACAGTCTTCCTCAAGCAAAACGAGGAAGACTGGCAATAGATTAGCTCAGGGCCAATCCTCCTCACCAAAAAGAAATTTTAAAGCTTATTTTTGGTGTTTCAAAAGTTTTATTCAAGTCATCACTGTCACAAATAAAATGTCCTGTGTGCCTATCATGAGTAAGGTACAGTGCTAGACAGAACGAAGAGGAAGATGGATAGCATGTGGAATCCTTTTGAAGGATTCAAAGTTACTAAAATCCAAATATTTGCTTTTGTTTTTTTTTTTTTTTGTGAGGAAGGTCGGCCCTGAACTAACATCTGCCAATCCTCCTCTTTTTTTTGCTGAGGAAGACTGGCCTTGGGCTAACATCCATGCCCATCTTCCTCCACTTTATATGGGACACCGCCACAGCATGGCTTGAGAAGCGGTGCGTCGGTGTGCGCCCAGGATCCGAATTTGCGAACCCCAGGCCGCCACAGCTGAGCGCGCGCACTTAACTGCCTGTGCCACCGGGCCGGCCCCCCAAATATTTGCTTTTAAAGACCTCTGGTCTACTAGAGTACAGAAGATAGATCTAGAAACAGACATATAGCAAGGTTAAAAAGTAATAAATGCCTAAAGATCAATAAAGATAATTACAACTCCGTTTAAGAGAAAACTATACAGTTCAGTCTCCCCAGTTTTACCACTAATCTGTATGTAAAGTGAAAAAAGAGAAAAAAAGAATGGGGTAAGCAAATGAAAATTCTGAACCTATATAACTTTACTATTCGGGAGATCCTGATTTAAATTTGTTAAGAGTGCTAGCTCTGACATCAGATTGCCTAAGGTTAGATTCTAGCTACACCACTTACTAGCTGTATAACATTAGGCAACCCAATTGTATCTCTGAGCTTCAGTCTTCTCTCCATATAGATAGATGAATAAGAAACTACCAGTTTTAAACTCCCTCTGTGAAATTAATTCCTTAAAAGAGAATTATACAAAAATGTACAAAATTAGAAATGACCTAGAATAATTGACTATGATGAAACCAAAAGGAAATCAAAGGAATAAATATGTGGCAGGCTTATTAAGATTCTTTTAAACTTCAAAAACTCCTGAGAAGTAGATATTATCCCTATTCTACAAGAAAATGGACACCAGGGTTCAAAGAACTGGTAGACTCGTGAGTCAGTCTGACTCCAATGTTCCTTCCTTGTTAATCCTAAACAATACTATCTCCCAAAATCTGTAGCTACATTTCTAACACCTATGTGGGACACATACTGGTGCACACACATGGATGGGCACAGAAACAAGAGGGACAGGCAAGGGAGATGTTTTAATATTTATGAACACGGGAGTCACTCATCTGATAAAGCCTAACAGATAGAGGCACCTCATGCCAGACTTTAACCCTTTGGTTCCTGGATCATAGGAAGCTGGGGTAGAAAAGGAGGAGCCCTCTCGGGGGAGATACAAGGGCATCCAGAGCAAGGAGAAGCGGGAACAGGGGCTTGGGGCAGTATTTCAAACTTTTAACAATCAGTATGGCCTCAGTGCATACTAGCTGGGTGTGAGCACACAAGCATGCATTTCTAAAATGGTTAAGGTCAGAATCACAGGACTCTGGCTTCCACATTTCAACCAAGGCACATTAACAACAACTCATTACCAAGTGAATCCCAGCACTGCCACCAGCAACATCATCTAGGAGAGAAAAGCAAAGACCCAACAAAAGCCTCACCAGAGGTTTCTCCTGGCCAAAGGTGACTCTGCTATCAACAGAACTCACAGCCTTTGATGTAGCCAGTCTCGCTCAAATGCATCAGTCTCCTTTTTGCCCTTTCTCAGAAACAAGAAGAGGGCAGCAGAAAAGGAAAGCAAAGAAGAAAGGCAGAGGGAAAAGCAGCACACACAAAAAGAGCCAGTGTTCACTGCAGACCTCCAAAAGAAACCAGCCCTGGCATGTTTCAGAAAACCACCATATTCTGCCATTTTGTGCAATTTAGTCTTGGCTGCAACTTAATCTAAGTGATCTCATAATTGTGGATCTGCAAGACCCAGAAAGAAACACTATAGGGACTGAAGTCAGTCAGGCTTGTTAAGACCAGACATTTGGAGAAAAGTAGGAAAATGAAGCCTCAATTCTTCCTGGGCTCTATGCTCATCATCCTTTTCCCCCTTTCTTCTTAAACATGTCAAACAGTAATGATTTCTACTTAATTCTTTCATTAAATTTAGGGACTCTTTATCCCTATTCCTTCAAATAATTTTTCCTGTCTCATTTTCCCTCTCTTCTCTTTCTGGAACTTCAATTACATGCATTTTACAGACTTTTTTCTAAATTGTCCTACAGGTCTCCCAGCTACTGTTCATTTTTCTTTTCTCTCTGTTCTTCAGATTATATAATTCTTATTGATCTAAAAGTTCAGTGATTCTCTTCTCTGTAATCTCTGTTAAGTTTATCCTGTAAAGTCTTTATTTCAGATAGTTTTTCTTCTTTTATAGTTTCTATCCCTGTGCTGAGATTTCGTAGCTTTTCATTACCAGTAGATCTTCCTGTATATAACCGAGTACAGTAATAATAGCTGCTTTAAAATCCTTATCACTAAATCCAAATTTGGGTCATCATGGGGTCAATCTCAATTGATTAGATTTCTCTTGAGAATGGGTCACATTTTCCTGTTTCTTCATATTTTGAATAATCCCAGATTATATCCTGGATATTGTGGCAATTCTTGATCATTTTATACCTCCAAAGAATCTTGATTTTTTTTTTAAAAGCAGGCAGTTAATTGAACTCAGATGGCAAACTTTTGTCTCTTGGATGGCAGCTCCAATCGCCATTCAGTTTAAGCCTTAGCTTGGCTGCCCCTATCACACACGGATTAGGATCAGCCAGAGATTTGGACAGAATTCGGGGCACACCCTCTCTGGGCTCTCTTCTCTCCTGGATTCTCCCTTCATGTTCCAGTGGCTGTGACTGCTCTGAACTGTGTCTTCTGGTGATACAGGCCATAAACACTGTGGGTTTTCTAAAGACTTAAAAACAAGAAATTCATCCGGTGACTGCCTGTTCCCTTCTTCCACATATCCACTGCCCTCTAGATTCCACTTTGTAGGTTACCCTCTGGTGCCTTCATGTCACTGTTTTTGTATTTTATACAGAATTTAGAGTTGGTAAATTGTGACAGGATAGGAGAATCTGGAATTCACGCCAGATTTACACTGGGATGCCATTTAACAAAAAGAGGCAGAAAGTCAATAATTTTTCTTTAATTAATATTACCAAAGTAAAATTTTTGTTCAGATTTATGAGAAAGGGAAAGTACACACCTGTAAAGCAGCACCGAGCAAATATATTAAGACCCAACATCTGAGATTTATTACACAAACTTCTCTCCAAAGGGACTCAGATAGAATGTCACTCTACTTTTAATTGTCATGTGCAAATGATATAATTAAGATTATACCTGAAGAGGAAACAGGAAAAGAACCACCATAGTTAAAGAAAACAGGAGCAGTAAGAAAAGAAAGTTAACAGGAAGAAGGAGATAGAAAAACTATTTAAAATGTGAAAACAGCAACTCAAAAAGTAGTCTGGGGGATTTAGCATGTGGCAAAGTTCCTCAAAAATATTTATAAGGATATACAAACATCATCATATTAGTTAATTCATGCGCTCAAACTCTGGTGTATTAACAATGCGTTAGCACTGTGTGTGCTAGGTGCTGAGGACAGTGGTGAAAATATATATACTCCTACCCCCACAGAGCTTAAAATCTAGTGAAAAAGACAAGAAAATAGACATATAATACAATAGATAAGATATGATGGAAGTATATTAGTTTTCTATTGCTTTCATAACAAACTACCACAAACTTAGTAGCTTAAAACAATTAAAAAAATTTATTTTACATTTCTATAGGTTAGAAACCTTACATGAATCTCACTAGGCTAAAAACCAAGGTGTCGGTAGGGTGGCGTTCCTTTCTGGAGGCTCTCAGGGAAAATGTGTTTTCCCATCTTGTTTTGCAGCTTCTAGAGGGCACCTGCATTTCTTGGCTGTGGCCTGTTCCTCCACCTTCAAAGCCAGCAAAGTTGAATTTCTCTGACCCTTTTTCAATCACCGTCTCTCTCTCTGACCACAGCAAGGATAGATTCTCTGCTTTTAAGAACCCCATGAATAGACCGGCCCATCTGGATAACTCAAAATCATCTCCCTACCTCAAGGTCCATAATCTTAATCACACCTGCAATGTCCCTTTTGCCATGTAAGGCAACATATTCATAGATTTTAGAGATAAAGACGCGGACATCTTTGGGTGGCCATTATTCTGCCCACTACAGGAAGTATCATAAAAGGTTCAATAAAAATGAAGCAAGTGAGATATTTATGGCCAGCAGTGACACAAGTGAACTTCAGCTGTATCTTGTAAGAACTCATTACAATGATAAATAAAATGCAGGGTAAGCTACGTGAAGGGCTGTGTACTTTCCAAGCAGAACACACAGCATGTGCAAATACATATGCACATAAAATTTCATAGAATATTCAGAGAACTGACAGAGGTTTGGTGGCAAAAGTTTGGTGAGAGAGTGTGTGTGTGTGAGTGTGTATGCAACAGAACTGGGAGATAAGACCAGAAAGATAAAAAGAAACAATTACAGACTGTTAAAGAATTTAGACTTTACTCTAGAGGCAATGAGAAATGATTGAAAGTCTCTAAGCATTAAAATAGCATTATGTATGCCCAAGAAGATAATTTCTGGCCATGATGTGAAAATAAGACTTGACGAGGTAAGTCTATAAATAGAAGTTGGGAACCTACTGCAATTGTCGTGGTAAAAGACAGTGAGCCTAAATATGGACAATGGTAACAGGGATGGAGAGGAGAGAACCGACCTGTGAAAGGCAGCATAGCTAGAAAACTTAGTGACCTGAGACAGTTGAGAGTGAAGACTAAGCAGGAGTCTAGAAAGATTTTTACCTTGACTAGAAAGATGATGGTACTACTAATAAAAAATAGATGAGCAGGTGGTAACTTTAGGAAAATATAATGAGTTAAATTCTAGATATGCTGGTTTTGAGGCATCCTTGATATACCCAAGAGTAATAGCTCTTGACAATGAGCAACAGAGAGATGGATATACGAATCTGAAGTTCATAAGAAAGTCTTGGTGAGAACTATAAATTTGGGAATCATTAGCATATAGCTAATAGTTTATGTCACAGTAGATAAAATCACCTAGACAAGTATATGCAGAAAAGTAAGACCCAACCCAACACTCTAAGGAAAACAAATATTTAGAAAGAAGCCAGAGAGGTCGGGAAACAAGAGATACCAGTGAAACAGAAGCCATTAAAGAGGAGACTATACCAGCAACATAGCAAGATTGATGCTTATATTATAATGATGGCCCTGAGTCACTATGGAAAATTTAACTATTAAGTAATCTATTACAGTATGTAATGCTTTTCAGAAAAAGTTGTCCAAAATGCTTAAAATAAAATAGTTTTGAGGGAAAAAACTGTCAGTTCTAGAAACTACCAACTATTCAAAATGATTTCCCCAAGTTTCAAGGCAGCAGAAGTCTGGTTTCTGCTGTACATACTATGTACCTTAAAAATCAAACAAATATTTTTTAAAACACTTGAATCTACAAGGATTTTATTCATGACATAAAAATCTGGAAATAATTGGGCTCGGCCTGGTGGCGTAGTGGTTAAGTGCACGTGCTCCACTGCAGCGGTCCAGGGTTCACAGGTTTAGATCCCGGGCGCACACCAATGCACCGCTTGTCAAGCCATGCTGTGGTGGCATCCCATATAAAGAAGAGGAAGATGGGCATGGATGTTAGCCCAGGGCCACTCTTCCTCAGGAAAAAAAGAGGAGGATTGGCAACAAATGTTAGCTCAGGACTAATCTTCCTCACATAAAAAAAAAAAAATCTGGAAATAATCTATATGACATTAGGAGAATGATTAAGATTATTTAAAACTGTAAGTGAGAGGAACTTAATAGCATGTGCAAATGCTTATAAAGTAAAGTGATAAAATCAGAATATAGACACATAACACTGGCACACATAGTAGGGAGGGAGGGAATGAGGGAACAGACTCAAATGGTCAATGATAATTCCTGGAAGGTGCAATTATGGGTAATTTTTGTTTTCTATGTCATATTCTAAATTTCCATAATAAGCATATATTACTAAAAATCAGGATAAAGGGGATATTGATTTTTAAGGAATACTTAAAAGTTAGTATTTTCTTCAGAACTGCTTAAGGCAGATGCCTCACCCCTCGAAGAGATCTACTTCTATTTGGCAAACATTCAAATCTCTTTTTATGATTCTTTGGCTTAGAAAGGTTAAATAGGGCATTCATCACAATTAAGCAATGTGGCCACAACTCAAAGTCATCCTCCACCAAGGGCTGGAGTTGCGTATGTGAAGACAAACACAGTAAATAGAAGAGCCTAAAATAAAGGCAAATCATTTTGCTGGTTACCATGCAACAGATGTTTGCAATGGACAAGGCCTGCGGAGACAGGTGTGTCCAAGTAGAGTGAAATACAGATCACTGCAAGGGGTCAAGGGCTACAACTAGACACCATGGCACTGAGACAGATAATCTCCACCTACTTCTACTATCACTCCAACCTGCACACTGATGAACAGACTTAGCTCACTGCTTCCCAGAAGAAACGTAGGTCCTCTCTTCTAAAAAAACTCTCAATGGCTCCCTTCACCCTTATTTTAAAAAAAAGTCTTTAAAGTTCAAGAATGTGTTTTCTTCAATCTCATAGCCTCCAAAGCACCTGGCAGAGTACCACACCACAGTAGGCCCTCAACAGCAGTGAGAAAAATCACTCACTTTGGAGGTCAAATAGACACAGATTAGAATTCTTGGCATGCCTCTTAATATTTTAGATAAGTTACTTTTAAAGGCTGATAAAAATGCAGATACAGAATAGATTATTTCTATGAAGCCTGGAGCAATTCATTCAACCTCTCTAAGCATCAGGTTCCTGGTCCATAAAAAGGGGATCATACCTTTCTTACAACACTGTGGGAGGATTAAGCAAGAAAATCTAAGTAAAATGCCTAGCTACAGTCAGTGCCTGGCACGCAGGAGATAATAAATTGTAGTTGTTATTGTTATAAGTATTAAACGGACTGAGGAATATCTCCCCAGATCCATAACCTCATGGAACTTTCAGGGAAGGTTCATGAGCTCAACAAAAGCTCATAGACAATAATTTTACATGAGCTGACTAGACTCTCTGGGGGGAGAGAGCTGCCAACTTGAGCTATAAAATAGAAAGTGAGGGTGGTGAGTCTCCTATAGACTCTGAGGCATTGCAGTCCTCATTATTTGGATTCTGATTAAGAAGGAGAGGTCAGGATTAGTTTTCATCTCTAACACCTTATTAATAGTCCTCTCCAACCCAAAGCAGAAAGGCCTGTTGAACCAAAATGTTCAGTGTATATATCCGAGTGGCTGAACAATTAAACATTTCTGATTTTGCTTACAACAAGAAGGATGAACTTACAATAGTTTAGAGTAGAAAGGCAGAAAGGGGATGATTCTTTACCTCAAAAGTGAACTGAAGCTTGGAAAAATGCCATGGACTACAAAAAGGGCTTTTCAGTTTTTCTATGTTTGAGGCAAGAGAAATAAGGCAGATCTAAGACCTACTGCTCAGGGTGGTGGTGTACAAAAGTAAGTACATAAAAGAATTCCTTACCTATTTTATTTCCTCCTTTTCTCTCAATGAGAATGAACTTCAGACTTCAAGTTATAAATAACAGCAAAGAAAAAATTAACCACCCAAGACATGGAGACACTATCAGAGTGTCTGACTAACAGGAGTTTGTCCCAGGCCAGAGAGAGGTACTTCCTGAATCCTGAAAGATTATTTAAGAATAAAAGAAAGGGGGGCCGGCACCATGGCTTAGTGGTTAAGTGCGCGCGCTCCGCTACTGGCGGCCCAGGTTCAGATCCCGGGTGCGCACCGATGCACCACTTCTCCGGCCATGCTGAGGCCTTGTCCCACATACAGCAACTAGAAGGATGTGCAACTATGACATACACCTATCTACTGGGGCTTTGGGGAAAAAAAAGGATGAGGATTGGCAACAGATGTTAGCTCAGAGCCGGTCTTCCTCAGCAAAAAGAGGATTAGCATGGATGTTAGCTCAGGGCTGATCTTCCCCAAAAAACAAAAAAAGAATAAAAGAAAGGGACAACAGCAGTTTGCTAAGAAAGTAGATTCCATAAACTGTAATCTATTGAGTTTTATCTCAATATCAGGTTTTAATTTTAATTGTTAAAGAGGGATGGTTTCTGAGCCTTTTAAAGGGAAGTAATAATCTAAAAACCCAGCATAGAGCCATGAATAAAACACACCAGAGTGGTTTTTTTTAGTAACTTTTTTCATCCAAGGGATTGACAGTGTGTCTAAATTTCAACAAAACACCTGCCCAAATCTCTCATGATACCACTGTGAACAAAGGGAAGAAATCCGGGGTAAGAGGACATGGTGGCCTCACGTGTCAGCATAGTATGACTAAAATTCTCCCTCCCTCGACACATGCTTGTAAAGCCACAGAATGCGCTTCTAGGTTAAAGCGTGTTGTTGTTCTAGGAATTCCAGGAAACATTATGGGAGAGGGAGAATATGCCCCACAGCCCACTGTTGCCATCCTCAACCCTATAATGGTTTCAACAACAAAGCAAAACAAATAACTGTTGAATACTACAAGAAACAAAGTTTCTATTATAGGCAACTATAACTCTTGCCCATCCCACCTCTGTCCAATTCTGACTAACACTTTTACTAAGGACTTGAACTATCTAATGATAAAATAATCAAATATACAGACTATCTGAGATTCAATAAGAATACTAATACACTGCAAGTCAGAATGAAGATCCAAAACCCTGAATGGCTAAAAAGATGTACCAAGGGGCCAGCCCCGTGGCTTGGCGGTTGAGTGAGCGCGCTCCGCTGCTGGCGACCCGGGTTCGGATCCCGGGCGCGCGCCGACGCGCCGCTTCTCCGGCCATGCTGGGGCCGCGTCCCACATGCAGCAACTGGAGGGATGTGCAGCTATGACATACAGCTATCTACTGGGGCTTTGGGGGGAAAAATAAATTAATTAATTAATTAATTAATTAAAAAAAAAAAAAAGATGTACCAAGGATATATATGAGAAGCCAAATGTACTGAGATGAAATTTAATATGGACATAAATGAATCCTGTACTTTTACATCAAAACACCCAGGACTTATGTCAAAACACCCAAATGAACAGAGAGAGGTAGAAGAAATCTATCTTATTAGCATATGTAGAAAGAGACCTGTGACTTTTGGTAGCTAACAATCTCTCCTCTGTCAATAAAATGAATTAAGGTTCTCGGGTCAAAGAAGGGGATAATCTGGCTCAATTTCTTGCTGGCTGGCTGTTAAAAGACCAAATGAGAAAAGAGAACTGAGCTTCAGAGAGCTTGAATAAGGCAACTTACGTAAGATAAAATAGTTATTAAATGCTAGGTCAAGATGATGGCTCAAGGGTGCAGGGTTTCTTTTGGGGATGATGGAAATGTTCTAAAATCACTGTGGTGACTGTTACACAACTCTGTGAATATACCAAAAGCCACTGAATCGTACGCTTTAAATGGGTGAACTAAGTGGTTGTATATGAATTAATCTCAATAAAGATGTTTAAAAGAGTTAGAGGGCCGGCCCCGTGGCTTAGCGGTTAAGTGCGTGCGCTCTGCTGCTGGCGGCCCGGGTTCGGATCCCCGGCGCGCACCGACGCACCACTTCTCCGGCCATGCTGAGGCCACATCCCACATACAGCAACTAGAGGGATGTGCAGCTATGACATGCAACTATCTACTGGGGCTTTGGGGTAAAAATCAATCAATAAATAAAAATTATAAAAGAGTTAGAGATAAGAATCAAACCCAGGTCCATACCATTTCCATTTTATTAAAGAGCACTTATCTTTCTTAAAAAAATCTATTATTTTAAAAAGCAAATCAGAAGTTCTGTCATTTTCTGACTACAGATTCCCTTTTTTGGCTTAAACCATTCCCCATTCCTTCCTTAAAGTTCACAAAGCAGGATAAAGAACATTAAGTCCTGTCAAGTAGCACACCAAAACCCAATGAAGTCACGGAAACTACGGCTCAAGTCTTCCCACACATTGTTTGATTTGGCATTGACTTTGCTCCAAAACAAAAAGGGAATCTCATTTACCTGACTTGCATTTCCAAGGGTATGACCAACCTCCGGAGTCTACAATAACATTATCCAACACACAGATTCAACGTAAGACCCACGGCCTGACGTCATCAGTCTACACTATCCCTCAACTCCATTTCTCTGTCTTCGTTACAGAATTATGATTATTTCTATCCAGGTCACACAATTTTGCACTTTATACATATTAGAAAGCTACTTCTGTGACCTCTAATTACCTAAAACTCACATACTCATTTAATGTATAATTATAGAGTTGCTACCACATGCTAGGAGACATAGCAGGTATTGTGGAGACAATGCTGAGTCCTCGGTCAGTTTATGCATGCTCTCAGAGGGCTTACAGTCCAGTGAGGGACAAAATCAAATAATCACATAAATAATTAGAAAAGTACAACAATATTACAAAGATGAGATACGTGGTATTATGAGAACAAATAACAGGGAGATTTTACCTGTTTGGGAAAGTCAAGGAAAAGCTTCCCTGAGGAAGTGAATGTTTGGGCTGAGAGCCCAACAATCCCCCCACCACTGCCAAGGCAGGTTTTTTCAAAGTAAAATATTACTTTTACTTATTTGGCCCCTTCTGAAAATTCTTCATGATTACAAGTAACAGTCAAAGAGAAGAATCTTTCAGGTACAAAGACTCTAACAAGAGAGAGTAGGTGAATATGAAGGATTAAAAGAAAGCAAATGTGTCTAAAACAAAGAGAACAGGAGGGAATATTTAAGAAATAAGGCTGGAAACGAGGGTAGGGACCAGACCATTTAGGGCTGCTAGAACCCATCAACTATATTGGTCTTTATTTTTAAAGTAAGGGTCATGATTATATTTTTATTTTAAAAGGATCACTTGTTTGCATAATGGACAATAGAGTGAAAGAAGGCAGGAAGTGGATCCTGGGATTCCAGCTAGAAGGCTGTGGCAATAATTCAGGTAAGAGGGAACAGCTAGGGTGAGAGTGATGAAGATGGAAGGAAGAAGGGAGACAACAGATATTTAGAATATTAAACTCAACAAGATTTGCTGACAAATGTAACAAATATAGGGAATAAGAAAAAAGGAGTATCAAGGATGATTTCTAGATTTCTGCCTTGCATGACGCAGACCAACAGTGGTGCCATTTGTTGAGAGTGGAAAAGAGAGAATCATGCATTCATGTGCGCCTGTCTTTTTCCCCAGCAAGACTTTCAGTTCTATGACAGGCACACAGCGGATCCCCAAATACTAATTAACTGACTAGTGGTACACACTGGCAAGAGCCATATCTAAATAATTCCCCCCTTTGAGTAAATTTTCTGAAAAATTCTAGTTGAGCGATAGTTTTCATGAAAACTTAGCTAAAGCTGAGTGACTATCACCCATTCCAGTTTAAAAGGCACACCTCACAAAACACATGCCAAAATACTAAGTATACTCTCCCAAAACACCAGAGAGCTTGTAAAGTGCTATACGATGGATTTCTGCTTCCAGCACCTTACTTACCTCTTTCCCCAAACCATTTTCTTTCTTGCACAAAATAATCAAGGTATTATGACATCCCCAATAAAAATGTTAAAACACTAATTATTTTACTTTAATGTTTAAATGTCCTTCCTTGTTTTTACACTTATTGTTAGGATACACTTACCTCTTGAGATCTCTTTCTAGGAATGACAATATCAGAGCTAAAAGGAAATGTTGATAATTAGGTCCAGTCCCTTTCATCTTATAGAAAAGGAAAAGGAGGCCCTAAGAAGTAACTTGTTGAGTGGTAGAAGTGAACGGGACTCAAACCCAGACAATTCCCCCACCACTGCCAAGGCACGTTTTTCCAAAGTAAAATATTACTTTTACTTATTTGACCCCTTCTGAAAATTTTTCATGATTATAGCAGCTGGCTGGAGGACTGGAAATAACAAGTTCAATGAACTGCAGCTCATCTTCAAGCCCCAATACAGCCCATGTAGGACACTGACAGCATCACTCACTTACATGAGTAGCATGAGGAAGAATGAGAAGATAGCAAAAGGCTCAAAATCTATTATTGCTATGGATACACTTCCTATCTCACCCACAGCAAAACGGTGCACAAAGCTGTTCCAATTTCCCCTAAAACCAGAGCAAGGAAAAAGGAGAGAAGAAACTCAAATTACTTTCTGCTCATTAGTTTTAAAGTTACTAGTAGCAAAGGGATTTTGTGAGAGTAAGCTTTAACTATGAGTTATCAGATTCTGAATGTACCAAATTACTATGTGGAACCACTTAGAACAGAGATCAGAGCATACAAAAATAATAGTAATAACTGTAGCTTGAGCTTATGACATATCAAGCTCTCTTATAAGGGTTTTATACTAAGACATCATTTAATCCTCACAATAACCATAAAGGTTATTTCGGCTTTACCAAAGAGGCAATGGAGCACAGAGTGGTTGAACACATAGTCCACAGTAACACAACTAGAAAGTGGACAGCTAGTAAAGAGCAGAGAAAGGTTTAGACCCTCGCATTCTAGCTCTAGAATTTATGCTCTTAATCACCACGCAGTACTGCCTCTCTGAGTACATACTGTGAAACCCGAATATTTATGCTGTCACTTTTTTATACAATGTTTAATGATATGATGGATTTTAGACTAAATTCTCTTCCTCAGAGCCCAGCACTTTAGGAAGGGCTGGGCAAAGTGGGGAGGAAGAAAACGCATGTTAACCGGGTCAGACAACCTGGGCAACTTACTCCAGATAGCCCTCACATCCAACAGACATCTTTTCCACCCCATTCCCTCAGTTTTAGCTATCACTTCTTTGCAGATTGCTCTTGATACTGACTCTCTAGCTCTAACTTCTTTCCTAAGCTCCATATCCTAATTGCCAACTGCTTACTAGACATTCTATTCCCCATGGATGTGCCGCACCAAACCCATCTTCTATACCATCGTTCTCTGCCCTTCATCTTCATTACTGGTGTCATGTAACTATTTTCTTCTCCTTTACCTCCTACGTTGTAGCTCAACAAACTCTATTCTTTTTACCTCTACAATGTCTCTTTATGCATCCCTACTGCCCAAGTCCTCATCCTCTCCCTTGAACTAGAGCTTCCCTACTGTTCTCCCTGCCGCTAAGCATAACCTGTCCTCCACATTATCACAAGGTGCAACTCCCCTGCAATCTGGATATAATTTGTGTGTCAATTCTCTGATCAGATCCTTCCAAAGATCTCTTGCTTTCTTCACAATAAGGCCAAACTCCCTAGCCCCAAATTTTATCTATAACTTTATTTCCTGCTGCCATCACAACTCTAGCAATACCAGGCTGCTCACCAATCGTGGTACTTCTACAACTAAGTCAAAATAAACAGAAAGAAAAACTTCAGGCACAGTGCCATTACAAATATGAATAATTTTTGTCTCTCTCTGTTCCTGCCTTAATTTAATTAATTGATTGAATTTAATTAATTTAATTCATGCTGACTTTTTTCAGAGTTGATGATATCTTTCTCCCTAAGTCAGTCTATAAGTAAGTACTATAATAAAGACAAATCACAGTACTATGGGAGCCCAGAGGAAGATGTAATTACATGAATTCTCATCAGACCACACTGCTATATAAACTATTTCCATAATATGACAATCAGATAAGAAAATAGAATTAAATGACATTTCAGGACACAGAACACTCTCGATAACAAATTTCTCGCATCAATGACCACTAAAAATCCTAAGATGTATCAGTTTACTTTTCTGTCTCCAAAATTAGAACATATCGACCAGTTTCTCCAGGCTAAACCCCAGGGATGCCATCACAGCCTGTAACTCTCATTGTGAGCTCTAGAAATGGAGGTTTAGAAACAAAGCACCTTTCAGTGGGAAACTGCCAAGTCATTCACCATTTTCTTTGGTATTTTAGGGGCCTCAAAAACAAGGCCCACAAACTTTGCTAACTAAATATTTATTATAATTATCCAGTATCTTTAAAAAATGTAGGTAACTCCAAGGAGGTTCATTCCAAAGAACTGTTTTGATCAGATAACTTTCTAGTACTTATCAGAGATCAGAGGATAAGGGCTTTTTGATTAAGTAAGCACATGGAGGGTGAGAGAAAATAAGGGGAGAGTTCATTTCGTCTTACACACTTTAAAAGAAGACACTAAATGGAAAAACAATACACGTGACCCTGTACAAATTCTCTCTACCTTAATTTCCTCAGCTGTAAAACAGTTTTCAAAACAGCTATGATGATTGTATCATATGAAGAGTTAACATCTTCAGCGGTAACAGAATACTCCAGGGCAAAGGGGCTGGGAGAGAAGGCCTCCAGGAAGTAAGAGGTCCAAAATGGACAGCAGAAGGCCACTGAGAAGCAAATTCACTCACCAGGAAGTGTTGCTAGAATCTCAGTGTTAACCTCACTGAATTTAACTAAATTGTAAGCCCTTTCCCACAAAGCCTATGTGGCCATGTCTTCTGAAAAACATTAAAATCGATTCTGAACTCCCTCCTAGACATTCTAAAGGAACTATGCTTTGTAGGTTCTTCACTCAATCACTAACAGCTTTTCTTTCCAATTTTTCTGAACATGTGAAAAGCAAAAATAACAGTCAATGTAAATATTTTACTCTAAACAACCTCTTACTCCCATGTAGATTTCTTCTGCAACCAAGTCAAAGATTGGCTGGCACTAGAATAAGAGAGATGAAAACAATTCACTTTTTATTTCCTTTAGGATTTCTTTTCTACACTTCCTAAATCTCCTCTTATCATTCTTCATCCTGATCCACTGGTCCAAATATATTACGATGATCATTGGACGCTGCCACCTTTGGCTGTTTTTTGTTTTATTTCTTTGTTTGTTATAATGAGCCTGATGTGGCAGTAAGATGCTCCAATCCAGCCTGAGTGCTAACGTTAAGCTCGAACATAACATTTGTCAGGAATAAATACAATTCACATAACAAGTAGTTGGCTCAAGTGGAAAGCCCTAAATCACTAAACAAAATAGTTTAGCAATTAACAGAGTGGGTTAATATAAAGAACTCTGCTTTTAACTGTCCAGAGTCCAAACATCCCACGCCCCTTTGCACTCATTACACCCTCAAGCCTTAACCTGAATCATTAAAAAAAAAATTTCTGCTGGTAAATGTCAATGAGGGGAAAAGAATCTGGATTCCTGTACAAACATATCAACCACCTTTCTGTTTCCAGACAGGATACTATGGCAACAACATAAGCAATAGATTAGAATAAGTTACGCTATTTGATAAAGTGAGGGCGTCACTGGGAAGTTCTGGCTGTCAAGAAAGCCTTGACGGTCATAAACATCTCCTAAACGAAGGAGGAAGAAAAATGAGGCTCCAGGATTACAAATATCCTACACACACACACTTTGCTGACATAAAAAGAGTACACTACAACTGATGCTTCTTACTCATTAACTCAAATGCAAATAGTTTGATGATCTGAGATTTAAGGGTACTTGGGAGAAGATAGAGGTCCCTATAGTAGATACGCCTGACCAGATCATCAGAAACTTACTTCATGGTTCCACCAACACAAAAAAGCTAGGAATGCTGATATACCATAAAAAGCTCTTTGTTGAGTGGCTAGTCCATTTTACAGATGAAGAAACAGAGTGGCTTGCCTGGAAATCCACAGCCGGTTATTAGTTAATGTTCAATAAATTAAAATTGCTGATGAAATCAAGACAATTCAAGGAATTTTCCTTGTTAAAAATCTCAGCTCTCTTCTTTATCTTTCTATTCAGCTAACAAATACCAAAGTTAAAACTAAGGCTCTCAGAGCGGAAAGCACAGCACAGAAAGGAGAAGAGAACCAATCCTTAATTTGAGCAGGACATAAGAGGATTTTGGAATTAATCGAAAATAAAAGGGAGACCACATGAGCCAGAAAAGAAAGAAAAGGAGAACTATTTCTTCCTTTCTTCTTTTAAAGCCTCCCAAACCATGAAAAAAACACACAGGTTAACTCTTTTAATTCAAAGATGCTTACGTTTTCCCCTTGATTTTCAGATCTATCACATACTAGCTGAGTGACACTGGGCAAATTATTTACCCAAGCCTGCAAAAGAGAAGGGAGGAGGTAGGAAGGATGGAGACAGGGAATAAATTTTTAATACTATTTTAATATAATTTTAATACTTCATGGAGCTTTGTGAGGTACAAGGTGGGGCTCACAATAGATGTTCATCAAATATTAGCTCCTAACCTTTCCCCTTCCCATGAGAAATGCAAGAACACACTGAATCCATCAGTAGATCCAAATATTGTTCCAAGAAACTATGCTGTCCAGAGTCCATATACCAATCACACAAAATTAAAAGTACTGCTGCACCAAAATCAGGATAGTAGTCTTGGAGGAAGAAAGGTTTTTCTTCATACTTTGGTAATTTCCAAAAGTTTCTGTAATAAATATGTTTTACTTTTATAGTTAGAAATCACTGGAAAAAATAAAAAGGAAAATGTTTGAAGAAGGGTTTCATCACTCTCATATTAGAACTATTTTTAACAAATGTTCAAGTTAGCTTATGCTATCCTAGGCTTATCTAACCCAAACTGTGTGTTAAAATAAGATTTCATAATCACCCTCAGAGGGAGAGGAAAACAGAGCATCTTCTTAACTAAAGCCAAGCTAACTAAAACTCAGTATACTCATTGTTTACAAAGACTCTGTGGATGACTTCTTAATAGAGAGAATCAGAATCAAGCAAAGCAAACTACGGTACAAGACGTCCCTACAGTAAGGCCAAGACTCAAGACAATCCCCTTCCGTCCTTCTTCCCCCAACGAAGTCAGAAAATGGAGGCTTCTGCTCATTAGCACATCCAAGACTGAGAGGTAGTATATAAGCTTGAAGGAAAAGAACTTGTAAGAGTCCTTCCAACAAATGGCACCAGAACAAGTGGATCTCCATATGCAAAAAAATGAACTAAATTCTTAGCTCACACCACACACAAAAACTTACCCCCAAATGGATCACAAACATAAGATCTTAAACTATAAAACTTGTAGAAGAAAATGTAGGAGACAGTCTTTGTAATCTTTACTAAGGCAAAGATTTCCTAGATATGACATCAAAAGTATGATCCATAAAAGAAAATATGATAAACTAGGCCATCAAATTAAAAACTTTTCCTCTTCAAAAGACACCATGAAGAAAATGAAAAAACAAGCCACAGACTAGGAGAAAATATCTGCAAGTCAAATATCTGATATAGGATTTGTATACAGAATATATAAAGAACTTTTACAACTCAATAACAACAACGAAAACAATTTTTAATGGGCAAAAGGTTTGAATAGGCACTTCACCAAAAAAAATAAGCAAATGGCAAATAAGCACAGGAAAAAATGTTCAACATCAATAGTTATTACCAACACACACTCACCAGAAGGCTATAATGGAAAAAACTAATAATACCAAGTGTTGGCAAAAATGCGGAAAAAATATTAGAACCCTCATATATCGTTGTTAGGAACATACAATAATACAGCCACTTTACAAAATGGTCTAACCCAGTAATCCACTCCCAAATATCTACATATATGAAAACATAACCACACAAAGACCTGAACAGAAAGGTTCAAACCTTCGAATGGCACCAGATTACGAAGCTTAGAGTTCTTAAGTATGTTTTTTGTAGTTTGTCTTGCTATCAAACTGTTGGCTCTTATAATTGCTATATCAGCCCCTTTAGTGAAATCCACTTGCATTGCCAGAATTTTTTTAAAAATTTCCACCATACTAAAACATCCCCAAACTTAATCCTTGGCTTCTGAATGGCCATCATTACTTTGCTAGAGGCTAGGAAAAGAGATAACTAAACTTCTTCAAATTGCGTATATGACAAGAGTAACTGGATGACTCTGAAAGAGTCAAACTCCTCTGAAAGAGGAGTTTTCCTAGGAAAAGGAAAAGTGTGTGAGAGCTTTGATGCACCACGCTGTTGACATCTTGGTGACTGCTCAGAATCTCCCCTCCCTTTTTGATACCTGACTGACCTCAAGGTACGTGAAAACTGGTTAATTAAATAAAAGATTCACCTATGCAATACCAGATAGAACAATTTCTACTGATGAATACAGAAGAAGAAAGCTATTTTATCTATTCAACAACTGCCTGTTAAAGATTTTGCATTAGTTCTCTCTTAAACATCAAAGTCAGGTCCCTCTCGGGTGGATCCATGAGTTTACAACATAGTCAGTTACAATAACAGCAGCATTTCAGAACACACGAATAAATTCTAGAAAAAGAGAAATTTAAATTAAGAAAGAGATTCACTTATAAAGCAGAAATAGATCTAATAAATATGGAGCTAAAGTTGTATAAACAAGCCTGTAACCTGTAAGTTAGCTGAGAACCTGCTAGTCACAATCAAAAGAAAAGGCAACAGGGAGGAGACGACCGAGGTGTTTGCTTTGATGAAGGGAAGGGCAGAGAAATCTGGACTGGTTCTTCTGGATGCACAAACTGGTTCAGCCAAAGTAATTGCTAAATATATGTAAAGGATGGGCATAGAACACCATAAACATGGATAGCTTTGTTAGGTGTTCTTTTCCTTCACAGGGAATTTCCAAATGCTTGCTTAACTATTCAGTGACAACCTGGTTCTAATGAAACTACTCCAGATCTGCTCTAACACAAACACTCATATCACATTAGCTAATAATATGAAGGAATGATCAAGAAGTCCCCAGAATTGGATGGAGACCAAAAGAAAGGCCAGGGAGCTTACGAACTGTCTAGGTAGTGATAGCATTTCTAAGAGAAGTATAATCTCATTGGGTTTTTCCATCCATAAATCAAGAATGGGTAGGAAAATGAAAGTGCCCACTGCTGACAAAGATGTGGCAAAACAAATACTCCCATAACTCAGATGATGGGCGTGAAATATAAAGTGGTTATGAGCATTCTGGATAAAATCTAACAAATTTAACAACATACATAAAGAAACTTGAAAATGTTCAACCCTTAATTCATTAATTTTACTTTATCATAAGGAAAGAATAATGAAATTGAGGTGAAAATTTGTTTCGGGGGGAAAAAAAGCTTAACGTCTAACAGAGCATTAGTTAAATTTGATAGCTCCAAACAAGAGAATTATGCTATCCCTTAAAATAATACTCAAAAAACCGTATAACATGGGAACACATCATTAAATGAAAAAAAGCAGAAAACTGTATATATAATCTGATCTTCTCAACTATGTACTTTTTAAACCACACATAAGGGAGAAAAAGGCTAGAGGAAAACCAAAATGTTAACTGTCTCTAGGTAATGGGATGATGGGTAATTATTTCCTCTACTATATGTTTGCCAAATTTTATTCATCACTTATCTACTTGAGAGGTGGTAGGGGGAGGAGATAACCCCACCACCACCACCTTATAAAAATATGATGGCAAATCCTTTCAACCATAAGAAACAAAGCTGTTGGAAACCTGCCAGAGCCCCTCTTTAGAGTAACACAATTCTAAATGAAAGAAAGCAGTCCATGGAAACACTGGCAGGATCACTTTTTTCAACTTATATTACCATAATAAAGTCCAGTTTTGCAAAGTGAATGAAAATCTAGTCATATAATGAGGCTTACATCCACCCAGGTCTTTTTCAGACAACTACGTAAAGTTTTTCCTGGTGTCTACATTGAAGTAAACTCTAATAGACTCCTTCTAAACCTAGAACTCTCGCAGAATAGTAAAGGTCCACAGTAATCTCTATATCACCAGTCAACTGCTACTGAATGATGCCTTCAGAGGGAATTCAGTAGAATTCTCCCACATTTTACAAACTACTCTTACACAAAAAATGTTTCAGCTATCCTCAAACTCAATCAACTTTTTTTTTTAAGACTGGCAGAGGCATGAACAGAGCTCAAGGGGTTAGGAAAATAATGAGGAAAAAAGATAATCCAAAATAAATATGTGTTAGCTTGCATTTTTTTCCCCTCATCGAAGTAAAAATACATTTTTATAGCAGATAAAAAGTGGACAAGATTTTGCAGCCAAAATAAACTATAAAGTTAGGCTAAGTTAGGAATGAGGTTAGAATGAGTTGAGAAAGCTGTTTTCTATTGTTCTTAGGCTAAAGTACATATTCTACTGAAAAAAAAAGAGATGAGAACTCATCTGGTATGTAACATTCAATACTCAAAAACACAGAATTCCAGAAATAGAGTTGGAAAGAGTTCCTCATCTAAACTGCCTCCCAATGAAATTCACAAATAATTAGTGAAAAAGAAGTATTCTATCAATTGAAGAACTTCTGAAATTTTTTTCAAGTGCTCAGCTATAATTTCAGTCATTATTTCCATCAGATGATGACAATCATAAAATCTTAGACCCAGAAAAATTCTTAGAAATCGTCTGCTCCAGTTCACCAGCTGATCCAGATGTAACCAAAGAAGAATATCATTTTTGCTGTAGTTGTAAAAATGCTACACAAATTTAGGGACAAAAGAACTAAGACAAAGGTGATATTGTGCTGTGTCACTTTTTGGTCCAAGGAAGGTTATGAATACACATGCCACTCTACAGAAAAGTCATCCAACAGGTTCCAACAATCTGCCTGTCTACTTCACTCTCCATTTCCTTCTCCCTAACCTGACCACAATATATAACATAAGCATGTTACTCTTTAAACAGTTTTAAACACTCTGTGTTCATAATTTCAAGACTGGAAATTGAAACAAATAATCACTAATTAAATCATTTATTTAGGAGATCCTACAAGGAATTTTTGTACAGTTCAGAGGCCCTCATTAAAAAAGTAAATGGTTTCCTATTCCCACCTCAGGCAGTGAGATAGTTTTCCTTAACGACTTTCTTTTCAAAACTTATGATGTGTTTAAATATTATAGAGAAGACTAAACAAGACAGAGTTGCGTTAAGTAAGTGTTATTTCTTAAAGTCACTTTAACATTAAAGGCATCTTTTTCAAACACCAAACCCTAGATTTGCACAATTACACCAACTCTTCTTTCTGATCAAGAACTGCCACTTGACATCTCTTTTCCCTGCATCCCTCCAACTGAACACAAACACACAAGCCACACACAACTCTACCTCACATTTTTCAAGTTCTATCTATCCTAAGGTCAATCTGCTAAAAGAATCTGGTAATCAACTTCCTTACCATCTACTTCACTTTCATATTACCTAGAAGCAAGAATATTTTAAATATATATATTTTTATATATAAGCTCTAAATTTAATAGTACTATGACTTTCCTACCGACTCACAATAGTAAGGCAACATTTTAAGCTTACCATGTGCAAGATACTCTGCTAAGTACTTCACATTGCCTTATTTCATCCTCACAATCTCTCTTTGAGGAAGACACTAGCACTACCCCTGTTTTATAGGTGAGGAAACTGAGGAGTGGGAAGGTTAAGTCACTTGCCTGGGGCACAGAGCTGGCAGAGCTAAGGTATGAATGTAAACAGTCCAGCTCCCAGCCTAAGCCCTTAATCACCATACTGGGATAACCAGAGGTATTTTAGATTTTCCTAATACACCTGGTTCCTAAATTTATAACAAATATGCTTCTAAACAATGTTATCATGATGGCTGTGTTAGGCTGAGCCTCTGCACCTTCAGTGTGAACGTCTGGGAAGTAATACATGTATGGTTATTCCACTCCCTGGAATCACATTCCCCAGTCATTACAAAAAATGCTAACTGACTAGTTACTGATTATGACCTCTACCTCTCAGTGTCACCTGGAGAACCCACTTGAAGAAATATAGGTGCTTACCAATCTGATCAGAAAAGAGAAAACTGATGATGAAGATCTGGCCTGGTCCTGGCGCAGCTAACTTAAAAGTACAGGTTCTAAAGGCAGGCGTGGATTTGTATCTGGGTTCTTTAATTTGTTAGCTATATGACTTAAGGCAAGTATTTGTATCTCAAAACTTCCATTTTCTCATATGTAAAATATGGATAACAACAGTACTACTCACCCAGGTATTATTATGAATATTAAGCTAGTAAGTATAAAGTCATCAAGCATGATGCCTGGTATATAGTAAGTATTCAGATGCTGGTTGTTATATGTAATCATTAAGATAGGAATGAAGAAGCCTCGATAAACAGTAACTATCTGACGTGTTAAAAGAGGATGGAAGAGAGAAACACTACAAAAACCCATAGTATCACTTCAAGCACAAGAGTAAAGAATGACTAAGAACTTCAAGACATTTTAACTGTACAGTTGGAAATCAGGCTGGTTCAGTGAAATTAAACAACTTACAGCTTTTAAGAAACAAACCCACCAATAGCCACTAACATACATAGCACTCATCTTTCCCCATGGGAAAGATTCTGAGTCACACACAACATCTCTCTCTACCACTGAAGAGAAAGTGTCAACATGTTTCTATACAGACAATAGAGTTTACAACTTCAACTAATTTGGAACTGCTTGGGAAAGATAATTTACTGACAAACATTAATGAACTTAAGAAGTTTTTACTACCTTAATGTAGATAATAACTTGAAACTAGGAGCCAAAAAAACACTGCCAAGAAGTTCTATTTGACCTACTGAAATAATTAAAACATGTAATTAGCACACTCAGGAAACAATGGTGCCCTTATTAAGAATAAACTTTACCCTAGTCTGCCTCCAAAATACAAATTTAAAGTAATAGAGAATCCAAATCAATGAGACTTCACAGAATATAATGCTGTTTTGCTATTAAATACACAATTTATCCCAAAAGATAAAGAAATGAAGTCTACTTTACTAGGTTCTACAATTAACTCCCTGAAGACTGAATCTACTTCCACAGTGGAAATTCTGCTTAAGTCAATCACAGATTACATTCACAGATCTACTAACTACACAAGGGCTCTACAAAGAGCCAAAAGGCACCCAAGTTCAACTATTCCCACTTCAGAGTAAAGTATGGGATAAAAGCTAGGGAAAAATACAAAGGTTTATTCAGAAGACAAGAAAAAACTTGTTTCTGAGAAGTAAGGAAATAAAAGATTCTCCCTGGCAGCATAAATCACAGTGCATATCAGAATCTCACATTCCTGCCCCACCCAGACCTACTGAATTAAAATCTCCCCAGGATATTCTGATCCCAAGCCAGGACTGAGAATCATGGCCTCCCTGTAATAGCTACATATATATTTATGCTCCTTTCTCCCTCTAAACAGACAGTGGGGTTTGTTTGGTTTTTGGTTGGTTGGCTGGTTAGACAACCTACGGTCTTGTGGCACTTATCACAATGCCAATTATACATGCTTTAGTTCCCAAATTAAATCCTAAACTTCTGGAGGGCCAGAAGGGAGGTTACTATTTTCCTGGGCATCTAGCACCAAATAGCAATCTAGTGGATGCTCAACAAGTAAAGGAAATTAGTCCAAAAAAAACAAAATATTAAGAAGCAGTTTGGGGAATTACCTCCCATGCTTCCCTCTTCCCTGGCCTGAAAAACAACTCCCAGATGGACCATTAGTCTTGTGAGGGAGAGAGGAAAGGAGAAGATCATCTGGGGAAACTCTAGAAGTAGCACATGATGCTAAATTAGAAACTCAAGAAAATTAAGAACTCAAGAAAATCCACTAGGGAAAAAGTGAAAATACAGATAAAGGGCCTAAGAAGTAAAAAAGTAAATAATTAGGTAGAAAAGAATGGTGGTTGTCAGGCCATTCTAAACAAGACAAATATAATTTGTCTTCTGTGATCATAAAATAAACGTCATACAAGATCTTTTGAGTTAAGACACAACTGAATTCAAATTCCAGCTCCACTAGCTATATGACATTACTTCATTCAAGTGCCAGTTTCTTTATCTTACCCCATAAGCACGCTAAGAACACGACCATAACACAGTAAGGAAAAAGAAGATAGTTGGAAACTATCTAGCTCATTATCTGGCACGTCCTAGGTGTTCAATAAAGATTAGTGCCCTTCCTCCGCAGGTGGAAACTCAGAAGGTAAGATAATAAAAATGATGATTACCTAGTAGAAAAGGACCAAGTGATCATCCTAGCACCATTTTTGACTGTGTGCTTTCTCAGAAGTTTTCTGTTGTTTTCATTCCTGTAGGTGTGCCAGCCCGCAGTACTAACCTCAGCTACCATCTCTGATACGCAAGATCATAGGAAAGCTAAAAAGTGATTGTGATGCCCACAAATCTTTTAAGTCCTGTTAGAAACAAGACCTTAATAGCATAGGTACAAACCCACCAATGACGATTTAAACTCCCCAGCCACTCTGGAAAAAAAAAGAGAGAGACTTCATCTTTCCCAAGGCTCAGAGCCTGACTTTGCAAGACACTGAGAAACCACTTCTAATCTTCATGACTTTAAATAAGGGTACCATGTCCTGAGAGGCCTCTAGGAAAGTAAAAGGTGTTACTGTGATCTTTATACAGTAGGAAAGGCAAAGAATCATGTTAAGGAAAAACAGGTAAAAAGCCAGACTTGTTCATGTGGCCAGGAACACCTGAAGTCAGTTACCATGAGCTGACTATCCAGAAGCACCTGGAGAACCTGGCTGGAGCTTCTGGTTTCAAATAGTGCTCAGGAGTGTAAGCTGGATAGTAAGACTAACTCATTTGTCAATGTTCCTCTGAAAATAGATAATCCAGGACTAAACACATTAATACTCCAAATCTGCTGGTGTGGTCCTCTTCTCCTCTAACACCACCAATGTCCTTTTCTTTTGACATTATACTTTCATTACTGCAACTCAAGATCAACTTAGCAATTTTGACACCCATGTCATTCATGACTAAAACACACTTATTACGGTCAACTAATGCTCTGATTAAACCAAGACTTCCTTCAACTACACTTGCATAACTGGTTTTCTGGACCCAAATGCAGATTTTGACAAATATTTCTACTGTAATTAATCTTATCAGATTTAGCATACCATTTCAGCCTCTTTTCACCTCCTCGGCCCTCAGGTTTCTCATCAATAAAATGAACAAACTTAACAAAATGGTTTCTTCCAGTTTTAAAATTATATTCCAGCATTTACCAAACATATATGATTTACATTTTACTTTCAAAGCAATTTTATTCCACCAGGATTTTCAAAGGACTTTTTTTTCTTCAATAACAAATGGCTACAGACTTTTGTCTAAAGGAGTCATTATGCTTGCATGTCACTCACACTCCTGCCATAAAAGCACTGTATCGAGCTTTTAGCTCAGGATAACATAAGCTTCTCAAAACTTCATGTACTAGGAGAAGGAAAGAGAACAAACCTCCAAATTTCTAATGACCAGTGTTCTTTATTCCTATTAAAGCAGAATACAGAAATAAGGCATGAAGAATTAAGAACAAGGTTTTAATTCCTATAAATCAGAAAACAATACCAAGGAGATTGTGTGGAAACAGGATTTCTAACACGCACAATCTAAATCTCTCATCAATATGACCATATATATATATAAACTATGGCGACAAGAATTGCCTAGAAGAAAATGCTTCAGAGATGGTTATGAGGGAAAGGTATGATCTGGAAGTAAGTCACAATCTCCTGCAGTATACCATCCTTTAAAAAACATTAAGGGGTGGAGATAGGGTAGTGGCTAAAACCTGTCTCAGGATTTTAAATGACAAAATACTGTAACTGAGTAGAAAACGCACTAGTCAAATAAATTTAAGCCATCATGTACGGTCTTCCACGAAGTCTTCCCTGAATGGCAATGAGAACTCAGAATATTTTTTCTCCTTTACATTTTCATGATCACTTTATGTTTTCCTCAGCATAAGTCTAAATGTGAAAACAGTCCAAATGTGATGTGAAAATACACTTTAAATGTGTGCAATTATGTCAGTTACATCAAAAAACAAAAAAACAAAGATTTGGTAATGTTTGTTTGGTAATGTTTGATGTGGTAAACAATCCACAGATTGTGTTACCTCAACATACACGTGAAACTGTATACATGCAAACTTATTCTCTTAGATTTTTACCTATTTTCGTCTTAGATGATCATTGACAGTAATGTCCGAGGCCCCAAAACAGTAAAGGCTCATTCACACACCGTAAGAGATGATTAAGTTCTTGCCTCACTGGCTGAACACTGCTTCTTTTGCCCACTACCCTAATTAGCACTTGGCTTAATAATTATCAAGGTCTCATGCTACAGTAAAACCTTATGTTTAGACTAATTAAGGAGAAGACCTGTTAGTACTTAATGACTAAACCAATACAGAATATTAAAGACTCTGATAACAGAGAATTCTAATCGAAATAGGAAGCCCTTCAGAAAACTACACTTTCTTATTTTCAAACCAGCCATTTACTACACCAAGCACTTAAGAGCCAAAATTGGAAATTATACAATGAACCAAAAGGCTCACTCCTTTTGGAAAAGTCAATACTTACTCCACCAACACTGCCACTATTCAGAGTGGTTTTGGAGCTTCTCTTTTGCAAGGATCTTCAAATAGCATTAGAAAGTCATTACTTTATAGATATGTCTCTTATTTTCTTTCTCCATACAAAACAGTTTTTTGCAATTTATTATCAGTCTTATATACCAATCTTGTTTCTAAATATTTTTTGGGCTACTAAAAAACTAAAACTCTCACCTCAATAAAACAAATCTATCTGACCAGTTACTATCAGTACTTTCAAAAGGCCTGGCACTGAAGTTTAAGTCCTTAGAGGACTTCCTTTAAATGAACAAATATAGTTTGATAATCCAAGAACTGCTTCCCAAGAATTGAAAGTTTTTATTTTACATAATTTAAACATGCCCAGAAAATTATCATTTATAATTAGGCTCTTTATAAAAAAGTGAAAATAAACAATAAATATTAATACACAATACTGTACTATACTCCAGTAGCTTACTTGTACATTGGCCATGCAATATATTGTAATTAATAAGGTATTAATATCATGATAATAAGAAATTGCCATATTAATAAAGTGTTAGGTATTTTTCAGTCATCCATTTTACTGCAGAGCATCTGCGTTACTGAGATGGATTTGCTGCCAATATAAGAAATTGTATATTAACACCAACTTCTATCCATAATAAAGTTGGCTTGGGTTTTTTTTTCTTAATTTAGAATCGTGTACAGGGATGTACCGGGAAAGATGCAACATTTGGTTTGGTTTGGTTTGATTAGGTTAGCTTCGTTTAAGTTAGATTAGGTTAGGGCAGGATGATAAAAGTTCTTTCTTAAACTGCTCCACTAGAAAAGAACTTTGTTCAAATTACAAGAGGAGTTAAATCCAAACTAAGCCAACTACTCTTCCTGAAGTCAAAATGGTAGATAACCTGAAAACTGAATATAGTACTTCCCCATTGCAAGGGACAAAGTCCTCCATGCCTGCAAGCCTTTCCTACTCTAACCCAACTGTTCCCCAGCTAACTCCTCCCCATCCTTCATAACATGGAAATATAAACATCACCTCTTCCAAGAAACAATCACCTAATTCTCTCAATTCGTGGTAAACTGGGTCAAGTGGCTCCAAAGCACACTACCAAACCTCATAACAGAGGACCTCCATACTGTAATCGCTAGTTACCTAGTGTGGCCTCTCCTACTAAAATATAAGTTCCCTGAGGGTGAGATTAGGTCCTAAAAATGTAATTAATGCCCAGGACCACACACACTGGTTGGTAAACAGTAATCATTCAAATGATGGTGGATAAATCACTTGCAGAGACACCGATAGAGCCCAGATCATCTGTATTACTCTTATCAATCCTCTAGCTGTAGTTTCAACGAAGGCCTTAGGAATGCTGATGTATACTGGAGCAACCACTTTAGTGCCAGGCAGTGTATTCTAGGCACTGGATATAACAGGGGGATGGAGGGAGCAGAGACCTCACTCATGGAGCAGAGGCAGTGACATTACTAAAACAAATATTCCTTAATCAACATGGGAAAAAGTAATTGTTTAACAATGCATACAAATAGAAAAAGAGCAACATGAAAAACTTTTACTCAGATATTTAAAAACAGTATTGGGGCTGGCCCGGTGGCAGAAGCGGTTAAGTGCGCGCGCTCCGCTGCGGTGGCCCGGGGTTCGCCGGTTCAGATCCCGGGAGCGCACCAACGCACCACTTGTCAAGCCATGCTGTGGTGGCGTCCCATATAAAGTGGAGGAAGATGGGCATGGATGTTAGCCCAGGGCCAGTCTTCCTCAGCAAAGAGAGGAGGATTGGCAGATGTTAGCTCAGGGGCTGATCTTCCTCCCCCCCAAAAAAATAAAAAAATAAAAAATAAAAACAGTATTAATAAGCCTATAAAGTAAAAAGTTCCCTCTGTTAACTCTCCTTGGATCTGTGAAGTTTGTAACTCATTAACAGAGGAGGAAGAGCCTTTGTCTCTTCTATTACATTGTCAAAGCCTAGACAAGAGTGAGTATTAGACTGGAGGAGAGAAAGGTAAAGAAAAAAAAAAGAATATCAATATGAACACACACACACCACACATCTCCATCAAAATATCTGCTACCCTCTTGTAACCTCTCTGACGAAATTTTGCTTTTCTTTTGGCACTGGCAGAAATTATCAAATGTTCCATGCCATTCATTCCACTTTCTGTGCTCTAGTTCAAGCCCCTTTCATATCTTTCTCAAAAATGCCCTCAGAGCCAGTGAAGACTTCTCAATAAAGCTGCTAACAGAGAGGGAGAATTACTCAGCTGGCAGGGGAAGGGAGTTAAGAGACCCACTCCAGCTGCTCCAAAAGTTCAAATGTGCAGATAAGCCTCCATCTATTTTTAGGTTTAGCTTTGCCCACCCTTTAAGAGTCACTAATCCACCAGAAGCGCTCAAATGCAATCTACAGCACCATTCCCTTTTAATTTATCCTAGTGCTATGTGTGCCATGGACTGTTTTGACATCGAGATATTTCACAAAATACTTATTTTCTCTGAGACTTTCACCATTTTTTTTCTGTCATTTTTTTTTAAAACTTGAGAAATCACACAAATCAAAATCATTACTGTCTGGATTTCTGAGTCATTGTCCATCTGTACCTTTGTTTAATGAGATCCTATTGAAAACAGTTTGCAGATTTCCACATAATTCAAGTTTCCTAATCTATGAAACTAGGAAAGGGCCATAACTCCTCTAAATGTGTAATCTAATTTGTCAGCTATAGTCTATTTAAAATTGTTTCCAATGTTGAAGAAAATAGTGGAAAGAAAATCCTTTTTTAATATGTCAGCTTCCCTTCCCTACAGTTCCATGCTGTTCAGATAACTTCTCTCACATAAAATAGCTAGCTCTTAACCCCCTTCAAAATCTATCTCTGGTCTCTACATTTTTACCCTCAGCAAAATTTTCTGGCATTATGTTCTGGTAAAATAAGGTATTCCTCCTCTACATCCCAGTTAAAGTATGAGTTTTTAGTATTAACTTCCCTCTTGTATTTGTCTTTTCTGTCTCAGGAGATGATCAACTGACTGCTTAACAAATAGCTGGGCAATGGTCTTCATACTAGATAAAAAGATAATTTCCCTGCATCCATTCTTTCAAGCAGGAAGGGTAGTGGACTGGGTTAATGGGCCCCACAATTGTTTCCAAAGTCATGGGCCAGACTTTCCAAGAAGCTGTTCTGCAGATCATCATAAAAATGAAGTGATAGTAGTCTGCATCTTGAAGATACACTGCTCTGTAAGAACATTGTTTCAAGGGTCAGATACTCTTAGGCCATCTAGAAATGACATAAGAATATGAAAAATGTGTCTTCTTTCTCCCTTCCTCTTCACTCTTTGCAACCCCAGAGAGACAATGAGGTGCACAATTTCTCTTCTCTTTGCCCTACTAACTCTTAGGCAATAACACTTAGCAATAGAAAATATGACATACATACACATTTGTCACTGACAAAAGGCATATATTATCTGCAAGAGCTTTCAATTTTCTGAAACAACAAGTGAATGCTGGTTAACTAATGATTTCTCTCTGTTTCCTCTATCCCCTCACCAAAAAATTACTAAACTTGGAAAAACAGTTCTCTCCTCCCCAACCCAAATAAACTAGAATGTTAACAAACTTTTTTGTGTGTGTGAGGAAGATCAGCCCTGAGCTAACATCTATGCTAATCCTTCTCTTTTTGCTGAGGAAGACCCGCTGTGAGCTAACATCTATTGCCAATCCTCCTCCTTTATTTTTTATTCCCCAAAGCCCCAGTAGATAGTTGTATGTCACAGTTGCACATCCTTCTAGTTGCTGTATGTGGGACGTGGCCTCAGCATGGCCGGAGAAGCGGTGCATCGGTGCGCGCCAGGGATCCGAACTCGGGCCACCAGTAGCGGAGCACGCGCACTTAACCGCTAAGCCATGGGGCTGGCCCGCTAACAAACTTTTAACTTTAAACGATTAAGCAACTATATTTCCATACACTTTGCAACCAAGCAATTCTATATATAATGATATCCAGTTCAATACTGACATACGATCACATTCTAGGAGGTGTTACTTGTATGAAAAGCTTGGTCAAAAGTGCACGTCAAGTTCAATTGGATTAAGAAAATGTGGTATATATATACAATGGAGTACTACTCAGCCATAAAAAAAGACAAAATCGTCCCATTTGCAACAACATGGATGGGCCTGGAACGTATTATGTTAAGTGAAATAAGCCAGAAAGAGAAAGACAAACACTGTATGATCTCACTCATATGTGGAATATAAACCAACACATGAACAGAGAAAACTGTACTGTGGTTACCAGGGGCAGTGGGGGTGGGGGGTGGGCACAAGGGGTGAAGGGAGTCATATATATGGTGATGGACAAACAAAAATGCACAACCCAAAATTTCACAATGTTAAAAACCATTAAAACATCAATAAAAATAAAAAAAAAAATTAAAAAAACATCATATAGAATTTTCTTAAAAAAAAAATGCACGTCAAGTTAATCAGTATGATCAATGGGTCTTTATCAGGAACAGAAATGTGGCAACATAATGGCAAGTACAGACTGTCAAAAGGAGAGTATTTTATAACCTTGCTCTGGGGCTATCACAATTCAACCTTCTCAGTACAAAATAATACTTTTTTTTTAAATGCACACAAAGAAATTTGCAAAGCACTTTCCTGAAATCCTACGAGGCTGTGGGATAAAAGTTGTATCTAAAGCAAACACTGTTTTCATGGTGAAATATCCTAAAAGATATATAGTTTGACTCTTCCCATCACCCTCAAATTTTTCTTCTCAATCCCAATCAGATGGAAAAAATACCTTTCTGGAAACAACTATTCTAATTAAACCCTTGAGGGTGAGATCCTTGAGCAAGGGTCCATTTATTATTTTAATCCCCAAACATATAAACAATTCCTGGCACACAGCAGGCACTAAAAGTAGACTGTTGAATTTAATTATCTACCTTAAATCCATGTACAATATTTCAACTGTTTTCCCTTTTGTGGTTAAAAGTGGTCTTAGCCACTCATGGTCTTTATTATTAAGAATAACTACATGATTACATTCCTTAAAATCTCCAGGCTAAGTGCAATCGCTTGCCTTTTAAATACTACTTGACTATTATATTTTAACCTACATCATCTACTCCTGTTCAGAGGACCAGAATTTCTAAATATGGGAAAGACAACCAAATATCTGCATTACCACAAGGCTACTAGGCCACTTTTTCTAATGACGGATTTTATTAAACTAGTCAATGCTATAATTGTATGCTATAAGCTGAAATCAATCAAAAACATGCAAAACTTAGGTTGATGTTGAAGTCTTGGTTCCTTTAGTACTTATACACTTCAGAGAAGCAGAATGGACTAAAGGCAATAGCACCGGTGCTAGGACTGAGCTATCCAATATAGTAGCCACCAGCCACATAAGGATACTTAACACTGAAAAGCAGCTAGTCTAAATTGAGATGTGCTATACAGTAGTCCCCCTTATCCAAGGGGCATATGTTCCAAGACTCCCAGTGGATGCCTGAAACCACGGATAGTACTGAATCCAATATACACTATGTTTTTTCCTATGCATTCATACGTATGATAAAGTTTAACAGATACATTAGGCACAGTAAGAGATTAACAACAATAATAATAAAACAGAACAATTATAACGATGTACTGTAATAAAAGTTACTATATATCTTAGTAACCTCGGCATTCATTTTTTTTCTTTCCTTACTAAGTTGAGAACTTTCACCTTTTCACTTAAAGGAAGCACTTTATGACTTCTTTTTGGCATATCAGAATGGCCATGCCAGCACCACTAATCTTGTGCTCTGGGGGCATTACAATCATGCGTTGCTTAACCACATGGATATGTTCCGAGAAATGTGTCGTCAGGCAATTTCATCATGCGAGCATCATAGAGTGTACTGAAGGGGAACAAAATTTGCCACCCTAAAATGTGTCTCTTTAACACGAGGATTTTTTTAGGCTGATTACTTTTAAGAAACAAAAGATTCAGAAAGCTTTTCTTATTACCTCCCCCTTAATTGCTTAAAAGAATTCAGATTAAAAAAACCTGCCTCAGGAATCAAGCTATCACCTTAGCGTAACATAATAATTTAAACTTATGAATTGTTTTTTTCTGGAATTTTCCATTTAATATTTTCAGACCGTGTTTGATTGCGGGTAACTGAAACCACAGAGAGTGAAACTGTAGATAAGGGGGCACTACTATACATGTAAAATATACTCTGACTTTGAAGGCTTAGTATAAAAAAAGAATGTAAAATATCTCAATTTTTTTATATTAATTACATGTTGAAATAATATTTTTGTATATTTTGAATTAAAAAATATTAAAATTAATTACACCTGTTTCTTTTTACTTCTTTAATGTGGCCACTGGAAAATTTTAAATGACATATGTGGCTCACATTACGTCCACTAGACAGCGCTGGGCTAGGACTAGGCAGACATGGGTGCAATCCCCAGTACCAATACTTTACTTGGCTTTGTGCCACTTGAACATCTGATTAATATTTGGTCTTCATTTCCCTGTGTGCAAAACTAGTATAATGCCACCTTCTTCACTGGGTCATTGCGAGGATTAACTAGCATTTAGGACAAATGGCTGGAACTCAGTAGAAACTCAGCAAACAGTAGTCATTTTTAATCAGAAAAGAAAGAATTACAAACCCGGCCAATGATGCTGCTGCTCTCAAATAAGAAAGTACCACAAAGTTTGTCAATGGGCTAATAATGGACTGTTCTTTTCACAATGCATGATTTGTCACTATATTTCAATACATTTCTATTCCTGCCAAATACCCATTAATCATATTGATTAACTTAACTCTACAACATTGACCAATACTGCAAAACTACATTTCAGTGATTTCTGGTTCTTACATAAACTAATATTTTCTAATTTAAAGGTCTGTTGTGTGAATGTTGTTTCAATTTGACAAAAAGGATATCAGAAGAATCCATTTGTTCATACACAGCAAATTTTAAACTAAGACAAAGAAAAAGCAAAGCCAAAATCCCTCCCCAAAATGAGGTTCCTAAAATCTCAAAGTCCAAAAATTACTGGAAGCTCACCTGGTATACATTAAAAAAAGCTTGGACCCTACCTAGGATGACTATATTAATATTTCCAATACCAATCTAGAACTTAATATCAAACAATCAGCAAAAAATAAAAAGCAAGAAAAAGTTGCCCTTTGTTCCTAAGTTAGCAAGCTTATAAGGAAAACTTATTGCAAAAATCATTTGTTCAACTTAAGCATTAATTAATATTCTTCTGGAAACAAAGAAAGTTTGGTGAATAAAATCTCATATTTCATATTGAAACATAGCACATTTCTATGACTCTAACTTATCAAACTCCACCACAGATAACAAATGTCAATTCTGTAAGTATGTAACCCTTGTGGGCAGGCCATCTTTCACGTTACAGTACAACTGTAAGGGAGCATGTGTGTGGGATGCCTAAAATTTACCATCTTTTAATGGAGAGGGGAGAGGAGGAATGAACCACGATGACAGGGAAATCATGCTGTGGTGAGGATGAAGGGGAGTGAACATACTGGTTTTCAGAGGGGTGAATTTTCAGCAGAATGACATTGACACTAGCTCTAACATTCAAATATACACCCAAATTCCCATAATCATAACAGACGTGATTTGATACTTTACATGTCCTGCAAGTTAAATAAATTACTCTACTTCTCCCAAATTTTTCTCCCACTCAAAACAAGTTAGCCATAGAAGAAATTAAGTACCCTGGACACACTCACTGACCACTGGAGTCCCAAAAATTATTGTGGATACCAGTCATGGCCATGGGTACTACTGGGCAGAGGAATAACGCGTGACTTTACATTAATGAGATGGATGATTTCCAAAGTGGCTTAACAGCAGGGAGGGGGAAAAAAAAAACAGAATGAACAAAAAGCCACAGTCCCTGGCTACCCACAGCTCAGTCTTGAACCAAATGTTATTCAGGCTGCTCACAAAGTACCCCCCCGAAATTACTGAGGTAGGACCAGCATATGTTTGCTTTTTAACTCCTTACCCAAGTACCTAGCACAGTGCTAAACATCAACCGCACAATGAATAGAGTTGTTTAGACTAATTCTTAAGTGTCCACTTACGTAAAAAGGCAGTCCAGTGAACTCTGAGTTTATAAAAGGGTAACCCCATCCCATTCTTCTTTAATGCTCTCAAGGTTTTAGAATGTCCTTCCCTCCTCCTTCTCTCCCCAAAGGCTCAAAGCAGATATAGCTCCTCTATCATCTGTTCCCACCTCACTTTGTTCAAATCTTTCTAATGCCATTTACCAAACTTACTTTTCTGTTTACAAGTCTGCCTGGATCCATAACTCTGAGCTCAAGTAAAGGGCTACGCATGCTGAACTACAGGGCATTCAGTGCATCAGCTCTCTCATAAACCTCCTGTTACTTTTTAGAAGCTAATAATCAACATACTTGTGTCGCACTTTTATTTTTTATTTTTTTTTTGTGAGGAAGATCAGCCCTGAGCTAACATCCATGCTAATCCTCCTCTTTTTGCTGAGGAAGCCTGGCCCTGAGCTAACATCTATTGCCAATCCTCCTCCTTTTTTTCCCCAAAGCCCCAGTAGATAGTTGTATGTCACAGTTGCACATCCTTCTAGTTGCTGTATGTGGGACACGGCCTCAGCATGGCCAGACAAGCGGTGCGTCGGTGCGCGCCCAGGATCCGAACCCGGGCCGCCAGTAGCAGAGCGCGTGCACTTAACCGCTAAGCCACGGGGCCGGCCCTATTTGTGTCTCACTTTAAACAAGTCATTTCTCTCTGAAATTCCTCAGCAGACTAACTAAAGAAAAATTACCAATTTCTAGAGTTAACTTGACTACCACCCCAAAGCTGAAACTAAAATTTAAAAAACAAAACACTCCAACCTGAGAGAACCCAACCCAAAAAGCTCACATGATACCCTTTGTCACACTCTGAAGTCACATGTAGGTATTTTTTCCCCATCATAAAGTTGTAATTTCACATAATAGAAGCCCAGAATCAACTTGAGAAAACAGAATACTAACCCTCCTTCCAGACCATTTTAGTCACATCCAGTCACATACTTCCCAATACAAAATGAGAAGGCTAAAAGAAGAAAAAGTCTCAAACAGACGCCAACAGTCTCAGAGTTAGGACATCTTCTCTATTTGTCATTTGTTCAAAGGCAGACATTGAAAAGAATCATGAACAAATTAACCATTCATCTTAGAAATGCATCCACACCAAGAAAAGGCATTTTGACAGAAGAATTAACAAAACATGTTGTCCACCAACTTGCTTATCCAGTTTTGAAGCTCTGTATCTCTTTCCAAATTACTAAAGGAATACTCTATACCCATATCATTTGTATTAATAGTATATTTCCTATCTTTATTCTGTGTATCACCTACATCTCACTACAACTCATTTTTATGTATGGGAATCTTTTTTGTTAATTATCATTGGAATAAAAAGCTATTGACTATTTCAGAGAAGAAAAAAAGCACAACGATCATATTCCTCGTCTACTTTTTTTACTGTGCAACTATTCATAAGTTCTCGTTTTGTTTTCCCCTCATTTTAAAACTCCTTCGCATAATTACCAATTCAATTCTACCACAAAATACAGTTTTAGAAATGAACAGGCAATCTTTACAACAGTTTAAATTTGCCCTGTCAAAGCCTATTTACATAATACAAATCTGAAAGACATGTTCCAATTATACACTGGCCACAGCAGTGCTGAGAGAAAGGAAGACTTTGGTTTGAAGGCACAGTCTAAATGTTAGAGAGAAATCTGGGAATAAAGCTTGAGTTAATCAAGACCAAAAAATAAAAAAAAGAATTACACCTCCTTTCCCTGCTTTTCAGGCTAAAATAGGTACTCTTATTTCCATTTCCATTGAGGTGATAAAAAAGAAAATAATGCGAGTTTAATAATTATAATCAAGTATAATAGAAATATCTACATGCTCTTTAGTAGAAAGGTTTAATGTGTAATATAAATAAAGCTGTTCATATAATTAATCTCAAAACAAATTTACAAAGACAATTTTCAAGTATCTAAGTAGCACAAGTTGAGTCGCTTAGGCATGTGGGACACTGTGAAGACAAATGCTTGAGAGGGTCTCCCGTCAGCAAACCCACCAAGCAGGAACAAAAGCGGTCTGCAGATGACCCCAAATGAGAGGGCCTGACACACACACTGGTATTCTCACCATCGGGGGGGGGGGGGTGCTGTGGCAGCATGTGTCTCCATGCCAAGTGCCCAGGTCCGGTGGCTTCCCCTTTTCTCAGTCTGTGCTTTCACATTTGCTGTCCTTCATTCACCTTATGCTCCAGCACAAGAACCAAGAGCCTGGGATCCACAGACAGTGCTATTCTCCTCACGTTCACCTGACTTCAACTCCAATCCCACTTCCTTTTCTCCCAATGGGAAAACTCCTTGCTCATCCAAAATAATACTTTCAGGCGATCCAAGGTTTCTATACCCCTGAATGAAATCAAGAAGGGCAACTAAGGCAAGCAGTGCATCTAGAGCCATCCTGTAATTCTCCCCAACCTTTACACGCTAACACTTCCTAATCTATAAGGAAGTAAGCCTACAGACTTCCAGTCAGGGGCCATTCTGAAGTTCTGCCCACCTTCTAAGGATGTGGTTCCATAAAACAGTACAAGACTATTGCCTGGGTTAGAAAGAAAACACAGGCAGGGCTTTCAGCCACTGCTTGACCCCTGCACAAACAATCTTCAGATAAGGACAGCATTCTGCACTTTTACTCTAAGGACTGACCCGCAGTGTGGATATAGTGCTGACTGATGGCAAACACCTTTCTGTGAGGTGGTGGGACACCCTGAAGAAGAGCACAGGTTTTTGAATCAGACTTGAATTGAAACAGGTCCAAAACTTGGCTCTGCTACTTACCTCTTGAATAAGTTTGAGCCTATTACTTAACCTCTCCATCTCTCTATGCCTTTGCTCTCTGATTTGTAAAGCTGGGATAATATATACATTACAAGATAAAGATTAGAGGAAATCATATAAGCACTATGTTTGGCACAGGGCCAGACTCTTATTACGTGCCCAATAACCTGGTATCATACAAACAGAAACAAACTATTTCTCTTTTCTTCTGTGTTGTTCCTATACAGATTTTCAAATAAACCAGAAACTAAAGTATTTCCTCAGGAGCTTATTTCAATCCACTGTAAACTATAATCAGTAGTTTCAAACTTCTTGGTTTTCTGAGATCCCTTTTCACTTTTAAAAATTGAGGATCCCAAAGAGCTTGTGTTTATGTAGGTTATATTTATTGATACTTAGTGTATCAGAAATTACAACTGAAAAATTTATAAAATATTTATCAATTCATTATTAAATCAATGAACTGATTACATATTAAAATAAGTAACATTTTTACGAAAAATAACTACTTTCCAAAACAAAATAAAAATTTAATGAGAAAGTGGCATTGTTTTACATTTTTGCAAATCTCTTTAATATTCGGTTAATAGAAGACAGCTGGACTCTCCTATCTGCTTCTGCATTCACACTATTACATACAATGTTTTGGTTGAAGTATATGAAACAAATTCAGCCCCAAATACGTAGTTGAAAAAAGGAGGAGTATTTTAATAGCCTGTTTGCATAAGTGCTAACTTTCTTCTTTGATATTACACTTGACAAGTGGTGTAGTTTCTTACAGGTTAGTTGCAATGTGAGATCTGAATCCATATCACTGACTTTTTGTACTCTGTTACATTAAAAGTTACTGGTCTATCGCTCACTTTCATCATGAATCTTTTTACCCAAGCATGATTTTCTAACATCATATATCGATCATTTGAAAAAGACTGGTCCTTTGAGTCATGCACATCTTTCAAATGTTGGCATATTTCATTTTACAATATCAAAAAATTATATTTGTTAATATCATCACCAAACTTATGAGAAAGTTTTTTTTTTTTTTTTTAAAGATTTTATTTATTTAATTTTTTTTCCCCCCAAAGCCCCAGTGGATAGTTGTATGTCGTAGCCGCACATCCTTCTAGTTGCTGCATGCGGGACTCAGCCTCAGGATGAACGGAGAAGTGGTGCCTCGATGCGCACCCAGGATCCGAACCCGGGGCCACCAGCATCGCAGCGCGCGCACTTAACCACCAAGCCACAGGGCCGGCCCAAGAGAAAGTTTTTAAATACTAGGAAGCCGTCAAGCTCATGGTAGCAAATACAGGTTTTCCAAATTTCTGATTTCACTTGAAAGCTCAAATTTTATCATTGGCAACAAATGTTGTCCATCATTTCCCTTGAAGCAACAGATTCACTTTATTTATTTTCAAGAAAATGTCTGCCAACTACCCAAGTTCTGAATAACCACAGTTTGTCAGTCCTCCCTTCAAGTAAAAATGGTGTTCCATAAAAAAAGCATCAGTTCACAAGTCACACGAGAGCTCTTCCTCAAGACAACCGTTTAACACTTGTGTGTGCATAAGTGCTTGGTCATAGTGCCCTTTTTGTCACGCAGACTATTAAAAAACTGGTACTCAGAGTGAGATTTAACACAATTAATAATTTTCATTGCTTTATCAAGGACACTGAGTGAAACTGGCATTATTTTTCATTCAGAGTACATGACTGTTCTAATACCATGATTACTCAAGCTCAGTCTAATGCCCCTGCCCTGATTCATGCTAGGGCATCAGCAGTTTTACTCATCACCACTTTTGCACTATGAGCACCAAGGTCTGCACAGTATAAAAAGGCAAATAACATTTTAATATTATTATGAATATAATGTTGACATCGCGGACCCACTGAAAGGGTCTAGGGAATCCTCCAGGGTCCTCTCTGAACTACACTTTGAGAACCAATGTTATAGATCAATCAATTATCTATTTGTATAGGACTATACAGAGTATAAGACATGGTTACTGCATCAAGGAACTAAGAGGGGCAGGAGATACAGACAGACAGACAGACAGGCACACAAAGCTAAACACAATCCAGAGCAGTTATACTCAAATACCCAATGAAACAGCACAGCAAATAAATACCATAATCATTCTAAGGAAGGGAGATGTTGGTTATGGGTTGGAGCAGCTAGAGGATTCAGGGAGGACATGGATTTGAGTGAGACTCTGATAAACAAGGCAAGGAGAAGAGGTAAGAGCATTCCAAGCAGAGGGCACAGCATGAGCACAGGCATGTTCAGGGCATAGTTAGGAAATCTCAAGAGTCACAGAGAAGGAGAAATGTCCCAGCTGTCAGGCACCTTAGCCCAGGAACACCAATATAGTAGTGACCTGGGAAACATAGTAAAAGGCTGGAAAGGAAAGTTATAAGGTCAAGGTGAAAGGAGTCTGACTACACACTTAGCAGTTGGAACTTGATCCTGGAAGCATCACAAAGCCCCTGAAAGAGGTTCAGTTTGAATTTTTGAAGTCTTTTGGAAAAGCCCGTCTAAATGGTGTGCAGGAAGAATAAAGGTAAGAGAAACCTGAAGCAGAAGACCTATTTAGAAGCCACTGCCATGATCCAGGTAAAAGTTAATCAGGCCTTGAGACAACTACAACTGTCAAAGGATGTTACGATATGACATCCTTTGTCATAGACGATACGACAGGACCTGGTTCTAACTGGACAGTTGGTGATGAGTGACCAGCCCAGGGAAATAAAGGTCATGATGCTTATTCTCATAACCACAGCTATGAGCCATAAAAGAGAAAGAGAAGCAACACTACTGAAGAGACACCAAGTCAGTAAACGACACCCAGAAAGTAAAATTACAGAAAAGGAGAATTCCAACCCATGTTCAATCGAACTCTAAAACTATCATCCTCTTCTAAAAGAAAAGGAAGGAAACTAATTCCTTGCTTTAAACTCAATGAACTTATCCCAAAAGCAACAACTCTCTCTCATAATTTAATATATTAAAAGATTACTGGCTGCATCAAAGGACACAGTCAAAAGAATGGAATGGGAGAAAATATTTGCAAATCATATATCCGGCAAGGGATTAATATCCAGAATATATAAAGAATTCCTTCAACTCAACAACAAAAATACAAACAACTCAAAAAGTGGGCAAAGAACTTGAACAGACATTTCTTCAAAGAAGATACACAACTGGCCAACAAACATAGGAAAAGATGCTCAATATTAGTAATCATTAAAGAAATGCAAATCAAAACCACAATGAGATACCACCTCACACCCATTAGGGTAACTACTATTTAAAAAAAAAAACAAGAAATAAGTGTTGGAGAGGATGTTAAGAAACTGGAATTCTACAGTGGTTCCTCAAAAAATTAAGAATAGAACTACTACATGATCCAACAATTCCACTTACGGGTACATACACCCAAAAAACTGAAAGCAGGAACTTGAAGAGATATTTGTACACCGATGTTCATAGCAGCATTATTCACAATAGCAAACAGGTGGAAGCAACCCAAGTGTTAATCGATGGATGAATGCATAAACAAAATGTGGTATATACCTACAATGAAATACTATTCAGTCTTAAAAGGGAAAGAAATTCTGACACATGGATAACTTTGGGAATATTATGCTAAGTGAAAAAAGCAAATACCATATGATTCCACTTATATAAGGTATCTAGAATAGCCAAATTCATAGAGACAGAAAGCATAATGGTTGCTGCCAGGGGCTGGGGGTAAGGGGTAGGGGGAAGTGGATAGTTATTTTTTAACGGGTACAGAGTTTCAGTTTTGCAAGACAAGTTCTGAAGATGGATGGTGGTGATCATTGCACAACAATGTAAATGTACTTAATACCAGTGAACCATACACTTAAAAATGGCTAAGATGGTAAATTTGTTATGTGCATTTCACCAAAATTAACTTTTTCTTAAATTTAAAAAATAAAGATTACTGGCACACAGTAAACAGATAAATAAATGAACTCTAAAACAGATTGTAGGCAAAAACAAAAACTACCTTGAAAGCGGTAATCTAAGCAGAGCTCAAATGTTCCCTCCTCCAGGAAGCCTACTCCATCCCCACACCAGAATAAATCATGCCCCTCAGAACACTGTCCTTCACCCAGCAGCCTAAGCTAGAAACTTTCAGTCATTCTGGACAACTACCTTATTTCCACCATCTGCTCAACAAGTTTCATCCATTCGACCTTGGAAACGTCAGGTAGACCTGCTGACTCTCTCTCTCTCTTCACTGCGCCCTTGAGGCCCTCATGGCCTCTGTCCTGAACTACTGTAATGGGCCCCTTTAACTTTTCTCTGAGGGGCAGTGCTGCCAAGTCAATACCCATGCTGCTCCCAGAAGGAGCTATCCAAACAAACACAGACTATCCTCCCTTCTAAGTTTCCTGACACAACACACAGACACTGTCACCTACCCCACCTGAACTTTTCAATCTAATTCGGTGACTACCGCACACACACTAACTCAACCTCACTGCTCACTCTGCTCAAACACACCAAGCTCTCCGACGTCTCTGTTTCTTTGCACATACGTACTCTTATCACTACAGGACTGCCATTCTAGTCCTCCTCTCCTCAACCCATATCTGGCCAACTCCTACTCATGCTTTAAGATCCAGTTCAGATATTGCATCCCTCATCCCTCATCTGCGTTCCTTAGGACTTTGTATATAACACTGTTACACCACAAATTTCCCTCTCCTTCACTATAACCCCAAATTATCTTTGCAGTACTACTGGCTGGTTCCATTCATTCTGCTCAAACATTTTTTTCAATGAGTTAATACTACTTATAATTGGCATAATATTCATCTATTTTGTTTTGTAAAAAGCAAGATGCTTAGCCCCTAGAGATGAGCTGTTAGTGAACTGGGACTGAGCATTACTCTCCCTCAATTCTTTCAGGGCCTAGCCCATAAGATGCTGTTTCAAATGTTTGCTGAACAGAATCCCAAGATAAATCTGCCTCTAGAAACAAATCCAGTTAGCTTCATGCTTACATACTTTCCCCTCAAAGTGTCTATGCTCTGTTTACACAAAATGTTGATTATGAAATTTAATTGCATTTACAAAAATTAGCAAAGAAACAAAGTTGCAAACGACTTATTAGAGCACTAGATAATTCATGTATCCTATAACAGGAACACAGAAATATCACAACCAACCTCTTTCTTAATAAGAATGCCGAGTGGGAAGGTCGGTACCTGCTGTGTAGGTTTTCTTTTACCCTCCAATGTCCTACACCATGATCTATGCTTAAAAAAAATTCTTCCCTATAATAGCTACAGCTACAGATAAAATCCAGCAACACGCTATATAAAGTGTGTATTCTATTTTCCATTTTACACACAAGGGAGCTGCAGCTCAAAAAAGGCTAAGTATCTAGTCTAAGGTCACAAAAATCAGTTGAGAGAGCAAGACTTGAACCCACATTGATGAAACCACACAATACTGTGGGAATTTTAGTCAGCTCCCTTCATCTCAGAACACAAAGCACACTCACAGAAAGAAAGGGAATCACTCCACTATTATAGAGTACACAGTCTTAATGGAAGATCCAGAAAAAGAGTTTATCCAGTCACTCTCCTTTGTATCTTAAGATTATTATATGCAACCTACAGTCTTTCCTTCAAGAGACATCCAAACCCTCCTTCATTTTGTCCTAAAGACTACTCTGTTGGCAAAACCTAGAAGTGCTTGCAATTCACAACAAAAAGAACCTTGTTTGGAATGAGACTGATCTTGGCCAATGTTCTGGATCCTGCTCTTATGAGATGTATGGCCTATACAAGTATCCTACTTCTCTGAATCTCAGATTTCCTTAATTGAAACATGGAGATAAAATCTCCCTCATAGGACAGTAAAGAAAGCAAATAAACAGCATCGAGCATATAGTAAGCACTCAATAAATCTAAAGTTTTCTTCATCCTATCCCAATTCTACCAGAATTTTGTCTCCAATTTTTGCATCCACACTAGATTAGAATTCAAATAACTTACCCAGTCCTCTGTAAAATCAGGATGAGAGTCATAGATTCTTGTCAAATTCATTTACATTGTAGATACAAAGTTCACGATCAAAGTTAATCAAGTTAGCCAGTAGCCAACCAGACTAGATTCCGGGTCTTTTTAACTACTCACTTCAAAACTCTGAATCAAGGGCACATATCTTTCAGACTAGCAGTAGAGACAGCAAAACACCAAGAAAAAACAAAGTTTGAATTGGTTAAAACGTTAGACCCATATATTCATACGCCCTAAACCTACCCCGTAAGTCACACTAAGAAACCCTATGGTAACTCTTTAAGAAAACACAAAGCAGACCTTACACAATGGTAAAGAAGACTCATCAGTATGTGAGTGTGTCCTAGGATACAGCATTCTAGATACAGTCAAAAAAAAAAAAAAAAAAAGCATTGCCACATAAAGCCCTGCTGGGTGCTAACAATGTACAAATACAACAATAGGTGAAAGGAGGCAAGTGCAAGCAAGGCAGAAGAATTTTAAAGATAATGAACAATTTGTCAAACAAAAGCAAATTAATCATTGATTGGCTTTTCAACACAGCCACAACCTAACAACCATTCATTCAGCAAATATTACTCAGTCCCTGCCATATGCTGGGAGCTAGGTGCTAGAGAAAAGTGTGACACTAGCCCAGAAAAGGGAATAAGACATAACTTAAAATTTACAATATCGGATAGAAAGCAGTGTGCCAAAAAGGCTTGAGAGGTAAGAAAGAGATTATATCCAACAGTAAAAATGAAGCAGAGTTTACACAGGAAATATACTTCAAGGTTCCTATCAAAAGCTAAGTCAGATTTGGACATGCAGAGATGGGAAGGAACATTCTGTGTGTCCCCAGAACCCAGCTTCAGCACTGGCCTGCAAAGTGATCAATGTCCGTTTCTCAAACGCAGCAATGGGCAAAGGCACATGCTGGAAGTGCAGTTCAACGTGGCAAGAGAACAGTTTAAGGGCATGTGAGGACCAAACTGCAGCAGGTCTTACTAAGATTTTACTCTGTGGGTAGTGAGGAACTACTTATGTTTTAAAGTAGGGCAGTGATATGACCAAAGCTGTGCTTCTGGAAGAATAAACTGACAGAACATGAAATGATGACAGCTGAAAGAGAAACTCTAACATTTAATACATATTTAATGTCATTGAGCTTATCTGCATCCAAAGTAATTTTGCTTCATTCTCGGTCAGTCCCTCTCCTTAGCAATCTATTACACTATTGATTATTGATGATGATTAATAATTATTGATGATTATTACTAATGATTACATCGAGATAGGCTAGGTTATACTATGGAAACAAACAACCAGAAGATGTCAGAGAGCGAACAGCATCAAGTTTACTTCTCATCACTCAAAGACCACCATGGCTCCAGGCAACTCTCCAGGGCAGCTGTCCTTCATGCCTTAGTTCAGGATTCCACCTGCTTCAATACTATGGCACCTCCGTGACCCCAACCGTAGAGAGAAAGACAGGACTTCACATCAGCTTTGAAATGCTTCTCTCCAAAAGTGACACACGTCCTTTACGCCCACATTTCATTGGACAGAGCAAGTCACATGGCCACATCAACTGGAAAGATGCTGGGAAAAGGATCCTCCCCATGTGTAAGAAAGGAGAATTAGAAACCTGGTGAGTAGCACTAATGCCCATCACAATGTGATGTGTCTTTACAATGCCCAGTAGTAAACTATTACATTTGAAGAAAAAACGCCCAGTTTCTTTGCAATTAGATAACATCATACCAAACTTGTTCTCAAGACATCAAAGTTACCCATAGAGCCCTATAAATATCATGAATTTAATACTGATTATAAACCAATCTAATTTATTTTTGTTCATTGACTCTAAAAAATTTAGCATCATCTATTATAGCTTTTTTCCCTTAGTTTTTATGTCTATTATTCTTTTAGGAATAATTTCCAAACTTGTAAAAAACCATATTGTTGTACACCTGAAACTAATATAAGAAATCAATCATATCGCAATAAAAAAAAATTTGCCAATACAATTTCATTTTGCTCTAACCTGATAAATTTCTCATTTATTCCTTATTTATAAGGACATAATAAACAATAATATATACAGTCTGATCAAAACATTTCTGCCCTATTATTAAGAGTCTTGGGCATAATCCAAGCAGATAAGATCAATGAAAGTTGCCAATTACTTATATTACCAGATTTAATTAATGAGAAACATGAGTAGTCATGGTGCTATTAATAATTTCTTCAAGCTATAAAACTCCTGCAAATTTAGGAGAGTCAAGCAAACATAATAAAGAATGCACACATTTGAGAAATACAATCCAAGTTTCAAACCCCAGCTCTATCACTTACTAGCTGTGGAAGCGCAGCCAAGCTACAGAATCTCTGGAAGCTTCAATTTCCTCATCTACAGCACAGTTAACCCCAGCTACTTCACAAGACCACCCCAGGGTTAAATGAGACAACTTACGTAAAATGCTACAAGGCAGGTGCTCAAAAAAGCAGCAGGTAGTATAAATATGTTTTGATAAGCAAAGAATATGATTTTCTCTACCATTTTATTAGGATTCTGCAAGTTAGGAGAGGTTAAAGGTGCTTCAATTTCTAATTGTTTAAATTGTTTAGAAACATCTCATGTGCAGCTGACATCAGGGCACAGCCAAGCAGTCAGACACCACAATTATCTCCTTTCGTACACAGTTCCTTCACAACTGAGCCAGTGTTTCCCTAACCCTGAGAGAATTACACCAAGAACAAAGACAATGGATGGGTATTCACAAACACCAAATCTTAGCATCAAAAGGCATTTTCAAGATGTTTCAGTCTAGATGTTTCCAAACTGATTTTTAGCCATCTGACTTGCTTCAAAGGAAATATACACGAAACCCACGAAAGTAAAACAGAAAAAAGCCCCGCTACTCTGTGGGGGACAAACTAGTCTCCTTATCACGCCCTCCCCAACCCCATTTGGCCCACTGATGAAATTCTAAGGAATCCTAGGGCTTAAGAACACCTTTTGGAAAAAAACTAAACCAAAGAAAAATGACTGCATTTCGCTTCTAATGGCAGAAATTGGAGGTAAGGAGGTCTAAGTGACTTGTCCAAGGTTGTTAGCAACAAACTAAGTCTAGAACCCAAATCTACTGAGTCTTAATCCAGTGTCTGTCCACTAACAATAAAGTTTTCTCAGCTACTGATGCAAAGAATGCTTTGCCTCAGAATTTACCCTTATCATCTTTGTCACAGTCAGTGAGTTTCAACTCTCCAATTTTTAATCTGGCATCCTTACTTTCTCATTACTCATTCTCTTATTACTTTGTTCCCCATTAGTGTTGTCATGTGTCCCAGAACAACTGCAGGGAAACATTAACTCCTTGCACTGATTTTTCAAGCCTATACTGTTTATGCACAGATCCACAAGACAGGAAAGAAAAAGTAATGAGATGCAAAGGGAGAATACCCTGAAATGTCATATGCTGAGATCCTATTCCTTCCCTGACCTGCTAAGTGTTATTGCTCCCTTTTCTATATCTCCAAAACGGCAGTTTATCAAGAGAATGCTGGGATAAAAATGACTAGCTTCTTTGGTAAACAGATTATAGCTCGCTACGGAAGGGAGGAAACAGTGAGAAAGCGGGATGGCACACTTCTGAGATTCAAGTCCAAATAATGCGGTTCTACAGGGGGGAAAAAAAAAGAGCTCGCCTGACCCCAAATGATTTCCAAAGCAGAGGCCCTTTGGGAATTCAGGTTGGCAGAGAGATGTCCTCAAAGTCCACATAAGAGGGTGCTACCAAGCCTAAATAACACCCAGACACATGAGTGAAATCTGAACAGCTCAAAAGTCAGGTATGCTGCACAAAACACTGGGTGGTTCCAAGAGGACCACAGAAGTCCTCCCACAATTCAAGAACTATCTACATGTTCCAGGATAACACTATTAGAGAGCCATCATAAATCAATTCTTCTACTTCTAGTGATATAATTTATATAATAAATTAACCAGCTCTTTCTCTGTGACCAGGAACAGCTAAAGATCTGAGAGAGAATACTCCTAAGAATGCCCAATAGAACAGAGACACTTTGGTGTATTAACAGTGCCAGGACACCAGCTTATGCATCCATGCAACTTATAACTTGCTGTGCAACTGACTCTTCCTACCTATAGCACAGAAAATCTTGACAAACGTTATCTGATTGAAATTTACTGCTATCAGAGCTGAGACCAATTAACTCATCTTTGTCTTACAGAAAAATGTCTGGCTGTATTAATAAGTCAAGAGCACAGTACAATGTTTAATTTGCTTATTTCCTTGGTTATTTAAACTATAATGTCAACACATGATTGTGATTTTGGGAACATATGTGGATTGTGCACGTTCATAATTGAATTAGATGTAACATTAATTTTAAAAGCTTCTAATATGCATTTGGATGTGCAAGAAATGGCCACAGATCATCTCTCATAGAGTACTTTGTGTAGAAGGAGACCTTACTCCATTTCATCTCTATAAATCTTATCTCAAACACTTCCCTGACTCATTGCTGGAATTAATTTGGACTGACAAGGAGTAGCCAAAAGAACATGACATCAGTGACTCTATTGGAAAGTTTCCTTCATGCACCTTTTATTACTGAGAACCAATCTTAGATTAACTCTCAGTGCTTAAGAGAGTAGTGACTAGGCTTCATGAGTTTCTTCTTGTTCTTTTAGAAATACAGAGTTATTTTATTTATAATTGGTTGCCAGTAATTAATAGTAATTCTATTATGGGATTTAAAACCTCTTTTTAAAATGTTGGATTTTTAAAAACTTTCCTCTAAAGATTATGGAGAAATGGTAAACAGACACTCATACTCTGCCAGTGGAGTGTCAATGATATAAGCTTTCTGTAGACAACCTGGCAACAGCTATTAAAAGCTGCTGAATGTACAGCTTTTGCCCTAGCAATTCCATTTCTGTGAGAAAGCGGTAAGCGAGGATACAAAGATGTATATACACGGTTGTTCATCCCAACAATTTTTATAACAGCAGAAAGGAGAAAGGGAAACAGGGAGGGAGGGAAAGGAAAAGAAATACAACCTAAATATTCAAATAAGAGGGTAATTAGTAAACTAAGGATAGATCTAAATCCACACAATGAAACACTATATAGCCATTAAAATAATTACGTAGGTTACCTGATAGCATGTAAAGGTATAGTCATGAAATAACATTTTATGATGTTTATACTCAAGTATATAGAATATGGCATATATACATATATGTACACATACACACATACCCTCTACAAATTTTCAAGTTCATAACAAATCATACAAAAAATTTTTCTAGATAGTTTCATTTATTCATATGTGTATTTTTTCTTTGTTTATGTGAAATTCCTGAATTTCTAGAGGGACTGTACATTACCGTTGTTAATATAAATAAGACCAAAAATGTCTTTCATGAATCATGAAAAGTATCCAATGACTTCTAGAACAAGAGATTATACAGTAGCAAGTTAACCATAAAAATAATTCATCTACTGGCAAAGTCAAAGTTACACAAAGTTCTGCCAAAATCATAGCTCACAACGGATGTCCTTTTCACATAATTACTTATTTCAACTCTTGCTAGAAATGTTTTTGATGCATGTAGGAAAGAGCTTGGGCCCTAGAGTCAGAGACCTGAATTCAACTCCCAAGTCTGACACATACTAACTGTGCAACTCTGAGCAAGTTATCAAGCCTCTCTAAGTCTCAGTCACCTCATCCATAAAATAAAGGTAATAACAGACCCCATCTCTTAGAGTTGTGGGGATTAAAATGACATAACGACAGGGTGCAGAGAGCACAAAGTACTAAGCTTGGCATATGGAAATCAGTAATAAATGATGGCAATTAGTACTATTACTATTGTTGCTATCACATATTAATAAAGAAACAAAATCATGAGTGTTTTAAGGGCAGTGACCACGTCTTATTTTTGTTCATCCCTAGATCCCTGGTACCTACTAGTGTGCCTGATGTATAGCAAGCCTTCAATAAATGTTTGCTGAATGAAGTACACCTAAAATTAATGGATTAACCTCCTTGCGCCTCAATTTCCTTTTCTGGCAAAATCATAAAAACACCTTGCAAAGGTGAGAATTGATAAACATAAGACACCTAGTTCAAAGAGGTTCCCAATATATGACAGCCATAGTATTAGTGAACTTGTCCCTATAGATTTCAACAGGCATGAAGACTGAAGGGAGAGAACAGATATAATTTTTCCTCTGAATTTCCTTTAGTATTTGGGTCCTGAGGTATAGCACAGATGAACCATGACTTTTATTTAGACTCAGGAAAGAAAATTCTCCATTTATGGGCACACATCCTAGGGAGCTAACTATTCAAGTGGTAATCTTTAGACTGCCACAAGCACTTTTGGCAAAACAGCCCAAATAGTGGGCTCCTTACCACAGAGGGGGAAAAAAAGTGTATTTCAGAGAATCCATGAACTTAGGACATAATATATACAAATAGGGGCCATGAAAAACAACAGATCAATTGTTCTTGGGGCTTCAAATGAAAGCTTTTAAGATGATGCTCTCAATCAGGAAGCATGAGAAAAAGTAACACTATTTTTATATACATTGCCAAATAAATTATTCAGAAAGTACATTTATGAAGGTATTCAACTACCTAAAAAGTATTTTCTTCACAAAAAATCAAAGTATTTTAAGAAGAACAATAGATTCTCAATGGAAAAAATTCCATGCGAGGAGGTAAAAAAACTATTGACATGAAACAAAAAATAATTTTGTATAAACCATAACATTCTTGTACTAGTATTTAAGAGAAACAGTCATCTGAAGAGGGGAAAAAAAGCCTAACATAAGGAAGAAGAACTCAAAAACTTCACAGATCAGTTAATTTGTGCAGCTCTGTTTAATTTTCCATGTCTAATTTGACAGAAACCTCAGATTTCATACAGAAGTGCTTAATAGAAGGTTTATGGTCCTATTTCTGTAATGATTCTGCTGAAAGGAAAAAAGGCTACTCAGCACTCATTTCCTTTGAGTTAAAGTTCTCTGTTCCATATCCTGGAAAGATATCATGCCATGATTTACAGAGACATTTCATGGTTTATAGCATTATACACTGGAGTAAAAATGACATTTAAAAGTCACTATTAAGAAAATAATAGTTTGGTAGTAACTTTCAAAACAACTAGAATAAACATATTCAAGTGAGGCAGGGGTAAATTTTATCATATATGGATTACATCTTAATAAAACTGTTATTAAAAAAACAATGTTGCAGAGAATGGCAAAATCTTGCTAATTCTCTAGAATCTGGGTAACGGGTATACAGAGGTCAATTCTGTTCTATTTTGAATATCTTTTTAAATTATTATATTTTTTACATTAGGCAGGCAAGCCACATCTACATCTACATGTGAGCCACACTAATATGGCAATGATGAAGCTGCTGAACGGTTAAACAAGTGATAGACTGACCTACACTGCCCAAGCACAGAAACCACGCAAGAGTTGTACTACTTTTACCACGAGACTTGGTCAACACTGGCCAATCTTTCATTTAACATGGTGCCTTCTCTTCCCTAATAACGGACGATTTAACTCACCAAAATCAAACTACAATTGATGCTGGGAGAAAAAAATTAAATTCCTCAACAGGATAGATTTTATTAATAGTTTAATAATATGCATATATTATTAACATATACAGTTGTGTCACAAATTCATTCATCCATCCATCAATCCAAATATTTCCTGAGTAGCAACTATTATGTGCCATACACAATGCCAGGTGCTGGGAATACAGTGATGAACAAAGCGGATAAAATCTGCCCTCTGGGAGTTTATAATCTAGGAGGAAATACAGACATATGGGATTACCTTATCTCCACCTAGTCAGTGAGCAATGTGACAAATGAATCCTACTGACAAATGAATCCTACTGAATTAACTGGGAGGGAGGAAATGAACAGTGGGCAAAGACAACAGGGAAAAATTAAAGAGGTGACTAAAGACAGTACAACCCAAGATACCTAACCTAAAAAGGAAAAACAATCATTTATCCTAATTGCTGGCATAGTGTCTTAGAAAAATCCACTTATTTCTATAGCTTATGGTACTGCTATAACCAACTAGGTGTTTCCAAAAGAAAATTTCTTGTCTAATTTATATACATAGTTTACCCTGGCAAAAAAAGTCTCTCTTTCCAAAAACGTAAATAAAGGTTACCTATAGATATCCTCTAAAATAAAAAAAGAGTGGCTTTAAATAATTAACTAAGTCAATCTCAATTATTCAAAGTTCACATATAGTATTATTCAAGGTCCAGCTGTACAACATTCCTTCCAAGTTACCATAAATCTTGGTAGAAAAAGATGAAAAGTTTAAACCTCGGTGTATTCAATGTTACAAAAAGGTTCAAAAGCCAACTCATCTCACTTTTAAAGTTTTCAGATTTTCAAGAAGTGAAGGAAAGGGAAAATGGAAAAAAGAGAAAGACTTGAAAAACAACACTATTTGATAGAGGGGGAAAAGTTCAGGGCCATTCCTATCTGGCCCATTAAAAGAACAGATTCCCGTTCATGATAAAAATTTAATTAAATATACATGCCAAACTCCCAGAATTCTTTTCTGCCCCATACTAAGGTTTCTCTGGCAAGGTCATCTAGACAAATATTCGTGAACAGATCTCCTCTGAATGATCGGGCTATAAGCAATGATGAAAAGGAACTTGCATGTCCTGTCTTAGGAAATCACCCAGACACAATATTTATCAAATGGTTCTATTTATTGCTCTGTATTACAAAAAGAAAGATGTTTAAAGTGTCGTAATGTGGTTGGCAACAATAGTTAAGAAAATAAATTAATTATTCTAACCAAAGTAGGAAGGAAGAAGTCACCGCAACTTTGAAGAATCTTCACTAATGTGAAAATATCCTCTGTCCCATTTCATGTTCAAGAGCGTCAATTCTATATCCCCAAGAGCATAAGTTGTATATCCTCCTCCAGCCACCCCTCGAGGACTCAATGAAAGGTGAGTCACTAACATGTTATTTAACAGAACAAAACAACTCAAGAGCAGAAGAAAAGCAGTAACCTGCTCAAGGTCACACAGCTAGTTATGTGACAGAAACACAGCTGAACCAAGACAGGTGTCTCCTTCCAAATCTTTTTCTAATTACAAACCTTGCCAAGTAAAAGCATTTTATTGGAGGTGAAGGGGAGAGGAGATGGAATTAGGTGACCAGTGGTGGTGAGGAAAGTAGCAAAATATTCAGTTACAGAGTTATTATCTCCTAAACCAGGAGTAAAAACGAAAATAATTTTTCCTAGAAATTAGCACGTATAGCAACTCTGTTCATTTGCGAGTCTCTGTGCCAATCGCTGCCCGTCCCTCAAAACTCCCACAGGAATTAATTAAGGACAATTCACATTTAAGGGACTACAGAAAAGAAAGTTGCCATACAGTTCACTGAACCACCCAGGTCTTTTCCCCAACTATCCTGAACCCTGTGTCTATTTTTCAGTCTTTCAATTCCATTCCCTTGTATTAAGCAGAAGATGTACACCCAAAAAACATGCCTGACGTGAGCTAAGCTGGACATAAAGCCAGAGGATTAAGGAAAGATGTTTAATATTGCATGATGTATACCTGCATTTTTCTCACTGAAGACTTACTCCTTATCCCCCTAACAGTTCGGTACTGCTAAAATGAACCTAAAAAACTGGTTTTTCAATTTCCAATATAGGTTAAACATGAACTAATTAACTGTTTGTGAAACACTTTGAAGATGAGAAAGTGTGTAAATGTTAATTAATGTTAATCCACAAAGCTCCTGCAAGTGAAGCAAAATACAATTCTACTGGCCAATTTCTGCTACTTTCAAGGCACAAAGCATGAAGCGCAGCATGTTTTGAAGAATTCTAGGAAAACTTTAAGGGTAGACCACAATGATTTTCTATTTACGACGAAAACAAGCTGGATTTTAAGTTGGCTATTTTGAATATAATTATAACAGAGTAAAAAAATGTGACTTATGGCATATATACTAAAACCCAAGTATGTTTACACACACAAAAGTCCTGGATGAAAATTACAGTGCATTGACCTGAGAGAGGCAAACTAAAATCTCTGAACCCCAGTTTTCTCATGAAAAAAGGCAGGGGGATAAGACCTATTTTACGGGGTTATTGTAAGGAATTAAGAGAATGTAAATGAACACACAATATGCAAGTAGGTACCCAGTAATAGTTTCTTCTTCCCTTTAGTGACTTCATTTTTTAGAAAATACCTTTTAGGAAATGGCCTGCCTCAAAAGGTCTCTCTAGACTGGAAAAGTCTTTTAAACACACACTATCCTATGCCTGAAGCATACACACAGCACCATTTTAGCAGTAGAGCCCAGGGAACAGCTTTGGTCATTCCTGTCTACTGACCCATATACATCCTTAATCCTCAAACAGAGAAAGCACCTCAGCCGGGCCCCACGGCCTCATGTGACCAAATGAACAATTAGAACTCTACTTCTCAACTCTTGTTGACACATTTTTTCCCTAAATAATGCCCAAACTGCAAAGTCACACCCAGAGTTCCTTCATATTCTGAGCCCAGTCACCCTGTGCTCAAAGTATCCAAGAAGCAAAAACCATTTTCTTCCAGCTTGTAAAAGGTAACAGAAATTGTTTCCACACAATGCCACAACGGGCCTCCCTTCTCCCACTCCATAAACACGCCAACTTTAGACAGGGCAGAACTCAACTGGCAAAATCAGGTAGGTGGATTAATTTACAGATACTATTTCAAATTGTACTAAGTGTGTTTTCAGAAGTGATTCGTAAATTACAGAAAATGTCCAATTTGCAAAAAGTCCCTGTCATATCTACCACCTTGAGCACAGTTATCACAGGGGAAAAGGAATACTTCTAAAAATGTAAGTTAATGCTGACAGTATAATTCAGATTTAGAAAAAAAAAAAATTCATGCTCAGTTCAATTTATCTGAAGTGATCTGCCCACAACAATGCAGATACAACATAGCGCCCACCCCCTTTGAACAAAATGTGCCACATCCAGCCTAGTGGGGAGAACACGTGCCAACAATTTTCCCAGGAGCTGTTAATGGACTCCTATCAAAACCACCCGTGCTCTCTTACCTGACTCCCCTGTGATCAAGGGCTCAAATTTTCAAGATCACAGACCAGTCAAAGACCCATCTATGGGAAGAAATAGTGTCAGCAACCACAAACAAACGCAATTCATCAGCCCAGAAGCTAACCAACGGAGTAGACTCTACAAAACTACTAATTCCCTTTATTAAAAATAAAGAAAAAGATATACTTTGCAGAATATTTAGAAGATCAAAAAATACCCTACTTAAGGGCCGGCCAAGTGGCGCAAGCAGTTAAGTGGGCACGCTCCACTGCGGTGGCCCGGGGTTCACTGGTTTGGATCCCGGCGCACACCAATGCACCGCTTGGCAAGCCATGCTGTGGCGGCGTCCCATATAAAGTGGAGGAAGATGGGCACGGATGTTAGCCCAGGGCCAGTCTTCCTCAGCAAAAAAAAAAAAAAAAAAAAGAGGAGGATTGGCAGATGTTAACACAGGGCTGATCTCCTCACACACACAAAAAAATACCCTACCTATCACCTCACTCCTCAAACGTAGCTAAAGTTAACACTTCGTCATAGCCTCTTTCCAGACTATCTTCTGTGTTCTGTGTATGTGAAGTACATGTAAATGATGCTCCTGCACCACATTAAAAAGCACAGATATCCTTAAAGACTGGACATGCACAACAGACTCCACTAAGAATATTTTTATCGTGCCCAGAGGAGAAAAGTTCTCATGGTGTTTGGAGCTCTAAATCTGATATAATACACAAGGTGCCGTTTTAGGTAACTACCATCTTCATTCATTCCTATCTAGCCCTCCTTAGTTATACCTAGGTGGTGGTGTTGTTTACCACTGTCATTATTATTACTAACTACCGTGCCATGTGTACCTACTGCGTGCCAGGAGCTTCATATATCCCTAATCCCCACAATAACCTCCACTCTCCCTTCTCTATCTACAATTCTCTAAATCTTATACTCAGTCCAGATTTCATCCCTGAACTCCAGACTTGCATATCCAAAAACTTTAAAGTCTCACAGATCTCAAACTCAGCACGCCCAAAAGAGAAATCACAATTTCTTCCTCCCAGCAAACTCACTCCACATCTTCCCCACTCAGGAAACCAGACCACCACCAGTCCCCCAGGTGTTGAAGTAAAACACCTGGCAACCATCCTTGATTCCTTTCTTTCCTTCAAAACCTTTTTCAAACCCTTAAGTAATCCTATCAGTTCCATCTTCAAGGCGTTTATTGATTCCAACCCCTTCTCGCCACTTCCACCGCTACCACGCTAATCCAAGCCGCCATCTCCTCTAAACTAACGGACTACTGAAGTCTCCCTGGTTCCACTCCTGCTCCCCACATCCAGAGGGAAACTTGAAAACCTAAATCACCTCTTCTCAATCCCTGCTCCAACCCTTCAGCTGCTTCCCATCATACTGAAAAGCCTATTTGATCTGGCCTCTGCCCACCTACACATTATCTCCTATGGTCCTCTTTTCCCAGCCCGTCCCAGCCACGCTGGCCTCCCTGTTCATACTCGCACCTCCAGCTCTTGTATGTGATGTGCCTTCTGCTTGGACCATCCAAGGACCTTCAGGGAGCTTGCTCCCCTCACTGCCTTCAGGTCTCTGCCCAAATCGCATCTCAGGAAGGCCTTGTCTGACCTCCCCAATTTCTGCTACTACCCTTCATATTCTTCCTAGAATTATCACCACCAGACAGCACCGAAATTGTTTGTTCTACTTGTTTATTTTCTGCTTCCCTCACTACAATGTCAGCTCCTTGATGACAGCAACTACTTTTTGTCACTGAATTCCCATCACCTAGAACAGTGCCTGACATACAGAAAGTACCCAAATATGTGTTGAATAAATTACCAACCAACCCTACAAGGTATGTCATATACTCATTTTACAAACGAGAAAACTGAGTTGCAGAGACAAATAACTTATCTAAAGCCACACAGCAAATAAATCTCCAAATGCATCTGAAACAGCCAATATCTACTCACTGACTCACTACATCTTGTGCCATAAAACTGAATTATACATACATGCTAGGAAACAAAAATGTAAAAGAAAGCATTTCTATATGAAAATATCAGACCACAGTGATCTTTCCTTTTCTGTTCATCACTAGAGCATTTCACATCTTTGATTGACCTTAAGTGTACTATGCATGTACTTCTTCAACAGGAAGATATCTACTTTTTTTGTATTCCCCACAGAATAAGGGCTGAGCTACAGGCAGTAGACATTTAACAGATGTTTCTTTGATTCGTTAAATGTCTTTATACCTCCAAAGACTTGAAGAATCCTATAACGAGACTTTCAGTACCACCAAGAAAGTATACTCTTCCAAGGGACTTCAGTTTCCAACCATGATGGAGTAACTGGATCCCGACTTATCCTCCCACACCCCTCCAACAACTACAAAAATGGACAAAATATATGAGACAACATCTTTTAGACACCAGACAACAGACAGTACAGGACTGTAATCCCTAACAGAAGGGAACAGATGAGATGAGCCCCACATTTGCACCAGCTTTATAAGCCTGGAGGCACATACTTGGGAGGAGGAGCCCAAGCATAGCCTGGTAGTCTTGTCAAGTTGAGAAGTCAGACACCAGTCTGGGATGGCTGAGGAATCTAAAAACTGCAGAGTACCAGAAAGGACGGAGTTGCATTAAGGATCTCCATGAATCAGCATAGAGGCCTCCTTGAGTTTGATACTGAATAGTAAGCCATGCACGCATATTGTAAAAATCTATGAGAGCACGCAAAGAATGACCCAAGAACTATGAGCTAACTGATGCCAGAGCTCACACAGGACTGGCACACATTCATATTCTGACCAGCCAGAGCAGAGAATATCAAATTCTTCAAGGAAAACTACAGAGGCTTCATGCCTTAGTAATGGGGTGAAACTAGCCTTAGAGTAAAAGCTACTCTAGACTAATCCTAACAAGTTTAAAAATAAGGGGCCAGCCCTGTGACGTAGTGGTTAAGTTCGCGGCAGCTGGGGTTCACAGGTTCGGATCCCGGGCGTGCACCGATGCACCGCTCGTCAAGCCATGCTGTGGTGGCATCTCATATAAAGTAAAGGAAGACGGGCACGGATGTTAGCCCAGGGCCAATGTTCCTCAACAAAAAGAGGAGGATTGGCAACAGATGTTAGCTCAGGGCTAATCTTCCTCAAAAATAAAATAAGCCTCAGAAGTATCAAGCAAATAACCAAACCTGCCAAAACAAAGTCTAATACTCTTTAAAGTGTGGGTCTCATATTAGGGATGATTTTGCCCCACAGGGAACATCTGGCATTGGTTGTCCCAACTGGGGGTGATACTACTGGCATCTAGTAGGTAGAGGCTAGTGATGCTGCTAAACATTCTACAATTCACAGCACAGCCCCCCACAACAGAGTACTATCTGGCCCCAAATTTCAGTAAGACTAAGGTTGAGAAACCCTGCTTTAAAAGAATACAATAATATCCAGCAATCAACAGCTTAAAATTTATGATTTCCAGAATCCAACAAGAAATTACTAGACATGCAAAGAAGGAAGAAAATGTGGCCCGTAAGGAAAGAAAAATCAGTCCATAGAAACAGAAATAATGGGAGTTCTAACAGATGAGGACTTTAACAACTATTATGAGTATTATACATATAATCAAGAATTAAAAAAAAAAAATAGGAGACAAATGGAAGAAATAAAAAAGATTCAGTAGCAAATTGAATTCAACAGGCCGACCCTGTGGCTTGGCGGTTAAGTGCGCGCACTGCGATGCTGGCAGCCCGGGTTCGGATCCCGGGTGCGCATCGAGGCACCACTTCTCCGTTCATCCTGAGGCCGAGTCCCACATACAGCAACTAGAAGGATGTGCAGCTACGACACACAACTATCCACTGGGGATTTGGGGGGAAAAAATAAAAATAAATAAAATCTTTAAAAAAAAAAAAAAAAAAAATTGAATTCAACAATGTATAAAGAATATATCATGACCAAGTGAGGATTATCACAAGAATGCAAGCCTAGTTCAATGTTCAAAAATCAATCATCATCTCAACAAATGCAGAAAGAGCCTTTGGGACCTTCAAGATCCATTATGATAAAAACTCTCAGCAAACTAGAAGTAGAAAAGAACTTCTGGGGCCAGCCCGGTGGCGTAGCAGTTGAGTGCACACGCTCTGCTTCAGTGGCCTGGGGTTTGCAGGTTCAGATCCCAGGTGTGCACCGACACACAGCTTGTCAAGCCATGCTGTTGCAGCATCCCATATAAAGTAGAGGAAGATGGGCACAGATGTTAGCCCAGGGCCCATCTTCCTCAGCAAAAAGAGGAAGATTGGCCTCAGATGTTAGTTCAGGGCTAATCTTCCTCACAAAAAACAAATAAATAAATAAAAGAAGAGAACTTCCTCAACTTGATGAAGGACATCCACAAAAACAAACCATAAATAACATCATATTAATGGTGAAACACTGAATGTTTTCTCCCTAACATCGGGAAAGGATGCCCATCTCAAAACTCCTATTCAATATCATACGGGGGGTATGCCATACTGGTACGAGCCAGTTCAATAAAACAAGAAAAAGCAATAAAGGGCATACAGACTGCAAAGGAAGATATCAAACCGCCTGTATTTGCTAATGACATTATTGTCTATGTAGAAAATCCCAAAGAATCTACACAAAGCCTTCTAGAACTAAAATTGACTTTCATAAGGTTGTAAGATACAAGGTCGGCATACAAAATTCAATCCTATTTCTATACACCAGCAATGAATAATTGGAAATTGAAATTTTAAAAGCATCATTTATAATAGCACCAGAAAACATGAAATACATATAAATCTTAGAAAATGCATGCAAGAGCCAATTGCTGAAAACTACAAAACACTAATGGAAAAATCAAAAAGGTCTAAATAAGTAATATATACCATGTTCACGGCTCAATATTATTAACATGCCAATTCTCTCCTGATTTACAGATTCAGCACAACAGCCAATCAAAAATAGCAGCATGATTTTTTATAGATATCAACAAGCTGATTCTAAAATGTACGCAGAAAGGCAAAGCAACTCGAATACTCAAAAACAACGCTGAATAAATAACACAACTAGAGAACTCACATTGATTTCAAGACTTACTATAAAGCTACAGCAATCAACAACATGGTAATGAAGAAATGAAAGACACAGATCAATGGAACAGAATATAGAATCCAGAAACAGACCCACACATATATGATCAATTGACTTTCAACAAAGGTACAAAGATAATTCAATAGGGAAAGAATAGTCTTTTCAAAGAACATTGCTGGAACAATTTCACATCCATATGCAAAAAATCTCAATTTATAATTTGCACCATCTAGAAATATTAACTCAAAGTAAATCATAAACCTAAATGTAAAATTTTAAACTATGAAACTTCTATGAGAAAATACACAGGGGAAAGTCTTTGTGCTCTTAAGCAAAGGTTAGGCAAAGATTTCTCAGATATTACACCAAAAGCACGATTCATGAAAGAAAAAACAACAACGGACATTATCAAAAGTAAGAACTGCTCTTTGAGAGACATTATTAAGACAATAAAAAGATAAGCCACAGACAAGGAGAAAATATTTGCAAACCATAATCATGTATCTGATTCTAGAATACAGGCATACCTCAGAGACACTGCAGGTTCAGTTCCAGACCACCACAATAAAGCAAATATCACAATAAAGCGAGTCACATGAATTTTTTGGTTTCCCAGTGCATATAAAAGTTATGTTTAGGGGCCAGCCCAGTGGCATACTGGTTAAGTTCATGCACTCCACTTCAGCAGCCCTGGGTTTGTGGGTTCGGATCCCAGGCATGGACCTACACACCACCATCAAGTGATGCTGTGGAGGCATCCCATATATAAAGCAGAGAAGACTGGCACAGATGTTAGCTCAGGGCCAATCTTCCTCACCAAAAAAAAGTTATGTTTACTCTATACTGTAGTTTGTTAGGTGTGCAACAGTATTATGTCTAAAAAACAATGCACATACCTTAAAAAATACTTTATTGCTAAAAATGCTAACCATCATCTGAGATGTAATCTTTTTGCTACTGGAGGGTCTTGCCTCGATGTTGATGGCTGCTGACTGACCACAGTGGTGGTCGCTGAAGGGTGGGGTTGCTGTGGCAATTTCTTAAAATAAGACAACAATGGAAGTCTGCTGCATTGACTGAACCTTCCTTTCATGAATGATTTCTCTGTAGCCTGCAACGCTGTCTGACAGCATTTTACCACAGTAGAACTTGTTTCAAAATTGTAGTGAATCCTCTCAAACCCTGCCACTGTTTTATCAACTAAGTCTATGTAATATTCTACATCCTTTGTTGTCATTTCAACAATCTTCACAGCATCTTCACCAGGAGTAGATTCCATCTCAAGAAACTACTTTCTTTGCTCATCCATAAGGGGCACCTCCTCATCCATTAAAGTTTTGTCATTAGATTGCAGCAATTCAGTCACATCTTCAGGCTCCACTTCTAATTCTAGTTCCCATGTTCTTTCCACCACATCTGCAGTCACTTCCTCCACTGAAGTCTTGAACTCCTCAAAGTCATCCACGAGGGCTGGAATCAACTTCTTCCAAACTCCTGTTAATGTTGGTATTTTGACCTTTTACCACGAATCACAAATCTTCTTAATGGCATCTAGAACAGTGAATCCTTTCCAGGAGGTTTCCAACTTACTTTGCCCAGATCCATCAGACGAATCACCATCTATGGCAGCTATGGCCTTACAAAATGTATTTCTTAAACAATAAGACTTGAAAGTCAAAATTACTCCTTGATCCATGGGCTGCAGAACGGATGCTGTGCTAGCAGGCATGAAAACAACATTAATTTCACTGTACACTTCCATCAGAGCTCTTGGGTGAGAAGGTGCATTGTCAAGGAGCAGTAAAATTTTGAAAGGAATCTTTTTTTCCTGAGCACTAGGTCTCAACAATGGGCTTAAAATATTCAGTAAGCCATGTTGTAAACAGGTGTGCTGTCATCCAGGCTTTGTTGTTGCATTTAAAGAGCACAGGCAGAGTAGATTTAGCATGCTTCTTCAAGGCCCTAGGATTTTTGCAACGGTAAATGAGCACTGGCTTCCACTTAAAGTCACCAGCTGCACTGGCCCCTAACAAGAGAGTCAGCCTGTCCTTGGAAGTTTCGAAGCCAGGCACTGACTTCCCCTCTCCAGCTATGAAAGTCCTGGATGTCATCTTCTTCCAATATAAGGCTGTTTCATCTACATTGAAAATCTGTTGTTTAGTGTAGCCATCTCCATTAATTACCTTAGCTAGATCTTCTGGATAACTTGCTGCAGCTTCTACATCAGCACTTGCTGCTTCACCTTGCACTTTTACGTTATGGAGACGGCTTCGTTCCTTAAATGTCATGAACCAACCTCTGTCAGCTTCAAACTTTTCTTCTGCAGCTTCCTGACATCTCTCAGCTTTGTAGAATTGAAGAGTTAGAGCCTTGCTCTGGATGAGGCTTTGGCTTAAGGGAATGTTGTGGCTGGTTTGATCTTCTATCCAGACCACTAAAACTTGCATCATATCAGCAATAAGGCTGTTTCGCTTTCTTATTGTTCATGTCTTCACTGGAGCAGCACTTTTAATTTTAAGAACTTTTCTTTTCATTCACAACTTGGCTGTCTGGTGCAAGAGGTCTAGTTTTCAGCCTGTCTTGGCTTTTGACATGCCTTCCTCACTAAGCTTATCATTTTTAGCTTTTGATTTAAAGTTGAAAGACATGTAACTCTTCCCTTAACTTGAACACTTAGAAGCCACTGTAGGGTTATTAATTGGCCTAATTTCAATATTATCGTGTCTCAGGGAATAGGGAGGCCCGAGGAAAGGGAGAGAGACAGGGGAACAGCTTTTTGGTGGAGTAGTCAGAATACATGCAACATTTATCGATTACGTTTGCCATCTTACACGGGTGCTGTTCGTGGTGCCCAAAAACGATTAAAGCAGTAACATCAAAGATCACTGATCACAGATAACCATAACAAATATAATCATAATGCAAAAGTTTGAAATATTATGAGGATTACCAAAATGTGACACAGCGACAGGAAGTAAGCAAATGCTGTTAGAAAAATGGCACCAACAGACTTGCTCAACGCAGAGTTGCCACAAACCTTCAATCTGTAAATAATGCAGTATCTGCAAAGCACAAGAAAATGAGGTATGCCTGTATACACAGAACTCTCAAAACTCATTAATAAGCAAACAACTCAATTTAAAGAAATGGGCAAAAGATTTGAATACATCAAAAAAAAAAAGGTAAATAATCACATGAAAAGATGCTTAACATCATTAGTCACTGGACAGATTAAAAAAAAAGGCTACATTCTGTATGACTCCACTTACATGATTCTTGAAAAGGCAAAAGAACCACGGAGACAGAAAACAGATCAGTAGTGTCCAGGGTCTGGGGGTGGAGAATGGGTTGACTATAAAGGGGCTCAGAAGAATCTGGCGGGATGAAGGAACCATTCTAAATCTTGATTGAAGTCGTGGTTATGAGAATGTATACATTTGTCAAAACTCACAGAATGCTTCTGAATTTTACTGAATGTAAATTATATATTAAAATTTTAAAAAGAATGATAAAATAGAGACTAAAAAGATAACAATGTACTGAGTGGACCTTGATTTTACCCTGGTTAAAAAATTTTTTATATCGGGCCGGCCCTGTGGCTTGGTGGTTAAGTGCGCGCGCTGCGATGCTGGTGGCCCGGGTTCGGATCCCGGGTGCGCATCGGGGCGCCACTTCTGCGTTCATCCTGAGGCCGAGTCCCGCATACAGCAACTAGAAGGATGTGCAGCTACGACATACAACTATCCACTGGGGCTTTGGGGGGAAAAAATAAAATCTTTAAAAAAAAAAAAAAAAAAAAAATTTTTATATCAACTATAAAAAGATATTTGGAGGACAAACAGGGAAAGCTGAATATGCACTGAATAATACGGTAGAACTGTTGATTTTTTGAGATGTGATCATTGCATTTGGTTATGTAGAAAAAGGATTGGCAAACTTAAAAAGGCCAGACTAAATATTTTTGGCTTTGTGGACCACATGGTCTCTTGTAACTACTCTACTCTGTCACTGTAGCACCAAAGCAGCCACAGACAATAAGTGAACGAATGAGCACTGCTGTGTCCCAATAAAACTTTATTTATAAAAAACAGGCAGTAGGCCACATCTGGCCTGTGGGCCATAGTTTGAGCACCTCTAATGTAGACAACGGTATAGAGACAGAAAGCAGAGTAGTGGTTGCCTATGGTGAGACAGGCAACAGGATGAGGGCTGAAGGGAGGAACTGCCTGGACAGTGGCACGAGGGAACTTTCTGAAATGACAGAAATGCTCTATATATTGATTGTGCTGTTAAGTTAAAGGCACAGATACATATATACGTAAAATAGGTGGATTTTAGCATATAAATAATATCCCAATAAACTTGATTTGTTTTAAAAATGTACTCTTTCCAGGTGATTGCATCAATGATGCAAAAAGCATGGCCCTTGGAGCCAAAATAATCTGGGTTCAAATTTTAGCGCCATGGTTTAATAGCTACATGACCACTATCAAACCACTTTTGGGGCTGTTTCCTCATCCTAAAATGAGTTAATACTGTCTGTCTCATAAGTTTGCTTTAAAAATTAAATAATATAGGTAAGACACAGTATTACATCTGGCACACAGGCACACTCTCCTGATTTGTGTAGACCAATTTTTTAAAAAATAATTTAAGAAAATGAGTCAGAAAAGATCAGGTAACTCCATTAGCTTCTTTAGTATTCTTCTGAAATATTCTGACATTCTTTGTTTCCTGTTTATTCTGGTTTCACCTGACTTCACGTACTGGCATCCAACATCAGTTTCTGTGATTTCACAGTAACTTGGATCTAACAGCAAGCACTGTGAACCGAAATTTCTTTAGAGTTTAGAAAAATATTCCATGACAAAGATGTTATAAAAGAAAATATAAGAAGATAAGAGCCAAAAGTAAAAAGTATCAATTTTCCCAAGCCAAGAGAACGGCAATAGAAATGGCATATTTTAATTACCTTTTATAAAGAAAAACCAATAAAGTTAGCTGGATGTTTTCCCCTTTTAGACTAGGATTTGAATTTTATCCAAAACAATACCCAACCAATAAAATTACAAAATGATAGGGACCAGGCCGGTGGCGTAGCAGTTAAGTGCTCGTGCTTCGCTTTGGTGGCCTGGGGTTCGCAGGTTCGGATCCCAGGCGTGCACCAACGCACTGCTTGTCAAGCCATGCTGTGGCGGCATCCCATATAAAACAGAGGAAGATGGGCATGGATATTAGCCCAGGGCCAATCTTCCTCAGCAAAAAGAGGAGGATTGGCATCGGATGTTAGCTCAGGGCTAATCTTCCTCACAAACAAAAAAATGACAGCATTCATATAGTGCTTTATCTCACGTGTTTCTCACAACATTAGTGTGTGGTAGATAGGATAAGATTAATATTAAATTCACTTTTATTTTATAAGTAAGGATACTAAGCCTGAGACAGACGAAGTGGTTTGTTCAAGGACACATAGCCAATAAATGGCAAAGTCTGGATGTGAAGTCAGATATGTGGCTCCAGACCACGTGCTTTTAGTAGAGATCACCACCAGAGAATCATCTTGGGTTCTGGGAAACTCTTTACATAACTCCTTGGTGCTTTTCCCTAACGTGACATCTTTAGTTGTCTAAAAGACAAATTATTTACAGAGTGACATACTTACTAAATTCCTAACTATTCAAGAATAACTGGCCATTTTGGGTGGTAGAGACTATGGCCAAATATGGGCTTATGATCAGAAGTGAAAATTCAAAAGGACTAATTTCCAATGGAAGAGCCTGCAGAGTGACAGAAACGACAAATCCCTCACACCTTTTCATTCTCCCCATCCCAATACCCACATCACACAAACACATGGATATCTACCTTCCCCAGGCTCTGAACACAGCTCTGAAGAGGTAAAAAAGGAAAGCACACCATTGCCCCACATACATATTCAGCATCTCACTACTAGGTCTGCTGGTCCATCCTCCCAGCAAGGAATGACAAAAATGGGTTATCTATTCATGTACTTATTATGTCCCAATCAACCCACAGGTGGACTACAAGACCATAAATGTGAGGACATATGAATGAAACAAACTTTCTTCCACTAACAGCTTCCTCCTCTCTCCTTGTTTACAATGGTAAACAGTTTGACAGTGAGTGATTCAGAGCCCTCCTTCCAAATGGATGCCCGTCCCCATCAGTAAAAACCACGTCTATTCAAGTGCACTTAAATTTTAACTTTAAAAGAGGGGATTATCAAAAGTCCAAGTTTGTTCATCTAGCTTTATCACGGATGTTTTTTTCCTCGATCTAAGCCTGATCAAATATAACTTTTAAAGGTTTACTATAATGTTTCCTGGTGAAAATCCTTATTTTATAAGAAAACTAATAGAAATCCTTATTTTATAAGAAAATCTTTATAAGATAGAAAATGCTTATTTTACAAGAAAACTAAAGGAAAGATGAGATTCAATATACAGAAATGTCCATTACAGGTTAATATATCTAGAATGTATCTATTCCATTTGGTATTGTGAATATTCTAAACTGAACTGGTATAACTGATTTAAATACTGCTTCCTTCCGTAAATGGTGGCACCTTCAAAAGTGTTATCTTGAAGAGGAAATGAGTGATTTGCTCAAGTCTCTGAATTGTACTAACACTGTAGCAACCCCAGTTCAGCTCTATCTCAAGCAAGTATGAGAAATGTAGTCATAATCCATATCTATTATGTTTCAAGACTAAAGTAAAATAAGGAAGAAAAGCTAACTATATAATCCAGATACCGTATTACAAGTGTGGAAAACAATCCATCTCTCACCATTTCCTCAACACTATAAATGCAGAGTTCTACCCAACCAAGCCACTCTGCAAGGCCCTCCCAAAGACTAACAGGTGACTGAGAGGATAAAACCACTGTTTCTATTAACATTCAGTGCAACTAGCACCTTAAAAAAATTTTTTGCATTGATTAAGACTCAATTCTCAGAGGGATTCCTTCTTTCTGAAAGAAACAGCTAAACCACTACACTTAGAAGCACCAGACTTTTAAAAATGCTTTTCTAAGTCATATAAAAAGTGTTATCAAATTATCAGTATAGCTACCAGGTAATAGGCCCTACTTAATGTTAGGCCCACTATTAAGTACCTCCATAGTTTCACTTATTCCTAAGAATACTGCAAAGTATATTACTACACCTTACAGAGTAGGAAACCGAAGCTCTGAGAGGATAAGGGACCTGCTCAAGGCTACACAACTAGTCAATGTGGGGATCTGAACTCAAATTTACCTCGCTCCAAAGAATGCACATGCTTCTAAACTGTGCTACCTCCTCACTTCACAACAGAGGAATAGGCAGAGATGTGAGTGGGTTTATTCAGAAGTCTTAATCATTTCACCAAAAAACGGAGAAAATTTCTGAATCAGAACCAGTTTTCAAAATCCACAGTGCACTATTTAAACCTCACTTCTTTTCAACAATTAACAGGGTAAGAGAAAGGTTAGGAATCCTTTTCGAAATAAACTAAATTTCATCACATTTCAGCAGCTGAAGTGTTATTTTGGACAAGTCCCCAGGGTTAGTGGTTCTATGTGCACTACCACTAGCACTTCACCCAACTCAAACACATACTGGACACCTGCACTGTGTTAAGACCCCTTCCTGGCAAAGAGGGTACAAAGCTAAATAAGAAATAAGGCCCATCACGGCGCTCAAGGAGTTAGACTAGAAGAGAAGTCCCTTTATACTACATATACAGTTACCATTAGTCAAGCAAATAAATGAACTGTGAGAAATCCTAAAACAAAAGTATGTATAACATGCTATCACAGCTTAGAGAAAGAAAGCAACTGGCCTAGCTGTCACATTATGTTGTAAATAATACTTGTTTATATTATGTCCCTCCCTGACAACCCCTTCCAACCTGTCAAGCTCCCTCCCCACAATCCACCCACACAGGCACACACAACCACACAACCAGGAAGGAAAGCCCTGAGAGCAAGCACTGTGACTCCTAAAAGTCATCTTGTTGCTGTAGTTCAAAAGTACAATGCTTATGCCATAAGGACATTCTTCTTGAGCTTCATCAGGTGAAGAAAGCTGGTTTTTCAAAGCAAAATGCAGCCAACCAAACCAGAAAAACCCAGGAAAGCTTCTCTACATTACTCACTTAGCATGAGAAATCAATCAAAGCAAATTGACACACAGTATTTCTCAAATTCTTCTTTTTAATTTAGCAGATGGCAAAGGAATATAACAACTGATATTAACACATTCTGGTCATTTCGTTCCACTACAAATTTGACAGACATTTAAGCTACTTCCATCTGGGAGATTTAAACAGAATTATTCTCACATCATAAGCCAAATGAAGCAAATTCAGTAGAATCAATGCACCCAAAACTTGATAAGCCTTGTACTTAATGCAGTCTGCAAACCCCCAAGAGACCACGAAGGAATACAAGAACGGTAACAGTGATTTATCTCAGCTCATCATAACTCCTTTACAAACTTGCAAAAAATGATCTTTCAAAAACGGTAGCATTTGTCCTGATCCGGAAAATCCAACGGTTTAGAAAAACAGTATAAGCTGCTGCTTCTGAAAATAAAAGGGGGGGGGGGTATAAGAAAAAAAGGCACACATTTTTTTCCTTTACTTCTATACGCCTGAGGCAATAAACTCCCAAAATAACTTCACCGAAGAGTGTAAAAGCTGAGAATGAACACCAAAATATTGCTCAATCCAACTTTCATTGTGAATTCCTGAGTGCACAGAAAGATCTAGAAACTTAATGTGATGGAGTCATTTTTCTGTAAAAACTGTATCCAAAAACACACAAAAACCTGTCTATTCTTTCTTCAGATGAAAAAAATTTTTTGAGGGTTTTCCCCATATTCTTTTAAAACTCTTCACATACTGGTTGACTTTGCAAAAAAAAAAAAAGTGTCAGTAAGCCGTATTTACAAAAAGAATGTTTTGTTTGGTCTCCACGTACGGCTGCACTTGAACTCAGTAGAGTTGAGCCCACTGCACGGCCCCGGAGCGGGTCCCCTCCGGCTGCACGTCTCCGACCCGCGCGGGTCCCCGGCCGCGCCCCCGAAGGCGGGCGCCCGGCGTGTTTACGGTCCCCGCCGGCCCCGGGGAGCCGCTCCCTCGCGTGCGCAACACTTGTTCGCGGACTCCGTCGGACGGGAGGGGCCCACGGAGGAGCCGACCAGGGAAGCCTGGGGCCGGGGGTTCAGGCCTCGCGTGGCCCGGGGGCGCCTGAAGGGGCACTCACGCCGTACAAGGCGGCCGCGCCCCCCACCCCGGCGTGGCGGCGGCCTCCAAGTTGGGCTGCGGGAGCCGGGAGGCGCGCGGGGCCCGGGAGCAGACAATGCGTGCGAGTGGCCGCGGAGGGAGGAGGGGGCCGCAGAGCCGGCGGGCGCCCCGCGGCCGCCCATTCATCCCGGACCCCGCCCCCCTCCGGGCCCCCGCCCCGAGGAGCGGCCTCAGGGGGAAGGGCCCGTCCTCTCCGCCCGCGACCCCTCCTCAAACCACAAAACTTCCCCCAACTCCGCCAACTAAGTTGCGCTCTCACCGTGCGGCGCCCGGGGCTCCCCCGCGGGCTGAGCTGGAACAGCTCCGCACCTTCGCCGCAGAGAAAGACAATAGGCGGCCGCTACCCCGGCGGCGGCGGCGGCGGCTCGTAGCTGCGGCTGCAGAAGCGAAGAGCGGGCACGGCGGTCTCGGCGAAGCCCAGGCGCTCCACCGCGGCTGCTCCGGCTCCGCGCTGGCCCTGCACACAGCCCCAGCCCGCCAGCGCATGCGCCGCAAGCAGCTCGGGGCTGGGCGGGGCACCTGGGGAGGGCGGTAACGCCTACGAGCCCTCCCATGAGTAAGCGCGGAGCCAAGGACCGCGAGCTGGGATTGCACAGTAGAGCTGCCCATCAAGCTCCGTGAGACCAATGGGAAGGCAGCTGGGCGGAGCGTTCATGTTGCTAAGGAAGGTTGAGGTTGACCGCCGCCGCTGCTGCGCGGCGGCAAAGTGATCAAAGTGGGGTGGCTGGCAGAGGCTGCTCTGGGAAATGCCCACCCACGCTCTCCTTTCCGCCTTATGTCCGGAAACCGCCCTTCCTCTGTGTGCCGGTGCTTACCTGAGCTGTAGCACTTTATACCACACATACCGAAATCATTTACTCTTCTATTTCCCTCCGGTTGGAATCAGAAAGTGGAGTTTAGTCTTCACTGTGTCCAGGGCCTAGGAGAGTCATTGCTAGGTATTCAAGAAGTGTTTTAGATGGGTGGATGGGTGGGTCTATGGCGGCATCAGGATTGTGACAGTGCGTTCTGTGAACTTTTGGCTGCTTGATCGCCACAAAATCGTCCATTCTTCGAGTTGCAAAGGACTTCAGAACTCATCTGGTGGCTTTTGAGAAACAAAATGTGGTCCACTGGTACACGAAGAAACTTCTTCATTTTGATAATTGTGTGTTTATTTTAATTATCATGCCTATCATGTCAAATCATTACTTCGTTAGTTAGCCTAGAGCTAAAATATGCTTTCCTGTAAGTGGATCTGGTTCTCACATATATTTTCTTAATTCACCCTCACAGATGAAAAAAACCAAGGGCAAACATTCCTGGTGCTTCATGTGACATGATTTCCCAATCACCTCATCATGCTGCTCACTCTCCTCCACATCACTCTAATCTGTCCTGATCAATATTTAAAAGGTGGCACAAAGAGAGGCAACTCCTACATCCTAGTCCTGACTCTGCCACCAAGGAGTCCACTATGCTCAGGTCACTCCTCCTCAAAGAACTTCAGTCTCCTGAAAAGCAAGGGGGCTAACCTAAAAATCACTTAAGCCTAATGTGTGATAATCCATGGTCTTCTCTTAGAGCCTAGCTGGTCTGTTACAGAGGCAGCAGCAAATTAGTTACCATGTCATCTTTCTAGTGACTGCTGACAACACCATTGCCTGCTCCCTGCCTCAGCAGAATTTACACCTTTCCAGTAGGCTGCAAAAAGTGTCCAGAGTCCAGCACTTTTCAAACTTTACTGTGCCTACAAATCACCTAGGAGATTTTGTTAAATGTGGATTCTGATTCAGTAGGTCTGGGGTGGGATCTGGGATTCTGCATTTCCAACAAGCTCCCAGGTGATAGTCTGGGACCCCACTTTGAGGAGCAAGGGTCCACTCTAAATTCCCCAGACAGCTGAGCCCTCCGTCTTCTTTGGGAAATCCTAAGTAGTTATCTGCATGGCTGGCACTTTCTCATCATTCAGATAACAGCTCTAATGTCCCTCCTCAGAGAAAAGGTCTTTGGCTGGCCTATCTAAAATAACCCACTATCATCTAGTCCCTCTCATTCATATTACTGAAATTTTTTCGTAGCATTTATCCCAGTCTGAAAGTATCTTGTGTGTGATTATTGGGTATCTCACCCTCTATAATGTAAGCTGAAGTCTGTTTTGTTCACCCCTCTCTCTCCTGCACCTATTATAGTACCTGTAGGAAGGGTGGGAACTCAATAAAAGTTTGCATGAAGTAATTTGTACAGAAGGAGCTGCTGTGAGGTACCCTCAAGCTGAGTGTGCCTGATACTGAAGATTTGTTCTTCCAAGGAACACCAAATATCTCTACCCAGTGTGCCCTATTTCACCAGAAAGAGACTTTGGGTTTAGTAACTCTCTCACTTTCCATGAGTAAGTTTACAAGCCAGGAAATATACCAGGGCCTTACCAAGTAGTGGTAAGATTTTGTATCTCTGAACTATCTCTGAATTATCTCTCCAGTTGACTTATAGCTCTCTAATTGATTTACACAGGTTATAATACCTAAAAATATAGCAAGGCCAAACTCCATTTTACAGAGTCCCTGGAAATGCCAAAGCAAGGAAAAAACAAAATCAACACAGTTGTAAGAATATGAATTTCTCTTGAGACCCATGGTCCCTAAAATGTCCACTTTTGTAAAAGAAGAAGCACTGAACAGACTTATCCCAGGGCTCTCCTTTTGCAGCAGAGGACATTTTACTGTTTTTGTGGTACAAATAGTACCCTGACATTTTTTTGAGGGAACTTCCACTTTCAGCCCCCTGTTTGGGATGAATCGGACTCCACCAGGACCCCAATTCCATGGCTTCAGCATGTGATCACACCTGAGCCAATCAATGCATCCCATCCACAGGCAATAATGATTGATTCAAGGTGGGGCACATGACCCCAAACAGGCCAATCGGGGACAATAGGAGTAAATTCTACCCTCAGTTTGAACTGTCAGGATAGCTGACTTTGTCTTTCTCAACTAGAACCTGGAAGGATAAGCTTGCCAGCCCTTGTCGCCATGAGGAAAGAATCTCTTCGAATGGAGCCAGCACGATGGAAAAGAAAGAGATGATGAAAAACAATGTCTTAGTGACATTGATCAAACTGCTGAATCTAGCAATACCTGAAGCTAGAACAACCCGTAGACTTTTCCATCATGTAAGCCAATAAGGCTGTCAGAGTCGGGGTTTCCATCACTTGAGTTCTATTTAAATACAACCACCCACGAGCTGATTATTTCCGGTCAATTCCCTGACTGGCTTCTCAATTCAATTAGCAAACAGCTATTGAGAGTTTACTTTGTGCCAGGTCTTAGGCTTGGTCCTGGGATTGGAGAGATAAAGAGCAAGGTTCTTGCCTTTAAGGAACTCACAGCCAAGTGAGGGAAACAGGCGAGCAAACCAGCAAGAAATCGGATGTGTAAATGCCCTTACAGAGGCAAATGCAGGGTGGCAGGGGGCAGAGAGAGAGGAACTTCTACTTGAAGGGTGAAAGTTCAAGGGAGACATCCAGGAGGATGTGACAGATGAGCTATGTCTTGGAAGCCAATCAACCAAGGAAAGAACAGTGGGGTAGTGCAGGAGGGGTAGTGCAGTGTGTGTGTGTGCGGGTAGCCGAGGACATTCCCAGAAAAAGGAAGAGCAAATTCAAAGACATGGAGGTATCAGAAACACAGCACACACAAGAAACTGGAGGGGGAAGGGGTAGGCGGTGAAGCTGAAGGAAGGCAGCGGAGGCCAGGTGATGCTGCCCTGCTAAGGAGTTCCGTCTTTATTCTGAAAGGCCAAGAGAAACCCTCAACAGATTGTAAGCAATGGAACAATGATGAGGACAGATTTCCATCCTAGAAAGATGGCGCTGGTACTGTGTGCTTAGGCTGAATTTAAGTAGGTGATGAGGATAAGGATGAGGGACAGGGGAATCTCTAAGAGAAACCCGGCTCCAGGTAGGAGGTTTTGCAGTCCAGAGATAAAGTTTCACATCCTGTGTGGCAGAGATTACCTGCCTTCCTCAATGTCAAGCCCAGCGCTGTCCAATAGAAATATATGGTGAGCCACACATGTGATTTAAAATTTTCTAGTAGCCACATTCAAAAAGTAAAAAGAAACAGGTAAAATTAATTTTAATGATATTTTATTTAACCAAATATATCCCAAACATTATAATTTCAACATGTAATCCATATAAAAATTTATTAATAAGGTATTTTACATTCTTTTTATCATACTAAGTCTTCAAAATAATCCAGTGTGTATTTTACACTTATACAGCACATCTCAATTCAGACTAGCCACATTTCAAATGCTCAAAAGCCCCGTGTGGCTGGTGGCTGCTGTACTGGACAGCACAGGTCAAGTTGATTGATTCTGATACAGAGTCTTCATCTGGGAGTTCGTTCCAAACCACAACATGTGCCTGGGGCCGTAGTTCCCGAACCATATCTCCTTCATTTGCATTATCTCATTTATTTTTCACAGCCCCGGACTGGTGCTATTATCCCCCTTTTAAAGGTAACTCCAGCTCAGAGAGATTAAGTAACTTGCTCCAAATCACATGGCTACTGATTGGCACAGATTATCTTCCAAGGGTTGAAAACTAAGGGAAAGTTGCCAAATCCAATTTATTTATTTATTTGTTTTGTGAGGGAGATCAGCCCTGAGCTAACATCCATGCTAATCCTCCTCTTTTTGCTGAGGAAGACCGGCTCAGAGCTAACATCTATTGCCAATCCTCCTTTTTTTTCCTTCCCCAAAGCCCCAGTAGTTAGTTGTATGTCATCATTGCACATCCTTCTAGTTGGTGTATGTGGGACGCGGCCTCAACATGGCCAGAGAAGTGGTGCGTCGGTGCGCGCCCGGGATCCGAACCCGGGCCACCAGTAGCGGAGCTCCAGCACTTAACTGCTAAGCCACGGGGCCGGCCCGCCAAATCCAATTTAGAATAGCACACTGCCTAGGTCTTCCCTCACCTGGGCTCTCTCACCCCCTCCCCTTCCCCATTTAGAATTGTGAGTGCTCAGCTTATCTACGGAGCAGGTGCTCAGTAAAGAGCTGTTTAAGCAACCAATCCCTTGTTCAGAATATCTTCCTATAATACATTTCAGAAATTCTGCAGGCACAAACAATGTCGAAGAATTGGATTAGGGATATATGCTGGATTACAGATAAATGCATAGTAAATGGCACTTATCATTATGATTATTACAGCTCAGACAGTATTTTTAGGGATCTCGATGTACATTCATTGCAAATAGTTCTCCAGAAAGGTTATGCTGGTTTACATCCCTGCTGTCAGGGTACCTAACTTCTCTGATTTAAGTTCTTCTTGTATTAGACAGAGAGACTAGAGCTTTAGAAGCAGCCAGGGCTGGGTTTGGATCCTGGATGCTCACGTTCTTTGTAAAGCCATCACTCTCGCTCAATAGCCACACGATGACAAATACATACAACAGCATGAGCGGAGTCCTTAGCTCGTTTCAGGCACAATGCTGGTGCTCTGCCCATTTTAACTCCCTTCTCCACTTCTCCTTTTACAGACAATAAGAAAATGATAGTCTAGGAGTAGATCTGATTATGCAGAAAAAGTACTATTGGAGAAATGCAGGGAGACATGGACACTGCCACAATAGTAATAGAGAATTTCCTACAAAAAGAACATATTATCGTGTGTTGACCTCTCTAATAGATGTGGCAGCCACCTAGTCTCACCCCCCAAGGGTTTCCCAGCCCTTAACTAATATGTGGCAGATGTACCGCTTAGTGATAGAACAGTTTATTTAATTTCTAAAACACTTGCTTTTCTCCATAATGACCCTTCCAGCAATAGGTTTGCTTAAAGGCTGCTCATGGGATCAAATTGAGTTTCTGAAGTCATTATATTTCCAATGGTAGAAGAGTTAGGGGCTGCTGGGTTGGTGGAAGAAAGGGAGTTACAAAAGCTTCAGGATTAAGGGACCACCCTGGCCTCAACAAAAGTTATTGCCATATTTCTCAGTCGGGAATCATGGGGATTTAATTTGGGAGATGTAAAAGGGTCCAGAGCTTCCCTCTGAATAACTGCAAAGGAAAACCAGAGTCAGTTTTTGGGGTAACGTTATTTTGATTTCGTTAGGTTTGGTTTGGTGTTTACTTTAAACGTAGGTTCCAGTTTGAAAAAGATGGGCACTGTTATTCTGATTCCAGAGAGATTTATGGGCTGGCTCAAGGACTGCACATTTCATCCTGTTGCTTTTCTCTTTATGCCCAGCCGTTTCCAGTTTATTCAGCTGCTCTCATAATTATCCCCAATTATTTATAATGGTAGGTTTCTGAAGCTGATGTTAGAGACACCATGTTTTTGAGCCCTAAACACTATTTAATGGAAATGGACTCCAACAACTCATGTGAGGTCTAAACTCAGGTTTTCTTGGGCAGATTTTTAAAAAAAATTTTGTTTTCATCTTTGATACAATATTTTTTTCCAAAATTATGTGGAGTTTGCAATATTAAAGGAGAGAAGTCCTTATTTGCACATAACTGTTAGCAATAATTACAGTTTCAGCACAGCTTAAACCAGCTTTTCCCTTTTTTTTTTGAATGGAGCAAACATATCACTTGTAATTTTCATGTTTTTAGGTCTTAAAATGTATAGATTCCCAGATACCAAAGTACTTCAAGAAAGAGCTGGTCAATTAGAATATAGTTGAGTCAGAATGTTCCTTTTTCCCTACGTTTTCTTATCCAATGTACAGTTCATATTCAAACTCCACCAGTTGTCCCAATAAGAATATTTATAACTATGCTTATTTTTCCCCTAGAGGATCTGATCAAGGCTCATGCATTGTGTTTATTAATAACGTCTCTTTAGACTCCTTTAATTTAGAAAGATTTCCCCATCTTTTTTTCTTTTTTTTTTTGGTTTTCCGTGACATTGACTTATTTGAAGAGTCTAGATCAATTGTTTTGCAGTTTGTGGCACACTCTAGATTTGTCTGATTGCTCCCCTAATGGTAGAATCAGGTTAATTTTCTTTTGCAAGGGTACTACATAGATGATATTATATCCTTCTCATTGCATCACATCACAAGAGTCCGTTTGACCCATATTAAACTAGTTTCTTTTAAAGTGCTTTCCTTGAAACATTAGTTTCTGGAGCTATTCCTTAGAAAAAGCATTGTCTGTTTAAGGGAATATAAAAAATGCTTTATATTTTATATTCTTGTCCTCTTGAGGATTCACTGTGCATAGTACCATTAAATACTAAGGCTCTGAGAAGTACTGCATTTAAAAAACTGTTTAGCTTTATCTAATCCTATATTTCTCAAATTTATTTGATCACAAAACCAATTTCTCTTGGAAAACACAATAATATCTCACATTGCACTAAGGACACACTTTAAGAAACAGTGCCTGAATTTATTCAGTTCATTTTCCAGAAAGAACAGTGCAGGTATAGTCGATTCTGAAGCATCATTTACTATTTATTCACTGTTATGGACTGAATGTTTGTGCCCCCTAAAACTCATATGTTGAAGCCCTAACCCCCAACGTGATGGTATTCGGAGGTGGGGCCTTTGGGAAGTAACTAAGTTTAGATGAGGTCGTGAAGGTGGAGCTCTTATGATGGGATTAGTGCCCTTATAAGAAAAGGAAGAGACACCAGAGCTTCTTCTCTCCCTTCTGTGAGGATACAGTGAAAAGCAGCCATCTGCAAGCCAGGATGAGGGCCCTCACCAAAAACCGAATCTTGGAATTCCCAGCACCTTGATTTGGATTTCCCAGCTCCTAAAACTGTGAAAAATAAATGTCTGTTGTTTAAGCTACCCAGTCTATGGTATTTTGTTATAACATCCCAAGCTGACTAATAGACCCATACTGTCATCCATTTCAAAAAGTCTCAATTCCTTAGTCAAGAAAGGAAAATAGATGCTTCCTAAATCTCATCTCTAGCCTAATCCAATCACTCCTGTGAGATTTCAACCTCCATTCCCACCCACTGCAAGCACCTCTTTACCTGGATAGTCGGCTGAACTGCAAACTCAATTCCCGTAGTGAGATCTCCTTCTCTCTCTCATCTGCTCCATTTCCTGCTTTCCCTCTCCCTCAGTTCCATCCAACATTCTGCCTCTTCATTCCGTCGCAATCTCTTTTACAAATCAAGACTGTTTTCTTTTCCTGCTTCTCGCGTGTTCATTCACCAACTTTCGGCTGAATGATTGCAGTAGTCTCCTGTTTTCTCTGCCTCTAACATTTCCCAATTAGTCCATATTTCTCTCTGCTACAGAATGATTTTCCTACAGTACACCCCTAACTTGTCGGTTCTCTACTCAAAAGACTTCAATGGCTCCCGGCTACTTGCAAAATAGTACTAAACACCTCAGCAGAGAATCCAAATGTAATTGACTTCCAGCATCAATTTGCACAAAAACTATATTAGACTTCTTCTCCACCTAAACCCAAATCCCTACTCAAAGCCTCCAACTTTCGGCATGTAAACAGATCTACTTTGCTGAGAACATTGGAACTATCTGAGCGCCTAAACTCTCTTTTAGCCATCTTTTCCAGGAAGTATTTCACTATCTAATCCTTCTACTTAACACCATTATTTTGATCCCTTCTGGAATATTATTTCATAGTTTAAACTTTCTGTTTTATACCTTTAGTCCTTATCCTCTGCCTTCAAACTTACTCAAATCTCTCTTACCCTAAAAAAATATAAATAAGATCCCTGACCCAGATACACTCTTAGGACATTGTCCCATCTCTTTTCTTGCCTTCGCCACCACACTGTTTAGCCTACAGTCACTGATTACACCCCCTCATAACCTACCATCTTCTCTTTTTAAAAAAATTATTTTATTGAGGTCATAATGGTTTATAACATTGTGAAATTTTAGGCGTACATTATTATTTATCAGTTTCTGTATAGATGGCATCATGCTCACCACCAATAGTCTAATTTTTATCTATCACCACATATTTGTGCCCTTTTACCCCTTTTGCCCATGCCCCAACCCCTTTCCCCTCTGGCAACCACTAATCTGTTCTCTTTGTCCACGTGTTTGTTTATCTTCCACATATGAGTGAAATCACGTGGTGTTTGTCTTTCTCTGTTTGGCTTATTTCGCTTAACATAATACTCTCAACGTCCATCCATGTTGTTGCAAGTGGGATGATTTTGTCTTTTTTTATGTCTGAGTAGTATTCCATTGTGTGTGTGTGTGTATATATATATATATATATATATATATATATATACCATATCTTCTTTATCCAATCATGAGTTGATGGGCACTTAGGTTGCTTTCACATCTTGGCTATTGTGAATAAAGCTGCAATGAACATAGGGGTGCATAAGTCTCTTTGAATTGTTGATTTCAAGTTCTTTGGATAAATACCTAGTAGTGGGATAGCCAGATCATATGGTATTTCTATTTTTAATTTTTTGAGAAATCTCCATACTGTTTTCCATAGTTGCTGCACCAGTTTGCATTCCCACCAGCAATGTATGAGGGTTCCCTTTTCTCCACATCCTCTCCAACATTTGTTACATTTTTATCTTGGTAATTATAGCCATTCTAACAGGAGTAAGATGGTATCTCATTGTAGTTTTGATTTGCATTTCCCTAACGATTAGTCATGTGAAATATCTTTTCATATGCCTTTTGGCCATCTGTATATCTTCTTTGGAAAAATAGCTGTTCATATCCCCTGCCCGTTTTTTGATTGGGTTGGTTGCTTTTGTTGTCCAGTTGTATGAGTTCTTTATATATTTTGGAGATTAACTTCTTGTCAGCTATATGATTTGCAAATTTTTTCTCCCAGTTGGTGGGTTGTCTTTTTCTTTTGTTGCTGGTTTCCTTTGACTTGCAGAAGCTCTTTAGTCTGATACCATCTTTTCTTAAAATCAACTTTACTTAGGTAAAATATACATTCAATAAATATACCCATCTGTAAGTGTACAATTCAGTGAGTGTGACAAATGTGTAACCATCCCCACAAGCAAAAAATACATTTCTATGATCCCCAAGAGTTCTCATGTGCCTCTGTCCAGCCAATTCCCACCCCTACCCATGACCCCAGACAACTTAGATAAGATTTGTCTTCCCTAGAGTTCATTTAAAAGGAATCATAGAGTATGTGCCTTTGGAATGTGTATTGTTTATTGTTGCATAACAAATTACCCCCAAATTTAGCTTAAAATAGCAAACGTTTATTATCTACACAGTTTCTGAGGGTTAGGAATCTGTAAGTGGCTGAGATAGGTAGTTCTGGCTCAAGGCCTCTCATGAGGTTTCACTGAAACCATCAGCTAGGGCTACAGTCTTTGGACTAGGGCTAAAGAATCTACTTCCAAGTTCTGGCTGTTGGCAGGAGGTTTCAGTTCTTTCCTACTTGGGCCTCTCCATAGGAATGCTCAAAACATGGCTTCTTACAGAGTGAGTGATAGGAGAGAGACAGAGAGAGTAGAAGCAACACTACTTTTTATGACATGGTCCCCAAGTCCTGTACCAACACTTCTTCCTTATTATATTCATTAGAAGCAAGTCATTAGGTCCAGTCCACACTTAAGAAGAGATTATGCAAAGGACTGAATTCTAGGAGATGGGAACCAGTGGGGGACATCTTGGAGGTTGGCTATCAGTCTGTTCTCTGATCTCCCATTGATTCACATTCTTCTCACATGAAAAATATACTCACCATGTTCCAAGGCCCTCATAGGTCTGGACATCAAAGTCCAGAATCTCATAATCTAAATGAGGTCCAGGTGTGAACGTAGCTCCTAGGTGTAGACCTTAATTATAGCTCCTTAAGTATAGTTCTTATGAATCCTTACACCTATAAATCCTATAAAATAGACAAGTTATCTGTCCCCCTCCAACACACATACCTGATGTACAATGGTGACACAGGCATAGGATACTCATTACAGACATCCTGTTCAAAAAGGGAGGAAACAGGAGGCACAAAGCCATCTCTGGTCCATAGCAATTCTGAAATCCATCCTAAAAATATTGTGAGTTCCTAGGTTAAGATTCAGTCCTACTCCTGCCCAGGAGTGGTTCTCATAGCTCTTGGTTTCACTCTCTGAGCTATCTTTCCTTTTTCATGAATGGTAGCATGCATTTGCAACTGAGTAGTTTTCTCAGCCTGTTTCTTTCTTGTAGAATTTTGGGAGCCTAAAGTCCTTTCTTCATTTTGTACTGTCGTAGCCTCTTTTAGTCCAACCTGGTGGTGTTTCTGCTGATATAATTATTTTAAATTTTTAATGGGTCTCCTGTGAGTCTCATTGGGGTCCACTCCATTAGAGTGGACTCATAAAGCCACACTCACAAGTCTTTTTGATATAATCCCTCCCTACTTTGGACCTCTGCGGAGAGACAACACCCTCAAGCTTCTTAGAAGCCCCATTATTTGATTGAGAGCAGCTATTAGTCACATCCTTAACATAGTTATTGGGCTTTCTCTTTGAACAGTACTGTGAGGCACCACCTTTAAGCTTTCTGAAATCTTAGCAAAGGATTTTATAGGCTTTATCTTTGGACCAGATTTTCCCAGCAGTACTCTGAATTTGATCTTTTCTCAGAAGTCATTTTTAAATTTTAACATCATTTGCCATCTAGAGAGGACGAGAATTTTCAAACCCAACTCCTTTTTGTTTAACAATTTTTCCATTAGTTTATCTCTGTCTCCTGCATTTTACAGCAGCGAGAAGAAACCAGGAGGCATTGTCAAAACTCTGCCTGGAAATCTCCTTAATTTGATCACTCAGTTAATTAGGTACATTTTCTACCACCCACATTACTGCAGGCAACAATATTACTAAAATTTCTGTTACTGTGTAACAAGGCACTTTACCTAGTGTCCTGGGCACTAGTTCTCCTTTTACAACTGCCTGATGACTCCCAGTACCTTAAATACATATGTCCTAAAACAGCACCTCTGTATTCATTAAGACTCTTTTGGTTCACTGGTTCAGGAAAAAAAGGAAAAGGAAAATTGAAGTCCAGAGATAGATTTCGAGCAAGTCTGGTCCAAAGTGATCCAACGATGCCATTAGGAATCTGTCTCTCCCCATTGCCTTCTTTGTCTCTCCTCATCTCCCTCTCTTGGCTGTGCTCTCCTCTCTCTTAGTTTCTTTCTCTGAAAGATCTCCCCTCATAGTGACAATATAACCACCGGAGGCTCTGGGACCCCATTCTATCAGCATCATACCACCAATGAAATTAGAGTTTCTGTACTCCAATACTTATATCAAAATTCTCAGGGCTGTCTTTCATTGGCCCTACTTTGATCATATGTCCACCCCTGAATCAATAGTGGTGGCACCATAGCACTGTAGGGAGACACTGAAGAAGACTTAGCTCCCCCATAATATTTATCATGGTCCTACTTTTGAAGATTTCTTAATTCTACAAATTGCTATGCAAACACAGCTTAAAGCTCCACCATCCCTCAATCACCTTCCCTCCCAAGTTCATTACTTTTCCTATGTTCCATCCTTCAGTAAAGGTCACTACTTGGGCTGAAATCTGCAAGTCACTTCTGACACCTCCCTCTTCCCTGCCCCAAACATTCAGACTGATGCCAAGTCCTTTTGACTCCCTAGCTTCACCTGCCCAGAACATGTCCTCTGGTTTCTTCTTTCCTGCCCTGGGTGATGTGGTTACCTCTACCCAGAATATCCTCCCACTGCATCTCTGCCTCCACACAAGTCTTAAAAGCCAGCTCAAGAATACCAGCTCCATGAAGCTCTCAATTTGGGAGGAGTCAGATTAATCACCAGTTTATAGGAGGATAGTTCAGGTCTCACTTTTGTTTGGGAATTGCTCTCACAGTCAAATATATAGCTCTAAAGTAAGATCTTTGGTACTTAGGAAACAGATACATGCTAAAATCTGGCCCTTTACCTCCCTCTTCTCTCTCTCTTCTATCCATGTATTCATTTCTTTTCACACAAAGCAGGTGCCTTGCAAATGCCAAAATTGCCTAAATATAGAAACCTATTCATCCAGAACTAAGGCATCAGACAATGTATTTAAAATTTCACATCTGTGTCTCAATTAGTGAAACTTCATTGAAGTTTGTGAAAGAATTGTTTAATTTTGTTTTCCTGTCTCTTTCTGGCTTCAATCCTGATGTGATGGGTCTCCGTCACGTTAGCTTGAGGAGGCCTTCTGCTAATGCACTTAAATCTTGACCTACAGACCCCAGTGGGTGTATGATTCCCAGCTGAGCTGTGACTGGAGCTCCACACGGGGAGGCCTTGGCCTCAGCGTACATTAGGGACAAAGCTTGTGACACAGGACACTCTTGAGCTGGGGTAATTTTAGCTGGTCTCTTGAAGTGAATATCAGTTCTATTTGGAAATCTGCTTTACTTTGTTTTTCTCTTGAAGATCTTCGTCTCTATTTTTTCCTTTTAGGTACAACACTACCCTCTGATTTTCTACTTTAAGTATTCAGTGGTGGAAAGACAGCAGCTGTATAAAATATACACACACAGATATGCACACTCACAAGGAGACTGATTTTAAAAGTAAGCCCAAACCTGTCTGACTCTGGCAGGGTTGTCAAATCAGAGGGGAGCCTTCAAAATAACTTTTGTGTTGGGACCTTGGCCTGTCTGTGCTAACAGTTACACATTCCAGCTTGTCATTTGTCTCTGACTTGTTTTCCCAAATGCTTCCATTGAGTTACGCCACTTATCACCTGCTTAGTATGTGACACTTTATCTGCCAAGACAAATGCCATATTAGAAAAGCCTTCCAGTGAACGAGGACAATACTGGATTGCAACAGAGAAACTTTGGGCTTTTTCTTTTAATCCGCTTGCTGAGTCTGTTTCCCAGATCTTGCCTGTTGCTGGGGTCGGTGGGATTTTTATTATATGTGGGCATGTTGTATTTAGGTTACAGAGACACAGCCTCAGATGAATGGGTCCTGATGGATAGGACAAACTGCCCTTGAAACTCTAAAACTCTGACAGTAAATTTGATCAAAAGAAGTTTGATTTGATTAAAAACAAATGTTCACAAATGTTGTGGAGCTACCAAAAATGAGGTCATCAGATTTTCAGGGCACTACTATAGACTTCTCACAATCCTAATATTTTTTTAATTAAATGAACTAAATGCTTTTGAAAGTGAGAGGCTGGGGCCGGCCCCGTGGTGCAAGCGGTTAAATGTGCGTGCTCCGCTGCGGTGGCCCAGGGTTCGCCGGTTCAGATCCCGGGCGTGCACCAACGCACTGCTTGTCAAGCCATGCTGTGGCGGCGTCCCATATAAAGTGGAGGAAGATGGGCATGGATGTTCGCTCAGGGCCGATCTTCCTCACCAAAAAATAAAAGAAAAAGAAAGTGAGAGGCTGACAGCTTTGCTTAGGGCTAGAAATAGAAGGCAAGCACAGGGGCACCTTAACAGCGAGACTTTAAAGTTGTAAACTGCTTCTGCTAATAAACTTCAGGGTTGGGTGACAGTCGTTGTCCTCTCTCACGCCTGAGAGGCCTCTGAGAACCTGTTTGTCAGAGTGGAGATCGTCGTCTCCAGATTTGGTAAAAATCTCAAAACTCCTGTTCATGTTATGAGAACCATGGCTTTGGCTCTGCAGGTGAAAAGAGAGCCAAATGATCAAGTAGAAGTGTCAATATTCCTATTCAGGTCCAATCTCCACCACCTGCAACACCATCACCAACAAACAAAACCAAAATTCCATCTAGCACAAGGTTCTTGGACAATTTTAATTTTGGAAGATGTAACTTTCTCTTTTCCATGTGTGTGTGGGTTTGGGTATTTTCACAACTTCATAAAAACCAGTCAAATCCCTGGACATAAATTTTCCTGACAATTTTAAAAAGCAAATCTGATTATGTTACCCTCCTGCCTGGACTACTTCAAAGACTCTCTATACATTTGATGTGAAAGCCCAAATTGCATAGCTTAGTTCCCCAGACCTTTTGGGATCTGACCTCTGCTCCCCTCTCCAGCCTCTGCCTCGGTACCCCCAGCCCCCACAACACCTCTGGTCCTGCTGGTCAGAACCAATGGGGATTTCACATTCTGTGGCTAGGCATATGCTGTTCCGTCTGTGGGCACAGCCAATCCCCACTTTCCTTCCTCACATGGTCTACTCCTGCTTGGCCTTTCAAGCACTCAACTGCCCCCACTTCCCACCATGACTTACTCCCCAACACCCATACCCCTCAAGCATTTACAGAGAATCCCATTTAGAAACTCTCCCTGGGGCATGCTCACCATTCTATTTTTGCTCTTATACATCTCACAATAGTCTGATTTTCTGTTTCCCTCTCTAAACTGAGACCTACAACTCATTTATATATCCCCGGCTCCTACTTTAGTCCCTAATCCATAATATGTGCTTAATCATTTTTTATTGAATAAAAGAATAGTAATTGAATTGCCCATTTCTGTTTCTGGAACACAGAGTATCCCAGAATGCCCTTCAGTGCATTGCTGATCAATGAGTCCTGTGTTCGGAAGAATAGATGGTGCTAGGGTTCTCAAAAGAACTTGATGATACAGAAAGGAGTACAGGTCAGTCCAACAGAGGGAGTAACCAGGATATAATTAACTATGAGACAGACACTGTCCTGGGCACTTTAACTTGTATTTTCTCATTTATTCTTAACATCTTCCCAGTATAAGTCTTGTTTTCTCCATTGCTGCAGATGAGTGAGCTGCCCAAATCACATGCAGCCAAGAAGTAGCAGAGTTGAGATTCGTTTCCACATCTTTACGATTCTAAAATCCTCTTCTCTTTGCGCATAGCATGGAGGCTAATTCCCTCTTCTTTCTCTAAGTGATTCTGGGAAAGGATAAAATTCTCTAGTTTCTGTCTTTTGAAAGAAAGAAGTGCAAATTATTGAGACCTACAGGAGCCTAGATTTGTCTGGGGTTGGAACAGAAGATGATCCCGACCCCTCTGACCCCCAAATTTACTCACAAAGTTCAGATTCAGAGAGAGGTGGGCATAGAGATGATGGGAGGACCTGGACCAGGGACAAACTCGTGACAAATCTTTTTCATTTTGTTTCAGTCTCTACAAAGCCGTGTCATTGTTTTTACTATAGCATGTGGTCATTGTATTGACATTTTATTTTTGGCTAGTTCACATTGCAGATATTATATAATACAATGAATAAATTTGTGCCTCCATTTTGGATGCATTATACGCACCTTTACTGAGTGCCCGGGAACAGTGAAGAGCAGAATTAAGCAGGGGCACTTCCATCTACGTGACTGTAGCACTGTCTCCGGCCACAGTAGCAACGATGAGGTTTAGTCAACGACCACAATTCCAGTGACCTCCCCAGTTTGTCTCTCTCAGGTCCAGTAGAACTGCCCTTTCTCCCCAGGGCAGTCCACTCCAGCCCTCTGGAGTTTGTGAAATCAGCTGCACCTTGACAAGCCCTGGCCTGGGAATGACTTGGCAGGAGGTTATTCTGAGATTTCTCTGACTCAACTTTGGGGCTAGCTCTGAGCACCAAGGCCCAGCCCTGCCCTCTTTTGCATTTTCTCTGTGCTGATTCACACTGGGTTGGGATTTTATTGTCAGTAGTCATAATTGTGCCTGGGTGGAACTTGGATTTTAAAGGTGACAGGAGGCCAAGTCTAGGGATTCTGCTGGCTTTGTTATTCACTGTGTCATTTTCCTCAAATGAAAAGCGGAAGGAAGAAAAGAAGCGAGGATAAGAGGTAAGGAGGAAGGAAGGAAAAAAGAAAATAAAGAAATGTCCCACCAATCCAACCTGAAATCTATTTTCTTGCGTCCTTTATATTTCCTCCCAGCCCCTGGAAAGGCTTGTCCTAGATCTAGTTCACAAGAGAAGAAGCCAGACGTAGTAGAAAAACTATAGATTTTAGAGTCAGCATATCTGAATAATTGTGGGATGGTGGGCAAGTTATGTAACCTCTTCGAACCTCTGTTTCCTCACCTGTAGAACAATAATAATATTTACCTTGCAGGCTTGTCATGATGGTTAGGAATATTGTATATAAAGAGCCTGGCACATTAGAAAGCATCTTATAAATGGCAAACATAATTGTTATAGGTGGTTTTATTACGAGGCTCTTTGAAGCAGTGAGAATGTGGCCTCACAGAGTAGACTGCAAGTTTAAATTTCATTCCTCAGAGATTACGGTAGATCCTCCTATGCCCCCCTGGAGTGGGGTTTGGGGTGTGTCTATTGTCATGGTGGTTGGGTCCCAGGTACTGACTCAAGCTGTGACAATACCCAAAGCAGTCAGTACAGGAGAGAACCAGGCAATAGATAGAAGTCAAGTCCTGGGGGAAAGCAGTAGAAACTGGGGATAAAGAGCTCCGTCTGGCTGAGTGGCCTGCAGCTCCTCCATTTACTACTGGAATAATCTTGGCCAAGGTGCTTAAATCACTATGATTGGCTCTCTTGTCTGTATCTATCTCTGAGTTATCTTGAGGATTAGAGGAGAGCACACATGTCAAGTGCCTAGTGTAAAGAAAGCTCTTAGAAAAAATTATCTCAGATGTTAAGGAGAGACAAGTTGAAATTTATCAAGTTCAAGTGAAGTATGGCATAGACTTTGGAGCCATACTGCCTGGTTCACATCCGAGTTCTATTACTGTCTGCCTCATTTTCTCGTCTGTTAAATGGGTATAATAATGGCTTCTTTATCTGTACCTATCACACAATTTTGCTGTGAGGAGTAAATGAGTTAATACACATCAAGCATTTAGAACATTACTTGGTATAAGGCCAAATACCATAAAGATATCTGTTAAATAGATAAATAAATGGGTCAGTGCTGGGACAAGAACAGAAGACAAAACCACAATGGTAGAAAACAAAATTGGTTGACCTTGGACCAGAATGGGGCATGAAGAACAAAAGTAGTAATGAAACAAAAGCTTCCAAGACAATTGCCCTAAGCAGAGCTGAGATACTCATGTTCAAGGCACTTTTGTTTTTAATTGGCTGCAGGCAGTGAAATGTGAGGGTGTATCAGCCTGAGTTAGAGACCAAGATCTGGGTGGACACCGTCCTTCCTAGCCGTGGACTCCAGGAGAATGCCATGGTGTTACTGTAACAGCAGGTCCTGCTTCCTTAGCTTCCCAGACCAGGGGCCTGAGGATGTGGCTCTTTTCTGGGGGGATGGGTTTGCTCGGGGAAAGTCCACTTCTCAAGGAAGGGCCACTGCTTCAGAAAGGCATAGAGCCATTTCCAAGGTCAACTTACTAAGTTGATGGGAAACTGTGGCCACTTCTGCTTCTTCTGCTGTCTGACTTTGTGCACAAACAGGACATAGAGTATTCAAATTCCAGTGATAGAGCCAACTGTGCAAATTCCTGACAGTCAAATTGAGGCCCATTATCTGTAATTACAGTCGCCCGAATTCCATGCCAGAGAGACCCTGTTTTCCAGCAGTCAGAAATAGCAGCTGCTGCTCTGGTGCCAAATGCATCCAGGGCAAGTCCCAAGAATGGAGATGAGCAGCCCTCACAGGCTATTCCTGGCAGCCACTGTCAAGAAACCCAAATCTCCTCTGCTTATGACCTTCAAATGGCTCCTATAGCTCTCAGGATCAACTCTTTGTTAGGTTTGTCATCATCTGGTCCATCTACCAGTTCAACTTCCTCCCTCCTTTTTCACTTAAGCCATGCTGAATTACTTGTTTATCATGAACAACCTGGTCCCTGATTCCATCATATTGCCCTTCATTAAGGTGCTTTTCCATGTGTGATTTAGTCCTTCTGCCTAGAATTACTTCATTATTAACTCCAACTCATCCTTAAGCACCTACTTCTGCCCCCTTCTCTTCTCTGAGAAGGCTTCCTTGGCTCCCTCAGGCTGGACTTATTCCTTTTCTCTGGGGTCACAGAACACAGCACTATGGTTTTATGTTTACTTTGTCTGTCTGCCCCACTAGACTATGAGCTCCCTGAGGGCAGGGGCCACATTTTATTAGATTATCTCAGAACCCAACACAATATCCAGCATCACTGGGCATCCACCCAGTGGATATTGGCTGCATGAACGAAGGATGTCTTCCTTGCTTTAGCACTAACGAGATTGTTCTTTCATTTGGGTAGATCAAAAGATTCCTCTTTTGGGATTACTGCTCAAACCTTTTTAAAAATCAACCAGTGGAAACCCAAGAAGAACATTTCATTGGTACACTAAGGATAAATTCAACTCACCACATGCCCTTCTATCTTTAATGCTATTTAATCTATGGGGGTTGGGTTCCCTAGGTATACGATAGGACATAAAGACTTAATTAACATTATTGCTTCTGTTTCGTCATGGTGCACTATCGAAACCTTATTTAAATATGATTTGGTGTTAGTCTGCTCATAGTTATTAACAAAGTCCACAGGTTTTTATTCAATTTCTATTGATGACATTATTTGAGGTGTAACTCTTAAGAAATGTCTATTTTAAGTAGATATGCAAAAACATATTTATCTAACTGACCGGATTCCTTCACTGCAGATCCTTTGCAAGTCTAGCCACCTCTCTTGTGATAACACTGTAGCTATTCAAAATATTTTGGGGTCTCTGCTTTTTGTATTTTGCCTTCAGAGACAGTTAATGATGCTTACTTGAAGAGTGGTCTTATTACTTTAGAACCCAAAATGACAACAACAAACAATGTTGTTCACTGAATTGTCTACCTTATTTAACTTCTGAAAATGGTGCAGTGTTTTCCAAAAGTTGAACATATACACCATTAGTGGGAAATTGGATATGTTGGGTGGTACTCATACATTTTTAAATTAAAAAATTAATAGATACATAATTATTTTAATGTTCATTAACTATATATATAACAAGTACATCAAAATCATAATTTCATGCATATTGCTTAAAGAAAAGCTTAAGATACAGTGAGTTAATTTGCTGAAAAATATTAAACAATTATCCATGTTATGATAGTAAGACAAAGATTGTGAAGGGAGCACATAAATAAATAAAGTGTGAGAAACACCAATGGAATGAAACGGACAAAGCCTATTGGGTCCCAATTATTTTACTTATCAGGTGTCAATTACTTAACCTCTGTGAGTGAGGCTTGCTCATCCTCACAACGATGAGAGTGAGTTGCAGTGGTGGTTAGAGATAAAGTTTATGGGGTACCTAGCACAGGACCTAAAGGGCTCCACAGTGAGAACTGTATTTAAAAAATCATATCCATTCTCATAGGACAAAGATAAGAGTCTATTTTAAAGAAGTTGCCACCAGTTCAAAAGGGAAGACCAAAAGAGACATTTCATTAAATGTGATGAGCAAAGGGCGGCAGCCCAATGGTAGCTTCTCAAGGATTGCTTTGAAGGCTCAACGTGTTTGTTTGAACCTATTCATCTGGGCAGGTTTGTGAAGGCCCCAAACGCATAATAAAGGAGTCAAGTAGTCACACTTTCTACAACGCTAAATAATTGATGCTACCCTTGAACTCTAGAAGTTTCTAAACCCCTGGACATTAAGCCAATGAGAGTCTGTTCTTTGCTGACTTTACAATGCCTCTCTCTCTCTCTTTTCCTTTGGCAGCTGGAAGCTCATAGCCAAATTCACAGTTCAATGCTAGAACTCTGTGTTACCTTATGAACTACTTGCTCTTCCCCTTCATCTATACCTCCTATGCTAATGTACACTTTCCCTGGTCCTGATATTTTTTATTCTCACTTTAGTATTTTATTATACAGATTCTCATTTTGATGTGTGCAATGAGAAAGGAAGAGTATCTAAGTGTCTTAGTTGGCTTAGGCTACCATAAAAAAAAAAACACAGACTGGGTGGCTTAAACAACAGACATTTATTTTCACACAGTTCTGGAGGCTAGAAGTCCAAGATCAGGGTACCAGCATGGTTGGGTTCTGGTGAGACCTCTCTTCCTGGCTTGCAGAGGGCTGCCTTCTTGCTATCTCCTCACATGGGAGCAAGCTCTCTGGTGTCTCTTCTTATAAGGGCACTTATCCCATCATGAGGCCCCCATCATCACGACCTTATCTAAACCTAAGCCTCCCAAAGGCCCCATCTCCAAAGACCATTACATTGGGGGTTAGGCCTTCAACATATGAATTTTGTGGGGCACAAATATTAAGTCCATAACACTAAGTAAATAAGTAGATAATAAAAATCATGTCATCTTTTGCCAGGAGCCAACAATTTATCATCTGTGTCCCATCAGAATTCCTACACCATCCAAAAAGTCTTCCTCTTTCTTGGATCAGCCATTCTAAATCTAGGTGAGCATGCTAACTGGCCAAAAATATTGGTTCTCCTACTGAGCCACGTATATATCCTTGGTTGTTCCTCAGCCATCATGGATTCATAATAGATGAGCAAGATCTTTCGATGTCTCAGTTTATTTGAGTTCTCTTTCTCATTCTAGTTGGTTACCCTATGTGTAAACCTATAATGAGAGCCTGCAATGTGACAGACAAGTGTTGGATGTTATAATCTCATCTAATCTCATAATAATCCTGAGAGTAGAAATTTATTACACCCTGTTTTTAGGTAAGAAACTGAATCTCAATGAGACTAAGTAATTTGCATAGCATCAAGTAACCAGTAATTGGGGGAGTCCAGATTTGAACTTAAGTCTATCTGAATCCAAAGGCTTTGGGAAGATTTTGATGTATCTGGAGTCCCTTCTTGTATTGCTTGTCCAAATATTCACTCACTCATTGCACCAATATTCATTGAGATCCAACCGTGTGCCAGGATCTATGTAGGCAACGGGGATACGGTAATGAACAGAACAGACAAAAATTCCCTGCCTTTATGGCTTACTTTCCAGTTATGGGAGGCACATAATGAACAAAACAAACACGGAAAATAAGTAGTGTATTATATGATGATAAGCGAAAAATAGAGCAGAGAAGGGGGACAAAGATTACTGGGTTGGAGGAAGTCATAGTTGAAAATACATTGGTCAGGAAAAGCCTTACTGAGGATACAGTTAAGCAAAGACATGAAAAAGTTTTCAGATTATCATGAACTCTGAGGCCCCAAAGGCTCAAGAGAGAGTGACTCTCTTGAAAAGCCATTGTCAGGACTTTTTCTCTTTGCAAGTGATATGAAAATAGACTCAAATTGACTTAAGTGAAAAGTGGGAATTTATTAGCTCAGGGAATTGAGAAGGTCAGGACAGACTGGCTTCAAGGGTCAAACAACGTCATTAGGATACGACTTCCTTCATTGTGTATCTGTCTTACTCCGTTCAGGCTGCTGTAACAAAACACTACACGCTGGGTGGCTTAAACAACAAACATTTATTTCTCCTGGTTCTGGAGGCTGGGAAGCCCAAGATCAAGGCACTGGCAGATTCATTGTCTGGTGTGGGCTGCTTCCTGGTTCATAGACAGCTGTCTTCTTGCTGTGTTCTCACATGGTGGAAGGAGTGAGAGAGCACTCTGGGGTCCCTTTTGTAAGGACACTAATCCCATTGACGAAGGCTCCTCCCTCGTGACCTAATCATCTTGCAAAGGCTCCACCTCCTAATACCATCATCTTGGGCACTAGGATTTAACATATAAATTTGGGGGCACACAAACATTCAGTCCAAACAGTATCTCTGCTTTCCTCTGTGGTGACTATTCTGTAGCTCCACAAAGAGGTAAAATGGCTGCTGGCAAATCTAGGCCAACATCCTGCCAGGTTCAAACCGGGAAGGAAAGAGAGATTGCCCTTCTGCCCACAGTCCAAGGAAAAGTCTCATTGCATCTCATTGGGTTACATGCTCATCTGGACACATTATTGAGATTGGGAAGGGAACACATGGCTCTGATTGGCTGGACCTGGTCATCTGCCTATCCCTAGAGTCACAGGAAAGTCAATCTGCCAAAAACAGGGGAAGGTGGGGGCCAGAGGAAATTTGGGGTGTTGCCAGAAGGAAATGAATGACTGCTGTGTGGAGAAAGTAATGAATATACATTGTATCTCTAATCTAAAGACAATTTCTTTTATCCCATGTGTGCAGTGTTGATCCAGTGTGCTCCATATCCGAAGGATGGTTAAGCACAGATTTCTCCCTGAGAGATGGTCTGCAAACAGCTTAAGCTTGTTCAGCGGGACTGGTGATTTCTGGGGTCTCCTGTCACCACACAGAAAGTGTACACATCATATTCATGAGCAATCAGCCCCTGGAGGATGACTGATTGTGTGGTTTTCACCTGTGACCTCTTGCGTTTCCTCCATGGGCTTTAGTGAGCCACATCACAACAAGGGCCTGATGTCACCAGTGGCAGAAGTCCACGGCTTTCAGAGTCTTGTTCCATTAGACCCACATGTTACCCATTGGGCCTGACAACATGTTGGCGATAGAGTCCTAAATTTTGAAAATGGAGCCTGCTGCTCTAGTAGTAGAATCTCACTATTTTCCTAGGAAGTTCTATGCTGGTGCTTTGGTTAGATGATCCTGGGGCTGGATCTTGACTCCACCACTCGCTTGCTGTGGGACCCTGGGCAAGTCATGTAACTTCCTGAGCCTTGGGTTTCTCTTTTGCATAATGAGGTCATTAGGAAGAGAAAATAAGTGGCCGGCCTGGTGGTGTAGTGGCTAAGTTCGCACAGTCTGTTTGGTGGGCCGGAGTTCACAGATTCAGATCCTGGGCACGGACCTACGCACTGCTTATCAAGTCATGCTGTGGCAAGTGTCCTACATATTAAAACATAGAGGCAGATGGGCACAGATGTTAGTTCAGGGCCAATCTTCCCCATCAAAAAGAGGAGGATTGGTAACAGATGTTAGCTCAGGGTTAATCTTTCTCATCAAAAAAAAAAAAAAGAAGAGAAAATAAACGACCACGTATAAAGAAGCTGGCATCCAGCCTGGTATACAGCAGGAGCTCAGAAAATTTTGTTCTTTTTTCCACTTCTCTGCTACCTTATTCCGTGAGGCCATTATCAGTGTTCCTTGGAGTCCATGTTATGCAACTTGCAGATAAACCTGTCATATAAAAAAAAAAGGAATGAAAGGGATGCACAAGTGAACCCTGGGGCAGAACTGGGGGCTGTGCAGTTGAGTAGAAAATCATAGGTTTTGGAATTAGACTGGATTTGAATCCAGAAGGCCTTGGGAAAATTACTTAATATCCCAGAGTCATTTTTCTCATCTTCACAATGAGAAAAACATTTATTGCTATTTTGGTTGCTGTGAGGATTCATTGAAATAACGTATGTAAGGAACCTGGCCCACAAAAGTCTTTAATGAGTCTTAGCTCTGTTTGTTTTCGAAAGTAATTAATGCCTGAGTGAAATATGATTGGCAATCAAGAAGCCCACATGAAAATGCCCAGAGAGCATTATCTATTTTTCTGAAGGCTGGAATGTCCAGGCCTCTGCCTTATTCCCCTCCCTTTTTGCTTGTGTGATATTATTCCTTATATTGGAGGCTGGACAAAGGAAATAAAAGTCAGTCAAAAGGGTATACTGACAACCAGTTGTGCAAGAAGGGAACATTTTGTGTTATGGATGGGAAACCAAATAAGTAAAAAATATGACCCTTGCCCTTGAGAAGCTTCTGACCTAATTAGAGAGATAAAATATGCGAAAGAGGCCGTTTAAAACACTGATGAGCAAAATAATAGATTTATTATTTGACAAATGCTCAGGTAGACCATGAAGGCGGGACCAGAATTGGGTGTGAAAAGTCAGGAAGGTTTCTAAGAGCAGAGATTAGCAGAGGAAGAGGCCCCAGCAGAAGTCCAGAGGTGGAGTGAGAAATCTCCTGTGTGGGGGATAGTGGCCTCGCTGACTTATCTGAACACCAGGAAAGAATGGTGTGGAGGTAATGAGATAACAAGTCAGGAGGCTCTTGAGCAATTGAAGGAGGTCAATCGCAAGTCGGTGTTATTACCTGTTACTGGCACCTGGTAACAAAAACAAATCCAAACCGTCTCCCCAGGCTGACTGGTTGGAAGAAGAATTGAAACTCTCATCCAGCACAAGGTGGGGAGCATCCTTGTTTTGTCTAAGTCTGAACTTGCTGGCAATTCTTCTGTAGTGGCAAGGCTACCTTTCTCTATGTAGGGTTACACTGAACAAGAACTGGAACTCCCATCAGGTGCCATGTGTCAGCATATAACAAGTCATGGTGCCACAGATTACTGGCGCTTAGATCACTGGATCTGCCACCTCCACAGCCGAGGACAGAGGACACTGAAAGTGAGGGTCCTGCCTCCGGAGTTTCTCTGGTCTGCAGTTTCAATCTCCTAAGCGTACCTTAGCTTTTGAAGAGAACTTTCCTTGTGTTATTCTCTACAGCTGGGTGATGTCATGGCATGGCAATTGTGGGCATGGCTCTGTCTCTTACTTGGTGGAGTTTAGCCAGCTAAATATAAGAATCATGCTAATAATGGTAATTCTGTCCTACGATTGCTGGGAAGTAATTAATTCAAAAGGCTTAGCACTGGGGCTGGCCCAGTGGTGTAGTGGTTAAGTTCATGTGCTCTGCTTCAGCCGCCTGGGGTTTGCGGGCCCGGATCCCGGGTGCAGACCTACACACCACGCATCAAGCCATGCTGTGGCAGCGTCGTATATACAAAATAGAGGAAGATTGGCACAGATGTTAGCTCAGGGACAATCTTCCTCAAGCAAAAAGAGGAAGATGGGCAACAGATGTTAGCTCAGGGCCAATCTTCCTCATCAAAAAAAAAAGAAAGAAAGAAAATAATAATAATAAAAGGATTAGCACAGTGTCTGGCACACAAGTAATCACTAAATAGTAACTTTTTGTTATTTTAAACAAGTTTGAAGTTTGGTAAAGTTGGGATACTATTTTTCTCTAGAGCACAAAGGGCAGATTTATGTGGCCCAGAACAGACTGGAGCTCAGGTTAAATCTAGCTGTGATGCTAGCATGGTGTAAGGGAGAATCTTCTACCTTTAACCTTCTGGTGATTTGAATGTTTGAGGTACTCTTCAGTAGGAAGGTTCATGGAAAGACTCTGGAACAGAGGCCTGTGTATATGCTAACTTTTTCTTTTAGTATTCATGTGCAGTTATTTTTTTCAAGGCGTTGCTTAGAAATGAACTTTATGTATATGTCTGTTATGCATAAACTAATATATACATATAGTTTATACATCTGTATAAATGACACCATATTCATTAATTTTCAATATGATGGACCAGGTGCCACTGGAGACAGAAAGACTCAATAATGGCTTAACCCCTTACTAAATGTGTGATCTAGAGAAAGTTATCTCCTGCCTCAGTTTCCTAAACTGCAGATTGTGGATAAGTTATCTAAGTCAGAGGGCTGTTGTGAGGATTAAATGGGATACCAAATGGAATGCACCTGGCACCGAGAAGTACTTAACTTTTTTTTTCTTTTCTTCAGATGTTAAATGAAAGTTAAACTGAGATATAGAGCATTGTCATCAAAATCTTAGTGTCTTACCCAGCGCCTTTATGCTCCAGGACAGTTTGGATGAAATTATAGATAAGAGACAGCCTGCTTGGGGAAGACTTGATGAGGAAGAGAACTACACGGGTGAATATATTCGATCCTTGATACAATTCCAATGAATGTAATAACAACTGGAACCTTCTTTAGACAGATGATGATGTCATGCAGCCTGTCCTGGTAGGAGGTGTCAGAATGAATTGCCTCGGTGATGGTGCTAGGTTGTTTGGATAGCAGATTGTACTTATGACCTAGATCTATCCTCTCTCTGGACCTCAGGTGGCAAAATGGAAGCATCTGGATTCTCAAGCTTCTGGCCTAGAAGGTTGAGAGGGTGCAGTTCTGTAGCCCTGAGCTGGGAGTGAAGACACCTGAGTTCTAGTCCCACTTACTGCTTGCCTGTGGGCGTGTCACTTCATTTCTAGGTCTCAGCTTCTGTAGGTTCCAACTGATGTTCTCTAAATTCCATCCAAGTTCTAGTATCTTGTAATTCCATGAATGTGTAACCTGGTTCCCAGCTGAAGAATAAGGTCTTAATGGACTAAGGCAATGCCAAAATGAAATAGCCTTATTCTGTTATGAAATTTCTCTGGCTTTCTAAAAGGGGCAGGGAAGAGTTTAGCTAGACTAATAATGAGGATGAGCAAGTATATCACTAAATCCAGGAAGCAGAGTCTGGTCTTTAATGACTTGGAGGTGGTGTCCTCCGCTGACTCTAACACCCTCATCCCCATGGTCTGAATCCACTTGATTGGGAAGAATTGCTTTTACTCTTTGGCTGAGGTTGTGCTCTTGTCTTCATAGCTGGTTTTCAAGTCCATATCATTTCAGAGAGGCTTCCCTCTGCTCTCAGATGCCCGCTGGAACAGTCCATGACCTCTTTCCACTCGTTACTGCGGCTGGATGTGTCAGAGCAAGTCGAGTCATGGGGAAAGCATGACCTCTCCTGCGTGATCCCCAAACAGGTCCCTCCAGGGCTGTTTTCTCTGTAACCAAGCTCAGTCACTGGCCAAACTCTCAAAACAGAGATATCTCTAAAATTCCATGAGGCCTGTTTTTCCCCAGGTGAACTACTTTGTTTGGTTTTGTTTATGAAATAGTTAGAAGGCCTCTTCTGAGAGAAGCCACCCATTGAGTGGTGAGAACTGGCCACCCAGAATATAACTGGGCATTTTATAGCACAGGCAAATATAATTGACCATTTTTACATTTTTTTAAGTGCTTGGCCATTGATGAATCCCTTTCACATGTCTTGTGTCAGCTTATTGGCTTCACAATATCACTTTCTTGTAGGTGTGATTAAACCCATTTAGCAGATGAGGAAAGTGAAGTTTAGGGAGACAAAGTTTTGCTCAAAGTCACATAAAAATAAGGAGTTAATCCAGGAGCTATATCCAAGTCTTCTGATTCTGAGTTCAATGTTCTTACTGTGAATACAGTAGAACCAGGAAGTTGATTCAAATCCACATTCCCACATAAACAGGAAGAATTCTGTGAACATTTTTTGGTCACTGATCTCATGACTCATCGGCCCGATTTGTTTGCCAATATCATTTTTATGGTGGTTTAGTCATTTTCCTGACACCCTATGTCTCATGAGGAACAAAATTAAGTAGATAAGATACTGGGGCTGCGCGTAAGAAATTTACATTCCAGAGAAACAATTCAAGTGCAAGGACAGTGTTTTATGTTTTTTGTTTAAAATGAGAGCAGAACAAGAGGTAGGAGACTCCAAAAAACTTTCCGATAGCAGCAATTGTTCCACTAAGGCAAGTTCAAGTCATCAATACTTTCTTTCATCCATCAAATATTAACTAAACATCTATTGTGTGTCAAGCTCTGTACTAGCAACTGGAGACATGATAAATAAGACTTAGTCCTCACCGTTAAATAACTGATAGTTCCGTGGAGGAGACAGAAATGTCAACAAACATTGCAATAGGTGTGATAAGAGCTCTAAGAGAGATGTATATATAAAGTTTTATGGTACACTGAGACAGGAAGGCCTGACAGAGGAGGTAATATTTTACCCAAATTGTAAGAGTTTAATAAAATCTTGTCAAATAAATAAGGGGGAAATGATCATTTCAGAAAATCATCATCATCGTCAGTGCCAGCCCCATTAACATATATTTATGCCAGACACTGTTCTAAACATTCTGTAAACATGAACTCATCTGATCTTCACAATAAACTACAAGGAGGTTCTATAATTGTCCCCGTTTTTCAGATGAGGAAAATTAAGCGACTTACCCAAAGTTACCCAGCTAGTAAGCGGCAGAGTCAGGATTTGAACTTGGGCCATCCAACTCCAGAGATCATATGGTTGACCTTGGTGATGCCTACAATGGAAGGAACACCTGATGCAAAGATGAGAAGGTGTGCATGGATGTTTGTGTGAAGAATCAGGACCATTTCAGTGTGCCCGGAGCATGGCACACAAATTGTGTCTACATTTGTTGCCCTCCAAACTCCTTTCCTGCACCCCTTCTTCCATTTTCTCAACATTCTCTCCATGCAGTACCATTTTAAATTCATAGCTTGAGTTTTTGAACCACACCAGTGATGCAGATTTAGACTGAAAACCTGCAAAAATGCTGGCCCATGGTTACAACCTCTTAGAGACAGATTTTCTTTCTTTTCTTTTCTCCTGACTCTGCTTAGCACCAAGACCTCACTCCCTGCAGTCCCATGGGGATGTTATGGGGGGGCCGGTTTACTTCTGATTCACATGGACTTGAAAAGTGCCTGTGGAAACCCTGGCCATCCCTGGCCTTGACTTCTGTCCCCCTTGTCCTGAGAATCCATCAAAACCACAGCTCAGATAATCCAGATTAACAAATACAGAAGAAAGGTGATTTTGATGCTCTGATTACTTCTTTAGGTCTTACTTTCTTTTAGATTTAGGCCTGGAATTTTTTTTTTTTTTTACCTTTTTATCAGTTATTTGATGCTTTAATGAAGATGAAAGTAAAAATTATCCAGCATGCTTAGCTATTTTCAGTAAGAGGGTTGATCCAAATCACTAGTCCTTCAATTACAGAAAACTCAAAGTTCCACGACTCATCCAACTTTCACAGCAACCCTATGATGTAGATACAATTAACCTGATTTTTCCAATGAGGCAAATGTGATTCAGGGAGTTTAAGTAGCTTGTATAAGGTCACACAGCTAATAGACGTTGGGGCCAGGATTCCAACCCAAGTTCTCTCAGTTCAGTTCCTACATTTCTGCCTCCATATTCCCAGGTTTGCCACTCACTAGCTGTCTGAACTTGGGGAAGTCACTTAACCTCTCTGTGTTTAAATTTCTTCACTTACAAAATGAAGATAATAAAAGATTTACATCCAAGAACTGTGCAGATGCAATGAGTTAATACGTGGAAAGATTTATAGCTAAGTATTGTACATAGAACTTAATAGATGTTTGTAGTGATTATAATTCTCTAGGGAAAGCAGGCTTGTTTAGAAGCTGAAAGTTGAGTTTAGAAGCTTGAGTCATAGTAGACTGAGTAAAATACTTGCCAACCATTCTATCTCTCATTCATTCATTCATTCATTCATCACTTATGGGCCACCTCTAGTGTATAAGGTCTCCTACACATCACATATTTAGGCCTTCCAGAACTTTGGGCCAAGGCCATGGGTGGCTCCCTGTGTTGGAGTCCTATTTTCCAAAGGGAGGAGTTACTTCCTTTCTGGTCTCTAGGATAAGAGAGGACGCCTGTCTGAGTAAATGTTTTGTAGTTACACTATTTGTTGATCTCCTTTCCTATTTTCTTCTCCTGTTTCTGAAGTCCAGTTTCTTTCAGCCTCCAGATACACAGTGGACAATTCTAAAACAGGGAGTTACTATTGTGAAGGGTCTGGCACCAGGCCCTCTCCTGTCCCAGATTACAGGAATCCTAAAGCATTAGTTAATTGTCTCTTTTTTTCAAGCTTTAGCTGTCTTTTCAGAGACTGCCAGGTCCTCTCTGAAAGAAGAGAGGCAAAACCCAGCAGAGCCACAGAGTCATCCACGAGATGAATAGTTGACTGACCACAAATATCCATCAAGTACTTGCCATAAGCAGGACACTCTGTGTTGGTATTACAGAGGATATGAAGCTAGCCATTACACAGTCCCATGGCAAGGTAAAGAACACAATAGGCTATACACAGTAGTTTTATTTAACAATGGAAGATTGTCACAGGACAGTATTTAGCTACAAGAGAATTGAACAGCTACCTGGGCTGGGTGCAAAGAATTCAGAGGGGAGAGAGGGAAGCATGCACATGTGTGCACATGTGTGTGTTTTGTGATTGGTGTTAGGGTCCCATGTGGGAGGCAACTGTCTATGGCATGGAGAGTGAGGCAATGGTGGGTCCCAGGGTCCGGGAAAATGAGGAAGGACTGGAGGCAATATATCCAGTTAGAGCACACAGATTCTCATGGAGGGGCCAAGGTCATAGTAAGTAGAGTCACGTGCCACTTAACAGTTTCAGTCAATGACAGACTGCATATATGATGGTGGTCCTGTAAGATTATAACGGAGCTGAAAAATTCCTATTGCCTAGCAATGTTGTAGCCATCGTAACATGGTAGTGCAATGCATTACTCACGTGTTTGTGGTGATGCTCGTGTAAATAAACCTACGGCGCTGCCAGTCATATGGAATAAGGATATAAAGAAAGAATATATTTTTGTACAGCTGTACAATGTGTTTGTATTTTAAGGTAAGTGTTATTACAGAAGAGTCAAAATTTTTAAAAAATTAAAAAGTTTATAAAGTAAAAAAGTTGCAGTAAGCTAAGGTTAATTTATTATTGAATAAAGAAAAATATTTTTTTTATAAATTTCATGTAGCCGAAGTGTAGAGTGTTTATAAAGTCTACAGTAGTGTCCAGTAATGCCCTAGGCCTTCACATTCACTTACCATCACTCACTGACTCACCCAGAGCACTTTCCAGTCCTGTAAGCTCCACGCGTGACAGGTGCCCTATACAGATACACCATTTTTTATCTTTTATACTCTATTTTTACTGTACCCTTTCTATGTTTAGATATGTTTGGATACACAAATACTTACCATTGTGTTACAATTGCCTACAGTATTCAGTACAGTAATACTCTGTAGAGGTTTGTAGCCTAGGAGCAATAGGCTATACCATATAGCCTAGGTGTGCAGTAGGCTACACCATCTAGGTTTGTGTATGTCCACCCTGTGATGTTCACACAATGATGAAATCACCTAACGATGCATTTCTCAGAACATATCCCTGTTGTTAAGCGACATATGACTTTACTAATCTGGATGGTGGCCCAAGACAACACATAGGAAATCAAGTGGTGTCCGCCCTGACTTGGTTCATTTAAGGCACTTCACCTATCCACACACCACACACTTTTTGATAAGGCTAGTCCAGAAGCATCAATACTTTTGTAATAATCACCTAGAACCCTTCATTTCTTGCCCTTGAGAATAGGAAAGTGAAAGACCTCCTAATATAGAGACCGACTAGACCATGAAAGCAGAAGGGTCAGATTCTGGTCATTCTAAAGAACCTGAACCTAACCTCTTTTGTTCTGGCCCCTGAATCCTGAATTTAGTACAACTTGTTTCTGTTCTCATACTATTTCCTTCTGGATCCTCACTCCCTTAGATGCAGTCTTGGCTCTGACCTTTGGACCTGGATGAAATGAAGCATAAGAAGGAGTTGAAAGTGGTTAACAACTAAGACCAAGAAAATGTTCATTCTATATGGTGCCTTGTATGTGTTGCAGAAACAGGCCTGGCTTCTTTAAAGCGTTGAGTGGGTTGGATGATTTGTGAGTGTAAAGTGGCATAAACTGGTATTGATATATTTCTTATTTTAAAATTTTATCAAGAAGTTATTTATTTATTTCTGTGAGGAAGATTGGCCCTGGGCTAACATCTGTGCCCATCTTCCTCCACTTTATATGGGACGCTGCCACAGCATGGCCTGGCAAGCAGTGCACTGGTGCGTGCCCGGGATCTGAACCTGCTAACCTTGGGCTGCCGAAGTGGAAGGCGCGAACTTAACTGCTATGCCACCAGGCCGGCCCCAATCAAGATGTTATTTTTTATTGAGATCTAATGGACATATAACATTATATTAGTTTCAGGTATACAACTAATGATTCGATATTTGTATATATTGCAAAATGATCACCACAATAAGTCTAGTCAACATCTGTCACCAAACATACTGCAGTTGCAGAAATTTTATTTTTCGTGTGGTAAGCACTTTTAAGAACTACTCTCTTAGCAACTGTCAAATATGCAATACAGTATCATTAAGTCACCTTGTTGTATATTACATCCCCATGGCTTATTTGTTTTATAACTGGAAGTTTGTACCTTTTGACCCCTTTCACCCACTTTGCCCACCTCCCATTCGCCGCCTCTGGCAACCACCAATCTGTTCTCTGTATCTATGAGCTTGGTTTCGTTTTGTTTTTAGATTCCACATATAAGTGAGATCATACAGTACTTGTCTTTCTCTGTCTGATTTATTTCACTTAGCATAATGCCCTCAAGGTCCATCCATGTTGTCACAAATGGCAAGATTTCCTTCTTTTTTATGGCTGAATGATATTCCATTGTATATAGATACCATATTTTCTTTATCTATTCACCCATCAATGGACACTTAAGTTGTTTCTACATTTTGGCTATTGTGAATAATGCTTCAATGAACATGGGGGTGCATATACTTTTTCGAGTCAGTGTTTTTGTTTTCTTTGGATAAATACCCAGAAGTGGGATTGCTGGATCATATGGTAGCTCTATTTTTAATTTCTTGAGGAATCTGTTTTCCATAATGGCTGCACCAATTTACATTTCTATTAACAGTGCACACGGGTTTCCTTTTCTCCACATCCTTGCCAACACTTGTTATTTCTATTAAGATGTGATTTTATTGAAGTGTTTTTTTTGTGTGTGTGGAAGGATCGGCCCTGAGCTAACATCTGCCAATCCTCCTCTTTTTTCTGAGGAAGACTGGCCTTGGGCTAACATCCATGCCCATATTCCTCCATTTTATATGGGATGCCGCCACAGCATGGCTTGACAAGCAGTGCGACGGTGCATGCCCGGGATCCGAAGTGGCGAATCCCCGGCCACCGCAGCAGAGCGCATGCAGTTAACCGCTTGCGCCACTGGGCCAGCCCCTCATGGAAGTTTTTAATACTAATAATTTCATCATTCTGTTTTATGTTTATGTATATATAACAATATTATTAATTAATATTATTAATAATATATTATTATGTATATATAAACCACAATATTGTTGCAGATCTAGTTGCTCTATATTTCTTCATCTTAATGTCTCCAGTTAAATGGTTGTGAGGTGTATTCAAGGCACTTCTTTCTTGTGTTACTTTGAGAGAAGGGATGAGGGAACAAAAATAGGAGGATGCACAACGGAAAAAGGAGGGAGTGGGGTTTCAACCTTGGTCCCCAAGAGGCAGCAAAGGAAAAACAACACAAAGCGAATGAGAAATCCAGAAAGTCATTGAAAGGAGAGGGAAACGCCTCAGGAAAGGCAAGAGAAAGCAAAGGCCAAGGAATCGGAAATAGATAGAGACTGACAGTCCCAGGCGTGGTCCTAAAGGGACTGGGATAGTCCCAACTGGAGATAGAGGCATTTTCCAGAAAGATGAGAGCCTGTCACTGCTGGAAACGAAAAGGAAGTTGGAAGCAGAGGGCATGATGAGGTGACTGCTCTGCCGTGGTCCATGTGATAGATGCCAGCTGAGTTAAAATTGTTTGAGTAGGAGCTAAGAAGGAAAACTATTCCTTCTACGTGGGCACATACATGCTGCAGAGCCTGGAAATAATTCCAACACAGATCCCTTAAAAAAACACACACACACAAAATGGTAGATGGAAGTGAATTTCCAACAATTTATTAGGTCTTCAGGGTTGCAGCTTGGCTGAGCTGGGAGTCCTTATAGATTCACATGGAGTAAGCCTTTAACCACAAAAGAGAAGGGAATGGACAGTTGTTGAGCAGCACAGCATTGCTGTTGATGGGATGCTATTATCTTCACTTTATAGGTGAGCAAAGGGATGGAGTATAAAGTGACCATATATTATCCATCCATGCCCAAGGTCACATGGCTGAGAAGCGTGAGGCTGAGATTCCAACCCCAGTCTTTCCATCCCCAAGCCTCTCCACTTACATCATGCTGGGCATTGTTTCATTTCTGGAAATCTCACCTAGGGCCAAGTTCTTTATATACTTTCTCTGAGCTATAACAGGATCCAGCCATGTGCTGAAGTGTCAGTGTGTCAGCATTTCAAAAACCTGCCACTTCCACATGACCCTAACACCTAGAGCTAAAATTGGACAGGATCTCAGAGCTCAAGCATTTCTTTCCTTTTCTGATGACTTCATGGGGGCAGGGGTGGGACAGGAAGCCCTGAGTGAGTAGAGTCCAGATTAGGAAAGATGTCCCTAACTGGCACTTAGGCTTGCTTTCACATATTTTTTACCTTATATTCAGAGACTTGTCTAAGAAATGTAGACCCCAGCAGAGGAAACACAGTGGACAGATTTTCCTTCTGTTATTTGGAGGAATGATGTGATATAATTACTTTATATCTTTGTTAAAAATGCTGTATTAGGTCTTCTGTCTTAAATTATTTGAAAATAGAAGCATTTCTAATAAAAGTACCAGCGGTTTAGGGGACGGTAACTAAAAGTCATTGTGAGCTTGTTATAGGTCAGATGCTCTAGTCTATATTATTTCATTTACTTCTGGGAGGAAGGTGTTATTACACTTACTTTACAAATGAGGAAACTGAGGGTCAGAGAAATTACAAAAATAGTAGGTGGCAGAGCGGGATTTGAACCCAAGGACACTTGAATCTTAACTAGGTGGCATGTCAGGCTTTAGGAAGGATGTCTGGGGATTAAAGAGATGAAACTTTTAATAAGTGAGCCTTAAGAAGCTTAGAACGGTATCTGGAACACAGTAATCTTTATATAAATGTTACGTACTGTTACTGACATTATTATTATCAGAAGACCATCTGTAAAACCACCTTTGAAGAGAATCTCTGATATATGCATCTCTCAACCATGTCTCGCAGATCAACTAATACCTGGAGATATGATGGTGATCATTATTCTGATGATAACGCTGCCATGATACATTTACAGACTGATTCAGGCTTTGTAACCTTTCCAGAGTCTCCATTCTTAGCAGAAAAGGGCTGTCATATGGGTTTTCAGAAGGCTGTTGACTTGTCCTTTCATAGTCGACTACTGGAAGGAAAGACACAGGAATTGTATGAGTTCAGAGTGCTGGTGGTGGCTTTAAAAAGGCCAACTTTGTGATTAACAGAAAACAGTCATGGGTCAGAGATAAGAGATAGAAGGGTCAAGCCAGTTGAGAAAAGCTTGCCTGGAACTCTGTCTGCCTGAAACATTCCCGGGTTGGTGAACAGGACAGGGATGAGCTTCTCACTGAAGACAAATCTAATTTGGGTCAGAACAGAAGGAAAGTCTAATATTTAAGGACTGTGAATTGAATTCAAATTTACCTCAATTTTCCCATTTTAAAACTTGCTCTGTGGGGACTACTAGCTTGCTATTCATTTTTTCAAGTGTTTAAAAAAATATGTTACATTTTGGTCACAGTGCCCCATATGACTTCCCCTGTCTGGGCCTTTGTTCATGCTGTTTTCTGTCTGCCTTCTTTGCCTGAGCACCTCCTGTTACTCCTCAGGGCTTACTTCAGCATTATTCCCCCAAAGAAGCCTTCCTCAGCAGCCTGCCCCACCTCTCGCTCTCCCTACTCTGGATGAAGTCCCCTTCTCTGAGCTCCCTGAGACCCTGGGCATACTGCTCTACCTATATCATAGCTTCTATCACTTTGAATTGACTTCTTTTTCCTCACTGAAAATATCTGGTATGTGTCTGAATCTCCTTTTAGAAGGAGCACCTGGGTCTTCTGTCACTCATCAACATAGTGACTGAAGTAAGTGCTCGAGAGTGAGAACTTGTTGTGAACTGCATCCAGAACAGAGTGAGCCCGTCTCCGCTACCCATGCAGATAGTAGTTGAAATCACATGCCTGAAAAACAACCTATTTTCATCTGCTTTTTTCCAAGTACTCTCTCTAACTGCTGAATCTTGTTTTGAGAGATGAAAAGATATCTCAAAAGGTGAATCTGAAAATCTAAGTATAAAAAGAGATGACAAGTTGACCACAGATGACGAGGATGAAAGCTTGGGTGACGCATTTTATCTTTCCCAGAAGGTCGATGTCCTTGGGCCTGCCTGATGTTGCCTCATTGATTTCATGTCCCTTTAGGTCAACAGCCAGAAATGGAGAAGATGCCGGCTCCCACAGCAGCAGGCTGCTCTAGCTGATCTTCCTTCCAGTTCTAAGCTGGGACCCAAGCCTGGTGTAGGCTATGGTATGCAGGATTTGAACTTCCCTGGCACGTGAATGAAACACTGTGATCCAACCGGGAGCAGAAATTCCATGTTTATGCAGAAGAACATCTGCCGATTTTATCTCCAGTACAGCCCTGTTACAGTCACACTTGGTATTTAAAGAATGAAGTGAAGCAACCACAGAAAGAGATAAAATGGCAAGTCCTCTCTGTCCAGAGTCTCTGTAGCTGTTTCAAACATGAGTAGGCTTCATAACTAGAAAAGGAAAATAGGAAGATTGGGGGGTGGGGGGAGGACAGAGATATGAGAATTTATCTATCAGAGCTGGCATATACAGTCAGTCCTGTGTCAGCTTTGGAGTGCAGGGAACATAAACTATTTAGAGCTAGAAAGATGTGGGCTTCTGGCTCTGGCATGTACAAAATGATGTAGGTACAAAGCTATTCATTGCAACATTGTTTATATAAAGTAGCAAAAGATTGGAAACAACCCAATATGCAACGACAGAGGACTGGTTAATTAAATCATGGTATGCCCATTCAATGGAATACTGTGCAGCTGTAAAAGGAAAAGAATGAGGGAGCTCTGAATGTGCTGATCTGGAAGGATCTACGAGATATCTTGTTAAATGAAAAAAGCAAGGCCCAGGGCAATATGTATAGTATATCATGTTTTGTGTAAAAATGGTGGAAAAATAAGAATATCTATTTTTATTAACTGGTATATGCATAAAGAAATGCTAAAAGTGTACAACAAGGAACAAGTGATGGTAGCTTCCTGTGTATGTGGCAAAGGAGACAAGAAATGAGGGGAACTGGATATCTGGAGGTAAGGGGGGACGAGAGACATTTTTATTGTATATTTTTCTATGCTTTATGATTTTTGAATCATGTGACTGTATTATCTATTTATAAACTAAATCAAACAAGCACTGTAGCTCTGCCACTTTGTTACCAGCTGATACTGGCAAATTACTTAATGTGGTCCAGTCTCAGTTTCCATAGCAGGAAAATGGGCATATTTATATTTGCCCCACTGGCCTGTTAGGTCTCTGACAAGAGAACATGAAAAGCACTAATCGCTGGACCTGGAGGGGTGCTCATGAAAGTTGAGTGATTTCCCTTCTCTGAAAGTGCCAGGGTTTCCCCACCCTTGGCAGGATTGTGATCCATTGGCTCAGCATTTCTCAAGAAACATTTTAGGAGCAACTTTCTCCTGCTTGCTTTGTCATACTTTACCTGAGTCCTCACTCCACTGTTAAAAATGTCCAGTGACCTTAAGAGTTCAGTAGCCTCCGAATATTCCTCTTTTAGGCTGGGCAGCCTCTAGAAACCTCTGCTTCATTTTCCTCCTTGGTTGATTTCTTCCAAATCAGCTCCTCTTGTAGTGTCACTCCTGCGTAACCTTCGGGGGAGCAGTCCCAGGCCTCAGGTGCCTCGCTGTGGAGCACGGAAGCTGCTTGATGGAGCCCTGAGCATTTGGCAGCATACAGGTTCATCCTCTCTCCGCTTTGCTCTATTGCTCGCTCTCCAAATCATTCTCTGGGCTTCAGACTCCTAGTGAAGTGGGGAGACAGACGCCTGCTATCAGCGAACCAAGACCTTCTACCCCCAGAGAGGCCTGGGAAGAGACATCGGAGAATCAGGGGCTCTAAGCGGCCACCCAGCACGCCACCCCTGCCTTTGTGATTGAGGGGCCACGGGGTGCTCTGACTTCGAGGCTGGTGTTTGATTCCCTGCCAGCCTGTGCAGAGAGCCGCAAGCAGAGCGCGTGCACGTTTGGAAGAACACAGTGCTCCGGCTGAACAAAGCCGGCTGCAAACGTGCTCAGGCCCCTTCGTTTCCTCCGGGGAGGGACCAAGCGCGGCCTCTAGCGGCCTCTCCTAGATCTGCTCTCCCGAGTCTTCAGTCGTGCGACTGTTCATCTTAAGCCAGGCCAGACCTTCGGAGTCGTGTGAAAGGCGGCAGGACTGCGTGACATAGTCATCTGAACACCTTCTCCAGGCCGAGTCGTGGCCGTCCTGTAGGCAAGGGTGTGAGTCAGGCTGGACCTGCCCCCGGGCGCCTTGGGTCAGGCTCCCTAGTGAGCCCAGCTTCTTAACCCGCAAGTGCATCCAGAACTCCGCCCCGCCTCCCCGGCTCTCTTCCCCTTTCCACCTCAGTTACCAGGGCAGCCTGCCGCCCTTTATCTCAGGCCGTGGTCTGCAGCGCTGGTTGCTGCATTCCTTGAAGCTCTTCTTTGCATAGATTCTGGGAGCTAATATTTCTTGCACGGATGAAGCCACGCTAATTTGGGTAAGCTGAGAGTGGACCTGAAGTTGAACCTCATCCATTCACCTTAACCTACTTTCTAGGTTATTTAAAAACATACAACGTCGACTCTTTTTCTTGTTACAAAATTTTGGTATTGTGGAATGCTGTGTTGGAAATTCTCATCAAATCAAGCCCTCTGATTTCATGGAAGATCAGTATAAATTCTATCTTTGTTCCCTATTGGAAAAAAAACCGAACACTTGAGCACTCACTGGGTACATGAAATTGTTTTAGGTGCTAGGCACTACATTTCCTGTAACCCAAGGTGGATTCTTTTAGGGCAATTAAAAGGCAATAACATGGCATTTTTTTGCACATATTCCTTCAAATTTCTGCTTTCTGTATTACAAGCTACCGTCCGCAGAGGGTCATAAATCCCCTGGAGAAGTTGTATGTTACACCACGTGATTCACTTTGCATCTGTTTTGCAGCTGTTCACTTCGCAGTTTTATTTTGCCTTTTGGAAACCCTAGAGCAGTGCTTCTCAAACAAGCGTGTGCATACAAATCACTGGGAGATCTTGTTAAAATGCAGATTTTGAGTCAGGAGGTCTGGGGAGGGCTGAGAGTCTACAGTTCTAAGGAGATGCCAGGTGGGGCCAGTTCCGCTGGTCTGGACACCACACTTGGAATATCAAGGTTGTTGAATAATAGGAACAAAAGGATTGTAGGAGCTCTCACACCGTCACGTCGATGTGCGTGCACTGAGAGCCAGTCCGGCCGTGGAGGAGGAGTTTTCCTTGGTGATTCTAGTCTACTCTTCCCCTCACCCCTCACATTCCCTTTTCTTTTAAATATCCTTTACTGTTGTCTTGGTTGGAGAGAAACTGTGAGAACAAAGCCAAGAGCCATGTTGATGCAGGCTTTGTGGGTAGTCATCTGGGCTGGAAGAAAAATGGTGGTGCAGCCAGCTATGACTGAAACCACCGTGACCTCTGCATATGTGTGTGAGAAACCAGAAACAGGCCCTAACCCCGTGGTTTCAGTTCCCTCACCTTTATTTTACTAAAGTGAGAGAAGCAGCAGGTATCTGCAAGGAGCTAAGCTCCACTCCCTCCTTTACATGTGCTGTGATCTAGGGCAGGGTTTCTCAGCTGTGGCACTATTAATGTTTTGGGCTGGATTGTTGTTTGCTGTGGGAGAGGCTGAGTGTCCTGTGCATTGTGGGATGTTTCGTAGCGTCCCTGGACTCTACCTGCTAGATGCCAGTAGCAGCCCCTACTGTGACAACCAAAATATCTCCAGATGTTCCCAGATATCCACTTGTGGGCCAGAATTGCCCTTGGTTGAGAACTACTGATCTAGGATAAGATATAATTTGTCAGTTCTACTGAATGTGTATCCTCTCCAATGTTATCTATCTGCCTTTTCAAATTGCATCTTATTTTCCACTTTCTAGGTGAAATGTTTCTAAGTGGGATACCACAAAATGAAATTTCCAAATAAGTGAAGCTAAGGCATATGGGTTTGTACTCTGGGCCAGTTTCAACTGACTAGCTCTGGCTACTAGAGACACTGGGTTGAAAAGGATTCTGAGGATTCCATATGCAGCAGGAAAGAACACTGTCTGTCACAGGTGTGGGTGTGGGGTATAGGGGCCATTATGCTTGTCATGGGTTTGTCTTTTTAAAAACTATAAATTGCCATCTTTCCTTGCATCTTAACATTCAGTTTGCTCTCAGTGGGGCAGTAACTGTGGTCTAATGGAAAGCATGTTGGCCTTGGGGTCTGAAGATTTGAGTTGGAATCCCAGCTATGCAATTTACTAAATCTGACCTGGAATGAGTGGTCATTTAAGCTCCTCGAGTCTCAGTTTCCTCAGCTTGGAATATGGGCTCTTCATTCGTAGCTCGCACGGTGGGTGTGAGGATTAAAGGAGATAAATGAAAGTATATAAATAGTACCTGGTTTATAGGGAGTGCTCGACAATACATATGTGTTTATACATCCTTTATTTATTTATTCATCCAATAAATAGGTGAAACTAATTTTGGGCTAGAGAATATGATCCTATACTGAGTGCTTGGAAAATTTCAGAAGATGAAAGCAGAGTCCTAAGGGCGCTTGTCCAGAAGGAGAAAGGAAGAGCTGGGAGGATTGGGCCAATCATCCTTTCAAAGTGAAGGTATATTTGAAAGACTTCAAACGAGCCCCCACTGCGAGAATAATTTGGAAGAAGGAAGAAATATCCAAATTTGTAGAGATGACTCATTAGGTGAGCCATAATGAGTTCTCAAAAGTGTGGTCCTGGGACCAGCAGCATCAATATTACGTGGGAGCTTGTCAGAAGTGCACTCAGAAAGGCCAGAACCTAAAGCTCACTTGATTCATAGGCAAGATGCTCAGGCCCTCACTCAAGAGTTGTTTTCTCAGACTTGCTTCTTACAAAGTGTAAAATTTCTAATCCATAGCAGAGAAGAATCAGCAAATTAGAAGAGGTAATGTGGACCTATTAGAAGTTGGACCAGTGAAGGCAAAAATAAGGTGACAATTGATAAAGAATGAAAACCCCTCAAATATTAAGACTGGACTTGGATCCTTTAATGTGGGGCCATACCCCTCAATAAGTCCTGTGGTCATTACTTAATATTCTAAAGGTAGATACCTGTAATGTTGGCCTAGAATCATCAAGAAAAATTTAAACCATGTTTTACGTTCTCTGTTTAAAATCATCGGATGGTGTAGATTTCAGAAATATTTTTTAAAATAAAAAAATACACTTCAAATAAATAAATTTTGAGTACTTTAAAGAGTTAGCATTACTTATTTGGGAATTTCACTTTGTGGCATACTTCCTTTCCCAAGAAACTGATCGAGAGGCATGACTGTAACTTTTTAGAGGTCAAGAGCCCCACCCCACACAATCTACTTGAGCTGGCTGCAAGAACTCAATAAATACATGACTGATCAAGCTGCTCTGTACGCATTGAGAAAAAATAGCAGAAACTCAATTGTTTTGTAGTCATCATTGCTGTTCCCACTTTGCCCTATTGTTGCTTCTGTCTTCAAAGCCAAACGTCTGTTCATTTTCTGTATTGTTTGCTTCTTTTTTTCTATGGAGAAAATGAAATTATGCATGGAGAGCAACCTTGCTGAGAACGTTTGTTTCCTTTCCATATTGTCTCTCCATGGCAGCAAACTCACCTGCTAGCTTCCTGTGGGTACTAATCATAATTATAGATCTTCAAGAGTTAAGTGAATCCCTTGTTACCAGCTATGAAGGTCATTCCTTCAGGGATTGGTTATTTGTTGAGATGACTTATTAGGGAAGCCTTAATGAATTCTCAAAGTGTGGTTCCTGGACCAGCAGCATCAGCATCACCTGGGAGCTTGTCAGAAATGCAGATTTTCAGACCTCACTCAGACCTACTGAATTAGAAACACAGAGGGTGGGACCCAGCAATCTTGGTTAACAAACCATCCCATTGATTCTGATGCACGGCCAAGTTTGAGATTCGCTGCCCTAGACTAGAATACCAGCTTTTATTCATCTCACCCCTTACTGCACCCCAGTGGGGACAAGTTGTTCTCAATTCAGAATATTTAGGCTATAAATCTAGAGAGGTTCCTAAGCTTAGTAGAAAGAACAGGCTGAGATAAATCTCGGTTTATTTTTATTTTTAATTTTTTTCGTCTTCCTTCTGCTGGGAAAGATTTGCCCTGAGCTAACATCTATTGTCAATCTTCCTCTCTTTTTTTTTTCCCTCCCCAAAGCCCCAGTGCATAGTTGTATATATTCTAGTTGTAAGTCCTTCTATATGAGCTGCTGCCACAGCATGGCTATGGACAGACGAGTGGTGTGATTCTGCCCCTGGGAACTGAACCCAGGCCGCTGAAGCAGAGTGTGCCGAACTTGAACCACTAGGCCATCAGGGCTGGCTCTAAATCTGGGTTTAAATTCTGGCTCTGCCACTTAACTGCTTACATATCTTTGAGCATATTATTAATGCACATTAAACATTATTAACCATTTTGAGGCTGATTTTCCTTAATGCTTTCTTGAAAAGGCTGTCCTGAAGACAGAATGAGCTAATGTACATTAAACACCTAGTACATAGCTTTACACACAAAAAGGCTAACTGTTAGGTCTCTTGCTCTTCCTTATTTTGTTTAGGCAACAGAGGTGTTTCCGCTTAGAGAATGTGTCTTCCTATAAAAATAACATTTAGTGCTCAGAACCAAATGTGTCTGAAATACTAACATTAGCATTATATTTTAGGTATATTATGGGTTAAAAACAAGCCCAACAGGCTTTTTTGTGCTGACCTGGGAACTTAATTATCCATTTATTTCTTTATTTAGTCATGCCTTTGAAAAGCACAGTACAATTTCCTTATGGGGAAATATATTCCAAGTTCCAAAAATGTAATTTACACATGACTTTTGGGACATGCTCTGTTCATTAGATGTTTCTAGGCATATATTATAGCTTTAATATAATCCAGACTGTCAAACTCAAGGAGCCAGAGATTTGGAAGCTCCATAAAATGAGTGCCTTTCCTCAATACTAATAATATTCTTTGTAATTAAGTAAAACTCAAAGCACAGCACAGTTGTGACTTGTTTTGGTGCTGACTACACTAAGTTGAAATGCAGCAGTCAGACATTAGGGCAAAGCTGGGCTGACTGAGGCACAGAGGAAGGTGGAAACTCCCAGTTTGAGCACCTGTTTGGCCATGAAGTCACACTCATTGTCTTCAGGATAAGTTCTCAGTGAGCATCCTGTCACCTCAGTCACCACGTCATGTGGTGGCTCCAGTGTTAGAGTTCAAAGGCAAGAGCTCCAGGTCCTTGAAATGAACCATTTGTATTTTCTGCCTCTCAGGAAAGGCACAAATTGTAAGAAGAGATCTCAACCTTTGTTCAAGGTCAATAATAAGTTTCTTTTCCTTAAAATTAGTCTGTGAAAATGTAAGTGGCTATGTCCCAAGGAGGCTGCTCATTTACTTGAGGTGGTGCGGGATAGTGGACAACGGTGCCTATGGGGCAGAATGTCTGTGTTATAACCCTGGCCTTTCTTGTTGCGTGTAATCTGATCTTTTACAAGTCATGCAACCTTTCTGAGCCTAAGTTTTCACTTCTGTAAAAGGTAGTAATTATAATAATAGTACCTAACCTCACTAATTCAAAGAACTATTGTTATAAGGAACAAATGAGAAGACGTTTTCAAACATCTTAACCATATATATGTGGACATGGAATATTAAACCAGAAAAATCCTTGAAAAGGCAGCAAGTGGACCTTTTTTAACCACAGGGGGACCATTTCATGGCAGAAGGCACAGGAAACAACTACAGATGGAATGGACTTGAGTAATGGGAGAGATTTTTCCAGACAACATTTAACCTAGGAGTTCCTCTTTTTCTACTTACAGCCAAGGGACTCTCTATCCCTTCCACCCCAGCTGGAGAAGGTGTTCACATACATTTCTCACAGGTGTTTATAGGGGTGGTTCTCCAGAGGGCATTTGCAGAATGGCTTAATTTAAACACTCATATGGACCACATTTCAGCATTTGTGCGGAGCTTTTCAGCAGTCAGTGGGAACAAATTAACTAGAGCAACTGGAAATGCGGTTGAAGAATCTGAACTTGAAAAGCTGTAAACAGTAAAGCCGTGTTGCCCCGTCACACGTGATTGCCCTTTACCCGTCCTGGAAGAGATCTAGAGGTTTACTCTCGGATAAGGTAGAACAGAGGGCTTTTGGATGGGGAACTTCAGACTTATTTGTGGGTGTGGGCAGTATACCACATCAACATTGTGCCAAAAACAAAGCGATTACATGACCATATGCACACTGAATTCAGAGTGAAAGGAAGTTTTGCCCTGTCCCTCCCGTGGGCTTATAGAACACCGGCCCAGGGCTCTCACCTCTGGGCGGGAGATGGAAGACTCTTCTTTGAGAAACTGACCAGCCCAAGAGGAAAGACCTAAATATATTGAATCAAGGTTTTACTCCAAAAGGCACCACCCACACAATTTTACAGTGAAGTTCAAAGTTGACAAAGCTCATGATAAGCTCAGAGCTTCCCATCAGCTTTTCTTCTCTACTGGTTAGTGTGAGTAGATGGCTAAAAAGTACTAGATATTTGAGAAAAGGCTCTATCATGGTAGGTTCAGATGAAAAAAGCAAAAAAAATAAAAAAATAAATAAAAAATAACAGCACTTAGAGAATACAGAGACAAGACAGGGAGGGAAAAAAAGTAGAAAAAAAGAACCTATTATTAAAATCCTCAGATGGAAAGGAGAGGATACTGCATCTCTGATAAAGGAACAAGAGTCTATACAAAAGAAACATTCAGAGGACAAAAATATGCTTCTGGAAATTAAAAACTCAATAGAAGAAAAGGAAATCACCCAAAAAGTAGGCTAAAAAAATACAGAAATGGAAATATAAGGAAATTAAAGGATCAGTTCAGGAGATCCAATATCTAAATAATATGAGTTTCCAGAATGAGAGAACAGAGAAAACAAAGGAGATGAAATCACCAAAAAAAAAAAAAAAAAAAAAAAAAAATATGAAAATATTCCCTGAATTGAAGGCTATAAGTTGCCAGATTGGAAGGGTCCATTGACTGTACAGCAAAACAGATAAAAATAGACTTAAAACAAGGCACACACTGTGAAATTCCATAACATTGGTAACAAATAGAAGTTTCTACGAACTTCCAAAGAGAAAAAAAAGATAAAAGGATTGGAACAAAAATGGCTTTGGACTTTTTAATAGCAACATTGAAAGCAAGAAGATAATAGAGCAGTGCCTTCAAAATTCTGAAGGAAAATTATTTCCATCTTGGAATTCTATACCCAAACTGTCACTTCAGTTTGAGTTGAAAAACTACATTTTCAGGCACACAAAGTCTCCAAGTCTTTATGTCTCATGCAACCTTTCTCAAGAAGCTCATGTCAAGTAGGATGTACCCTACCAAAAATGAGAGAATAAACAAAGGAAGACATGGGACACAGGAATTAGGAGATCCAGTTAGAAAGGATGAGAAGTCCCCTAAAGGACAGTGAGAGAAGATCCCAGAATGAGAGCTGGGCTTGCAGTGGCCATGTGGATGCAGACTGGAGGAGTGCACTCGAGAGACAGGACGAGTGCTGCCATCTGCCAGATCCCCACTGCCGTTTACTTTCCTCTCGACTTGAGAGCAGCACGTCCGAGTTTCATATTATCGTCTTGACTTGGCTTGTCTTGACCACATGCAGATGAAGTGCCTGCATGTACTGCTGCTTAGATCTGCTGAGGGCATTCATTTCACCCCACAGAATTTTTCGGTTTACACTTACTCCTTAGAGCTGGTGATAAGTCATGGGTTTAGAAGCGGAAAACACTCAAGAGTCCATTTGGCATGCTGGACGTCCTGTGCCTGGCCCATACTGCAGTCCTGCCTGGTGCCCCAACTATGGCAAGCTCTCTGTTTCTGAGGACTCACTGACAAGACCTGCCCCTACCACCTTCACCAGAAGGGGCGGAAGTTGAAGCCAGACTGTGACTCAGAGGCGGTTCGGCTTTGCTTCTCTTGGGAGCCTTCATCTAAAAGAGGCCATATTGCCTGTTCCTTCCATGGTGAGGGGGTGTGCTTATTACTGAGTCTTTCAAAGTGAAATAATATATTGTTTAGGGATACATATGTTCGTGGTACAATTATTTTTAAAAAATGTGAAAGAATGCTTGACATTAAAGTCAAGATAGTGGTTAATTCTTTGGGCAGTGAGAGGGGAGTGGGATGCAATTAGGGAGGGGCACACATAGTGGGCTTTAAAATGACTCGTAATGTATTTCTTAACCCAGGTGGTAGGTATGTTGTTGTTTAATTATTATTTTAAAGTGTACCTGTACGTTTTATATGCTCTTCTCTATGTGTTATATATATATCTCGTAATAAAATTTTTGAAATAAAAATGGACCTGAAGTCCACAGGTGGGGAATTCCTAGAGTGGGTGTTTGAGTTATGTTGAGCCCCAAAGTGGAAGCGCTAAGGTAGGATTATTTTGACTCTGATTGAAAGGAGGAAACTCCCAATTATTTAGGCATTAAATTCTCCTAGGAAACTTTTTTCTGACTTGCAGTGGCCTGCTCTACAGGGATTGAGTCACGGGAAACATCAAGAAAGATGTGGTTACTTCTTCACCAACTGCTGGGCTGTGCTTACGCTTTCTGCCTTAATTCAGATATTACTGGGGGAAAAAGCCCCTAATTATAGTCAGTTACTGACTCATAACCATACTTCGCTTGTGGTTATTTCCTCTAAGAAGAAAATATGTGGTATTTTTGCCTAATGTGTGTGTGTTTGTATGTGTGTGTGGTGTTGATCTCTCTAGAATGTCTTTACATGACCTTCAGTCATAGGGTGGGCCTTTCCAGAAGCTCTTTAAGTTGGCTCCAGCTGTGTGCATGGCTGTTGGATTGCTTTAGCAGACACACCCAAGATATGGGTGTGGGTTTGAAATGCCCAGTTCTCATGAGTGTCATTTCATACTACCTTCTGTGGCCAGTAGTAACTGAACAGGATGTGGAGCTGACCTAGTCCTCTGTGCTAGTCCGGGCTCTAGGTTGCAAGGGGCAGAAACCCAATTCACAGATTTAAACACAAAGAGATTTATAGGCTCACTTAACTGCATAGCATAGGAGGAGATTCAGGTACAGCTGGATCCAATTGCTCTTACAAAATCATTAGCATCTGTTTCTATCTGCTTTCTTTCATGTTGGCTTCCTTTCCAGGCAGGCTGTCCCCATTGTGGTGGCCTGGAGCAGCTACAGCTTTTATTTTACCTGCTTAGTAAATCCAGCATAAAAACCCCCTTTCTCAATAAATCCAGCAAAAGTCTGGGGCTCTTATTGGCCCAAGAACGGCCATGTGACCATCCCTGAAGCAATCCTATTGGCTAGGGTGATGGAGTGGTCTTGCCGACAGCATACACACGCCCACCCCTGGTCCTGGGGAGGGACTCAGATCCACTACAGGACATGGGCTGAGAAAAGAAAGGCAGTTTTCATTATAGCAGCTATGTGTACATAGAAACTACTCTGGAGTTAATTTTGAATAACTAATTTTTGAATTTAGTTATGTTTATGATAAATTTTAGGTCTAATTTATGAACTACCATTATCTTCTGACCTAGCCATATTTTATGAATTTCCACACTTAATGAAAACTTTAAAAACTTAGAGGTTTCCAATTCAGGTGAGTATAGAAAGTCTCTTTTACTAAAGAAATTTGACAGCCATAAAGCCCTTATTTCTTTATATTGAATGGGGGAAAAACCCTCACCAGAAGGAATCTACTGCTTCTGATAGGTCTCAGAGCTTAGTTCAGTGTGACGTGGGGCCTCCAGCTCCATTTGATTAATCAGCTCACCGTTTGGGTTTAGTGCAAAGGTTTGTATGTTCAGTCTTCTTACTGAAGGGATTTCTAACACGGTACCTGGGAACAGAAAGTGCTTTTTGATCTAAGGAGTTTTTTCCAAAGTTTCTCCCTTATCAAAGGGAGACTCACATTTCTGACTTCATATTTCACCTTCTCAGTGGGGGCTTGTTATTCTCTTTCATTGCACAGTGGACAAGATGTCCTGGTTGGTTTCAAATCCTGTACTAACTCTGACTTCGCCTCTCTGTGCTTCCATTTGCTCATCTATGAAAACCTCCTACATAGAGTTGCTACATAAACTTCCTAGGACAGTGCCTGGTATGTAGTAAGCCCTTTATGAGTATTTGCTACCATTATTGTTATTTCATGAGCTCTTGAAGCACATAACCATGGGCGTGTTTTACTTCTGGTTGAGATGGAAGCTGGGAGGGCAGCGGGCAGATGCCTGAAGCTAAGCAGCCTATTAAAAGTAGAATAGAAATAGACGAGAGGAAACCCAAGTGCTTTTCTCTTTAGATAGCTATCAAACCACGCTTCGCTGCAGACTCTGGGCTTGGGTATGGCCAGAGATCAAAGGCCCTCTTATGTGCAGTGACATTTCTGAGCACAGGGCTGAGTTATAAAACTCTTGAATGGAAGGTTGTGGCACTTGGAACAGCTTGGGATAGAAAGGCAGGGTTTTTTAGAGGCGATTCACGGAACTGCTTTTGCTGGTGGAGAATCCAGACTGTTATGACTCACTTGTCTCTTTATTGCTTTGGACCAAGAACTGTTGTTTCCTTTTAAGTCCCTCTGTAGGAGCTGAGCTCAGCCTAGGGCCAAGATAACTCTTTCAGAAGGACACTGTGGCTTCAGTGAGTGTGAACAGGAGTACCCCTTTGTTGGGCTCTGGGTCAAGTGTACTGGACAGGCCAAATAAGGATTTTATTTTTACCAGGGGATAGAATTTCTTTTGGAAACTGGCAGCGTCCTTAATGCTTCTTTAACTTCAAATAAGCTTTCCTTTTGTCTATCTGCCATTTTCATTTTCTGAAAGCACAGGCTAAATTAGATTGTGACACATAGAGGCCAGTAGAACAACTTTGGACCGTCGAAATCAGTGTGTCTGGATGGCTACATATGGAACTAGGGAGGGCAGAGGGGTCATTGGGAGTCTGGATTTCCTGAGGTCCTGCTAGGTCTTCGGGGAAAAACTGGGAAGAGGATTTTTGGACTGATGGTAAGATCTAGTGTGGTGGGCAGACTTCTGATGTAGCTCCCAATGTTCCCTACCTGTTGGTACTTACTCCTTTGTGTAATTTCCTCCTCTTATGTTTGGGTTGGGCCTAGTGACCTGCTTCTCATGAATAGACTATGACAAAAGTAATGGGGTGCCACTTCCATGATTAGGTTACAAAGACTGTGATTTCTAGCTTGCTAGGACTCTCTCTTTCTTGCTGCCACTTTCTCATTCTCTCTCTTGCCCTCTTGGTTTGCATGCTTTGATGGAGCCAGATGCTGTGTTGGAGAGGCCCACCTGGCAAGGAACCGAGGGTGGCTTCTGGTTAATATCCTGCAAAGAACTGAGACACTCAGTCTAATGCCCCTGAGGAACTGAATCCTGCCAACAACCGTGGGTGACTTTGGAAGTGCATCCTGCCGCAGCTGGACCTTGAGTTGACTGCAGCTCCCAATCATCCATCTTGATTTCTGTTTTGAGAGAGGCCCTGAAGCAGCTAAGCAGTAGCTGGATTCCTGACCCTCCAAAACTGTGAGATAATTGTATATTGTTTAATCTGATAAATTTTGGGATAATTTTTAATGCAGCAATAGTAACTAGTATACGAGGTCAGTAAAATTTACTATCTTGAGCAAAGAGGGAAACAAAGTCGGCCTCCAAACTCTGGGGTTTGGGGTACTTTCAGTGGGTTGGGAACTCACTATGAAGTAGCAGATCATCATGAATTCATGGAGACAGAGGTTCTTGGTCTCTGAAGAACATGAGTGGGTGTTAGTTATGGTCTCTAATATAGTACCTGGGAGTTATCCCAAACCTTGGGGAAAGAATGCTAGAACCAGAAGAACCAGGATTTCTTTGGGAATCTTAATTG